>NC_090925.1:632060405-634460405 GCF_040938575.1 Ambystoma mexicanum | reverse complement strand
GTGACAATATTGGGTCACAACCCTTACACGGGAAGCGGTCAGTCACTATATCCACAATAGAACAGCCCACAGATGTCTTTGATGTGTCCCATCCCATCAGTAACACCTTATACTGCGGAGGAACCACGCATACAGGTAGCGATAGGTGACAAAAATATTTCCTTCCTAGTTGACACCGGGGCCAGTAGGTCATGCATAAGGGAGGGTAAATTTAAAATGTCAGGCGAAGCCATGCACATTCAAGGCTTCTCTGGGGCTCGAGGGTTGGTTCCCTTCACTGATAACATCTCTTTATCTATAGGAGATCACAACAAGTCATTCCCACTTCTGTCTGTTCTGAGCAGTCACCAGTAAACATACTTGGGAGGAACATAATGAGCAGATTGAATATGACCATCTCCTTCATGGAGAAGGGCATAATTTGCTCTACACCAGGAATTACCATGCTCACAGCACAACGCTTACTGTGGCCAAACAGTGGCCCGGGCTGAGCCTGTAGATGCAGAGATCTTCCAATATGCGACAGACATGGCAATTGCATGGTTGCCTGGAATTGAGGGAAACATTTGGAGGAGGCCAGCAGCATACTTATTCAGACCAGAGACACCAGCAAGTGAAATTGAGGGGAAAATGATTTCAGTGAGCATCGAGAGCATTATGGCAACTGCAGACTACATCGCAGTACATGCCCAAGACAGGGAGGGGAGAGCCTGGAGAGCTGTAATAGCACTGGTAAAGGGATGCAGGCTTACACAGGTGTCTGATGAGGAGCTCATCTCAGGCGACAATGGAGAGGGAGAGATGGTGTTTGGGATGAGAATTAACATTTGGTTGAAGGTAACATACAAGCCGGTGGCACATAAAATGGCTATGGCCCTAGAGGCACCTGCCCCTATGCCAGTGACATTTTACGAGGAAGACATTGCAGCTGTACCAACATCACTGTGGACCACCAGTCCATATGATGTTGGCTGCATCAAGAGCATTGGTGGTGTAAAAATAAAATTGAAAAAAGGAGCAATGCTGCCAAGAGTGAAACAATACCCACAATCAAAAGAAGCAGATGAGGGCATATATGAAACAATAACCGCCCGAATAAACAATGGTATACCAGTGCCATCAGAATCTCCTTGCAACACTGCTGTGTACCCTGTATGCAAAGCGAAAGGAGGGTCTTGGTGTTTTATCCAGGACCTAAGGCCCTTGAACCACATTGTAGAGGTAGAGTACTCCATAGCAGCTAACCCGGCTACCATACTATGTGGGATACCAGCAGAGGCATCACGGTTTACCGTGATTGACCTCAAAAATGCTTTTTTCGCGATACCTCTGCACCCAGACTCACAGGACCTGACAAGCTTCACATACCACAACACAAAATGGAAACACACAAGGTTGCCCCAAGGGTACTGTGAGTCACCATCCACCTTCAACAGAGTGATACAAATGGATTTGGCAAACATCGAAATGGAGAGCACGGTGCTGCAATATGTAGATGACAACATCATTTGCAGCACCACAGAAGAAAGGTGTAGAAAGGACTCAATTAAGATGCTCACAGTGTTAGCTGAGAAGGGGTACAAGGTAGACAAGGAAAAACTACAGCGCTGCCAAGAACAGGTACTCTACATTGGTGAGCTCATCTCACAGAATGGAAGGAACATTGCACCACAAAGGGCATAAGCGATAACAAACACACCACAACCACAGACAGTGAGAGAACTGCAGCAGTTTCTGGGACTATGCAACTACTGCAGGGCGTAGGTTTTTGACTACCGCTCATACATAGGGCCCCTGCTCGAGGCCCTCAGAGAAGCACAGAAGTGGGACAAAAAGTTGGGATGGACAAGAGAAATGAAAGAAGCATTTGCCGAATTAAAACACGCCATCTCAACAGCATCAGTACTGGCCACTCCAAACTATGACCACCAATTTTTTATCTTCTCACATTGCGACTCAGCAGTAATGAAGGCAGTACTGACACAAAAAACAAGCATGAGACACAAGCCTGTAGCATTTTACAGCGGACACCTGGATCCTGTAATGTTAGGTCACTTTCCTTGCGAACAGTGTTTGGCCGCCGCAGCCTTTGCGGTGGAAAAATCATCATCAATAACAATGGGGTGCCCCACCACACTATGTGGAACACGCCCTCTTTGCAATATTGAACAAGCCCAAATCAACATTGACCACACAGAGAGCATCAGGCTATGAAATAATTTTATCTAGGCCAAAATTAACAATTGTAAGGTGCAGCAATGTAAACCCAGCAAGATTTATAGCGGAGGTAGTTGAAGATGGTGACTACGCTCATGAATGCAAACAGGCCATCGAAATTTACTCCAGCACAAGAAAGCTTGAGGAAAATGCCCTAGAGGGGGGGGCAGATAATTTACATTGATGGGTCCTCAACAATTGACCAGAGTGATGGGGTAAGAAGGACAGGAGCAGCAGTGGTTAGGCTGACAGAGGATTGGATGTATGCACCAGTAAAATGTGTAGAGCTGCCACAACATTACTCAGCCTAAGCGGCAGAACTAGTGGCCCTGAATTTGGCACTAAAAGAGAGCTATGATAAAAGAGTAACAATATATTCAGTCAGTGCATATGTCACATCAACGGTACACTCAGGATTAATAAAATGGCAAAGATGGGGGTTCAGAAGAGCTGATGGTACCCCAGTACAACATGCCCTACTACTTGCTGAACTGATTGAAGTAATTAATGACCCTAGAGAAATAGCCCTGGTGAAGTGTCAAGCACACACTAACGGGGATGACCCTATCTCAAAAGGAAATGAAACAGCAGACGCACATGCCAAACATGCTGCATACTTTGGTGAGATGTGGACCCTCCCAGAAAAACAAGAAGGTAAAGGGAGGGCTGGAGCAAAACAGATGCTAATGAAGGAGGGATACACTCACATCCCTGAAACACAGATACTGGAATTACAGGCAGCAGCACCCATGGCGGAAAAGGAGCTATGGGTCAAAAGAGGGTACACAATGTCCCCCAAAGATGCATTATGGCCTCAGAATAATACAGGCAAGGTAGTAATGCCCCTAGCCCTATTGAAAACAGCCCTGGCTCAGCTACACCATCCAACACACACAGGAAAGGAAGTGATTGCAGCACGAATAAAGGAGGCCTGGTTCTGTCCCAAGTTAAATTCACATGTTGCAAACTTTATCAGCAAATACCTAACATGTCAAAAGTTCACAGCCGGTCACACACGGCAAATGATAAAGGTACTATACCCCGCCCAGAAGGACCCTTCCTGCACCTGCACATTGACTACGTTGACATGATCAACGTATGTCAAGGACACAGATACATGATTGTAGTGGTATGCCCATTTTCAAGGTGGATGGAGGCTGGGCCCTGCTCTCATGCAGACAGCTTCAGAGCAGCAAGATTTCTAGTGAGGGAAGTTTTCCCGAGGTGTGGCGTTTGCGAAGTGCTGCAGTCAGACAACGGCCCACACTTTGCAAACGAAATGGATGAACACATAACTGCACTACTTGGCATCAAACACAAGTTTGCATGTGCATATCACCCACAGGCTAACAGTCTTTGTGAATGCCTGAACGGCCTCCCGAAAGAAGAACTTGCAAAGATCCAACAGACAACTAAGAAAAGCTGGTTGTACTGCCTCCCCTTGGCTCTATTTGAGTTAAGGAATAGGCCAGGGTCACATCACCACCTCACACCCCACGAGGTGGTGACTGGACATCAGATGCGCCTTCCACTAACCCCACCATCAAGGGCCTTGACCGACTATGACAGCTCTGCAAATGTTTTTGGTGATGAAATGTATCAATATGTGTCTTCTTTGATTACTAGTATCGCCTTTATCTCTCAACAGCTCGAGCGCACGCGGGGCGGGTCGAAAACAACTGGACAAGAAGAAACAAATGAGGAGCAAGGACAACAAGCTAACTAGACTATAGCGCAAGGAGACCACATTCTCCTCTGCAACTTCAACCACTGGTGGAACAGCCCCAGGTTCACTGGGCCCACCAGGTAGAAGAAGTAGCTCCTCGAGCTGTAAAGCTCTGTGATAAGAAAGTGTGGACCCATTTACATGACATCAAGCCCTACAAAGACCAGACCCGCCCTTGCGTTGATGACGGGGCCAACACTGCAACAATGATAACAAAGGACAACACAGCAGCAGCTGCAACAAAAGATAATTGCAACACTGCCCCTGACCCCTCCCTAACCACAGACTATAAGAACTTTGGACATTTGCCCACAGCCCACCCCATGGTTACGAGATTCCAGGTCAAACAAAATACTGCCCTAGCCAGCCCGCCCCTGCCACTACCCAAATAAAACGCATTGCCTAACAAATTGTTATGTTGCACCACACTGGTAGACACGTGCATGTACTCTTTCTCTTTTTGTTTCGCACATGCAGGTACTGCGCACAACTGTTTCTGTATAAGAAAAAGTGAAGAAATTAACATTACGTTTTGCCCAGGGGTAAATGCTACCCACAGACGATAACACCCCTGAAGCTTTGTCACACCAATTTGTATACGCTATAAAAAGACCAAAATATCTCAAGAAGAGAAGGATACATGTATATTACAACACGTTCATTTTGGCCATAGAACAATCATTCCCAAATCTCCACGAGCACTTACCAGCTTTGAGAGATAGGTCACTGAGATTAGCGTGGGAACAGCTTTTCGCCTGTGCATTAAACGACTACCTGATAGGGAGAGCTTGACAACTAACACCCTAACGCATATTTTTTAGACATTTTTAGGCGGGCATCTTTAACATCAAAGAATAAGCTGCAGGACCGCAGCAAAGGTAAGAGCAAAATGCTGGTGATATTAGCTATTGTAATAAAAATTGTAGGGGTGTTGGTAATCACTGGTCTACTTGTTGCCTCTGTCTGGCAGACACACTATGCTTCTTGAATTATGGCTGCACCTAAAACTAATGTACCCCCCTCCCACAGCTGCAACAGGTACGGTGTCAGGTGGTACAAGTAACACAAGAGGTAATGGGAATAGGGTTAAACGTAGCACATATGGAGATAATAAGGGGATTGACACATATCTCACAGATTCAGCACACGTCACGAACAACATGTGGTATCAGCACATGTCCAAAATTGGTAAGCAGACAACTAAAGACAACTGCTATGTGTGCTTGTTGATCCCCTCTGCCACAACAAGGTTGTTGGGAAAGAGCCCTCATTGTAATATATGGGAAGATATACACAAATGAAAGATGGACAGATGGAGTGGTGGGGAGCAATATGGTAACAAACGAAAATGCAAACTCAATAAACGAAACAAACCACAAGTGTTGGATGGAGTGGTTGAAAAGTGTACCACTGTTAACATGGCTGAAGAAAGTTGAAGACCCAATAACTATACTACCGCTAACTGCAACCACACTGTGCTATCAACGCAACGGCGATGTTGATGTTGGAAATAACAACAACTGTAAAAGTACAATATTGATACAAGAGGGGGGTGCCGGCACAGCAGTTCTAATGGACCACTATTGGGCCTGTGGCATACCACACATTACTTCCATCATGGAATGGAATATGCATTAAGGTACATATCAACATACCATCTCTGGTTGTGCCTCAGAAACATGTCAACATGGCCAACTTCCCCAATATGGACGAAGGAGACAAAAGGAGGAAAAGATCGGTGACATTTAAAGAAGGTGACGAGAACAATGACGCAAATATTGTGTCGAGAGTGAAAATACATGGAGAACCACTGACGGGAAACTACCTGTGGGTAAGATCGGAAACAGCTCTCACTGCCATTCCACTAGTACACAGACTATTTAGCAGAGCAGCAATGTTCTTCTCATCAATAATACACCCAGGGCTGCAGGCATATGCAAATGCAAAATGGCTCCAGAAAACCCGATGGGAGCTAATGATGACAATTAATTCCACTGTCAATGGATTTAATGCAATAAAAGAAGAACTGAGGGCGGTACGTATGGTAGCACTACAAAACAGATATGTGCTGGACCTCCTCACGGCAATGGAAGGAGTTTGTGCAAAATCATGTTGCACTTTTATCCCTGCTAATAACGCAGACAATGGAACACTTACTGAAGCAGTATCACAACTTGCCCTTATGCACTCGAAAATGGTTGAAGAAAGTAAAGGAGTAAAGAAAGATGGCCATTGGTTCTCCTTTTTATGGTCATGGATGCCTTCATGGCTGTCAGATGTACTAAAATTGATTTGGTTTATTTGTGGGAATGGCAGTGTTAATTGGAATGAGGGTTTGGAAAGCAAGAAAAGCACGTACAACGGATGAGATGATCGAAATGGTCGGCATGCACGCCCTGCTACCAGCAGAAGACGACAAGCACACAGACATGATTATACAAGAAAGAGAAAGGTTGCGCAAACAGATACTTGAAAATCACCTAGACCCACCATCTCTGAAGGTGGAGAACCCAAGGAACCCGAGGAGCTATGTTGGAAGATGGGTATACTGTAAACCCGGCGGCGGATGCGTTTATATGTACTGGTCATTTGAAGAACATATCAATCACTATGGACACCTAGCTGGAATAACGAAAGTATGGAGAGTAAAAGGAGATGAGGAAAAGGATAATTTTGTGGTTGACAATTCGAACAGAGGGGGGACTGAAGTGGGAGAATGGGATAACACCCTCCCCCCAATCTCATCCAGACCATGGCCAAGGAGATCACGCCCCAGGCACCCCCCACGAGAAAAGTTCGCTTATTTACCAGATGACAAAGTATCCTGCTTCAAAACATGCATATATGAAGAGTATTCCCACTAGCACGCCCATGTCAAGCCGACGCCTGCGACATGGATCAGTTCGACTAGAACAACAGCCGCAAGTATTCACATCGTTAGAGATGCCATGTCGACATAGCCAACAGACAAGAACACACGTGCCACCATGCACACTGGTCACTCACACACCAACCAACACGAAGAATATACTTAGTGCTATGATGTAGCAGACTGACATACCCACGGACATGCATCGTTGTCATTTTTCACATAGGCCTTCTAGAGCACCGCAGAAACGCAAGACGCCTGAAGAGCTTGTGTATGTGCTTGCTGATGCTTTCTCGCTACCTATCACTATGAAGATGCCACCATGTATATCTAATGCTGCGTATGACACTCTGTCACTCCACGACCTCCATAGTATGGATTATGTACCGCCACCCACGAACTAACCCCAAGTAGGCCGCAAGCAAGAGTCTCCAGGCAGGAGCCTCGCAAATGAAAATCCTCCCAGAACGAAATGCAAATGCTGACCATACAGAGCAAGCCCAACGAGAGCCCACAGCCAAGGCCACGATGTTGCAACCCGCATGCCGTGCGGCCAGCGCCAAGTTTATACCTGCAGGTGCCAAGCCCTCAGAGACAAAATACAAAATCTAATGCTTATAATTCTACTCCAGCTACGGTCTCCCCACAAGTGACCTAGCCGAACTGACAAGGTGCCAAACGTACAAGACAGCGAACCGCCAGGGTCCGACGTCTGGGACACAATCTGCAACAACGAAGTGACAAGTTGGACACCTACAGCGATGGGAAAGACCTGCTCACCAGCCCATAAGCAGACCTGTCCATTGTCTACCACAAACACATAGTTGCACATTGTTGCTAATGTCAGGTGCACCGCGAGCTGGGAACGACGATGGTCCCAGGCTTGGGGTCTCGCGGGAGAACCAATCAGAATACAGGGGGGCTCATCACTGACGCTATTACTCTTAGCCAATCACCAAAGGTCCCCTTGTAACAATTCCAATGTAACAACTGTTAGAGACAGCCCAAGTGTACCACCTGACCCGTCCTCATCCACTAACGTTTCTTCCCATAGGGTATCCATACTAACCCTACCACTCGGGGAACCAACCCGAAGTGGCGATAGGTTTTTTGATGATTTTCCCAGGTGATGCAAGTATGCGTCATACTGCTGTAAAAAGGGCCTGTGAACCCCGCTAACGACAAGAGCCTCTCCGGATGCATACGGTCTGAGCGTATCCCTGTCATTACTCTAATAAACAGCAGTAATTACCTTGCTCCTTGTGTGTGTCTCATACTCCTTTTGGGATGCGGGAGGAGTTGGGTCTCCCCAGCCCCTGAGGTTTGCAGATGGCTCTGCCGGCCCCCGGGACATCACCCCGACAGCAAGCACCCAGCTACCAGGTTGGATACTGTGACCTGGCCCCTCTTATTTGACTGGGAGGGCTTCTCGCACCTGTTGATGAATCAAATACAGATTTTTAGTCAATTGCTCGCAGTATTCGGAAAGAAGTACATGCTCAATATCCCTTAGTCCCTTAGGCTTAGGCAAGTTCCAAATGTTAGCTGGCCTCCCCATAACCACTTCAAAAGGGAAGAGCCCAGTCCTAGTCTGTGGGTTTGTTCTCATTGACAGTAACACGATCGGTAAGGCGTCCGGCCATTTCGATTTGGCGCCGGCACATGTCTTAGCGAGCTTGTTCTTTATATTTCCATTATGTCTCTCTACCAATCCAGTGCTCTGAGTATGTCTGGCCGAATGAAACCATTTATCGATCTGTAATCCCACGCATATCTGCAGAATTACAGCAGCGATAAAATGTGGACCATTGTCCGACCAGATGACTCTTGTCAAACAAAGCCTAGGAAAATATTCCTTAAGCATGGCTTTCGCCGTTGTCATTGCTGTAGCATCTTTCACAGGAAAGGCTTCAACCCATTTACTAAAGGCGCAAATAACAACTAAGCCATACTTAAGATTATTACAATGCTCCATTTCAATGAAATCAAAGTGGATGACTTCGAAGGGGACAGGTGGTGAACCAAAACTACCCCTTGGTGTCGATATGCCCTTTCCCATATTATGCTGTAGACAGATCATGCAACTTTGGACAAAACGTTCAGCTGTTGTCGAGATATTATCGTTCACCCAGACTTTTTCTAACATTTTGGAAACCTTCCTTGGACATATGTGGGTGGGCCCATGAGCCATTGGGAACATCATTGTAATGTACGCGTCTGGCAGCATCCATTTTCCCTCCAAATTAGCCACCCAACACCCATCATCATCCAACCTCACCAAACCTTCAACCCATTGCTTAGTTTCTTCAACGTGGCATCAGCTTGGATGTTCTTTACAGATTCAATACCCTTGTCTATGGAACAAACATTTGTGGCTTCCCTTGCAGTGTACATTTCTGAATAGAGATCAGTGGCAGTTTGTTTGGCTGTCTGGACAGTGAAGGATTTCCCTTTTCCTACATCATTTATGATTTTCTGATGTGCTGCGCATTTCATGATCGCTAACTGAGTGGGAAGTGCAACCGCACTATCAAGGTGCCATATTGGATCTTTGTTCCATGTGAGGTCAAGAAACCTTGTTCTGCCCACAGTCTACCGAAGTTGTGAACTACCACAAAGCATACTGATTATCAGTATATATGTTTACTCTAAGCCCTTCGGAAAGTTCACAAGCTCGAGTTAATGCAATAATCTCTGCGGCCTGCGCAGAGTTATGCGTGATTCCCTTGGTTTCCACAATCGTGCTTAATGTGGTGATGGTATAAGCAGCCGTGGATGTACCATCCGGAAGTTTTAAACAGGAGCCATCGCAAAACAGCTCCCCTAGTGGGTCGTTCAAAGGAGTATCTTTCAGATCAATCCTGCCTTTAGTCTCTTGCTCTGTGGTGTAAAGGCAGTCATGTGACACTTCGTCACTGCAAGCAGTATCTTGCGGGAAAGGTAATAGCTTGGCTGGATTCAATACACAACACCTCTGAATTTTAATGTGCGGTGCGAACAAGATCAATTTGTATCTCGTTAATCGTGCAGGGGTGAGGTGTTGCATTTGTGTTTTGTTTAATAGAACATCTACAGAGTGCGGTACCAACAAGGTTAAATCATGGCCTAGGACCATACCCTCGCTCTGTTTTACAGACGCAGCAGCAGCAGTGACAGCTCAAACATCTTGGCAAAGCGCATGCAACGGTATCAAGGGTGGAAGAAAAGTAGCCGTGCTGCCTATTCTTCAGTCCATGTTCCTGCGTTACAACAGCCAAAGTGTCATGATCTCTGCTTCCAAAAGGTCAGGGTTTTCCCAACTCCCTTGGAAGCAGATCCATAACCCAGGTTACGATTGCCAACCAGTCCCAATTGGGACCTTTTGGACCCAGTCCTGGCGCCAGTGGCACCAGGCTCATAAATATGCTGAGTCCCAGCGCTGGAAGCGCCGGGCTCGTAATGCTTGGGTGGACTTACCTGCAGCAGACCATGCTGCTTACTTGCCTGCCAGTTGAGCCTCTGATCCCCTTCTGTTTGGAACTACTTTTCCTGTTGGGTGGGGCTGGAGCCACTCCCTAGATTCAGAACACTGGAACTCTTCTGGAAAGCAGGAACTCTTTTCTTACCTAGGCGTGGCTGTGGAAGGAGACACCTAAGCACTACAGGAGGCTATTTAAACCACACCCGGTGGATGAATCTTGCTTTGCGTTATTCTGCACCCTCTGCAGCAGAACGCTCATCGTGTCTTCTGCATCCGGTCCTGGGCCTAAGGAAAAAGGCTTACCATCCTGAATCCAGTCTTCAGCAACACCTATAAAGACAAGAAAGAACAGGTTAGCATTCCGGCATCTGAAAGGCAAAGGCTTACCTACTCTTCGTGCGCTCCGGAGGTCTTCACACAGCATTCCGACATCTGAAAGGCAAAGGCTTACCTACTCTTCGTGCGCTCCGGAGGTCTTCACACTGCATTCCGGCATCTGAAAGACAAAAGCTTACCAACTCTTCGCACGCTCCGGAGGCCGTCGGCGCTGCATCCCGCATCTGAAAGACAAAACAAGGTGCGTTTAAAGACATTGGGGAACTTTAATACTCACGTGCCATTACTCCTTTCCACATCTAACCCAGTGGGTATTCCGGCACCCTGCAGCCGCTCCGAACTTGTACCTGCAAAATAAAAAGACAGTTAGAGCGCATCGTGCAGCAGGCAACAAGCGCTTACTTACGTGCTTCCAGGCGCTTCTGTTCATCACACGGCCTCCATCTTCAACTCACTTCAGCCCGTCATCCGCCGTTGCCGGAACCCTGCAAAACAAGAGACATCATTATTAAAGACTTTAAAGACATTTGAATTACTCGAAACTTACCGTTCGTGCAGTAAACGACGGACAGCAGTCCTCTGAAGTCAAGAGGCCTGCGCTACCTATCCAGTGAAGAAACTGGTTACAGCATCCTGCCCCGAGGCAGATGGAGAGCTCGGCATTCACTTACCTAAGGTGAGAGCGTTAACCTTTGGGGGTCTTCAGGAGAGGAGAAGAGGAAAGAGATAGGGACACCCCAATAACCCCAGTTCATTAACCCCATATTTTCTATCTGCAGACATCTTACTCTTCACGTCAGGCATACAGTGCACAGAGGTCCAGCCCAAAGAGCCAACCGGGTGCTACACATCACCTTTGAAAATACGGTAGTCGCCCAGTAAAGACAGGCGCCTCTGCGAGAATCAGGTGAGCGTTACACAAAGCATATCCATCAGGTTCATGCACATACAATTCGAAGGCCTTTTCATAATTTGGTGTGCCCAAAACTGGAGCTGAACACAGTGCAGTCTTGAGCAGATCAAACGATTTCTGGTGTTCCAAGTTCCACGGCAATGGCAAAGAAATGCCCGTCTTTGTCAAAGCCAACATTGGTTTAATCACTAGCGAAAAATTGGGGATCCACTGCCTACAGTTGTCAAAATGGAAATTATATCGTGCCTTCTATTGCTATGAATATATGTATATTGGCCTACGCCAAGCTGCTAACAAGCTACTTGTGAAGACATTTGTGTTGCAAGGTCCTGACCCTAGAATCAATGTAAACCGCCATTTTAGGTTCTCTCTCCCTGTAAAGTCACCCTGTGAGTTAAAATGATGGACAATGTCATTCAGAATAGAACACGGCCGTCATGACCCCTGTGTACAGCTAATATGTAACTTGCCTGCAGGCCACTTGTTAGGGTCATGAACCGAGACCTTGTCCTTTGCTGACCTGTGTGTAATGGATTACCTGTGTCAACGAAACTGATCTTTGAACATATATTAACTGCAATGTCGTTTGAATAACTGAATGGGGACGCCTGTTTATCTAAATTGTATAAACTATGTCCTAAGGCTTAATGTTAAACCAAGAGAATACACTGTTGCCATTTTGACTTCTTGATGTGTAAACCAAAGATGAACTAGATACATATAGACAAACCAATTAGAAGCGAACCTGGCACGAACCCTAGATCCGTAATGTATTTATGGAATAGTTAACCCGCAGTAGGGCTGGACATCAGGCTGAAAATTGTATAAACGCCTGACTGTTTCAATGATATTCCCACTCACTGAGTACACCGAACCACGCTGGAGTTCGCTGTGTTGTACTGAGGGCCGATAGCTATCTGATTTGTCTTTGACTTTTTGTAATTGTTTAGCATAAAATAAAGACCATTATATGTTCCTTTGTAACCTGTGTTTGGTGTATTTCCTTTTTGGGCTACCCAGCCTCATATTATTTCTTTGTTTTCGCACAGTAAGAAGCCATTCCTATCAAGGCTCTGACTTCCTTCTGTGTATTTGGGATGGAAATGCTAGTAAAGATTTTAATCTGTTCAGGCATCAACCTTCTTCCCTCCTTTGACAGGAGATAGCCTAAATAGGCGACCTCCTGTTGACAATATTGAAACTTTTTAAGAGAAGCTTTATGTCCATGTTTTGCTAGGTGAATAAGCAACAACACGGTGCCCTCCTTACAGGCACTTTCTGAGTCCGCAGCTAAAAGAAGATCTTCTACATATTGAAGCAAGGTACAAGTGGTAAGCAACTCGAATGTATCAAGATGCTCTTTCAAATCCCTTCTATAAATGCTCAGACTTTCCGTGTAACCTTCTGGCGCACGGGTGAATGTAAACGAGCGTCCCCCTAGGGTGAATGCGAACAGGTATCTGCTATCCTTGTTTATAGGAATGCTAAAGAAAGCAGTCTTAAGGTCTACAACACTAAAGTGAGTAGCAGAAGCTGGGATCATGGTTAGTATCATCATTACATCAGGCACAATAGGAAATTGTGGAGCAACAATCTGATTGATAGCGCGTAAATCAATGATAAAACAAAAAGGAATTGCATTATCGCCTTTCTTATACACAGGCAAAATCAGACTATTACACACACTACCTGCAATTTCCTCAATTACCCTGCGGTGTACAAAATCAGAAACTATACTCTTCAAAGCTTGCTCACCATCAACCAAATTCTTATACTGAGGAATATGTGGCAACTTTACTCCGTGTTTCAAAATGATTTTAACAGGCTCAATTTGTAGAACACCGACATCATTGTCATCAATCGCCCATAAACACTCCGGAACATCACTAAATTCCGGCGGCAAAGGTCTAGTCAGGAACTGAGAGACAGAAAGTTGCTGCGGTGAAATTGTCAAATGTAATCCATCTGAAGAACAATGATTTACTGCATTTAATTCTTTCAACAGATTCAACCCCAACAAATTCTCTCCCCAGTTAGTTGTCAAAAGAAATGGACAGTGATCCGTGAATGGACCCAGTGTAATCGGTACCGGCAAAGAAACTGGACTAACCACTGGTGTACCAGAAAACCCGACAGAAACATTGGTTTGCCCTGACAGTGGAATGTTTGGAACCTGTGAATGGTCAATGGAACACATCTGTGCTCCTGTATCTATTAGGAATAGATGTTTCCTATTTCCCACTATCATTTCAATGTAGGGGCCTTTCCGATTAAGGAGAACAGGCGTCGGTTCCAAACCCTGCTTCGGGCAATCCTAGCGAAACAAAATGTCATCAAAAGGAAGATCTTTAGAGAGATATGCAGTAGAAGGATTATCAAAAATGTTCCTATTATTCACACTCGGTGACTGATTGTCCTGTGATAAAGGTTGTGAATTCTGAGAAAACTGACTTCTACCAGGACCCCCTGCCCCTGGGCGGCCTCTGGATCGTCTACCCATGATACCAAATGTGTTATTCGACCTCTGCTGGAGGATCTGGCATTGTGCTCGCCAATGACCCTCTTGTCTGCAATAAGCACATTGGTTCCCGTGTACAGGACCCAATGGCGCATTACCCTGTGGAGCATACTGTCCCCTAAACTGTGTATTACCCGCTCTAGGGCCTCTAACAATTTGCTGCAATAGAACTTTAGTTTTCAGGTCTCCCTTTCTCTTTTCGATTCTCTCTTTTTCATTATTGACTTGATTTTCATATTACTGAGTCATATGCAATACTTCAGATTTGGACTTAGCTTGCCAAGCGCTCTCAGAAGTCATAATTTGCGACTGGATGTCAGGCAACAATCCACGCACAAATTTGTCTACAAATAGTCGTTTTCCAGACTCTGTGCTCAAATCTTGTCCACTGAAATCTGAAAACACTTGTTCAAACCAATTAAAGAATTCGGTAGCACCCTCAGACTTCCTTTGGACACAAGCAATAAGTTTGTCCCAAATAATCCTTCTCTCATGAATTACGGCTTTTAGTTTCATCACTATTCTACCAGGCAAAGCCAGTATTACCTGTGGCGGTCTCTCGCCAGCTGGTCTCTCTATCTTGTCTAACCATATAATCCCATGTGTTCCCTAACCCTGATACATCATCCACTGTCCTAATTTGTTTCCACAAATAAATGGGTAGGAGCACGGGAAATAACAAATCTATATCGCTCAGTGTAAATACTGACGACTGCAAAACAGATTCTCTTTATAGAACCCTGTCGGATTCTTTCTAATATCAGGGATGGATTGTTTGATGGTGTTGACTTCATGTCTTGAGAACGGGACGTGAACAAACTGTGATAGATAATGAGGAGGAATGTCATAAGCAGCAGTTCCTGCTGCAACATTAGCTGGAACCTCAACTTCTGGGACAAATGTCGGAGGAACCTCTCTCATAGGCAACTGAGAGATAGGAAACGCCGAACGCTTACTGAGCAACAGGGCTAAATCGAGCACTAAAGAAGCTGCAGGAGTGTCAGACGAAAAAACTCTCTTATAGATATCCAACAATTCTGCGGGACAACAAATCTTTCTTTTTATACATTCATCCTGCAGGTATTCTACCATAACCTGTATCACTTTCCTCTGCATTTCTGGCGTATACTGACTATACGTGTCATATACTTCTACGGGAGATATTGACATGTCTGAAATCCATCTAATCGCATCTTCTGTGCAAATTCGTGTTTCCTCACTCATCGCCGTACAAAGAGGAAGGAACAGTTTCTGTACAAAAATAGTACTCAAACTATCACCATCAATTTCTTCATTCCGTAACTTTTACAACTCCCTTCTATACTCAAAAAACCCTCTCGACGTGCTTGTATACTTTCTCTGCAGTATCTCTTGAATATGCTAAAACATTCAGATCCCTCAACCCTTGTGGGAGACCTATATCATCCAGTCTGTTCCACATTATACATAAATGAATTCCCAGTCCTTTGATAAAAACATTTTTCTCAGTAAAAGTTTGTAGATTAGAAAGTGTGGCAAAAACATCAGATTGTTCACCCTTCTCCATGCACTGTCCAGCCCATGCAGTCAAATCGCGCTCTCTCTTTAGACACTGTATTGAGAGTTGCAATCTTTGATTCCGTTCCCTTATCAACTACAAGCGGAGCATAATCCCCCGAAAGAGAAAAAGTAGACAAATCTTGTACAATTGGTAACAAGGTTGCTATCACTGGTGCAGAAGGTAAATCTAGGTCACACAGCCGCTCTCTATAGAACCCAGTCTGGGTATATGGTTAGTTAAGATTACTAAGAGTTCAATTTTCAAGTAAAAAGGAGATGTCTTTGGTTGAAAAAAGACAAAAACATTGAGGTTCAGTTGTTTTTTCAAAACAATTTTATTAAAAACAATAGTCTCAAGAATGAGAAGTCACTAATATTCTCTTAGTGAGGAAGAATTTGCCACAATTGAATTATCAATCAGACCAAAATTGCCAATGCATTTCGGAAATAGATTTCCTTCGTCAGGGCAGTCTAAAGATAATACATACAAGTTCACAAAATAGAGAAAAAACAGTTCAAACATGTATAAAGCAACATATAAGTGTCATACATTATTGTAACACATTTAGGAACATACCATTCAGTTGTAGTTTCAGAAGTGGATGAATAAGGTGAGAGCATGGGAAAAAAAGAGAAAAATATTAACCATCATAAGACCCTGTTTACTGTAGGTATCAGATAGTAAAGCCAAATGAGGGAAACGTTTACCTGAGATTGATTGGTTGCATGCAGAGTGTGTGGCGAGGTTTGCTCATGGAGGCCATGTGCTGTCAAAAGCTGCCTGATAGAAATCAGTGCAGAACAACAGCCAGAAAAGTGTTGGCTGAAACCAGAAAAAATCCAAAGTTGTAAAGGGTTGAAATCTGCGTTTAAAGTAAAAAATAGAGATGTGAAACTAGCTTACTGTGCGTATATGAGGACTTGAGCCAACGGCTCAACCGCAGAGAGACATTTTGGATCGACAAGCTTGGTAGTTTAACTCCCAATGGAATCAATGAAGAAATTAATTATCATTGTTTCTTATGATCTTGTATTTCTACTGCTTTAATTGTTATGTTCCTTGTTAACACTGTATAGAATGACATCACTGCACAGTATTCTTCGTACCAATAGATTGTACACCTACTGACTACCCTGCTGTATTCCCTAGACACGTTGTCTGGGACCCAAGGTGCCATCTGTTGACGACACCACTCACAGCAGGGCTGTATATTAATGAATAATGTTCAAGATGGACACAAATATTTACTCTGACAGAGACTACTTTTATGAATCTTCAATGTCATTGCTGCACATTCTGGACCATGTGTTTAGGATCAATGGTGCCGCCCCATGACGTCACCAACGGCAGCAGAGTTACAACATTAACACTGTGCTTTATTTCCATACATAGTCTTTTCACCATTCATCTGTTACTGTATTTATTCTCACAGGTTACTACTCTCTGTTGAGTTTTTTTATTTGAGTATTTTTTCTTTTTCCATTTAACTTTACATTTTTTTCAATTTTCTTTTTTATCACATTACAATTCCCCATTAGTACACACGAGACCAGATAAATACTTAAATTCATCCAAATAGAGCCCATTGGCTTGATTACAGTCTCCAATTTTGACCACGCGCCCATACGGGCTGCTATGCGGTCACGTGTCATTTAAAGGAAACGTTGGCCTAGCAACGCTTCGATGTGATAGCCGCAGTCTCAATCGAGCCCGCAACAGGAGAACTCCGCTACTCCCATGTCACGCACGGTAAGCTTGTTTCACATCTCTATTTTTTACTTTAAACGCAGATTTAAACCCTTTACAACTTTGGATTTTTTTTGGTTTCAGCCAACACTTTTCTGGCTGTTGTTCTGTGCTGATTTCTATCAGGCAGCTTTTGACTGCACATGGCCTTCATGAGCAAACCTCGCCACACACTCTGCATGCAACCAATCAATCTCAGGTAAACGTTTCCCTCATTTTGCTTTACTATCTGATACCTACAGTAAACAGGGTCTTATGATGGTTATTATTTTTCTCTTTTTTTCCCATGCTCTCACCTTATTCATCCACTTCTGAAACTACAACTGAATGGTATGTTCCTAAATTTGTTACAATAATGTATGACACTTATATGTTGCTTTATACAAATTTAAACTGTTTTTTATCTATTTTGTGAACTTGTATGTATTATCTTTAGACTGGCCCTAACGAACGAAATCTATTTCCGAAATGCATTGGCAATTTTGGTCTGATTGATACATCAATTGTGGCAAATTCTTCCTCACTAAGAGAATATTAGTGACTTCTCATTCTTGAGACTATTATTTTTGATAAAATTGTTTTGAAAAAACAACCGAACCTCAATGTTTTTGTTGTTTTTCAACCAAAGACATCGCCTTTTTACTTGAAGATTGAACTCTTAGTAATCTTAACTAACCATATACCCAGACTGGGTTCTATAGGGAGCGGCTGTGTGACCTAGTATTCCACTTGGTCTCCTGCTTCACATGTATTTTGAGTTTGGGTGTCTCCAAATTCGTCGCAGCCAGCTCCTTTTTGAATATTTGGATACAAATTGTTTGAATTAATTTTCTTTTTGTTTAGGATTTTGAACACTTGAGATACGTGGATTTACTATCAAGTGGTGCCCACTCACTTCCCTTCTTGCAGAAGGCAAATCTACCAGACCCGCAACAGTAGGCAAAGGCGGAGGTGTAAGCGGAGGAGCAACGAGAGGAAGAGGAACAATAACCAGAGGAAGAGGAGCAATAGGAGGAACGATAGGAGGAGCAGGAATTACTACGGGAGGTAGAACAACAGCAGGAAGAGGTAAAGCAGCAGGAATAGGTACATACGGAGGTGGCGCAGTGGCACCAGGCCTTCGTTCATTTAGAAGTTTGCCAATTAATTCATCAGACACATGAAAATCTTTAGACGGATACATTTTCTGAATACCAAGTTGAAAAGCCCTATCCATATTTCTAACTGACTCTGACTGTTTACTTTGATCATAAAACAACGCTTTTTTCGGCGTTGGACGTGCGACGATGCACATGTTTCTCTCTACTTTTAAGTTGCTGCATAGCTTCCTTCTTCCAATTTTGTAGTACATCGAATGCTGCAGGTCTAGCCTTTTTCTTCAATAATATAGACCCTAAATATTCTATACGAGTAATCTGAAAGCTACCATTGGTTGGCGACTGAAGTTCGAAAGCATGTCTAGCTTGTCTGTGCCAAATATCATTAAACACTATACTACCAATGCCATGCTTACAGTACATAGTACAAGCTGGCGACCCCTCTTGTGGTGCGGGACGGCTAAATTCCAAAGATTGTCTGTCTCTGCGGAATAATGCCCTAAAGCAGGCAGACAATTTCTCAGGCATATCAGATTCCTGGTGTTACCTGGTCAATAATTGTACTTGCGAGAACAATGCGCCAAAACAAATTATCAGGATACTTAAGAATCGGGCCACGACTCACCTGATCAAACACCTGATCAAAGAACTAAAGGAGGTCCGATCGGATAACTACGGACAACAAAGGACCCTCGTGGTTGTTGATTTCAGCAAAACTGGCCGCCTCGATATATGGACCATCGTCAAGATGCCGTCTTAGACTGCGGGCTCACCGTCCAGGGATCGGGTTCTGCAGTACTGTTGAGGTATTGCGTCTCATCCAAGAAGGGGCCCCCTTTCTCACTGTCCGATCCCAATCCGATAGCCACGTCAACACTTCAACGAGATGGCATCAATCTTGAGGGTCCCTATTTGGGTACCATCTGTAAAAGCAAGGAAATATCGAGGCTGAGTACCACAAAAGGAAATACACCAAACACGGGCTATAAAGATTCACAGATCTTTTAATCTACTGTACAGTTACAAAGAAACAGAAAATACAGATAGCTATCTGGCTCTCAATACATCATAATGAGTACCAACCCTTCAGAGTGAGGAGTGAGAGTGCTGGACATCTGGACATTCAGCTTTTTATACAAATTCAGTAATATTGTCCAGCCCCTCTACAGGTTAATAATCTGTGGTCTAGAGTTTGTGCCGAGTTCACTTATGGCTCATACAATAATATGCACATGGATTACATAGGGTTGCATCTCCAACAAAGTTACAATGGCAAAGTGTATTCCTGGATTTGGCAGTAAGCCTTAGCACATATACCTTCACAATACAGTTCTGCCAGTGTCCACGCTCGACATTTGCATTACATTGTCCTCAATGTGTGTTCAAGGATGAGGCTTGCTAGTGCAGACAATCCTTAGACCAAAAGTCATGCTTGGGACAAGGTCTCATTACCTAGTCTAAACATTCGGCCCTCGGACAGTCTAACCATTAACTAGATTCAAAAGGTCGGGAAGGCTCGGTTACAAGTTGGAAACATAGTCCGCCATTTTAGAACACAGACTCACATCTGAACAGAAATCAAAATGGTGAATGATGCTAAAAATGGCGGCGAAGCCGATCTAAAATCGGAACTTTGCAACACGGTTTTCTTCGCAGAGCAACTATATATATATATATCAGAAGGAGGCACAGTATGATTTCCTGTTTAACAACCAGTGATCGCTGTGAAAAGCGTACATATCGATCACTGATCTGCAATATCCAGCAGTGCACTCTGAGCATTTGCAGCACGCAGGGCATTCTAGAGCCGCACTGTAATGAAATGTGCTACACCAGGAGTGTTTTAATCGATATCCATTTGTACCGACAAATGTGATTGCCGGACTACGGTGTAATTGCCCACGCTCTAATTGCAGAGCATGATCTGGTAAAAACTTTTTTGTGGCATGTCAAAAAGCATGACAACAGCCATTGTCTGTGTTCCGGCACAGTCTATAAAACTGGTGCCAGTCCTAATTGGAATAGGATGTCCAGTGGAGCAATTTTCCAGAGCAGCACAGTGCGAGCTGTGCACTTCTTTAACTGTGGCAAAACAAGTACTGTGCACACATCGTATTTCAATATCGGATGCAGTTATTAGAGAAATATGTCTCATGAAGACTGTGCAGAGACTACATTAATTGAATATTTAATTCGTTCACTTCACAGGTTCCGGTCCAACATGCTGTAAAAAATAAAATGTACCTTTATAATTGTTAAATGTTTACGGTGGGACGCCCCACGCCTAATACCTCACCCCTTCCCCTCCTCGCCGCCCACCAGGAGTTCCGATAGCGGAGGTTTGGCGGCGAAGTACAACTTGGGAGCTGGCGGTGTACTTAATTCGACCAATGGCAACGTTTGGGACCCTGTCCAGCAGAGGACCTGCGTTAATCACACTGAAGTTTCATCAAACTTTACGCGCACAACACTAACAATTCACTTGGAACGTTACAACTTGATATATTCGTGTAAGTGCACTGTGTGCGTGTTCGTATCAAAGCCGGCGGCACCAGGTAGCTATCGCGAAAAACAATCGCACATACGGCAAAGCAGGCACGAGTTGACGGTTAACCCAGCGGCTTCCATTGCACAAAGTGTACAAAACAGGTCCAATTGAAACGCACCTGCTGGCTGGCATGTGCACGATGATTCGGGCGAAAAGAACCAAGGAATGGAATGGTGCCCGATGCCGATTTCAGTGCCTCATGTAGAGTGGAGTGGCAGCGAGATGGAAGGTAGCATTAACAGTCAGTCACTCGTGTGGCGCACTATGTGGTCTGCCACGCGCCCACACGCGAACAAAGACGAGAGTTCCCGGTTCAAGCCTGTGCACCGCAACGACCCAATGTAGTCCCCCCCACCCCACCCCCTGCTGTGCAGCCTCTAGGAGCTAGTGAAAACATTCATGGAAGAATGCAATCCTTTGGAAAACGACCTTCCCCTTTCACTCTGAAAAAAGGAGAGTTATACATGGAGTTTATTGGCAGGCTGATTATGTGTGCTGGCTCAGCTGTGTAACGCCCTATGCCTCGTAGATACTCAAGGATATACACGAAATGGCATTTCATGTTCGCCCAAAACAGTGGCAGGTCGGTCACCAGTCTGCCACGCGACCTGGACTCCGGCGGCGGTCGATGAGGCAAGTTGGAGGCGCTGCTTCCTTGTACGGAGGGAGGGGCAGCGCCAGCGAGTACGGTGAGCTCTCGAGCCAGCCAGAAGCACACACATGACCGCCCGGGACACTGCCCTGGCCGCGCGCTCCTTCCCCGCTGTGTGACCCGCGGAGTTCGGGATCCCGCCACAAAAGGCAGAGCTGGCGCGTGGCCTCGGAAAACAATGCTGAGACATGCGCACACCCACAGGTGAGGAAAGCGTCGCAGCCCCCGCCGTGTACTTAATACAACGTATGTGTAAATTGTAACACAGTGAGACATGCGAGGCACATGCATAATACATTTTCCTCGCATGACTCACTTTGCTTTTGCTTTCGTTTTTTAGAACGTCTGTTATGTGCTATACAACTCAAGTAGTGGACGGCTCATGTTTAACAGTGATCACCTGTTACTTTCTACCTGCTTACCTCTCAACTCACAATCATTTTAGAGGGTTTCACCCAGTGCGCACCATAGACTCTCAATGAGTCTCAAATAACTCATCATCTTCATAGAGTGGTTGTGTCCATTGACTTCAATGGGGCCACATTCTAAAAAAAATACACCTCTTCTTTCCTAGCTCCACGCATTTAGAGGGGTAGGCCAACGTATGTGTGTGTACAGTGATTGATTCAAAGTGGCGGCACTTTGATGAACGTGTGAGCATCCTTGCTTTATCATTGCATCATTCATCCGACTTCAAAGAAGCTTAACTCAGGGATGTCATTTAGGGGTCGTACATGCGACCCCGGAGGTCTCCCTTGCTACGCCGAAAAAAGGAAAATGTAAAAAACGTATTTTTTTTTTTAAATGGAAACCCCTGGGCTGTTGCCAGCGCCGCGTGGGTCTTTGTTTCTGGAGTGGTTGGCTTTCTTGTTCTGGCCTCTTAAAAAAAAAAAAAAAAAAAAAAAACAGGATGTTCCAAAAGTGTACCACTTTGAGCAGTAAAAAATAAAGCGTCGTTCTGGAATTCTGTACTATAACTGCTAGACTCATTAAAGGTTTATTTCAGGCACACTTCAGGGTGTGAGCCCATGATTTAGTCCTTTCTTAAACACCTCAAATTCACAACGCAGACAAAAACTTCCCAAAAGCATTTAGAGTAGAATAAGCATCCATTTCGGGTATTTTGCTTTTCGCAAGTTGCAGTTATAACATGTTTTTTCTGCTGTTGTCTCTGTTACGATCATCACAGAATATTCCATCTCGCTTTGCTCAGTCACTCGACAAGAACGTTGGGCCTAAAAGCTTGTTTACAGTGTGAGAAATGTTTGACCATAGCACATAAAGTGGTCCTTGATTTAATTGTGCCACAATGAATGCCTTGTTATAATGTGTCGATCATCTTTCCTATATCCATGTCATGCTGTTGAGTATGTTTGTTTGCATGTATGAGGTAAGGAGTGCCCAGAGTATTGGGTTTCATGTGAGGCCAACCTCTGATCCCTGAAAAGTAGATCCACGCAGACTTGACATGTGGCCAACTTTGCACCAGACCTGCAGATGAAGTGGCCTGCTGTTAAATCTCAGTTACCAGTTTAATGGTATCCACTGTAATTTGCTTTCTGACATTGAGAACATTCTGACATCTAATTGTTCATTGTACAATAGCCGGTAAGATAGCTCTATGGGTTGAGCGTTCACTACAGCAATGTGTGTGTGATCTGCAGGTTGTAGGTTTGAATCCCAGCAAGGCCAACTCAGCCTTTCGTCTTTCTGAAGTTGATAAATGAGTACCAACACAGGTTGGGTGATATTGTATGCATATTTGTTGTATATAAAGTGCATAAGCCTAAGTGCTATATAATAACACATCATTATCATTTGTCCTCGGATGTCTGCTTGCATTCACAGTAATTTGGTAATATGGGCCTATACACACTGAGATTAATGGTAAATATGGTAATCCATTCTTGTATGAAATGTACATCACATTACAGTATCATAACCATAATTTTTGTAGTGTACTTAGTAACAATGCTATGTGATGCCACTTCCTGTTTTTGTCAAGGGGTGAAAGGTTGTGTTCCATTGCTTCCTGTGATGTCCCTTCGGGGTGGGGTCAAATGACATCACTTCATGTGATATCATCAGGGGGTCAACGGTCGTGTGATGTCACGTCCACTACCCCTGGCGTTTTGGTGAAATGACGTCCCTGGCTTAACTCCCTCTGTCCCACTACTTCACAACACTCTAACTATAGAAATGATGTAATCAATCCAGTTTTTTAGGTAAGTGCTGTAAAGGAGAGGATATAACTTGAGCAATACAGAGTTATTGAGGTGAGCATCCATAAGAAAGACAATTGACGAGCATTAATAACCACGTTTCCACAGGATTTAATGTAATCCACCTGGGTTTTCATAGGGCTTTTCAAGGATTTACTGTCTAAGTGCTTCCAAATTCACCATTTAACTGCAGCTGGCGAAATACCAGGGCTGTGGGTCTGCTTTGAAGGAGATTGATATGTGGTTTGACACGTTTTTCTGCAGGCCCGCTGGCTTTTGAAAACAGAATAAAAACCTTCCTCGTTTTAACATCTTTTTTTTAAATGTACGGTTTCTGTCTATAAACACACACACACACACGCACACGCACACTCACACTCACACACACACCTCTACTTCTTTTCATCCTTGTGTTTTTATTCTAATTCTTCTTTTCAAATTTCGATTTTGTTTTTAAAGGTCATTATTTGTTTAATCTTCCTATAAAGCTTCGACCAGGCCTCAAGAAGCTTCAGCCAGCCCAGTCCAGGGTCTTGCTCCCATTCGATTAACTGACCTTAGCCGGCCTTGTTTAAGGGTGCCCATAGCCCATAGTGCCTCCCAGCTCTCCTGTCTATAGAACCTTGTTGTTCGGTGGCCTTGGACCAGGTGGACAAGTGTGTGCTTGCCTGCTCCTGTAGGCATCACTTGAGTACACCTGGCAGTGCAGGAAGGTCTGAAAGCCTGTGCTTAAATTGCAGACAGCCTCTGCATAGGGGTCTTATATAGAGTTATAGATGTGTTCATAATGAATGTCTCCTGTGTCTTAGCTAGCCTGCCATAAATGATTTTACAACCTTACATCTAATTTAATTCTCTGATATTACATTCCAAAGGCTTGTATACTATTTCCTTACATACAGATTCAACACTCCTTGTCTTCTGCACTTGAAATGAACCTGTTATGTCTCGAGGTGATGGAGATCCTTTTTTGTGAAACTCTCCTTTTGTATCCCCGAACACTCGTTCTTCACAAAGCAATTTCCTGGCTTTGAGACCTCCATCAGCGGACTCAGCATTACCAGAATTATTGCAGGAGTAGATCCAATCTTATTATGTGGTTAATAGCTCTCACAACTCCCAGGAACACTTTGTACCACACTTGGCCCTCGGACATCCACAACATAACGTAATACCAGGAACACCACACTTTTAATGGCCTCCATGAAAGTTCTGTCGACCAATATGGGAAATTCTCATCCCTTCTTTTGATTTAATTTCCTTCTTCTTAAAACACTGAAAACATTGCCTTCAATCAATCACTAAACTAAGCCCATTTGTACAGCTCTCACTACAAGTGAGAGTTCCATCGGAGTACGGTACACTTATATGCACACGATCTCTCACCTCCCTCTAATTTCCTATTTACCTACAGCTCTTATCTCTGTGAGAGCAAAAGAGGGAGCAAGAGCGAAATTGCCTTGCCAGTGACAATAAAGGCCCCTCAAACAAATTTGCTACCAATCACTAGAGTACAGTCACTCATTTGTGATCCAAAATCTTTCCCCTTTCTCTATGCTCTTCTATCCTCTTTGTTTGAAGTACTACTTTCACAATCGGGAACTGGAACTTTTTTAGCAAAATTGTATCTCATTTATCAGAGAAGTGTGCACACAAAGTTGAACTTAAATCTTGTAGCAGAATATTACAGTGATACTCGTTCCACTTCATTTTAGCTGAACAATTTCTTTCCTCCACATAATAATGTCCACTTGGACGTTCCGTATCAAAAACTATCTTAATAGATCCACAATTTCAGAATTGTGTTAAACGAATGCCTATTTTACTGAGTGGACGTGTTACCACATTTCCTTTGATTATATAGTCACAGTTTGTGCAATTTAAGCAAAGGCGGTTGCTAATCTTATGAGCACTGAAAACATGTTTGTGGATTTCATGATCTTTCTGCCTCAACTTGATACTTTCTTCTATTCATTGTAAATGTGTTGGGTTTGGAAGCAATTCTTGCATTTTACCAACAAATAAAAAAAAAACACCCCACTGTTTCAAAATGTAATTTAAACCCACACTAAAAAAAAGTAAGCTTTTAAAAGAATATGTGTTTTATCAATTGGGTAAGAACTGGTTTAACTTGCTTGGCAAGTGACATGTATTTGGAAACTCTTAAGCAAAATACTCATAACTAGCCATTTTGGGCACAACATACATTCTACATTCTAGCATACCTTAAAGGTCAATAACGGTCGGTAATTCATAGGGTCACTTCTGTCCCTCTTCTTAAATATCGAAATTACCACTGATCACTTTCAGGAAGTTGTGAAAGTTGAATTTAGAAGTGTGCCCAATAACCTATCTGTGAAAGGTGCATTTAGAAGCATTCCCAATAGCCTCTCTATGAAAGTTGCATCTAGAAGTGTTCCCAATAGCCTCTCTCTGAAAGAGGCATTTAGAAATGTTCCCAGTAGCCTCCCTGTGAATTTAGAAGTGCGCCCAATAACCTCTCTGTGAAAGTGGTATTTAGAAGTTTTCCCAGTAGCCTCCCTGTGAATTTAGAAGTGCGCCCAATAACCTCTCTATGAAAGTGGTATTTAGAAGTGTTCCCAATAGCCTCTCTGTGAAAGTTGCATTTAGAAAGTGGGCGCCCAATAGCCTCCCTGTGAATCTAGAAGTGATCCCAGTAACCACTCTGAAAAGTTAAATTTAGAAGTGTGCCCAATATTAACTCTGTAAATTTAAAAGTGTTCCCAATAGCTTCTCTGAGAAAATTGTATTTAGAAAAGTGTTCTGTGAAAGTTGCATATAGAAGTGTGCACAATAGCCTCTCTGTGAAAGTCGCATTTAGAAGTGTTCCAAATAGCCTCTCTGTGAATTTAGAAGTGTTCCCAGTAGCCTCTCTGTGAATTTAGAAGTGTGCCCAAAAGCCTCTCTGTGAAAACAGCATTGCATTTAGAAGTGTTCCCAGTAGCCTCTCTATGAATTTAGAAGTGCGCCCAATAGCCTCTCTGTGAAAGTTGCATTTAGAAAGTGCGCCCAATAGCCTCCCTGTGCATCTAGAAGTGATCCCAGTAACCACTCTGAAAAGTTAAATTTAGAAGTGTGCCCAATAGCAACTCTGTGAATTTAGAAGTGTTCCCAATAACCTCTCTGGGAAAATTGTATTCAGAAAAGTGTTCTGTGAAAGTTGCATATAGAAGTGTGCACAATAGCCTCTCTGTGAAAGTGGCATTTAGAAGTGTTCGCAATAGCCTCTCTGTGAAAGAGGCATTTAGAAATTTTCCCAGTAGCCTCCCTGTGAATTTAAAAGTGCGCCCAATAACCTCTCTCTGAAAGTGGTATTTAGAAGTTTTCCCAGTAGCCTCCCTGTGAATTTAGAAGTGTTCCCAATAGCAACTCTGTGAATTTAGAAGTGTTCCCAATAACCTCTCTGAGAAAATCGTATTTAGAAAAGTGTTCTGTGAAAGTTGCATATAGAAGTGTGCACAATAGCCTCTCTGTGAAAATGGCATCTAGAAGTGTTCCCAATAGCCTCTCTCTGAAAGAGGCATTTAGAAATTTTCCCAGTAGCCTCCCTGTGAATTTAAAAGTGCGCCCAATAACCTCTCTCTGAAAGTGGTATTTAGAAGTTTTCCCAGTAGCCTCCCTGTGAATTTAAAAGTGCGCCCAATAACCTCTCTCTGAAAGTGGTATTTAGAAGTTTTCCCAGTAGCCTCCCTGTGAATTTAGAAGTGCGCCGAATAACCTCTCTGTGAAAGTGGTATTTAGAAGTTTTCTCAGTAGCCTCCCTGTGAATTTAGAAGTGCGCCCAATAACCTCTCTATGAAAGTGGTATTTAGAAGTGTTCCCAATAGCCTCTCTGTGAAAGTTGCATTTAGAAAGTGGGCACCCAATAGCCTCCCTGTGAATCTAGAAGTGACCCCAGTAACCACTCTGAAAAGTTACATTTAGAAGTGTGCCCAATAGCAACTCTGTGAATTTAAAAGTGTTCCCAATAGCCTCTCTGAGAAAATTGTATCTAGAAAAGTGTTCTATGAAAGTTGCATATAGAAGTGTGCACAATAGTCTCTCTGTGAAAGTCGCATTTAGAAGTGTTCGCAATAGCATCTCTGTGAATTTAGAAGTGTTCCCAATAACCTCTCTGTGAATGTGGTACTTAGAAGTGTTCCCAGTAGCCTCTCTGTGAATTTAGAAGCATGCCCAATAGCCTCTCTGTGAAAACTGCATTGCATTTAGAAGTGTTTCCAGTAGCCTCTCTGTGAATTTAGAAGTGCGCCCAATAAACTCTCTGTGAAAGTGGTATTTAGAAGTATTCCCAATAGCCTCTCTGTGAAAGCTGCATTTAGAAATGTCCCCAATAGCCTCTCTGTGAAAGTTGCATTTTAGAAGTGTTCCCAATAGCCTCGCTGTGAATTTAGAAATGTGCCCAATAGCCTCTCTGTGAAAATTGCATTCAGAAGTGTTCCAATTAGCCTCTCTATGAATTTAGAAGTGCGCCCAATAACCTCTCTGTGAAAGTTGCATTTAGAAGTGTTCCCAATAGCCTCTCTGTGAATTTAGAAGTGTTCCCAGTAGCCTCTCTGTGAATTTAGAAGTGTGCCCAATAGCCTCTCTGTGAAAACTGCATTGCATTTAGAAGTGTTCCCAGTAGCCTCTCTATGAATTTAGAAGTGCGCCCAATAGCCTCTCTGTGAAAGTTGCATTTAGAAAGTGCGCCCAATAGCCTCCCTGTGAATCTAGAAGTGATCCCAGTAACCACTCTGAAAAGTTAAATTTAGAAGTGTGCCCAATAGCAACTCTGTGAATTTAGAAGTGTTCCCAATAACCTCTCTGAGAAAATTCTATTTAGAAAAATGTTCTGTGTAAGTTGCATATAGAAGTGTGCACAATAGCCTCTCTGTGAAAGTGGCATTTAGAAGTGTTCCCAATAGCATCTCTGTGAATTCACAAGTGTTCCCAATAACCTCTCCGTGAAAGTGGTACTTAGAAGTGTTCCCAGTAGCCTCTCTGTGAATTTAGAAGTGTGCACAATAGCCTCTCTGTGAAAGTGGCATTTAGAAGTGTTCCCAATAGCATCTCTGTGAATTCACAAGTGTTCCCAATAACCTCTCTGTGAAAGTGGTACTTAGAAGGGTTCCCAATAGCCTCTCTGTGAATTTAGAAGTGTTCCCAGTAGCCTCTCTGTGAATTTAAAAGTGTGCCCAAAAGCCTCTCTGTGAAAACTGCATTGCATTTAGAAGTGTTCCCAGTAGCCTCTCTATGAATTTAGAAGTGCGCCCAATAGCCTCTCTGTGAAAGTTGCATTTAGAAAGTTCGCCCAATAGCCTCCCTGTGAATCTAGAATTGATCCCAGTAACCACTCTGAAAAGTTACATTTAGAAGTGTGCCCAATAGCAACTCTGTGAATTTAGAAGTGTTCCCAATAACCTCTCTGAGAAAATTGTATTTAGAAAAGTGTTCTGTGAAAGTTGCATATAGAAGTGTGCACAATAGCCTCTCTGTGAAAGTGGCATTTAGAAGTGTTTGCAATAGCATCTCTGTGAATTTAGAAGTGTTCCCAATAACCTCTCTGTGAATGTGGTACTTAGAAGGGTTCCCAATAGCCTCTCTGTGAATTTAGAAGTGTTCCCAGTAGCCTCTCTGTGAATTTAAAAGTGTGCCCAAAAGCCTCTCTGTGAAAACTGCATTGCATTTAGAAGTGTTCCCAGTAGCCTCTCTATGAATTTAGAAGTGCGCCCAATAGCCTCTCTGTGAAAGTTGCATTTAGAAAGTTCGCCCAATAGCCTCCCTGTAAATCTAGAAGTGATCCCAGTAACCACTCTGAAAAGTTACATTTAGAAGTGTGCCCAATAGCAACTCTGTGAATTTAGAAGTGTTCCCAATAACCTCTCTGAGAAAATTGTATTTAGAAAAGTGTTCTGTGAAAGTTGCATATAGAAGTGTGCACAATAGCCTCTCTGTGAAAGTGGCATTTAGAAGTGTTTGCAATAGCATCTCTGTGAATTTAGAAGTGTTCCCAATAACCTCTCTGTGAATGTGGTACTTAGAAGTGTTCCCAGTAGCCTCTCTGTGAATTTAGAAGTGTGCCCAATAGCCTCTCTGTGAAAACTGCATTGCATTTAGAAGTTTTTCCAGTAGCCTCTCTGTGAATTTAGAAGTGCGCCCAATAAACTCTCTGTGAAAGTGGTATTTAGAAGTATTCCCAATAGCCTCTCTGTGAAAGCTGCATTTAGAAATGTCCCCAATAGCCTCTATGTGAAAGTTGCATTTTAGAAGTGTTCCCAATAGCCTCGCTGTGAATTTAGAAATGTGCCCAATAGCCTCTCTGTGAAAATTTCATTCAGAAGTGTTCCAGTAGCCTCTCTATGAATTTAGAAGTGCGCCCAATACCCTTTCTGTGAAAGTTGCATTTAGAAGTGTTCCCAATAGCCTCTCTGTGAATTTAGAAGTGTTCCCAGTAGCCTCTCTGTGAATTTAGAAGTGTGCCCAATAGCCTCTCTGTGAAAACTGCATTGCATTTAGAAGTGTTCCCAGTAGCCTCTCTATGAATTTAGAAGTGCGCCCAATAGCCTCTCTGTGAAAGTTGCATTTAGAAAGTGCGCCCAATAGCCTCCCTGTGAATCTAGAAGTGATCCCAGTAACCACTCTGAAAAGTTAAATTTAGGAGTGTGCCCAATAGCAACTCTGTGAATTTAGAAGTGTTCCCAATAACCTCTCTGAGAAAATTGTATTTAGAAAAGTGTTCTGTGAAAGTTGCATATAGAAGTGTGCACAATAGCCTCTCTGTGAAAGTGGCATTTAGAAGTGTTCCCAATAGCATCTCTGTGAATTCAAAAGTGTTCCCAATAACCTCTCTGCGAAAGTGGTACTTAGAAGTGTTCCCAGTAGCCTCTCTGTGAATTTAGAAGTGTGCCCAATAGCCTCTCTGTGAAAACTGCATTGCATTTAGAAGTGTTCCCAGTAGCCTCTCTGTGAATTTAGAAGTGTGCCCAATAACCTCTCTGTGAAAGTGGTATTTAGAAGTATTCCCAATTGCCTCTCTGTGAAAGCTGCATTTTAGAAGTGTTCCCAATAGCCTCGCTGTGAATTTAGAAATGTGCCCAATAGCCTCTCTGTGAAAATTGCATTCAGAAGTGTTCCAAGTAGCCTCTCTATGAATTTAGAAGTGCACCCAATAGCCTCTCTGTGAAAGTTGCATTTAGAAGTGTTCCCAATAGCCTCTATGTGAAAACTGCATTTAGAAATGTTCCCAATAGCCTCTCTGTGAAAGTTGCATTTTAGAAGTGTTCCCAACAGCCTCGCTGTGAATTTAGAAATGTGCCCAATAGCCTCTCTGTGAAAATTGCATTCAGAAGTGTTCCAAGTAGCCTCTTTATGAATTTAGAAGTGCACCCAATAGCCTCTCTGTGAAAGTTGCATTTAGACGTGTTCCCAATAGCTACTCTGGAAAGTTGAATTTAGAAGTGTGCCCAATAGCCTCTCTGTGAAAGTTGCATTTAGAAGTGTGCCCAATAGCCTCTCTGTGAAAACTGCATTGCATTTAGAAGTGTTCCCAGTAGCCTCTCTATGAATTTAGAAGTGCGCCCAATAGCCTCTCTGTGAAAGTTGAATTTAGAAGTGCGCCCAATAGCCTCTCTGTGAATGTGGTATTTAGAAGTATTCCCAATAGCCTCTCTGTGAAAGCTGCATTTAGAAATGTTCCCAATAGCCTCTCTGTTAAAGTTGCATTTTAGAAGTGTTCCCAATAGTATCTCTGTGAATTTAGAAGTGTTCCCAATAACCTCTCTGTGAAAGTGGTACTTAGAAGGGTTCCAAGTAGCCTCTCTGTGAATTTAGAAGTGTGCCCAATAGTATCTCTGTGAATTTAGAAGTGTTCCCAATAACCTCTCTGTGAAAGTGGTACTTAGAAGGGTTCCAAGTAGCCTCTTTATGAATTTAGAAGTGTGCCCAATAGCCTCTCTGTGAAAACTGCATTGCATTTAGAAGTGTTTCCAGTAGCCTCTCTGTGAATTTAGAAGTCCGCCCAATAATCTCTCTGTGAATGTGGTATTTAGAAGTATTCCCAATAGCCTCTCTGTGAAAGTCGCATTTAGAAGTCCTCCCAATAGCCTCTCTGTGAAAGCTGCATTTAGAAATGTTCCCAATAGCCTCTCTGTGAACGTTGCATTTTAGAAGTGTTCCCAATAGCCTCGCTGTGAATTTAGAAATGTGCCCAATAGCCTCTCTGTGAAAATTGCATTCAGAAGTGTCCAAGTAGCCTCTCTATGAATTTAGAAGTGCGCCCAATAGCCTCTCTGTGAAAGTTGCATTTAGAAGTGTTCCCAATAGCTACTCTGGAAAGTTGAATTTAGAAGTGCGCCCAATAGCCTCTCTGTGAAAGTTCCATTTAGAAGTATTCCCAATAGCCTCTCTGTGAAAGTTGCATTTAGAAGTGTTCCCAATTAGCTACTCTGGAAAGTTGCATTTAGAACTGTTCCCAATAGCCTCTCTGTGAAAGTTGCATTTTAGAAGTGTTCCCAATAGCCTCACTGTGAATTTAGAAGTGTGCCCAATAGCCTCGCTGTGAATTTAGAAGTGTTCCCAATAGCCTCGCTGTGAATTTGGAAGTGTGCCCAATAGCCTCGCTGTGAAAATTGCATTCAGAAGTGTTCCAAGTAGCCTCTCTATGAATTTAGAAGTGCGCCCAATAGCCTCTCTGTGAAAGTTGCATTTAGAAGTGTTCCCAATAGCCACTCTGTGAATTTGGAAGTGCGCCCAATAACCTCTATGTGAAAGTTGCATTTAGAAGTGTTCCCAATAGCCACTCTGGAAAGTTGAATTTAGAAGTGCGCCCAATAGCCTCTCTGTGAAAGTTACATTTAGAAGTGTTCCCAATAGCCTATCTGTGAATCTAGAAGTATTCCCAATAGCCACTCTGAAAAGTTGAATTTAGAAGTATGCCCAATAGCCTCCCTGTGAAACCTGAATCTAGAAGTGTGTCTAATTTAAAAGTGTGCTCAATAGCCTCCGTCTGAAGGTTGAATTTAATTGTGGGCCCAATAGACTCTCTGTGAAAACTGAATTTAGAAGTGTGCCGAACAGCTTCCATGTAAAAGTTGAATGTACAAGTGCGCCCAATAGACTCTCCGCGAAAGTGATTTAGAGAAGTGTGCCGATTATCCTAACAGTATAATACCATGCCGGACCGAAACGACTAATCTCCCTAACAACCTCCCTGTGCAAAGTTGATTAAGATTCATGCCTAATACCCTCCCTGTATAAAGCTGAATTAAACGTAGTGCACCTATTAGCGTGCCCTAATTGAACTGACTAGTGTCCAGAATAGCCTCTCCTCACTTAGACCAACGTAAAAGTGTACACGACACCAGTGAGGTTAAGAAGCGTACCTAAATATCCTAATTATTAATATGCCTAAAAGTATATCTATGTAAGTTAGAATTTAGAACTGTGCCTAATAATCTAATATCCCCTCTATGCAAAATTGAATCTAGAGGTAGACTTAATATCATCTCTATGTGCAGGTGAACTTAGAAGTGCATCTAATAATACCTAATAGCCTAATATAATTTGTGTACAAATCAACCTAGAAGTGCACCTAATAGTCTAGTATCGTTTCTGTGCAAATTGAACTTGGAAGTGTGCCTAAAAGCGTGTCCCCACGGAACTTAGAGCTACAATTAGAAAGCCCTCCTAAAATCCACCTAAAAGCACGTACCAAGCATGAGTGCATCCACTTCACCAGAGTTAGTCGGAAACGACCACTGTGGACCACCCCCACTTCCCGATCTGCCTTCCTTCCCGTCCCCCCCTTCCCAAACCACCCCACCCTCCTTCGCGCTCCCTGCCATTCCCCTCTCCAAACACCAAGCCAGAGGGGCACGATGGCGAGCCAACCACCCTAAAACTACTCCTCCCCTAAACCCCACCACCGTCCAGCCATCCTTAACCATTCCCGCTCCCCTCACTATCATACCTGGCACACCCTGCCCTGCAATCACCCACCCCCGCCTTGCGCTCACACCGCTGCCACCTCCCTCCGACCCACCCTTTCCCCTCTCTAAAAACTGCACGCCTAGCCCTTGCTAGAACCAAAGCTGCATCCCTCTCCCACTCTGATCCCCCCTACCCTCTCTCACACCCCAATCGCAACAAGGAAACTAAAGAGGAAACGTTCCTGGTCCCCCTCAATCTCTCAGCACTTTTCGCCTCCCCTGTCTCGACCCACCACCTCATTCCTGCAATCACCTCCTTCCCCCGCGGCTTCACCCTTCCTCAAACCCCTCTCCCTCGATTTCTCATCAACTGCAACTGAAACCCCTAGCCGCCCACACCCCACCTTCAAATCCCCAGAACCAAACCCAATCATCCTAACACACCCAGCCTCCCAACCCAGCCCGAAGCCTGCCAATTTTTCTGCTCGCCCTCTATTCCCATTGAGCATCACCCACCCTACCCCCCTCCCTCCTCCACTCTCTCCGCCACCACCCCCTCCCGCTCCAGCACCGAGACCAACCTTGCCTGCCGATGTGAACTGCATACTATTTAATGCCCGATCCGTAGCAAAAAACAGACACTGTATCTTTGACCTCCTCGCCTCTATCAAACCAGAGCTAGTTTTCATCACTGAAACTTGGTTCTCCAATGACTTCACCCCAATCGCTAATGAAGCCTTCCCCCCTGACTACTCCCTCATCCAACTGAACTGTCCCTCCAGAGGAGGGGGAATAGCATTCGTCTTCAAGTCTCTCTTCCACGCCTCAATCATCAACAACCAACCTTCCATTCCTTCCTGCGAATCTCTCCTTGTTAAACTATCCCTCTCCCCATCGCTCTCACACAGCTTCTTAATAATTTACAGGCCTCCTGGCTATGATGGACAATTTGCAAACAACCTCTATGACTCTATTGCCAACCTTCAACTAAACCATCCCAACCTCACCCTTCTTGGAGACTTCAACATATGGCTCGACATCCCCACGAACCCTATGACACACGCTCTGGTTGACGGTTTAGACACAATTAACCTCCAACCCCGCATAAATGGCCCGACTCACTATAAAGGACACATAATTTATGTCATTTTTACCTCCAACACTCTGATTCATTTAAAGCCACCCACCCCTATCATCTGGTCCTATCACTTTATTCTCTTGTTCAACTTTCGCTCACCTGACCCCCTTCCCGTACTCAAATCTTACCCTCTGAATCTAGGCAAATGCTGGAAAAAACTAATAATCACCGCAGACCTAGCCGAGGCACTCCTCCAGTCTCCACCACCTACCAACCCTCTCATCAAACAACTAACCTCTGACACCTTTGACTCATGGCTCAACGCATCTCTGATGCGGCTCACACCCCTGTGCAAACCATCAGACCGCTGTGGCCTCTTCCCCAAATGGTTCACTCCTGAGTTGAAGATCACTAAACAACTATATAAATACCTAGAACGCATATGGCAGAATGACAAAACCCAGGAGAACAGGGCCACCTTGGCCCGCCACCTCTATCAGTACAAGGTTGATATCCGGAAAGCAAAAAAAGCCCACTACAACTCCCGAATCCTAAACTGCAAAAACCCAAGCAAAGAACTCCACAAAATCATCTCCGAATTCACCAATCCGGCCTGCACCACGACCGTCCCGACCCCCTCACAATCACTGTGCGACTCACTCCCCCTCCACTTTTACACCGCAGCTCTCCAAAGAACAAAAACTCTAACCACCAAACTGGCTCTCTTACATCCACCAGGCAATTCTCCGCCCATACTGGGCAGCCCACCAGCTGCGACCTCTACGCAACCAACATTTGAAACCTTTAGCCCAATATCACCAGAACAATTTCTCAAACTTCTATCTGCCCGCAAACCATGTGGATCCCCACTAGACCCTTGCCCAGCGACAACCCTCAAAGAAATTTTCGCATCCACCTGCGCAGGAGAACACACAAGATCCATCATAAATGCCTCCCTTTCTTGTGGTATCTTTCCCGACGCATTCAAAATGGTTCACGTCAAACCTCTAATTAAAAAACCTTTGCTCGACCCTCACGACCCCAAAAACTATCGCCCCATCTCAAATACCAGGTTCCTTGCCAAACTCATTGACCGAACCGCCTACTCCCAGCTAAATGCCTTTGTCGAAGCCAACAATCTCCTAGACCCCGCCCAAACAGGTTTCAGAGCCCGTCACGTAACTGAAACCACCCTAATCTCAATCTGGGATGACCTTAAAATGACAGCAGACTCCGCGGGATGCGCCGCGCTAATCCTTCTCGCCCTATCTGCCGCCTTCGACACGATCAATCACTCAATCCTCCTAGACCGCCTCCACTCCCTAGGAATTCATGGAACCGCTCTTAAATGGATAGCTTCATTCCTCAAAGATAGGTACGAAATAACGATACTCTCCACCTATACCTCCCAAGCCCGACCAGTCGACACGGGAGTCCCACAAGGAGCATGCCTATCTGCCCTCCTGTTCAGTCTCTAGCTGACCACCCTCCCACTGATAATCCGTTCACACAACATCCTGTGCTAAAACTACGCAGACGATACTCAGCTATTCTAAAACTCCTGAGCTCAAAACTCATTCTGCGACCCGACCTGGCCTCCTGCCTCCTTGACATAGAACTCTGCCTCCTTGACACAAAACCACCTCCTGTTAAACCCCTCCAAAACGGAAATCATGGTATGTGGCAACTCCGAACTTCTTCCGCACCCACTATCATGGCCACCCGCCATGGGCAACTCACCGACCGCCTCCAAATTAGTGAAAAATCTTGGGTGCACCCTTGACTCTGACCTAACTCTCTCGCGGCAAGTCAACAACGCCTCAAAGACCTGCCACTACCACCTTAAAACCCTTAGACGCATCTTTCCATATCTCTCCTTTCCCAACAGACTCTCCGCCGTACAATCAATCGTTTTATCAAGAATGGACTACGCAAACCCCCTATACCTCGGAATCCATGCGTACCAACTGAATAAACTCCAAAGGGCACAAAACGTGGCAGCAAAATTACTACATGCGCTTGGCCCAAGAGACCACGTCTCCCCAGCCCTTAAGACACTCCACTGGCTTCCAGTAGCCCGAAGGATGACTTTCAAAACATTATGGATCTCCCACTGAGCACTGCATAAAACCGGACCTGAATATCTTCAAGACAAACTAAAACCCTATCACCCCCCACGCACCCGAAGATTGAGCTCAGCCGGCCTCCTAGTCATACCGTAGACAAACTCAGGCTAGGCGGAGCATCATTCTCAGCCTTGGCCCCCATGCTATGGAATTCACTCCCACCCTGCATCCGTCTAACTGAGGATCTGACGTCTTTCCGCAAACTGCTGAAAACCTGGCTCTTCCCATAAAACCAACCCGTACCATACTATCCCAAAACAGACTAACAAAAACTCAATGACACCAATCCAACTACTACCGATGTGAGAAATCGACAGCTACTAACTCCTACTATAAACTAGAAGGACAAACAGAATTAAACAAATATAGTAGATCAAAGCAGTTTAAGGGTTAATAAGAGTAAATCATACGGAAACAGTAAAGAAAGTTGAACTGCTGAAATGGACAGATTCCATGAGGAGTGAACGAAGTGAATGGCATGGATGATATGGTTAGAATTGATGAAGCCGGTAGACCAGATGAATGCGCTGAATCGAAGAATGCATGAGTGGAAGAACAGATAGCTATATTGCGAATGAGTGTGGAAATCAAAAGAATAAGTGAGTCGGATGAGTGTATAGAATGGATGAACATATTGAACGGATGAGTGTGTAGAGCGGACGGGTATGTAGAGCGGACGAGCGTGTAACACGGATGAGTGCGTAAAATATAGATGAATGTGAAGAACAGATGAGTGTAAACCGAATGAGTGTGTAGAACAGATGAGTATGTGGAACGGATAAGTTTGTAGAGCATGTGACAGCTCCAGGTCATATCAGCAGTTTTCTAGCAGGAGAGGCAAGTAAAGACATGATTGTGTGGATAGCGGATGAACTCAGAACTGCAGAGCGGATGGGTGGATGGAGCGGATGAGTGTATGGAGCCGATGTGTATATGGAGCGGACGAGTTTATAGAGCGAAGGAGTGTATGGAGCGGAGGGGTGTATGGAGCGGAGGGGTGTATGGAGCGCACAGGTGTATGGAGCGGAGGGGTGTAGGGAGCAGGGGGGTGTATGGAGCGCATGGGTGTAGGGAGCTGAGGAGTGTATAGAGTGCACGGGTGTATGGAGCGCACAGGTGTATGAAGCGCACGGGTGTATGGAGAGGATGAGTGCGCATAGCACATGAAGGTATAGAACAGATGAGTGTGTGAGATTGAATATAGAGAATAGGATAGTGCTGTTGGATGCGTGAAAAGCACAAGTGCTTAAAGCAGATGAGTGCGGAGAGGGGATGAGTCCATGGAGCAGATGAGTCATGGAGCGGATGAGCGCGTTGGAGCGGATGAGTGCGCTGAAGGGGGTGAGTGCGCAGAGGGGATGAGTGCGCAGAGGGGGTGAGTGCGTAAACTTCAGAGAAGCGAGTAGAACGCAAGAATGCACAAACCGGTTGAATGTGCAGAACGGATGAGCGAAAACAGGATGAGTGTGTAGAACAGATGAGTATGTGGATCTTATGAGTATGTAGAGCCATCGAGTCTGGATAGCTGATGAATGCGGAAGTGTGGAGAGTGTGTTTATCGCAGGAGCGGACGATTGTACAGACCTGGAGAATGTATGGAGTGAATGAGTGTAGGAAGCGGATGAGGGTATGGACCGGACAAGTGTAGGGAGTGGAGGAGTGTAGGGAGTAGATGAGTGTAGGGAATGGATCAGTGTATAGAGCGGATGAGTGTATGGAGCGGATGAGTGTATGGAGCGGATGAGTGTATGGAGCGGATGAGTGTATGGAGCGGATGAGTGTATGGAGCGGACGAGTGTATGGAACGGATGGTGGAATAGAGCGCATGGGTGTATAGAACGCATGGGTATATAGAGTGCATGGGTGCATGGAGCGGATGAGTGCATGAAGCGGATGAGTGCATGAAGCGGATGAGTGCATGGAGCGGATGAGTGCATGGAGCGAATGGCTGTATGGAGCGGATGGCTGTATGGAACGGTTGGGTGTATGCAGCGGATGGATGTATGGAGCGGATGGGTGTATGGAACAGATGGGTGTATGGAGCAGATGGGTGTATGGAGCGGTTAGGTGTATGCAGCAGATGGGTGTATGGAGAGGTTGAGTGTATGGAGCGGTTGAGTGTATGAAGCCGATGGGTGTATGGAGCGGATAGGCGTATGGAACGGATGAATATATGAAATGGATGAATATTCAGAGTAAATGAAGGTATAGGACAGGTGAGTGTAGAGATGAATATATAGAACAAGATACTACTGTTGGATGCGTGAAATCACGAGTGATTAAAACGGATGAGTGCAGAGAGGATGAGTGCATGGAGCCGTTGAATGCATAGAGAGGATGAGTGTGTAGAGGGGTGAGTGCATAGAGGGGGTGAGTGCATAGAGGGGCTGAGTGCATAGAAGGGGTGAGTGCGTAAAACAGGTGAACGCATAGCACACATGAGAGCATAAAGCGGATGAGTACCTGGAGCTAACGAGTACCTGGAGCGAACGAGTGCCCGGAGTGAACTGACGCATTGCGTAGAGCCGACGAGTACATAGAACGATTGAGCACTGACGCATCGGTACTGATGAGTGCGTAGAATGGATGAGTACGTTGAGCTACTGAATGCGTAGAGCATGAAGCAGTCAGGACTACATGCCTGGGGCAGTCAAGAGTGCATGCCTGGGGCAGTCAAGAGTGCATGCGCGAGGCAGACAAGAGGGCAAGCATGGGGCGGACAAATGGACAGTTGGAGGTGGACAAGAGCGCATGCGCGGAGCTGACTAGACCGTGCATGGCGCGCCAGAGTGTATTGGATCAGACTGGGGTGCATAGAATGGATAGGTGTGCACTGTACAGACTGGAACGCATACAATTGCGTGACATACATACTATGGTTTAGAATGCAGAGAACGTTTGAAAGAGCATATAACTCATGATATCACACCACCACGCTTACTCTCTCTTTTACATCACCACTCAACTAGAACACAGAGATACTATGACACCATTTGGTATAACTGTTCTCATACCAACATCCGCCGCTCACTCCACATCATTCTATGTTGGCACTGCTTGTCTCACACCCCTCCCCCCCCAGCCAGGTGTTCTCCTCAGGCCTAACGCAGCCGCAGCGTTCTGGATACAACCTGCCTGAACGAACACATTCTCCTGATCTCTCAACCACCACACCTACCGCTAAGAAGCAGCTACTACACAGATATTGCACATGCTGCTCACATGCACCTTTTGACTCTCTCTACTCTCTCTACTGATCTGAACTTCGGTTCCCAAGGGCGTTCAACCTACCTGCGCCTTCAGACCATACCAATGGTATATAAGGCGCTATATAAATGCAAAATAACATAACATAACATTAATGGTCATTGAATTTGAAAGGCATATTTGTATCAGATGGAATGAGATGTGTGTGCAGTATAAGAACAGTATCTAAATTCCATCGATTACACAGGACTCTGATGTGTCTTTGTAGACGCATAATTGTCTACCTTGTTCCATTGCAGAGTCCCTGTGATGGCACGAGATTGCGTAGTAGCATAATGACAGCACTTACTATCAGTTTTAGCTTGTAAGGAGGCATTCATCCCACAGCGTTTCGCTCTTTAGAGACTGAAACGTTGAGACGGTATTTAACTGTTCATTGACACTGTAACAGCCATGCCCCGTGTGAAGAGAAGTGGCTGTGGAAAGAAGTAACTTGAAATTATTCAGAAAGTTTGTGATAGTGAAAGGTGGAGGTGACCGTTTAGAACTGTGCTAATTCTGTTTGTTAAAATGATAGCTGTTGTTGAATTGAAAGGGCACACAGAGGTGCACTTTGTCATTTGGACAACAGAGGCCAACCTAACACTGATAAATTGCATCAGCTGAGTACCGCAACCGGAGCAGGACATTTCGACGTGGCCGGTTCGGCGCAGGACGATTTGGCGCGGCCGGTGCGGCGCAGGAGCCGGTTCAGCGCGGCAGCCTGCGCCGAACTGGCCGCACATGTATGTCCTGATCCTGCACTGTCACTGCGAGTTCTTCATGCAGGCACCACAGCCACGCAGACTATACAGCTTGGCCCGCGAAGGTGGGGGCTGTGCTGCTTGGAGCAGTCTGCTCCGAGCAGCACAGCCCCCACCCTTGTGAGCCCGGCAGATCTAATCTGCCCTGTGCGAGGACAGTGCACACAGAGTAGATTACTCTTTGTGCTCAGTGCTCGCACAGCGCATTGCTTTTAATGCAAAATTCTGGGTTCCTATGCCTTTATTTTAAAATAAAACCGATTTAGAACAGTTTCATTTTGGAATAGTTTGGGATGAAGTTGAAACTTGCACTTTCAGTGCACTGCACTGAACGTCTCCCTAAACAGCAGCCGATGTGCACTGGTGCGCGGCACACCAAAACATCCCAGCGCCGAAACATTCCGGCACCGAACTGGCCGCACCGAACTGGCCGCGGTGAATCGGCCCGCGCCGAACTGGAGGCGCCGAAACAGGGTGTACCATTCCGCAACATACCTAAGCGTTTTATATCTGCAGCTGCCTGATTGCTATTAGAAACAAGTCTGCTTGATTTACTGGCCTGCCCCATAATGTGATCCAGTGCCCTGTCCAGACTGTTTTGACTAGGGTGGCACAAGCGGGGCACTGACTTATGCAGGGGCAGCTTGAAATACGAGCATGCATGCACGCACACGTCTGAATAGCATTAATTTACTATTTGTCTCCACAACCCATATCTACTTTAATTACTAGCATTAGAGTCTTATATTGCAGTGTTTTAAAGTTTATTGATCCTAGTTTAGGATAATGGGGTGGCCCCTCGGGTGCCCAATCAGATTCCATGGGTAGCACGTGCCACCCAAGGCCACTCCCTGTGCACGCCACTGATGCGATCTAAAGAGAGTTACTAAATCAGGCTTATTTGTCCTGCACGAAACATTTCTTCTCATGAATCATACACATTTTTCAATAATTTAAGAATACATGAAGTATGTTATATTATGGGTTTTAGAACATTTTGAACATAGTAGAGGGGGACAAGATTAGGATTAAAAATATGCAATGAAATGTGTTCTGATGTGCATTTAAATGTTTGCAGTTATAACTGTATGTTGAGGATCTGCTTTTATTGTTTTTGTTTTGCTCCTATCTTGTTTTTTTTTAAATTGATTGCATGGTTCGTGATAAGTGTGAACCAAGCATCTGATATACATAATTCTCCAAGGATGTATGGGGATTTGGGACAGGAAAACTGTATGAACACTGCCCCATGTTGCTGCATTTACTGGTGTGTCTGCAATTTAAGCTTTTCTCCCACTCTACAGGTATCTGGAATCCAGCTGTTGTTGCATTTAGTGTTGTGTCTCCAATCTAGACTTTTCTTCCACTACCCAAATATTCAAAATCTAGGTGTCTCGCTATTACTTCTGTGTCCCCAATTTAGGCTTTTTTCCTACTTTCCATGTATCTCACAGATTGGTGCCTTGCAGTGATTGTTGTATCTCCAATTTAGAGGCTTTTCTCCCATCACTGTTTCCTCCTACTCCAGTTATCCTCCCCCTAGCACTGTGTTCCAGTCTTAGGTGTTTCCCTTCCACCGCTGTGTCCCCAAACCAGGTGTTGCCCACCAGAGCTTAATTTGTAAAATAAACAAGTGCCAAGGCCCAATAAAACCTTGGCTCACTAATGCCGACGCCAGCGGCGCCCCGGCTCAATGCTAGATCGCCCCCCCCCACCAGCCCATCACAATGCTAATGTTTGGCACTGCAGAAACTGCTGGCATGGGCTAGTAGTGGGATGGATGGGGAAGGAAGGAGCACACATGGGTTGGGGAAGCCAGTCAGAGGAGCGCACAGGTACGTATCACACTCTGTGCTAATGGAAAGTAGCCGAAGGCAAGGTCCTCCCCTTCCAGCTCCTGGTTAAGCATGTCATCCTTAGAAGTCCTCTTTTCCCTTTGCAGTGGTTGACGAGCCACGCCTATGTGTGCATTTTATTTTTCATTCTGTCCATTGCATATTTCTGATTGAATGCAATTGTTTCTCCTAGGAACTCAATCCTAAAAAAAGCACTCTGGGGGAAATATGTGTTTTGAAAGCTTTTAGAGTGGATTACCACTGGGAACGTCCAGTCTCTACTTCTCTAGATGTTTTGAACTTTTTCAACAGGATTAAAAAGTATGATAATGGAGCCCATGACAGACAGGCGTATACATCGAGGTATTCTAAGTGTCATTGGAAAGTCTGTTTTCCTAATTGGATGTCTAAATCAAACTCAGGGAAAGGCAGACAGCAGCCTAAGTGTTGAAGCAATGTGTGGTGCATCAAATCATCCTCAGTGGCTCCTCCCTATGCAGCAGGTTTGCCAGATCACCCTCACAATGTTGTGTGGTGGTTCCAATTAATAACAAAGAATGGAGCAGCACCCATTGTTCCCTGTCAGCTCTGGCCTGATACAGCACTGCCTCTTGTCAGTCACTCTATATGACAACTGCCACATGGCCGTAGAGAAGAGGATCAAAAGCTTGAGCTTCTGAATCTGTTTCGAGGATTCGGTGCTCTAAACAGAACTGTGGTGGCCGGACAGAACAGGACGTAGATGTTAAACGGCGCCTGAGCTTTGCAGTTAACAAAGGCCCTGCAATTACTAACAAAAAGCATCTCAATGTTAGCATCTGCATTCATATGTATACATTTGTAGCCAATCCAAATTGTGATGTGGGGTTAGTACTTGCATGCCATTGCCAGGGCAGTGGTTGAAAAGGAAGAAATCCCATTCTCAAAACAGTTCCTAAGTGTGTGATTCAGACAAAGAGAGAGCTAATTGCTTGTAACATAGAAGCTGAACTAGAAAAGTCACATAGTTAGATAATTAGAAGAAGTTAGATGCACCCCACACAAGTAAGTGTACCCCTCCCCCACCCCACTGTCTCTGAAGTTAGCACCTCAGCCTCACTACCAACATTTGAAGGGTTAGCACTCCGCACCCACCCTGATATGTAGGTTTTGTTGCACCCCTGGTGCTCTACCAGGCTGACCTGCCACTCCCCTTCATGAGCTGGATGAAATGCTATCTGATGATGGGAGCCATCATGGATGCACATAGAAAGGGGATATCCTGGGACCTAATATGGAGGGTGCTCATCCTGTGGGTAAGATCCCAGTGGGCCTCATCGGGTAAAAGCTGTGAGAGAATATTTATGGATCTGTAGATAGGCCTGTAGGGTCTGGGATAGTCAGATCACTGAAGTTAGAATCTGATATTTAGAAAAACAGACTGCAAAAAGACAACTGTAATGCAGAGTTTAGTGGTTGAGCAAGACTAGGTCTACTCTTCTGAGCCCTGATCACCAGGTAGCGATAACATACCAGATAGCTCAGTGGGTCGCGTGACTTATACAATAATTTGAGCATAATTGCCAGGGCACAGCCGCACAGCTTAGAATGGTGGCGGCACTCTGAGGTCGGCTGAATGGAGCAGTGTTGCGCTCAGAGCTAAAATAATGTTATTTAAGTGCCACCAGGTGCATGGCTGATCTAAACCACGATATAATCGCAGAACAGGTGCACTCCCTCCTCCCTGCAGGGGGCTCAGTGTGTGCTCAGCCAACAGAAACAAGCAGGGGCAGCCAGCCACCATGGAAGAAGCTCACCCTGCTACACATCCCCAATGAAACAGCAGGAGGTAGGCAATGTATCTCTGCTACTGGGGAACTGCAGGGTGAGCATGAGGCCGCCACCACCAGGATGGGCTGGGATCATCATTCATCAGACTTAATCTCCACACATCTCTCAGTCTCACCTTGAGCCTCCTTAGAGCCAGAGCATGCTGGTAGCTGGGAGCTGGAGCCTGAGGAGGACCGCTAGCTAGTTGCAGCCGAGTTGCCATCCGAACTTGCTGCTTCACCTGGCCACTGCAGTCAGTGCCTGCCAAAGGGCACCAGCCTGTTCCAGGGTGAGGTCTCAGACTCAAAGAGTCTGAGCCCCCTGGCTGTGTGGCATGCACGGACTATAGCACCAGTTCATACCCACGTTCAACGAGTGACCCGAAGCCATGACCCAGGTGACCTGCAGGCTGCGCATCGGCTCTGCAGACCAGGCAAGCATCATTGTGGCACTAAACAGTCATGGTATAACGGTGTAAATGGCGTGGTATTGGAACTTCTCGCAAGAGAGAAAAGAAAAATAAGCTGTTGTCACTGGTGACTGTACAAGCGCTGCATGGTACACCAAGGCCTCTGAGGCCTGTTATAACACCATGCAAGCTCAGCAGCAGGCCAGCTGCGGAGCAAGCCTGATTCACAGTGTGGCCACTCCAAGACGCTGTTGACCTTTATTTGTGTGCATTTTTTTTTAAAGATCTTACTGACTGTGACTCTGCTCTGAAGCAGTCAGAATGTCACATGGATCCAAAAACAAATGCCAACAACGCTGACTCAATGAGTGCCGGTGCTCAGAAAAGAGTGCCGGTGTTGCCCGCCGACAAATACCGGGACAAATAAAGCACTCTTACCCACCCACTCTGTTGTCCTATTCCTAGGGGCCAACCCTCTACTGCTGTGTTCGAACCACAGGGTCTCTACCACTGCAACAGATAGCTAATCACATAGTTTGTCCCCGTTCCTTTCCAGAGGTAATTAATTAATAAGCATCAAATGGAACAATGCCCCATAATCAACCCTGAGACCCACCACCCTGGTTTGCACCACTCAGAGGTGCTGAATGGTTACTCACCTGGGCCTATGCAAAACCCAACATCCCAAAGTTAGCCAGAATTGCACCGGGTGACTCACCAACTCCAAAACCTCAGAACAAGACAGGGGCAACTCTACAGCAATAACCAAAGGACCACACTATTCCCCCAAAAGGTCATCACAAAGGACAACCGGTAAACAACCGAACCATGAGGGTAAACAGCCCCTTGTTCCACAACTAGAGCCTCATCAACTATAAGCAACCACTAACCACAAACAGTGAAGACTTAGTTCCAGGGACCAGGAAACATACCAATCCAAGCAGGACTCCCACACAAAGGAATCCAACCCACATCTCAGACACCATGCCTCGACACACAAAAGAGTAAGAAGCTAGAATGGACAACAGAAATAAAAAGGAAACCTCAGTCGCACAGAAATGTGCATATCAGCTACATCTCACAACTCCAAAAAATATTGGTGAAGAAGAGGCCAAGTAGTCTGAGGACACATGCAAAGACAGACTTCATTGCTCGCTACCTCTCCTCATACGAATGGTTTGTAAGTAAAGAAAGACTGCCAGCATCAAACCCACAGGCAAGAATCGAAACAAATACAGACTGCACTTAGATACCAAACGCAGAACAACAATTGATGAACCACCCCAACCCAGAGAACACCATCGACAATACTCCAAAAAGAATCAGGGATAAACTTGAATCCATTTCCTTCTACACACCGTACATCACCAAAGACTGGAACAAAAGATGGGCACCAACACAACTCACCAGCGGGAATGAACCAAAACCAAACAACACTGCAATCAATGTTATCATACTAGTCAATGAAGAGATTGACCACCAAAGAACTCTCCCTCCCAACAGGCACAATCAGGAGAGAATCACCAGCAGCAGAAACCCTACCGACAACACACCGAACCGAACTGACGATAGAACAAACAGCAACCCAGAAGGAAAATTAAACAGACTGCACTGCAGCCTGCTCAACGTAATATCCATGGAAAAACACGCCACAGAAATGCATGACCTACTAACCAACGGAGGCGCAGACATGGTCTTTCTTGCAGAAACCTTGTTATTTGACAATTACAAAGCCATCGTGAATGAAGCCATACCGGATAATTTCAAATTAATACATGCCAACAGAGAAAACTGAAGAGGAGGTGGAATCACAATCATACACAAAGAACACATCCGAGTCGTTCCACTCAACCCAACTGACATAGAAGACCATGAATCCCTCCTCATCAACATCGAACTCAATATGTAAACCAACATAGTGTTCCTCCTGAGCAACAGATCACCATCCCACAACCTCAACTTTGCGAAAAAACTAGAAGACTCTGCCTCAGTTTTATCAACCTACCACAAAACCTTAGTGATACTGGGAGACTTCAACATTTGGTTCGAGAAAGAAAATGAAAACTCAGCGAACTCGCACTGCGCACTCCTGGAAACATTGCACTTCAAGTAAATAGTAAATGGATCCTCCCACAAAGCCCAACACACCATAGATGTAATAATCTGCAGAGAAGGACTATGTGCATTTGCGCCCCTACACCAATGGTATGGAGAGACCATTATCTGTTCCCATTCTACATCACACTCCAAGCCCGCCTACTGACCGTAAAGGAAATACTCCATTCCAGCAAGAAAAGAAACGGGAAGAACCTAGACCTGGAGGCCTTAACAAACATACCAGACTTGACCCTACCTAGCACCACAGAACCCACCAAAACAACCCTAGACGCAGCCACCATAATCTGCTCAACCATAACTAGTGCCACCCTGCTGAGCACCTACCTTTTATCTTTTTAACTCCTGCTGCGGACCCTTTCGGCAACCTAGCGGAACCAAGGTCCACACCCGACGGCCACGGCTAACCTGGGAGAGTAACCAGAAAAACACTGGGTACAACCATCCACCTGCCAGCATAACCCACAGGGCAGTCAACCCCTTGACCGAGAGAGGAGGCGAGATGTGCTGACGAACCACAATCAAGAACATTGGTATATATCATTAAGCGGCAAACTAAGACTCGCACCAGACACCTCGCCAAACTGACCAACCTACTAACCCACTTCCCCTTCCTGCTCCTCCAACACAACCAATGCCAAAACACTTGACTAGGGGCTAGTCACACTACACATAAACACTCCAAGAATCAATCTAATGTTCGCAACCTACCATCTCTCTGAGATTCTGGAAGCAAACCTAGAGGGAACTCCCCGGCAGACATTCCATACATCCATCAACTACACAATTACACACAACACAATAGATAGTCCCACACCAGCAGACATCCTTTACTCTTGACCCCTTATGGATACAACTGAGCAGTGTGCACAACCACAACCCACCCTAACATCACACAACACAAACACCAGCACAACTGATGCACTGAGTCCTACCCATATGGTTACAACACACAGGGCCTTCTGAACCTTCTCCCACATGAAAAACAATGCTCACAGATGCCAGTTCCTCCTGTTTCTGAACCAATCCTATCATTCTATCCCACAAATACCCACTCCTCCTCTCTTGCAGAGCCCCATGAGTGCCTAAAGACTGCCCTTGCTTGCTAGCGCTGCGTGGTATAAATCAACATATTATAACATAGCATATACACCAACATACTAACCCTGAGACCTCTAATACGTTCATCTTCTAAAATTCTTGAGGCTCGCATCCTCAGGGAGATGCTACATTATTTCTGATGGCTCTTCCTTAGAAACCATAGGCAATTTACGCCTCCAAATACTGATGCTGTCCTCATCAGTATTAGAAGTTCATGGTCACAACACTTTCATTACTTTTTTTTTTTAAATTCTTTTTATTATTTTCAACACAAGAAAACAGCACATATACAGATTATAATCACAGTAAAGCGAGTCAACAATGGGAGCACAATACTTTGACATTACAGTTGATGGTAAGTCCTTCGGAGGGGGGAGGAGGGGTAGGTGTGCTGTGTCGTGTGGCAGGGGGGATGATCCAAGATCCCTCTCGCCAGGAATTCTGCAGCTGTTAGTCGATGGGTCATGTTCTTTGCGGTGAAGATGTAGTCCAGTCTGGAGAGGGTTCTATGCACGTTGGAATAGAACGAGTAACCCTTCTCTGACGTGTGGACTGTCCTCCATGTGTCCAATAGTCCCATTGCGTCCACAAAGGCAGACAGCTTGCCCGGGGCATCTGTGGTCCTGTTGCCTCTGTGCTTTCTGTCCTGTCCAATGTCCATGACCTCATTAAAGTCTCCTCCGATTGCCCACACGTCGTCCGCCTGTTCCTTCAGCATGATGGGTTGGAGCTCGGTGAGGAGTTCCGCCATGACTGTGGGAGGTGCGTACACTGCAATGAGGCCCCAGGTCTCTCCGCCCATCTCTCCAAGCACCATCACAAACCTGCCCCGAGGGTCTGATATCACTTTATTGGTCTTAAATGGGACCCGCTTGTGTAGGAGGATCATGACTCCTCCGGAGACTCTAGAGAACCATGCCATGTATGTGTGTGGGTAGTTGGATTTCCTGAAGAAGCCACTGGTAGTACACATGAGGTGGGTTTCAGTGATAAATGCAACGTCCGGGGAGTGCCTGTTGAGATATTGAAGCACCAATTTCTGTTTTATACTTGACCCCATACCGTTCACATTCCAAGTCAGTAGGGAGATCTGTCTTGTTTTGGCTACATCTGCGTGTGTCCTCCTGTGTGATGATGCCGAAGGATGTGCTGCGATTTCCATGTCTTTGTCACTTGCGGTGCGTTGTTCTGTTCCGGGCTATGGTGCCCCATCGTGGTCCCTCTCGCTGTATTTACGATATGGTGTGCTTTACGTAGAAACCTTGAAACATTGAACAATAAACTTGAGGTTGGCTCGGTTTGAGTATGAGTGGACATGCTTGGGTCCCTAGGCGTGGTATGCCCGTTTCCTATACTTCTGCAGCAAGGATGTTTCCAATGTGGCGTGTCACAGATCACTGGTGTGTTTACTGTCTGTGAGCCTTTTCCTTTAGTGACTAAAATTCCCAAACTCCCCCATCCCTGCACTTCCCCCCAACTGAAGTACCTGTCGCCCAAACCAACCGAACCATGAACTAAATACTGTAGGTGGTCAGGAGGACCAAGTGTCCCAACTCGTGCAACCTGTAGCCGCTCTGCACTCCGGTGGATGGGGGGTGCGCTTCTTTAGGTTTCTCTCTGCCCGGGCCGCCCGGCTTCAAAGTTGTTCCTTGATCCCTGTGAGCTTTAATTTGTTTGTCTGGTTTCTCAAGTTGGCCCGCTTTCGGCCAGTCTTGCATGCGTCTCGTCCGTCCCGCTTGGTGGTGTCAGCTGCTCTGGGGAGGTGGCAGGTGCCTTTGTCGCTTTCTCGGGGTGCATTTTCTCTTGGGCTGGTGGGGTGTGCGTCCGAGAGAACCTGTGTTTCGAGCCAGTACCAGGTTTCCCAGGGGCTGTGGAACACCTGGACCACCCCTTTGTGGTAAACTTTAAGGTTGCTGGGAAGATAATGCATATTTGATATTCAGGGACACCAGCTTCTTCTTAGCGGAGTCATACGATTGCCGTGACTTATGGACTTCCCTCGCGTAGTCGGGTAAGAAGCCGATCCGGTTACCATTGTAAGTAATTGGGCCCGTTGCCCTTGCCATCTGGAGGAGTGTGTCTCGGTCTCTATAGTTCATAAGTTTGGCGATAACTGTGCTCGGGGGGGCCCCGGGAAGCGGTCTGCCTGTCGGGACCCTATGCGCTCTTTCAATTGAGAAGAACTTTGAGAGTTTCTTCGGGGCCATGAGATCTGCTAACCAGTCTTCCAGGAAGAGTTCCATGGAGGGTCCCTCTTCTTTCTCGGGCAGGCCGAGAATACGGAGGTTGTTGCGGCGGATCTTCCCCCGCTGTCCTCGGCTCTGTGTTCCAGGAGGGTGATTTTCTTTTCCACTTCAGTCAGCCCCCCAGGTTCTTAACCATGTCCTCTGATTCAGATATCCTTTGTTCTGCTTCTCCTACCCTGGAGGTTAAGTTCCTCAGATCCTGTCTCAGGAATGACACCTCAGAGGTCAGGCTATCGATTTTTGCCTCCACCAAGGACCGGGAGTTGTTTATCGCAGCTATAATGTCCGTGGGTGACAATGCAAGGTCCGAGTCACCACCCATGGTGTCCTCGGCCCCCTCATTTGCCGGTCCGGGGAGCCTTGCTGGTGTGCAAGTTGTGTATTTGTCCATCTTGTTCTGTGTTACCCCTCTGCAGGGCAGGTCTTTTCCCATGGTTAGTGCCTTTGTTGTTCCCCTCACCGGATCATCCCCAGGTATTGTAAGTCTTTATTTCTCAGATCTTTTCTGCGGTGCAGTCTCCTTCCTTCGCTTGCGTCTGGGGGGGGGGATTTCCTTTGTGGGGTATTCACCTTTTCCGTGGTTTGGTATGTTGGTGTATCCGCCGATGGGTATTCGCAATGCTGGGGGGGTTTAAATGTCCTGGATCCCTGGTTGGGGGTGGTTTTGTGGGGGATTCCTTTATTAGCCCCAGGTCTGCGTGGTGTGTGTCGCAGGTTCTGTGCCAGTCTCTCCTGGATGCCACCCACGTGGTCCCCAGGATGGCCGGTGTCCCTGTGTGTTGTGTCTGCCTTTATAGTTGCCCGTGGGTGTACCCGGTCCCCAGGCTTGTTCCCCAGGGGGGTTTTCCCCCGCTGTCAATTGGCGGGGGCCTTTCTTCACCCCGTCGCTTGTTGGGGCTCTGGCATTTCTAGTGGCCCCGTTTGGGTGGGTGCCCAAAAGTGCGGGCTTAGGGCTCTCCCGCAGTGCTGATTGTTGGGTGGGGCTCTTGCCACACCATGGGGGACTCAAACTGCCAGTGGGGGGGGGGTGGCCTTGCGTTTTTAATAGGGCTGGGTCCCCCTCCACTTCCCACGGGGGGGCCGAGAGGTGCGGGGGGAGACGGAGAAAGCCCCCTGCAGTTATGGCCGGTGGGGGGGATGGGGCAGGACAAAACAGAGAAACCCCGCATTGTCTCGGTCCTTCTCTCACCGCCTCCGGGCGCGGACGTATCTGTGGGGCCCCCCTCGATCCGAACGCTCAGCCGCTCGCACACAGCACACATGGCAGGCACTGGGGAGGGAGGGCCCCTCTGACAGTAGTTATGTGCTGGCAATCGTTGAGGTAGGAGAGGGGGGGAGAAGATGGGGGCCGCCGTGCCCACTTGGCCGCTTGGCCGCAGGGCCCAACGTTGCCTGGCTGGTGGGTGTGGGCCCCCCTCGAGCCGATCTCCCCACCACTCGCTCACAGCGCACAAGGCAGTCGTCGGGGAGGGGGGGCCTCCCACGCAGTAGTTGTAAAGTGGTGGTCGCTGAGGCGGGGGAGGAGGGAGAGAGATGGGGGCCGTTCCACTTACCTGGCCCCGAGTCCCGACTTTATATCAGTCGCGGTCGTGGGCACCCCTCAACCCGGACGCCCCACCGCTCGCTCACAGCGCACACGGCGGATGCCGGGGAGGGGGGCCCTCTTATGCTGGACCCTATGCTGAGGTGTTGCGGGTGTTGCGGGGCTGCAGTTCTCAGGCACCGCAGGTTCCTCGGCTACTACTGGGACCCGGCAGTCATTTTCTGGAGCTGGATTATGCGGCCAGCTTCCCTTGATCCTGGCGAGGGCGCAGGGGGCCTCAAAACGCCCCGATTTTTGTCAGATTTTCATACCGGTGGGCGCGGGTGTGTTCCCCTCCCCGATTATCCTATTTTGGGTCAAGTGCACCTCAGGGTTCTGCCAGGATTTTACAGGATTCGGGCGGCCCGGACAGAGCAACGAAAAGCTAGACCAGCGTCAGGTGCCCTCTGGTGGTCCTCCACACTTTCATTACTTGATGATGTTTGTAGACAAGTCCGGTCCAAGATATTTTCATCCAAACATTTTTTCCCTTGTTCCAGCCTTGGCTGATTTCTGCAAACATTCCTTTGCCACTGGATCTTCCTCCTCTCTTCTCAAGCACTCCTTCCTGAAAAAGCATTCTGCTCATCCTTACTGCCTTGCCACCTATCACTGGATCTCTATCACTCCTTTCCTAGGCAAACTCCTTGAGAAACTGGCCATTTCTTAGCTAAAACTCCACACAGAATCAGCTGGTTATCTCCGTGACCATCAGTCTGGCTTCAGATCGGCCAGAGGAATGGAAACTGCTCTCCAGAACTCCCATGAAGAGCTGCTTTCCAAATTTGACTCCAGCTCTCACTCTGTCCTCATCCTCCGTGACCTCTCCTCTGTCTTTCACACGGTCAATCATGCCACCATTATCAACTGTTTCAGTGTGAACCTTGGCATCACTGGTCATTCTCTGGCTTGGCTGACCTCCTTCCTCTTGCACTGACCCTCTCAGGTCCAACTTGGGTCCTTTCTCTCCACCACCTCTCTATCCACATGTGGTGTTACCCAGGGCTCGATCCTCTCACCCTGGCTCTTCAATGTCTATCTGCCCCCCCCTGACCCACCTAATCTCTACTTTCTCCTCTAACTTTCATTGTTATGCAGATGACACACATCTCTCTTTCAGGCTACCCTCAGATCATTCCTGACTGTCTACCCACTATTCAAGGATGGTGTGCCTCCAACAACCTCTTCCTTAAGGCCAGTAAAATAAAGACTCTTCTCATTGGGCCCCTGCTCCTGCTTTTCCTCTCTCCCTCTGGCCACCCTCCTTGTGCCCCCTCACCTCATTCTTCCGGTGAGGCAAAAAACCTTTGTGTCCTCTTAGACTTCACTCTATCCTTCTCTCCACCCAACACAGACCTTACCAAGAACGCTAACTTCCAACTGCACTTCCTCAGAGGTATCCTACCTTTTTTCACCTTCCCCCAGAAGCTCACTGTCTCCAGTGCTCCGGTTCTCTCCATGCTGGTCTACTGCAACAATCTCTTTCTCAGTCTTCCTAAATCTACTCTTCGCCCTCTTCAACTAATCCAGAACAGGACTGTGAGACTTATCCTTGGCCTCAAGCCCAGGGACCGCATCTCTTCAGCTCTAAAATCTCTCCACTGGCTCCTGGTGGCTGCGAGTATCAAGTTCAAGGTCCTCTGCATCATCCACAGGGTGTTCTGGAGCTGTGGCCCACTCTATATCCAACGCTCTCTTCCTAAATACCTTCCTTCTAGAGCCCTCCGCTCAGCTACCTCAAACTCTCTGGGGGTCAGACGCTTCTCCAAACAGAGAATGGGGGGTAGATCTCTCTCCTCTGCAGGTACCTCCCTCTGTAATGGCCACCATGCTCCTCTCAGACTTGAGCCGCATCACCTTAAGTTCTGGAAGCTGTTCAAGACCTTGTTCTTTTCTTTTTCATCTCCCTCCCACACCCCTGCTGATCTACCTGTCTGCTTTTCCTGACTGGTGTCATGGTTGCCTTCAGAGTCACACAGGGTTCCACCCAATGACCAGACACCCTGCACTGCCTTCTGGCATACCCAGCACTACCGGTCTGGGGCTGCACCAGCGTAGTCCTGCTGCCCTGACTGCACTTCCCCTCGTACCCCTTCCCTGCACTTCTCCCCACACCCTCTCCCCTGCACTTCTCGTGGCACCTGCACAATCTGAATGTCACAAGACCTAGTAAGATCGTTTGTCTTGTCATCCCTCTGTCTCCCCTCCTTTGTCTTGTGGCACCTACAAACACTTGTTTAAACGTGCGTTATAAATACCAAATCATATCGTGTTAGAGTCAGTGTTGTAAACAAAGAAACAAGCTGCAAGCCCAGTGTGCATTATGTATGCGGTGATTCGAGTATATAATCCTTTGAACACAGATCTATTTGTCAAAAATACAGATCTGTGGTCATAATCATGTTCCCAATATCCTCTTTGATGTCATGCAAAGTGTCAAAAAACGTTCATTTGTTCTAACTGTGCCTTTCCTCGTACAGGTATCTTTAAAAAGTACAATTTGAAATAATGTATATGTGTTTGACATGTCCAATGTTCTAACACCAATGCATACTTTATTTGACCATTGGAAATGAACACGGTAACATTTTTAAAAGAGACAACATTTATTAATGCAAAACAGTTAGGTAATAAACCTTTCTTTAATAGCATATTTTCCATAGAATACACACCAGTGTGTCTCTCAAAATGTCCGTTTTTCTTGTTAAAGGTGGACCCATATTAAAAGCAATGATTGTTTTTTTTCTGTGAGCACCAGGATCATATATACATTTGTGTGTTGGGTACTGATTCATTGGTCGTGCTGCTGACCTTGCACATTCATTACCATGCTCTCTTACACTAATAGGTAACACAAACAGAACCTACCAAACACAGTTATGGACTCTGCAGCCTGGCCCTGTGGTCCCTTAAAAGATTTGGCAGACCCACAGGAGCCTACTGGTGTCCCCCAACAACTCCTCTCATAAGGACAAAGCACCCTCCACATGATGGCAACAATTTCCCAAGACACATGATGACAATGCATGCCTCCAGGTATCAGAACAATCCCTACCCCAGAGATGCTTCTGTTGCTGCTGTTCTCTTTCTATTTCTAACTATAAAAAACCCAGGACCCCCTTGCTTAGTGATATCTGTTTTTGCTTGGGTTGTGATGCTTTCAGCAATGGCGGGGATGCTTCTAGCTACGGGGGGGACAAGCAGTGTGCTAGGCAAGAAGTGGGATATATAGAAGAGAGGGTGCGGAGGGTCTGCTACATGAGAGTCCTCCTCGTAGTGGCTCTTTGTCTGCACATCTCCCCTAATAACCTGGTGAAATAATACACCAGCACATTTTAAACACAACGCCATACAGTAACATGTTTAGGGCATCAGTTTGTTACAAACATTTTTCCAAATTCAGATGGCCCTGATTAGCATTCCAAATTACGTAATTGAGACCAAACTTATATTACAAATTTAAGAATATCGTATATTTTACTCTGCCCCATCCCGTCCTGTGCTGCTGTATTTACAAGTAATATGAGGTCAAGGATTTTGTGGTCCACGCATGTAAAATGATCAGGTCACCAAAGCAATCAGTGCAGAGTCAATTGCATGCCAGTTTTAATGATGCACATTCATAGATCACTGTCATTATTTTTGTTTCACATGGTTTGATACGTTTTATGCAACATTCACCCTTTTCAAGACACTGAATCAAGCAACGACACAAATAGTTTTCTTAAAGGACCAACACTCTCTTAATTCTACATCACTATATGGCCGAATACCACATCCATTCAAGCTTGGACACCTCGAGTCTAAAGTTAATGCAAGTAAATCTCAAGAGACATGTCAATGCATTGATCAAAATATCTTAATTCCAATCTCTCTAGAAGGTTACCTTAGGTGTCCATGTATTTCAATCTTCCAGCTACCCATTCATAAACTCACGCTATTATGTGTACTGACTAAAAAGCAGCTATCAACGTCATGACCATACAGCACCCAACCCCATGCAACCATGAGAGCCACACAATGCCACACGCGAACACAGCAACCCCCAACCGTTTCTGCTCCTTTCACTAAAACTAAAGTTTTCACACACCTGGTTGGATTACTCCCAATTCAAATAACCAATATGTTGCCTTGTGTTGATATCGCTGGAAAACATATTTTTAAGCCTCAAAATGGAAAATAAAAGGAACATCCTTTGGAGAAAATCACAGTGACGAACGATTGAACCAATTTAAACAAGGAGTTTGTTAACGCAGCAGTTACTCATCTTTCTGCTGGCTGTACTGCTTGACTTTGGACCAACATGTAGGAACAGCTTTCTGGAGAAATATCAAATGGGCGCCATGTTGAGGTGTTATAGAAAACCTCCTTTACTTTCTGGGAGCGTAGTACAAAAGCGGTAAACCGCTACTCACGAACAGTCCTGGGGAATATTCATAAATCACACTAGAAAGTCCCAAGTGTAAACATAGTTTTTCAGTAAGAAATCCAGAATTACTTATATATGAATCAATCAATTTAATTCTCAGGTATCATGTTCATTTTTCAACAAACTCCATTTGACTGGTTATTCCAACATATTCACAATACATAACATAATTACATTTTCTAATTAACATAAATTATTCAGAGACTCTCAGGCACTTCCCACCTAGGAAGCTTGCTGACAGAACCTAGCAGGGCACACTGTATGCTGGCTGGGTACCAATTGTGGAGCTGCTGGATGGGTCCTCTGAGTCCAGTATTTCCCTCTGTTACCTGGGAGATGTTTAGGGAAGGGATCTTGCTTCCCTCTTGGAAATCCTGGACTTCCTTCACTGGAGGAAGATATAAGGCAGACTGTACCTTCAGCCAGGGTCCATATGAGTCCTTCGACTTACTCCTTTAAAAGTCGTTGGATGATCTGCTAAGTGAGGGGCTCAGCCCTCTTTTAAAGCCAAATGGGCCGCACTGATTGGTGCAGGCTAAACCTACCTTAAGGAACCAATCTGGGATCCCCACCAACAATCCTTTGTTATGCGTGAGGTCAGGACCATACTGCTTTGCAAGAGGAAAGGTAAGGGGAGGCAACATGTACTCCTAAATCCCACCCATCTTCCTGTCTGTTGTAAAAATATGTGTCTCTCTGGTTAATGTAGCCCTCTGTGACTCTTGATCAAAGCACAGGTCTCCCTTGAAGTTTGTTGTGACAACAAACTTCTGTCTTCTTCAAATAACATAATGCGTCCATCTGAAAGGGAGTTTGCATACTGTTAACAGTTGTCCCAGACAGGTCATTCACTGCCCTTTGTACAGAGGGGTGGAGCTAGCTTCAAGGTGATGCATTGCATAACAAAGAGGTGTTAGTTTTCCTGCCCATTTTAAAGTTCTGTGACCAGGCCTATTTGCAGGCCTGCCTCAATTAACTCTCATCAGTATACGCCGCCACCACATAGAACTTAGACAATACTACAGGCCCGTCCATGGAGCCATTGATATTTAATTAGGCTGGCCATTGGACGAGGAAGGTGTTGCTCTTCTCCTCTGGATGTTTTCGAGCACCCCTTGCGGACACCTGCAGAAATAAATGTGACAGGGAGGACGGTGCCTCTTAGGCTGTGTCCCCCAGAGTATAGAGGACAATGTGCTTGTTGTGCGGCGAGCATTAGAAAATGTGTGCGGACTAGCCCCACACATTTCCAGAAGTTGATCTCCCATCATTCCATTTCCTAAAAAATCTAAAAAGACCAGGCGAACACACACTGCCTGTGCGGATGGTCGAATCCCTCATACATATAATCGATTGTTCTACAAAACTATGAAAGGGCACTCATTTTATCAACTGTTGAGCGATAAAAGAGTCTGTTAGGTCTATAAGATTAAATTATGTTTATATTTAAACAACATGTACCTATCTTACCAGCTTTTGTTTATTGGCAAGAGCTACACTGAAAGATCATTTGATTTATATGTGGGGCAGGCATAACGTTTCTCTATTGTTTGTCATCCTGCTGTAATAGAACAGGCAAAAGAGTGTAAGAGTATAAGAAGTCCAATTCTGTAGTGGTGACAACATTTATCATGACTTCACATATGCTCCATCATTCTTTAATCATGTCCCAAAAGTACAGCGTTATCCATACTCCACAAAAGCCTGCTATAGATCAGAAACTGAGTTATGCCGTTGTTTGCACGGCAATGCTGTGGGACACCTAGGTGACTCCACCTCCGACATAGAAGCATCTACGGCGCTGGCACTGATATTCAACGAGGCCCATGAATGCGCTGCTGCTGCCTGCTATCGAAAGTATGGGTCGACAACATACAATTAAATCCTATCGGACATGTAAACAACAGTGTCTTTGACACGCAACTGACTTCGACGCGACCCATAGGCAGCTTCTGCCTAACCACTGCTTTGGAACACATGAACAGCACAGACTTCTGACATCCAGTGCATTGCTAGGAGGAACATGGACGTCCGCACCCATGACATGCCAGCCATTGAACATTTGAGAAGTACCAGAATCTGCATCCCTTAGATAAAACAAAAGGGATTTACACGAACACAGCATTCATCTCCTGGATGCAAGGCTGACCGTTCCGGCTGTTCTTCGTAGAAGGCTGCAGGGTGGGCAGATTGTACAGTGAAAGGGCACAAAGTTGGTGAAATAAAAAATACATAAAACATAAGCCTTGAACCTGCTTGATATCAGGCAAGGATGTTGTGATTTTGCAGTCAAGGGAACAGTCAAGGGAACAGCATAACATGTACTTGTGCGATCAAAGGACATTTGCAGGACTACATGGTGGCACAGGAACTCCTTATTCGTTGGTCCAAATTTATGTACACATAGGGACAGCTGTCTGCTAATCTCTATTGGTTTACTCAAGATTGAACAGGACTCAAGTTGTAGTAGGTAAAATAGGACACATTGCATCCATGGGGAATCTGTACTGTAGAATAGCAGCTTATGGGCATGCTTTATAACATCAAGGACTATTTAGCATCACATCATTGCCTTCTGGACAATATTCAGAACACATGTTTATTGTTCACAAGGATACTGTCGAATGGGTCTGGGCCATACAAGAACACCCACTAGTCATTAGCCAGGCAATGATGCACCCAGCCCCATGAAAGGCTGCAGCGTGTTAGAAGGTTAGGGCTTTTTACAATGGGGAGGAGTGCATAGTTACATTTTTTGAAGGGGCTTCCATAAGACAGCTTTTCAGGGGTTCCCATGAGACAACCTTATTGTCTCGGAATGCGCAAGAAGGATTTCCAAGTTAACATAGCCTGTGTCAATTGTAGGGCCCTATCTGGACTACTATGACTATGCAGATAGACTTGTCTCCTTGGTGGTAGTTGACCACAAGTAGAGTGTCAGTCTGCACTTGAAATTCGGTTGCAGGTAGACAAACACTAGGAGAGGAATCGTTCTGCACCTTTAGTAATGTCTGAGTAAGCAGTTTCAGCGACAGGTCACTAACAATTTCCATTCAAAATGTTCCCTATTTGTAGTACAATGCTAAAACGAATAAAGAAAGATAACCAATCAACTCATTGTTACTTTGACAGATAATACTGACCCCTACAGGGGATTTTCTCAAAAATGGGAGATCCCAACTCCAGTGGATCCGCTTCTTTCATGCAGGTGTTAGTGCACATTTACTGGTAGATGTAAATACTTCAGCTGTAGCTTAGAGGTTTTTTAGGGCAATTATCCAGAACAGAATGACATTTTGCGTTTGTTTTTACCAAATGGAAGAGTGAGCTTACCGGCATCCTTGTTTCCGGACAGCCACACTACGAGCTTGCCTGCCGGGGCCGCTGCTCCTGACATGTTTGGTGCTGCCGGGTGCAGCGGCCCCAGTACGCAGATTCTTCATGGAAGTTCTGGCACTGTTAGCACCAGTGCTTCTGTCTCCCCACTCCCATAGAGTCCTATGGCACTGCACGGGAATGGGGAGTAACAACATCCGGCACCTGACTGACCAAGCCGAAGGGACTTGTAATGTCCTGGTGGCACCAGGAAGACCTGCCTCACATCCGGTGTTATGGGGTTGGCCGTAACCCACCGGTCGCACCGTCCGGTCACCATCAACCTCGTAATGAGGCTCATAGTCCTAGAAGTATGAGAACATCCTCAACCTGCTGCTGGGATTTCCCTTCTTTTTAGCAGCATTTCTCACTATAGTGACCATAGTCCCTTGTCATTAGCAATGTTTCTTTGGAGACACATCTACTTTTTTATACTTTCTCTTCAACATATCGTTCCTTGAAAGTGTATTTTCTTGAACTCTCAGAGCAAAAGAATATCAAGTTAAGAAATAAACCAGTTTGTAAATGTATAGATTTTTTCCTGAAACCCATGAGTGTCCTGACCCCCACATACTTGCGTGACACTACCCATACTATCCAAACCTTTGAAGATCTACCCTTTGATCCGACACTACACTTGCTAGTAATCATGGATATTAAATCCTTGTATACTAGCATACCGCAGCGTGAGGCAATTGAGTGTATGAGGAGACAACTGATCAAATATGACCTTCAGAACAGAGTCCCTGTTCCCTTCATCATTGAGTTACTATCACTGGCCCTTACCAAAAACTACTCTGACTTTGATGGTCAGTTCTATCTCCAGACAAAAGGGACGGCAATGGGTGCGACCTTCGCGCCAAGTCTAGCTGTCCTTTTTATGTCAGAGTTCGAGGAGATAAATGTTTTTGCTGAAATCAACCCATTCAAAAATCAGATACACCAATGGAGGCGATATATTGACGACATTCTCTTCATTTGGGAGGGTACCAAGGATACTCTTGATAGATTTCTAGCCTGGCTCAATAATGTGAATACCGAAATTCAATTCACAATGGAATCCAGTGAGATCATGGTTACCTTCCTTGATTTGGAAATTAAGCACAAAGAAGGGAGGATAAAATGTAACCTTTTCTGCAAACCAAGTGATAGAAACACCCTTCTTCATTTTTCAAGCGACCATTCAAAACACCTTAGGGAGAACCTTCAGTCTGGTCAGTTTCTAAGAATTAGACGAAACTGTTCTGTCATTGAAGACTTTTACCAACATGCACAGGATCTAGATAGCAGATTGACCCAAAGAGGATATCCACGCCACATAATCTCAAAATCGAAAAAACGTGCTATATTTTACAATAGGGAGGTCCTTTTGGAACCAGAAATAAAAACTACGGACTCCCGCACTAGGGCTACCTGTGTTTTCACACACGGTACTAACGCTCACAAAATTTGCAAACTTATTTCCAAATACTGGCCTCTGACACGACTCTGTCTCCAGGATGAGGCAGGATGAGCCAATTCCCAGATTTGCCTTCAAACGTGGCAAGAATTTAAGAGATCACCTTGTGCACTCCAGATTTGTCAAACCTGCATCCAGAGTGGGCTAATGGAACCTGAGGAGTGCTGTGGGTCATTTTGAGTGTGGTAACTGCACAGCCTGTAAATTTACAAGAAAAACAAAAGAGTTTGTGGTAAATGGTAGACCATGGACCCTTCACAATCTTATGAATTGCAAAAGCAAACAAGTGGTGTACGTTATAGAGTGTCCCTGTGGCCTCAGATATGTGGGCCAGACGATGCATCCTGCCCACATTAGAATCTGTGAACATCATTCCAGGATTTGGTGTAAGATCATGAGTGCACCCCTTGTAAGCCACTATGTAGAATTTCACCACTCAGTTGATGACATTTCTTGGTGGATTGTAGACATAGTTGTCCACTCCTCGAATGCCCTCACAAGTCTTCTATCTAAAGAAGCCCGATGGATTCACCGCCTTGACAGCTTCCGCAATGGCCTAAATGAGGAATTCATACCTCCAATATGACCCCTTTGGGGTTGTGAACAGATGCGCACAGGCTCACTCTTGCCCTCTGATCTAACTGGCACATGTTTTCCAGCCTTAAAAGACAGGTAAGAGGTATATGGGCTTCAGGTACCCGTCCTCAAATTGCATTGCATTGTGAGATGGTGAAATCACCATCTCAAAATGGGCTGCATTTAAACAAAGAATACTTAAATAATGCTCATACACCTATCAAATGCCCTTGACTGCTTAAAAACGTGATCAATTTGGGGTTTGTAAATTATTACATGAAGCATAGTTCTAGTAAAGAAATAAAAATCATCTATTCAGCACAATGAATAGGCATCTTTTAACTGTGCCTGTTTAATGTGAAAGTGTGCACACATTAACTTGTACACATCACCAACCTCTGCATGTGCCCAATTTACCTCCACATGGGGTTCCAGGGCCCACGGCAGCTCCTACGTCCGTCTGCCCAGAACATGCTCTTGCTCCTCACAAATGGGATCCTTCTGCCATAAGATTAAATGGGTGCTCTGATGTTCTCAATGATTCCAATGGCTAGAACGTTTTCCAGATTCCCAGGATGAAAAGAATGTGGATCATAACACAAGGCTCAACAGCTTTGCTGTTGGCATCTAAAATCAAAATATATGCATTTTGCTTTAAGCTGAAAAGAGAAGTCAGAGGATTTTGCTGCAGTGGCATAGAATCCTTGTTCTAAACAAAACTCAATTGCAGGTCAGTTCAAAGCAGTTGGATGCAGTGATGTCATGATCAACAAAGCCCCATTACTTGTCATTTCTTAACTTGATTAACAGAACCAAAAGAGGTACCCACACTGATGACAGTCCTAATTTCGGTCAATTGTTTTGGTTAAATCTCCATAGTAATGCAAGGAATGTGCTTTCAGAGAAAGTCACGTAAGGGTAAACCAAAGAAAAGAGTTTAAAGAGTACAGCTAGTACATTTATTATTCAAAACACATGTTTTTGTTATTCAAAAACATTTTTTTTACAAAAGTTAAATGAGGGAAGTGAGAACAAGAAAAAGACATAAAACATAACATTCATCATATATATATAAATTCACAAAGAACAATATATTCATCAAAAAGCAATTTGGATAGTTTAGAATGACTTTGATTGCTGAAACTATCCTAGCAGGATGCAAGTTGATCCTACAGAATAGGTACTACCAGGGTGTGTAAAAAATTACCCTGGTAGGTAAAACAGAAATTATTCAATCAGCTAAGTTTATATGGTTATCTGCCAACATGTAGGAGAGATCATAGACTTGTTCCCCAAGTACTTCCAATCGAGAAGGGAACAAAACCCATGGATAACACGTTTCGGCGTGCCAAACGGGCATCAGTAGTAAGGGCCTTCCTCAGGGCAGGAATTATGTAGTATAATAGTTTCACCCTAAAGGGGGCAGAGAAAAATGGGACAAGGTTTATGCAAACAGTACTCTGTTAGACAGATTCTAAGGAATATCTAAGTTTATTGACTGCTGTCATGAATGCATGGATCACTCACCCCGTAGATACAATAAGGAAAGGGGGAATCCGTGGAGCTACTTTCCCAGTTTATTAGGATTCTTGCACTGTTACTTGGTGCAGCCAAGTTGAAATGAACCTGGGCCAATGCTCTAACTTGTTGTGCAGGAGTACAGCAACTATGGGGCAAGAACAAAAAGAAAAAGAGGGGCCTCAGGTAAATAGAAAAGAATCAAAAGGTTAACAGATGACAATTGCTATGGGCGAGCATCGACAGGTAGTGTGCTAGTGTGTAGCTGAGCACAAGTCAAACTGTGCCTGTTTAAGATGAATCACAGATTAATGTGGATAATAACGGAAATAATTAAAATATATAGGTGTGGTAAGTTAGGTAAGTAAAGCTGAGCTAAGAGCCGGCAGACACAAATGCTGGGTGGGTCCAACACCACAAAACCAAGGGCGAGCAAGAGCGAATGACGCCAGCACCACAGATCATGGGTGAAAAAAGGGGGAGCGGGTGCTCGTGCAGGTAAGGGACACCGAAAAGGTGAATTGGAATATTCGGGTGTGCAGCATACTGAAAGGATTACTTTCTTAACAATATCCAGGTGGGACTGGACTGAAGAGACTGGACTGGAGATCGGGCAGTCGGGGGTTGTATAGAAATGTGCGGACCAAATCCAGTGACACAGTTGGTGCTGTGAAAGGGACATAATCAGACGGGGAACAGGAAGGAAAAAAGATAATTTACAAGAAAATTGCAAAAGATAACGGCATGTTCGCATATGGAACATACCTAATAGATGTGGCAGCTGAAAGTGCCACGAGGGCGGGAGCCCTAAGTTGCATGTAAAATGTAAACTGCTTACCTGTGCACTCACGAAGTGAAGGTGACTAGTCTAAAGGAAAATCTTGCAGTTGGAGCGGACAACAAGTAGAAAGTTGCTGCGTCATGCTGCGGAGAGCGTTCTTGTGAAACCTTCGCGGGACGAGCAGCTGAGGCTTGTTAAAGCCGGCTTGCACATTGCGCGAAGGTTGTCATGGCAACCATGCTCCAGGCAATGGGAGTGGGGGGTGTCAGGCACCGCAGCACTGAATGCTGGGCGTAGTAGAACGGATCGAGAGGCAGGTGAACCAATATGACGGAAGGCGGTGCACCTTCCTCAAATGTAAACACAGCCCTGGAGAATAAACAGGCCATGCTGCTGCTGCCGATGGCAGCGAGTCAGAGTGGGAATGGGACAGGTAAGGAAACTGGAAAACAGGGTCTGAGGGGCAACAATCCCTAAAAGAATATAAAGTGATAAAAGAGGCCACAATGGGGGGAAGCAGAGAAGGAGACTGCCGTGTCATGCTGTAGAGAATGACGCAGTAATGAAAAACACTGCCGGACCGACAGTTAATGATTAGTAGAGCCGGCTGGCACGTAACAGAAAAAATTGTCATGGCAACCTATCTCCAGGCAAAAAGGGGAGCAGGGATATGTCAGTCGTCAGGGTAGGAGGCGGCAGGCATAGTTTCAAGGTGCAAAAATGCCAAAAGGGCAGGAGGTGAGCACCTGCTATGGATGTAAACACAGCCATGGTAAAGAACAGGCCGTGCTGTTGCTATGAATAGCAACAAATCAAGGTGCCAGGGTAAAGGCCGAACGCGTCACAACCATGGTAGCAACCATTGCGCGTAGGTCAAGGTGGATGGTAGTGGCAAACAAAAATAGGAACCAGGGCACAACACGCAATGCTCAAGGAGTTCGCTAAACGATAGTTCAGAATATGGGGCGCAGCGGCATCCACACTTAATTACTCCACAGCGTTTTCCGGTGATTCCATCAAATACAATGCATCGAATGCAAAAGCATTGAATGCAAAAGCCTCGAAAAAAATGAATTTCTTTTGTAGGTAAAGTTTTTTTTTAAATTAAAATGGGTTTTAAGGGGTAATAAACAGGGGTTGGAGGGACCCCCCATTAAAAAAATGGAAAAAAAACAATTCTTTCGATGCATTTTTTCGAGGCTTTTGCATTCAATGATTTTGCATTTGATGCTATCACTATAAACCCTCTACAGCATTTCATATCTTAGCAAACGTAAAATCAGTTACCCGAAATCCATTAAAAGTTCACTAATCTTTTCCAGGTTTTACAGTAGAGCATTGGACCATTATTAGAGATCAGAACATGTTGGTACTAGACTTCAATGTGCTGTCTGTAGAGGGCCAAAGGTGTAGGTAACCCTCACCCTCCCTCCCTCACTGATGCCATCTGTGATGTCATCATTGTGGTCACAGGCTGCGTAACAGGTGGCTGAAGTTAAGGTGGCTTTAGCTGAATTTCAGGGGTTTTGTTGCAATAAGTTCTCACCTTAACTTCCCTGTAACTAACATTTTTTCTTTGAATGTCAAGGTTTTTGTTAACCCATGATTTTTAGAAAACTACCACACCACTAGACATGACCTTCAGCCATGGTCAGTGGGCACAGCCTTTGGCCACGCACACTGTCCATTTTAAAACACTACGAAGCCACTAGCCAGGGCCTTCCGCCATGGCCAGTGGGAACGGCCACTCTATATTTTAAAACACTTGCAACCCATCACACATAGACGTTCATCAATCACAAACAGATGTTGACCTGTTTGGACAGTGGTATTGATGTGTATAAAACATTGCAGTCTTTGAGAACACACAATGTTTTTAGGCAATGTGCAGTGAGATAAAATTATTTGCAATCAACCACACACTTTAGTTAAGCACGAGACACAAGCCCCTTGTTTTATGGCCAGTCTTTTGGTGACTGTTGTGATACAATGCACAACCCCAACTAACTGCATTTAAGCAGCACGAAAACAGGAAAACAATGACTGGCTGCAAGGATAACATATGCCCAGGAACCTTTGCCCGATAGCGAAAATCAAAAGCTGGCACCCATGAATATATGCCCAGTAAGTGAACATATATCTTAAAGTGAAATATACAAATCTAGTTCAATTGACCTTCCCATAGAAGAAATTGTGCAAAACAAAATAGCATTAGAAAAAAAGTAAAGAACACCAGAAACATAACATGAGAGAGGAAATGTTCCCATAAATATGTTAGCAAAGTATGAACAGTGCTCACCTTTTAAACCCAGCAATCTGTTGTGAAACTTTCCCTGGAAAACAAAATCCTGATACGAAACAAGTGCTTTTGGTCTTGTGGGTAAGCGTCTGCACTGGGAACATGACAACCTGAGTAAAATCCTGGTAGCCAGATACTTGAGCAAGCTTGTCAACCTCAAAGGGTTTGCGTCCGCCCTCTGAAAAAAAGTTATGCTGTCCACCCACATTTGTCCTTTACTTGTCTCCTGAAAATCAGACTCAGCCAAGAGCAAATAACTGCACCAGTGTCCTGGATTACAAACTCTCTTGCCACATCTTAAGCAAATACTCATGACTTACTTGTCCTCTCATTTCCCCTCCTCACCCATATGTCTGACTTTCAACAATACTCTGCTTTATAAAGTTAACTTGAAAAGTACACATACGATATTGTCACTCAAATATGTAATTTTTATCAAACTATGTCAGGCAAAACATGTACAATTGTGGCAATATTTCCCACATCTTCACTGGGAACTACAAATGACAGAATGCAATTCAACAAAAGCCAAAAGAATGGTCTCTAAGTGGAATACTTTCAAGGACTGAACATAACACATTTTAAAAATAATAATGCAGATGCTGTGTGTTTTCTTAGTTTGTTATGAGATATTTAAAATTAAGAAAACACACTGCATATGGAACTGTGGACTGCATCCCATTCATGCAGTAACCGCGACCGACCCTGCTTAGTTTTGAAGAGCTAGTTCTAAAAGATCTAAAAAAAACTGTCCCGACACAAAAAAACTGGACATCAAATTAGAGCCATTCCTAGTCCCTGGCCTTGGTCAGTCTACAAAATGTTATTCAACCTTCTGACAAGGGGTGAGTGGGTTGTGTTTTGGCAAAAGTCTTCTTATCTTAAGGAAGCACATAGTCAATTAGGAGATACTGAATGCTATGTAGTGATCAGTTTATTTGTAAACTAACACAGTGGTCACAGCAAGGCCTTGTTGATGAGATTGAAATCTCCTTTTTGAAATGTGACTTCTCAATGACAGCCATTCTGTATCTGCTTTCCAAAATACATAAAAGCGTCACTGAACTACCAGGAAGTGCCATTGTTTCTTCCATGGGTTCCCTGTTGCAATCAGCTTCCAAGTACCTTGATCAGATATTATGTCCATTTGTTCTTGGTTTAAACTCATATCTCTGAGACACTTCTGATCTTTTAAACAAATTTGGAGGTTTGCAATGGGAATCACATTACAGTCACTTTACGTAGTTACCCTTTATGCAATTTACAAAGTTTCACCTTAAAACTTTGCCATTTCCCACCTTTTAGCATCATTTTGAACACTTCTATATTTTTCCCATTGTTTTTGCTTCCATAGATGTCTGCGAACATCTGACATCATTGCGGACCTTCCGGACAGTGCCACTTGACCATTGCTCGCACGCGGCATGATTACGTGTCCATGAACGTGTTTGCACATTGCATTCGCGTCCTTGCTTTGAGGACAGTTCAGAACTGAATTTTCTACTGATCTAGAAACTTTCAAGCTGAAAATGAACCCTTGCACTGCTCCTACGCCTCTTCTCACTCATTATCCATTCACAATCTAGAGCAAAGCACATACTTGGAAGAATAGTAGAAAACTAATATTTATCTTAAAAATGGCATCAGCTATTACAATCCCTCCTCCCCAAGAACCACCACCACCACCAGCTGGAGTATCCACACAACAAAAAAAGTGAAGTATTTCCAAAGACAATGAAGAGGACCAAGAAGATGAGGTAGAGGAAGTTCCTACCTTTAGCACCCAGAAAGAATCATGGGTGTGGCAGTTCTTTACAACTGTTGGCAATGTACCAAAGGCTAAAGCTATAAAAGTGAAATGCACTGAGTGCAACTTTGTACTCAGTCGTGGACTACATGGACAATACTCCTTAGGGACCACCTTCATGTGTCACCACACCAAATCCATCAACCACAATGCTCTCAGATAGATTATTCCTTTCTTAGCAAGTAGCAGGCGGTCGTCTGCCACATCATCGTCCTCAACCAATACTGTAACCACACAGCTACTTCTATGGGACACAAAATCCCACGAGCTACCTTGCAAGCAACAAAAGAGGCTGTTGATCCATATCTTTGGAAGACAACAGTCCTCTATATATACTGCAACACACCACTCTGCAGGGGGAAGCAATTTCAAAGTGCATTTGAAGCTGTAAAAAAGGAGCATGAGAAACAGTGCTCACTACCTTAGAAGTAACACACACGGAACATCTTCGCCTGTCCACCTGCCCCTCCATATTAGTGCTTGGTGCCTCTTCCCTCATTTCCCTCCTCACCTTATGTTCTAACCTCTCCTGCAAACATTTTTTTTTTAAATCAACAAAAGAAAGATTCCTTTAGAAACACCTTTCAAAGTTAAAAATAGAACTAAATAAAATATCTTACAGACTCCATCTACTTTACATTTCTCAGGAAAGTACATAGAGACAATACATTTTTCCAACATTTCCATTACCATTTTTTGTTATGCTAATGGGAATAATGTGGCATTCATCCCTGTTCCAGGGACTGGAACGGGGGTATAACGGGCCAGCAGCCCAAGCTATCGCTCCAGTGAACTGTGTCTGTATGCACCCTGATGCCTGTGTGCTTTGGCGTGTTATAAATAAATAAATTAATGAATTAATAGCAAGGGCTCCAGCCCCTTATCCTCCATTGCAGACCCTGCAATGGGTGGATAAAGGCCATTAGCATTCCTGGTTGCCAAAGCGGGAACCCAGGGTGCTAAAAGTAGATTTTTCTTCCTACAACATGGCCACTATGGATATGGAATGCGGGGCTCCATACAATGCGGGGCTCCATACAAAGCTCCTCTTCCCTTTCCATGGAAGCCTGCAGAAGGGGAGGACAGAAATAACCCAATAACCATATTACCACAAGCAAATCTGTTTCCCTTTCAAACCTATCCCACTTTCGAATAACTTTACCACATAGCCTGTCAAAGGTGGACATGGCCACTTTAACCCCATTTATCATCCCTCGCGGTCAAGGCCAGTAGCCAGAGTGTCTGGGTCATGACCTTATACCATGACCCAGACAATCTGGCCACTGCCCATGGCCACAGGCTGTACCTCAGTCACTAAAGGTATATCACAATTGTTTGTACCTACATTATGACATTTGTCAAAAACTAAAACAGAGGCACATTTGCAAAACCATGCTTTGAGGTCCTTGCCAATGCTCCTTACATGAGTTTGCTTGAAATCAGCCCATATTTTCTTTGTTCAAAAGTGTCAAAATATATGTACATAAAATAGGAATATAACTTAGCCCCCATTTGAAATAATCCATTCAGACTTTACACAAACATTGAAGGTTACGTCTATAATCTTTCTGAAAACCTTTGTCCACATTCGTCAAACGGCAACAAAGTTATAAGCCATCTAAAAATGTTGAGACACCCCTCTAATACAGCCCTCTCCTGACAAAATCCCTCCAAACTTTACAAAAATCTAAAATCTTTTTGCAAATATTTGTGTAGATTCATCAAATGGCACCACATTTAGAATCATTTACAATATGGTTGCAGACCCCCAGCTAAATGTGTTCCCTCTTGACAAAACAGTTCCATACCTTTCATTCAGAATCAAATCTAGAATAACATTCCAAAATCTCATGCAGTTTCAGTGAGTGGCGCCGAAGTTATAAGCCATCCAAGAATTGCGTTTCTCCAACCCTGTAATGCAGAACTAGGCACAGATATCCTGAACATCTGAAGTGTTCGCGAACACCACAGAACTGCCCCGAACATCCAGACTGTTTGCAGACTCCAGGGATGAAAAACACCCTTTTTTGGCTTCTTATGGCCATATCCCATCCTCATTACCCCTCACCTCTGCAGAGATTGTTTGATAAGTTTGATAAGTGCAATGTTGTGTTTTTTCATGTTTTTACAGCGGTGTCCGCAGACACCGGCGGATGTCCGCGAATCCAACATGGCGGGTGTTTCCTAAAATCTGACGCACCTCACTCTTTTCACCATCTAATCAGGGGGCATGTCCGATGTCCGCAGACATCACGTTACCCTCTAGGCCAATAGTATGCCTGTCCATGGACCGGACAGCGAAATGGGTCCATGGAGCGCAGCCAGATATCGCTTTTCTTTTAAAAAAACTTTTTGGTCCTTTTAAAAAAACTACAGGATGGATTTCCACCAAATTTACAAAAGTACACTTTTGAGATCAAGCCACCACTCCTGTTGCAAATTTGGTGAAAATCCGTCCAGCACTTTGGGCTCGAGGCTTGAGCAAAAATGTTTTCCATTCAGTTTATGGAGAAAAAAAAAGTTTAGGACCACCCCTTATAACTTTGCCCCCCCCTTGACGAAACCTCTCCAAACTTGCCAAAAAATACATAGCGGGCCATAAACCTTTTTTGCAAAGTTTGGTGAGGATTCGTCCAGAGGGGAACAAAGTTATAAGTCGGCCAAAAAATGCTCTATCTATGGGTTTAGCAACTTAACCATAACTACATGGCTGCTACCGCAGGCCGTGTAATATTACAGGGCCTGCACTGTAGTTATGGTTAAGTTGCCCAACTCATAGGAAGAGCACTTTTTGGGTGGCTTATAACTTTGATCCTCCTGGACAAATCCTTAACAAACTTTGCAAGGAAAGTGTATGGCCCAGTCTGGCAATTTTGGGAAGGTTTCGTTAAGGGGGGACAAAGATAGTGGGGGGGTCCCACATTTTCTTTTTTTTCCCATAGATGCAATGGAATTGTTTTTGCTCACGCCTACAGCCTAAAATCTCGATGGATTTTCAGCAAATTTGAGGCAAAGGCGGTGGCTTGATTCCAAAGCATGCGTTTGTAAATTTTCTGTAAATTCGTCCAGTAGTTTTCTTTAAAACGGGAAAAAGTAGGAAACAATGTGTGATATCTGGGTTCGATCCGCGGACTCACTTCCCTGTTCGCTCCACGGACAGGCTTCCGATTGGTCCAGGGAGTGCATGATGTCGACGGACATTAGATGCGCCCACTGATTGGTTGGTGAAAAGAGCGAGGTGTGTCATATTTTTCTGAAACGCCCCCATGTTTTATCCGCGGATAGCCACGGCTGTCTGCAGACAGCATGGTGGGAAACAAGGCTGGGAAACCATTTGGGGTTGGAAAGAGGTGCTGAGAAGGGCAGGGGACTGAAAAAAAGGTGATATCGGGTTATTTGTTTAGGTGGAAGAAGAGCGTACATAGTGCGGCAGTCCGCGGACACCGCAGTAGTCCGCAGACAGGGTCTTTGGCGGACAGTTTATTTGGTGACTGCATACAGGCTTTATTAGTGTAGGGGAGTGGAATGTTGATGATATGGGGTTGTTGCATAGGTGAAAAATTGGCCATGTAGCTGAGAATCTAGGCACTGACACAACCACCATGGCATAATACGGTCATGCAACCAAGGATCTGGCCACAATCATTGTAGTAGTAAGTCTTCGGTGGGCAGTTGGAGAAATGTGGCTGGGGTTATTTGGTGACTACAGGAGGGCTTGTTAGAGTAGGGGAGTGGAATTTAGATTTGGGGATATTGGCATTGCTGAAAAATAGGGATGCGGTCTATTTTGATGTCTGCAGATGGCATTTGAATTGGGAAGTTAAGGTCAAGTTGTGGTGTGGTAGTTGTGGTCAGTGGCCAGATTCTTGTGTGCATGGCCGTATTATGCTGTGATGGTTGTGGCCAGTGCCTAGATTCTTGGGTGCATGGTCATAGGCCATTGTTAAAGGGACATTATGGTTATGTTCCACTAGTAAAAAGCTAACACAAACAGTGGAAAAAACCTTTTAAAAGTGTTATTATGTTTACAAGTACAAAGTAAAAAAAAACAGAAATTTGCCAATTATGGTAAGGTAAGCAACCATAACTCGTGCCACCACTGTGCACTGCTAAGTCTAACACATATGACATCAAAGATGACATGACAATTTTCATTGATGACATCATTGAAAACCTCAGAAATCTGGGTCACTTGGTTTTGGTTACTGACTGTAGAAATGTTTAAATGAAAAAGTTGTGATAAATGCAGAAGACATTAACCTTCTTTTATACTGTAGAAGTATTTGAGTTAGAGTTTGGTGTCAGACAGCTCATGGTGCACAGATATAATCCAATAACCAGGCCATACGCACACAATTCAAATGAGTACTTCATAATGATCCGTAATGTTATTGACATTTTGTATTGATATTGTTTCTGTCTTCTGTATGCTAGTATATGCATGTAATATGTATGCTTTGTGGGTCTTTGTATCTATTGTTTGCACTAAGACACACATGTAGTAGGTCTTGACGTATTAACTATGTATTCCATGCTTACCATTATGGACAACTCTGCAAGGATATCTTTCATGATTTCACAAAGCAAAATTAGCAGAATAAAAATATTCTACTTCTGCACTGTATGCTACAGCCATTTCATATGTGTATGAATGAGTAGCACTCTCTATTCAGAGGAACACTGTAATAACCTCATTCATATGTTAAGTAGTTTTGCATAGATCTCACAATCACCCGTAACACCTTGTTACCAACATTATAAACATAACCCTTTGTGAGGACGTGATAATTATCATGCCATCTTTGCAGTGCACAGTGGTGGCACGAGTTATGGTTGCTTACCTTACCATAACTGGCTAATTTCTGGGGGTTTTGGATTTTACTTGTAACCATAATAATCCTTTAAAAAAAGTGTTTCCACTATTTGGTAGCTTTTTACTAGTGGAACCTAACCATAATGTCCCTTAACAAAGTTTTTTCTCTGAATTTGATAGGTTTTTCATTAGTGCAACTTAACCATAAGAGCCCTTTAACAACGTTTTTCACTGAAATACGTTGTTATATATATATTACACGGCAACGGTAGTGGCCGTGTAGTTATGGTTAAGTTGCTGTTTCCATAGGAGAGCACTTTTTGGGCAGCCTATATCTCTGCTCCCCCTGGACGATTCCTCACCATAAAAAGTATATAGGCTACTCTGAATTTTTTTGCAATGTTTGGTGATGTTTGGTCCAGGGGGGCAAAAGTTATAAGGGAGGGGTCCCAAAACGTCATTTTTTCCCATAGACTGAATGGGGGAAAAACTTAGCACATGCCTACAGCCCAAACCGCTGGAAGGATTGTCATCAAATTTGCGTCAGGGGCAGGGCCTTGGTCCCAAAAGCGTGCTTTTGTAAATTTGGTGCCAATTCGTGCAGTAGTTTCCTTTAAAACAAACAAAAAATATGTCTAAAAAAATTAGTGATATGTATGTCCACTCTGCGGTCACAGTTCCCTGTTTGCTCTGCAGACAAGATACCGATTGGCCAAGGGGGTGGTGTCATGACTGCGGACACGCAACGTCTTCGCCGTTTGGCTGCAGCGAGCCGTGTTGTGCGTTAGAATATGTGGATGCACCCGACATCTTGGATCCGAAGACAGCGCGGTCGCCACCAGAGGCGAAATGCTGTTTTGGAAACTGTTTTGCTCTCCTACAGTGCGTGGGGAGGATCACAGAGTAAGAGATGGTTTAAATACTGTATTTATTAGGGTGGCAGGTGGTAATGATGTATTCACCATGCAAAATGGTGTTTGGGAAAGTCTTCTGAACACCTACAGTGCTTGGAGAGGTCCAGAGCGTAAGAGATGACTGAAATACTGTACTTGTTTGGGCGGCAACTGTTAATGATGTATTCTCCATTGCCGCCTTGTTCAGGATATTTGTACATGCAGAAAATTAGGTGTGCGATAAGGGTAGTATTTTTGTCCGTGCTGTGTAGAGGCACCTTGAAAATGTTTCAAGGACATGCGTTATGTTACTGACCATTCAAATTGGCAAGATGTACAGTTTTGATTGCATGGCTGCAGGCTGTAGCCCATACAACATACTCCTAAAACCCTAGGCCCTGCACACATCCACCGCATCATATTAGAGCAATGCATACACCTGTAGTATATGTTAGCATGTGAGATGGTTCTGGGGAGGGTGTACTGTCTTGGGTGCATGGCCAAAGGCCATGTCATCAAACTGGCGTCCTCAGTTTTGTAAACTACGGCACCCATCTGCAGTGTTTGCTGGAAACATCCCTTTGGGATGTGTATGGGAGTAGCGGTTCTCATAATTGGATTGCAATATGTTGCTTCAAAGAAAGAATGTATATGGCTTCTGAGTGAAGGCCACATGAGTTGCTTTTTTGGTTGACCGCTCAATACGCCCGCGCATCTGAGTGAATGTATAAGGGGCAATTGTTTTTTGACCTTGAGTGAAAAGGGAAACTTACTGGCAGTTCACGGAATGAAACGGTCGAAAAAAATAGCAATTGATAACATTATGTTTCAAAAAGTTTGTAAGGGACATGGAACAGTATACGAAGAATCTTCCATGTGAACACATTGGTGTACCTTGCACAAACAGAATAGAGGCAGTAAATATTGTGTACGTTTAATTTTGCCCACTCTGCAGCGAACCGCGCTTTATTGTTCTCTTATCGCACATCTAATTGTGCCAATATAATTGTCATATTATCTTTCTGCCATATTACATTATTGCAGTAATATTTGAGAGTGCCCAGGTTGTACATTTGTAGTGTATGACTGCACTCATTCTTTTTTAGCATTACAATTTCTTATTTGAAACCTTAACTATCTCCAGATAGCTTTTTGTTAACCTTTGCACATTTTTTTAGTCTTTTTTGAAATAAGGCGACATAATTTTTTTTTTTCATTCTCCCTTCCTTTTCAATTTATAACTGCATTATCCTCTTCCTGTGTAGTTGGCATTTTTTTCTGTTACGGCGAATGCAAAATCTCGGCATTTGTAGCTTGGCACTATAGGTACAAATGGACATTAGTAACATTTTATTAAAATGTCATGTTTGAACACGTACCTTTGTGTAGTACTTTGCACATTTTATGTGTCTTTTTTGATTTTTTTTGGTACAGGTTGGTTATTGACACGTATTTTCTGTAACCTTTCCCGTCTAGGTATATCTTGCCGTATTGTGCGTGTAATGGGTTTCACTTGCCGAGTGACGGCTTCTTCGAACGGCAAATGCAGCTGCTGGTGAGCGGTTGCCTGGCCATAACTATTATGTGGAATGAGACTTTAAGTACGTTTTGTCCGTAAGCTGAACTCGCTATGCGGAGCAACGTCACTTCATTTATGGTGCTGTAGGCTGGAGGTCATGACCACTTTTGGGAAATCACTGTGGAAACAAAGCAACTGCTTCAACGAAATCCCAACATTTTTGTCTGCCAAAAACATGTTTGTGATCTTCGACATTTGCAATGCCACCCTTAGAACTATTGTTATGATTGTACTAAAAATGCCCTTACTCCCATGGTCTCTGCCACTTTGTTGTTAAATAAACCTACTTTGCAAACTGTAAAATGTTCACGTTTCTTTTACATTGAACTGCATCATTTCCAAATGTTACTTATTACTTCGTACATCACTGTATGTTTGTTTACAAGTGCGGCGTCACATCACATACTTGTGCTTTTTGCAGCCTACCATGGAAAGGGAAGAGGGGCTATGTATGGAATAACCGCCTTTCATTTCTATGGCGGCCATCTTGAAAGAGGATTTTGTTTTGTAATCAGAACTGCGACCGCCGCCCCGGATTACAACAACCAATCGTCCTTTTCAGTAGCACATGTTACTGCTTTGCTAATTTAGAGTATTACTGGCAAATATTATGGTGTCTATGTACTTTACTGAGAAATATGTATTATTTGGAGTGTATGCAAATATATATATATTTTTTCTCTTACACTGTGAAAGGTTGTTATTAATGCATTATTATCCTTGTTTACAGGTGGGTTTATTTTTTGGCACGGCAGACAATAAGGGAATTTGCGAACGGCAATGAGCAAAAAGGCAATAAACGGTAATTTGGGTTGGTAGATGTACGGCAATACATTTTGTCCGTTTGTTATGTGCAAGGTAGCGCCACTGTTTCTTATGCTTTCTCATAACACCAGTGCGGCTGTTTCTTAGGGAGGAAGGATGCTTTTAGCTGATGTCTTTTTTTTTAGATAAGTACAACTTTTGCTAATGATATATAATGTGTAGTGCATTGGTAATCCCTCCATACCAATACATGTTGTGTACAGCTAATGTTGAGGGTGGACGTTCCTACATAAATATAACATCTATTTACACACTGCCCACAAGGCATAGATAGTCCAGTTAAGTGTGTACTAATTCCGGGACATGTCACGGTGCTGTACGCCTGCATACTTTAATGTGGCATTCTTCGCAAGGTGTATACTATTTGCCAAACGGCTCTTGGTAAAGGGACGTTATGGTTACGTTGCCCTACTGAAAATCTGTGGCATGCAGTACAAAATGTCTTTCTTAGCAAGACCTTACACTTAAATTGTCCTACTAAAAACCTTTATAATTCACTAAAAAAACACTTTGTTAAGGGGACGTTATGGTTGAGTTGTGCTAATAAAAACCTGTGAAATTCACTAAATGTTTTTTACAAACGTGACAAAATACAATAGTCTCATTATGGTTCAAAGTAAAACCTAAAAACCCTTGAAATTTCCCAGTTATGGTACGCTAAGCAACAGTAACTCCCCGCAGTACTGTGCACTGCTAACAGTAACACCCAGGACATCAAAGATGAAGTGTTACTGTTAGCAGTGCACAGTGTTGCGGGGAGTTATGGTTGCTTAGCGTACCATAACTGGCGAATTTAAAGGGTTTTTAGGTTTTACTTTGAACCATAATGAGACTTTTGTATTATGTCACGTTTGTAAAAAACTTTTAGTGAATTTCACAGGTTTTTAGTAGCGCAACCTAACCTTTGAAGTGGGAGAATGGGAGAAAAAGCTCCCCCCAATCTCCTCGTGCCCATGGCCTAGAGGATCGTGGCTCAGACATCCACCACAAGATGTGTATGTCTATCTACCAGATGACAAAATACCCTGGTTCAAGAACATAAGGATATGCCCAACAGCCTGTCCTACTCAACCCGACACCTGCGGCATGGATGAACTCGACTAAGACTTTAACAACGAGCACCCACATCGTTAGAGATGCCATAACGACCTAGCCAACTGCCAAGAACACACATGCCACTATGCACACTGGTCACTCACGCACCAGCCTACACAAAGAATATATTCAGTGCTATGACGTAGGTGACGGATACACCCACTGACGCGGATCTTTATTATTTTTCACATAGGCCCCTTAATAGTAATGCAGAAATGCAAGACGCCTAAAGCACTCGCGTATATGCTTGCTGACGCTTCTCCAACCCCTCGCATCGTGATGAGAATATAAAGAAGATGTAATATTGCTTATGAAGCCATGTCAAACCGCAACACAGGTGCATTACACATCCCCACCCATGAACCAGGCCCAAGTAGGCCGCAAGCAAAAACCGCCATGAACACTGCATGAACGAGAGTACAAGTGCTGATCACGCAGAACGAGCCCAGCGAGAGCTCATAGCCAAGGGCGCAATGTTGCAACTCGTATGCTACCAGCCGGCGCCAAGGTCACACCTGTAAGCAAAGCCAAGCACACAGAAGCAAAACACAACTTTAAATGTGCAGAATTCCGCCCCAGCTACGGTCTCTCCACACATGACCAAGCCGACCTGACAAGGTGCCAGACCCACGAGGAAGAAGTCGCCTGGATCCCACGTCTGGGACACAGGTTGCAACAGTGAAATGACAAGATGGACACCTACGGCGATGGGAATGGCCTGCTCACAGGCCTATGAGCAAACCCGCACATTGTCTGCACAAACACATAGTTACACATTGTTGCTAGTGACAGGTACGCCGCGAGCTGGGAACGACGATGGTCCCAGACTGGGGGGCTCGCGGGAGGACCAATCAGAACATGAGGGCACTCATCACTGATGCCACTAACATTAGCCAATCATTAGGGGTCTTCGTGTAACAATTTTCAAGTATCTAATAGAAGGGACAACCCAAGTATACCACCTGACTCATAGTTAACCACTAATATAGCTCCCTATATGTATACTATACTAACCCTACCACTCGAGGAACCAATCCGAAGTGGCAATAGGTTTTTTCGCTAACTTTCCCAGGTGACACAAGTAGCGCTTCATACTACGGTAAAAAGGGCCTGCGAGCCCCATGAATTTTGCGAGTCTGGATGGACACGTACGATCCTAGACCCATCCCTGCCGTTGTTTTAATAAACAGCAGAACCGCCTTGCTTCTTGTGTGTGTCTCATACTCATTTTTGGGAAGCACGGGAGGAGTTGGGACCTCCCAACTCAGAGGTCCGCGGACGGCTCTGCCGACCCCGGGATAACCACCCCGACAAGTTGGTGGCACCGCTGAGATCTGTTTAAGATCTACCTTTTCATTTTTATTTGTCCAAGGCCTCTCGTTGCGAGGAGGCCCGGCGGCGCGGCCCCCTCTGCCGCTGCCCCCTTTTTGAGGACTACAGGACCATCGCAGAACTGCGAGAAGACCGGACAGCGCAATCCGGATATTGGCCCTCGGGAGCCGGTTGAGAAGTATCCCGCCCGCGGTTGGCGAGTGTCCAGACGTGGTCCAGACGAGGTGAGGTGGGGAGACGCTTGGAGGGGTGCATGCAGTTGAGCGACCCCGCATCAAGAGAACTTGGTGAGTATGTCACACCCAACAAGCAATGTGAGATTGTGAGGGAGGGGGGAGGAGTTGTAATAAGGGCGGCGGGAGGTGTTACTAAGGTGTGCAGCGAAGATTTGATCAATCAGTGTTGACAGAGAAGTGAGTGGTAACGAGACAGGCACGAGAGCCGTCCGCTACCACGTCACGGAAGAAGGGTGGGTGGAGCCAGAAGTTGCTTGTAGACACTGATTGGCTTAGGTCATGGCCACCTGTAAAGGGGGTGTGTGTGTGTGGCTTTCCTACGAATTGGCGGTTTTTGATCAATGAGTAGATGAGGATCCCTATTGATCAAACAGTGAAGCTCGATAGATAGATGACGTTTTCCTGTAGGTGGTAGCTAAATTGTTGGCAAGTACGGATGATAATTGGCTGGTTAAGCCCTCCCGGCGAGGGGCGTGTCACACGCGAAGCGACACAGCGTGCGCAGTCCGATTATACGAGTGTATTGTTGGTTACCTTGTTCCAGGCGTAACAAGAGGACAGCTGTGGGGATAACGGGGACAAACAGTTAAAACTTATTGCGCGCTCTCTTAAAGTGTAAAAGATCTTACCGGTAGTTGTTGGAAGAGGTCGGTGACGTCACCCGTAGGGCTTTCATAGGATACCTTGACCACACAGCATTGTTGAAGGGTGGTAGGGAAGTGAATAGAGGGCAGGGGGTGCGCACGGAGGTCGCCGTCCACCCCAAATACGGGACAGGTGGAGAGGGGGAAGTGACCACGCACGGAGAACGCCGGCCACGCCGAGTGAGGTGGAAGGAGGAGGGGAGGAGAAAAGTGGGATGGCTGTATAAGCACGTCACACAGGACACACAGCCGCAGAGGGCTTCGTGCGCCGTGGCCGCAGGGAGCCGTAACGGTATCAAGGAAGAAAACAAACACAGGAAAAGACAGTATATTTGCAATTGTTATATTTGGCTGTTTTCTTTTAGCGGACGGTCGCAAGTCCCCAAACTACGGGGCCAGGTAACGACAACTATACTGAAGGGAGCTAAAAACACAGTGTAACCATGTCATATGGGGTAGAATCGGGAGGGTGGGGGAATACCCTGACTACCCCACTACAGCATATTTGTAAAACACTATCGCCCCATAGGGAAAAACTGATCAAATACAGCATAGAATGGACACAAGGGACAGACAACAAAATGACAACACCCTTGCCGCCTAACGGCAGTTTCGACCCGTACATCCAACACTCACTACTGACACACATACATAACACGTACAAATGGAAGAAGTTGGCGCATCACGTGGAGGTGTTTAACTTATGGAGGATGTTCCAGGGGTCCCGACCAGGGCCAACCGGGATGTTCACTGTGGAGGAAACGAAGGAGGGGAAGAAGATCAAGGAGGAAGAGGGAAACAGGGAACAGGAGGTTGGTAGCGCACAATGCACGGGAAGAGACAGAAAGGGGGACAAAAAGCTTGGCATCGTAAGTGAAGTAGAAGTAAATAAGGAAGGGACCGATGACATGCCCCTAGCGAAAGTAGTGAAGAAGGAAGAAGGGGGTTATATCCTGTGACGGAACTATGAGAAGCAGCAAGGCAACAACTAATGGTAGCTGAGGGATATTCGAACCCCGCGTACAGCCCACCACCATATACAGTCACAGGTAGCAACACAGTGGGGGAGGAGGTGACAAGCACGGTAGGCCCAACTTGTATGAAGGTGCATGCAAGGGAAGGGAAGAACAGTGAAGAACCCATCCCAAATATAGGACACGATGAGTGGGTAGCAGCGCAGATGCTGTTAAAATTGCGAGGGACACTAACGGGAGAAGAAAAGGATGTGGTACGGAGAATGAACAAGGACGACGAGGGTAGCACTGAAATAAGAGGGGAGGAAAAACGAGAGAAGGGGATCTATCACGAGAAGAGGAGGAGATGTTGGAGGAACGATTGGCAGAATTAAGGAATGAGCAAAATGCACTGATCAAACAGCTCGAGAAAGAGGCACGAGGGAGAAGGCGGGAAAGGAAGGAAAGTAGGGATGAGTTAGAGAAAATAAGGGAACAAACTGAAGAACGGAAGAGGGAAGCTGAGAGAATGAAGGCAATAGCAGAAAGGGTATCTCGAGCAGCACAGCATGACAGGAAAAGAGAGGAAGAAGAGAAAGAAAGGGAAATGGAACTATGGAAGAAGAAAATACTCTCAGAGAGCACCAGGAAATACGAAGAAGGTAAAGTAATAGAAAGCATATTAGAAAGGGAGAGAGAGAAATGGGAAAGGAGGAGAGAGGAAGAAAGGATATTAGAGAAGGTAAGCAATGAGGTGATGGAGGAATTGAAAAAGAAAAGAAAGGAATTATGTGGTGAAATAGTGGAGAAGAGGGAAGAAGAAAGAAGAGAGAGGAAAGGGGGGAGTGGAGTAAGAACATATGTACGTTGGGATGCAGAAGTAGCCACAACATCATTGCAAAGGGGAGCAATTGGTAAAGGAGAAGAGGAAGGAACATATTTAATAGACTTAAAAACGGTGACGATTAGGGGGAAAAGGACAGATTGGGGGTTGTTGCTCCTTGATGAATTCTGCAGCGAAGAAGAAGAGGGAATGGGGGGAGAAGGAAGAAGCGGCAGAAGGGAAAGCTTAGACAAATTGTACATCACACGCACCAACCGGGAATCACCATGGGCATGCAGAAAGGAGGAAGAAGTGGAGGGAAGTGAGGAGAAAGAACGAGAAGTGGCGGGAGGGCAAACACGCACAGTTACACTCACATCATTCCGCCCAACATGCCCGCCTACACCCGCTCCTGAACACACCCCCTACGCCGGCAGGCTTAGAGATCTCCCGGGACATAGGCAGGAAGAACGGACACACACACCTGCATTAAATAAAGAAAGTAATGAGAGAAGGGGGAGAAATGAAGGGGAAGCTACAACAAGCAGCGGTAATATGGACATGACAGATGATCTAGTTGACACAGAAGAAGAGGAGGGGTATACGGACTCCACACCGCGACAACTGGGGGGACAGATGGAGCACAATCTAATGCCGCTATTGGAGAGGGGGGGTTAGCCCACAATACGTCCCTTGGAAGCATGCCGATAAGGAAAATATAAAGTGCAGGCTCCCATCACTAAGTGGAGCAGCGGGAAAATGGATATACGAGATGGAAAAGCATACTGCAGGACAGAAACTAGCAGTAGGAGACGTGAAGGGCCTATTAATATCAATATTAGGGGAAGCGGCAGATGACATCTGGAAGAGGGCGGGATTCTCCGGGGTTACAATAACGAACACATCACATGACGGGGCGCCATTTGCGAATTGCAAGCATGTATTATGGCAAGGTCTGAGGATACAATACCCAGACACCTCAGATATAGGAGCAATTACGTCACGCAAGATACATGAGAACGAAGATCCTGTTGATTATATCCAGGAGATTCAGGAGAAGTGGCACATGGAAACTAGAGAGCAATGGGACAAGACACCGGCAATCATTTACCACATACTAATACAAGGGCTTCCGGAGACAGTACAAACACAATTGAAGAAGATAGTGGGGATGGAAGTCAAGGCCTGGCCGGAAATACAATTAACAATAGTACACCATTGTAGGATGTGGCAAGAAAAGATGAAACAAAAGGAAGAAGATAGAAAAGCGGAGGAGGCTAAATTAGTGCAGAAAAAACTGACTAAGTACACCATGGAAGGAGCACTAATAACTACACCAACAACAATGACACCAAACCCCACGCAAGTAGTGGCTGCACAGGATCCCTCACAACTACAAATAGCACCTGGGTATTGTATCTACCGCAATCACCACGACTTATAACACAACAGATGCCACCACCCCCACAATACATGGCTAACATAGGAGGAGGGTATATGATACCAGGAAATGGATATTATAACAATATCAGGGGAAGGGCAGGAATGATAAGGGGGAGGGGACATGGCCAACCTGCACAACAGCAAGGGGGAGGATTTCGGAGTTTCTACCCCAATGGGCAACCAGGGTACCAAGATAATGCAGGAAGTTTCCCATGGCAGACCAGGGAACCACCTGTATGTTGGGTTTGTGGGATGTTAGGGCACATGTCGCGTACGTGTAGAATGAGACCCTCCCCACCAGCATGGGGGGAACAAGGACAATGAGGGCCTATGAGGGAGCAGCAGGGTTACCAACAACCACAGGGAATACAACAGAGCAGCACACAGCAGCAATTAGCAACACAACAGGTGCAGACATGCTCACTACCGCAACAGCAGGTGACAATAACACAACAACTAAAAGTACAGCCAGTGCAACAGCTCACTCAAATACAGGACCATAAGTTAACCCCCACCGATACACAGCTACAACAAACACAATTGGGAAGGGTGACTATCCTGGGACACAACCCTTACACAGAAAGCGGTCAGTCATTATACCCACAATAGGACAGCCCACAGACATCCTTGGTGTGTCCCATCTTGTCGGTAACACCTAATAGTGCGGAGGAGTCACGCATTGAGGTAACAATAGGTGACAAAAAATTATCATTCCTTGTTGACACTGGGGCAACCAGGTCTTGCATAAGGGAGGGTAGATTTAAAATGTCAGGTGAGGCCATGAACACCCAAGGATTTTCTGGAGTAGGGAGTTGGTTCCCTTTACTGATAACATCTCCTTATCTATAGGAGATTATGACATGTCTGTCCCACTCCTGTACTCAAGGGAGTCGCCAGTGAACATACTTGGGAGGGACATAATGAGCAGGTTAAATATGACAATCTCCTTCACGGAGAATGGCATAATTTGTTCCACACCAGGAATAAACATGCTTACTGCACGACAAATACTGCAAGCGTACCGTGGCCAGACAGTAGCTCGGGCTGAGCCGGTGGATGGCGAACTGTTCCAGTACGGAACAGACATGGCATTTGCATGGGTGCCAGGAATAGAAGGAAAGATCTGGAGGAGGCCAGCAGCATATTTGTTCAGGCCTGAGACTCCAGCCAGTGAACCAGAAGGGAAGGTGATTTCAGTGAGCATCGAGAGTATTATAGCAACTGCTGATTATATTGCAGTACATGCCCAAGACAGGGAAGGGAGAGCATGGAGGGCAGTGATAGCCCTGGCTGAGGGATGCAGGCTCACCCAGGTGTCCGATGAAGAGCTCTTTTCAGAAGACAGGGAAGAATGATGAGTGTAGATATCTGGCTAAGAGTGACGCATAAGCAAGTGGCACAGAAAATGGCCATGGCACTCGAGGCACCTGCATCTACCCCAGTTCCATTCTATGAGGAAGATATGGCTAAGGTTCCAGCATAACTGTGGACCACCAGTCCCTATGACGTGGGCTGCATAAAGAGTATCAGAGGAGTAAGAATAAAGCTGAAAAAGGGTGCAATACTACCTAGAGTAAACCAATACCCACTATCAAAAGAAACCATAACGGCCCTGATAAATAATGGCATATTGGTACCATCAGAATCACCATGTAACACGGCCGTGTACCCAGTGCGCAAAGCTAAAGGATGGTCTTGGCATTTTATCCAGGACCTCAGACCCTTGAATAACATTGTAGAGGTAGAATACCCCATAGCAGCAAACTCAGCCACAATATTATGTGGAATTCCGGCAGAGGCCTCACGGTTCACCGTGATTGACCTCAAAAATGCCTTTTTCTCAATACCTCTGCACCCAGATTCACAAGACTTGACAAGCTTCACATACAGGAACACAAAATGGAAACACACCAGGTTACCACAAGGGTACTGCGAGTCACCCTCAATTTTCAACAGAGTAATACAGATGGATTTGGGAAACATTGAATTAGAAAGTACGGTGCTGCAATATGTTGATGATATAATAATTTTCAGCACAACTGAGGAAAGGTGCAGAGAGGACTCAATGAAAATGCTGACAGTGTTGGCTGAAAAAGGGTACAAGGTAGACAAGGAAAAGTTACAGTACTGTCAGGAGCAGGTACTATACATTGGTCAACTAATATCCCAGCATGGAAGAAAGATTGCACCACAAAGAGCACAAGCTATATTCAACACGCCACAACCACAAATGGTGAGGGAACTGCAGCAGTTCCTGGGTTTATGCAACTACTGTAGAGCATGGGTTTTTGACTACAGCTCATACATAGGACCCCTACTTGAGGCATTGAGAGAAGCACACAAAGGGGACAAAACATTGGGATGGACAAGAGAAATGAAGGAGGCGTTTGATGAGTTGAAACACACCATATCCACAGCTCCGGTACTAGCCACCCCAGATTATGAACGACAGTTCTTCATCTTTTCACATTGCGACTCAGCAGTAATGAAAGCAGTATTGACTCAGAAAACAAGCGTGGGACACAAGTCAATAGCGTTCTACAGCGGTCACTTGGACCCTGTCATGCTAGGACATTTCCCTTGCGAACAGAGTCTCGCCGCAGCTGGATTTGCAGTGGAAAAATCATCATCGGTTACAATGGGGTGCCCCACCACACTATTTGTGGAGCATGCGCTATTTGCAATATTGAATAAGCCTAAGTCCACACTAACCACACAGAGGGCGGAGGGTTATGAGATCATCTTGTCTAGACCCGAATTGTCAATTGTCAGATGCAGTACAGTTAACCCATCCAGATTTATAGCAGAAGTTATTGAGGAAGGTGATTATGCTCACGATTGTACACAGACTATCGAAACGTACTCATGCACTAGAAAAGTTGAGGAGGTTGCACTTAAAGGTGGAGAGACTTTGTACATTGATGGTTCATCAACAATAGACAAAAGTGATGGGATAAGGAGAACTGGGGCAGCAGTTGTGAAAATGACAGAAGATTTGATGTATGTCCCGGTGAAATGCGTGCAGTTACCACAGCATTATTCGGCTCAAGCAGCGGAATTGGTTGCACTGATCTTGGCGTTGAAGGAAAGCGTTGACAAAAAAGTTACCATATATTCTGATAGCGCATATGTCATGTCAACCGTCCACTCGGGGCTGATAAAATGGCAGAGAAGAGGGTTTAGGAGAGCTGATGGCACCCCAGTGCAACATGCTCTTTTATTAGCAGAATTAATTGAAGTAATTAATGATCCCCAAGAGATAGCTTTGGTTAAATGCCCGGCACACACTAATGGAGACAACCATATCTCGAAAGGGAATGAAACAGCAGACGCACATGCCAAGCATGCGGCATACTTTGGTGAAATATGGAACCCCCCAGAATGAGAGAGAGGGAGAGGGAGGGGAATGGCAAAACAGATGATGATGAAAGAAGGGTACACTCATCTCCCTGCAACACAGATAATGGAATTACAGGCAGCCACACCAATGACAGAAAAGGAACTATGGGTAAAAAGAGGATGTACGATGTCCCCAGCTGACGCACTGTGGCGTCAAAATAACACCGGAAAGGTGGTCATGCCATTGGCACTGTTGAACACCGCCCTGGCGCAGCTCCATCATCCAGCACATACAGGGAAGCAAGTAATTCCAGCACAAATTAGGGAAGATTGGTTCTGCCCCGAGGTAAATTCTCATGTCACCAATTTCATCAGCAATTGCCTCACATGCCAACAGTTTACGGCCGGTCACACGCTGCAAGTGATAAAAGGTATTATACCCCGGCCAGAGGGACCCTTCCTACACATTCATATTAACTACGTTGATATGATCAATGTATGTCAAGGACATAGGTATATGATTGTAGTGGTATGTCCATTCTCTAGGTGGATCGAGGCCGGACCCTGCTCACACGCGGATGCGTTCAGAGCAGCTACATTTTTAGTGAGAGAGGTCTTCCCCAGGTGGGGTTTGTGCGAAGTGCTGCGGTCGGATAACGGCCCACACTTTGCTAATGAAATGTTTCAGCACATCACATCTTTGCTAGGTATAAAACATACATTTGCATGTGCATACCACCCGCAGGCCAATGTTGTATGTGAACGCCTGAACGGCCTACTGAAAGAAGAAATCGCAACAATTCAGCAGACAACCAAGAAGAGCTGGTAGTACTGTCTTCCGCTGGCTCTATTTGAGCTAAGGAATAGGCCAGGGTCTGATCACCACCTCACTCCCCACGAGGTGGTGACAGGATGTCAAATGCGCCTTCCTCTAACGCCTACATCAAGAGCATTCACGGGCCATGAAAACACTGCAACTGTTCTTGGTGACGAAATGTATCAATATGTGTCTTCTTTGATTACTAGTGTAGCCTTTGTATCTCAACAGCTCGAGCGCACCCGGGGCGGGTCGAAGAGTTCTCAACAAGAAGACACCAACAAAGAACTGGGAAAGAAAGGACTATGCACAATTGCTAAAGGTGACCATGTGCTACTCCGCAACTTTAATAGAAAGTGGAATGGCCCACGCTTTACCAGCCCTCATTTGTTAGAAGAGGTAGCTACCAGAGCGGTGAAATTGCAGGATAAGCGCGCTTGGAATCACCTACACGACGTAAAGATCTACAAACTCCAGACCCGCCCTAGCGTTAACGACAGGGCCATTGGAAGAACACCGACATCAATAGCATCGGCTACAGAGAAGGAGATATCGACCACAACTAACGACAATAGTGTGAATAAACTTGATCACCCCCCAGATTCCCCAGAAGCAACTACTGCCATAGACATTGGACGCTAGCCCACAGCCCATCCCATGGTCACGAGATCACAAAGTAAACAAACTTCTGCCCAATCGAGCCCCAGCCCCCTCCCCTCTAAGGTCACCCCCGATTGAAGGACGTTGTATAACAAACTTGGGTATTGCACACACATATAAAACACTTGTATGTTTTCTCTATTTGTTCTCTCGCACATGCAGGTACCGTGTATAATTGTATTGTTTAGAAAATAAGTAACTAACAGTGTGCTCTGCCCATGAGTAGATGCTGTGCACGGATGATAACTCCCCTGAACCCCGATCACACCAATTTGTATATCATATAAGAAGACCAAAGTACCTAAAAAGAAGAAGGGTACGCGTATATTACACCGCATTAGTTTTGGCCATAGAACAAATATTTCCCCATCTACACGAGCACTTCCCGGCTCTAAGAGATAGATCACTAAGATTAGCGTGGGAACAGCTCTTCGCCTGGGCACTGAACGATTATTTGGTAGGGAGAGCTTAATAACAACAACTAACAATAATAACAAGCATATTGAGGATTTTCAGGCGGGCACCTTTAACGTCGCAAGAATAAACTGCCAGACTGCAGCAAGGTAAGAGCAAAATGCAGGTGAGACTAGCTCTTGTAATAAAAATGATAGGAGTATTGGTCATCACTGGTCTGCTGGCTGCCTCTGTATGGCAGAAAAGTTATGCTATCAATATTATGGCTGCACCCAAAACTAACATGCCCCCTCCCACGGCTGCAACAGGTATGACGTCAGGTGGTAATAGCAACCCTAAGGATAAGGGAAGTAGAGTTAAACGCAGCACATATACTGATAACAAAGGTATTGATAATTACATAACAGATTCAGCACACGTCTCAAACAACATGTGGTACCAGCACATGACCCAAATTGGTAAGCAGACCACAGAAGATAGCTGTTATGTGTGCTCATTGATCCCATACGCCATGAGCTCTTCACGGACATTCGTCACCACAGAAATACAGGAAAAGACGGCGCGATATATAGTATATCTGGCACTATTTCAAATGAGAGGACGATTTCAAGGAACGGTGGTGAGAATGCAGTGGGAAACAAGAGACACATACCCATACGAAAACAATTTCCTCAAGTCATATTTGAGTTACCATAAGAGCAGCTTACATGCTGAAGCATTCAGATACATGACGAATGGCCCTGACAAGGGAGAAACGAAGAAGATAACACTACAATACCTACCATGTGATTGGTACACCACTGAAGTTCCTGGTATACAAGGATGTTGGGAAAGGCCACTGATAACAAAAACAGGGAAGGTATACATGAACAATGAATGGTAAATAGGAGTGGTCGGTAGCAACATGATAACAAGAGAAAATATTACCACCATACAGGAACACAACGACAGATGTTGGACGACGTGGGGCAAATACGTACCAATGCTGACATGGATGGAGAAGGATGAAGACCCAATAAGCATACTACCGCTGACCGCACCCAAGTTATGCTACCAACACAGAGGAGATGTGGAGGTGGGATATAACAACAACTGCGGAAGCGTGTTAGAACTACCAGACGGGGTTGCTGGAACGGCAGTAATAATGGATCACTATTGGGCCTGCGGAGATAAGGCATACCACACCATGCCTCCATTGTGGAATGGTATATGCACAATGGTACACATCAATGTACCATCACTAGTGTTGCCCCAAAAACATGTGAACATGGCCAATTTTCCCAAAATGGATGAAGGAAACAAGAGGAAGAGGAGATCCGTACAATCACAAGAGGGAGAGAACAACAACAACAATAACGTCCTAACAAGAATAAAGAGACAAGGAGAACCCCTGACAGGAAACTACCTGTGGGGAAGGTCAGAAACAGCACTCACTTCCATTCCACCAGAACATTATTCAGCAGGGCTGCAATGTTCTTCTCGTCAATAATACACCCAGGACTACAAGCATATGCAAATGCAAAATGGCTCCAGATCACCCGATGGGAACTAATGATGATGATTAATTCAACAGTAAACGGATTCAATGCCATAAAAGAGGAGCTGCGAGCGGTAAGAATGGTAGCACTGCAGAACAGATATGTACTGGATCTTCTCACAGCAATGGAAGGAGGAGTTTGTGCAAAAATAGGACAATCATGCTGCACATTTATTCCTGCTAACGATGCAGATAATAGAACACTTACTGAAGCAGTATCACAACTGGCCCAGATGCACTCCAAAATGATGGAAGAAAGTAAAGGAGTAAAGAAGGATAATAGCTGGTTTTCATTATTCTGGTCATGGATGCCATCATGGCTGTCCGACGGGCTGAAGGTAATTGTTGGATGCATAATACTGGCTGCAGAAGTATTGATTGTAATAAGGTTCTGCAAGGCCAGGAAGGCACGTACTACAGACGAAATGATCGAAATGATTGGCATGCACCCCTTGATGCCAACAGATGATGACTAGCACACCGACGTGATAATAAAGGAAAGAGAGAAACTGCGCAAACAGATCATCACCAATTACTTAGACCCACCATCTGTAAAGCTGGAGAACCCAAGAAACCCGAGGAGCTATGTTGGAAGATGGGTAAACTGCAAACCGGGAGGGAGCTGTGTTTTATATGTACTGGTCATTTGAAGACCATGTAAACCACTATGGACACCTGGGAGGAATAACTAAAATATGGAGAGTAAGAGGATATAAAGAGAAGGATATGTTTGTGGTCGACAATTCGACCAGAGGGGGGACTGAAGTGGGAGAATGGGAGAAAAAGCTCCCCCCAATCTCCTCGCGACCATGGCCTAGAGGATCGCGGCCCAGATATCCACCACGAGATGAGTTTGTCTATCTACCAGATGACAAAATACCCTGGATCAAGAACATAAGGATATGCCCACCAGCCTGTCCTACTCAAGCCAACACCTGCGGCATGGATGAACTCAACTAAGACTTTAACAACGAGCACCCACATCGTTAGAGATGCCATAACAACATAGCCAACTGCCAAGAACACACGTGCCACCATGCACACTGGTTACTCACGCACCAGCCTACACAAAGAATATATTCAGTGCTATGACGTAGGTGACGGATACACCCACTGACGCGCATCTTTATTATTTTTCACATAGGCCCCTTTATAGTAATGCAGAAACGCAAGATGCCTAAAGCACTCGCTTATATGCTTGCTGACGCTTCTCCCACCCCTCGCATCGTGATGAGAATATAAAGAAGACATGGGGCCTCATTACGACTCAGGCGGTAAGGGGTTTACGCCGGCGTAAACAGCGCCGACCCTTACCGCCTGAGTACGAGGTCCCTTAGCGCCATGGCGGATTTAACACCTGCTTTTAGCAGGTGTTAAAATCCATGGCGCTAAGGGACCATGGAGTTAATTACGCCACCGTAATTTACGGTGGCGTAATTAACGCCTTCCCCACTCCCATTATGCCCCATGGGGCAAAAATGGGAATGGGGAAGGGTAAATGGGGATTGGGGACTTACCGCCCCGCCAAGGTCGGAATGGGGCGGTAAGTCCACCAACCACCATGGCGTAAACGTAGTTTACGCCATGGTGGTAAAGTCAAGGCCCAGGCGGTAACTTACCGCCTGGGTCGTAATGAGGCCCATAATATTGCTTATGAAGCCATATCAAACCGCAACACAGGTGCCGTGCATTACACATCCCCACCCATGAACCTTGCCCAAGTAGGCCGCAAACAAGAACCGCCATGAACACTGCATGAACGAGAGTACAAGTGCTGATCACGCAGAACGAGCCCAGCGAGAGCTCATAGCCAAGGGCGCGATGTTGCAACTCGTATGCTACCAGCCGGCGCCAAGGTCAGACCTGTAAGCAAAGTCAAGCACATAGAAGCAAAACACAACTTTAAATGTGCAGAATTCCGCCCCAGCTACGGTCTCTCCACACGTGACCAAGCCGACCTGACAAGGTGCCAGACCCACGAGGAAGAAGTCGCCTGAAACCCACGTCTGGGACACAGGTTGCAACAGTGAAATGACAAGATGGACACCTACGGCGATGGGAATGGCCTGCTCACAGGCCTATGAGCAAACCCACACATTGGCCACAATTACGACTCAGGCGGTAAGGGTTTTACGGCGGCGTTAACAGCGCCGACCCTTACCGCCTGAGTACGAGGTCCCTTAGCGCCATGGCGGACTTAACACCTGCTTTTAGCAGGTGTTAAAATCCATGGCGCTAAGGGACCATGGAGTTAATTACGCCACCGTAATTTACGATGGCGTAATTAACGCCTTCCCCACTCCCATTATGCCCTATGGGGCAAAAATGGGAATGGGGAAGGGTAAATGGGGATTGGGGACTTACCGCCCCGCCAAGGTCGGAATGGGGCGGTAAGTCCGCCAGCAACCATGGCGTAAACGTAGTTTACGCCATGGTGGTAAAGTCACGGCCCAGGCGGTAACTTACCGCCTGGGTCGTAATGAGGCCCATTGTCTGCACAAACACATAGTTACACATTGTTGCTAGTGACAGGTACACCGCGAGCTGGGAACGACGATGGTCCCAGAATGGGGGCTTCGCGGGAGGACCAATCAGAACATGAGGGCACTCATCACTGATGCCACTAACATTAGCCAATCATTAGGGGTCTTCTTGTAACAATTTTCAAGTATCTAATAGAAGGGACAACCCAAGTATACCACCTGACTCATCCTTAACCACTAATATTGCTCTCTATATGTATACTATACTAACCCTACCACTTGAGTAACCAATCCGAAGTGGCAATAGGTTTTTTTGCTAACTTTCCCAGGTGACGCAAGTAGCGCGTCATACTACGGTAAAAAGGGCCTGCGAGCCCCACGAATTTTGAGAGTCTGGACGGACGCACTCGATCCTAGACCCATCCCTGCCGTTGTTTTAATAAACAGCAGAACCGCCTTGCTTCTTGTGTGTGTCTCATACTCATTTTTGGGAAGCACGGGAGGAGTTGGGGCCTCCCAGCCCGGAGGTCCGCGGACGGCTCAGCCGACCCTGGGATACCGACCCCGACACCATAACGTCCCCTTAACAAAGTTTTTTTTAGTGATATATATATATATATATATATATACATATAATATGCAAAGGTTCTGCTGCCTTGTACAACCAAAAGATTGAGGAGCACTCTTCAAAGTCGGTATCCACCAGGACGACAAGTCCACCAAAGTGAAAATGTCAGATTATTTTATTAGTGAATCAAGTACATTAAAAGACCATTAACATATAAAATTATGTTTCACAACCTAGATGTCGCTTGATCACACATTTGCCACCTAGAATTCCAGTGTACATATAGAAGAGGAGTTTATGACAGCTAGAGCCCACAACATAAACAAGGGACCAATATCTGACAATTTGGCATGCAGACATATTGAGTTACATTGATGTAATACGAAATACAGCATAAAACATCCCAGTAAAAATGCAACTGCATGTTGACACATCGTAACTAAATAATATGTTCCAATAGAATATCGAAATGGGGGCAAGCATGGAAATCCATTAAGTGCATGCACAGGCATGCCTTATAGTTCAAAGTATGTAATTAAATGTGGTTAATGAGTCCTTATGGCAACATGTCTGACTGTATGGATCAATGACAGTAATGTTTATCTGTGGAACACACAGTGTGTTCCTGGCACCAAAGCAGCATGTGAGCTACGGTACTCACTGGCCTGGTGGGCCTGTACAGCAAGGTGTATTGTCAAAGCAAATAGACCATGGCAAGGGTAAGCGGTGACCTATAAAAATAAACAAATGATGTTACACAATTTATGTCAGCAACCCGTTCCCATATTCAAAGGAACCAAAGGTTAAAAACATTATTGAACATATAATTACAAGTTAAGAATACATAATGAAGTGCAACAGGCACCAAATGCTGAAAATAAAGCACTAGGGCAGACTAAACATTATCTCAAAATTGATGATTCAAGTACAACAATTTAATTGCTGAATTGTAGAGTGCATAATGCAGAACTAGCACCAAATACTCACAATAAAGTGCCAGTCCAAGGTAAACATTCTCTCAAAATACTTGCTGGATGATAAAGTGCATGATGTGGTGCAACTCTGCATAAAGTGCTTAAGATAACGTGCTCATGCATGTTCCCATCATCACATAATGTCTAAAAATAATGAGCATCTCTCAATAGTTCACACCTTCATCTAACAGATGGGCTCAGACTATTATTATATGTGCAACAATCACGTTACAGGATAGTAAAGTGCATAGTGCGGTGCAACTCTGCATAAGGCGCTATATATAAAGTGCTAATGCATGGTGAAGTCATCACATACTGTTCATGAGTACACATCTATCACAAGTACATGTCCTCATCTAACAAATGGGCCCATAAAGGTGCCTAATATGATAGCTACCTGAAACTTTACCCTCAGTTGCAAATGAGTGAAACGACTGAAGCTCAGAGATAACATTACCAATATGAAACTCACCAAAGTGAAACAGAAAAGACAAGAAAGAAGTAAAGATGACTCAGCCATGAGGGAAGAGGACCAGGAAAGAGTGCACAAAAGTTAGAATAAGGAATAGACAAAGAAAAAGCAGCGCTACTACTGACAGAAAACAGTAAGCCCAAAGTGGTTGACAAAATATCAAAATGGACATTACAACATCGACAAAGAATAAATAAGGCACATGTCACAAAACAGATGACGCTCCACATCCCATCTCAAGAGACTGGGAAAACATTCCAGGCACCCAGGCATCTCATAATAATAATTACAACAAACCTATGCATGTCGAATGAGAACCCATAATAATAAAACAATCATTAAATAATCAATACAAGAAAAGAAGGAAAATGATGCAATAATCAATAATTGATGGGAGAGAGAAGGCAAGAAATTACTTATCTGTGACACAACCTCACAGATAAAGTGGTACAACTATATGTCCCGCCATAGTGACACAAGAAACGATACTGATGCATCATTGGCCCAAAATGGTATACATTCCTTCGTCAATATTGTGGCCCTTTGGGTATTTACTCTCAAAGTCCAAGAAACATCTCATTTCTTGTTGTCTTAGGGCCCGTTCTCTGTCACCTCCACGTTGTCCAGTAGTAATTCTGTGGATTTCAAAAAAACTAAAACCCTCTTCACTGGCGCCATGGGATTCCGCAAAATGCTTGTCCATTGGATAACTGCTGTCTTTATTGGCAATGGCTCTTACATGTTGCTGTATATGAACTTTCAGTTTACATTTCGTATGCCCACATACCAATTATTACATTTGGACTGCAGCACATACACAACAAACTCTGACTCACATGTAATGTGATCGCTTTAAATATATTGTGCCCTAGAACAGAATGGATTAGAAACACAAAATTGCTAGCATACTTTCAAATATTGTATCTAGTGCACTTAGTGAATCCCCTTCTGGAATCCTGAAGCCACAGCCTGGCGTTATCTTTCTTATGAGGAAGAATGTAACTGCTGACAAGAATGTCTTTTATGGAGTGATTTCTTCTGTAGCTGATATCAGGATGGGGATTAAGTTGGATGCATAAATCATTATCAACCATCAGAAACTTTCAATGTCATTTCAAAATGTGTCTGATTGATGGTGCTGCAGTGCTAAAAGTTAATATCAATCTAATAGCTTTAGTCTCGGAATTGCATTTCTGGACAGTTTTGGAGGTAGTGAGGAGACTCGCTCTGTTTAAAGTCTGAGCTTTGACATAGGCGTGTTCAATCACTCTCTTAGGGTAGCATTGCTCTTGGAAACCCTGTGCCGTAGTTTTACTCTCCTTGTAAAAGACTTCCATGGTGGAACAATTTCTATGGAGACGGATGAATTCCCCATATGTCACACCCCAAATTAAATCTTGGGGTGCCCACTCATAGCATGCATGGGATCATTGGTCCCCTTATGTTTCCTACATAGTTCCATGGTAAGTTTATGGTCTACTACTCTGAGATGTGTTTCTGTGAATCACATATTGTTTTCGTTTATATTCATAAACTTCACAAAATCTAGCCAGTGATGTTTGCTGCTCTTCCAAATGATGAGCAGGTCATCTATGCACCTAAGCCAAATGACCACATTATCTCTTGTTGCCTCTTTCTGTTCAGTCCAAACAGTAAACTTTTCTCAAAAACCCATGGTCAAATTAGCGTAGGGAGGTGAAAAGGTATTGCCCATGGCCGTACCCTGCAGCTGAGAGCAGTATTCGTTATTGAACAAAAACATGTTATTTCTCAAGCAAAGATCTATCATGCCAAGTATCATTCCTGTATGCAAAAGGTAATTCAATGACCGGCTATTGAGGTAGTATTCGCAAGCATAGCATTCATGCCAAACTCATGGCCTATTGAGGTGTATAAGGACACCACATCCATGGTTGCTAGTAGTCATCTTCCCAAGGTAAATCCACCATGAGCGAAATAAAGTCGGTGGTGTCTCTTACATAAGATGGAAGTGGAGAGACAAAGGGAAAAAATACTTCATCAATAAATATCAACATATTTTCAAGTAGCGAGCCGGAATGGGTGACAATAGGTGACTCTAGGTCTGTTGGGGGGTTTTGAAATGTTTTTATGCACTTTGGGGAGAAAATATATAGTCAGCATAACAGTATGTGTAGTGAAGAGAAACCTGCAGTTATCTTCCCTTAAGATGCCTTTTGTCTCCCATTCCTTTATGAGAGTTTCCACCTTGATCTCCAAGTTTTTGATGGGATTCTGTGTAATCCTTTCATAGCATTTCTTATCATTATCGTTTATATGCTTCTTTCATGTAATGTTCTCGATTCATGAGAACTACATTCCGTCCCTTATCAGATGGCTTGATAATACAGTCTGGTAAGTCATGTAATTCCTGCAAGGCAATTTTATTAGATGTTGATATATTTACAGGTTGGCTCTCATCTTTGACCTTATATGTTTAAGGTCTTCAGGGACAAGAGTCTGAAAAGCCTCAATACTGTAACATGAGGCAGTGATTGGGTTGAACCTTGGCTTAGGTTTAAGACAGCTTTTAGCAATCCAATCTGTGTCTATATTTAGGGCTGCAAGATCAATCTGCTCATTCCTCAAAGTGACATCCAGACCTTCCTCCAGGCCTACCACAGTTGACAAGGTATCTAATTCTCTGATGGTAATATTGGTTTTCCCTTGTGATTTTTCTTTTGCTGATTTGATGTAGGTGCTAGTGGCAAAAAAACTTTAGAAGCCTAATTTTTCATATGTATTGATTAAAGCCAATGAGAGTGTGTAAATAATCATAGTGTGTACTAGGGCAGAACTTGAGGCCCAAATTCAAGACTTTGTTGGTAAGCACATGATAAGTTTGATTGATATCCTTCATTGCGCTATTCCTTGCTTCCATGGGGGTATCTACTATCCAGAGCACAGTAATCTGCCTGGCATGTTGTTTGTCACATCTCTTGCCCCTCTGGCCACTCCTCATTTCTTTCTGCCACATCTTCCTCATCCCCATCCAGAATTCCCTCCTCTTCCTTGTTTTTTTGTTCTTCCGTCTTGGTGCAGCAGCCACATCTCGTCTTTAAAAATGTAGACGCACATTGGGTTCTTAATTTTCACTTCCGGTCATGTCTGACTCAGAGGTGGATGGAGTGTCACTGAGTACACTCTTATTTTCTTGAGCTGGTCTGATTAGTCTACTCATCACTGTTTGGCATAGTTGATCGAATCTGCGTGCAAACAAATACACACGTCATTGTTCATTTATTTATAAAAATATTAAATGCAAATTTAGGTTCAATGTCAAAGAAAGGTGAGGGCTAAGTTGTGCATGCAGAAAGGGGTGAACACTAGTAATAGAAGGGGCTCTCTTTTGTCTCTATCAACATTTTGACAGGTGGGCATGCTCCTGGTCATAACCATTCCCCCTTTTGATATCCTTTGATATAAACATAATATAGATTTGATATAAAAATTGTAATGCAAATGTTTGATATCGATTATATAATAAATTCATATTTGATATAAAGTGTATATAATTTATATCCGTTTTGATATAAAGTGAATATACATTTTACATAATATCGATATAAAGATGGGAGCAACAGTTGACAATGTTGCTTGGTCGAAAGCCGAGAGTGAAGGAACTGTGAATGTAGTGTTTTGCAGAATGACGCAGTGATGACATCCCAGAGGGATTCTGCCCGAGGTGATAGGAAGTAGATATACATTTATATCAAATTGATAAGGACCCCAACTGTGAATGTAGTGTTTTGCAGAATGACGCAGTGATGACATCCCAGAGGGATTCTGCCCGAGGTGATAGGAAGTAGATATACATTTATATCAAATTGATAAGGACCCCAACTTTTTTGATAGCAGTTTTATTAAACCCCAATCATTTTTATATACACTTTACAGGAAGCAGAAAATGATATCAAATTATTTTGATATCTTTTAAAATAAAAATGTATATACAAATTAATATTTCTGGTATAAAAACAAATATAAATGTATTTTTGATATATACGTTTATATAAACATTTATATTAAAACTCACATTTTTTATAAAATACTAAAAGATTATATATATTTTTTTACATTTTTTAATATAACAAGTTTATATAAAATTTCCCCAAAATGTTGATGTCAAACATTTTTTATATCAATTTTGATATAAAAATGTATATCACTGTTATATGAGCTGGTTTTGATACAGAGTATAAATCATGAAAATGTGCTCACTTTACAAGTAAAGTGTGCTTCACAGAGCCTGTAAAACAGTTCAAACTATTTGCTTTGACATGGTGTGTTTCTTTTAAATAATTAACTTTATAAGTAAACTGTGTTTCACAGACCCCTTACAAAATTCAAAGTATTGCCTTTGACAATTTGGCAACCTACATGTGTACCTCTGGCACTCTATGTCGCTGCAAACGGTGTGTGACTGGGGAACTGCTGTGGGTTAGGGGTTTTGTACTGCTCAACCACAGATGATTACTAACCAATGGAATGCCAGGAATCCCACAATTCTGCTGACCCACACCAAGGCGTGTGTGGGCAGCAGGAAACAGATGGTTCTTTATATTTAGCTTGCTGGACTACTGGATGTTATGCGACAGCTGTGTAAACACACCCAGGGAAATACACAAGGACATTTGTTTATCAACTAAACCCAACAATGGACACGAATGCTATTTTTAACTTATGATGGAAGGATGGCACAGGGAAATATCTTCAGGCTGAGCTTAATTTGCTGAGTATGCAGGCAATAGAATGCTGGGTTTTATTGATAAAAAAGTGTCAGGAAACAGAGTGTTGCAAACCCTATTTCCCAAGTAAACATACCATACATAAATCTATATGTGTTGATCATAAAACTGCTCAGCGAAGGGTTCTGTTTTCACCCCTTAAAAGGACGGTCTGACTCCAGCAGGGGTATTGTCAATGCATCAATGCAGCTGTCACAGTGCTGGCCTGATGATCCCCTTGCAGTGACACTAATTGACTTGGAACAGATAATTGCGACAAGCTGGGGAAACCTTGCTTTTCAGCTGGATTTGATTGCGGTACCTGGAGACCCACTGCAAAGCAATTATATTGGAAACTGGGCCTGCTGTTTATTCAGAGTTTATTTCAACAACATCAAAAAGGTGAGCTTGGGGGTATTTTTAGGAATTGCTTTCATGCATTGTTTTTGTATTTTTCTAATAATGTACAATTTATGTGGTTTTATTCAAGCACTGATAAGGCTTTTTTTACTGTATTTATGTAACTTCTACCTCCGTGAATTACTAAACCAACCCAGTTTATAGAAAGCCTGAAAAGGTCTTTCTTAATAAACAACAACAAACAAACAAATAAGGCAGTCTGGGAATAGTTCCTACCTTGTCTTAATGAAGACAGGTGCACGATGAGGGGTGCGCTGATCCTGATGAAATAAAGGATCCTCCTGGAAACCCCTACGCGGTCAGCACTACAAAGGCTACCCCCCGAAGGGAATTCCAGGGAAACCCTTGAGGGGGAAAAAACCCTGAGCTGAGCTGCTGGGGAGCGTGGATAAACGTTCTCCTTCCCTCCGGAATGTTCGGAATAATTCCTGCTTTCCGGTTACCAATGTTGAAAGCTTGTACTAATTAGCCCAGCTGTAGATGAATTTAAGAACAATATTAGCTAAAGAATGGAACAGAAAAAGGAAAATAAAGATTACAGAAAAGTTCCCCTGCTCTTACCAAAGTCCTAAACCGAATGGTAATTTAATGACGAAGGTAGAGCAAAAGAGTCCGTGTTCTTGGAGCCTTCAAATACTATGAAGAAATGAAAGAAGAAGCGTAGCTAGTAACAAAGTTTGCCCCAGGAGATATCAGATAGAAATAAGTAAGGGAAGAAAGGGTTTCTCCACCTGCAAGAGATGAAGGCTGCGCGGCCTCGTCTATAGAATGGGGAGTGCCACCAGATGACAAAAAGGATTCTGGGAGTCGTAGTTCTCGAGAAAGAGAGAGTGGCTATCAAAACCAATGCGGCTTCCTAAATGAAAATGAAGATGAACCAACAATGTAAACCTATAAACCCTCCGCCAACTGTCAACACAAGAACAAACTACTAATGTCAAGTTCTGCCTACCCTAACACTGTCTAACTGGGATTATGAAGGAAGGCAATGAGTTTAAACAGAAGGAGGATCGAAAGAGGTCACCGTTCCAAAGCTGAGATCCTAGCAAAATAGGGTAGAAAAGGTAAACAGTGATGCAAGTTTGCAAAGATCCAAAGGGAAAATAGAAGCACAAAGAAAGATACCAAAAAGATCCTGTAGCGTACTCACGGAGCGTCTGACAACCTCTAATGGAGTAGTGACGGCACGTGAAATCCGCTCTCCATTCTTTTATCGGATCTTCTTCCGTGGGCATGGCTACGTCCCCCTGACGTCCTACTGCTTCCTGTGGTAACGTCGTGACCGTAATCAGAACTAGACCGTCAACACTTCTTGCAGCTGATATCGTCTCAGAAACGTTAAAGGCACGATCCTCACACACATCCCGGAATGTAATGGAAGAAACCATTACAATTTATTGATATTCAGGCCCTTTTTGAGACAGGTGATTAAAGATGTTTCACAGCACTTATGCGCTAAAATGTACGAGGCTGTGCATTTTTAAACTAAACAGCTATGTGCTTTTAATGATGTTTTTAAACATTTACGTTTTTTTCTTAGAATGCTCTGTGGTTTTGCATGTAAGCTAGGATAATGCAGAGGTGTTGGTAGACTGGATTATATTTCGATAGTGTGGGTGTGTGTGTGTGTTAAACCCTAATTGCACTTTAGGTACATTTGTTGTTTTTGGATTGCAGCATATTTGCATCCACACAATGCATTGTTTTAGTTTCACAGTGCTGATAAACTTGATAGATATTGTTAGTGTGTAAAATAGTCAGATTGTATTTGAATGCGTGCAATGTGAAGTTAGTATTTGAGTATGTGCCAAAGATTACACATGTTGCAGAAATGGCATAGCCGAGATTTATTTGCACAAAACACTAGAGTTCATATGAGACAGGCCACGAGGTAGGCTGGATAAAACATCTTTCATAGCGCTTAAGATTCGCGCAAAGGCACTATCACTCTGGCCCTTATAGCTGTCCAAAACATTCTGTTAAAAAAGAATCTTTGCATCAAATAAATCCGGACTGCACTTTTACTGCACTTGTCTTATTGTGATGGAGCATATTTGCACACACAGAATGCAGTATTTTAGTTTTACAGCACTGTTATAATATATTTAGTGTGTAAAATATTGTGCACAGAGGGATCAGTATGTGCCAAAAACCACATATGTTGTGTTTAAGAAAAGAACTCTGGAAGGGTGTTTTTTTTAAAGGGTTGCAAGTGTCAGGGTGCTACATCTTACTTGATATGTCTGCAGATGTGTAAAAGCTGGCTTATTTCAAGTCCCAAAGACTGTACCAGTGCATGTTTTAGATTGTGCTGGATTTGTTTTCTGCTTTCAAGTCGGGGCTGCAATGTATTATATTCTGCACCCAGAGGGGCACAAACTAAACCTAAATATTTCCATTCTCTATCTGCAAGGGAAGCCCAGAGTGTTTCCCTGCATCTTAACATCCTTTAAAGAAGTTCTGTGTTAATTGTGTGCTAGCAATTTAAAATACATTCCTAGAAGTTGTGCAATGTTTTGTACAATATTGACACGCCCCAAGATGCAGTGGATTCGAGTATGTTTCAAAGATCACACATCTGGTGAAGTGGTGTAGCTGCAGTTCATATATAAATATATATATATATATATATATATATATATATATATATATATATATATATATATATATATATTTATGTTATATCTTGATTGTCGTGAAGATTATGAAATCTCTGTCCCGGCAGCAAGCGGTGGAAAACACTGATCAGCACTCTGGATGAACACATGCTGTAACACCTGTGTGAGCCGTGGTTGTGGGCTCAAGCGTAACAATGGAGCAGGGCAGTCCAAAAGCAATCCAAGAGTTCCGAGGTCAGAAGCCAAAGAAAACAAGAAGGTCCGAGGGATAATCCAAAGGAAAACCAGTTAGCAGTCCAGGAGTCAGGAGACCAGAAGCAACAAGAAGCAGACCGTAATCCAAGGGAGAGGCAAGAGGAATCCGATTAAAATCTCTGATGGAACTGGGCGACCAGGCAAGGGGCATGAACATCCCGGGCAGGAACCCACGAGCAGTCTTCAGGGCCATAACCCAACCAGTCCACTAGCTATTGCAATCGCCCCCTAAGGAGACGGGAACCCAGAATGGCGCTAACCTCAAACTCGTCGGGGGCCACAACAGACACAGGGGCCGGAAGTGTGACAATGCGGGTAGGGTCAGTGCAAGGTTTGAACAAAGAGGTGTGAAAAACCGGGTGAAAGCGCCAAGTAGCAGGGACGGAAAGACGATAGGCAACTGGATTCAGGAACTTGGACACCTGGGAAGGACCAACAAAACAAGGGAGGAGCTTGCGGCAACTGGGTATGCGTAGGTGACGAGTAGACAACCAAACGCTGTCCCCTACATGGTATTCGGAAGCCGCAACCTGCCTCTTGTCGCTTTCATGGCAGACTGGGCCCCCGTAGATGGGCAATAGTGCGGGCATGGACCGAGGCAAGATCCCGAACACAAGCAGTAGCAGCAGGAGTACAAGACAACAAGAGGTCAGGAATAGGAAGGGTCCGGGGATGTTGGCCAAAGAGAGAATAAAACAGGGAGAAGCCAATGGAGGAATGCAAAGCATTGTTGTATGCGAACTCAGCGAGGTGTAACAAATTGAGCCAGGACTTCTGGTGCTGTAAAGACAAACAACGCAAGTATTTCTCCATGGCCTGGTTCACTCTCTCCGTCTGTCCGCCCGTTTCCGTGTGGTATGCGGAGGAGAACCGTGCATCAAAACCAAGCAATTTTGTGAGGGCTTGTCAGAAACGGGACGTGAACTGTGATTCCCTATCAGACACCAGAACCGAAGGGAGCCCAAATAGACAAAAAACAGACTTAAAGTACAGGTTGGCCAGAGTGGGGGCAGAAGGGATGCCTGAACAGGGGATAAAGCGGGCTATCTTTGTGTACGAGTCAACCACCACCCACACCGTGTCGTAACCTTGTACCCGGGGTAAATCGGTAACAAAATCCATCGTGAGGGTATGCCAAGGTTTCAGGGGCACAGGACCCCTACGTGATTTGCATTGGGTGCACACTGAACATGTGTTCACATAGTTCTCTACATCGCGTCTCATCGACGGCCACCAGCACCAGCGTTTCAATAATGCTAGAGTGTGCTGTTGGCCAGGGTGCCCATTGATGGCGGTGTTGTGAGACCACTCCAATTCCAGGTTCCGGGTATCGCTGGTGGGCAACACCAGTCTCTCTTGAACGAAAGACAGTCCATCGTGATATACAGGATCCCACTCGGATAACTGGTGTGGGTGTTGGGAAACCTGGAGACATATGGCAGACAACATGGGCTGCGAGGGTGTGCAAATGCAAACCACGTGGCCTTGACCAAGTATGGTTTCTGGAAATACCAGAAGGGACACCCCCCCAGGGGAGCGGGACAGTGCATCTGCCTTGCCGTGGGGCACACCCAGCCTGGGTTTGATTAGGAAGTCGTAGGCTGCAAAAAATAGGTGCCATCGCACTTGCCGGCTATTGACAAACTTGAGGGAAGCGAGGTCCTGTAAATTCCTATGATCTGTGTATACAATGGTTTGGTGGTTAGCCCCTAAAAGGTGATGTCTCCATACTTGGAATGCGTCTCTGATAGCAAGAAGTTCCTTCTCTGTGACCGTATAGTGTGATTCCATAGAGGTAAATTTGCGTGAATGGTATGCCACAGGGTGTAGGTGACCAGATGCCGGGCTAGGTTGGGAAAGTACGGCCCCCAATGCAAATGACGGCCCCCAATGCAAATGACGAAGCATCGGCCTCCATCACAAAGGGTAGTTCCGGATCTGGATGTTGGAGGACTGGGGCTGTGGTGAAGGAGGATTTGAGTGTCTCAAAGGCCGTCTGCTGTTCGGAAGACCATGTGAAGGGAACGCGGGGGCTGGTCAGGGCCGTAAGTGGTGCCACAATGGAGGAGAAAGCGGAATGAATCGCTGATAGAAGTTGGCGAATCTGAGGAATGACTGCAGGGACTTGAGATTCACTGGAATAGGCCAGTCCAGGACAGCACAGATCTTCTTTGACCGATTCATAGCCAACCCTCCCGGTGAGATGTGGAAACCCGAGAACTCTACCTCCTTGGTATGGAATTGACATTTCTCTGCTTTAGTGAAGAGAGCGTTCTCGCGCAATCGAGACAACACTTCTCTGACATCGACAACATGTTCCTCCAGAGAAGAAGAAAACACAAGGATGTTGTCCAAGTAGACCATGACATAAGTGTCCAAGATGTCACTGAACACGTCGTCCATAAACCATTGCAAGGTGGCCGTGCATTACACAACCCGAAGGGCATGACTTTATATTCGTATAAACCCTGTCGGGTGCAAAATGCCGTCTCCCTCACGGATACGGATCAAGTTGTATGCCCCCCAGAGGTCTAGTTTGGAAAAAATAGAAGCGTGAGTTAACCGATCCAGGAGCGGGGTTATGAGAGGAATCGGGTAACGGTTCTTAACCGTAACAGCATTTAGACACCTGTAGTACACACAAGGGCGAAGATCACCCTCCTTTTTTGGAACAAAAAAGATCGGGCTCGCCGCGGGTGAGGTAGAAGGCCGTATGTGGCCCAGACACAGAGCCTTTTGTATGTAGTCCTTTAAAGCCAGGTCTTCGGAAGGAGAGAGGGAGTAGACCCGACCCTTGGGTATTGGGGCATTGGGTACCAGGTCTATGGGATAGTCGTATGGTCTGTGCGGGGGTAGACCCTCCGCAGAACCTTCGTCAAACACTGCCCGGAAATCATGATAAACCGTGGGGATGCTAGCCAGGATTGCAGCGATAATATGCGAGACTGATGTAAGTGGTTCTTTGTCCTCAGCCACAGCAAGAAGGGCAATCGCACCTAGTGCTCGTGATGGTGTAGGCACCCCCTCGGATTCTACGAGACAATAATGTTGCAAATATCAGATTCAAAAAGGACTTGACCAGTTCCCCAGTTGATAAGCGGGTTGTGCTGCCGTAACCAGGGTATACCCAAGATGACCCCGAACTGAGGTGTGGATATGAGATTGAACGTGAGTGTTTCCCTGTGAGTATCCTGAATGATTACTTCAAGAGGGGAGGTCTGTTGCCTGATCGGGCGGAAACAAGGGACGTCCCATCCACGGCTTGTTCTGGTTCAGGGCACTTCTTGGTTACTAGGGGTAAGTTAAGAGCATTAGCCAATGCTATGTCAATAAAGCAGCCTGTAGCCCCTGAGTCAATAACGATCTGAACAGAGTGTGTGGTGTCAGAGTTTGGTTTCAATAGAGCATGAACTATGACGGGTCTTATGGACCCAAACGCAGAAGTCAAATCGAAGGGGGACTGATGCCAGGTCGATCAGGTCGGACATAACGCCGGGAGTGAAGGTACCACCGAAAGGGCATCTTTCAAGGAGCTGCTTAACCCCCCATAGAATACCACGGCCTTCTTGTTCTCAGGCCAGGAATCTCTGCTGATAGCTGGTTAAAGCGAGTTATGAATTCTATGAGGGATTGTTTACCCTGGGCTAGGTCTAGTAATTCCAAATCCCGTGACTGGGCCTTGTGCCTCGCGTCAAACACCTTGGACGTTTCGCACACCAATAGGTCAAAGTCATAAAGGGCTGGGTGGTCATTTTCTAACAGTGGATTCGCCCAGGTAGCTGCTACACCGGACAGATGGGACAAGAGAAAGGCAGCCTTGGTGGTGGAGACAGGGAACGCCTGAGGTCGGCAGAGGAAGTGGAGCTTACATTGTTTCAGAAAAGTGCAGAACTTCCTGGGATCACCGTGATATTTTTTGGGGACTGCTAACGGGAAAGGGATAGGAACCACCACTGGTATGGTGGCAGATGAAGTGCCAGAGGGACCCGGTGCCTCTGGTGTTGTATCCCCAAGTTCAGGATCAGCTGGCAGGGGGTGGCGTGTACTCTGAAGGGTATCAAGGCGATGATGGATGGCTGTTGTGGCTGCAGCCATATCCGCCCTTAGGACATCGACTGCTTGCACCAAAGCGTCCATGGGGTCCCCGGCTGAGGCCTCCATAAGCCGAACAACAATTAAGGCTTCACAGTCTGTTATATCTTGATTGTCGTGAAGATTATGAAACCTCCGTCCCCAAGTACTACACAGGGAGATACTAAACAACTCCCTATGCGATCCTTGAGACCACAGGTGTTGAGTGCTGAAGTATCAGGAACCAGGAACACCGGAAACCCCCCTGACCACTGTAAGGCAAGCAAGGGTTTAGTACAGAAATATGGCAAGAACAGACAGAGCACAGAATGTATGCTGGGAAACACTAATGGGCTTACATAGGTGGAAGGAGGGAGGGGCGTCAACCATACCCTGGGTTGGGACAGACAGAGCAGGAGGCGTTCCAGGCACCAGCCGTGTGTGAATGGCGGCAGCAAGCGGTGGAAAACACTGATCAGCACTCTGGATGAACACACGCTGTAACACCTGTGTGAGCCGTGGTTGCGGGCTCAAGCGTAACAATGGAGCAGGGCAGTCCAAAAGCAATCCAAGAGTTCCGAGGTCAGAAGCCAAAGAGCGCAACAAGGTCAGAGGGATAATTCGAAGGAAAATCAGTTAGCAGTCCAGGAGTCAGGAGACCAGAAGCAACAAGAAGCAGACCATAATCCAAGGGAGAGGCAAGAGGAATCCGATTAAAATCGCTGTAGTCCAATACCGTGATCACGAAAGTACAATGATGCCAAACAGTGCCGCAATGAACAGCTGTGAAGCACTGTGCAAGCGTGTCATCGCCGTTTTTAACTGCGCTGAATAGTCAGGTGATCAGACGCCTTTGCGTCACGTGATGCATGGCTCTCGAAGCGCTTCCGCATCATGTGTTTCCTGATAACAACAACCGGCTGGCCCCTCTTGGTCACGTGATGCGGATGCAGAACTGAGCTGGGTCGGAGGCTACGCCAAATTGTTGCAAAATGCGAAGGCCGCTGCCAATGGAGGAACGGACGCAGGGACCTTGGGCGACCATCCATGCCCGTCTGCCTCCATGTGAGTTGCCAATGAACACATGCTGCTGCCGCCCTGATTGGGTAAGTGAGGGTAAATGGGCAGAAGGGGGACTGGAATGACGGGAACCTGGAGGGGCATTGGCACTGGAGTGATGGGAACCTGCAGACTGCATGACTATAATATATATATATATATATATATATATATATATATATATATATATATATATATATATATATATATATATTGACATTTCAATTTCTTAGGGGCCCTTTACTTGGTTGTTAAATTGGATTCAACATGGTGATGTTGACATTCCAACACATTGGGCCTGATTCATAGAAGCGTTTTATAATGGTGCAATTGCATTGGAAAATGCTGTGCGAATCAGGCCCCTTTTGTGTTGCTACAGTTGGTGAAAACTGTAATGCGCTGATGTTCATTGTGTAAAAGATGCTTTATTCTGAATCTTTATTTGTTCTCATATTTTTAGTGAAATCATCTACCTCAACAGATGGATGGCACAGCCAACAGACTCTCTGGAATGAGGCAACTGGCACTTGGCAGACATTGGATTTATGGTGATTGATTCATCTAACCCAACACACCCCATCTGGTTTAGGAGCCAGCAAGACCCAAGGATGATGGGGGTCAGCCTCATTTTCAGAATCACCAATGGTGGCACTTTAAAATGGGTGAACGGATGGGTCAGTTCAAAGATGGAGATTGTTTTTTTTTATGTATCAATGGAGCTTGGTAATCAGTGTCTCAAGGAATGTCGCATCCTAAGGATGCAGGCCAAAGGAGCCGCCATGGACTTTGCTACTTTGTTGTTAAAAGGGGTTATAGATTTGGGACAGCACCGCTACCAAAGCTCAATCATGGAATGCTATAGTTAGCAGTATTGAGCCCCCAATCTGCGCCACCTGGTGCGAAGGAGGCCACAACAGTTTTTAAGTGTGAAGCATTATCCTACAGGTTTCAACCGCCTCGCGTCACTATTTCACAGCCCCCCTGCCGTCTCTACCTTTAAATAATCTAGGTCACATAAGTGATGTACCTATCCTAGCTGAGTGTCTGAGAGTTGGTTGTTTGAATCTGCATGTTTATGTTTTCTTTGCATTCAAACTTTTTTTTCTCTCTGCATTGACCTGATTGTGTATAATCCTTTTTCCTTTCTGTATTAAAAATGTCTTTTATAGAAATTTGTTTTCAAAATCATAAAATGGTCTGACTCGTGTTCCTATTCATTATGTGTAATAGCACCCATTGCTTGTTGATTTAAAAAAATATATTTTATTCTGATGTGTAACGCTAGGATGTGGTGGGAACCAGCAATCTCATATGGGCTCAAGAAACAGTTGGTATGTTTTTAATCACACATTATAAGTTAAGACACAGACTAGAACTTTGTTGCTGGTACAGATACTGGCTTTTTTATTTTCACAGATGATGCTACAAGCTCTTAACATCCTTCCATACCTGTCAAAGTCCCTTTGTCTTAATATATTCCCAACAACTTCATGCCCAGGCATGGTTGCCCCATAACAGCATAATATAAAGACGCAAATAAATGTGCCTAGATGAAAAACATGAATCAGGTCCACTTAACAAAAATCGAGCCAATAGGCAAGGAAAAGGTTGCACCAAACTGTTTCACACACATAAACTGAACCTGCTTAATGGCAATTGTGAAGGTGATGCTAACAGAGGCACCACTCGAGTAAGTGGGTAAAGCATGACCACTATTGATTACATAGTTACGAATGAAAGCGCAAGTAAATTTGTGTAAGATATGTCAGTTGGGATACACGAAGAAGGCACCCACCTGCCTCTATTTCTGTTGCTTGCCAAAGATGTAGACATAAGTAATTATGAATTGAATGGCATCTTATTCATTAATAATGGGAAGAATAGGATAAAATGGAACCTCATCAAATTAGAAAAAGGGAGAATGATCGCTGAAAAAAGAGATGCCGCAGTTCACACATAACATGTGTGAGCTCCAAGAAAAAGTCGAGCTCATTGCTCTTGCCTTCTGGAGCCTGGGGCCTCAATAACTCCAACTGCCTCTTTCAAAATATCTTCCTTCTTGAGCTCTTCGCTCATCTACGTCCAACTGCCCCAAGGTCAGTCGCTTCTCCAAGCAACGAGTTGGTGGTAGGTCTCTGGTAGATCTCTTTCTTTGGCTGGGGCCTCCCCCTGGAACAGCCTCCCTGAAACTTGAGGAGAACCATCTCTGGTTCCGCAAGCACCTCAAGACCTTCCTCTTTGCTTCTGCTTTCTCTCCTCCCCTGCTGAATTCCTGCCTGAAACTGCACTGGTCACCTGGCTACCCTCTGATCTCGGGCCCAGGTCCCCGGGCAAACCCTGCACTTGATGGATGTTTCTGTATCCCTACAGTTCCCCCAGCTCTTGACACTTGATGTCTGCACTTACCCCTGCACTTGCCACAAGCTGGCCACACTTTTACCTATTGTTTATTTTTTTATTCTTTACTGTTATCCTCTGTATTTCACTGCCCACTGCCCCTGCACTTTCCCTGTCCACCCTCCCCTGCACTTACGCATTCTCAATGTCACCTGGCCTAGTAAGATCGCTGTCTTTGACTTCCCTCTGTTTCCGCTCCCTTGCCTTATCACGCCTTGAAACACTTGAGTATGGGCGTGTTATAAATGCCATATCATATCATACAAACATTAAAACATGTCCTAATAGCCATTAAAGCTATTTTGTGTCAAAAACGAGCATACACAAGCACGAGTGAAAGATGGAATATCACCCATCATCATGGTCCACAGTTTGACAGAATCATTCATGATGCCAAAAAATATAAGAAGTACAATTGGTCTGTTAAAGAATAATGACCAGAATGATGTTCCCATTAGAATTAAAAAGTTGAAGAATGACTATCAAAAATGGCTCTGACAACACAGACCTAATGCGGCCAATGAAGTCTGGCGATCATTGGCCCACTTTGCTAGATCCAATAATAATTCAGGCATTTGGGCTGTTGTTAACGGAACAAAATGAAAATCTTTGCCTATTAATAGCGTACCTGAACATGACTGGTTAACTCATGTGAACAAGACCTTCGGGGCGCACAATATAATAGATGAGCCATATGTTGGCAAGTAGGCTCAATGGACTGGACAACATACTGTTGAAGACATTATATTTAAGCAATATGCCCCAAGCGGCGGGGGCATTTTTGAGTCAGTTAATGCCCCGGGGCCCATAGCTATAGATCAGAGTGATGCAAGGTCCTTATCGAAGGCCCCGGGGCATTACCTGACTCAGTCATGCCCCCGCCGCGAGGGGCATATTGCTATTATACCCCTGCCCGCAAGACCTGCTAGGCAGGGGTACTAAAAGCATTGTTTTCTGTCCCAAAACACTACAGCGTTTCGGAACACAAAAAAAATAAATGACTGAGAAAATGCCCTCTGGGAAGGGAAAACAGAGTCTGTTTTCCCCTTCCATGGCGACCATCGGGAGCGGACGCGCTGGGAACACACGTGTTCCCAGCGCGTCTGCTCCCAAAAAAAATAAAGATAAGAAGGTAAGTGGGGTTGGGAGGGCGGGAGGGGAAACGAAAAAAGAAATACCTTCCTGAGTCCCTGGCGGGGGACAATGGCAGCCTCCAGCCGTGTGGAGGCTTGGAGCAGGAATGGCCCTGCTTCAAGCCTCCGCATTGGCTGAGTGGCTGCCACAACCCCAACGTGAACAAATCAGGGAAATCCCGGTCGAGGGATTCTCGGCTGGGTAACGACCCAGCGAGAGCCAATCAGAATGTGTTTTACATTCTGCTTGACTCTCGCCGGGTACTTATAATGATTAAAGCCCTTCCTACATCATGGGCAGTGGGTACAGATGGTACCTATAATGCGTTACTTATGCTAACTCCTGAATACTGGGCCCATGCCTTATATTTCCTATTTTATTGGATAGGCAAATATGGTCAGGTTCCTACAACTTGATGATGGAGCTCAATTCTGCCCATCCATAAAAAAGGTTATTGGTAAGATCCAACTAATTATCGCATGCTAGCCATGTTAGACATCCCGGCAAAAGTATTCACCAAGGTCTTGTTACAAGAGATGAATCAATGGATCGCAGAAAATCGCATTTTTCCCCCTAATCAATCAGGTTTTCGAAAAAAGTCCCCCACAGTTCATAATATCACCACTCTTGTTTCATCTATAAAATATGCGTGAAATAGGCTCAAGATCCCACTTTAAGGAGTTTTTACTTATTATACATGAATAACCTCTGTCAGAGTTAGGCTTGATGGAGAGGGTCAAGTTTCTAATATGATTTTGACCTGTAGATGAGTTAAGCAGGGTTGCATACTGGCCGCAACCCTGTTCAACATATATCTAGCAGATTTGGCAATAGCATTAAATGCCATCCTCTCTAATTATATCAAACTAGTGTCACAAAATATTGGGTGGTTAGGTTATGCAGGTGACCTCTTGCTACTTGATTATACCCCCAAGGGACTACAGCCTAAACTAACAGTGTTAGAAAAGTTCACACATGAGAATGGGCTAAAAATGAAGTAAGACTAAAATCATTGCCTTTTTAGGAAAAATAAAAAATCTAGGTGTAAAAATCTGAGATGCACCATCACTGGCCAGACTATTGAATGGGTGGAATGTTATAGATACCTGGGTGTCATTGTAGGTCATAAGTTGAGTAGGAACCAACAGTGACTGGAGACCAAAACTAAATGTATGAAAATTACCATGGCACTAAGTAACTTTATTGGAACACAAGTGGATGCTCCTTAAGTACCATCTTATTGTTATACTCTGCTAAAGTAGTGCTGAAATATGGGGGACAAATATAAACAGGAATTGAACAGGTTTGAGGGGAAAAGTCTAAAAATTCTGTTCAGAATGCCTAAATCACTTTCATGTGAATTTATACTACTCAAACGTAATATGATGCTCATAGGTGACACGGAATATAAAGTCGCAATGCTATATGCTAAATTATGCACTTTAAACAATGACACTACTATTGTCGAATTAATGCAAACAATCAGAGGTATTACTAGTGATAAACTTTGTGTGTTAGGATATTTTTGATCTAGGTATAATAAATGGGCCGAGGAGAGCACAAATGGATATTTTTGATCTAGGTATAATAAATGGGCCGAGGAGAGCACAAATGAGCGGAGTAGATTATGTGGGATTTTACAAATTGAAACTGCGGAACACATTATATGCCACTGTGAGAGTCTCGATACTTTGAGACTGAAATATCTGAAGGCCTATGTTAATTCTTCTGACCATGAACATGTAAATGAATTGTGGAAAATATTTAAAAATGGAAATGATGTTAATTTAATTTTTCATATGATGAAGTTTTATGATTTATGTTTGCACATTCTTAGCCAATTTTCTGATGGTATATTTTAAATTAGCTCTTTTTAATTGGTTTGTTCTTTAGTGTGGAGCTGTTTTAAATTTGAATAAGTTTTAACCTGTATTTTCCTGTGTATATATGTAAAGCCTTTGTTGGCTAAATGCATATGGATGTAATAAATAAATAAATAAAGACGCAAACTAGGTGTTATAAACAGTGCATTTTTTGTAAAACAACCATTTTAATTCAGATTGTATTCTCAATAGTTTGGGTTATCAGATGTTGTATTACAATTCTGGAGGCTACAAAAAATGTGTGGTAGCAGCACCCACCAAATGGCATTTTCCTTCCGTACTTTAATTTTTTAAAAGCCAACCTTTCTGGGAAATGTAAGGTCTCATTCATTGTGCTAGGCTGAAAACTAAGTTTGGAACTCTGTACATGTAAACATGGGTGCATTTTGTGCAGAATGTTGCTGAGAGATAATTATGCATGGGTACACAGCCACTTATACATTTAAATGTTTCTCATGGCATTGTGACATGATAACATGGTTGGGTCAGGTGCCTTGGGGTTAAATGAAATAATGCCTCGCAATTATACATTCATAGCGTATATGTATAATTCTCTTAAGATGTCTCAGCTACAGGTGTTGGGCTAGTCCACAATGAGAGCCAGGATTTTTTATTCTAAAACTCTCCAGCCCTTGAAAGCAAACACAGTTAAATATATCATAACCTTTTAATCTCAGATGCAAAATCTTGGGCTGGTCGAATGAGTAGAGGTGGTCATGGTCATGGTGACAAACCTTGATAAAGCTAGGGTGTTGTGCAAAAACAAAATGAACACTACCCTAGAGTGTTAAAGTATACAATTCTTTTAGCACTGACTATAGGGCGACCGGCCAAATGATGCCATGTGCCATGGGTCATTTTCATTTGTGAACAACATTTCTGGCACTGACACTTGTGAGATAGGGAACATTAGATGGTTTAAGTGTGCAAAATGTAATTCATTTTTAGTAGGAAAAATGTAATTTAATGCAGTTTCTGGTGTATAGGGCAGTTGTAGGCTTTATGGTAGTGAGGCAAGGATATATTAGTATTTCAAGTGTAAAGCCTGTGATTTATTTATCAAACATTGATGTTTTGTACATCACCCATTGCAAAAAAAGAGTTCCAGCATGTGCATGCTGGTGGGTGTAACTCTGTTGCTGAAAGGGATGGCACACCCCACAGCAGCTATTTTAGATGTTTCCATAGAGTTTATTTACAGTTTGTTTTCAATATTGTGATTATAAAAATCACTCTGTATTCTCTGTATTCTAGACGGGCAGGGCAGTGAATATAGATGTGCCAGGGAGTGCTTTTAACAAAACAGCTACTTCTGATAAAAACCTGTGGCATAAGCCCCACGAATTATCACATTTTAAGCCTGATGGTGCTGCCGCACTTCCACAGCTTTTGTCTACTCATTTAAGTGCTTAACAATGGTATCACACAAAACCAACTGTGCCAGGAGTCTAATGATGAATTGTGAAATGCATCCTACATTGTTACTGGAGATTACTGAGCAAGGGTTAAAATTATTTCTGCAGGCAGTGGTTTTGTGAATAACACGAGTCAGAGCTTGCACTAAATTAACACAAATCATGGCTCAAACATCTCCTTCGTTTGGAATGTGAAACATCCCAGAGACATTTGCAGCCATGCTCATAAGCAGACCAAGGACTTCTGTTACCTCTGATTGCCACTTACCGCTACGGTTGACATGTATACCCAGTGGTGAAACATAATCTCAGAAGGCCTCCATCTCTCACATACACACACACACACAAAATGCGCACACACATGCACCCACACACACACACACACACACACACGCCACTTGGGACACCTGGACCACTAGGAACACTTGGACCATTAGGGCCACATAGGGGAGTTAAGCCAGTTAATTATTATAAAGTGTGGACTTGGGAGACATTCTGAGTGTACCTTCTACCTTTGTTCCTTTTTAAACTTTGTTTTATCACAGAATTCACTACATTCTAAACAATCATTTGGCTGCGTCCACACATGATGTAGCTTGCAATCCTTTAAAAAATCCACCATATAAGCATTATTTTATTAAACACACCATATGTGATCTTTGGCATATACTGATCCCTCTGTGCTGAAAGATTTACACACGACACATATTGTATATGTGCTGTGAAACGCCTCATCACAAAAAGACAAGTGCAACAAACGTACAGTCATGCAAAAACAGAATGTTTGGGATGGCTATCAAGGTGGCCGTGATAGTGCCATTGAGCGCATATTAAGTGCTGTGAAACAAATTTTAACTGGCCTACCTCATGACTTGCCCCATGGCCTGAATCATATCAGTATACCAAAAGTAGAATTAGGGTTACACATGCATACACATGCACACACACTAGGGAAATATAATCCGGTTCTACCAACAACTCTGCATTATCCTAGCTTACATGCAAAACCACAGAGCATTATAAGCAAAAAACTACATTTTTAAAACATCATTAAAAGCACATAGCCATTTAGTTTAAAAATGCACAGCCTAGTGCCTTTGAGTGCATTCTAAGTGCTATGAAACCTCTTTAATTGACCTATCTCAAAAAGGGCCTGAATAGCAATAAATACATTAAAAAAAATCCCAATCAATGCTTGACTAAAAACACATAAATTGTAATTTTTTAGAAAAATACAAAAACAATACATTAAAGCACATTTCTTAAAATACCCCAAAGCGTACCTTTTTGATGTTGAAATAAACTCCAAAAAAACAGGGCCAGTTTCCAATGAAAAGGCTTTGCAATGGTCTCCCAGTACCATGATCACATTCAGCTGGAAAGGAACTTTTCCCCAGCATGTTGCAATCAGCTGTTCCAAGTCAATTAGTGTCACTGGAAGGGAATCATCAGGAAAGCACTGTGACAGTGGGGTTGACAATACTGCTGCTGGAGTCAGACCCTGCTTTTAAGGAGTGAAAGCACAACCCCTCCATGAGCAGTTTCCTTATCAACACACGCAGATGTATGTATATTGTGCTTAGTTGGGAAGTGGGGTTTGTAACAATCTGATATTAGCTGTTCCATGGGTCCAGCGCAACTTTCCTTATCAACACAATGGGCCGTCCTGAACCCATGTGTGAGGGATTTTGTAGCAATCTAATTTTAGCTGTTTCTTGTGTTCAGACACACTTTTCTTATCAACGAAACACACCATTCTATTTCCTGCATACTATACAAATTAAACTCAGCCTGCAGATTTTTCCACGTGCCATCCTTCTGTCATAAGTTAAACATAGCCTTGGTGCCTGTCCTTGTGTATTTTCCTGGGTGTGTTTACACAGTTGTCCCATAACATCTTGTATTCTGGTGAGCTAAATATAAAGAACCATCTGCATTTCCTGCTGCCCACACAAGCCTTCATGTGAGACATCGGAATTGCTGGCATTCCTGGTGTTCCATTGTGTATTACCCATCTGTGGTTGAGCAGTACAAACCCCCATCCCAAAGCAGTTCCCTGTCACATGCTGTTTCTGGGGACACAGAGCGGCAGAGGTACAATTGCAGGTGGCCAGATTGTCCAAGGCAATAAATTGACTTTTGCATGGGGTCTGTGGAATACAGTTTAATTTTAAAGTGAACTGTTTTACATTATTTAAAAGACACAGGCCTTGCCAAAGCCAATCATTTGAACTTTTGTACAGGCTCTGTGAAGCACAATTTACTTGTAAAGTGACATGCTTTTCATTATTTACACTTGATATCAAAATCAGTTCATATAACATTGATATACATTTTCATATCAAAATTGATTTAAAACATGTTTGAAATCAACATTTTGGAGGAACTTTATATACAAATGTATTAATTTTCTATGATGAAATATTACTTTTTATATACATTTCTATATCAAAAAGTATGCATTTTAATATTAATTTTTACAAATGTCTATATCAAAATGTGTTCTAATTTCAATATTAATTTTTGAATCAGAAATATTTTAAAATACATTTTTATACATATCGTTATATTAAAAAGATATCAAAATTGTTTGATATAATTTTCACTTCCTATTATATTTATCTAAAAATGATTGGTGTTTAATAAAACTGCTATCAAAAACTTTGGGGGGGCTCATCAGTTTGAAATAAAATGTATGTCTGCTTCCTATCAACCCAGGCAGAATCTCTCTGTTATGTCATTACCGCGTCACTCTGCAAAACCCTAGATTCACAATCCATGTCTTCAGAGCTCACTTCACTCTCGGCCCTCAACCAAGCAACATCGTCGACCGCTGCTCCCATCTTTGTATAGATTTTTATATAAAATGTATATTCACTTTATATCACTTTATATCAAAACTGATATAAATTATACACACTTTATGTCAAATATACATTTGATATAAAAATGGATATAACAATGTTTGATATCATTTATATATATACAATCTATATTAAGTTTATATCAAAGCATATAAAAAGGTGGTTGTTCTAAGGCTGGAAACAGTTTGAAATGTTGATGGAGACAAAAAAAGGCCCCTTCTACTACTAACACTGTCAGGCACCATAAAACACTTGACACACATCAGAAAGGTGTTAACAGTATAAAAACAGCTAACCACTTTGATAGCTGTCTTTGTTTGATAGCACTGATGGCTCTCAAAAAAGGGCATTGCATCACAAAGGACATTCACCAAAGCTGCGTACTGCTTCAACCACACACAATCACAGTAAATCTGCCTGATTGGGAGTGGCAGAGTTGATAAGCCTCCATTTCTGCAGTCCATGTGACTGGAGGATTTACCCTCACCAGAAATTGTGCCAGTGGTACATGCCCTACTTTTTTGGTGCAAAGTGGAGGAAATACATACAGCAACAGCTTGAGGTACTTCCTCCACTTTACCTCCAAACTTAGAATTTGGCAGTGCAGAAATTGGCAATAAAGTGCTAGTAATGGAATTACTCCAAAACAAATCCGTAAAATAGGTCCCTTGGTAGTTTTGTCTTGTATTTATTCCTAAATACCTCTGCCTTAGACCACCAGCAAGGCCATTCTGTAAGGGACCACACAGGGTTGGAAAAGGGCATTGTGGGGAGTTCATACACAACATAAAATGACAGATGGTTAGCTCATAACTGCAGGGTGCATTTCACCTGTGTGTTCCTAGCCGCATCATATACAAATTACTGTTTGCTATTTGTCTAGTCTCTGTCACTCTGAACCAATCTGTGGACTATTTCCCCAGAGCACAGAGTGGGTGTGTCGCAGTATGTACAATAATGAAGTTGAGGGCATGAGGAAATAGAAGCGATCTTTAGATGTCTTGGTTGAAACCATCTCCTCAGCGCCGACCTAAGCTTTGGCAGCAACCGGGTTGAGTCAACAAAATGTGGCAACCCTCCCTTGGCACTCCGGGTACCTTTAAGGGGTGGGTGGGATTTTTTTGTTGCTCTGCAAAACAGAGTGCCGCCTCCAAACCAGCAGTGGCACTCTATTTTATGAAGTGCTTATCTCCCGCTCCCATGCAGAGAATAGAGAACGGCTGTCAAACCAGCATGAGGCTGCCTTTCAAAGGCTGCCCCATGCAGGTTTGACAGCCGTGCCCTATTGTAATAAAAAGCAAACCACTCTCCTCCTGGCACTCCCAGCGCCAGCAGGACAGCATGGTGCATTGCATTACAATTGGGCACCTGCTGCACCTTCACCCACCATGCCAGCTGGGCTAATGTGGTGACCCGGGAGGACGCCCTTGCTACCCAGCCCTAAACCAGCCCTGCAGCTCCTATATTCTACAGATGCATTATACTAATATGCATGCATGCAATGTTATGTTAATATCCACTTGCAACGTGGTGCACACCAAATGTTTACCGAATTGCAATTACTGACAGCTGTTTATGATTAAAAGTTGGGCAAAAGTCCTATGGAAATTCCAAACTCTGTAACCAGGCTCACCCACGCTTCACAAAGCACTATGCAGTCAGACCAGTGACCAATCAGAACTCTAAATGACAAGTAACATAACAGACAACAATTCGACAGATGGTTTCTCAATTGCAGACACTCCTCATGTTCGCAAATGCTCTTGTGAACAAGATTGCCTCCCAGAGGCCTTACACAGCCAAGATTAGACGCTATGACTCAACCCAGGACTGGTTACCTGAACCCAGAACAGAATTAATCTTGAATGCAGACAATCTTAGTCAATACTTTCTCTGGCAGAAAGGAGTATATTATTCATCGTTTACTTGCAATGTGCAGAGGAGTGTTGTCACTACTTGGGTTTTGTGCAGAGGAGTGTTGTCACTACTTGGGTTTTGAAATGTTGTTTTCTCCCGAAAAGAAGTGCATTGCCTCTAGCAAACACGAAACACCCCACTTCTCTATTTTGCTACTGCTTTTGGCTTTGTTTTATAATGAAAATCCTACGAGAGGCTTGTGACCACTTCTCCCATCTAGTCCCTTTCTTGTGATGAATCTCAATTAAACCTTTATGTAGTTGTGTTGTTCATCACAATGAACCCTGCTAGCCTTTATCCAGAAAACGTTACCTGTAAAGTCTTCATCGTAGATACATCAGTAATCCTCTGGCAGACAGAGACTGTACATTCTGACAGGTATTACAAACAAAAACAGGCGTTTGGTTATGGCAAAGAAGGGAGAACACACTTTAAAAAGCTTAAGTATCAAAAGAGGTAATGACCACGCATGGTGACACTTGGGCAATCTGCTAAGAATATTAAAGCCTTTTCCTAGTGGCATTGGCTATTGGTCCTGTCTTCCATCAATATGGATGAGGAATCTTTCCTCTGGCAAACCCTACCAAACTCTGCAAAGCTTAACCACTCTGTTACTGTGTCACACTTTCACACTGGGTGCAGAGTCTGGTCTGTATTGAGCTGTTCGAGTTTTACATTGTCTACAAATCTTGACCTCTCTTTTGTCATACTGAGTACAGAACCTGATCTCTATTAGCCTTTCCTTGTCTCCGGTTGCAGAGCCAGGCCTAGGAGGACATGCAACTTTTGACCTGAGGGGCAAGTACAATGTATTGGCCCATCGTGCCGTGGCCAAAGTCCAAGATTTACTGGACCAACTCAAAGAGCAAGTCAACTCAATGAATACCTCTCTGGTGCTGGACAGATCTGGTTGAGATTGGAAAGGCCCTCTACCGTAAGTTCACTATTTGGGACAAGTTCACAAGCTACTAATCAAAGAAGCTGCTTTTTTACCGACCCCATTCATTTTCCTGTAAAGACTTATTTTGAACAGACACAGAGCAAAAACCACAGAACAGATTTGTGCCAAATTAGACACAAGTTGGGTCCTTTTTATGGTTTGGTATAAATCTGTCCAGTAGTTTCTCAAACATTTGATGGAGAATGGGGATCTTATGATCCAACAACCTTTTATCATCCTGGTGCATTTTTTTCGGGCATGAAAAGGTGAAAAGCCATTCCAGCAATAATCCTGTGCGAAGTGAATAAACACAAGTGCTCAAAATGATATGTGTAAGAGGAAAAGATGTGTTATCACAGCAGGCAGGGATGTTGAAAGAGGACCAAATTGTGAGTTTGACCCTTTAGGGAGGGAAAAATAGGGCCTTTCCAGTCAAATCATTTTCGTCATAACATGGAAATCTTGCTGATTTCATTGGTTGGAAGTGCCAGAGAGTATCTGACCAAAGGACAAGGCTGTTGCCTTCAAACACTCTCCTCAGCTTTGGGGCATCTGCTTTAAAGGACAACACAAGCCCTAGCAAACAAGCTAGGAGGAGTGGCACGACAAGCATCAACCAGCGTCCATCTTTTAAATAAATCTTTTAGGTAGTCGAGCCCTCGAATCACGACCGGCTGCACCACTGACTATTTTCATGCTACAATCACTAAAGCCATCCGAGATGCCTCGACCAGCATTCCAGACCTGCCAACCAGCACATAGACAATGATTCCTGACCTGAGCCACCATTTAGGCCAGCCTGCAGCCATCAGTCCATCCTCGCTTTGCCGAGATGCCAGCCGCCTGATACCCGCAGCTGTCTCCCGTCTTGAACTCTGTCGCAGGAGCTGCAAAGCGTCCTGGAACCGACTTGATGCTGTCGAGCATCAAGATTATCTCAAGCACCAGGTGCATTGTGGTTCTGTCCCCCTGGTCCTTCTCCGAAGGCCATTATTGACATTTACAACCTCTTGCTCCCTTGGTGCTGAAACCAAATAACCTTGAACAGTTAAGACTGATTGCTTTAACGACTACCCTTTGTCAGTATCCAGAATGCATCCCTTTACTTCGTGAAGCTGTCTGTCCTCTGTGTTCATTTACAGGGTGGGTTGTATTTTGCAATTTGCTTCACTGGTCTGTTGCAATCATAATAAAGTAGATATGTTTACACAACCTTGACTGGGCATTCCCTTTTATCCTTGGGCAATAATTGTATTTTCGCTGTGTTGCAACTAACCACGATCCACGACTTTGCCGAGATAAGTCTGCCATTCCATCCCCATTACCAAATTGGACAAGGAGGTTTATAATTTACTTGTATTTCCAATCTGTTCGGATCCCTTCTGGTGCACTAGAGGTGTGGGGATGATTGATGGTTTAGAAACCGATATTCATCCCTGGACCACTGGTGGCACGGAAGTTAATTCGTCAGAGGTTGTGCGTAATAGGAACTCCTGGAAAATCCTGTTAGGAGAGGGGCTGCGGCTGATTGAGTTCAGGGGGGATCTGGTGAGATACAAAAAGGTGGAGGGTGAATATGGACCACTACACAGGGCTAAAAAAGACATTTGAATTCAAAGACATTTTCATCTTACTGCAGTGATCAAACGACTTTGTATATCAGGCCGAACCATTTTTAGGGTAGGAGAAGGGCATACAATGATTTTCAGTTATGCTTCTGCTTTAAATTCTCTGGTGACAATCTTGCAGGAATGAAAGAAGAACAAACAAACAATAAAGTGATACTATGGCCAGTGGTGTACACTCTTTCACCCTAGGTGTAGCAAAGCACCTGGGGACATGGTCAGTCTGACGTGTTATTTACTATAAAGGGGGTATGTGGTCAGCCGTGGGCTATTTTATTTACCCTAATTGGTGCAAAGTGGTCAGGGGAAATGGGCAAAGGGGGCCACCATATTTAACCCTAATTGTTCTAAAGTGGCCACTGGGCCATATTTTTACACAGCAATAGGTGCAAAATGGAGAAGGGTCTTTTCTCCAAATTGGTGCAACAAAGACAGAAGCCGGGGCCAAAGGGCATCGACTGGGGCCATGGATTAAGGTATTGGCTAGTGGGTTACAGTATTTTGCCCTAATTGGCAAAAAGAGCACAGTGGCCATGGCCAAAGCCCATTGTAGGTAGACTATGATCTTTTACCCACATTGGTTCACAGTCATCAGCAGCCACGGCTCAGGTGGGCCACCAGCCATGGCCAGTCAGCCACAGTCTTTTGCCATAATTCGTGCAAAGCAGAGAGGGGCCATGAATGAAGGCCTTGGCTAGAAGGTTATAGACATTTAACCTAATTGGTGAAACGGGGACAGCGACCAGAGAGTTATGTTTATTTACCACTATTGGGACAGTAAGATACATGGTAACAAAAGCCATGGCAAGTGGATCAGTATTTAGCACTAATTGGTGCAAAGTGAATAGTGGGCTGCAGTCATTTACTCTAATTAATGCAAAGGGACAGGGGGCAGGCCCAGTGGGTCATGACTTGTGACCGTAATTGTGGAAAAGGGGATAGTGGCCACAGCTGGAAGCCATTAGCCAGGGAGTCTGTGGTTATTTGCTACTCCAAGGCATAACGATATAGCATAACAATAAACACTTGGAATTCAGTGGAAACAATCTTTAGTAGAGACACAGTTCAGGTGAACCAATGTATCTCAAGAAAACCTATTACATTTGTCAGGTGTAGGAGTGACAATCTTAACTCGGTGTCCCTCCAGTTGCTCAGGCCATGAGCACAGACATTATATCATCGATGGGATCATCAATGACCCAATAAGTTACATGAATGGCATCAATAGGGTGGTATGCAATTTACGTCATCATGATGAATATCATCAGTAGGGCGAGCGTATGCAATTTAAGTAATTACGTGAGTCAAACAACTTAGTTCTTTGGAGGCGCTTTTCTTAGTTTAGCCCCCAAAACCTTAGATTAATGTCCCTTGGCGCTGGCTTTCTTAAATAGAGGAATTATCAAGACCCTGAGCCAGACTACAGAAATGTTGCATTGGTGGATGTTCATGTTTTCATAGTATCAGCACTAGGGCAAAGCTTATCCTAGAGCAACACAAACCTATTTTTTCAGTAGACTTTAACACCATGGCAAAGTTACTTCTAGTGCTTAGAAAACAAATGCTTTTGGTTCTAGGGCCATTTGCCCTACTGCTAATACTGTGTGAAATGGCATTTCCACCAGTCCACAATTTTTGTAATCTGGCACGAGGTGTCCATCTTATTTGAGAAGTGATACTTTTTTGTTTTCTTCATTTGTTTTAGAAAACGGGTGGAATGATGGCACCTGATCCTAACTTATCCCAAACCCTCTGAATGGTTGCGAGTGTTTGCTGCACATGAACCCTTAGTTCTAGTGCGGGCCTTTAAAATGTAATCAACGCTTTTCTTACTCCCCTCACCCACATTCAATCCCAGAGGGATGCAGCACAACATCTATTGGCTTGTCGTCTCTGGCACTTGGGGAGTGGAGGGTGTTGTGGGGGAGCCCAGACACTAGCTTCCCCGCCCCCGACACCACCTTGACATTTGGAAGTATATATGCGTTCTATGGGTAAAATGGGACCACATTTTTGGGGTGTGCATGTATTCCAAAGGACACTCAAAGTGTTTAGACGTGCATAAAGTGGCATATCATTTTGTTTATGTTTCAAGTCGGCTGCATTACACCTCAAGGCCAAAGTCTGGTGTCTGCAAACGTATACGAGTGAGATTAAAGTGTGTGCGCTATTTCTGGCCGTGGTCCTTTGCTTATGGAAGAGTGTGCAGAATGATGCATCACGCTGAAATGTTTAGGTGTGAGTTTCACTTTTGATTATTATTCCTTTCTGGAGATGTGTTCTGTGTTCAAAAGAGGATTGAATATTTAAACTGAACAAGACAAAAGATTCTTAGAGTCTTTTTTCAGAGTGCCCATGTGATGGATCTCCAGTTCACTGCCCAGAAGAGGCCTCCTGGGGTGAACATGTAATCCTGGTTTCCCATTGAGGCTTAGCCTCATTCTGTACTTTGCAGAAACTAAACCAGCCCAGTCTGCCCCAGGCTCATGCTAGCACCTGTTACAGAGGCCTAGGTGAACAACACCTTGCACAAAAAATAATCAGGCTCATTACGAGTTTGGCGGTAAAAATTATAATTCTGCCATACGGAATTACTGTTACCGCCAATGTGGTTGGCAGAATTAATGATATATTATGAGGAGATGGACGTCTAAAAATCCACCTTGCGGTAATGGTAACTGATTGGTGACCATTTTGAAAAACACAATCCATTGACGATGACCAGTTGCAACAGCCATCCTAGGAAATAAGTTACCAGCCATGTCATGGGACACATCTAAATCATGTGTCCTGAAAATGAGGCTGCATAACCCCACATTCACAGAGGCAGAGCCAACAGTACTGGCCAATGGGGTGGTAGCTTACACAGATGCATTGTATGGGGCCATTAGCAGGAAGAAAACATTGAAGCATAAGTCGTCCATCTGATCAGAGGTCCGTGACAAGGTGGCGGCAGTGGTCACTATACCGAGGAATGTAGAGGACATAAAACAAAGATGGAATGACCTGAATGCCAGAGCGTGCAATCTCCTTGCCAAGCCCCACAGGGAAACAGCTGCCACAGGAGGAGGCACCGTGGCACCCCTGTTCCTGACCCCCTGGGCGGCGACGGTCAGCACCATCCTCCACCTTGCAGGGCTGAGGGAGTAGGAGCAGTTGAGTGCAGAGCTGCAGCCAACATGAGCCTTGTAAGTGCAAATTGAAATATAAGATTCACTACATAGAGCACAACACCGCTACTGCTTGTCAACCTGCTGACTATGGGGCTTGCAGTGAAATGCACAATGGTTAACATCAATGAGTTGGCCACCTGGTAGCTCAAACCCAACAACGCTTGACGTTCAGTGAGAGGTCAGTGTATTAAAGTAATGTACATGTAACATATAAGTTGCCATGTGTACCTTGAATGGGCCAACAACTCTCCAGTGCCTGGGCATACAACATCACCCTCACACACAGAGGCATAGGTAAACATACAATGCAATGGGCCAGAAAGACACATATGGGGCATATTCCACCCACCCACACACAATCAAGTCTCATAAAGGGCTGTAGGGATGCTGCACACATCAGTGAAGGACTACTGAATGAAACAATGCAACCAGCCACCTTGCTATAATCGCCCCTGCTGGCCACTACACAATGCCTTTAGAGCCATGCCACCTACTGCATTCATGTAGTCAATATGTATTCACCAGTTGCATGCTACAAACCTATCAAGTCCCTGGTGTCTCATGCGAAACACCCACACCCTTCCCCAGAAGAATTGTATTGGGTGGGTGGGCTAAGAACATTTCTGTAATGCAATGCACAAACAACCTCTTTTGAACATTGAATCTGACGGTATGTCACTTATCTCATTGCAGCCAGGAGGAACAGGAAGACAGCAGCACAGCAGGTACTTCTGGCACCACAAACATCAACTACAGCACCACTCTCCTGCCACACTTCCAAGGATACTGGCCAGAGTGCTGACACAGGAAAAAAGGCAGAAAGTCTGCTTCAGCCACCATAGTGCCTGTGTGCCGACAGCAACAGCAGCTGCACCTGCCACCACAACCATCACAACCACAGCCATATGTGCCTCCACAACTGCCACAGTGGCAACCACCGGCACAGCTGCATCTGTCTCTGTGGCTCAGACTACCAGTGTGTCAATGCACAGCTCTGGACAGGGGTGGCAGTAGACACTGAGGCAAGCATTCCCCACACTCCTGCCAGCACAAGGGGTCTGCTATATTAACTTGACTCTCCCCCACTTGCCTCCCTCTCCCCTCTCACCCCCACCTCTTCGCCCACATACCCTGACTGGCCCCTGCAGTGGTATTATGATCAGGAGAGTGATTCCACTCCTGATGAGCATGACACTGCAGATGGTGTGCCACTTGTATCTGGGGGGGCATGCCCCATGAACCACCATCACCAGTCCCCACAACAACAATGGACATGATATGGCAGAGACAGAGCCAAATTGAGCAGAGGCAGGAACATATGGAGGCCATCGCAGAGGAGCACCTGGCGCATGCTCGGGCTTTGCGGGATACCATTCAGGGTGTCTTGAGAATTGTGGGTGCCACTGTGGAGAGTAAGAGCATGAGAGTTGTTGATGCCACAGCGGCAGTGACAGTAGTGGCCCAAATGGCGTGCGAGTTGGCATAGTCCATTTCCTCTCCCAAGAAGTCCTTTCTGAGGGCATTGATTCTGACACTCCAGCACATTCGTGGGTTTGACGAAGCCAGCTCCATCTTGGTCACAACAACAGAGGGATGCCTGCCCAGCACCCTATTAGACACTACTGGAGGAGACAGCCCCTCTCTCCAGACAGCCCCTCTTTCGAGCTGTGACACATGGACGGGCAAGAGACAAAAGAAAGAGGAGAGACCATGCCACAAGCATTGTTTTGTGGGTGAGGGGGGTTGGTCGGTGGGTAAAGGACATTTGGATATGTGGGTGGGCTAGGGACAGTTGTGGATGTGGGTGGTGCATGTGGAAGGAACATTGGGGATGTGGGTACTGGGTGAGGAAGTTACAGTTGGGAATGTGTGTGGTGGGTGGGCAAGTGCCTGTTCACTTGCAATAAAATAGTTCACTCCAGCAAATGAGTACAGTAGTCATTGAGTGTACATAATATGACATTTTTGTAGTCATGTAGTTATGTTATTTACTATAGTTATAACGCGCTATCAAAAGTCCCAGAGGCTTATGGGTGCACATAGAAACAAACCACTACACAGACAAATACATAAATCATAAAAATCAGTCATCAAATACGGAATACAGAAATTAGACACACAACTCAGTCAAGTACAATTCTAAGACTCGCGTTAGAAGCCAATTTTGCTAATAAATTACAGCAGTTAAGCAAAGCGGGGAGATTACTATGGCCACATCTGATGACAATGCAATCAGGTCTGTGTTTTGATGTCAATTCTTTAATTTGAACCCTCTGCAGGCATCTACGATCCTGAGTTCTGATACAGCTCCTGCCAGTTTTACACTGTAACCAAGCCAGCACTTTATTCCGAAAGGTCTCTCTAGGCTCAGTACCCTTTACATTGTTGACTCATAATAACCATATTTCTACTATCGGCAACCAGCCCTTTTAGATATGGGTCTGTGATCTCCGGCATAAAAGCCTTTTTCAAACAAATCTCTTTACTCTGTGAGAAGCTGGTAGGATTGTACTCAGGACATCTAGGTACTAGTGGCTGTGAGCAATTTGTCATCACCTTACAGTCCGCAGAAGTAAAACCAGATGAAGTGATTACAGTACCGTCCAGGCCATGTGAGATGGTCTGACTAGCTACGGATTCATTAATCATAGGTAGATACTTACTGGGTAGTTCCCGCTTAATTTGGAAGCTTACTTCTGCCTTGTTGAAAATTATTGGGGCATTCAAATAGTCTGTTTTGCACTCTTTATCCATTCTACCAAACTGAGAAGTTATAGTTTTAAAATAATCAATGCAGGCTTGGAAGTCCATAACCGTCTCACACTTATCAAGGTCACAAATAATCCTCTCTTTTACAGACTTCCAGCTAGTGGCTAAATTGCATCCCTTCTTATCCTGGTCCATATTTAACAGTGCCTCAGCGATGACAGTATCCATACTGTTAAAAGGGTGTTCCATGGCTTTACTCACTACTAAATTGCTTACCTTTTTTACTTTACTTTATTATATTTTTATCGCGCACCACTAACCCGTAGGTTTAAGAGAGCAAAACAAAATGGGCAAACAGAAAAGAATGGACACAGCAACACATCCAGGGACTATACATTTACTCTTTCACTAGGCAAGTTGGTCATAGGTCAATAAAGTTGTCATTCGAAGGGTGACTAGCTGAACAGAAAGGTCTTTAGTGTTTTCCTGAACAGGGCAGTTGATCTTTCTTCCCTAATGTCCGGCGGAATAGCTTTCCAAATGGTGGGGGCTGCTACAAAGAAGCTCCTTTCTTCAATTGGGTCATCCTGTGTGCTGGAACTCTCGATTGATTGGTGTTATTGGATCTAAGATTACATACACTCAATTCCGTTGCCAGCACTTCACTCAGGTATACTGGGGATGAACCCGTCAGGCACTTATGTGTTATTAAGGAGAGATGAAAATCAATTCTGGCTTCTTTGGGAGCCAATGCAGACTCCTTCTTGCCTCTGATATATTATCCCTTCTGTTGAGATCCATATTTAACTCTTACTGCATTGTTCTGTATAACCTGATGCCGACCGGAGTCAGACTTAGATAGGCCCGCAAGCAGATTGCTGCAATAGTCGATCCTAGAACCCATTATTGCCCTAGCTATTGTCTCACAGTTTACTCTTGATATAAAAGGGCATAGTTGTGTCCGCAGTTTGATTTTATATGAGGCTGAGGACACCAAACTGCCAACATGGCCTTCATATTGAGATTAAAGTCAAAAAAGACCCCCAGAGTTTTCACTTTATTTTTAGCTTTTATGTCACAGCCATCAATTTAAAACTGGGAGTCCTCAGTTCCCATCTTTCGGATTTTAACCTAAGTGCCCACCACCATCAGTTCTGTTTTTCCAGTGTTCAGGGCTAATCCATTGTTACTCATCCACCACTGGGTCAGTCCATAGATCCAGTTGATGGTTTTCTTATCCTCAACATAATTACCAGACAAAGGAATAACGCATTGTGTTTCGTCTGAGTAATTAGTCAAATCAATCTTATTCTCTTCTAGAAGATTGAGGGAAGGAACAGTAAAAATGTTCTAGAATGAGGGAGACAGACATGGCCCTGGGGGCACCCCATGTGTCAGCAGAACAGGTTCTGCATCTGTGGATGCGCTACTAACTCTATACCAGCGATTACTTAGGAATGATTCAGCCCAAAGGGCAGCTGACCCTAAAAACCCTGCTATCTCCTTCAACCTGGAGATTAGCAAGGAGTGCTCCAGCAGGTTGAAGGTGGCAAAGAGGTCCAACAACATTAACAGGGATGTCTGCCCATTGTCCATAATACAGAGAAGTCTGGCCTTCAAATCCAGAAGAGCAGTCTACGTGCCATGGTTTTCCCTGAATTCTGATTGCCATTCATTCAAGATCTTATTGTTCTTGAGGTGCATCATGGCTTGTGTATGTGCTACACAATCTAGAATCTTCAGCAAGAAAGATAAATTCGAAATTGGCCGATAGTTCAGAGGACTTAAAGGGCATAGTCCTGGCTTCTTAAGCAGAGGCAAGATCCATGTGTTCTTAATGTCCACAGGAACTTGGCTTTCACTAAAAGAGGTATTGACAGACTTGCACAGGGTACTAATCGGCCATGGCAGGGCACACATCCCCCTGGCTAGATGTTGGCTTACAATTTTCAATGAATAGTGCCAGTTCTGACTCTGACACCGGTTTAAAGTAGAAATGTTTGTCTTGCCCCCACAATTTATGGATAGTAGTGTCAGTTATCTCAGCACTAGGCTCCATGGATTTTTGGGCAGATTCAATATTGAGTTTGATTGTACTCAGTCTGCCAAACATAGCTCCCTGAATGAATGTGCACCAATCAGTATCCCTAATAATAGTCTCTGTTTTACCAGGGGCCGGATGTTCTAACTCCCTAAGGATTTTAAACAGTTCCGTGGACTGTGATTGTGCTTTGTTAATTCTGTCATCAAGAGATGACTTCTTTGCTAGCATGACAGCTTCTTTGAATCGGTTGGCTGCATACCTATTACCCTCTTTATCAGACTCATTCATAGAGGATTTCCATTTGTAGAGAATTTTAATCTTGGCACTCTTAAGAATTTGTATGTCTGGGGTAAACAAAGTGTTGGTCTGCCACAGGATGACCTTCTTTATCTTAAATGCGCTATAGCATTAGTTGCCTCTTGAAGGGTATTCTGGTACTTATCTACAATATCCTCCGCTGTGACTATATCATTCACTTACTGAGCTAAAGGTAAAAGCCAGGGTGATAGGGCGTTTGGCTTGAGATTCATAAAGTTCCTAGATGCCACAGTGACCTTACGTACCTCATTTTCACATACAATTGTAAAGTGGATAAAAGAATGGTCTGACCAGGGGCAGGGGGAGATCTCTTGACTAGAACTGTCATATTGTGAGCAGCTACCCAGTCTCATATATTTCCTTTGTTATGGGTTGGAGTTTTCATAAATCGTTAAACCCCAAATCCCCTAAGGCGTCCCCAATAGATTTAGCACGCGTGTCACTTTTATTACCCAGCCAGTAATTAAAGTCCCCCAGGACCAATGCTTTAGTGTTAGCATTTAAGAATGAAAGTAGAGAGTTACATAATTGTTTGGCAAACTCTGTCATAGGTGATGGAGGCCTATACTCAAGAACCATATTAAATGTGGATTCCGCATATGTTCTAATTTTGATATGTAACACTTCACATCCATCGAGATCCAAGGTATCCATTCTCCAAATGTCAAGAGTTGCTTTAAAAATCCTTCCAACTCCACCTCCTTTTCCATCTGGTCTATCCTGATAGAGGATATTGTATCCAGGGAGTGGCAAGAACTAATGGCTTGTAGCCACATGACTCCATGTCTCTGTTAGGGCACATATATTGATATCATGTAGAACTAAATATGTGGCAACATCAAAAGCATGTTTAAGTAAAGACCTCATGTTAAGTAGCAGGATTTAGAAGCTTGCAGTAGGCCTGGTCCTTTTTTTAGGAATGGTCATGGACATGGGCATGGGTGTCACCATAGGCTGGCTAATTATGGCCCAAATGGCCTGCCCCTCCAGGTACATTATTCTGTGGTGTTGCGTTAATAGAGCATTTGGCATCCGTGATAATATTATCTTGGTGCGGGACGTCAACCATAGCAATCTCTGATTGAGCTACAGAAGAGTGCGCAATATGTCTCCCCTCCGTTATGGGATCACTAAGCTCAATTTTAGCCCTCACCCCCAGTGTATCCCCACTACTAGCAGGGAACGCCAATTTAATTGCTCCCTGCTTGAGATGGAGCTCAAGTATGGCATCTGTGCGAGTGTGAGGGCCTGTTGTGTCCCCCCAGTGTGGCCCTTACATCTGACTTTGTTTTGCGTCAGCAATTAGCGTTAGTACATACAACACACTCATCTTCAAGACTTACTGCAAAGTACTGCAAAGTAGGCAGACCCTGCACATCTAGCACATTGGAGCACAACGGACTGCCACAGACCGGATTGTCCCTCTCGCACCTGTTATGCAAGTAAAGGGATTTGTAGTTTTAACGGCTGCGAGACGAGCACTGAATGCAGCTCTACACAGTTCATGCAGAGCAGCACGTCACCTAGATATTAAGGAGCTAAACACTATGTTATGTTATGTTATTTGGCATTTATATAGCGCTCTATATATCATTGGTATGACCTCAAAGCGTTGGTATGTTGAATACTCTTGGTGTCATAGTGTGCTTGGGTGCACCAGTTATGTGTGCAACTGGTGCAATTGCCTGATGGTAGCTGCATCCTAGCAATTATGTGTGATGTTATTGATATTAGTTGAATGTGTGCAGTCTGGCGGGTGGACACCAAGACTGGGTTTTGGCTGTGTTAGGCCTGTAGGACACTTATGTGTGCATCTAGGCCAGTTTGTCATGGGCTATAGCTGCATTTTATTAGAATGATGAGGTGTTTATGGAGTAATGTTTGTATGTGAACAGCTAGGCCGAATTTGATCGAGAGGTATAGCTGTATGCTAAATGAGTGATGGTGTAGAGTAGAGAGTAAGCATAGTGATATGGGGGTGAGAGTTTGGGTTGAGTTATGATATAAAACATAGGTAAGTGACTTACAGAACTATCGCAGGTGGCCCTTTCTAGTTGTGAGTCGAGCGAGTGAGAGAAATTGTAATTGTGTAGCGCATGCAAGTGAGTCACAGTGCTATCTCAGCGGTACTTCAACGTGTGAGTTAAAGTTGCTTTCTAGAAGTGAATCAATCTAACAAGAACAATTCCTAAGCGTGTTAATAAATGACAATATCAACATAGTGTTACAACTTCTAGATTTGAATCAATGTAACACAACCAATGTAACATGTTACAACGTGTGCGTCGCAGGCTAGGAAATACACTAGTTACAAAGTATGCAACGCAAACTAGGAAATACACAGTACTATCACTGTGGGCACTTTCTAGGTTTGGTGCAATGCAATGCTAACAGTTTCTAAGTGTTTAGGCAATGCACATTTCAAAATCTAACTTCGACGCAGACTAGCAAACTTACAGTTCTATCACAGTGGGCCCTTTCTGGGTTTGAGTCATGTGGGTTGATGTGAGCCAGTATTCACAGTTCTATCTAAATATCGCAAAGGCGAAGATCTACAATCTTGCCTGGATGTGGTGTACGTTAATATTCACAGCACTGTCTGGGAGTGGCAGTGGCTAGTGTACATAATTATATCTAAATGTGGAGTTGGCTAACATTCATAGTTCTGACTAGAAGCGGTGCAAGCTAGCATTTACAATCTTGTCTGGAGGACACATTCTAACTAAATGTGGTCATTGCCATCATTCACAACTCCATCCACAACTCCATCCAGATGTGACATAATTCTGTCTAGAAGCGATACAGGATAATGTTTACAATTCAAACTAAATGTGGTCATTGCTATCATTCACAGTTCCATCATAAGTGTGGTACTTGTTAGCATTCACAATATCTAAGTGTGGCATTTGTTATCATTCACAAATCTGTTTGGAGGTTATGCAGGCTAACGTTCACAATTCTATCTAAGTGTGCCATTTGATATCATTGTTATGGTATGTTATTTGGCATTTAAATAGTGATCTATATATCATTGGTATGATCTCAAAGCGCTGGTAGTTTGAGCGTCCTCTGGGACTGTAGTCCTGTTCAGTTGAGATACTAGGGTATCGTAGGGTGCTTGGGTCCACCGGTTATGTGTGTACCGAAGCTGATGTATTTGTCTGATGGTAGCTGCATCCTAGCATTAAGTGTGATGGTATTGATGTCGGTTGAATGTGTGCAGTCTGGCAGGTGGACACCAGGACTGGGTTCTGGCTGCGATAGGCCTTATGTGTGCAGCTAGGCTGGTTTGTCATGGGGTATAGCTGCATTTTATTAGAATGATGAGGTGTTCATTCCCATAATATTCGTATGTGAACAGCTAGGCCGACTTGATCGAGGGGTGGAGCTGCATTCTAATTGTGTGATGTGTAGAGTAGAGAGTAAGCATAATGATGTGGGATTGGAGTGTTTGCATGGATTTGTGAACCAATGCAGCAAGGGTAATTTCTAGGTTGATGTTAATGTTAATATTTGCTCTTCTAGCTATATGTGGCACTTGCCGAACAATTATTATCCTGTCTGGATGTGATGCAGGCTAGTGTTCACAATTCTTTCTAAGTGTGGCACATTGGTAACATTCGCAATCCTATCTGGATGCAACGCAGTTTAATGTTCACATTAAATTCTAACTAACTGTGGCATTTGCTAACATTTACAAATTCACAAGGGCCCGGTGCATGTTAATGTAAACAATTTTAACTAATTGTGGCATTTTTCTAACATTCACAATTCTATCTGGGTCCAGCGCAGGCTAACGTTCACAATTCTAACTAAGTGTGACATTTTCTAACATTCACAATTCTATCTGAGTCCGGCGTAGGCTAATGTTCACAATGCAAATTACGTGTGGCATTTGCTAACATTCGCAATTTTATCTGGTTCCGGCGCAAGCTAATGTTCACAATTCTAACTAAGTGTGACATTTTCTAACATTCACAATTCTATCTGAGTCCGGCGTAGGCTAATGTTCACAATGCTAAGTAAGTGTCGCATTTGCTAATATTCCCAATTCTATCTGGGTCTGGAGCAGGCTAATAGTCACAATTCGCCTGGTAGGCTATGATCTGAGGTAAGGTAATATAGAGTGGCAGGGCTTTCTGGAGTAGCGTGATTGCTCTACTCCCCACCCATGCCACACTTAGTTTGGGAGTTGCTGCTGGTTGAAGGCTGCTAGCAGATAGTAGGTCAAGAAACTCAGAATTAATTCAGAGCTAAAATGAATAATTAGTAATTTCTAAAGGAGCACAATATCTTTTTTAAAAACAATTAAAACCGATTGAACCTAGCAGCAAATTTAACTTCTGGAACACATAAAAATAAATATTTTAGCTTCACATGTAGCACCCTCCTGTTTAATCTGATCAACTTGTAAAGGGGATTTAGGAAGTGACAGAGGAGTTTGAACTATATTACTGCCTTGCGATGCATCCCTGTCAGGAGTCAAGTCTATGATATATTGCCTTGCAGAACCTCACTGGTATTACTTTCATGACCCACCCCTATCATAGGGACATTTATTAAGACTTGATTAGTGGCAGAAGAATTTGCACAGGGACATACTTCATGATTCCTCCATTCACTTTTTTCTTTTTGCAGACACTGGCTGAGCTGAGTACTTCTGACCAAAATGTCCTGGAGTCTGCAGTCCCCTGGGGTCAGGGGGTCGGCGGCTCGCCCCTGAAGAGGACTGAGGTGTTTCCAATGCAGCATTATATGACTGAGCTCTGGTGCCAGGCATTATACAAGCTTTAGGCCAAAACAGAAGCTTAAAAACGCTTCCAACCAAAAATAACACATCTAAAATGAATTAGACAAGATACTTGCAACCCTCCGCATATCAAGCCGCCCCACACCAAGGCTGATGATAACTTCTAAAAAGCTATTCCTTCTCATCCAATTCCTTCTCACCCTTGGTTCCAAGGTCAGATCCAGGATCCCGAGGACATCAAAGGGCATTTGGGGAATGGATATTAGATGTGTGGCCGCTGCAGGTTTCCGATGGGGTCCCGCGACACGAAGAAATGTTGGAGCTCACTCGAACTCCAACATCCGAGCACCCTCTTCCTGATTAGAGGAAGGAACCTTGCAATGACACAAACCGTCACCAGCCGTCAAGCCGCACTGCAAATAGTAGCCGCATCCAATGAGCTAACAGATTCTCAAATCTGTACAAGCCATGCTACTTAGTGATGCTAGTGATATAGTTATGTTATGTAGTGATGTTGTAGTGATGTTACGTTATGTTACAGTGTTCACCTAACTCTGAATTACATTGCTCCCTCCTCCGGAGGTATGTAAACTAAGTTTGCCCATCAATTGTTAACTCATACCATGTTTCTGGTCGTCGATACTGTTCACTTGTATAACTGGTTTCTTCTAACAGCACCTTGATGCCCAAGGGCTTAGCGTGTTATATAAATGGAAAAGTAAATAAATAAAATACAGCGCATAAAACAATTCTGAATCAGTTCATGACAGATGATGTGCCCTTCCCTTACATCCTCACGTCCACCTGAAGTTGGCCCCTGATTACCTTCATCATCAGAGTCAGATTCTGGATGGCCAATCACCTCCTCGGGAGGCATAGGGACATTCCTCCAAATGCACATGCTGTGCAGCATTGCACAGACCATGACCACATTTCCCACCTTCTCAGGGCTGGTGGAGGCACTGGAATCTTTCCTTGAGCAGTTCAAATGTGCCCTCAATGTACACCCTGGTCTGCGCATGTGCCTCATTGTACTCCCTTTTCTGTGGAGTGCCAGACCTTCTGATGGGTGCCATCAGCCATGACAGCATTGGATAGTCTGAGTCACCTGCAATAGATAAGTGTCATGATTTATGATGGAAGTATTTGTTGTATACACAGGCCTCATTGAACATTGCAGTATGTGTAACAATTTCATCTGGTACTTCATCCGAAATACAGGAAGCCTCTCTATGCATGACAATAGGGGACTATGGACCCTTCTAGGGGTGATGACAGAGGAGTGCGTGTGCTCTTATTCCAGCTGCATGGTGAAAGGCTTTGCTTCCTTTGTTGTCTCCATTTCACAAGTGCAACGTCACAATTACTGTATTACAATTTAGTGACTTACTGCTACATTGGATTTGGCATTGTGCTGGGCATAGTTGGGTAGTCTTGTCAATAGTATGTCTTTCTGTTTGTTACTGTGAGTTGGTTATTGTCAGGGACCGAGGGCTGTACATCAGTGTACCCTCTGTACCCTACTATCAGTAATACTCATGTCATTGTTTCTATGGGAGGGTGTGATGTGGGAAAGGGACATTTCACTCTGTAATGTAGAGTTGTGTGCCCCATGTCGCTTGCATTGTTGCACTCACATGCATCATATTCTTGCACTTTCTTTTTACATGTCATATGTTTTGACAGCAGTCCTGTGTACCCCCCTCACCCTTTTACAACCGTTGGATGACATTGTGCATGGTATGCTCACAGTTGCTACTTACCCAGTATCCAAGTAGGATGGTCCCTGTGGGAGTCCAGGAACACAGGCAGGTTGCAGTTCCTCAGGACCATGGCTTCATGGGTTGAACCCGGGAAACGGGTGCAGCAGTGGCCTACTGTCAGATCAGCATTGCATGTAATTTGTACATTCATGGAGTGGTACTGCTTTTTGTTGTGGTACATTGACTCCTTTGCCTGGGGTGGTACCAATGCCACATGCATCCTGTCCAGTGCATGGTATTAGCACTGGGGCACAGTTTGCCCTATTTCTAAATACACTGGAACATATTGGAAAACTATTTTACCATGAGAAGTGCAGTTTGGCATGGTATAGGCCCCTGGGAAAAAAATTGCCGTAGTGCAAAAAAATAGCTTTTCACTGCATTTTTGCATCAGGGCACAGTTTGCCCTAGTGCTAATACCATTCCGTATTAGCACTAGGGCAAACTTTGCCCTCGTGCAAAAATGTATTGAAAATGGCTCTTTTGAGCACTAGGGAAATTTTTGCCCTGGTGCTTTTAATATGCCAAACTGCACTTGTAGATCGGCAATGGTTTTTTACTGTGTCACAGTGTTTTTAAAAATAGGGCAGACTTTGCCCTAGTGCTAATACTGTGCAAACATGCCCTGGCAACGGTGCAATGTTTCTGTAATCTGGCCCATGATGTGTAAAAGAGCGTCAATGCATGGTTCCAGAGACAGTTTTGAGCAGACTCGGATTCATAGCGAGACAGGACGAAACACTATGGCCCTCATTACGACCCAGGCGGTAAGTAGACGACATTACCGGCATGGCGTAACTAACGTTTACGTGCTGGGTCAAAGCCGTAAAAAGCGCCATGCCGGTAATGTAAACTGCGCCATGGCGTTAATGCCCCCAAAACGGCACCTACCGGCATCGTATGCCACGCAGGTGCACTACCACCACCCCGACCACCGTTCATAGCGGTGACCGTAGTTAGCGGTCACCGCAATGACCGTAAATAAGCGGAACCGGAAGTAGCGTCATCGCGGCGGAACGGGAAAGAGCACGGCGGCCATCTTTAAAAACACAATCCATTGGCATCCTCCGCAACCACTGGACATCCGAGCCCGAGACCCGGCAAATACCATCAGCAACCTTCTTCCTGCAAGAAAATGCCTAAAGTTGTTAAAAAAGCCTATGACTGCCAGCGGCAAGACCGCTTCACCCGAGAGGAGCTTACCATGCTTTCGGAGACCCTTCAGGAGAACGCCACAGTGGTATTCTCAAACCAAATGACCAGACCGGCCATAGCCAAGAAGAAGGCCATATGGGCACTGGTAGCTTAGCGGGTTAGTGCCGTGGGGACAGTACCCCGCAATGTGAGACAGTGCCGCAAGCGGTGGGATGATCTCCGGCTCAGAGTCAGGAGCATCCTATCGGCAAACAGGAACCTGGGCACGGCAACCGGGGGAGGATCGGAGTCCCCTATTAAAATGCAGCCATGGGAGGAAATCTGTGCCTCCACAATTGGAATGGAGAGCATAGAAGGAGTAGGAGGAATGGAGAAAGGAGCCCCGACATCAGACGATGCAGGTAGGTGGCTCAAATCAAGCCATGCAAAAGTCACCAAAGTCCATTCATGTGAAGTACAATGTTGCCCCATAGTGTAAATGCAACACATCAGCAGGAGACTGCCCACAGACACATCCGATCTCCACCCTGTACACATGCAGTATGCACACCCTAACTGCAGGCACCCACAGACCTCCATGCTACTTCCACACAAAAGGGAGACAACCTGTATGCCCCTGCCTCAAATGTGCCGCATGTACTAACTGATAAGATGTCAGTCGTCACAATGCCCGCCCAATGTCCGCAGACCCATCAATAACACTTTCCCTCCTTTGCTCCACCACAGGCTCAATTTACGACCTTGAGGATGAGGACACCACTGCCTCCACACCCACTAAGAGGGCCAGGACAACTGTGCCAACACCACAACCCTCCACCTCTGCCGTCCCGAGGAAAACCCCACAGCAGCCAAAATCCGTGCCGGGAAAACAGGACAGGGCACTGACAGCCACCCCAGGAGGCAGCACAGAAGCAGCAGCAGCAGCAGACATTACCCAAATCGTGCCCACAGAAGGGACAGGCTCTGCTGCAAGCAGAACTATTGGGGAAACTGCTACCATTGCAGCCTCCTCCGATAGCGAAGCAGGGATTATTGAGGAGATTGATGTCGGAAGCCCCACTGCACACCCTCATTCCCCCTACCTGTCCCAAAGCAGCCCGCATGCGGATGCCACACAGGGGCAGTTAGAGGATGAGGATTGGCCAGGCTCTCCATCCTCGGTGCAGGAGGTGAGCAGCCCAATGGGAATACCACTGCCATTAGCCATGGGCCAGAGAAACCAACAAACGCTGGAGGAGATCGTCACCCGGCAGCGGCAACTATCCTCGCTCCTTACTGAGCATGTTGCAGAATGTGGGGGGGCAAGGGCAGCAATGGAGAAATGTGCGGAGACAGTGAAGGCTGCTATAGAGTCCTCCAAAAAGCACATCTGCGCAGAACTCGCCGCTGTGCGGCACGTCATCTCTGAACTAGTGCAGACAATTTGGGACATGCGTCCAAATGAGGAGGCAGGAACCTCCTCGGGTGCCAGTTCGACACCAAGCAGCCCCATCCGCCGATCGGGGAGGAACCTGCGTAGCGCAGGCAGGGGTGCCCCGGGGGACATGGTAGGGGGCTGCCAATAGTGGCCGGACAGTGGAGAAATCCTACATCAGACACTGCTTCACAGACTTACTCACACCTTTGTAGGGATTCCAGGGGGGAGACTGGAGGGGGGGAGTGGGTTTGTTGGGGAGTTCAGGGGGGAGGAGGGAGGGGGAGTGGGTGTATTGGGGAGTTCAGGGGGGAGGGGGGAGTGGGTGTGTTGGGGAGTTCAGGGGGGAGGGGGAGGGTGGAGTGGGTGTGTTGGGGAGTTCAGGGGGGAGGTGGGAGGGGGGAGCGGGTGTGTTGGGGAGTTCAGGGTGGAGGGGGGAGGGGGGAGTGGGTGTGTTCAACAAAATCACTTTTACAATACACTTTTCCTATTTGCACAAATCAAATGTGTGGACATTGCTCATTGCGTATGTGTGATTTATTGGTAAACAGTCCCCAGTGTCCATATAACAGACACACACAGTGCCACAATCGTCATCTCCAGGTGACACCCCCCATCCGCGTGTGCTAGAATAATTGATTGATCAGAGTACTACGCATTTCACGCCCCTCCTGTGCATCGCCGCCTCCATGAGGTGCTGCCCCATCCCCACCCTCATCATCCTCATCGTCAGGTGGTTGCAGTTCTGCATCAGGGGGCAGGGGCACATTGCGTCTGACGCACATATTGTGTAGCATGACACATGCCATGACGATCTTTGCCACCTTCTCATGGCGGTACAGGAGTGCCCCACCAGACCTGCTGAGGCAGCGAAACCGTGCCTTCAATAGGCCAAATGCCTGCTCAATCACCACACGGGTACGTGTATGTGCACGGTTGAAGTCCTCCTCATGCTGGTTCTGTGGGTTCCGGACTGGTGTAAGGAGCCACCTCTTCAGGGGATAGCCTGCATCACTTGTATGTGGGCGAGAATATATGTGTTAGTCATGATGTCTATTTCAAAACATGACGTGCCACCATGGCTTGCATCCAAATGTTACTTCGGACTTCTTTTAAATGCACTAATTGATTCACACTATGCGACCAGTATATGCTCATGGCTCTTATGGACTGTTGTGCATGCCATCAACCAATGTATGCAGGGGGGTCAAGTGCCTTGTGAGTGCCCATCCACTGTGTTTGTTCATGCCGTTTGTTTTGGTGGCCTGGCACATGTCCTGTGATGTCAACGCTCACATCATTGCAACATTGCTGTCAGCCTCATCATGACCCCAGTGAGCAATACTGATGTTGATAGGGACATTTTGTGGGCCTTGCTGTCTGTGTGATGGTGTGTTGATGTTTCTGTCCGTCATGTGCCTCCTTTGTGCGCAGTTATGGGGGACAGGCCTTTCAGTTGATGATGTCTGGTGACGTGCATGTAGGTGGATTTCGTTGAAGTCAATGTGGTGTGAATTGGTACAATGCACTTGCAGATGGTTGTGTCATGGTTGGGGCACACCTTCATTCACGTGGTGGGGCTGCATACATCGGGCATTAGGTTTAGTGGTGTCAGCTGAAGTTTGTGCTGCTTTAGGGTATGATCTGGCTCCTTTGTCTCTGCTACTCACAGCCAGGTGGAGTATGCATCATCCCCCCCTTTCAGCCAGGTGGAGTATGCATCACCCCCCCTTTCAGCCAGGTGGAGTATGCATCACCGCCCCCTTTCAGCCAGGTGGAGTATGCATCATTCCCCCACCCTTTCAGCCAGGTGGAGTATGCATCATTTCCCGCCCCCTTTCAGCCAGGTGGAGTATGCATCGTTCCCCCTCCCCTTTCAGCCAGGTGGAGTATGCATCATTTCCCCTCCCTTTCAGCCAGGTGGAGTATGCATCATCCCCCCCTTTCAGCCAGGTGGAGTATGCATCACCCCCCCCTTTCAGCCAGGTGGAGTATGCATCACCCCCCCCCTTTCAGCCAGGTGGAGTATGCATCACCCCCCCCTTTCAGCCAGGTGGAGTATGCATCATCCCCCCCTTTCAGCCAGGTGGAGTATGCATCATCCCCCCCTTTCAGCCAGGTGGAGTATGCATCATCCCCCCCCCTTTCAGCCAGGTGGAGTATGCATCATTCCCCCCCCTTTCAGCCAGGTGGAGTATGCATTGGTACGTCGTTCACCTGCCCACTTCACATTTCCATGGTCATGACATGTGACTCACCGAGTAGCCAGGATCTTGGCCCTGCATGTCGCTCCATGTAGCGTGGTATTGTGGAGTTCCGAAGGACCATTGAATCATGGGTTGCTCCGTGGAATCGGGCACAGCAATGTGTGATGATCCTGTTGGAGTCACAGACCATTTGCACGTTGATTGAGTGAAATAGTTTACGGTTGCAGTACGGTACCTCCATGGCATGTGGCACCACCAATTCCACATGGGTGCAGTCGATGGCACCAATGCAACCAGGTATGCCGGCTAGTGCATGGAAACCCACCTTGGTGTTTGCAATCTCCTGGGCAGACCTTGGTAATGAGATGTAGTCGTCTGTGTGCTTGAGGAGGGCATCAAGCACTTGGATCAGTGTACGTGAGAATAATGGTTGTGAAATGCCATGCAAGTGTCCCACTGTGTGCTGGTAGGTGCCTGTGGCCAGGAAGTGGAGTACAGACACTACCTTCAGTAGGGGTGGGATGGCGGTTGGTGTTTCTATCATGCTGACAATGTCGTTGTGTATCATGTCTACGGTGATGGTGTCCCGGTCCAAACGGTACACGGTGTGGATCTGCTCAGCGGTGAGGTTGAATGGACTGGCTCTGATGCGTGGGATTGTGGGCTGCCTGCGTGGTGCCACTGGCTGTGCTGGTGGGTCTTGCTGGCCCTGCCTTGCCCTCCTTCTCCTCCAGCATCTCCTCTGTGCAGCCTGTTGTTGTTGTTGTTGTAGTTGAAGTTGTAGCACTTGCATTGCTATCAGGTCCTCCAGCCCCAACATTGCTAGTCCTATTGGAATCATTGTGGAGTGTGACTTGGTGTGGGAAGGGGTTGGGTGTGTTCTTTTTGTACTTCCTGAGTCTGTATTGCCTCCACCTGTGCTGATTCTGTGCACCCGTGGCAGCTAGATTCAATGCACAAGGCCCTTTACGGTTGGTTCGCAATGGCGTAATTAGCACCATGGCGGTAAGGTACTTAACGGGCTGGGTGATGGCGTTAGGTGAATGTCCGCTTGGGTCGTCATTCGCGTAGCTTTGCGCCATGCCGGTATTTACGGTGTGGCAGGTCGCGTGCACGCGTCCTTGGTGCAGTTAGCGGCAGCGTTAACTACGATGCCGCTAATGGCATCGTAGTTAACGGTCACGGGTCATGATCGGACCTAGCGGAAAACGATGCCGGTAATCATTTACCGGCATCGTTTTTCACTTACTGCCTGGGTCGTAATGAGGGCCAATATCTGTGGTCAGAGGAAGGGTGCCATACTCCAAATGGACTAGTACAGCCGGGGCACTAGGTGGTAATAATAACAATTCCTTCAAGAAGTTTTCCCTGTTAGGAATCGGCTCAACATTCTCAAATCTCCATAGTTCTGAACCATAAAGGGGCGCTGAAACCACCTGTCTGTGATAAAGTTCTAATGTAGGAGAAATTGCCCCACTCACATGATTGGAGAAAAAGGTTAAAATAGCCCCACTAAATGTATTCAACGTGATGTCAGCCCTATTTATCCGGTGGACCCAGCCTGGACTTGCCTGAAATCTCAGACCTAAATAGTAAAAGCTATTGGCCCTCATTACGACCCTGGCGGAAAGTGACTGACCGGACCGCCACAGCGTAAATAGCGTTTCCGCCATTGCACGATGGAGCAAAGTGCGGCCCATTCCGACCCATCGGGCACGAGCACCACGCCATGGCGGAAGTGCAAAGTCCGCGATGGCGGAAATGACCCCAAAACGGCCCACACCGCCGCCGTACGGCGCCCTAGGTGCAATACCGCCACCCATCTTAGCGGACACCGCAGTGAGCGCCAACCGGAAAGTACGGTGACCGTAAATATACGGAAACGGAAGTAAAAACATGGGCCCGGAACGGGAAACATCCCGCTGTACACCTATAAAACCACAAAATCCACACAACCACTAAAAACACTACCCTGAGACACACCCCAACCCGTCATCCACCCTAGCGAAACCAAGAAAAATGGGAAAAGTAGCGAAGAAAGCGTGCGACCGCAAGCGGCAGGTCCACTTCTCCCGTGAGGAACTCACCGTGCTAACAGAGACCCTCCAGGAGAATGCCGCCGCCGTCTTCTCCACGCAAATGACCAGGACGGCACTTGCGAACAAGAAGGCCATATGGGCTCTGGTGGCACAGCGGGTAAGTGCGGTGGGGACCGCACCCCGCAACCCACAGCAATGCAGAAAGCGATGGGACGACCTGCGGATACGCGTCCGTAGCATACTTTCTGCCAACCGCAACATTGCCACAGCCACCGGGGGAGGATCGGAATCACCCATAAAGTTGACCCCCTGGGAAGAAATCTGTGCCTCCACCATTGGAATGGAGAGTATAGAGGGAGTCGGAGGGATGGAGAAAGGAGTGCAGACATCCGAAGAATCAGGTAGGTGGCCCAAATAAAACAATGCCAAATCCACAATGTCCAATCATGTGAAGTACCATGTGTCCACATAGTGCAACAGAAACACATGGCCAGGAGGACGTCCACACACATTGGCCTGATAGCGCACTTTAAAACACACAATAAATACATAAATAATTAAAAACCCCAAAAACACCCACTACACGTGCAGCAGGCACACCCTAACTGCAGGCTGCCAAACAACTGCACCCTCACTCCACACACAAATGAAAGCACCTCCAAGGCCCCGACCCAAATCACCCTCAGGTACCACCCCAATGCATGTGATACAATGCCATTCCAATTCCCACAGACCCATTAATAACCCTCGCCCTCCTTTACTCCACCACAGGGTCCGATCCAAACGACGAGCTTCAGGACACCCCTACCAGCACACCTGCAAAGAGGGCCAAGACCAACGGCCAAAGACCCTCCACCTCAGCTGCACGCATCAAGACACGGCAGCAGCACAAATCAGGTGGCAGCACAGAGGAGGGAACATCAACAGGCACCCCAGCAGCCAGCATGCCCACAACAGCAGCACCACAGGTCCCCCCAATGGATGCCACAGAAGGCACTGCCTCTGGTGGCAGCAGCACCATAGGTGACACCCCATTGATGGCAGCATGCTCCGACACAGAAGACGGGGATGTCGAAGTCAGATCCATCCATGACCTGTCCCAATCCCCCTGTCTGTCCCATCCCGTACAACATGAGGATACCACGCAGGGGCACCCACAAGACGACGACTGGCCATCCCCCACAAGCCCTGTGCCAGGGCAACATGAGGCGAACAGCCACTCTGTGACACCACCGCAAATGGCCATGGCCCAGCAGAGGCAACAGTCCCTCGACCAGTTAATCGTGCAACAGCAGCAACTGGCCACGCTCCTCAAGGACCATGCCGATGAATGTGGGGGCACTAAGGCAGACATAGAAACATCAACTGAGACACTTAGGGCAGAAATGGAGAGAAGTACAGAGACACTAAGGGCACAAATGGAGAGTAGCACCGAGAGCCTGAGAGTCCAAATGGAGAGAAGCACCGAGAGCCTGAGGGGGGAACTGCATGCGACGTCCAAAGACGTATGTGCCGAACTTGCCGCAGTGCGCCGTGTGCTCACTGAGCTCTCACAAACCCTTAGGGACATGCATGGACGTGAGCAGGCAGAGACATCATCCGTTGCAAGTTCCGTCCAGGGCAGCCCCCAACGTAGATCTGGGAGGAACCTGCGCTCCACAGGCAGGGGTGCCCCTGATACCCGCAGAGGGGGCTTGCAATAGCGACAGCCCACTGACAATGAGCATCTTTGGACACTGGTGTTTGGGGGGGAGGTAGGAGGGTGGAGGGGGTGTGTTGGGCTCACTTGGGTGGCGGGTCGATAGGGTGTTTAACATGATATCACATATGCCATAAACAATGCACGATCAACCAATGAGATGTGTGGACAATGATCTTTGTGTACTAGGCCATCATAGGCGTACAGTCCATATTGTGCATGTACCAGACACACACAGTGCCACGAGTACCGTGTCCATGTATCAGCCACCAGGCATGAGTGCTAGAAGCATGCATCAATGAGATGCTGACGAATGTCACGGCCCTCCTGTGCCTCGCAGACTCCTTGAGGTGCTGCCACATCCCCACCCTCATCATGACCATCCTCAGGTGCTTGTAGTTCTGCGTCAGGGGGCATGGGCACATTTCTACGTACGCACATGTTGTGGAGCATGACACATGCCATCACCATCTTTGCAACCTTCTCATGGCGGTACAGGAGTGCCCCGCCAGACCTGCTGAGGCAGCGGAAACGAGTCTTCAGTAGGCCGAATGCCTGTTCTATGACTACACGGGTACGTGAGTGGGCATGGTTGTAGTCCTCCTCATGCTGGTCCCGTGGGTTCCGGACTGGTGTGAGGAGCCATCTCTTCAGTGGATATCCAGCATCACCTGTATGTGGACGATAAACGTATAATGTGGAATGCCATTGCTACGTACGCACACACACCCCCCCCCTTCCTGCCAGGTCATTGCCGAATCACATACCCCACATCATCATGCATGAAATGAGACTCACCGAGTAGCCAGGATCTGTTCCCTGCGTGTCGCTCCATGTAGCGTGGTATTGTAGAGTTCCTCAAGACCATAGAATCATGGGTTGATCCAGGGAATCGGGCACAACAATGTGTAATGATCCTGTTGGAGTCACACACCATTTGTACATTCAGAGAATGAAATTGTTTTCGGTTGCGGTACTGGGCCTCCATGGCATGTGGGACGACCAATTCCACATGGGTGCAGTCGATGGCACCAAGGCAACCCGGTATGCCGGCAAGTGCATGGAATCCCACTTTTGTGTTCGTAATTTCCTGCTCCGAGCGTGGTAGAGAGATGTAGTCGTCTGCGTGCTGCAGGAGGGCATCGAGCACTTGCAATAGTGTCCGTGAGAACAGTGGCTGAGAAATGCCATGCAACTGTCCGACTGTGTGCTGGTAGGTGCCTGTGGCCAGGAAGTGGAGTACAGACACCACCTTCAGTAGGGGTGGGATGGCGGTTGGGCTATCTATCATGCTGACAAGGTCAGCCTGTGTCATGTCCACGATGGCGGCTATGGTGTCCCGGTCCAAACGGTAGAGGGTGTGGATCTGCTCATCAGTGAGGTTGAACGGATGTGCTCAGAGGCGTGGGATTGCGGGCTGCCTGCGTGGTGGTAGTGGCTGTGCTGGCGGCCCTTGCTGGCCCTGCCTTGCCCTCCTCCTCCTCCTGCGTCTCCTCCATGCGGCCGGTTGAAGTTGGTGTTCGTCTTCTTCTTGGAGTTGGAGTACTTGCAGTGCTATCAGGTCCCCCAGGGCCAACATAGCTAGTCCTGCCGGTAGCATTTCGGAGTGGGTGTGGTTGTGGGAGGAGACTGGGTGTGCAATTTATGTGTTTTCAGGCTGTATGGCCTCCACCTGTGGTGATTCATTCCACCTGTGCAAGCTGCTCTCCCCTTTGGCCGAGCACGTCCCGCACACAACGCTGCAATTCGACGCATGGCATCTTGCTATTGCAATCATGTATTTGTACCCGATGGCCGTGTAACATTGGTTGATATGTTCATTCGGCTATGGTCCCATTGTTTCACATGCAATCTTTGCAGTCGCGAACAGACTTTTGAGGGGTCAGTGGAACGTAGTACTCGAGTAACGGTGGGCCCTCATGCATCACTGTACCGAGTTGCAACGACGGGCGGGGCGTCCCATTTGTGAGTGAAGGCAGTTGCCATTTTCACACACAGCCGCACTAGATGGATTAATTTGTGATTTCAAGCGGCCACAGATGCCTTTTCGACGTGATGTTGCAAATGAGGAATTCGAAGGGCGGCGCTTTCGGTTATCAGCTAGCGGCGAGGAGATGCCCACAGGTCTGACTGCAAATATAACGTTCTATTGTTCAATGTCCTTGAGACAGGGGCCATGGCGAGGATGCAATGATTGATATGAATAGTTTGGGATGCGAAATAGCGACGTGGGCGATGAGGCCGGACGTTCCCAAATACATGTTACTTCACAACACTGGAATTACGGGCTGGGGCACTGTGGATTTTGCAGGCTGCATAACGCACAGACTCAATGGATATTTCTAATGTTATGTGAGTAAATATTCAGGCGTTTTTATCCCGGGATGAGGGAATGATGAATGGATGCATGGACAGATGATTTGATACAGAGTTTGCCATGTACAGGGCTTCTTGGAATCTGTCCGCCTCCCCTGCGCTATGTGATGCAGGGCTGCCATAGTGGGACCATCGTCTATCTGGCCTTGTTGAGCCCTCCCTGTCTCGACGCGCCCTCAGACACTTGTGTCCATGCACGTTACCAATCCCATCTGATGGATTCTGTTTTCACAGACGCATGCACAGGTACACTCGTTTGTGATGGTGTTTACACCTCGATATAGATAGTTATGAGTCGCAAGTGGTTTTGGGGTGGTGATGATCCTTTGGAGTGGGCTAGCATGCATATGGCTGTGGATTTAGTGTGATCATTGAAGTGAGTTGTTCGAATGTAGTTCTGATGGCCATTCTGTTCTTTTTCTTTTCTTTTGGTTGACAGGTATCTCCTCCCCTTTTGCCACTGCCATCTGTATGCCACTCCTGCAGATGGCTTTTACTCCGGACACCTGCTGCTTCGTGTTAATCAGTGGAGCAGCATTACGATCTTATGGGACGATCGCCAATGGGCCACATGCCCTTACGCAGTACTAGTGGCTCGGAGCAACATTTCGGCCTTTCAGCTGGACTAGTGCCTCCCCATTGGGACGGCCCTGCGGTTCTGTGCGCTTCCATGTTGCCTTTTCGTACGTGAATGTGGCTCTGTGTACCATGATGGAACAGGGCGTCACACAAGAAGTAGCTGGTCATTTCTTGCGGATGCAGCCCACAATGGTGAAATGTGTTTTGGAGTTCATGGCCTAATGGCTGTATGGTCTTGGTGATTTTGTTGTGCATTCAATTTCTATTCTGATATGGGCCGTGTAGCGTTCTTCTTTGCAAGTGATGTGGCATATTCCTATTTGGGGAGCGATGTATTGTGAGGAGATCTGCATTGGGTTCCAGCTTCGGAGTATAGTTGCGTGGTACTGTGCTGGGCGCGTTTGCCTACGAAGCCCAGTGAGGTCAGGGATGAGGGCTGCCAATATGACTGTTTGAATGATGTCATGCTCAGGGGCGGGGGATTAGGTTTTGTGTAACAGATGCCGGTCAGCCAGGTGGACTGGTGGAATGATGTGATTTTCGAAATATTGCTGGTCACAGGTGCCTGTGTTTGCGTGCGTTTCTTGGTGGGGGACTGTGGTCATGTCCATTGGAATGGCTTCTGTATTCGTGCCATCTGTGCCCTGCAGCTCCCATTGGCCCCTCTTGTGATTCTTTTGTTCGTTGGCATGCATGGGTGACTTGTACATTTCACTGGTTGCATTGTGACTTCATTGCACCTACGGGGAGTTGTACTATGTGGGCAGGGAGCGGTGTACAGGCACTCAGTGGGGCCGTTTACGGTTGATTCGCGATGCCGTACTTCTCGCCATGGCGGTATGGTACTTTCCGCCGTGCTTGATGGCGTTAGGTACATGTCCGCTAGGGTCGGAATTCGCGTACCCTTGCGCCATGGTGGTATTTACGGTTTGGCATGGCGCGCGCGCGCGTACTTGGTGCAGTTAGCGTTGGCGTTCACTACGGTGTCGCTAATGGCATCGTACTTTGCGGTGACGGGTCATAGTCGCACCGAGCGCTATTCGATGGCGGTATTGCATTTCCGCCATCGTTTTTCGATTTCCGCCAGGGTCGTAATGAGGGCCATTGACTTGCTTGATTAAAATGTAATTGATTTTTCATTGGAGCGAGACATTCATTACATTTTCCAGTTTTGTTACTATCAACTTGGTTTTTGTAAGATTACTTTGGAGTCTCAGGTCGGTAGATTTCCTTAGAAAGATTGCTAGGGATTCCTTCAGGCCCTGAGGTGTCATTGCTTTTAGGACAGCATCATCTACATAGAATAATGCTGGGTATTTAGTTGTAGACATCCTAGGGCAGTCCTGGCCTTCCCCTTAGTAGTTCATCAATAATCTCCTTTATATAGAGGTTGATTAGGAGGGGAGCACAGCCCTGCCTAACACCCAGTACCACCTCAAAGTATGTTGTTTGATTACGCCCCATATTGTAGCATACACAGGACGCAGTATTTGAATAGAGTGATGGTATGATACTTATCAAATACTCTGGTACTTTGCGCTTCACCAGCACCTTCCATAGTTGTTCCAGAAGAACAGAATCAAATGCTGTCCTTAGGTCTACAACAAATACATACAGATGTCTTTTCTGTAGTATTGAGTATTTCTGAAAGATGCGAGATAGCAAAAGGCACTGGTCCACTTCCCCCATGACCCTTTTGGAACCCTGCTTTATGGACACTAATCACCCTATTCTCTTCAACCCATTGTTGCAGGTGGTTCAGAATTGTTTTTCCAAACCATTTTCCAAGCCCCAGCAGGGAAATTGGTCTAGAGTTGGCAGGACTGGCCCTACCTCCTTTCTTATATACCGGGATGATAACCGCCCTGCGCCATGAGTCTGCATTAAAACCTGGCACAGTATAGGGGCCCAGATGAGAGCCTCATCCTTGTAAAGATACATCAGAATTAGGTCTGACCCTGCCGCCTTGCAATTTTTTGTAGAGGCTATTGCGTCCTCTACAGCCTAAAGGGTGACATAGCCTAACGGGAGCTTGTATTACTGTTTAAGCTTAAGTGACAGGTAAAAAAGGAGCCTGCAGAATACAGATCACTAAAATGGGCCCTCCATCTGTCCCTGCCCATACTGCCGGCCACTTGAGGTTCCCTGTTAGAATCGCTGCCAGCAATCAATTTCCAAAACCGGACAATGTCCCTTAAATGGTGGTCTCTGTAAAGGCCCTCCCATTTCCCCTTTAGGTGTTCAGTCTTTTTTATGCAGATTAGGCTTTTATATTGAGATCTCAAAAGACAGAGCTTTCGTTTCTCGGTCCCCGTTGGTTCTCTGTTGCATCTTTCAATTGCTCTTTTTGCAGCTCTACACGGACCGTCAAACCATACCTCCCTCTTGGTTGGTTTGTTTATAAATTTGGCTCCCGGCAATGAAACATGAGGCTGAGTGTTAACTTTAACTATTTTGTACTCAACCAAGACCAAGGCAGGCCATTTGACCGAATTACAGATAGCCTCAATGTTGTCTATGATCGAGGCGTACATTCTCTGCTTCCTCTCAGCCATTGAAATCTTGGCCCATTTCAGCGGTCTTCAAACAGGGCCTGTGGTCCCTTTAGGGTGCGCTCCCTGCATTGATGCCTTCCATCCAATCCCTGGAACAGCCCAGATTATGTGGATGGCTAGTGGGTGATGGTCTCTTTCGGACCTGTTGATGACTCTAAACTCACCTACCCGTGCCCTAGCCGATGCAGAGTTTAGTGTATAATCAATAAGACTGCAAACCTTTAGCCCGATAAGGTTTTGTTGGCGGGTTGATCTAAGTCAAACCTGCCATTGCAGGCTCTTAGTTTGAGGTTGTACAGAATGGTAGAGGTTTGCTCTGCTAGGGGATACACTGATAGTGGTTGAGACGCCACCAGGTCGGGAATAGCCCAGGTTTGGTCTTGGTCAACCCACAAACATTCGAGCTGGTCGATCGGCTCCAATTGGAGGATGAAGTCGCCCGCCATCATTATGAAATAGTGTTGAAAGCCTCCCGCTTCATTGGCGACTAGTGCCTTTTTGATACTTTCCATACAGGCCATATCATTTGAACTTGCGTGTCTGTTATAAATGTTAATTAGGCATGACATCTCCGGGGGTTGAGTTTGATGTAAAGCATAATAACTTCGGGGAATGAATATTCACACACTTCACCTCCCTGCCCATGGAAGATTGTATCCAAACCAGTAGACCACCCCCGGGGCCTATGCTTTTGGCCCTTGGTGGCCGGAACACAGAATGACTGATAGCCATATAACATAACTGGGTCCAAAGCCCAAGTGTCCTGCAAGGCTATTATATTATAACCACCAATGTTCCCTCTAAGCTGTGCGCATGTGCGCTTGCCCAGCTTCATTCTGTGTGCCGCTCAGAAGATTTTTGGCAGCGCACACAGAAATTTCTCACCTATGCAATAAGATTTAATAAGGCACAAGCCACAGCAATTACCTGACATTTGCTTTCACTTAAAATAATTAACTAGTCATGATATTCCGGTCTAGCTCATTTACATTACCCTACTATGCCAGTGTGACCTTAAAAACCGAATACAACCACAAGAGGTAAAAACTAATATGAAAAAGTGGTTCCATGAACAGAAAAATCTAGTTAAGCTATACCTGCACACATCAACTAAATACTGTCCCCTCCCCACCCAAGACTCCTATACTTTACTTTAGCGTGCATTTACTCAGACCTCTAAACTCTACCCCAGAACCTATTTAGATATTACTGGACAGCGGGACGCTTCCTCTCTTGGCTCTGCAAACGTTTTCCAGACTTGTACCTACATCCACTTGTTGTATGTTTGTTGTAATTTAAATAACGTTCAAGCAACAGACCTTCTATTATTCAGGGTGCATTATCAAAGGTGCACTTTTGACTACACCGGCACTCCTGAGATGTGTTCTGCATGCTGCAGCATGACTCATCAAAAGACTCTCCTTTAACTGAACTGCGGCAAGTCTCTATAAGGCTGTAACCGTGAAGTCCCCAAGTTACTTCACTGAGAAACTCTGCATCTCCACAGGCCTGCGATCCACCAGAAGTCAGGAAATGTGCAGACTTAAACTCTGATGGCCCAGGAAGAAAATAATGAGCCAGTCATCAGACTCACCCCATTGCTGCTACCATTCAGGAAAGAGCTCAAGACCTTGCTTTTCAAGGAATGGTTCCTCTCTAACACATATATCCACACACTCTGCACTCCCCACCATACTGAGACTCTGTGACCTGCTCCTCACTGTCTTTTACCCTGGTTGCTTGCAGATCCCTTGCTGCAAATTGCCCACCCGTTAGCTCCCATTCCCTTTTTCTCTGCTTCCCTTACTGTGATTGTAAAGTGCTCTGTTGCTTCCGAAAGCTAAGCTCGCGCTCAATAAATACCCTAATAATAGTGATAATAAAAGTGTCACCCACACTATGTAATCCAACTATCATCTTAAATATCGTATACTGACTGTAAGGACGGCTACTTGGATGCTCAACCTCATCCCGTGCTTTGTATTCTTGGAACATATGTGATGCAAGTGCTTTGAAGGGGGCCCCTTGCAAGTTAATGCATTATAAAACTCAAATATTAATTTTCTCTATGGATTTTGTGTAGACAAATATCATGCTCAACGGCTCCTACTTTAGCATTGCTAACATTACCCTATAAGCGGAGAGTAAAATTGCAATATTTACTTGGCTTGCAAGGGATAATGGGTATGGACTAGCCCCGAAATTACTAATCTATAGTAGTAGGGCAACAAATATTCAGACAGTACATAACTATTCACACAATCTGCATCCATTTCAAGTGTTCAGAGTTGCATTGGGCATAGACCTCAACAAATTGTATTGTAACTCGCTGCTATATGAAAACGGTTTAAATTATCAGTTGTATAATCCTACCCAACTATATAAGGGTGGGATAAGTTGCAAACAATCTTGTATGCACTGCAAAATAATAGTGTACATGCAGATACATGACACTTTCTTAAAATGCATATCATATGGTGAGGCAATAAATATGTTTTAATTGCAAAGTATTATGGGTCTGCAAATATCCCAGTGAGTGTTTTACTGCTGCAATCCCTCAATTTTTCTAGTTCCCTGTCAACTAGTATTGGAGGCTACCACGGGAGCCGGAGTGAGGTACGAGTGGAAGGGCAGAGGAGAACACTCCTTGTGGGTGATGATCAAATCAGTAACATTCAAAAACCAAGTCAGTTGTTTCAGCAGTACAGTACAGTGAAGGAAATGTGTTGTTTGCTAAAGGACAGGAAACTGAATTGCACCTTCTGTGTCTTTGTTGCGCATATTTTTCAGTTTTTAAGGGAGTAAAGATTGATAGTGATAGTTTTGAGTAAGTATTGTCACAACTCACATGACAACGTAATGTTGATAGTAATCAGAAGCCAGGGAATTTTGATCATCATATTAAGTGAGGCATTTATTCTGATGCAATTAACATCCTTACACAAATTATGAGAGGCAGGTTCTCCTGGCCCTTGATTTACTTCATTAAAATGGCACATGAACTCCCATCGGCATGTTTTGTCACATTCCTTTTGTTTCCCATTATTCCATCTGCAAATATTGTATCCTGTCTGATTTTCTGACAGCCACATCAGTTATGAAAAGCGATATTTGTTTTTTGTAATACACATGAGTGTTTTTCCAGTGGCATAAAGCACACATTTTTCTCTACACAAGAGTACTTTTGCTAGCTACTGTGGCATATCTTGAGCTCTTGAACTGGTTGTTAAATTGTCTTTATAATCACATATACAATATTTGTTTTTTTAGCCTATGTGTTTGGAAAAAGAGATGAAAGATGCACCTTATACATATAATTGTAAAGCATTGCAGTCGTTCGGAAGGGTCCATTCCTTTCCAAACTCTCTTCGGAGATGGTAACTCACTAACTACGCATACTCACAAAGTGGCTTACCTCGTTTGTCAGTTGCATACATGGAAAATAAAGTGCACACGAAAAGCAACCAGTTCCGCACTTGGATAAAAATAAATATAGGGAACAATGATAACCACCAATAAAATCAATCGTCATTGAGTCTTCTAAATGCCTTTTCACCCAGGCGATGTTCCAGGATAGCAGCCTGTACCCCTGGTTGCTCCCCTCCTTACAGGGTCCTTTGACAAGTCAGACGGATGCTTCCGATTGGAGTTGGATACATTTCGGGATCTGTTGGTATCTTGATGTTGGACACTCGCTGCTTTCTATTGCTCTTCCCTCACAAGTTGGCAACGGCGCATGTTGAGAACCAAAAAGCCTAGGATAGAGTCCCTCAAGAGGAATCTCCTGGTTTCTGATACAAATGTGTTGTTGTGAGAAGGAGTGGGCCTCAAAAGCCTGTGTGTGGCACACTGTGAAGTTATAGCCCATAGCAGATAGGATTCTTGAACATGTAGACAGTAGTGAAACAGACACTGCTGAAACAAGCTTGATTAGAGCCCAATTATGGGCACTGTAGTTCAATACGCGGTTTTCACAGCTGCATATAGATGATAGCTGGGGTTTTGACTCCCACATGGACAGTAAAGATGAACTATGAGTGTTTGCGTCTGAACCAGTTTCACAGATCCCAGCTATCAGTGGGATCAAACCAAATTCCCAAACCCTGCTTCGCAATGCTATTTGCGTATTGGGATGTATACCACTCACTGTTGCAATTACTCTAGCCGCTCTCATTGATCTATAAGAAATGGAAAGTGGGGAAGTTTTGGTTAGCAGGAAAGGGGAAAACGACAAGGTGTTGTGCTTTTACTGATGATGCTTGCATAGGAAGGAGCAACTGGGATCTGTATGGGTTTTTTTCTGGTGTGTTTTTGAGTTGTACACTTAAGACATTTTGTATCCAGTTGGGAGGCTTAAAATGTTTAACTTGTAAGAGTGTTTGGTTGGTTGGTGAGGTTTGCAATTTGATTTGAGAGATGTAGATTTCTGCATTGCTTAGACTGGGGAAAAGTTGTTTTGGCCTCTTTAGTCTGTATGTGGCAAATGACAGTCGATAAAATATAAGGCTGTTAGTTTGATTCTTACAGAGAGCTAGACCGGAAACACAATGGTCCACAAAATGTACAGTGCATGCCCTTCCATTGAGGGTGAAGGTTCTGCTTTCTACTACCTGACCATCTTCAGTGCAAGACTCCTGATACAGGGCATAACTCTGCTCTCGAGAGTTCTTGCAGGGACACGACATAGAGGATATCAAGTGCCACTTCAGTTATTACTTTTCAAGATAAAGCTAGTTTCCCCCATCTTCTTCAGGCTGTCCTTGACCCCAGAGTCTCAACCTTACTCGCACCCAATATTTTCCAACATCCCCTATTTCGTTGAACACTCTGGAGTCCAAGGTGTTCCACCGACTCTGGTGGTATTTTAGTCTCGATTCAAAGGTACTATAGGTTTTCTCGTGACAGATGGTATTGCAGTAATTCACCACATTCTGTAGTTTTTAATGAGAGTTGACGATGATGTTCTTACATTTATATTTTACCTTATTGTAGTATGTCAAATGAATTGTTGCTGTAAACCTCCATGGCGACCTGCAAGGTTCTCTATGGACAGCTGGCATGGCATTGATTCCCTGTTACATTGCTTTCACTATGAATTGCTGAGGGAGATCTTGTCCTTTTATTTGTATCTCATGATTATGTCAAGAGAATGGGTTGCTAGGCTTTAATGTACTTCAGTTTCAACTGTTAGGATGCGCAATCCTTATAATTATTAGATTACTATAAACCCTTGTTTGCAAATTACATTATTTGTAAGTGCTAATGCCCTGGTCAATTGTGCAGTGTCCTATCAATGTGCAGGTTTGCCTGTTAGCCTGCTACTACTTACAGGTCTAGAATATTGGGGCGAGGCAGAGAGGTGGGGATTGGCGGGGGCTATTCTAAAGGTGAAACGGGCACAGTCAAGAGATATGCTGCCTTTGTCTGTTGTGGTGACATGGGTCTATGGCAGGCTATTCTCTTAAGAGGGGTGTGAATGTGATAAACTGAGCAACCCATAAAGCACTAGTAAACCAGTCCAAAGTAAAGAAGAATGCAAAGGTAAGGTTCTATAAAAAATCTATACTTTAATTTAATGCACCAGTATGCAATATAACTGTACCAGAAAAACACTAACAAAAACATACCCATGTGGAAAGAACACTAGAATATGCGGAATGTGAATGTAGCCAGCACTCTGGGTAATGTAGCAGGGTGAAAGACAAGACATTGCAACAATGTCATTCAAAAGGATATTTCTTGCTAGAAAAAGGTCAAACTGGAAGCTTATCAGTCTCAATGGTCTCAAAAGTGGGCCATGGGGTCTGGACTTCTCAAGAGTACCTGAATCTGTTCTTAGGCAACCTTGTGGCACTGAACAGGGCTTATCAGTGCCATGTGTGTGGATCAAACTGGGTTTGGATGCAGTGTGTTGTGGTTATCCAGACTGAGAGTAATTGTCTAGTCAGGCGCAAGATGTAGTTCCGCCTTGCTTGTGGCAGCGTTCAAACTATGTGGTTCGATGATGCCACTACAGTTGGTAAGATGGTCGAGCTTAGGTCAGTGACGAAGATGACGGTGGTTTATGACTTGGCAATTTGAAGTGTTCTACATCGGTGAGCGTCTTGTTTTAGCTGGGAAATGTAATGCACTCAGCTGGCGCAAAGCTGCAGCAAACTGGTTCGATGTATCAACATAGCGGTTTGAGGTTCGAAGAAGTACCAAAGACAAAACCGTGGGCACTTATGATTCAAAGGCATTAAAATGTGCATGATTAGCATTTGATGTGACTCTACATGGCAGAATTCAGGATTACAGCTGTGTGGCTTCTTTTGGTGCTGTGAGTCTCATCCAGTGACTCGGGGGCAAGAGTAGTCCTTTTCCTCTGCACTTCGGCCTGGGAAATCTTGCTCGTGCCTGCAGGAGTCCTTTGCCTACCATGATGAGCCTGGGTACTGATGCAGATTTCAAAGAGTGCAGGTCGTGGTCCAATAGCAAGTCAACCCTAAATTGCCCTGCAGATGGTTAGTGAGGCAAGGTTTCCTCTGCCCTGAAACACCTGTCGTCACATCTGTAAGAGGGTTTGTGAAGGGACTGCTCTCCCAACAAGGGCCAAACAAATTCTTCTGTTGATTAAGAGTCCATGATGAATTCCTTACAAAAACAAAAGACCACCCAGGATTGGATAAAAGCAAGCCTGATTTAAGGGGTCCCACCCCTGTTAAAATAACACATGTGTGTCATCTTGTATCATACCCAAAGCACTTTGCGGGACGTTTAGGAGACTTGAAGGAAAGAGAAGCTGTCCGAAAACCAAGATGGAGGAACCCTTCTGATCTTTCTGACTGTCCTAACCCCACACCCTTTTTAAGCCAGCAGCTTCAAATGCTGTTTGATATGCGCACCCTAGTATGAGGCTGGCCCTTTTGTCGTGGGTGTGCTGCTTTGAACTTTGATTCCATGGAGTCCTCCTGCTGGGAGCTTCCTTGGCTGTAGAGGCGTTACCCAACCTTCTAAGGGTTCAAAGGCCACTCAGTATTCCTGCTTATTGTCTTTCTGGATGAGCAGAGATGGGCACTCTGACTCCAATCCACTTTGCTGGCCCATAGCTGACTGGGCTCACAGTGTTGAATTGTGTGATACAAATCAGATGTTGTAATAATGTTGTGAAAATACCAGTCACCATACCAAGACCTAGTTATGGCTTATTATTAGAGATTACCCTGCAACCAGATGGATAGTTGATCATAATTATTACTGTTTTGGTTCAGATGTGCAGAATCAAATACAACCTTTCTCTGCAGTGGCTTTGCTGTTTTAGCAGCTGTTAAAAAGGGTGGCTGCGACCTTTGAACCTGCTCTGGGCCACTGAAGACTTGGAGCTGCAAATCACAATGTTGCTGCTGCATCAGGGCACAGTTGTACACTATGGTTTTGGCATGGAACATTCTGCAAGCAGGGTCTGATTAGCAGACCAGCCTTTGTAAAATGGAATTCCCACATTGTTTTATTACTTAATACAAATCAAAAAAGTGTGCGCTTTTACACCCATACCAGATAGCAATTCCTCACACTGGCTACAAGAAGAGGGGCAAACTATTGGTGAAACCTGCAACATCTATTTTGGAATGCCAAAAAAATCAATGTCTGTGTTTTTAGAATTTCTGGACAAAAACTAGTCTTTTGTTTGAGGCTGAGAAACTTGCCACATGCTACCATTTTGAAATGACCTCACTGGTCCCCCAATTAGTTGCCAAATCCCTCTTGGCTATCATCAATGTAGTATTAATCCATATTTTCTTCTCCCCCTGAGTGTGCAAAGTCCCCCAGAATATGGAGACGGGTCAGTTTGGGGCACTGTGGGATTGCATGCTCCATCAACCTGGCTAGTGTTGTTAAAACCCTTTTCCAGAATGCACTGTTCCTCGCGCAGCCCCATGGTAGGTAGAAAAAGGTACTCACTTCCCTGCACATTTCAGGCAAATATTGTCGTCGTTACTACCCATCTTGTAGAACTTTTCTGTGGAATAGGATCTACTGTCCAGGATCTTCAATTGCACTAGCGTGAATCTCGTAGACATGTTAGTCTCTCCCACGGCTATCTGCGCTTCAGCCCATTCCTCCTCTTCTATCAGGACCAGGTCCTGTCCGGGACGTAAAGGTATGTATCGCCTAGCATAGTATTGTTACTGCTTTCTCTTCAAACATCTCAGTTAGTATGTTTTCTTCTAGAGTTGTGTTTGCCAGAATATCTATCTCTTTTCTGAACTGGGTCTGGATGGCTTGCTTTAGTCGTGTGTATGCATAAGAATCCCTCTGTGTTAGCCCATATTTCTCAAGCAACACCAGGAACGTCCCCGATTCATCCGAATGTAAAATTTCTCTTACTTTGTTGATCCCTTTGTTTGCCTATCTCAATTGTTTCCCGAGTTTACGTACTTCAGGGATGTTCGGATTTTCCCACTGCAGTGAGATTTTGGGGATTTTCCCCTTCTACACTATTGCTTTTGTGACTTCTATCCTGATCTCTGTAATTCTCTCTCCCGCTGACTGTAGTGCTCCCTCCCTGGGCTCACGTTAAGCATTTGTAGGGAGGACCTATCTCTCATCAGGGTACCTTCAAGTTTCGCGTGAGCTTTATTTGCCCAGTGAAATTCCCACTCATTTGCCAGCACTAATTGTGATGCCCAGCAATAGCAATACTTCTGGACGTCTGGCACTCCCAGGCCTCCTTCCCAAACCGACTTGGTCAAGGTCTTCAGGCTATTCGTGGACTGCCATTCCCCCAAATAATCTCCCCAAGTAATGAGTCGATTCTAGTGAATACTGTCATGGGGACTAATACTGGGGTGTTTTGTAGTACATACAGTAGTCTGGGGAGCGTTAACATATTGAATAGATTGACTTACCTCATCGTCATTGCTACGTGCTAGAATTATTGTGATACAAAATACACAATGTGACTGTTAAAATTATGTTTTCCTTCGCTTCAATCGGGATATAATTGACGTACTGTTCCTGACTGTACTTAACACTCATCCATTCCTAACTGTACAATTCCTTGAACATTGAGCATTCGTCTGTCCATATGCGCTAGTTGCATTTGCTTTTCATCTAACCCTCTCAAACTTCCTAGGTCATCATTATAGATTTCAGTATTTATGTTATTTGATCTATAAATGACCCAGCTGTGGAACGCTTGTGGCATAGCCGGCATTCTAGTGACAGGTACAAAAGCAAATGCTACTTGAGACTCAAAAGGCCAAACCTGCTTTGCCACACTAGGCTGAAGGAGCATCCTGACCATAGGCCAACTTTATACAGAGACATTACAGAGAATTCCAGATGCTGGAACCCGTCATAACTGAGGGGCTCGCCAAGTGTTGGAAGCATGTGCAAGTCTGTGCGCAGTAGTTGCTTGTGACCATGTTGTTGCATTCCTCGCCATAGTTATAGAGAGTAAAGCAGTCTTTCATGATGGATAGCTGACCCTTTTAGACTGTACCAAGGAAATACCACTCCGCCTGTCACGGATGTGAACATGACGTATGTAGGAATATTTCTGGCAGCAAGATAGACATTAGAGACATTATCAAGCCCTGCATGCAATCCTGAGGAATATACAATATTTCATTTTGAACAGAGTAGTGTAATGATCACATGTCAGAAAAGAGGGGACTTAAGGAAACCAGCACTGGTTAAGCCAGCAGTTTTAGCTCCTTTAATGGTATTAGACATGTATTTGCCAGGCACTGCCGCCATGTGCTCAGGCACTTAACAAATATCTCAGATGTTCCTTTTTATTTATTTAATTGTTTTTTATAACCCAATTTATACCACAGTTCGGTTTCTAAGCACAGATCCGGGATTCAAACCTCTGTTGCTCTGCGAGGTCTTGCTTTCAAAACCAGCACGTTGCCCCTGTACTATCCTCCGTTCAATGAAGATTCTTGTTTGCATTAGGGTAGGTTGCGGTGCTGGGGTGAGCTGGGTTGGTTTACTATGGGTGCTGGGCTGAGTTAGGGCATTTGCTGAAGTGAGCAATAGTTGAGGAGTGGAGTTATGGTTGCAGTGGAGAGCTGTGATCACTGTGGTGAGCAAGGGTGAGTGGATGAAGCTTTGTTTGCTGTGTGAGAAAGAAAGCTGAATGCATGTTAACTTTGGTGAGGTAGGACTTGGTTGCTTGGCAAGGATGATTGCTGCAGTTATTTAGAATGCTCGGGTGGGTGGGTGTTTGGATTGTTGCTGTGTGTGTTGTCTAGGTCGGTTGCATGGGGTTTGTTGGAGTGAGGTAGTGTGATGTAATGAGCATGAATAGGAGGTTGGTTGCTAACCTGAGCTAAGGTGGGTGAATAATTCTGGTTGCTGCGGAGAGCAAGGGTAGGTGGGTGAATAGGTGCATGGGGGTTATAGGTGGGCAATAGTTGGGTGATTGTTGCTGTGGTGATCTAGGGTGGCTGTGTGAAGGGTTGTTGAATTTAGCTGTGGTGGGTGGTGTATGTTGTTTGCTATGGTGTGCTATGGTGGGTGGGAGTGTGTTGGCTGGCATGAACTATTGTGAGTGTTGAGTTGCTGAGGTTTTGTGTTGGTTGCTGGAGTGATCTATACTGGGTGCATGGTGATTGATTACAGGGTGCGCTAGGGTTGGCTTCCGAGAGGTGGTTGCTGGGACAAGCTAAAGTTGGCTGCTGGCATGAGCTCAGACAGGTAGGTTGGTTACTAGCTAGGGTGTGTGGGTTAGGCGGTTTATGCTGGCTTGAACCATTGGTTGCTGGGGTAAACTAGGGTGTGTGCAAGGTGTTTGTTTCTGTGGTTGGTGAAGAGTTGGTTGTTGGGTTCTCATATGGTGTGTGCGTGAGGAGTGAGGACCCGGGGTTTATTGTTGGTGTGAGTTATCGGATGCTTGCTGGACTGAACTATTGGGGATTACTGGTGTGGGTGGTGTTTGCTGAAGAGAGCTAGCTGTTTATTAGGATGAGATAGAATGGATTCTGGAGTGAAACATATAGGGTAGGCAGAATGGTTGGTGGTGCAATCTAGTGGTTTGTGTGGTGAGTTTGGATGGGTGAGCTATTTTTCTTCTGGGGTAAGCGAGAGTACCTGGATGGGGATGGCGGGTGGTTCTTGGGTGAACAAGTGAGGCCCAGTGAAGGGTTTTGCTGGGTGAGGTGAACTATGGTGGATGGGAGGGGATTGCTGGATGAACTAGTGTGGGTAGATGGAAGGGTTGCTGGTCTGAGCTGGAGATTGTGGCCATTTTAGTCTAGGAAGGGTGGGAGAGGCGTTACTTTGGTGAATCAGGGAGAGGGGGGTCTTTGATAGTAGTGTGAGCTAGGGTGTAATTCCATATGCATAACGTTATGACAAACATTGAGAACCACACATTAAACTAGTTCTGTCTGGTAAACATTTAATGTAATGGACCCTTAATATTTGGCTTTAGAGCAAGTCCACTTATGTGTATGTGGTAAGTGGTCGAGTGTGTTCTCTTACAACACAGGACTTTATTAGCAACCTGAAAGTGAAAACATGAATATTTGGTGCTTGGGCGTGTTTTTCAAATTCCAATGCCAGAAGAAGAGTTTTATGTACGTACTGCACCCAACCTAAAATTATGCAGTGTCTCTCAAAACGTCCAATCTTCTTAGAAAGGGTCAAGCTCACATTAAAAACAATGATATGTTTATGCTGTGCGCACCGAGACTATGCTTAATTTTCAAGCTCGCTGCGGATTGGTTGTTAGTGGTGGTGTAGTGCTGTTGAATTTGCGCATTTGTATAGGATGTACACTCACTAATAATTAACAAAACATTGAAAATACCAAACACAATTCAGAAGTGCAGCGTAGTTTGTGGCAAACGTGTGATATCACACATACGCATGGCTTTACTTTAGTGAGCAACTGTGCTACCTTGTATTGCCTTCAGAAGGTGCACTCCTGCCTGCACTGAATGCGTGTGTGCTGCATCTTGTCACTTTTAGGAGGTGTGATAAGCACTCGTTGGCAGCTGTCCTGGAATACAATCTCGCAGGGACTTTTTTTTGTTTACCCGAAGCCTGTCGTATGACATTGCAAAAAACAGGATATTTCAAAAGTACGTTGCAGACAGACATACATTTCCACAGTTGGGTGCTTGGGTTGCACAAGCCCACATGCGACTTTGCTTGATCCATTTCATAAAGTAGGAGTGGCATAGCGGTCTATCCCTTAACAATTCGGCCCCATCACAATTTAGAAGGGTACCCAGTATAGATAGATTAACAGGGAACGAGTAACTGGTTTAATTTAGTACTTTGTGTGTCAAACAGTTATATCACAGTAAGCGGGTCATCCTCTGTTTGTTAATGATGAGAAGAAGCTTATTCTGAAACCATGGAATTTCCCAGAGAATATTTTTCTGTAATTCTTTGTTTTTTTGGCAGTAATTTCTGCCTTTTATTGCTCTTTCAAAGAACACTGAAAGGGCAGGGACCAAAGAGTACTCGTGTTACCTAAACGTATGCTGTAGGACAGGAAATATGTACTCTGATGTACTATAAAACATATAATTTTGTATAAGTGCGCTGCTATACATATGAAAACAATTGTGTACATGTAGTAAATGTAGGAAGTATAAAGTAAATGTAAAGCATGTGGCTCATATGCCATACACTAATACAGTCATACAGCAAACTCTCGTCCTTTGTACTGTAAGGAACGCTTGGTGGCAACAGCAAAGACAGACACAAGTGATCACAGTTCAAGGGTGTTTATTGAACAATGAATGCAGGGTGCAAAAATGCCTACCCTAAACCTAAATCTAAGATGGGAGCAAGCCTCAACCATCCAATGAAAAATAATGCAGTCCTATTGGCGTTGTGTCAAATAACATGGCCATTACTAAGAACAACCTATTGCCAAGTCCTTACAACTAATTATACAAAGAGGGGTAGGGTTTCAATAAAGAAAGAAGTGTTGTCAAATCATAAGTCAGGATGTGACTGCCAGGGGTCTCCCTTCCGCACGTTTTCAACACGGGACAAGGTGGGACATTGGCGCACAGCACAAACTCGAGCTTTCTCAGCACGAGCCGACAGTTCCGCTCCAGCTATCAAGTTCTTCGATAGTAAAGTCTCTTTTCATAAAAAAGTCTCTTGCCATCGATGCCTAACCACAAACAAAAACTTCCTTTCCACAGTTCACGTTGGGTGATGGCTTCACCCCTGGGTCCCCCTCTTCCGGGCACCGACACCTCATGTATGGTATTCAACCAATGAATTGAACAGTTCCTTTCTCAATGAACTTTGGGTGATGACTTTTCACCCCTGGATCTCCCTTGACCAGGCTTGGAACCACTTGACAATGGGGACAATTAACTTCCCCTCGTCTTCCAACACCTGTTACATTCACAAGTTTTAAGTTATTTTTAAACTGTACTTCAGACTTCGCTCCTGATTGTCAGCTTCCCTCTTCCAGGTTCACTCTCACCAACCTTTACAGCACACTGTTCATGCACTCATTTCAACAAGCGTGATTAATTTCCCTTCGCTTCTTAATCATCTGTCGGTCAAAGACCTCCGACGGTACAAAGGATTTGCAAGACCCCTGTATGACCACTTTGATTCCCTTTTCGCCTTCTTCCAAGACCTTCTGGTTCTCGCAGTTTCAACAAATGTGTAATCACCAGAGTTTTCTAAGTGAGCACGCACGTGGTGCTGGGCTTGTCTCTTGCTGTTTCCACTCTTTTCAATAGTGTCCTTCAATTTCTCAAAAGTTCAAATTAGCTGGTGGCTATTTATCCTTCAACACAGTTTGGTTTCTTATCGATACTCCCCTCGACTCACTGGCTGTGATGATCCGGTTGCCTTTCTTTCTCTTCGAGTTAAGGTTGGTACCACAGATACCAGCATCCTTCACCGGCTGGGCTATCAGTAGAGGTGAGTCTCATGTACCATAGAGATCTGCTGCAACACACGTTGGCTATTGTTTGCAGTCTTAGGTTTCCATCTGCAGAGGTTTCACTGACCTTGGTTGGAAAGGACAAGGTTGCTTCTCTCCTTGTCACCCTCTCGGTTTGCGCAGTCTTTCTCCTCCTCTTGAACTTCCTTGCTGAGTTAGCTCGCACGTTGTGCGGTATGCCTTGCTTGTTTTGTGCTCTGATTCTCTGTGATTCTGGTCAATTGCCTGACTTTGCCTGACCCTTGTATTGGGACATGTCAGGTAAACGGCTCTGGTGTTAGTTTGTTGTCTTCTGTGTTGTGTGAACCTGTTCGTGTCGGAAAAGAGCGGGCAGTGTTTTGGAATATCCTACGTGGTAGGATGGGGAAAATGTGTTGAAAGGGGTGGGGTACCTTGCCTCACCCATCGGTGTCCCACTTCCCAAGGAATCCCCATCCAGGTGATCCTCCCTCACTGGTCCACCCCCAGGAACTGGATCCAATAGCGATAGCGATGGCCGTGTCCTGGCCACCTGGATGACAGATCCCCGGGGACCAGCCAGGGTGTACACACGCTACACCATACTTCACACAATAAAACACTGATTACAAGCTTGGCAGTTCTAGGAAATAGTGGCAGTACCACTGGCAGACTTAATTTGCTTAATTTGCTGTAAATCAGACCATTTTCAGAGGAAAACTGGTAGATTAAATCCTCCATGTTATCACCAACAATTAGTGGATTTACCACCCAGTATTTCCACCTCTGGTAAATCTGCGAAAAAACACTATGTATTCCTATAAGCTCAAAGAAGGGGGTATTACCATAGTTACTAATCTCATGGTAACTCCACAGGACCAAGTGGTATTAACGGTAATTGGGTTTGGTGGTAATTTGGCAGATTCATCGCTAGAATACTACTAAACTCATGATTCCGCTAAAATTCTAAATAAAACAACCCTTTATTAATCAAGAGGTAAAGTTAATTTAACAAAGAGTGAAGTGTAGAAATAGTGGCAATAACAATGTTAAGGTTAATATAGGAAACAGTAAAGTACGCTACGAGTGGAAATAACGTTACAGTACCAACAATCACTGTATACCACTACAAACCCAACCATGAAACTTGAAGCATAATCACTCCCCCTATACCCACTACAAATCAAAAACAATCACGTAACTGTAAAAAAACAAAATGAAATTATTTAAAGAAAATTATTACAATAGAGTTAAGGTTAAACCAACACAAACGTACATTCTACAAACACTAGTAATAACAACATTAAGGTAACAACATAATCAACTTTATCAATAAATCAAAAAAATATATTGAATCAAACATCATGGTAACCTTAATGCACTCACCAACTTAAAAGGATACAATATAATCATATAATAATGATCACACACGTGCAATCAAGTAATTGTATACAATGTGAAATGAATAAACAGTAAATTAAATGTACACCTATAATAAATGTAAAACAAATATAAAATGTTTTTAATACAAAATGACTATATAACAAATATAAATTATAATGCACACAAGCATTCCTCCAAAAATGTGCAATTACAAAAAATAAAAAACACAGAGCATTTTTAACTAATAAACGTGAATTAACCATACATTTACAATCCCAGCAACACCTGTGGTATTCCACAACTCCTGTGGTATTCCTAACCACACACACCTCTAACATACCCAAATGGTCACGCAGGCTCACCACCTTTACCCTGCACAACTGGATGTACTACCGTCCAGACCTCTGTGGCACACTCACCACATTTTTCTAGTTTAATGGCGTTGCTACCACCCATACAGCTGTGGTTTCACTCAACCACACTCATACTTACATATGCACTGGAGTCGCTACCTCCAAACCTGTGATGCACTTTCACCCACATACAATACATATTCTGGGTGCTACCCAACACTCGACCTCTTTGACTCTTAGCAAAACACATGTTTTACCCATGTGCACCCATTTCATACATGAGTCACATAAAACAACATTTTGCATTACCATTTTGCAAAAATTACCATCCTAATAATCCATGTTGCACAATATATATACTTCTTTTCTCACCATTAAAGCAATAGCAAACTATATAATTACATTTCCTAAAATCCTTGGCAAGTTTATGTACCACCCTGCATCTTTGTGGCACTCACCCACAATCACTCCGATACACTATGTTCTTGCACCTCTGTGGCACTCACCCACAAACACTTGTGTCTACACTGCCCAACAACTCAACTTCATAGTGACATTTGCGTACACAGCCCTTATGGCGTAACCAAGAAATTATGCGCATTTATTCCTACATGTCCATGTTGGCTGCAGCCTACCCTGCAATCCCTCAATGGTTTCTCTAACCTCTCTCACACCCTGCTACTGACTTGCACACATCTACGCATGCTGTGCATGTTCAGAATGTCCAAATGAGTCCTTTTTGAACCTGAAATTCCTCAAATGTGTTAAATCTAATAAATTTTACTTTTAACCTCATTTCCTGCACGCATATATCCACACAAAAACTTCTCGTGCCCCTCCTTTGCTTGTCAATCCTTAATCTGTTACAAAACTCAGTTGGTACCACAAACTTAATGCATACAAATATTGTGCATGTTCAGAATGTCCAAATGAGTCCTTTTGAACCTAAAATTCTTCAAATGTGTTAAATCCAATACATTTTAGATTTGAACCTCAATTCCTGCACGCATATATCCACACACAAACTTCTCGTGCACCTCCCATGCTTGTCAATCTTTAATCTGTTACAAAACTAGGTTGGTAACACAAACTTAATGCAAAAACAGTTAAAGGATACACGTTGCTGCTCCTGAATGTCCAACGTTATCTTCTGAAAGACCAGATTCGTGACCATCATAATCACTGAAACATAAAATGATACACTGCAGCCATTACTTCAAATGCGGTCCTTGTGCCTCCTCTGCAGTCGCAGCACCTTGATGCACCATAACCCAAATTTGTCGCATTCCCTTCACCAGGAACGACACTCATGATGACAATAATGACATCCTTGGCAAATCCTATAGTGGAATTCAGATTTCCTACTGCGCTCTTATTCCTGTCTGATTTTCTGACTCACTGACGTGCTCAGCAGCGCTCTACATCTCTCAGCCGGAAAATACCCATAAAATCGTAGGCACACTGTGAAGATGATTTGTAAGGGGGTCTCTCCTCTCACCCCACAACGCACTTAGGCTTATTCACTTATCTTATGGCCCAATGCCTTCAGCTCTCCTCTTCCTGTGCACAGCAATGCATGTCGCTGGGTTCTTTCCTCATAACATCATTTATTTTATTCTTCATCCTGCCTCGGTTAACGACTTCGGCTACCGGCTGGAATCTGTCATAGTGTGTGCATTCTAATATGAACATAATGCTTGAATCTGGCGTTCTATGGCATCGCCGACTCCCTTAAACCATCTGTGATGTCACCAGTCACACTTCTGCTTCGGGGCAATGCTGATCTTCATAAGCCAAACGTCACTCATACCACGTACTTCGACCCAGCGCATGTCACGCTTCAACTTCAATATTTTAAAATGGTTCACTGCATCCAAAACACGATCCGCTTTTGATCCTTGAAAGCAAAGTGGCTCACAGGCAGTTTTCCCTGCATCCCTTTCCCTGAGCATACGCTACCAGACTAGCGCTGCCTGGGTCTAACCTTTAGTTCACATTGCGCTTGGGACATACAGAGCCAGTACTCGCTGCTCACTCCAGACTGTCACTTCAAAATCTTCCCTAACATTGTAGTGGCTCATTGGGGTACCCCTCAGCTCACTGTCCGCAGTCTCACATCCTTCTCCAAGTCCCACTTATGAACTCAAAGCAGACTTACACTCCTACATGGGAGAATGCTTACTGGGCTTCATACTTTCCCCAAATCTTACTTTTGGTTTCATATGAGGGTAAACAGCATCACATCCCTGCGCTGCATGACTGGGGAATGATACTTTGACTGGTGAATGGAAACATCACTGCAGAGCTTTCTTCTTCACACCTCAGTACTTCACACTTGCAATGCAACCTCTGACAGGTGACAGCTTCACCCAGCACGCCATACCCCAGGAACACCTTCCTACCACAAAGAGATGCTGCTGGTCATGGCATCAGCTGTCTTCTCTTGCCCGCAGCTCCTTAGCTCCTCCCTCTCTCATGAGAGTCATCTTCACTACGAGCTCTGTTTAATCAACAGGTTTCTTAAACTAATGGGGTGGGATTCCTTCTTCAGTTTAAGGGCCCAGGTATCATTTTAAGCTTCCTTTTATCTTCACTTAACAGACAACACTGCTGGTTTTACTTTAACAGGCTTGACTTCTTCACACAGATTTCTCAATCTTAAAGGCCTCGCTCCCTTCTTGAGCTTCCCTTCAAGGCCATGCTCCTCTCTTTAGCCCCAGGATCCAGCTCTCCCTTAACCTTATGGGTAGCTTATCCTTCCTATATAGGGCTTCCTTCCTCCCTTTTGGTGCCCTGGGTGATGGGTCTTACTTGTGTTTTGGGGCAGTGTTGTCCTTCTTTTCCAAATTCTTCCTGCACCCCCAGCAGCAGGCTTCTTCCACTTTCTTCAGTTTCTTGCTCGCATGTTCTTCTTTTTAAGACCACCTCGTCGCCAATGTTGTAAAGTGACTTCCAGGCTTCTTGAGATTACTTCTATGTTTATTACAAGTACTTAAGTCACAGTTACATGAAGTTATATACATAAGTGGACAGGACATAACACTCTCAGGCTCGTATTTCCAGGCCCGTCATGTCTCCTGCTGGTTTCCCCTTCCTTTATGTCGGCTCGACCTTTCGTGCACCTGTGATATATTAACAGGTTACAATTGTGAGCCATTGTTTCCTATTGCCTGACCACAATTGCTGGTGTTCTATGGACATGCCTGACCCTCACAATAGTTTTCAGGCTTCTTCCTCGTCTCAGTACCAGAGTGCTGAAATTGTATGTTAGTGTGTACAACTGCTAGTCGCCTCTTCCTCGTCCCATTATTAGAATGGTATGACTGAGGGGAAGTTAGAGGAAATGATTGGTAACAACCTATAAAGGTAGGGGGAGGGTTTACTGTCACCAGGCAAAAGGGAGATACCATGCCTCACCTAAAGACATCCTCTCCCCACTCCCCAAGGACCTTCCACCAAGGTGATCCTCCTTCACCTCTCCACCTCCAGGGTCAGGATCCAAGAGCAATGGCCTTTCCCTGGCCACCTGAGAAGAGGATCCAAGAGGATCCAAGGGGAATGGGTGTGAAGATGCCTTCAGGTTTTTCACATAACCTTCCCCTATGCGGGTTGGACTGGGTACTTTACATGAAAACCGAGTGAGAATGTCCATGTTGCCTTGCTCTCGACCCTTCCAGTTTTCCACTGTGAAGCCGTAAGGATGAAGGTCCAAGATCCACTGCATAACCCTTGGATTGGATTTTCTTCTCTGACTAATGCACACTAAAGGGGAGTGATCTGTAATTAGTTGAAACCTATGACCCAAGAGGTAGTATTTGAGATGTATTACTGCCCATTTAATTGCCAATGCCTCCAGCTCAATGACTGAGTAGTTCTTCTCCCTGGGAAACAGCTTTGACTGATGTATAATATCGGGTGTTCCAGTCCGTCATGGTTTTGAGATAAGGCAGCTCCTAGTCCCATTAAGGAAGCATCAGTTTGGAGGATGAATTCCTTAGAGAAGTTGACTACTTTCAGGATCTGAAAAGAGGATCCTAGGGGAATAGGTGTGAAGATGCCGTCAGGTTTTACACAACCGGTTGACCAGAAGTTCATTGTTCATAAAAATGCAAGGAAAGCATCATACCAGACGCCAGAGAGGCGGCCATACAAAAGGACAGAGATTGGTTCATGATGGAATGACCTGTAGTTGGTGGACCGTGCAGTCCCACAACTGTGTCGAAACGGCTAACCCGATCCATTAGCACAGCTACATGAACAGACCAGAACGGTATGGTGGATGTTCTATACAGGGAAGGAAGGTCATATCCCTTGTCTGCTTCCTGACAGCCAGCTGTACAGGGCCAAAGAAGTGAGCCCCAACGAGAGTGGAAAAAGTCAATTGACAATCATCCAAAGTCCTATTAACCCGGTCAAGCATCCCAATTCTAATACAGTTACAGGAATTAACGTAAGTCCAGGAGGGAGTGTTAAAGCTGTCTAAAAAATTCTTTAGATGTTCCATGAAACTTAAGGCAACAAGAGAGAACAGTGAATAGTATGAACTGAGAGCACCTATCTCAGTAATGGAGAAGATATGTTGTCAGTTAGCCTGAGACCGCAACTCCCTGAAATGCCATAGAAGGAGGCTATCTCATCGACCCTGGCATAGTTTATTTTCTCCTTCTCAATACAAACATTGTATAGATGGGGAAACCCCTGCCGAAGGAGAAAATCACTGTAAACCCCCCAGAATCGTCTAGGGCGGGACCATTGAGCCAAACACCAATCATCTTCTGTCATAAGTCTGTTACCCATTGATGACTGGTCAACACCAGGTCCTGCCAAGATTCCCGTCTTTGAAGCTCATGCCTTAATCTTGCCTTCCTCAAGATACGAAGAAAACCCTTATCATTGTCATTTTCTTTGCTCTTGAAAAGCCAGAAAAATCAAGAACCCTTTGAGTATAAAATCCTTAAAGAAACAAAAAAGACAGTAAACCATTTTAGTGATACAGTTTCCTGGCCAGTGCAACAGGAGGGTGGTACTGGGGAGTCGAGAGTAACAGTGTCATCATCCCAGTGGGGTGGATCATGAATTGTATAAAGCCTGGATACTGGGAAAACCTCCCTAAGGGATGTACAAACCTTATTAAGAGTTGAGAAATACATCGGGGAACCGGCTAGGACAAAGGAGTCATTCTCCTAGCCCGATGAGAACATTTTGTGAATAATTGACTTTCTGTTGGGCTATGGAGAAACCGGAACTTTTGTGGAACTTTTTTCTTGGACACTTCACATCCAGGGGAAGGGAGTCATTCTCCTGGATTACGAACAGTATCTTTACTTTATGGTGTTTTGTTGTAGTGACAGGAATAGAGTAGGAGCCTTTTCTGACTGGGACGGTGCCTTTTTGTTTTGACTCACACAGACTTCCTAACCATCATCTGAGTTTCTTTTGTTAGGTAGTGAAACCCCTTTAGAGTTAGGGATGGATATGTTTGGTTTGCATTCAATACATGTTTTATAGTAACCACTATTGCATCACTTGGTCATCCTGCCCAACTACTACATAACATGGGGGAACCCACTGAAGCATATAAAGAAGGGTGGCAAAGACACTGCTTACTCCCTCTACTTCCCCCTTATCCAGTAGCTGGAGCAGTGAAGAAGTGGCTGGGGTAGAAGAGGAGCACCCCATAATATAGACGCAATAGAGCTCACCCATTAATATCAAATGGAAGCATTATTGCACCGCCTGGGAGAATACCAGATCCAGACAGACCAACGTTTCCAGGAGTGGTTAAATGGGTTAGCCACCACTCAACGTTTGCCAAAACTTCCCCATGGCATACTCCAGCCCTGACGGAATGGGGGTTGACCTCAGGAATGTTTTCCTCAATTCTGAAAGTCTGGCCCAACTACATGGATGGACTGAGGAACTAAAGAGTTGTTATCTTACACCCCTCTTAAAGGGAAATCTGCAAGCATCCTATCAGACCCTAAATCCCTTGGGTACTATCTTGCTTGCTGAAATTAAACATGGGTTACTACATCAGGTTAGCCAAACCAAAGGGTTTTATTTGAAAACATATTCAGCAGATTATACTCGCCCCAATTAAACCCCATTAGAGCTAGGGGCCTGCATCCAGAATAACCTCTTCCAATTGTTGGGGAAAGAAATGTTGCCCAAAGTTATGGAGGCATTAGCCTTAGATCAGGTGATTAACCGTCTTCCAACTTCTTTTACAGCAGGCCATACTTCAGCTCAGTAAACAAAGCTTGACTATTGCTGTCGATACAGCACAAGCTCATGCAGAGGTGGACAAACAACTAGGGAATCTACATGAAGGAGGGGAGAATAAGAGGGATAATATCTCTCTGTTTTTGCTGGAGAGTTTGTTCTCCAACATCCAGTCCTTAATTTTAGCTGCACAAGGAAACACAGTATTTATTGCTTCTATTGGTTGATTAAGTCGCACGTAAATCTGGGTGTCATCTGCATGAGAGTGGTATGGCAACCCAAATTCCGAAAGAATGTTTAACAGGATTTGAATATATATGTTGAACAATAGAAGCGAGAGTGAGGACCCTTGGGGTACCCCACACTCGACCGGCACTGTATCAGAGAGGCTATCACCCATCTTTATCTGGTTGGTGCAGTCAGATAAAAAAGACACAAACCATGTCAAAGCCTCTTCGGAGACATGTGCCACTGATGACAGTCTGGTGATGAGGATGTAAAAATCCACTCTATCGAAGTCCGCCGACAGGTCCAGCATGATAAGCATGTTAACAGTACCTCCGTCTACAGCCCCCAGCAGATCATCCCAGACCGTCACCAGGGCAGTCTCCGTTCGATGAGCTGGTCTCAAGCCAGACTGAAAACAATCGAGAATCTTATGTTCGTCTATATATGTATGGAGTTGCCTTGTCACCACTTTTTCTAGAATTTTGCCAGGCCATAACATACCGGCTATGGAACAATAGTTGTCAAGGACCTTGTGGTCCAAAGTCGGCTTCTTCAACAATGGAGTAAAGGAACACAGCCTTGGGATAGTGAAGCATTTATAAAAGAGGCCATAGATTTACTAAGTACCAAGGCGTGCTGTTTGACCAAATAAGCTGGAATTGGATCATATTTAAAATTCGTAGGTTTTAACTCTTCCAGATATTTAAAGATTTCCTCATCCCCAAGAGCGGAGAAAGAGAAACTAGAACAGCAGCTAGATGAGAAAGTAGAGTGAGGGATGTTTATGTCAGCATTAGTTTTGGCTTGGTAGACCAGCATATTGTTTCTAACAGTGTTAACTTTCTCATGGAAAAGGCAGTTGAATTTATTTGCCAAGGTAGCTGATGCTGGAAGATGAGAGTTCACGTTCTCAGGAATGAAGACATTTCTTATAACATGGAACAAAGCCTTGGGCCGATTATCCGCTTGTTTGATAAGGTTTTGCTTTGCCAAGGATTTGGCCAACATAATTTCTTTTTTATATGTAGCCAGTGCTGTTTTTATTGCTGAGTGAAAGATTTCATCTCTTACTTTAATTCAATTGTTTTCTTTTTTCCTGTAATGCTGTTTAAGGATTTTAAGATTCTCCTTGTACCATTTATTCTTCTTCTTCTTGTTTCCTTTAATGGCTTTTAACAGGGCAATACGATTAACATTGTTTTGCAAACCCAGCATTAAATCAGAGTAATACTCTGAGCAGTCCATTTTGGACTGTATATGCGGGAGATTCTGCACAAGATCATTGTCAGATATACTACCCAGATCCCTTTTCCGATGGTGCACTTGTATATTAGGATCAATATTCTGAAACTGGGCCTGACAAAACTCACAAATGAATGGTCTGACCAGCTGACGGGAGTTATAATACAAACGGCCAGCACTGAACCTCTGTGTCCACCTATGTGAGTAGCCAAATTGGATAACAGCTGAAGACCAAGTGACTGCAGAATGTCAAACAAATATCTGCAGTCTCTGTCTTCTATGGTGTTACACCAAATGTTAAAGTGGCCCAAGACGACTACATTATCATATTGAAGTGCCTGTTAGCCTAGATAGATGTCTAGGGCATCCGGGAACAGGGTAGCTGAACCAGGAGGTCTGTAACACACCAGAACGTGATTGGCTTCACTAGGAGATGGGTGGTAGCCAATATTTTGGATGAGACATCCCAGTCAAGGGATTGAACATTACCAATTCTGACGGAGGAACTCATCACAATGGCCACTCAACCACCTCTTTGCATACTTCTGTTGTGCCACTTTATGAGATAGTCATCTGGCACCAGCATATGAAAATGAGCTGTGCAATTATCTGAGAACCACGTCTCAGTTATAAAACATTGGTCAAGGTCCGGGGAACTAATGACCTAATTCAGGGTTGCAGCGTTTTTGATGGCGGAACAAGTATTGATAAGTACAGCCTTCAAGGGAGTTGGCCCAGGAATGCATGGATACTGCTGTCTCTCAATAGCAAAATTAAATAGTCTGATCTTGTTCAAAGCACGAAACGGCAAGGCACCAAGTCCAGTTGACCTAAGTGACAGAAGTTCATCTGCTGAGTATAGAACACCCATGGCACGACAGGTTTTACCTTCTAAAGTGTAGGCCCAAACCGCAGCACAGCCGCCACGGACCGACACAGACGGGCTGGTCGCTGTCACACCTGTAAACTGTATAAAAGGACTAACGAACTACAACCCACTTGGGAGTTGTAGTTCTCAACGCGGGCTCAGAAACCTCTGATGCAGCATTGGAAATGTAAAATGAAGTCAGCCCGCGCTGGTTCCCGCATGACTCCTTCAGAGGAAGATGGAAGTAAAAATAAACTTCCCTCACAGTAATACTAAATTTGATCCTAAAGTGCAGATACTTTCAACTAGTGCAAAATAGTGCAGCCATAGCTTCATAAAATACAATGAATGTTTTTAAAATGCTTTTAAAATGTAATTAAATGGGTAGTTAGCAAGCACGTCAAACAACACCACGCAGCAACACACAATCAGAGGCACGGGATTACAAATTTCCTTTATATGCTGTTGCGCCTGTAAACAGTATAAAGGAACTAAAGAACTACAACTCATTTGGGAGTTGTAGTTTTCATTGCGGGCTCAGAAAATTCTGAGGCAGCGTTGGAAATGTAAAATTAAGTCAGCCTGCGCTGGTACCCGCGTGACTCCTTCAGAGGTAGATAGAAGTAAACATTAACTTTCTTCACAGTAATACTAAATACGGTCCTAAAGTGCAGCTATTTTAAACTAGTGCGAAATAGTGCAGCAACAGCTTCATAAATTACAATTTGTTTTTTAAATGCTTTTAAAACGTAATTAAATGGGTAGCTTGAGAGCTCGCCAAACAACACCACACAGCAACACACTTCATCAGCAACAGATAATTCTTTTGCCTTTTATTGAATTGCATTCTGTTATTTTTATTTTCCCAGTAAAGATGGGGGAATAATCCCACAAAGTGCACTTTTTGCCTAACACAGTTCAATAGTGATTTATATATTTGAGTGACAATATGGTATGCATTCTTTTCAAGTTATCTTTATAAAGCACAGTATTATTGAAAGCCAGACATGTGGGTGAGGCGGGAAATAAGAGAGCAAGTAAGTCTTGAGTATTTGCCCACAGTGTGGCAAGAGAGTTTGCAATCCTGACACTGGTGCAGTTATTTGCCCCCGATTGTGGCTAATATTCAGGGCACAAGTAAAGGACACATATGGGTGGACAACATAACTTTTTTTCAGAGGGCGGACACAATTACTTGTTTTTTGTTTTTTTTAGGTTGGCAAGCTTGCTCAAGTATTTGGCTACCATGATTTTACTCAGGTTGTCATGTTCCGAGTGCAGACGCATACCCACAAGACCACAAAAACTTTTTTCATATTGGGATTTTGTTTTCCAGGGAACATTTCACGACAGATTGCTGGGTTTCAAAGGTGAACACTTTGCTAGCATATTTATTGAACATTTCTTTTTCTAGTGATTATTACATTTTTTAACATCCAATGCTATTTTGTCTTGTGCCCTTTCTTTTAAGGGGAAGGTCAAATGAACTACATCTGCATATTTCATTTTAAGATATATGTTCACTTACTCTGCGTATATTCATGGGTGTCAGCTTTTATTTTCACTATGGGGGCAAAAGTACCAGAACATATGTTATTCTTGCAGCCAGTCAATTTTTTCCCTTTTCCGTGCTGCTTAAATGTGGTTATTTGGGGTCATGCAATCTGTCACAATAGTCACCAAGAGACCGGCAATAAAAAAATGGGCTTGTAGCATGGTGCTTAACCAAAGTGTGTGGCCCATGGCAAATCATGTTATCCCACTGTGCAGTGCCTAAAAACATTGCGAGCTCTCAAAGTCTGCAATATTCTATACATAACAGTTCCAAAAAATCAGTTTGTGATTGATGAATGTCTTTGTGGGATGGGGATGGGTTGCAAGTGTTTTAAAATATAGAGTTGCTGTGCCCACTGTCCATGGCCAAAGGCCATGGCTAGTGGTCTGGTAGTGTTCTAAAAATCTATGGGGGAAAAAAAACCTTTGAAATTAAAGGAAAAAAAAGTTTGTTGCATGTGGCGTTAAGGTGCGCAATCCATTGTAACAAAATCTTTGAAATTCAAGGAAGAAAAGTTACGTTAAGGTGAGAACTTAATGCAACAAAACCCCTGAAATTCAGCTAAAACCACCTTAACTTTGCGCCCCCTGTTGCACAGCCTATGACCAAAATGATGACATCACAGATGGCACCACCAGTGACATCACTGATGACATTGCAGGTGACATCACAAATGAAGTCATCTATGCTAGCATTGATGACAACGTGAATGACATCACTGCTGACATCGCCAATAGCATCATAAATTACATCAATGATTATTTAACTAATGGCATCAGACATACGATCACTCTATGTATTTGCCCATATTTAAACCACCCTTATGTTTCTACAAATGTGATATTAGCATTGCAGAATCGTTCATAACAATGAATACATTGTTTAAAACAGTAAACAGCTACACATGCATCATATGACTACTTGTGAAGCTTTCCTTTGTAGTACGTTGGTAAAGGATGATATCTGAATTATAAATAGTACACTTCTTAGAATGTTCCTGTTTGTGCAAATCATATCTAAGACATGTTCATTAAAATATAATCTGTAGATACATTTACAAAAAAAGTTGTTGAAAAAAACGTAAAGCAACACAGGTTGAACCCTAATTATGTACGATGTTTTAAAATAAAAATACTTAAATACTCAATTATTTTATTGTAAGAAAAATGTGCAGACATATAATTTTCTAAATGATATGAGAAGTGTTTTAAAACAGGGAACAACTATGTATTAGGATATGGTATTAGGATATAGTTTAAGAATGTTCATACATAGTTTTTGAAAAAAAGAGTAGTATTCTAATTCATATATGTATTGAAAAGAAATTAAGTTTTAAAATGCAACATTTGCTTGAAAACATGTTAATAGATGTATATTTCTTTCTGTATGTCTTTTTAAGTGTTTAACATGTTAACATTGAAATAAAACACATACTGTCTGAAGTAAAAGTAATCTTTACATGGTATCTAATGTTTTAATACGTTGACTTGTGTGTATGTCAAAGATTTCATTAGTGATGTCATCATTGTGGTCATAGGGTGCCCAACAGGGGGCGCAAAGTTAAGGTGGTTTTAGCTGAATTTCAGGGATGTGTTTGCGTTCAGTTTCGCCTTAAGGATCCTGTAACTAAAAATGTTACCTTGAAGAAATTATTATGGAGAAAACTTACCAGCAACATTATACAACCCTATACCCAGCTTATACATTATCCCGGGCATTTACAAAATGGCTTATCCTATCCACATACATGCCATTTCCTCAATTGTTTAGGAAATGTCAAGCTTCTTCTTTATTTTGCATGTGTCTATGTGTACATATTTCTACATATTGGGCCGGGTAGACTAAAGGAGGTCTTACAGGCAGTTTCTACAATCCTATACCCAGCTTATATAGTAGCCCAGTCATTTACAAAACGTTTGATTCTATTCGCAAACATGTAATTATGCTCAATTTTCAGGAACTTAAAAGCTTTAAGCTTCTTCTTTGTAATGCACACCACCGGTTAACATTTCTCAGCTGATTTAGTGTGGGACCAAGGTGGGGCAATCGTTTATTGTTTGTGTGGTTGCATAGGGCACCGACAGCAGCTGCACAGTTTAAGAGTGTGGGTACTTGTGCTGCCTTTGCGGACATTCTTTGCTGGACATCTTACCACCTTGTGTAAAAGTTATAAATGCAAGAGCACAATTCAGTCAACTCTGCACCGACTCTGATAGAAAGGCTCTCTCCTCCTTCCTCACTTCTGTAGTGTTAATAACAGTTAAAGGGTTAGGCGGTACCCCCCGACCCTCTGACTTTACTTTATGATCTCCTACCACCTTACTCTACACACACACACACACACATCCCACAGACAGCCACCACAGTCCTATCTGTGAATACATCAACTCTAACTGAGACACAACTAAGCTCCCCTCTTTAGCCCTGTCATACTCTCCCACATCATTCGCTAAGCAGACCCAAAGAGCTCCAGTCTATCAGATCTTGTGTCCTTCCCTATGGATAACATACTCCCAAGCCCCTCCGCAAAACCCATGGAGAGCAGATTGGCACTGAGCAAGAAGCTTCCTTATTCAAATTTTCTTAGCATTCGCCAACTTTGAGGGTAAACCTTTGGTAATCATGGTGTATTTGGCTTTTAACTTGCAGCTAAAGTTTTATGACAATGCATTTTTAATTGAGTGTACGTTTTGGCATGTGGAAACTCGTGTTTAAAACATTACCTCCCTTGCAACCACACCCCTTAGTTTACTAATGCACAAGAGAATGGTTACTGGTTGATGCATTTTTCCCGTAATACACTTTCAGGTGACTGATTACTCGAGTCCCTAACCAGCACAGGAGCAGAGAGACTGGAACATGTGTGCAACCCCCACGCCCTCCCGCAGAAGCCCCCAAGGAACTGATGAACAGAAATTGTGTGTCACAGTAACGGAGGTGGCAGTCACCATGTTTCATGACTTCTGTGCCAATCGGTTTTCTGTTCGTATCCCATTCTTACGACGTTGCCACGTCAAAATATTACTATATTCTTTCGACGCCTCTGGGGTCAAGAGCATCTGATATCACTTCCTCTGACGTCATCTGACAGGATCTCAAATTCCTCATAATAAGCTTTATCTGACTTAAGTCTTCCAGCCATTTGTTAATAAACAAATCCATATTAATATTAAAAATGGGATACACAATTTTAAAACCTATGCCGATATCATGGGATCTTATTAACGTCTATGTAAGAATCCTTTACAAAATCATGCATGACAGCAGAATTAAAAAGACCACAATATATGCGATAATTTCAAATGAACTTCCAGCTATGCATTCATTATGTACAATAAGCTCCTGTGTAACCAAACTCTGGCAATGCATTTAGAAACTGCATAATTACAGTATTACGACCTGAAGATTTACACAATGGCCTAGCATCAGCGCTAATTCTTATTGAACTTTGCCCAAAAAGAGGCTTTAGGTAAAACCAGCATTAATCCATTAATGTGGGGCATTACAAAATTAAGTGCTCGAGTGTCTCTTAGGAGGATTGGCAAATGGATGCATGGATATGCAGCATTCCATTTGTTTCTCAAAGCGGAGACTGGCAAAATTCCCACTCTAACCCTAATGTACAACGCTCTTGCATAATGAGGACTAATCACGTCGAAGTAAACCTCAAGCCCAGGAACATTTGTGTGCAATACAAGTCCAGCATCGGAGCAGATTTGCTGCATTCCGCCATTGTTTGAGTGCATACACAGTCCTCCAACCCCATATTGACCTTTGCGCCAGTGTTTATGACAGAGGGACTTTCCCATAGCTCGGCAAGATTCGGCCTTTTCGACATTGACTGTACGTAACTGCACCAAGGAATACTGGGTGTCAAAATGATGCCACTTTCATTACCACACTGGTGTGGTGAGTTGGTGCCAGTGTGACGCCATTTCACACAGCTGTGGCAGATTACAGCTGGAAATGGCTGAATCCAAAACGTGGGAATTCACGGTGGGCCTTTGCCTACCCTGGCAGTGTGTGTGTGTTGTGTTCCTTTGGAGAAATAGTGGGGGGCCGAGATAATTGGTAGAACGGGTGTATATCATGCGGTGTGCAGTCATAATGTCGACATCAATAATGTCGACAGTCAAAATGTCGACAAATTAATGTCGAAAATCAATAATGTCGACATACAAAAATGTCGACATTTTACATTAATGTCGACATTTTTTCGAAATGTTGTATAAATAAATAAATATATATTTATTGTTGTGTTGTATGTGTTGAGTATGAGGGGTGGGGGGTGGCAGGGGGTATTGGGTGAGAGGGGTTGGGGGGGACATCCCCATAGTAAATGATATTCTTTTTATTTATTTGTTTATTTATTTATTGAATAATAAATAAATAAATAAATATATAATTACTATGTGTTGGGAATGAGGGTGAGAGGGTGGTTGGGGGGGTGTGGGGGGGTGTCAGGGGGGTGTTGGGTGAGGGGGGGTTGGGGGGGGACCCCCCCCATAGTAAATTAGACTCTTTTTGGTTATTTATTTATTGAAAAAATAAATAAATAAATAAATAAATAATTAGATTGTGTTGAGTATGAGGGGTGAGAGGGTGGTTAGGGGGTGTGGTGGGGTGGCAGGGGGGTGTTGGGTGAGGGTGGGTTGGGGGGGGACCCCCCCATAGTAAATGATACTTTTTGTTGGTTATTTATTTATTGAAAAAATAAATAAATAAATATATAAATAATTAGAATGTGTTGCATATGAGGGGTGGGAGGGTGGTGGTGTGGGGTGTGGGGGGGTTGCAGGAGGGTGTTGGGTGAGGTGTTGATAGTGTTAAGGGTTTATAGTCATATTGTCGAAAAAAAAATGTCGACATTTTTTTTTCGACATTATGACTTTTTACATTAAAAGTATAGAATGTCGACATTATTATTTTCGACATTATTTTTTCGACATTTTTGTCTGTCGACATTTTTTTGTCGACATTATGACTATAAACCATATCATGCAGAGAATGTGTTATGTATGACTGCATATGGTCATCAATTGTGACAATAAACGGGATGCCCCGCCTCACCATCCTTAGGAAAATACACTGGCTTTCGGGGTGGCTTTAAATGCGTCATACCCGTCTCTGAGTAATTGTTTGTATGCCGTCCAGCCTATTGGTGATGGGTAGGAAAGGCGCCGAACCGGCAACCAGTGATGCAGTGACTGCAGCCACTGCTCCCCACCACCGCCCGAACTCTCCCCCGCCCCCCGCGTATCCCCCAGGGCAGGTTATCCATGTGCCACTCACTGCAGGACAGGTATTATTGCGCCCTGTGCCACGGTTTGCCCGTGTTTGAGACTGCCTCCTCAGACGGTCTTCATCCAGAAATAGATTTGGCATTTTGAAGACCTGCCTACAGAGCAGGAGTACTGAGAGCGCAGGAGAGGCTGTCAGCTGTCACCCCGAAGGGACCTCCGTGGGCTCATAACGCGCAGTCCCTTCTCAAGTTCCCTGTCTGACCAGCACTTACAAATATTTACACGCTGTGCAGAGGCAATTCTGGACCCGGACAGCCCCTGTGTATGCAGGAGTGGGCTGAGGCCTGCCGTGTGCTGATGCCGCTGTCGCCGCTTGGCATGAGTGGCTGGTCTAAGCCCCCGGGGAAACTGGTCCCCAGCGCCCTGAAGATCCTGCGGGACCTGACCCTCATTTCCCCTCGCAGGTGGATAGCAGACGAGCCGCGGGTGCCAAGAAGACGCTCTTCCAGGAGGAAAGGTACTGTGTTTGCAGGAGTGTGTGGTGCAATCTGCTCGCCAGTTAACCAGTGAGTTAATGCTTGGGGGCTACATCACGTGCTTTAGCTACATGTCTTTAGACCTAAACTAGATGGGGGGGGGGGGGGGCAGAAAACAACCGCCAGAAGAAAAAGGTACTTTAAAAAGCACGAAGGAGACGAGCTGTCCTTATGAGGAGGTTTGGACGGCTGGAATTCACAGTCAGGAGCCCCTAGATCCTTAAGGGGGACCCTGAGTCTGGCACACACAAGCTTGATGACTGCACTTGGGATCGCCTACATGCTGGAAAGCCCAAACACGAGCGGTTGTAGGGGTGGGGTTGCCTGAGGTTGGCCGGTTATTCTGGAATCTTCTGAATCCTTGGACTTCAGCCCAGTAGGGAGGAGTGTTTCCAGCGGGATCCGCCGAGCATGCACTCCCCTCAACACACTTAAGGTTTTTTTCTGGGATCTACTGAGCAGTCCAACAAAGAACAATAGTTGTCTTGGATCTGCTACAGCGAGTGAGCTGTGGCAAAGCCAATTGTTTTTGAGAGCCTCGTGGAAAGAGCATTACCTGGAATCTATTTTACGCACGCAGATCAAGATTTCACTACTTTCTTCCCTGACTCCAACCTTCTGTTCCTTGGTGCTGTTTTTTGCATAGTGCCCACACTACCGTTTGGCCTCTTCATGGCACTTATGGTAGAGGTACAAAAAAGGAAGAAATGGCACAAAGTGTTAATGTGAAGCAAGGCTGAATGGAAGGTATTGTGTCCTTCACACTCCTTATCGAGACACTGGCAACCTCCCCCACTACCTGAGAGATTGTCATTGGCAGGCCCACTAGAGTCTAAATGGAGGATAAGGGGAGCTATCAGAGAGCATATTAGAGGCGGGGACTAGTGGAGTATGGAACCTGCATGCCAGTCAGACCCAGATCAGGACAGAGCCGCAACAGGGGAGACTGCGCAAGCCGAGCGCTTCAATTCAGGATAGAGACGCAAACTAACCAACCCTACTAACAATTTCCCTTTCTGCATACACCTCTCAAACTCCAAACCAAACACAACCAAAACCTACAACACAACAAACCGCACAAACTTCACTACATGGCAACAACAAAAACAAAAACATACATAGCCTTGCACAACAGTACACAACGACTACCGGCCGCAAACACCCCAGGCCCAGCCAACGAACCCACCAGGCTGAGGCCGCCAACAGCACATCACTGCTCTCTTGGCACTTTTCCTGCTTCCTCCCACTGACTCATCCTCCCCTCCTCTTTCAGAGCCGCCAGAGCGCCAAGGGACCACTACAGTGGTGATAGTGCGCGGTACAAATGTCCTTTAACATTAACATTAACTCCTTCCTAAAATCTTTCCCGGGGCATCGACGTGCAGGTTGAGAGATCCGAAGAGACGAGTCCAATCTCAAAGGCAGCCATGAGTATCTAGTCGGGACGAGACTGGGCGTGTTTGGGATGGTCGCTGCGTTAGAAAAAGAGCCCTTTCTGAGACTGCTGGGGCTCAGCCCAGGTGGTGGGAGGGGGAGCGTGCGGGGGGGGGGTTCGGGAGGGCGGTGGCCCAGCGGGGTGGGGAGGGTTGGCCCCAGCAAGGCTGGGGAGCCCCGGCCCACTTGAAGCCCTGATAGGGTATTTCTAAAAAAGAAGGCAGGTCATGGGCGTTGTCCGGGAGAGGGGCTCTGTCACATGTCAAACTTTAGCCTGACATGTGAGTGCCTTGATCAACCTAGAGGTACTGCTCTGAAACCTCACTATATCGGTATAGAGTCCAAAAGACTGCCTGCTCCTGAACAAGGCCCTGCCAAACTCACCCATGTTTAAATATCACGCGAGACGTTCTGCTCTCAGTTTGGACCTCTGCTGCTGACGTAAACAGTTTTGGGGGGCGTTCGTGGGGGTGGGGAGGGGGATTCTGCCCTTGGAATTCAATCAGAGGGCATGGGTTTGTATGTCTGAGAACGCTGAATTGTTATAGCTGATACCAAAACAGCGAGGCTGCGCTCCATGGCTTTGTGTTGAAAACAAGCGCAATAGCCCAAAACATAGTGTTTACATGTAAACAGCCAGTGTTCTCTGTTCATACTCACAAGGGGTAGGTTACAGCGTGGGGTCCTTGGTCTGGTGACTCCCGTGTGCGTTGATAGCATGTATAAAATGCATCATTGTAGTCATCATGATTCGAATCTCAACGAGTTAACAAAAGGCTGGTCCGGATCTACAAAGAGATGACCCGTTGACTTTCAGGGTGCATGCATTTCATTTCCCCTGCAGTGGGTGGGGAACCTACTGAGCTACCTTAGCGACGAGGCACTCACTCCCAGTCGTCAGAAAGCTTGATAATCTTCGAGATCTCTGCTCGAGAGCATGCCGTGGGCTGGGTGGGGAATGAGGCTGGCTAGGCACGCTTAGCAACAAACCGGCCTGGCCGCCCACCACCATGGGGGCCTAGAATGCGAAGAATGCCTGGCCCGTGAGGGCGAAGCGGAGACGCCCGGTGCCAAGCGACGGAGACGTCGGTGCCGCTCGCCCGTCCCAGCGGTCACCCTCTTCACCCCCCATCGCTGCACGCGAACCTCCTGCTCTCTGTCAATAGGGGCATTGTCTGCAGCGAGGGAGCGCCGGCCGCAGGGTGAACCTCCTGGGCATCTCCATGGATGCTAATGCCGCCGGCTGATCTGTGGTGCCCCCCCTGGTCCTAGGCCGACGGGGGGCACAGTGACAGGGCGACACATGGGATGCTGTGGGGGGGTCCCATTGCTGAGTAGACTTTTTCCGTGCCCAGGTGAGTCTCACGGTATGCAGTACGCGTGCGAATGTTCCTTTGGTGCTAATGGTGAGGGGGGATAGCTCAGGAGCAACGTGTTTGTCTTGGAAGTGAGACAACAAAGCGCAACACAGGTTCAGATCCCGCGCTTAAAAACCATTCTCTGGTGTTATAAGAAAACAAATATAATGGTGCATAATGCTGGAAATATATATATATTTGTATAAATCCACCCCCTGTGTTATAAGATAAAGCGAGTGAGGCACTGGTAAAAAGCGTTCTCTACCCCCTGTATCACACAGTTTAGTCAACGAGAAAGCATCTGTCTCTGCAGTTGTTGGTTTCACAGTCGACAACTTAATTAAGCACACGTGACACGCTGAGGGTATCATATATCTATACACAGGTTTTCTTTTTTTCAGACAGTAGTTTCTTTTGGCGCATTTTAGCTCTTCCCACTACCATGGGTCAAGTCCTAAAAATTAAAGTGGGGCAATGGGATGTGACGTCGGCAGAAATTAGCATATCAAGGTGAAATATGCACATTTCATTAAACTGGCTTTGCATAACTCTCCAAATTACACAGGCGTTTGCCTTTCATCAAATGAACACACACACAAAACCAAAAGAGGCAATTTTCATCTAATATTGTTTTTGAAAACGTTAAAAGGTGTGCATGTTTGAAACTCCAAGAACCAATACAAATGTTTCCCCTGGGACTTGCAGTACCGGAAAGGGACATTTCACCTTTAGTTGTTTGTTATTTTTCATCAGGTTGTATAGTGCAGTGGTGAAGTGTCCGCCCTGCGAACCTGACGACTGCAATTTGATCCCAGAGGTGGTCTTTAATTAATAAATTAAAAGAAGACATTCAATGTTTATCATTTGAGCTGGGGGGACTGAGTCCACCCGCTGAATAAAGTGGGTGGACTCCGTCCCCCTGCGTGTACCCTCGACTTGAGCCCTGCCCACTACAATCCAAAGCTGCGCGAGGTGATAAAATACGTAGAAAGCACAGGCTTTCTTTCTTCCCAATACATAGTTTCGAAAGCAGGGCATGAGTGGGGCCATGCCCCCAGTGGGCTGTCAACCGCCCTTTTCTGTGAGCCCAGAATTTAGCATTCCTTTGGCCCTAGTAGATGCATCTTTCATGCCAATTCAGGGGCTGCATCATTTCACAAAGTGATGCTAAAGATTCGAATCATTGGAGGCGCGGGCCATCTAAAATCTGAGCCCAGCAGGTAACCCACGGGCTTCATCAAAGGGGGCATGCTGATATCGCCTGGGAAGGCTTCTATCCTCTGCCACTGAAAGGTTTGCTGCTGATGGCAAGTACATGAGGGTTTAATCATAAAGACTCTGCTCTCCCGGGTGAGAAATCTGACAGGCTCTTTCCTGTAGCACCCCTTTTCCACTGGCTCCCCGGGCTGAGCATCATGGCAGAGGGCTGCCTTCTGCCTGCAACCGCCACAATGTGAGAGGGCCTAAGCCCTCCCATGCCAGGGGCTTTGGCAGCCTGAGCCTATTGCTGTCTTGTCAGATATTGTGTTTGAGTGGTCATCAACAGGATTAGCATGAATTAGGGTTGAAGAACTGGTATCACCCGGGCGCTGAATGAGTTTCTGTATAAGTGTATACAGATTTCACAAAGAATTGGAACAGTCTTGTCGCTTTATATTTGTTGGTGATTTATTAATACACTCAGCCGACATGTGTTTCAACCCAACATGGGTCTTTTCAAGGCTGTGGTGACAGAACAAGATGCGATGCATATGCATTTTAATAGAAAATAACCCGAGTGGAGGTGACCAGTGCAGTATTTTGGACAGCGAATTTATATAGTTTAGGTGAGAAGAAGATATTGTTGCGTCGTTCGTGAGATTTCAACAGGCACATTTACAGGCATTGTGTACAGCGTTGTGTGTATACCGAGTGGTGTGAACCAGGTGTACATTGGTTGTTGTGCGTGACATGAATAACGCCATTGTGAGATGTTTCAGTTAGGTAGACATATAGCATGGATGGTTACATAGGCATTGCAATGAACACATGTTATTTTAGGATTGTATCATAGCACTAAGGAAGGAAAAAGGGAGAGGAGGAAGAAAATAAAAGATGGTATGATTTATAATTGAGGGATTGCTGCTAAGCCGTATTTATACAGGCAACGAGCTGTGATACATGTGTCTTACCGTGTGTGGTGATCGAAAAGCAAATATTGTATTTTATGAACTCTGTCAATAGGCTCTTGTTGTGTAAACGCGTAAAAGGAATAGACAGTGGTGCAAGTACCAGCACTGCCCATGGGCAAATGTAACTCCCGGCATAGATTAAATGGGCCACCTATACAGGCATATCAGGCAAGCTAGTGTTATAACAGTGCATGGCCTGGGGAAATGGTATGTGACTGTTTAGTGTAGCCATGTAGTATTCCAGTTACAAGGGTGAAGCTGCAAGACGCCTGACAGTGCAAGTGGACATATCGGGGCTGGGGTGCAGATGAGGGAGAGAACGGGTCCAGGGTGAGGGCCATGGTTGAGGGACAAGTTTATGCCCAAGGAGCAACTAGAGAGCACATAAAAGTGCAGGTGATCGTTGTTGGGAAAAATAAGAAAGTGCCTGAAAAGGAGGAACAGGACGAGCAAGGGGGCAGGGGCTTGTTTTTTAAAAACATTTTGCCGCCCCTCCATAAACATGTCCCCCCTCCAGGGCCCGCACCCTGGAACCGTTCTCTACCTCCTCTGCGTCCCGTCCCTGATATGTCCGCTTGCCCCGTCGGGCTCCTTACCGCCTCGCCCTTCTAACTGGAATACTGCATGGCTATACTGAACAGTTGCAGGAAACAAACTTGTATATAGGCAAGTCAGGCACAAGTGCTCTGACATTCATTGCGATAAGCAGACATTGTTCTCAGTTCAGCTACATTTTAAGGTTGGTTCACAAATGCACACCAATTAGGGTGGTGTACCCGTCTTGTGAGAGTGATGGGTGGAATGTCTCAATAAATTAAGATCATTGTACTAATTTGCAACACAAAGGCTCCGGCTATAGCTTACCCACGATTTTACCAGAAATAGCATTGAGGATAATAGAAGAGATGCGTTGGCGATGGATGGTGGCGTTAATGATGCATTGGTCACTAGCTTGATTGCAGTTCTTATGTGGGGGTTCACAAGGTCCAAGTTACAGCAGTAGGACTACATCTTTATCCAGTCTATCCTCAAAAACAATATCAGGGTTGCAAAGATTTCGTGAGAGTTTGCACAGGCTGTCTTGGTATATATTGTGTTAACATTCCCTTGCATTTCATGAACAGTTAGAGGCTTTGAGATAATCTGTTCCCATAGCCATCGTTTGGTGCCTTTTGAGCAGAGCTGTGATTTTCTCCATCTTTTTAGTTAGCTCTGTCCTCATAATAATAATAATAATAATAATAATTTGGCATTTATATAGCGCTACAAACTCTCAGGTATCTGAGAGCTGCTTATTATTACCCACGGTGTGTGGTGCTCATTTATTGACCTCGGAAGGATGAAAGGCTGAGTTTGGCCCCGCCGGGCCAGGATTCGAACCTGCGATAGCAGGCTCTGCACGGATGTCAAAGCAAGCGCTCTACTCGCTGTGCCACTTGAGAGTTATTTTTTTCAGTGTGACACACGTTCATTCTTTGAGTAGTTGATTGGTTGGCTCCAGTTTAGAGCACAATTGGCAGTGTTTTCGTTGTAGCCAAAGGATGTGCCTGGGTCTGGCCAATTCTGGGAGCACTGTGATCTGGTCTGTATCGGCAAAGGTGTCTTGATCCTTTTGTTATGTTATATTAGTCTGATTTACACCGTGCACATACACCCGACGGCATGTTGCCACTGGGGTTATAATGGCATGCTGGACCATGCCAGATCTAGAATAACAGAGTTGTCAGCAGATGCTGAAACTGCAGATGGTTCTCAGTACGCCTAATGGATACCAGAAGATCATTCGACAGTTTGCCGGCAGCGACAGAGAAGGCCTGACCCCCCCATGGTGCATAGGTGGGATTCAGGATTAACAACGAGACCAGCATTGCCGGAGCAGAGAGATCGCCCCAGAGTGTATGGCAAAAACCTGTCATGAATATAGTCCACCCCTGTCGGGATTACCCCCGGTGGACCAAACAGAGAGATTTAAACATAATCCTATTGGCCACCGGGAGCCAGTGAAGAGATCTTAGTACAGGGCTAATGTGGGAACCATAAGGGTGGAAGTGGCCACCCGGGAAGCTAGGTTCAGCAGGAGCTGCAACTGATGTGTACGACTGATAGGCTGGGCCAGAAACAGTGTGTTACAGTGGTCTAGACAACTCGTAACCAATGAGGTGACTACCGCAGGGTGCAGAGGGATAGGCAAGAATGGTAAAACGTTACGAAGCACCTTAAGCAAAAATATTCCTGTTTTGCAGACTGCACTCACCTGGGGAGCCATAGAAAGCGAGGAAGAAAGATAAACTCCTAGATTCTTAACCACTGTCACCGGAATAGGAAAGTTACCGAGTGCAGGTTTCTCATTAGGATAGACATGAATTGCCAGCGCTGAGAAATTTTTCAATGTGATTTCATGTTCATCTCTAGTGGTAAAATTGACTAGGATATAGTCCAGCCAAGAGGTCGTGCATATATCATAAAGTTTGATGATTGCAGTTTTTGTACCTATCGGAATATGAGGTTTATCCTGTGACAACTAATTGTGTTTCACACTATATTAGTTGGTTAAAACACAGGATATCCAAGTCCTGGCTGTTTCCGGTTAGAGAGCTCAGCGGGTTGAGTATTTGCTGTTGCAATCTGTGTCATATGCAGGTCGCAGGTTGCGAATCGCAGCAAGGCCAGCTCAGCCTTTCATCCTTCTGGGATCGATAAATGAATACCAAATTTGGTTGGATGATCAGTGTATGCAAATGTTCAATTGAAAGCGCTTTAGCGAAAGCGCTAAATAAATAACAAATCATTATCCGAACCCAGTCCTAGCTGCGGGGATCATCTGCGTGGTTGTTAATGTCAGTGACGATAAGAGTAGACTTTGGGAAAGAGTGAATGTATTTGAAGGGATACAGGAAGCCCACTAAGAACGTGTATGTCCTTTCTGTATGAAATGCTAAACGCAGGTCCAACTATAGGAAGGCATTGGATCCATACATTTGCCCCGTAGGTATTCCTTGATTTGTTGGTGGACACTCCTTAATTTGCGAGAAATCGTGTCTGTTAATTTGAGGGCAACATCACTGTCTATAACCCCGCCTCTCTTTTTTCCGAGTGTTTTCTTGCAAGTAGGTGGGCAGTCACAGGGTTTGAGTGCCCTGTTCAAGTTCTAGGCTGGGAGGCAAAGTGTCAGTGATCCTGTCGTGTATGTTGCAGCATTTCTTGTTGGAAATTCTTGCATTGATAAAGGCACACACCAAAATATTTGCTGGTGGTGTGCGAAAAATACTGTCTGCTACTATCACTGTGGCTGCGGAGGAAGTTGGAGAGTCCTGGCGAAGAAGCAGGTCTCTTAGGAGAATGCAGGTGGGTTTACGGTACTAGCTGAGGATGAAATGTAATAGAAGTAGTCAGAATACAAGTCTGGTCGACCTTAGAAATACTGCTGGAGAGCAGAAGTATAAACCCCTGAGAGTGAAGATGTGGCTCAGACTGTGTCCTGAGGTGAGGGTGCAGCCACCTGTTTCTGCTGTATTCGGAATCCATTGACCACAGACTTGGATTATCATTGATGAAAGTAGGGAGAGAACTGGTGAGACCCCCCAATGAAAGGGAGAGGAGAGATGGTGGAAGGGGAAGCCTACGCAAGAGAGGGGGGATTTATCATGTGAGGATTGGGTGCCTTGCTTCTAAGTGCCACATTTGAGCTCACAGTTGAATTGTCCAGTGTAATGATTTTGCAATAATTGTTAATGCTGGTGGTAATGTGAATGGAGGATAGCACAGGGACAACGTGCTGGTCTTGGAAGAAAGATCACGCAGAGCAGCAGGGGTGTGAATCGTGTAGAAACGGAACTCAGGCATTATGCACGTTATAAAAAAAACAATAAAATAAATAAATGAAAATGAATAAGTAAGGCCTGTTTATGACCTGCTCATGTGGTATCTATAGCTAGCTTTCATCCTACATGAATCCCATGCAATTTCTATTAATTATTTAGCTCATATATATTTAGGAATTATATATTTATTTGATTAGTAAAGTGCACAACAAATCTTCTACGCACTCTACAGTGTTCATGAGTCAGGAATAATGCAAGACTTCCCATAATCATAGGGCGTGTGGTTGGACTATTCTTTGGAAGTTCAGCACCTCTGCATACGACTGGCACAGATATGTGGGTTTCTAAGCCCAGCAAACGTGGCAAAAGGATTGTCCCAACGATGATGGGAAGATTATCAAATGTTGACAATCACTGGCTCCCTTCCTATCTATTTTCTGAAGTTCTGCATTGCTGCCTGTGTTTACTTTGTAGGCCAAGGCATTATTGACATATCATCCTTACCCTTCCGTCCTGATCTCTCCGTGAACGTTGTTTGGTATGATTCTAGCATATCTATCTTTCATTTGGTAAGATGATATGCCGTAGATTGTCCTTCCCTTACTTCAGTTGATGGGCGGTAGCTAGGGAGACAGGGAGGATCGGCTGCAGAATGGCTGTCTCGACTCACTTCTATCGCATTAGGATTATAAACAAAGGTGTATAGTCACATAGATGAAACATGGCGTCATCTCAGTGACTACCAGAGGGTTGTTACATACTTTCTTTGGTGGATTTTATTTTACTGATCTAGATTAAGATTACAATTTGTTTATTTTATGTACACTTTCTTGGGTCTTGGGCTTTGTTGTTTTTCGTATGTGATAGTCTTTCTTATCTGTCTAGTGCTTTCTAGAGTAGACACACATGTTCCATTGTGTAGCTGTGATGCATGTACTATCCAGTGGTCCTTATTTCTCCTCACACCACTTATTCTTCAATTTGACAAAGGGAGATCACAGAACTAGAGCCAAGCTTTATTTTGAGTGCCTTATCATGGTACTGGCGCTCATCCTACAACCCAGAAATGTGCTAATGCTTCAGATCCAGGTCTAGAATACAACATTCTTTCAATCTCTGCCACTCAAGACCTACAAGGATACAAGCACCCAGTCCTCTCTGTTTACTCTGGTAAAACCCACTTTAAGGCTGGTGCCAGAAGAGCAGCAGAGAGGATTTGATAGCATAACGAAAGGAGCAGGTACCAGCAGTAGGATTGGTGTGGGCCTTTTCAAGATTGACATTGGTCTCTGCAAGTTCTGGGGGAGAGAGGGATATGAACAATGGAACAATTTGTGATGGGGTGGGCTGCCACACCTCCCATGCTGGAGACTGGAAGAAGTGCCAAGAGTGTTTATTCAAAATTACAAGCGGTTGGTCTCAGAAATTCACGGGTAGGTCTCATGGCTAAGCGGGTTATCTAGCGAGTTTGGCGCTAGGGCCATCACTCTCTGTCTGTCTGCCGCCGGCTTATCCCATTCCTAGCCCAGGTGTCCTTAGCGTGGAAGCTAGTTGTTATAGATAAGTGCCACCTATTGTCATCTCTCTTTCTATAGCTAAGGGAGACTTCACTAGGACGACGGCTCACTACCTCCCTTGTGATTGTCGATACTTTTCCTAAATTATTCTGCCTAGTACTAAAGGGTAATGGGGAAGGTGCCTTCTTTCACCCAGTGTCACTCTCACTTCTTACATGCATGTTCTTACCTGACCGTTTGCTACACTGGGCTCCTAAGATGTTCTCCACGCACTGCGTTACTATCCATCCAATCTCTCACTTCCCCTTACACCTACACCCTTTGATCTTCCTTCTCTTCCTACTACTGCTCGTACTATCAATCTGACCTCCAACTATCACTCCACTGCTCCCTCCACTGTTAATCTTTCCTCCCTCCTTCCTCTACTACCACTATTACTGCCTCTCCTTCCGTACTGCTATTCCTACCAATACGCAAGTTCTCTCACATCCTGTTGCTACTACCATCACTGCTATCTCTCGCCTCCACTACTCTGACTACCACTCACTAAAACGTACTACCGACCACCACTACCAAATACATCTTCCTACTGCCACCACCACTCATCTGCTCCCACAACTACTACACTGCTGCTACCACCATTGCATCCACTACCGCCTTGCAGTTCCTACTCTACCTCCACTCCTCACAATCTCTACTCACTTGCAAACACTCTAAAGACCCCCTTTCTCCAAAACCTTCTGCACTCCGGTCTTTTTCGCCTCCTCTGGTCTCTTAGACGTCCTTCACCAACCTCTGTCCTCACCCAACTAATCTACACCTAAATCACTCACACACACTTACTTATAACCCCAACCACTTCCCAGGATTGGCCACTTACCTTATCCAATAGACTTATCTGGATCTAGGGGTGTTACATGGGCTGGCCATGGGTAGGGTTGAAGAGGGCTTGTAAGGCCCGGCCCCTTCACATGAGCTGGACAAATATCTAACATGGAGCCCATACTGGCTCCCATCGAGCAGGTGTCTTTCTAGGTCTCCCACTCAAATATCCCTGGTGTAGTGGGTTAGTATGGTCTCTTTGGAGGCTTCTTTTCATTAATCTAATTCCTGTTGGCCTATTGGCCCCTGTTCAAGAGGGATTGTCTGGTTGGCTAGTGGAATCTCTGTATGCATAGACTCCAGCTGGATTTGCCGGCTGGAGCCATGTGGCATTCTTGTTGCGGTGATCGATGTTGTCCCAGTTGCTGTACCCCCCAGGAATGGAGTCCCTGCCGCAACACGGCCTTCCGGTCACTGGCCCTGCCTCCTCGTGCACGGGCTCCAGCTGACTCTCTCTGCTGGAGCAGCACTCCTCCGGGTTGTGGCGCTGGGTTATTGGGCCCACTCTGGTTTGCGTTGTGCTGTCCCTTAGTACCCTACGGGTCTTCTCGCTGGGACGGCGGGAGCAACCTGGACCCTTTTCGGCTTTGGTCCTCCCCGCTGTGACTTCTTGAGGTAAGGAGGGCGCATCCCCTCCATTCAGCTACCCGGGGAGGAATGTTGGGGGTCGACCCCCCTACCCCCTACCCCCTGCTGCTCCTGACATTACCAGAATTCTGGCCCTGTGACACATTATCACAGTTATAAATGTGTTTGAATTTCGGTGTGATTTTTTTGGAAAATGAAGAGAAAACTTTTAACAAGTTTACATAGCATATTTTACAAACATTGTTCGGCAAACTTGGATATGGATATGATCACTTTGCAGGACAGCTTCTTGCAAAATGAAATCCACGAAAATATATGCTTATGTAAAATGCCCTCTGAAATCAGCTTCTTGACCAAATGTTGTCAGACAATTGCCAGAACAAGGTCGGAACAGATTTGAATACACATGTTAACCCATTGTCTTAGTTCTTTCGTAAATTAACCATAACCATTGTAGTGTTCGTTTTTAGTAGCATTTCCTGTCGGATATCTCCCTCTTCTAAGCACTGGTTAATAGCTGTTATCATTTTCCATTGTAATGGTTCTGAATGGTCTTTCACATAATGAGCTAGGTGATCCGAAGACATAGAGAGGGCGATAGTCCATTTACAAGAAGAATAGGACGGAAAGCACATGCAGAGCGTCAATTTAGAACCATGTCCAGAGTTGAAGATCATTTGAAATATGACTGCTCTCAGTAAATACAGATGCCCTTGGCAATGCGGTTGGTAGGCCAACCTTTGCATTGGTTGTTTGATATGCTCTGTTGCTGTTGGTGACCACTTTTGTCAGGCTTCTCGTCATACCAGTACAACCGCATTCCACAAGCAGACTGATAACATTGCTGCACGCTTTCATGCCTCACCTGCTATCAGAAACCTAGCACCTGACTTGTCTGAGGCAGGGGCTTGTTTACACTTCTTGGAATCTTAGCCAGTGCTTTAAGTGGGGTAAGAAAGTGAGTGGGGGTGCACTCATTGGGGCTGTGGTCCCCATGGTAGGCGTGGCCTAAAAAATGCACAAACCATAGTAAGGTGCACACAAATAATAAATGCATCTAAGCATGTATAGATTTGTATCCGCACCTTACTATGGTTTGTGTACTTTTCAAGCCAAATTTTATAATGTAATATATTTCTATATTTATAAAAGATGGCTTGAAACATACACAATTCAAACCATCTTTAGAAACATAGAAATATGTCATATTTCTATGTTTATATAGTTCTATATTTATGAAAGATGGCTTGAAACGTACGCAATTCAATGGATTTTTAAAAGCTTTGCCAACGGCCAAAGACGCCTTGGGCTCAGTAATCTGTGCTCTGCTCGGCAGAGCAGATAGATCACAGAGACCGAGGCGTCTCAGACCCTCTGCAAACCCAGGGGCTCTGTGATCTGATCTAGAGATTAGATCACGGAGCATGGGAGTTCTCTGAGTGTCAGTGACCTGGGGAGGACAAACAAAGGGATCATAACTTCCTCTTTAGACCCCTCACGTGAGGGGTCACAAGAGGAAGTTACAGTGACTGACAGAATTGCCAGCCAGCCACAGTCTTGCTGTGGCTGGCTGACATTCTGTCAGCTTGCCTGATATTAAAATGGAAGGCGCATCTCCCGTCGCGGCTACGGCCATGGCGGGATAATGTGTCCTGCCATGGCGTGGTGGGATCGTGGGGCCCTGGCAGGGCCCCGGCTCAGCCCCACTTTTTGGAGACTGACGGGGCCCAGCCCCGGCTGGCCCCGACCCACTTAAAACACTGATCTTAGCAAACATTGTTAGAGCACACAGCTCACGTGGATTGTCTCTTGGCACTTATCGAATAGGCCTTGTCAAACAGCAACTTCGGGGCACACACTACTATGAAAGATCACGGGGTGAGTCGCCCCTGTTGAGATTTGCTCCAGTAAGCCACAAGTTAATAAACCACACAATAATTGAGCAAGACAGCGTAGACAAATCATACCACTTGTCAAGGTGCACAGAGGGACATCAATTCACCAAAATGCCTGGGGTAGCAGAAGCGAAATCACACAAGGAGGGGATGACATCACAGGGTGTGATGTCTGTTAACCTTTGACCCTCATAACATTACGGGTATAGCACAAGGCGTATATAAAATATCACATACTTACTAAGGCAGACAAGGGACTATTTGTGTTACGAATAGTATTTTTATTAGGGTTACCCCTTAATATGATATGGGTGGAGTTAGTGGTATTGCCTTTATAATGCAGCACAGGCACATTGAACCATGGCAGTTACAACTGGACATGCAAGATATAATTGCTAAATGCTAAGCACCTCACTACATTTCCAGGTGCTGCCATAATATGTTATGTATACATATGTATATGTATACACTGAGATCATATGAATGCGAAAGGCTCACGTGGCAGGGCTAGTCTAAATATATAAGGTGCAGCAACACGCAGGTTTTGCATTCATATGTGAAGCGCAGCCTCCAATTGCTCTGTAGTGCAACCTAATGCCAGTTAATGGGGGTCATTCCGAGTTGGGTGGTAAGGGAAAAACGATGCCGGTAAAGGACTACCGGCATCGTTTCCCGTTACGGCCCATTCTGACCCACCAGACCGTTATTTACGGCGCCGTAAAGTATGAGGCCGTAAATAGCAGTTTAGTGTCACGCGCCCGACACGCCATGCCGAAATTAGCGGCATGGTGTAAACCGGAGCTGATCCCAAGCAAAGCGGACATGGAAAAAACGGCCTCCACAAGACCGCAAAGTACCTTACCGCCATGGAGTAAATACCGGCATCGCCGAGAAGGTGTAAAGAACCCTGAGCAGTGTTTCCAAGAGGAACAGGTGCACTCAATCAGCACAGGTGGAGGCAATGGAGTCTGGCACAGCACAAAAGGAGCACACCCACACACACCACACCCCCTCCCACACCAAGATGATACCAATTGTAGCAGCATGTCTGGAGCTGGAGGCCCTGCTTGCAAGGCAGCAACTACAACAACAGCAACAACAACAACCACAGCCCCCACCACAGAGGATACACAGGAGAAGGAGGATGAGACAGGCCCAGCATGCCCTACCGGTGCAGCCACCATTACCACGCCGGCAGCCCCCAATCCCCCGCATCAGAGCCACCCCCTTCAACCTCACACCAGAGCAGATCCACACCCTGTACCGGTTTGACCGGGACACCATTACCACCATAGTGGACCTGATACATGATGATATAGTGAGCCGCATAGAAATCAGCACTGCCATCCCCCCTCTACTGAAGGTAGTGTCTGTGCTCCACTTCCTTGCCACAGACACCTACCAGCATACAGTGGGGCACATGCATGGCATTTCACAGCCCATATTTTCCCGGATACTCAACCAAGTGCTGGATGCCCTCCTCAACCACACAAGGGACTACATATCCCTACCCCAGACTCCCCAGGAGATATATGACACCAAAGTTGCCTTCCATGCACTGGCAGGCATGCCAAATTGCATAGGTGCCCTCGACTGCACCCAGGTTGAATTGGTAGTCCCGCATGCCATGGAGGTGCCGTATCGCAACCGCAAGCAATACCACTCCATCAACGTCCAGATGGTGTGTAATGCCAGTAAAGCCATCACACATTGCAATGCCCGATACCCCGGTTCAACTCATGACTCCTTGGTCCTGCGGAACTCAACACTACCACGCTACATGGAGCGACATGCTGGACGACGTGCCTGGCTGCTAGGTGAGTAACCTGAATGGGCCATGGCAGTGCATTGGGGCTGTGAGTAGGTTGTCTGCATACTCCACCTGGGTGGGAAAGGGGGGGATGCATACTCCACCTGGGTGGGAAAAGGGGGGGGGGGTGAATACTCCACCTGGGTGGGAAAGGGGGGGTGCATACTCCACCTGGGTGGGAAAGGGGGGGATGCATACTCCACCTGGGTGGGAAAGGGGGGGTGCATACTCCACCTGGGTGGGAATGTCCACGCCAGTGCACGATGTTCACCTCACAGCACACTGTGCCCCAAGGCAAGTGACACGGCACATGACCACATAACCACACAGTGATGAATTTGAGCCGACACCTAACACTACATGACTAACAGGAAACCTGGCCAGATACCACAACACATGCACCACTCATCGGCGGACCTTACACACCGTAGCGGCATCCGGCACCATGCAGTGCAAAGCACCATGTCGCTGACTCCTGCATCTCAACACACAGGACAGTCATCCCTGGGAGTGCATAGAAGTGAGTCTAACAGGGATCCTACAGCGTGTCACTGGTCCTGCACCCCCATAGGATTGCTGCAAGTCACCATGGTAGGGATCCGTGCAGAATGACGAGTATTCTACCAACTACAGCCAACACCCCCTTTCACCAAGTCTTGCGCAAGACATCAATGAATACAGTCCAACACTGCTGCATGCATATACGATGCACATGCAACAAGACATGAGTGCACACCATGACCCATCAGGGAGAAGCTACCCCCTCCATCATTCCATTGCACAGGACACATAGCCGGGCCAGTAATGGGGTGACTGTATCCTGGGACATGTGTGTATGGCCAGTAATCACCTGCGGCCATGTAAGACCAGTATAATTCTCCACCATGAATGCACAAACACTTACCTTCATTACACTCTCATGCAGGTGATGCTGGCTACCCTTTGAAGCCGTGGCTCATGACCCCGGTCCGCAACCCACATAACAGGCATGAGGAGGACTACAATAGATCCCATACCCATACATGGGTGGTGATAGAACAGACCTTCGGCCTGTTGAAGGCACGTTTTTGTTGCCTCAGCCGGTCGGGTGGAGCAATCATCTACAGCCACGAGAAGGTGTCCAAGATCACCATGGCATGTGTAATGCTGCACAACATGTGCATCCGTCGGAACGTGCCACTGCCCCCTGACGTGGAACTGCTACCACCAGATGATGATGAGGGGGAGGAGGAAGGAATGGCAGGACAGCATCACGGTGCCGATGCACAGGAGGGACGTTCCGTGCGGCAATCATTGATCGGACAATATTTCTGACTCACAAGTCAGCTGAGGGTGTGAGGATGACAGGACATTGGGCACTGGGTGTGGGGATACATGTACACCATGCACTGTGCAACATTAAAAGACACATGCACAATGATCAATGTCCACTCTGTTTTTTAGGGATGATCAACCAGTGTATTGAATAATAATGTAGAAACGTGTACAACAAAACCTCCACCCTCAACCCCCTCCCCCTCCCCTCCAACTCCCACACACACCCTCACCCCCCTTCCCCTCCCCTCCAACTCCCACACACACCCTAACCCCCCTCCCCCTCCCCCCAACTCCCACACACACCCTCACCCCCCTTCACCTCCCCCCACAACAACCCCACAATAGTCCCATCAGTGCAACATAGGCCACATGTGTGTGGCAGTAGGGTCAATGTGCACTCCCAGAGCCAGGGGGATCCATGTCGTGGCAGCGCAATATACGCAGTGACCGACGGACAGGGCTGGTCTGCATGGAGGAGCTTTGGGAGGGTGGGTACTCCCACTGGGGCTGTGGTCTGGGGGGTGCTGCCTCCAGGGCATCTGCGATCCGGCCCAGCACCTCACAGAGCCGGTTTGTGCTCGCAGTGATCACCTCGCCCAGAGCCTGAAGGTCATTGTGCCACTCCAACCTTGATTCGCGGTTGTCCCGGATGAACTCCTCAATCAGGCCCGTGAAGTGCTGGGTGCGCACTGCATCCATGACCGGTGTGGCCGATGTGCTTGGCAGGCTTGGTATTGAGCCTGCAGCCCTTTCGGGACTTTCTGCAGGGGAAGTGGATCCAGGACAGGCAGGTGGTACTCCTTGGCCTGTGAGCCCTGGGGTGTCACTCTCCCCAGGGTCGCTGTGTGCCACCTGGCTGTATGATGGAGTATCTGGGCTATGTCCATTGTCATTGGGGTCCTTCATGTTGGCCACGGAAATTGATGTTGGGCTATCTGGCACATCGAGGAGGCACATGGCAGCATTCTCCCCTGCCACACTGGACTCCTCAGAGTGCACCGTGGGGCATGTGTCCGACAGCACTGCAGGCATGGGTAGGGGTGCGGGTGGGGGTTGTGCACCCTCCATGGGGGTTGCTGGAGCAGGTGGTGTTGCATGTGTTTTCTTCCTGCTTGCAGGTATACGGTGTCCCCTGGCTCTGCCCCTGGAGGTACTGGCCTGGGTGGCTTCCTGGTCCTCACTTTCATGCCCGCTGCCTGTGGGGGGGAAGAGAGAGACGGCATGAGCAATGATTTGGGGGTCAGCATTTCTTCAAGCCTATGGTATAACAATGGGATTGCAGTGTTTTGTTGACATTTGGGTGGTGAGTGGGACAGTGATCTGGGCTTGGATGGAAAATGCATGCAGATGTCTGGGTCACTCATGTTGGCGGAGTACTGTGGTGACTCACATTGACAGCCTCTTTGTGTAGTATGGCCAATATGGGTTGCAGCCTTGCACCTGACATCAGCCTGGGTCCCACTTGTTACGGCATGATTTCATTGGGGGGGGGGGGTTCCCCATACATGATGTGACAGCTTGCCCAGCCCTTGGCGGTGCCTTACATTAGGAATGCATTTACTGTCTTGACTCATGACACTCACCTCCATCAGCGGATGACGGAGCACCGCACTCCATTTCGCCAACCCCTTCTATGGCTTCTGTGCCCATCATGTCCACACACGTTTGCTCCCAGGGCATCATTTTGATGGGAGAAGCTGGGCCTCCTCCTGTCTCCAGGGCCTGACTTCGGTTGGCCGATAGGATGGCCCGCACCCTGAGACGGAGGTCATCCCACCGTTTCCTGCAGTCCTTCGTGGTGCGGGGGGTGTTTCCTACGGCGCTCACCCTCTGTGCAACCAAGTCCCAGATCTCCTTCTTCCTGACGACGGTGGGCCTACGCATGTCACTGCTGAATACTATCTCTGCATGTTCGTGCAGAGTGTCCACCTGTACCTGGAGCTCGTCCTGTGTGAAGCGCTCCTTCCTTATGCGGGCGGCACCCTTTTTCAGTGCTTTCGGCATGATGCTGGTCTCTAATGGCTATTTTTCCGATCCAAATATGCCTCCGGGTCCTGTATGAAGAGGATGGCAATGGATTGTGTTTTTAAAGATGGCCGCCGCGCTCCTTCCCGTTCCTGTGCGATGACGTAATTTCCATTTCCGTTAATTAGCGGTGACCGTAATTTACGGTATCTGTAAATTACGGTCACCGCTAATTACGGATGGCGAAGCTTCAATGGCGGTGTTGTAAAGAACGTCTCGCTTCATGCCGCTAAGGGGTTTAACGGGCCCTTTAGCGGTATGCCGCTAGGGGATTTACCGGCATGGCAGAAAGCTTGTGCCCCCGAGGTCGGAATAGCCTGTAAATAGCGGCGTGGTACCAGATCGGACTCGCTCTTTCCGCCATGCCGGTAAAAACCAATACTTACCGCCAACCTCGGAATGAGGCCCAATGTCCCTCTGTTTGATGTGCCATGTAATATCCTGCCACACATGTGCAGATGCCGGGATCATAAGTCAAATGCAGTTTTACATGCCTTAGAAATAGCATTTAATGATAGTAAATGCTTTCTATTCATGATGTGGTCACACTATGAAAGATGCAATCCCCCATATCCTCGTGCTGCCATTGCATGTCGCACGCAGCATCAAATGCCCCCATAATGCCATGTAATTGCAATTATTTCCACATTGTTGTGGTAGACGTAACATATGTAAAAGACGGCCTAGCATGTCCAGGAGCTGCGATCATATTCCAGGTGAATCTTCAATGCCTCAGAGTCAGTTCATTATAGTGAACAACTTATATGTCTGGTATAGTCCGCATATATGAGGAACACCATAACATTCCCACTTGCCAATATCATAAGCCAAGTTCAGACATAAGATCAATATTAATGCTATTCATTGTAAGTTATGGCTCATATGAATGGTATAATCAGAGTTTGTATTGTGCAACCTCACATGTCCAATTGCTGCTATCAGATGCCAAGTGCTTGCAAACATGCACCAGTAATGCCACCCAGTGCCAAATCATGTCTAACATGCATTGTACACACCACCTGTAATGTGCTGCCTCACATGTCCAGTTGCTGTCATCATATGCCAAGTGCCTGTAGAAATATAATTTGAATGCTATACAATTATTGTTTCATATACATGATACCACCATATGTGAAGCATAGCCTCACATGTGCACCTGCCGCAATTGTATGCTAAGTGCAGAATCAAATGGCACAATTATGCCATATAATGTCAGTGGGATCTTTGTGAGGACTGTGCATCCATTACTGCACGGTCGAAAATGTAACATTGTTTAGAACAAATCGATGCGAAAATGAATTCAGGGGGAGACCTTCACAGCCTCCCACATCCCCCACTTAAATGATTACCCCAACCCATCCCTCTCTCTATATTTTCACATTGATTCGTTGTAAATGATGCAATATGTTCAGCTCTGCAGTAATTGTCTGTGCAGTAAACGGCTGATACTGTGTTAGTGTCTAGTTATGACATCTAGTGTCAGTTAATCACTCGTATGTAAGTTGGAGTCCCCACATGCCAATGTTTAAGACTTTGAGGATAGAAGAGCAGTTAAAAACCCTTGTCCCCTTGCTTGCCCCCTCAACAGCTGTCACAAAGAAGAGTGTAGAGGAAGGGCAAGTGCGACAAATTGGATTCTGCTCTATAGATACCCGTATTCAATTCTTGGTGGGCTGACACCTTCAGACCCGGTGTCGAGCGTAGATGCGATGTGATCAGGCTCAGTTTAGGCACGTAGGATCGTGAAGGACCCAGCAGCAAGTGGGTGACCTTGTCAGAGATCTGGTGAATCCTACTCTTCACCGGCTTACTGTCTCCAGTGTCCGCATCATGGGTGCACCAATCTGCGCAACCTGGAGTCAGAGAAAACAAACTGGCAAACTGGCCCAGTAAACAGAGACAGTCTGTCAGTTGCTGTTCTGACAGGACGGTTGCAAGGTTGACACCTTCAACTGACCCATCTGTGGCTTCAGTGTACAAGAGGTCTCGGAGGGAATCAGTCTCCTACTCAGTCTCTCCATCAGTCACTAATGCCATAATCAAGTCATCCCGGCTATAACAGGGTTTTAGCTGATTCACGTGCATGACCCTGTACATCTGTTTAGGTCCTTTCACGTCAATGAGATAATTCACCTCACTGACCTGTTCCAGCACACATTAAGGCACAGCCCACTTGTTCTGAAGGGCACTGGGTTTGACAGGCTCCATAATCCATACCCACTCGCCTGGAGAATAGACTATAACTGTGGCCTTCTGGTCGTGCCAATGCATCATCAGCTGCTGAATGGCATTTCGATTCTTTGTTGACTGTTCCATGTACTTTGCCATTCTGTAACGAAGGCCAAGTTCACAGTCCACCACATCTCATGTATGGGATGAGGGTTTGCTTTGCAATCCCGCCTTCACTAGACTTAGGGGACCTTGTACAGAGTGTCCCAACAGAAGCACAAAGGGGCTACACCCTACTCCCTTCTGTAGCACCTCCCTAGAGGCAAACGAATATCCCATTTTCTCCTCAGGTGCTCTTCCATGCCACCTATCATGCCTTTCAGGGGCTTGTTGAACCGCTCAACAAGCCCATTGGTTTGTTGATGGAAGGAAATAGAGAACCGGTAGGTGACTCCACACTCTTCCCACATAGGCTTCATATATGCTGTTATGAAGTTTGATGCCCTGTCAGAAACAACTTCCTTGGGGAATCCAACCTGGGAGAATAACCAATCAGAGCCTTCACAACCACAGGGGCCTTGATGCTCCTCAGAGGGACAGCCTCAGGGTATCTTGTGGCATGGTCTACACCACCAAGATACATCTGTTCCCTGAGCTGGTTTGAGGATCCACGATATCCATGACTATTCTCTCGAAAGGCCGCCCAACCATGGGTAGTGGAATTAAGGGGTCCTTTGTGGCACCACCTGACTTGCCAGAAGCGTGACAAGTCGGCCAGGACCGGACACATTTGTTAACATTTACATCGAACTGTGGCCAGTAAAAGTACACAGACAACTGGTCTGATGTCTTAGTGACCTGCTAAAGGGATTCGGTGAGCCAAATCCAAAAGGAACTTTCTGTGGTACTGGGAAATCACCAACCTCCTTATGCCCTCGCCCTCAGAGTCTTTTGGCTCAATGTTCAGGAGTTCTTGCTCACAGTACACTTTGAACAGTCCAGTGGCCTCGCCCTTAGCCTGCTCCTCCGTCTGCTTTTGCAGACCCTCCAGAGTGGGACACTCTTTCTGGGCTGTGTAGAAGTCAGTCTGATCTGGGCCCCCAGCTGATGCAAACTCATCCTGCTTGGGCAGACCCTTCAGATCTGCACCAACCTGTTCCTCCACCTCAGGTTCCTGCACTGCGCCAGGCAATTCTGAATTCATGGAGTCCCCCGCTACCAAAGTAGTGTCCTTAGTGGCTACTAGCCCTTCTACCGCAGGTCCTTCCAACACACCGTCTGGAAGCACTCCATGCCCTAAGGCTCTCAGAATGTTTAATTGCGTGGTCTCTTTGGCCCTCAATCATGTATCCGCTATGACTATTTCAGGTTCAGGAAGGTCATTACCCAACAGAGATGGGACAGGGATGGAGTCTTTCACCATTACACAGGCTGGGTCGTTTCACTTCGCCAGATGAACTCTACTATCGCCAAGGGGCACTTACTCTTAGCATCAAACCCACTTATGCACAAATCAGGCCCAGCAATATACTGGTCTAGCTGTACCCACTGCTCGGTGAAAGTAGTGTCGCTAGCCGCAGTGTCTCAGACTGCAGGAGTTTTCTGTCCATTGATATACATGTGTTATAGATAGAGTTGAGTATTATTGAGAACTGTGATCTCTTCTGGAGATCTGGTACAGTTCCCACTCAGTGTAACCAATCCACATTCAGCCACTCCCATGCCAAGTGGGAAGCCCTCCTCTGAGAGGCCCACACTAATGATGGCCTCTTCCACAAGTCCAACATTCACTATAGCTTTCTTGGGTAAGCCCTTGCAAGCAGAATCCCCTTCCCGATGGCCCAGCTCCTTACACATGAAACAACCTTTGGGTGGTCAGAACACCAGTGTCTCAGTGGTAGTGGTGCCTGTGCTCTTCTTTTCAGTGTGCACGGCTGAACTAGAGTTTGGGGGTTTCCCTATGTTCTTTTGGGGACCTCACTTTGAAGAGGATTGGGTTGGACCTTTGTCCTTCCCATCCTTATTGACTTTTTTGTCTGCTGATTTCTCTTCCAGGTTGGGTGTGCTCGCCTGAGCCTTTTTCAAGACTTGAGTACTCACAAACCTGGTGGCGGCCTTCGCAAACTCCCTAGGGTCTGTGATAGTCTTGTCCACAAGATGCTGGTGTCGGTCAACCTCACAATTTTTCAACACATGCTCACAGGCAATCAAATTGTACATCCCTTTAAATGTGGCAACTTTGTTAAAGGTCACCTACCCATATTTCAACAAGTGTGTCAATGCTTTAAATGTCTGCCCACTTTTCTTTCTGAGCTCTTTAAAGTTCTTGAGATACTGTTCTGGGGTTTTTACAGAATTTCCAGAAGAGGGCTGCCTTCATGCTCTCATAACCATGCCTTTCCCCAGGAGTTAACTGAAGAATTGCATCAATCCATGGTGTCGTAAGCGACTCTTCAGGGCTGAAACCAGCTCATGCACCTCAAACCAGTCAAAAATATCCTTCCCCACTTCATAAGCCTGTACTAAATATTTAGGGATGTTCCCTTGGGGCTTATCCCGGGCACTCTGGTTAGCCCCTACTGCTGGTTTTGCTAGAGGCGGACCTGTTGGCCTCCTTCTGCTCTTCATGCGCCAGCTTGCACAGCTCTATGGTGACCTTATCCTGTTGTTTCTGTTCCTCTTGTGCTAGTCTCCTCTCCTCTAGCAGGAGTTTTCTAGCTGCTACCTCAGTAACTGCTCGAACAATTGTGGGCTGCTAAGGGACTGTGCTGATGTCTGGGACCTGCGGGATGCCGCAGTAGCCCCTGTCCTCACTGACACTCTCGAGTGTTGAGAAATCATACTTGCCCACCGGCAGGATGATTGGCGAGAAACACTGCTCATGCGGTCTTCCTCGTCACTTTCCCCCTCCGGAAGGTCTTGTCCGTTCGGGTAAACAGGGCCTAGCCCGTCCCCTGGAATCTTCTCACCAACCACCCTTGCTTCTACCCAAGGTTGGAGGCTGGTTAGCAACTCAGGTTTATTAGCCTTAATGCTGTGGGGAAGTCCCCTCTTCACATAAGATGCGCAGGACATCCCTGGTCATGCCTTTTACAGTCTCCATGTCAAGCTCCATGACTATTACTAATACGTGTAAGTGACTAAAAGTTTCCTGCAACAGGATTTTTACGTTGGGTGACTAAGCTGTGCACAAGGCTCCAACTGATGCGGCCGCTTACCACCAATGTGACAAACCAACTTCCGGGGCACCAGTGGTCCATGGATTAACATTAGTTTCTAAATCATCAATCAGCCCCACAACTCTAGTACACCAAAAGGGATCCAAACAGATTGGAACACAAGTCAATTATAAACCTCCTAGTCCAGTTTTTGGTAATGTGGACAGAACGGCAGGCTTAGCTCGGCAAGGTCGTAGATCATTGGTTAGGTGCAACACAGCAAAAATACAATTATTACCCAATGATAAAAGCGACTGTCCAGTCAAGGTTGTATAACAATATCTACTTTATTATTTGCACAACACACGGTTCTAGCACACTACAAAATCCAACCCACCCTGTAAAGGATCACGGAGGACAGGCAGTTTCACGAAGGAAAGGGAAGCACTATAGTACTGAGGGGAGGGTAGTTGGTAAAGTAATCTGTCTTACTGTTCAAGGTTATTTGGTGTCAGCACCAAGGGGCAAAGGGTTGTAACTGTCTCTAGGGGCCTTCGAAGAAGGACCGGGGGCGAGTGGGCAGAACCACAATGTACCTGGTGCTTAGAAGTTTGTGATGCTCAACAGCGTCGCAGCAGTTCCAGGACACTTCACAGCTCCTGAGAGCTCTGTTCCCTGGGAGATGTTTAGGGGAGGGATCTTGCTTCCCTCTTGAAACTCCAGGCCTACTTTCACTGGTGGAAGATGTAAGGTAGACTGTACCTTCAGCCCAGGTCCAAATGAGTCCTTCTTACTCCTTTCAAAGTCGTCAGATGTTCTGCAAAGTGAGGGGTTCAGCCCTCTTTTAAAGCCAAATCGTCCCCAGTGATTGGTGCAGGCTAAGTCTACCTTAATGAACCAATCCTGGGGGCCCACCAACAATCATCTGTTATGCATGATGTCAGGACCAAAGTGCTCTGCAACAGGAAAAGGTGAAGCATGACAACATATACCTAAGTCCTACCCATCTTCCTGTCTTTTGTAGATCAAAGTGGTTAACTACTTGCAGTTCTGCCACTGCTGTTTGGTGAGGTCTAGAGAGATTTGCACTCCCTCGAGAGACCTATCGGTGGGTTCTTCCTGCAATGAGTCGGGGAGGGGGTTCCGACTCCTCCTAGGTCATGTCATCCATGAACAGAGCCATCACTAAGTCATTTCAGCTTTACTGGGGTTTAAGCCAGTTGCAACGGAAGACCTGATGCATCTGCCTCAGGGTATTTGTATTAAGGAGGCTTTTAACATCACTAATCTTTCCCAGCACCATATAGTGCCCTGCCCACTTGTCATGCAAGGCACTGGGCTTGACACGCTCCAGGATACAGACCATCTGGCCTGGCCCATGTTCCATCATGCTGGTCTTCTGGCCATGCTAGTCCTTCAGGCACATGCTGCTCTTTTCCCTGTACTTAGCCATCTTGGATCAAAACCAAGCACATAGGCCACTATGTAATGGGAAGGAGTTTGGGGATTGCCTTCCCATCATTCCCACACCAGACTTAGCAGATTCCTAACAGGATTGCAAAACAGAAGCCCAAAGGGACTGAGTCCAACACAATTTTGTGGCACATGCCTATAAAATGGCAGGAGAATATCCAACTTTCTTGTGAGAGGCTTGTCCAAGCCACATATCATGCCCTTGAGGGTCTTGTTGGACTGCTCAACAAGCCTGTTTGTTTGTGAGTGAAAAGCCACGGAGAACGTGTAGGTTACACCACATTCATCCCACATTGCCTTCATATATGCCAATATCATCTTGGATTCCCTGTCAGAAATGACTTCTTTAGAGAATCCCACATGAGAGAATAACTCAGTGGGAGTTTTTGCAAGGGGGGCAGCCTCAGGGTACTGGGTGGCATAATCTACCAATATGTACCAGTTTCCAGAGGAGGTTTGAGGATCCAAAGTTCCCACATTGTCCATACCTATCCTCTTGAAAGGATGCCCAACCAAGGGTAATGGAATTATGCCGGCCTTAGTGGTGCTGCCAGCCTTGCCGGATGCTTGGCAAGTGTGGCAGAACCAGACACATTCTTTTATCTTTGACCCTAGCTGGGGTCAATAGAACTGGGCAGACAGCCTGTCGGTTGTCTTTGTCATTCCCAGAAGACCAGCCAGCAGAATGTCAGGAGCCAAGACTAGAAGGAATCTTCTGTGTCCCTGGGGAGCCACCATATGATGGCTGGCCCCTGCCTGCGAATACTTAAGCTCACTTTACTAGAGATAATTTTCCCAGCATGCCTGGGCCTGCTTTTCTAACCGATCACGCAGGTCTGCCCAAGTTGGGCAGTCATGCTGTGCCTTGCAAAGGTCAGCCTGAAACGGGGCCCCAGCTTAGGACAAATCAGTTAGCTCATGGAGACCCTAGAGGTCTAAAACTACCATGTCCTCCACCTTAGGATTGGGGTCTTCACTGGTAGGCAGCCCTGAGGTCACTGAGTCGGGTGCCACCACAGCAGGCACTTCAGTGGCCACTAGATACTTTCCTGCAGATTGTGTCTCTGTGGACTCTGGATGTGGACAGGGTAGTAGAGGTGGATCCAGTCTTTTGCTGTCATCAGATGGAAGAGCCCCTGGACCCATGGCAGCCAGAACTGCTTCCACAGCTTCCTCCTTTGCCCTAGATCATGTGACTGCATCAGCAATTTTGGCATCAGGTTTTTTGTCTGCCAGCAGACAGTCCACTGAAATGGCATCTTTAACAGCAATGCAGAGCTGAGAGGTTTCCTCCTCCAACTGAACTCCACGATATACAATGGGCTTCAGTGAGACCATTGAATCCTCTAGCTAGTCTGGGAGGACTGGGGATAATCTGGTCCTCTTGCACTGACTGATGTCAAACAGCAGTGATACTCGAAGCAGGATCTGTGGCTCTGCTCCCGTTAATGACACTTGGTCCAAAAAGATCTCTGTATTTGCAAGAACCGGGGCTTCGTTGGGAGACCCAGTACCTTTCCCGCTCAGCTATCCTAGAGTGCATTTGGCCAACTCCACGCCATTTGGTCGTGGTCTAACATGCCCACATTGACTATGTTCTCGTCTTCTTCTCCCTCTTCCATGAGTGCTAATCATAGCTGCCTTTAGTCTAGCCTTGGAGACAGGATCTCTCTTTCTATGCCTCCAATCTCTGCAGACAAGGCAGCATTGAGAGGCTGTTAATATGGGTACTCCAGTGTAATTGGTGATCTCACTCCTCCTTTCTGTCAGAGCAAATTATGCAGGTGACTGGAATTTCCCTTAAGGTTTTTGGGGCCCTTTCTTTGCAAGAGGGGGAAAACCATTGTCCTTACCCTCCTTGAATTTACTTTTCTCAACCACATTGTCATCTGGTTTGGATGCAATGACCACTGCCTTTTTTTGGATGTTAGTATCCACAAACGGACTGCCTTTGCCTGCTCTCAAGGTCTGTGATATTCTTATCCACTAGATGCTGGTGTAACTCCATCTCAGATTATTTATGTATGTTCTCACATGCTATCAGATTAAACATGCCTGTAAATGTGTCACCTTTGTTACCTGTGACCTGTTCCACTTATATATTTCAGGGATTGATGTGTAAACACGTAAAAGGTGTGACTCCCCTTTTTGGAGAACTCTCTTGAGGTGTTGTTCTGGGGTTTGCAGAACTTCCTGAGGACAGCAGCCTTCATCTAGGAATAGATAGGCCTCTCTTTAGAGGGCAACTGAATAATCACTTCAGTTTGAATCGTTGGTAGACGACTCATAAGGGCTGCACCACACATCTCCTCTTCCAACTACTGGAGGCAGAAAGCTAACTTCAGCTTTTCAAACCAGTCGAAAATGTCCTTCCCCATCTCCTATGTCTGGACTTAGTCCTTGGGGAGGTGGGCCTAAGCTTTCTTTCGGAGCCAACACTGGAGACATTCCACTGTAAGTTGTATTGGCCATCTTTTCGTTGGCTTCCCTTTGAACCTCAAACTTCATCTTGCACAGCATAACATAGCCCCTTTATTTCTTTTTCCACCATGTGCTTGGCAGCCTGCAGGTTTTGCTCTGCTAGCACTATTCTCATTTCTTCCAGGAGGTGGAGCCTATCAGGTTTGAGTCTAGTGAGGCGTTTGAGACCTGGTTGAAGCGGATGTGTGCGACTTCTGGGCGGTTTGTGACCTTTGGGAGACCACTTTGCTCGCCCGGGGTGGAGATTGCTGGGTAGTGCTATCACTGTCACTCTTCTCTGGAGTTCCATGCCTCTCAGGTGCTTGGGCAATAGGGCTAGGGGATACAGCTTGCTGCTGACCCATGGAGAAATCTCTATCCCCATAGCGTCCTCGAAAGCTTGGAGGCTTTTGTAACGTTTTGGCTTTCTTAACCTTACAGCCACATCTCTCGACAGAGGTTGTGCATGACGCTTGCTGTCAAGGTCTGCACTATCCTCATGTCCAAGGTTGTAAACATTCCTTGGCAGTAAAACCTTAAGTTAACTGCACACTTTTATTTTGTCTGGCTGAGCTGTAGTTACAGTCTGTTTGAAATCCCACTGCTACCAGCAGTGCAACAAATTGGATTCTGCTCTGCAGGAGTACACAGATGAGTAGTGGTAAAGTGGCCCACTCAGCCCTCACACTTCTACAAAGCAAACACACAACACAAACATAAAGGTAAAACAGTGGCAGTTAAGAGATATAACTCCTTTGCCTTTTGTGGTAGTGTGAGTCGAGCGAAGACTATGGGCCTCATTATGACCATGGAGGTAGCCATGCCGCTATTTGCGGCATGGCTACCCCCATACCGAGTCCGGGTTCCCTGAATGGGGAAATACCGGGCCATTCTGACCTAGGGGGTATTTCCCCATTCAGGGAACCTGGACCCGGTACATCCCATTCCCATTTTAGCCCCCATAGGGCTCAATGGGAATGGGGAGGATGCAAACAACAGGCCTGTTAATGACAGGCCCGTTGTTTGCATCCTGGTCTGCCCGCGGGACCCTCTAAGGACGCCTGGTTTTACCAGGCGTCCTTAGAGGGTCCCGCGAGGAGACCTCGTAATGAGGTGGTAGGGGGTTAACGGGGCCGGCAGCTCTACCGGCCCCATTAACCCCCTACCGCCTAACGTGTAATGAGGCCCCATGATCTTAACAGGGGTGTGAAGATGAACCAGTAGTGACTCAAACAACACAGTATCACAGTTCAAAATAAAGTGAATGTCGAATCAAGGTTATAGAAATATATTAGAGAGAGAGAGAGAGAGAGAGAGAGAGAGAGAGAGAGAATATTATACTTTAATGTAACACACCGTCTGCATATAGAACAAATTAAAACATTGTACAAAAACCCACACCGAAGGAAGAACAGAGAAGAGGCAGCATACTGGAGAAAGTAGCACTCTGAGCGTAGTTCCAGGCGTGGTGGGTGAAGTACTAACCACAAAAAGGGTGTCTTTGCGAAAACAGGAATGATCCTGACCTAACCAGTGTCTGGGGTCTAAGTGGACCAGCGGTGCAGTTCAGAGTCAATAGTACCTGGATGCAGTTCTTGGTGGGCTGACACCGTCAGACACGGTGTGGAACGTAGATGCAAGCTGATCAGGCTCAGTTCAGGCACATAGGATCATGGAGGCCCAAGCAGCAAGGAGGCATCGATTAGGGATGAATATGGGTGCTCTGTGCTATAGAAGGGCATCTCTCTATGATGCAGGTTGGGGCGGTCCCAGGAATATTTTGTTGTTTTTGTTTGTTTTGTTGTTGCCCAGGCAGAGTAGGGCTTTAGCTGCTGGGGGGGGAGGGGTCACTAAGTGACACTCCATTGGTTTAAGTCTGTGAGCCACAGTCACCAAAATGGTCATCTTGGGTGTATGGATGTGCAAAGTATCAGGAAGCAATTCAAGAGCTAGCTGGGTCGAGCCGTGGTTGTAACCCCAAGTTAGAGTCAATGTGTGACTCTCCAGTGATCTAGTTTGAGTGCCATCATTGAGCAGTCACTTCAGGTCTAGCAGTTGACAAGCTTAGCCACGATACGATGGAGTGTTAAGCATGTCATAAGTGCAAGCAAGGTTTGATGTGGTGGATGAACACAGCAACCAGTGTCTGTGACTTCCCTCTGGTTCCTGGTGCGGTGAACATGGAGCGATCGGTTTGGTGTGGTAGAACAGGGAGCTTCATATGATCTGGCCCACCGATTGCTGTGAGTCCCTCTCGGGGGGACTCAAGGATACAATGGTTCTGTTTAAGGTCTGCTCTGCTAGTTCAGGAGATTGTGGTGCAGAGTGGTAGGTCCTGATCCACAGCAGAGATTATTCCTGATGTGCCCTGAGAGTGGTAGGTGGACAATTCTTCCTTCTGTCTGTGATGATTCCTTTGTCACCTCAGGCTGAGGGCTTTGGAGGAAGTCCAGTTAGATCTTCAGAATTAATCTGCATCCTTAAAGGATCAGGGAAGATCTGAATGAATCTATCAAAATTGTGGAAGACCCTTTCTTTTAAAGGCACAAGTCCTCGGGTGATTGGACCAAAGCTAGCCTGACATAGTGCTTCAATCCCTGCTCTTGAACAGAGACGACTTTGCATTTCTGATATCACACCTGATGTGCTTGGTTCCAGAGGAAGTGGAGGGGACAGAAAAGAAAGAGAGGGATAGTGAAAATCAAGATGGTACAAACCTTCTTCCATTGACTGGTGCCCTCCTACTTATTATAATCCCACCCTCTTCCCTTCTCACTGAGAACAAAGGACATCAGAGATGCAACGCCCCGGTGTGAGGCTACTCCTTTTGAATGGGTGTGTTCTTTTAATGCCTTGCCCAGGGCAGCTGCCTAATCTGTGGCTGTCTCAGCAGAAGGATGCCCTCAAAAAACGATCAAAGTGGAGGCCCTGCAATCCAGGTACTTCACCTGCCATTTGGGGGGCTACTCCCAGCTAACCAGAATACACATCACCTTCCACAGCAGAGCAGACTTTCAGGAGCTGACACATGTGCGATATCAATCAGAATGTAGCAGTCGTGATCATAAGTAGTATCATGAACTTTGCCCTAACTCGGGCATATCTTTTATTTAGAGTTTATCCTGCCACCAGCATGGGTGACTTATGATCATCATAGTTTTGGGTACTGTGGGGCATATTTTAGATGCTGCCTCTGTGTCATCGGGACTTGGCTGTCAAGTGGGCATTTCTTGACCTGTGTACCTGCTCTGTGCCACAAGTAGAGCTTGCACCATGGATCAGGCTACTGATGTGGTGGGGCATTAATGCAGTATGGTTTTGGCATGGAGTAGATGGAAAAGGGGAATCTGTTTGGAGGATTACCCCTTATGGAGATGGAATTACCCTCATCATTCGATTTGTTACATTGCCAGGTGGCGATTCTGTTTAACAGGGCTGCCCCTTCTATCCCTGAATCAGTGGTTGCAAAGACAGTGCCATGGAGATCCACTGACGGGGTGGGGGCACCAGGGGTAACATCTGATACCCCTTGTTATCTCTATGAATGCAGCATCGTTTTCTTCTGAGGTTAGGAAAGCTGCATATTTTTAAGTGGATGGAAGATTTCAAGATGGGGAAGGATGTTGGATTGTCACCAGAATAGTCTGTGCTTGAAATCGAAATACAGAAGTTCAGATACTTGATACACCAAAGTATGTTCTTTCTTGTGAGAATTGTCGCCATACAACACTGAAAGTATTGAACACCTTCTGGATGTGTCTGCGCTATTCTTCTGAGAGTATTTATCCCAGTGTAATGCGTACCCCACTTGCCACCAAGACCTTGCCCCATTCACAGCAGCCCTGCAATGCACTCTCAATCTATCCATGCCAGTGGCAGAGCTCACCAATGCGAGAGCCGGACCCAGCACATGTGCCCCATTGAGGGGAACTGTGAGAGTGTAGATATAAGAGCAGGTCAATGAAGGGAAATCTCCTGGCGAGTGCTGGGAATCTTAGAAAGATAAGTGCTGAGAACAGGGGCATTGGTAGGGGGTGACTGAGGGGCCTATAGCCCCGGGTCTTTTGGTTGTAGCCCCGGATAGAAGCTTGGGTGCTACTACCAAAATGCTAGCTATCTCCGAGTTCTGCCAGTCCCACAATTAGCTTAGCCCCTGATCTTTTCCAGACCTAGCAACACCCCTGGCTGAGAGTACTGAAGAGTGTGGCCAGTCATTGTTTGGTTTGCAATTTCTGAAGCATTAAGAACTAATTGTTGACCTCCTAACTAGGCACTTGGAACTCGTGAATATTGTGCAGCAGGAAAGTACAACCTCAATCACCACAATGGTGACATGCTGGAATACCATTCTCACACTATTCTGCACTAGCAGCTCCACCAGCATTTAATCAGCAGACAAAGTGCAACGCCAACTACTAACGTATCACCACTCTTCCATCAACCGTCCATGGTGTGTCACCTCTGGTACCATTTTAAGTCTTCTGCAGCTCCGCTAATAGCTCTGGCCCAGTGGTGCCAATTGTTTTTGGATTTGCTCCAAGCAGTTTCGGGACTGGATATCCCTTCAGTCTGTAGGAGAGCATTTTGTGTTTCCACCATGGGCAAAGAAAGACAACTGTGTGCCAGTACATCACAAGTAATTCAAGAGGATGGCTCAGCTTCCACCGACTAATTCCAAGATGCTCTTGCTTGCTTGCATCCCTCAAAGGTCCACAAGAAAGTGAACATTGTCATGGAAAAGGAACAACTGCACACCACACTACAGGCTGTGACAACCCTGTCGGTGAACCTGTAACAACACTCAGAAAATGGGCAAGCTCATGTGCTTTTGGATAAGCTCATAAACGATCAACTGATAGTTTGCTGCCATGATCTCAAAATCCAGGAGTCCATATGGTTGAGTAACGATTCCGTGCCAGGAGAATCCATTCACTTTGCCTAGGCAGTCAAACACTGGATCCAATGCCTTGCTAATTAAGGTCTTTGGTGAAAGGAACAGGAGGAAGCCTGATCTCCATTTGAAAACTGAAGCCCACTGCAGACATGAAAGACCCTGGTGATAGCAGTGCTTCAGGCTCGAACTTTAAAGGCAAGGCAGCCGGGATACATGGTCAATCACATCACATATCATTCTAACAAGGTGTGTGAAGACTGCAGCAAGGGAGGCCATCTTGCAATATGTATAATTCCAGATGGCCACTTTCCGTTGCTCCAGTGGCCCAAGATAGATGAATCAGAGTCTGTCCAGGATGGTTTTACACTCCTTGCTCCCCATTACAGTAACTCCTCTCCACAGCAGTCAAGGGCAGTCTCTCACTACCTCACTCAGCATTACTCACAAGACTCATGTCCTCTCTAATTAACTCTCTCCAGATTCCGGCCATAGCATCACCCACCTGCATGGATTCCTCGCCACTGAGAGTAGTAGAGCAACTCATTAATTGTATGCAATGAAAATATGTTATTGCTCTGTCTGTCCATGGGGATATACTAACTCCAAATTCAAAAAAAAAAAAAAAACAACTGCACGCAGGCTTCCTTTCCAAATAGGAAGTTAATTTGTATTGATACTCTTTGAAAAGACTACTCAATTAGCGAATAAAACAGAAGCAAGCAGTCTGTATTTTCCAGGTGTAAGCCCAGCATCAGCAATTTTGTCTCGAAAAATGATTTAAATTCTTTCACTCAGTATAAAGGAATTCTTTTCAGAAGAAGTTAACAGAAATATCAATCTCAAACCATAACTAAATGGCAAGCAAAATAATTCAGGTAGTCCCAAATCTACTCGCATTATCAACACATGTGTGATATATTCTATCCACATGAGTTTAGTACTACCTAATGAAAGCACTTTTCATTGCTCCTGCACAACGGAAGGAGATGACTTTGTACATCACTTCACATGTTAACCGCAAGCAACAAATTACTTTTTTTTCGTTAATGAGTACAACCTGTAACAACTCTATTGAATGTCAGCTTTGTCTCATAAATAGACTGTGGATACGGAGTCTGATCATGTTATTTATATATTCTTCTTCTATAGTCTGCTTTTGAAGCACATTAAATTAGGGACCAGCCCCCTGCTCCTGTGGATGAGTAGGCACTATTAGTGCATAACATCGAGGTAGGTCATATTCTCTGTGTACTTTGTGTTTTCAGTTGCCACTTAGTTGTGGTCTACTCAGGAGTCACCCCACTAGAGACAGCTTGTGTTGAAGGGATTCAGTGGCAGTTCCAACTAGATTTCCTTGCAATGATGAAAACAACTCTGTGATACATCTGATTTGGTTTGTCTCGATGTTACCTTTAAGAAAAATCCTGAGTCAGAAGATAAGTTCAGAGTCATGATTGACGAACTCCTGTTACAGTATAGGAAACTGCTCATGTCCGTTCCCTCACTCAGACATTTTAAACCCTCAGAATCCAATAGGTATATCCTAAAAATGTCTTCCCTGAGTAACAGCTGCTTGTGGTCTAAACCTTGGGAAGCGATGGGGGCAGTGTTACTATTATGAAGCACATTTGAGTAATGGAATGTCCATTTTACATAAATGAATGTGCCTGCGTAGATCATGACTCCTTACTGTGAAAGTTTGATTTATGTTTTGTCCATCTTGTTTTTGACATCCTCACAGTTTGGTCCACGTGGATTATTCCTTTGCTGTCGAAAGTAGCAAACTGTTACAAAAACTATTTTGCCTTATCTAGGGCACTCTATTGATTATCCGTTCAGCTTATTATTACAGTCCCACAATCTAAAAAGTGGAATTACCCTCTTTTGCGGTTGATTGTTGTATATTCAAGGTTCTCAAATGTTAGCAATTGCAGTTATTGATGTGTTCTCATCGTTTAGAAAACAACAGTGGCTCATTGTGAAAGATGTTAGACAAAACACAATTCTTCTTTAATCATGAAAAACAAAAAGAGTCGGGGCACACCCTCTTGTAAGTGCACTAAGACCCCAAACATGAGTTCTCTGGCATGCAGTGTGACTAGTAAACTGAGGTTGTCCCCTCAAAGAAGCACATGAAATCAATTAGTTGTACTAGTTCCTCGCGCTTGCCTGATGTCAAGGCAGTCCTTTCTATTTATTCAAGCCCATTGATTTCTGGGTAAAGTCTGGCCGCTACACACTGGTTTAAGTTGCCTGTATATTGTGTGAATCACTTTTTGCTCATTAGCCCGGTCTCTGATTAATGTGCGTTGATGCAAAAGATGAATCGGATTTCCAACTTTCAAGTCGCTACGATTAGAAGGATGTCCTTTAAGGAATCATCCCAGCGGCCATCGTGTGAAGGACTGCCTTGACAAAGACATTGGGCCTCATTACAAATCAGGCGGTCCGGAAATAACGGTGGCGGTAAACCCGCCGCTACTGTTGTTTCTAGACAGCCTGATCACAACTCCTGCAGGCGGGAGGTGATGTTCCCGCCAGGTCTGACCTGGCGGGTTTAACACCGCCCGCCTGCAGGCGGACGAGGAAACACCGGCAGCATTACGAGATGCTGCCGGTGTTTCCATGATCCCCATTCCCATTGAGTCCCATAGGACTCAATGGGAATGGGGATTAACACCATTCCGCCTCCGTGATTCCCGGAAAACCGGGGTTGTAATGCCCTCGTAATTCGGGAACCACGGAGGCGGAATGGTAATACGAGTCCAGCGGTAAGCAGGTGGTTTTACCACCTCGGTTACCGCCGGACTCGTAATGAGGCCCATTGTGTCGAAACACGTGTAGGCTGTGAACAAGACCACATTGGGAAATAATGTACTTTATTTTGGAGATTATAATTGATTGTGTTAGAACCATTGTTGAAAACAATTGTAGCTCTGTATATGCATCAGGCAAGCACGAGTAACTAGTACAACCAATTGATTACATGTTTTCTTGAATTATGGAGAGAAATTTTAGAATGGATTTCTAAATATTTCAGGAACGAAGACTAGATTGAATGATCATTTTAATATATTCTGGATTACTTTTCACCAATTATTTCCACAGATAACTTGTCTCTGGCCTATATTCTGAGAACAAAATTAATGTATCTCTACAAGATCATTATCATGTTTTCCCATGATGCATCATCATGAATATAATCTTGTTTTAAATGATGGATGAATATGTTAGTGTGTTTTTGTGCTGTGTTGGTGCCTGAAATTGTGTGTAAGTGCCATTTTACAGCCAATGTTGGTTCCATTACTTGGAAAGTAATTTTGCCAATGTAATCTGCAATAATTGTGATAAAGAACCATGTGATAAAGAATTATGTATCCATTGTAAAGGAAAAGGCTGAATTTTCTTTAGTTACCCCATAGGTCAATAGCATGCTCTTGCCAGATTCCACTATATGTGATTTTAGACTACAAAGCTATGATATCCATTGTGACTTCTGTTGGTGGTGTAATATTTCCCTATTCCAGCACATCAAATGGTTCCAGAAAATCAGACGTATCTTTCATAAAGGTCCTACTATATTTCATCAACTCCTGTTGCTGGAATACAAAATTTGTTCCAGCCACAATAGGTTAAAAAGTGGTTTTGTTAAATTGATATGGACTTTTGGTAGAGCATAAACTACTATAACCAAACAATAGGGCAAGTTCTACAAAGTTGCCAGGGTATTGCCCTTTAGTAGATAATGTTCACACAAAAGGAGTAGGCAACACACGTCTGTGTTCTAGGCTATTAACAGCCGAAAAAGACCGAAGGAAGGTCCAGTTGATAAAACCAAACCCTAGAGTTACTGTGGTATGGACTCTAGTCTATTAATAGAGTAGAGAACAAGGCTGTGACAGAAGACAGAAGGATAGAGCGAAACAGAGGTACTATCCCTGCCTACTGTGCACTCTCAACTAGGTTGCGGTGTTACAACGCCTGTCTAATAATGACAGAATAAGAATGAAATTACCAACTTCTATGATGTGTAATGCATTCAGCCTTGTGAGTCCAATACCACTCTCCTCCAGTTAATTTAAATCGGAAGAGCCTACAAGTAAAAGAAGCACATCAGGGAGGGTAAAGAGGATAAATCCTTCCTCTTTTAGAACTTATGTGGCATCTAATGGGATAGACAATTCTTTAATAACCCATTGATTGTCACACTAACCCTGGGTTGCTAGGGTAAAAATGACACAAACAAAAGGAAGAGGATAGATTCTTATTCCGACAACAACAAAGACAATACAGTCACCACTTTCCATACAGAGCTTATTTTTACTAATGGGAAGTGGGACGATATAAAACGGTTTGCTCAAGCTAAAAAATAGGCAAATTGGTGCCTTTTTAGATGTAACAAACACCGTTGACCGGTTTCAGTAGCCTAACTTTGATAAAGCCACATTCATCAGGACAGTGAAGGTGTCATAGAACTGGAACAGTCTGGGAAGGAACCTTTGGGATCAGACAAAGTAAACCACAGTCACTTGGCAGCTGCTAAATTCCATGTATTGGATTATGGCTTGACACTATAGTAACGTGCCGTCCATGCAAAAACAGTCAGAGGCTGTCCTAAAACACCACTTCCTCTTTCAGTCTTAATATATAATTCTCGTCTCCTTGCTAAATAGCATAACACCTGCATCCAATAGCTACAATACTATATGTTAGAAATCAGATGTTAGTTAAGAATGTTCTTACATCAATACAGGTTAGTCATTAATGGTTATCAAGGGTAACACTCACTCTTAACTTTCCTTTCCTTCAGATTTAAAGCAGAGTGTGCCTCAAATTATGGCACAGTTTAGCTGACCAGTTCAGGTGCTGTGCATCTGTGAATACAGAGATGTAATCAAATTCAAGGCACTGAACACTAAAAGGTGCCAGTTTGTGAAATCCACTGATCTTAGTGCCAACCGCCAAGTAAGTAATTCTATTTAAATTGGGCAAGTTAGTAGATTGGAAGATAGAGCGTGGCATGGTCCTATGAGAGGCGGTTACTCGTTTTTGAAAGGGGACGCTAACCTGTGTGAACACGGGTGAGGGAATGTTAAATATAACGTATCGCCATAGTTCCCCTGCACTTACTTGGTAGCACCTTCCACGGGCATCTCAAGAATTAAACAAGAAAAAAAGAAAAAACGCCCGACACGAGCGCGTACACGGCTGTGTTAAGCTCTCCGTGTTATGAAGGCATGTCACGTGAGCGCGTGTCATCCTACGTGCAAGACAGACTCCGAGATTCTGTGCCGGCTAATGCCGGCTCACTGCCCTGTCACGTGACATACTGCGTGCACACCCACATGTACGCAAAGGTCAGGCGGGGAAGCCCGAACTTCGTCAGACAATCTACGTTGTCTAAAATACCGAGTGTCATCTGTCGCGTACAGATGGATCTAGATGCTATGATTGCATCAGGATGCAATTATCAAAGAAAAGGTAAGCTGGCTTTTAAGTTGAAGGAAAATAGTGGGTGAGGTCCATCAAAGGACCAACCAATAGGCATTACTGGCTAATGAGCAGCTATATTATATTAAAGACACACAAATGCTCATTCATTCGGGCACATCACAGTTCAAGGATAACACGTTGCATCCTGATCCTGTGTGCAAGTGTGTTTCCATATGATCTTAACTTGTATAGGATCAGTAGGGATACAGGAATATAGGGTATCCAAGCAGAATGTCTCTGGCCATATATTGATCAGGGCAAATAATACTGATGACATTATAAGTGGCTTAGGTGATCATAGCCAATGAGTGCCAAGGTATACTTTCATTCAGACCCACCTTATCAGTTTTTAAATGGAAAACCAATTTTTGTTCACGTTTTAGTAGGAGGTGACTCATGTCTCCTCCTCTCCTGGGGCATTTAACTTTTTCTATGATTGTCCACTCCATTTCGATGGCCTGATGATTTAGCCTAGTCAAATGGTCAACCATAGGGGCATTTTCCCGGTGGGTCCTAATACATGATAAATGCTCCTGGATACGTTTCTTGATCGGCCTTGTGGTCATGCCAATATATCTTTTGTCACAGGGGCACTTTATCATGTAGATTACATTAGATGTATTACAGTTTGTAAGAGCAAGTTGTTTCCACAGTGTTTTCAGAACAAGGTCTAGGGTTTTAGTGCGTTTGGTAAGGGTACAAACGTTACACTGGCCACATGGGGTATGTCCTTGTGGAGCGGTGTTACTCCATAGGGTTGTTTGCCCTGTAGCCTCCTGGGCTGTATGAGTGTATCAGGGTGTCCCTCAAGTTTTTTCTTTTTTTCATAGCAAACCGCGGTAATGGGAGATTAACTTGCCCTACATTAAGTATAGGCCACAGCTTGATTATTTCCCTTTTGATACGGTTGATTTTATTTGAGTAGCTAAATACTGCTGTGATGGTGTTTTTTCCAGCGGATCGCATTTTTTGTTGCAGGGTTATATCCCGAGGGATGTTTCTTGCTTGTTTCCTTGCTGTTCTCACAGTTTTGTTAGGATATCCACGTTCTAAAAGGTGGTCTGTAAGTCCCTGTGCCTGTAGGTCATATTCCTGCGTAGTTGAGCAGTTATGCCTGTATCGCAAAAACTGTCCAAAAGGTAGGATTTCGCGAAGGCTCCTCGGATGGAAGCTGGTATAATCCACAAGCGAGTTACGATCAGTGGGTTTTCGAAAAACAGTGCTGACCAAAACACCCAATCTAGGCTTGATTTCTACATCGAGAAAATGTATAATCTCTTTTGAAATGCAATGTGTAAACCTGAGATATCTATCTCTAGAATTGAGCCAAGTCAGAAATTCTTTGAATTTGCCTTCCGTTCCTGTGAAGATAGCCAGAACATCATCAATATACCGCGTCCATAGAGTGACATGTATCCTGAAAGGATTGGATGGCTGGTATATATGAGTCTCTTCAAATTCAGCAACATACAAATTTGCCAACGACGGGCCATAGCAGTGCCTGAACATTGCTCATAAAATGACTCTTTGTGAAGAAAGAAATCTTGGTAAGTGCTAGCTCCGCTAGTTGTATTATGAGTTCAATGGGAACCTCTGGGGGAGTCACTAGATCTCTAAGTACTTTTTCCACTATCTCTAGGGTAGCCGCCTGAGGGATGTTCGTGTAAAGTGCTTCTATGTCTAGCGTTACCAAAAATTGGGTATTGGGATCAATGTCAAGCCCTGCAGTGTGTTCAGAATACTCATGGTGTCCTTAGTGTATGAGCGCATTTTGGGAATGAGTGGCCTAAAAAAAAAGTCCACAAATTGCGAGAGTGGCTCCAAAATGGAGTCAATTCCAGCAACAATGGGACTCCCATGGGGAGGTGTTAGTCCCTTATGAACTTTCGGTAATGCATAGAATACCGGAATTTTTGGAAATTTGGGCATGAGGAAAGCTGCTTCTTTGGTACTAATGTACCCTTCACATGCAGCTTCTTCCACAATGTTCGTAATGGTTGCTCGAAGGTTCTCTGTAGGGTCACCAGTAAGGATTTTATAATGTTCTTCATTTCCCAAGAGTGATGTAACCATGAGATCATAATCGACCAAGTTCATTAAAACCGTGGCACCACCCTTATCTGCCTATTTGATTATAATGGCCTTATTGTTACTTAGATCGTACAGTGCTTTGCGTTCTTGAAGTGTGATGTTGTGGAAGGTAATTTTTTCTTGTTTTTCAATTTCTTCAATTTTTTTCACTATGGCCTTCTCAAATGATAGGGATTCTGCAGAAACAGTGGGCGGATAAAAGGTTGATCTGGGGTGTAGTCACATAGCATCAGTCTCTCGTCGGTAGATGCTTGGTCTGCCATGCCAAAATGTTCTCTATGGCTAATGTTTCGCATTAGCCTAGCAAATTCAATTCGTGTTTGGAAATCATCATGTGTTGCAGTGGGAAGAAAACTCAGTCCTTTTTGTAGGACTTGTTGTTCAACATTCATCAAAACATGTGTCGAGAGGTTTATTACTATTAGTTCTCAGGCTGTGGGAGGCCTCTCCCTCTGCTCCTCGTCACTATTGGGGAGACTAGATCTTGTCCTCTTCCTCTGCCTCCTCTCTGGCTTTGGTATAAAAAAGCCTTTCTATTTGCGTTCTGGCCTCTTGGGTTTTGATTACCCTGGAACTGGACCCTCCTATCGTTAGATTGATCACGATTGTGAGAGGAGCTCCGTTTATGGGTGCCTACTCCAGAGGTGCCAGGTCTACTATCTTCATCTGAGCTACCACTGGAGAAGGTCCATTGTGCTGGTGTATTCTGCTTTTTATTCTTGCTATTATTTTATCTGGGGTACCAGTTTTTCTTGTTCTGGTAAGGCTGTTTTTGTCCCACTGTTGGCTGTGGATCATCATAATAGCTATCGACTACATAAGGATAGATCTTCCCATGCGAAAAAACAGAGATGTCTTTTTTTAGTTTCAGGATTTTTAATTCAAATTAAATTCTTTTAAATCTTTAATAAAAATATCGAGATCTACTAATTTTTTCTTGAAGTTTTCAAGAACCTCTGATGATTTAAGTAAGTCGAGTTTTGATTCAATTTCTGCCATCAATTTGATTGAGACTGTTTTGGCTGAATTAATTATTAAAATTAGCCAGTCTTGTGTGCATTTATTGGCTATGAAACTCCAGTCCCTGTCAACTTTGTAGAACTTGCCCTATTGTTTGGTTATAATCCTTCTAACGGTGACAGCCGTGGGCTTCTTTTCCCATTCTTAAATAGATCCGGGTAGGTCGATTGAAGTTCGACCCTTTGTCTGTGTAATAACAACACAGTTGCAATACAGCATTGGGCTGTCGCTTACACCTCTCTTCTCTTTCCACTCTCTCTCCTCCTACATTGTTTATGACCATACCTTGAGAATATACATCATAGCTCTAATATACCTGACGTGTCCACACCAAATACATCCTAAATGGCGGACGTCAGCATAAATATGATGACGGAATCCAATTTCCTTGCATTCGCGGAAGATCTGGTGGAATCAATTCTAGCAGCCCCCTCTTTCATAGGGGAGGCTTCGGTACCCCAAGTAACGACTAACAATGATTCATGGAATGAACTCGAGGGTCTCCAAAAAAAGCTAATTAGAACAGAGCTGCATGGTCTTATCATGACTGAATATTTACGTGCGCAAACAGTTCCAGATGGTCTTATCATCCAAATTGAACCGAGAATTTTCTTAGACCAGATCCAATTCCGGCGGGACTGGAGTTTCATAGCCAATAAATGCACACGAAACTGGCTAATTTTAATAATTAATACAGCCAAAACGGTCTCAATCAAATTGATGGCAGAAATTGAATCAAAAATCGACTTACTTAAATCATCAGAGGTTCTTGAAAACTTCAAGAAAAAATTAGAAGATCTCGATATTTTGATTAAAGATTTCAAAGAATTTAATTTGAATTAAAAAATCCTGAAAATAAAAAAAGACATCTCGGTTTTTTCGCATGAGAAGATCTATCATTATGTAGTCAATAGCTATTACCATGATCCACAGCCAACAGTGGGACCAAAGCAGCCTTACCAGAACAAAAAAAACTGGTACCCCAGACAAAATAATAGCAGGAATAAAAAGCGGAATACACCAGCACAATGGACCTTCTCCAGTGGTAGCTCAGATGAAGATAGTAGACCTGGGACCTCTGGAGTAGGCACCCATAAACGGAGCTCTTCTCACAATTGTGATCAATCTAACGATAGGAGGGTCCAGTTCCAGGGTAATCAAAACCCAAGAGGCCAGAACGCAAATAGAAAGGCTTTTTTATACCAAGGCCAGAGAGGAGGCAGAGGAAGAGGACAAGATCTAGGCTCCCCGATAGTGACGAGGAGCAGAGGGAGAGGCCTCCCACAGCCCGAGAACTATTAGTAATAAACCTCTCAACACATGTTTTGACGAATGTTGAACAACAAGTCCTACAAAAAGGACTGAGTTTTGTTCCCACTGCAACACATGATGATTTCCAAACACGAATTGAATTTGCTAGGCTAATGCAAAACATTGGACTTAGACAACATTTTGGCATGGTAGACCGAGCATCTACCGACTAGAGAGAGACCCCAGATCAACCTTTTATCCGACCAATGTTTCTGCAGAATCCCTAACATTTGAGAAGGCCATAGTGATAAAAATGGAAGAAATTGAAAAACAAGAAAAAAGTACCTTCCACAACATCACACTTCAAGAACGCAAAGCACTGTGCGATCTAAGTAACAATAAGGCCATTATAATCAAACAGGCAGATAAGGGCGGTGCCACGGTTTTAATGAACTTGGTCGATTATGATCTCATGGTTACATCACTCTTGGGAAATGAAGAACATTATAAAATCCTTACTGGTGACCCTACAGAGAACCTTCGAGCAGCCATTACGAACATTGTGGAAGAAGCTGCATGTGAAGGATACATTAGTACCAAAGAAGCAGCTTTCATCATGCCCAAATTTCCATAAATTCCGGTATTTTATACATTACCGAAAGTTCATAAGGGACTAACACCTCCCCCTGGGAGACCCATTGTTGCTGGAATTGACTCCATTTCGGAGCCACTCTCGCAATTTATGGATTTTTTTTTGAGGCCACTCATTCCCAAAATGCGCTCATACACTAAGGACACCATGAGTATTCTGAACACACTGCAGGGCTTGACATTTGATCCAACTACCCAGTTTTTGGTAACGCTAGACATAGAAGCACTTTACACGAACATCCCTCAGGCGGCTACCCTAGAGATAGTGGAAAAGGTACTTAGAGATACAGTGACTCCCCCAGAGGTTCCCATTGAACTCATAATACAACTAGCGGAGCTAGCACTTACCAAGAATTTCTTTCTTCACAAAGAGTCATTTTATGAGCAATGTTCAGGCACTGCTATGGGTGCTACATTTGCCCCGTCGTTGGCAAATTTGTATGTTGCTGAATTTGAAGAGACTCATATATACCAGCCATCCAATCCCTTCAGGACACATGTCACTCTATGGACACGGTATATTGATGATGTTCTGGCTATCTTCACAGGAACGGAAGACAAATTCAAAGAATTTCTGACTTGGCTCAATTCTAGAGATAGATATCTCAAGTTTACACATTGCATTTCAAAAGAGATTATACATTTTATCGATGTAGAATTCAAACCTAGATTGGGTGTTTTGGGCACCACTGTTTTTCGAAAACCCACTGATCGTAACTCGCTTTTGGATTATACCAGCTTCCATCCGAGGAGCCTTCGCGGAAACCTACCTTTTGGACAGTTTTTGCGATACAGGCGTAACTGCTCAACTACGCAGGAATATGACCTGCAGGCACAGGGACTTGCAGATCGCCTTTTAGAACGTGGATATCCTAAGAAAACTGTGAGAACAGCAAGGAAACGAGCAAGAAACATCCCTCGGGATATAGCCCTGCAACAAAAAACGCGATCCGCTGGAGAAAACACCATCACAGCAGTCTTTAGCTACTCAAATAAAATAATCCTTATCAAACGGGAAATCATCAAGCTGTGGCCTATACTTGATGTAGGGCAAGTTAATCTCTGCGGTTTGCTATGAAAAAAAGAAAAAAGTTGATGGACCCCCTGATACACTCATACACACCAGCCCAGGAGGCTACAGGGCAAACAACCCTATGGAGTAACACCGCTCCACAAGGACATACACCATGTGGCCAGTGTAACGTTTGTACCCTTACCAAACGCACTAAAACCCTAGAACTTGGTCTGAAAACACCATGGAAAGAACTTGCTCTTACAAACTGTAATACATCTAATGTAATCTACATGATAAAGTGCCCCTGTGACAAAAGATATATTGGCATGACCAGAAGGCTGATCAAGAATCGTATCCAGGAGCATTTATCATGTATTACGACCCACCGGGAAAATGCCCATATGGTTGACCATTTCACTAGGCTAAATCATCAGGCCATCGAAATGGAGTGGACAGTCATAGAAAAAGTTAAATGCCCCAGGAGAGGAGGAGACATGAGTCACCTCCTACTAAAACATCAACAAAAATGGGTTTTCCGTTTAAAAACTGATAAGGTGGGTCTGAATGAAAGTATACCTTGGCACTCATTGGCTATCACCTAAGCCACTTATAATGTCATCAGTATTATTTGCCCTGATCAATATCTGGCCAGAGACATTCTGCTTGGATACTCTATATTCCTGTATCCCTACTGATCCTATACAAGTTAAGATCATATGGAAACACACTTGCACACAGGATCAGGATGCAACGTGTCATCCTTGAACTGTGATGTGCCCGAATGAATGAGCATTTGTGTGTCTTTAATACAATATAGCTGCTCATTCGCCAGTAATGCCTATTAGCTGGTCGTTTGATGGACCTCACCCGCTATTTTCCTTCAACTTAAAAGCCAGCTTACCTTTTCTTTGATTATTGCACCCTGATGCAATCATAGCATCTAGATCCATCTGTACGCGACGGGCGACACTGTCGGTACTTTAGACAACGTAGATTGTCTGACGAAGTTCAGGATTCCCCGCCTTACCTTTGCGTGCATGTGGGTGAGCACGCAGTATGTCACGTGACAGTGGAGTGAGCCGGCATTGGCCGGCACAGAATCTCGGAGTCTGTCTTGCACGTAGGATGACACGCGCTCTTGTGAAATGCCTGGGCATGTCACGTGATGCAGAAGAACAGACGACTCCTCCCCTCCTTCCCTGCTCTCCTTCATAACACAGAGAGCTTAAGACAGCCGCGTACGCGCTCTTGTCAGGCGTTTTTCTTTTTTTCTTGTTTAATTCTTGAGATGCCCGTGGAAGGTGCTACCAAGTAAGTGCAGGGGAATTATGGCAATACGTTATATTTACCATTCCCTTACCCGTGTTCACACGGGTTAGCGTCCCCTTTCAAAAACGAGTAACTGCCTCTCATAGGACCATGCCACGCTATGTCTTCCAATCTACTAACTTGCCCAATTTAACTAGAATTACTTACTTGGCGGTTGGCACTAAGATCAGTGGATTTCACAAAGTGGCACCTTTGAGGGTTCAGTGCCTTGAATTTGATTACATCTCTGTATTTATTCACAGATGTACAGCACCTGAACTGGTCAGCTAAGCTGTGCCGTAATTTGAGGCACACTCTGCTTTAAATCTGAAGGGAAGGAAAGTTAAGGGTGAGTGTTCCCCTTGATAACCATTAATGACTAACCTGTATTGATGTAAGAACATTCTTAACTAACATCTGATTTCTAACATATAGTATTGTAGCTATTGGATGCAGGTGTTATGCTATTTAGCAAGGAGACGCGAATTATATACTAAGACTGAAAGAGGAAGTGGTGCTTTGGGACAGCCTCTGACTGTTTTTGCATGGACGGCACGTTACTATAGTGTCAAGTCATAATCCAATACATGGAATTTAGCAGCTGCCTAGTGACTGTGGTTTACTTTGTCTGATCCCACAGGTTCCTTCCCAGACTGTTCCAGTTCTATGACACCTACGGCAAGGTGGTAACATACTACTCCATCTACCGTTTATTACTTCTCTCACAAACCGGTTATTGAGTCATGAACTATGCCAGCTTTTGAGGAAGCTTAGACTGTCCTGATGAATGTGGCTTTATCAAAGTTAGGCTACTGAAACCGGTCGACGGTGTTTGTTACATCTAAAAAGGCACCATTTTGCCTATTTTTTAGCTTGAGCAAACCGTTTTATATCGTCCCACTTCCCGTTAGTAAAAATAAGCTCTGTATGTCAAGTGGTGACTGTATTGTCTTTGTTGTTGTCGGAATAGGAATCTATCCACTTCCTTTTGTTTGTGTCATTTTTACCCTAGCAACCCAGGGTTAGTGTGACAATCAATGGGTTATTAAAGAATTGTCTATCCCATTAGATGCCACAGGAGTTCTAAAAGAGGAAGGATTTATCCTCTTTACCCTCCCTGGTGTGCTTCTTTTACTTGTAGTCTCTTCCGATTTAAATTAACTGGAGGAGAGTGGTATTGGACTCACAAGGCTGAATGCATTACACATCATAGAAGTTGTAATTTCATTCTTATTCTGTCACTATTATACAGGCGTTGTTACACCGCAACCTAGTTGAGAGTGCACAGTAGGCAGGGATAGTACCTCTGTTTCGCTCTATCCTTCTGTCTTCTGTCACAGCCTTGTTCTCTACTCTATTAATACACTATAATCCATACCACAGTAACTCTTGGGTTTGGTTTTATCAACTGGACCTTCCTTGGGTCTCTTTCGGCTGCTAATAGCATAGAGCATAAACTACTACAAGCTTCCCGAATAATTTTAGTTATGTGTTCTATGATTTAAAAAGTTGGATCCTAACTCAAGGGTACCCATTATTCACCATCGGCCAACATTGTTAAAACGTTTTTTTTTCTTAGAGATTTGTCCACATTTACTATTTCATTCATTGTGTTTCATGTATCTTCAAAAGGGCTTTGGGAGGCCAGTGTTCACCTTGTCTCAAATTAGAATGACATCTTTGAAAATTAAATGGTAGTTTAATGATATCCTTCAAAAACATGTTCCCATTAATTTGTTACAGGTGGATTAAATCGCGTTCTCCTCTGAAATATATCAATCATTATTTTACTCCAATGACATCTTTAAAGCTCTGCATTGCAGTGAGATTACAGTCAGATGAAGAATTTCCTTCTTTCTGTTGACCTATCTTCATTAATTAAAATAGGTTTTCCAATGGCCATGAAATTAAGAGTCTTGGTATTTGGAGTTGATATTTACCAAAACAATGCCTCAGCATTTTCCAAGCTAAACTTTGCTTGACCGTTTCAGGGTTATGAACAGATTTGGCACATCTATTATGCAATATTAAAAATAATATCCTGGGTAACTACCAAATAGTTATGTATTGACCCTGAAGAAGGGTGTGTTGTATAAATTATTGCTGCACTACTAGCAAAAACATGTATGCCACTCTATAGGCTGTGTGTTAAGGTACTGAAAGTAGAGCTTGATCATGATTTTGCCTACCATGTAACCTCATTTAGCACTGTTGTTTTCACAAACCATCCATTCTATTATTCAATGCTTTGTTTGTTTATGTTTGAAATAAGTACACTTAGGCTACACATGTGTTCATTGTTTGAGAACCTTTTTATAATCTGGTAATGTAATAACATATGTTTGTATGCAAACATTTTAAATTCAGGCCGTAATAAAAATGATAAAAACATTCAGTTATTACAAGTAAAGTGAATGTAGGTGTTCCTGATCTTATAGACATTCTCTATGTGATAAATTGTTAGGAACACAGTTCTTGCCTTTCAGCAGGCACAATTTAGCATTAACTTGCTGCTCACAGATAAAACAGATACTTCTATTCCCATCACTGCGCTTTCCAAGACTGAAGGCTATTTTGAGAGGCACAATTGTATGTATCCTCACTCAGATAGGATGTGCAGAGCTGAAATTTAGAAGAGCAGGGCATGGAAGGAGCAGCCAGGTTTCAGAGTGAGGATGTCTAGGACTGTGATCTTTCATAGACATTCCTAGAGAATTACACATATGGGATAACATTTCATTATCGCACACTTTGTGCTTCCTTCCACAGATAAAACAGCACGGGCTTCCGCAGATGTACACCCCGGGAACCTGTCCATCCAGTCTGGGTCTCAGAGCTGCACCGCTGAATCCAAGGTGACATGCCTCCGTGAGCAGGTAGTGGCGCCAGGTGAGTAATCATTTGGGTGGAAGCTGTGGAAGACTCCTGTACACATGCTACTTTTCATTGGATGGACCAAACAGAGAGAGCTTCATAGATGTCTTTATGCTGACAATTTAGTCTTGATTGATCAGACAGCAATTGGACTGCAAAGACAATTGGTTGAATTACAAAATTATGCAAACTCCAATGATCTATTGATAAATACGGACATGTCTAAAATCATGATGGCATGTTCTACTAGGAAGAAGTCCCATAGAAATTTTAAATGGCATTTGGATACAGGCAACTTGGATGTGGTTTCTACCTCTACCTATTTGGGTTTCTACCTTGGTGGACGGTTTAAGAAATATGAAGGTTGTATCTGCCCTAAAGCAAAAGATTGTCTTTTAGCCGTGCAGGCAAAGTTTATAAACAGCAGATTTGAAGTATTTTCATTAAGCCCAATGATCAAATTCTACAAATGTAAGGTGGTCCCTATCCTGTCATATGGTTGAGAATCCTTGCTTTACACCTCTAGAATCCCATGGAAGCAACTGGAGGGGCAGTTCTGGAGGAGGCTGCTCCAGTTACCTATGAGCATTCCAGTGGCTGGTATACGTTATGAGCTGGGCTTCCTATCCTTATCAGCCATAGTGTACTGGAAAGTTCTATCCCTTTTAAACTAGTAGTAGCAGTTGTAGTAGTCATTAGTACAGTGCCTTTATCCCATTAATATGGCCTCAATGTGCTTGTGGTGGGAACGGCATTAGGGGACCGATGTCCAAGTTGTGTGAAATTGTTTGAAGGCTATGATGCGTGTGTGCCTTCTGACAGAAGCAGGCACCTTGTTTGAATTGGTCAAAAAGGAAATGATGAAGAAAGGAGATATGACTATGAATTTATGTGTGGGTCGACTCTTGTCCAGTATTGAAGTTTGATGTAAATAGTGATGATCTTAGAGAACTCAGAAGCTGTGAAGACTAAATTATGGTTAATGGTTTGGGCTAATTATATTAATGATTTCTGGAATTATACATTAATCCATCATGTTATTATGGATGTGAAACCACTCAATTCTATTCCAACATATCTTAGGAAATTCCCTAATGCTATAATGAGGGCACAATGTCTCCTGTATCGTCTTAACTTAATTAACACTAATGAGATTCTGGGCGCACAATGTGGTCTGCCCCAAAATCTCAGAGTGTGCCACTTTTGTAAAGCAGCATCAGGAATTGAAACCCTGAAGCATATATCTTAGAATGTTCCGCACCATCCCATCTAAGGCACTTGAACTTTGATTGTTACTTTAAAGACTATAGAGCATTGCCGCTGAAGATTGGTTGTATATACTCCAGGTGGGAGAGCAGATGTGCTGTCATTAGCAGTTGATATATTTTTGCATGCCGTGTTTCCCAAATGATATGGCATTTACAACGCAACTGTCGACAAGTGTTTTGAAATCCAGTGATGTGATGAATAAGTCGCGTTTGAGGTGAAACAATGCCAAATTGAATTGTATGAAATGTAACTAATCTTTTTAAATTAACAGAAATTTAAACTTGATTAAAGATTTAGAGATTGGAGAAGAGTAATCAATGAGTTTACTGAACTTTTAACAGTTATTGGTGAATTTGAAGCTGCACTTACATCCAAACATGTCAAACTGGGGCATTGTTGGGCAAGGATGGCATGACACTGTTGGATCTGTCATTATGTTGACTGTTATTAAGTAGAGTTGTTTGAAACTGGAAAGTCTATGCTTAACTGGCAGGCTGGCACATTGCTGCAAACAGTTTTTAAGCGAACCATAGTGTATTTAAACATAACCCCAGGCAGGTTGCCACTTTTATAAACAACTCCCTGTAATAGAGCAACATGGGTCACCCTGAATTGACAGCATCCTGCAGCATTTGGGCAACACTAAGGTAAACTTTGAAGTAACCTGCCATTTTGGTGGTAACGCCTTGCAATTAATTCTGTTACATTCTGGCACTTGCAAACTCAATCCTGTGCACTGCATGATATCCTGTCACAATATTAAAACTGGTGTCATTTATACTGACCTATGAGGCATTATTGGCATTCTGCTTAGAGTTCATGCCCTGGCATCAAAAGTATTAGAATATTGATTTTGCTCCTACCAAAGTGCTGGCAAAAGTCTTTTTATCCAACTTTCCCCAAACACTATGCTGTAGAAATGCACAATCTTTACCTCTCTCAGTTCACTTTGGCTACTTCACCCATGTCAATTTGGAAACAACATGCATATTGTCCACTTTTACCCGTGGCTTCCTCTGTGCCCCCCCTAAATTTGATTCCTGAAGACACCAGTGACCACGAGCTCTCAGCAAAATGAGTACCAACCACCACCAGGACCTACTGAAGGTGTGGTTCCTGTGGCTTTCCCTAGGCAGAGGATGTGTTGGTCATGCAGGCACTGCACACCATACTCAATCCTCTAGGGTTGAGGAACCCGGCGAAAGCCACAAGGAGACAAAAAAACAAGATCATCGATGGGATATTCCAGAGGTGCAGACTGAGGGTAACCATTGCGGCTTTGTACTACTTGGGAATTTTTGACTGGTCAACAAGGCTCATAGAGGTGTTCCCGCTGAAGCAAGCTTCCCCTGGGGTTTCCTTATTGCTACTCATTTCATGGTTGAGGCATCCCCTGCACTTATCTTTCCCAACTGAATGTATTCCCTGTACACCTTTATTGACACCATGCTAGTGTTTCACTTTGTTATCCACTCAGCACATAGTGACAATATACGCATGTATGTTTATTTATTAGGACCTTCTTTGTATTGCATGCTTTTTGCAACCAGACATGTAGAGTGTGAACGCTACACTGTCTACTCCTGTGATTAGTATTGCCAGACACACCAACTGTAAACCTGCCACCATCTGTATTTTAATGCAGTGATGCACACCGATTGTAACCCTTCTAAAATGTATGGAATGTATTTAGTACAGCCGGGCTCACATATTTTAAACTCTGCACAAGTTGAATCATGTATTTAGTGTGATGTGGCCCACAGGACACGCACACACACAAACACATACACAGACACACAAACAAATACACATGCACCCTTTGTGTTCATTATACATGAGTAATTACGAATCAACGTAGTATTACATTTGGAAATAAAATCCACTTTGGAAACGATTTTGCACAATTACAATGTTTAATACACAATAAACCTCAAGAAGGAAGTATTATTACATATCTCATTCATTTTCATGATAATGTTACATGTAGTAGTAACAAGGAGATGAAACAACATTTTACTTATATGTAATTTACAGGAACTGCACTTTCGGTAATAAAGTTATTGTGGGTAGTATCAGTGTTCCACCTTCAAATTGGCATTCTTTAAAAGATGAGCGCAAAGCTGAAAAGGTAGCTCAACAGGTTGCGTGATTGTTGTTGAGATCAACGTGCACATGCGTGCCACTGCACCTGTTTGAAGCCTTATGGGGACGACTCGGCCCCTTTCTTTCTTTGAAGAAGTAAAAGAGAAAAACAATGTCTATTAAGATTTTACGTTTACGTATTGTGCGAGTTGGTGCTGTGGAGTCAGATGTATTACAGATAATTTGTTTAGCTCTCAAAAGGCAACTGCAAAGAAAGCATTGCACGTGGCTTCTACAACGTTAGATGGAAAATAAAATCTAGTCTGCACTGCTGTCTAAATGGTAAAGAGTAAAACAAGGCAGCCAGAGCATAAATCCTGGCTTCGCACTTGACGTGTTGTGTGATCCTCAGCAAATCAGTTTCACTCCAAGATTTATTTTCCTTAACACTCAACATCTGGATAACCCATCAGAGATTCAGTTCAGTGTGTTGAATAGAAGACGTTTCTCTCTTACATGCTTTACTAATCTATTACATTGCTCCATACATTAGTGATATTAACCATTTCTATAATGCACACTGTAAACTGAATTGGCTATTTTCTCATTCAGGCAACATCACTTGAGAGTCCTGGTTCTAATGGATTGTGTCCTCCCAATGATTCCCCGTCTTTGATATATCCATATACTACTGCAGTCTCGAAAAACAAATGTCAACAGCAGAGGGTGCTATGCGGCATCGAGTTGATGTCCCTCAAAGGGTAGCATTCCCATGTCTGGACCAGTGGTCGAAGTGAGCGGGAGTGGTCGGGAGCAGTGCTCCTCTACTTTTTTAAATTACGTTTTACAGCTCCTAAACTTTTATTTTAAAAAGAAATTGTTCCGGAATGGTTTCGTTTTAAAATAAAAGTGTAGAAAGATGTTGCAGCTTGCACATTCAGTGCACTGCACTGAATGTTCCCTTAAACAGCAGGTGCAAGTGTTTGGGGGTTTGTATTGTGTGTGGAAGGGGTGTGGTGATGGTGTTTGAAGGGAGCGTGGTGGGCCAGTAGGGAACATAGTTCCACTACTTCTTTTCGTATACTTCGACCACTGGTCTGGACGTCACATCGATGTTAGTATAAATAGCATAAACTGAGTCCATTTCCTCACTTCCGTTTTTTTACCTGCATGCACAGCATGCTCTTGGAACAGTTCGAGTCATCTCAGTGATTCAACTTTATATTTCTTAATGAATTTTTCAATAATGTCTATGCCAAGAACAGGCCTTACGAGATGTGCGGACTGTGACTCAAAGATGTCGATCACAGATCCACACTAAATATGTCTCTGGTGCCTCGGCAAAATGCATGAATTCATCGAGTTTGGCTCCTGCCAATCGATGACCAGCAAAGCCTTAAAAGAGAGAAGATTGAATCTTGCCCTCGGTCGATCGGTTTCAACGGTTCTGTCCTCCACTCTTTCAAAGAAAAAATCTTCCAAAGTCAGGATATCAACTAGGGACAAGTCTCCAGGAAGGCCCAAGAAACGCTCAAAACATTCGAAGCAGTCAAGATGTATGAGCTCCTCTTGTAATTCTTCATCTTCATGAAAGAAATCAAAGAAACAAATCCATCATTGCAATTCATCCGACTCTTCAACAAACATCGGGTACGTTTTCCTGATTAAACAGCCCCAAATGGGAAAAGCTCCATCAAAAATTGATGGATGTATTTTTGAAGGCGGCCCCTCTTGATCCTTTGAAAGTTCTGAAGAAGGCTAGCAATCTCACAGCATCTTCAAGACCGGAAGGGAATCGAAGAAGGCTTTCACTTGCATGCCCAAAAACCCCGGTCGAGTTGCGTCAATAGTGTCGACCACAGAAAAAACATTGAATCCAAAGACTGATGTACACTTCTTGTCAAAGGAATCGAAGTTGAAGAGCCCTTTGATGTTGACGTCAACCTCAGATCCATCTTCAGCTTTCAAACCTCAGTTTAAAAAAAAAAAAAATCTAATATTTTGGTACATCTTCGATGAGGATGAGAAGGAAGAAGACGTAACACTGTTCGGTATGAACATTTTGGAACACCTAATGTTCCTGAAGAATTGATCTCTGATCAATCTTGTTTGGGAGATCCGGCTACTTGTCTTAAAGAATAGTAACAGAAGGGATGCTTCACGGAATCTCCATAAAGTCTAGATTATTCCATAGACAAGGAGTGCAGACCATATTGGAAAGATTTGAAAGCGATAAAGGGTAGTCTGGGCTACACATATATTATTAAATTCTTTATTTGATTAAATATTCATTTTTTAAATTTTTTAAATAAAACATACAAACTTATTACAAATATAAACATTTAAAACATACAAGATCACTTTCTGTTAAAATGAATGCCTGTATCATAATATATCGTCCAATGCTTTTGGCCACATCGGGCAAAAAGTAAATGTGCAAAACAAGAGTCAATTGACCGTCATGGATCTATTAGCTCTCAGATTATATTACTAGAGCCAACTTGTTTTCACAATTAACAACACTATACAAGTAAATGTCGACTATAGGTGTTTGTGGAGGGTTCTACAAACTCACATATTCCTCCCAATACTTTTAACAAGACATATCCGAACTAAAGTTTCAACGTTATGCTATCTAATGGTCCACCAATGGGTATAGTAGCTCGTCTTCATCAGGACTTGTACTGAGGTAGCTATTATTCTTTCCAACCAGTGACTTGACACATTTAGACAATAAAACATACACTTGTATTAAAAAATAGTTGTAGCCCCACTGTACTTTCTTGCTCAAAAACCTTTTCCAAATGGTCCTATTAATTTTCACACGTGATGATCAATTACTTAATTTGTGTTCAGCTCAAACTCTAGACGGGTCATTATTTCTTTAAATGCCCATCTTCCAGAAGCGGGCCCAATCTGCACTTCTGCAGAAAAAGACCAAAAAGCACGGGTAAGTCTGTGCCTTTTGTCTAAACACTGTGTAAACATATAGGGGGTCCTGGACCCCAAACTTCCCCATGTGTTTAACCCTCAATCCGTTAACATGCGGCATATGAAAGTTATTTGTATAATGAAATTCAAATACTATTCTTTTTGTAAATAACTTAGGTCTCTCAAAAAATAATAAGTGCAGACCCTGCCCTTCCCAGACCAGTCTACATTTGCCTTTAAAGCGAGCTGTCTATAAACATGTGCAATCATAGACCTTAATATTAAAATGCAATTCTCTGGAACCGAAGGTGCCTAAATGGCACCTGCATTTCTGCAATTGCAATCTCCCTTTTGTATTGAAAAACACTATATACCTCTCAAGGGAGATTCAAACTGTATCTTTTTGTGACTTTAACATATCTCTGAACCACGTACCTTTTTTATTCACTCCATTTATGTACACTTTTTAAAAGGGTCCTTAATTCAAATGCATGTGGTCAACAGTAATCCAGTCACTTTATCCCTGTAAAACAAAGGTACTTTAATGAGGCACTGTGTTCTATTTTTCATAATGAAAAAACGGGTAGCAACCTTAGATGTAATGCGTTCATGTACGCCTGTTGTCATGCGTAAATGTACTTACCTTTCTTTCATTGCGACATTTGTTGAAAAAAAGCTTCATCTGTGTATAGAGGAAGCTCGACCTCAAATCCGAGACTTTTGCAATCCTCAGGGCGTAAAACACTGTTTGAAATAGTTCTAAACTCTTGCTGCAGTTATCTGCCGTGTTTTAACTGGCCTTGTAATAGAAAAAGGACTAACTTGCTTCCAGAATCCTGTCTTTGCTTGGGAACATAATCATGCCCATAGAAAGTGGACTATTTTTCCTTTCCATGTTCAGAAATACAGAACCTTTCTAGTTTGGATTACTTCCTAATGTTCATGTTACGCATGGCCCAAAACTTTTTGGCACCATTACTTTCAATATTTCAAAAATGATTATTTTTTCCATCAAAAACAGATAGCTTTGCTTACCATTCGTGTTTTTAAATCAAGTCCGATTAAAGCAACCTGAAAAATTGACTGCTTCTACCACATTATCATATGGTTCTTCAACCGGAATCCTACTGCTAGTGTATTTATTTCCTTTCATTTCATATATTTGCCCTTATGCTGCCAGCATTAAACGTAGGACCCCAGAACTTCTTAGTATCTTTTCACAAAATGTGTGATTTAACATCACTCCATAGTGTGTGATATAACCAGTAATAATATGTTCAGTTGTTATATTTATATCCTAAAGTCGATCCCTATTACACCACTGTAACAGGCAGTTGTTCTCATTATATTCTGCAATTCCTAGCTAGGGATAGACTAATCCTAATTTACTGTGTCACTCCATAACTTAAATCACAAAGGTAACCCTTTCAGGTGTTATTCTTGTATCATGATAAATATAATATTTAGATGGTACATCATTGATTCCACTCCTCTTGTAGGTTTATCCCACTTATATAGCTCTGGGTCCGGTACAGACACCACTGTTCTCTCTGGGATAGTCTTGTGGCAATGTTCATAATATCAACGCACCAGATATTATCAATCGCCCACCATCTCAAATCCTTGCAGCTGTGTTTTTCTTTCAATAAAGTGTGCTGCTAAGGTGGTATTTATGTTCTTATTACATATTTTTTGATTTATTTTCTGTTATTCTTAGTTTGGCCGCCCGTGATGTCTTACCAATATAGGTTCTCACACAGGGGAAAATAATGGCATATATTATGTTACTACTATTACAAGTGGTATGATTTTTTAAATACCAACTTTTTTATTGATCTTAATAATAAATAGTACATGCCGAAGTAGAGCTACAATAGCAACAACTTATATAAGAGAAATGCCCTATAACTGTTTGCATCCCCCAGGTTGTGGTTAATTTCGGCTGTTCATCTCCTGTAACTCTTCTGTCTGCCTTAGAGATCCATTCCTTTATATTTGTTTCCTTTTTTGAAGGCATACATTGGCTTCTGCAAAGCTGGATTATTAAATTGCAATAAATGCCAATGTGATGATATGTTTTTTTTTTACTTTGTTGTGATACGTATTATACGTAAATGCACATACCAGTCTGTCGATATTGTGATCAACCGGAATCCTTTTGTTCAGTAGACTGTCTCTATGTTGGTATCTCACCCGCTTTCTGGATTGTCTCTGAAGAGCTTAATAGGATACCCTCTGTCTTGTAATCTATCTTGTATAGTGTTTGCCTGAATTGTAAAGTCTTCTTCTCTTGAGCAATTCCGTATAGCTCTCAGGAATTGTCCATATGGTATGTTGGATCGTAAATCTTGAGAGTGAAACTGTTGTAATGGAGTATAGTATTCCTGTCCAATTCTTTCCTAGAATGGAATTTGTTCATATTCACCTGCATAGTAAAATGCAAAGTGGGATTCAGGGTGTTAATCCATTGAAGAAAACAATTATAGTCACCCTTTTTACAATCCCATATGATTATGATATCATCTATGTATCACTTATATAGTTTCAGAGCCTGTATATAGGGATTAGAATTTGTCATGATGTTGATCTCCTCAAATCCCCACATATATAATGTGGCATAGTTGGGGGCGAAAGCCGCACCATCGCAGTTCCCTTAGTTTGCATATAGAAGGCAGACTTAAATCTCAAAAAGTTTCTGGTCAGGGCTATCTCCAGTAATTCAATCAGGAAAACAATTTGGACATCTCGTATTGTTCTTCCATCTGGAAATTTCTTCATGGTTCTGAGCGATTCCATTTGTGGAATAATAGAATATAATGACTCCACATCTAATGTAATCAAAATTTCCGACCTGATGTCATATGGCAAATTCTCTAGTTCTTTTATTGCATCTGTGGTATCGGCCAAGTATGTCATGGTTTTTCTGGCCAATGGTTCAAAGAAAAAATCAAAATATTGGCTGACTGGTTCTAAAATCGGCCCACATAGGGAGACAATAGGCCTACCCGGGGAGATTTAGTGAATACTTGTGGACCTTCGGCAGTATATAAAATAAAGGTACTCTCGATTTGTCTGGGGTATGAAAAGAAAATTCCTTCTACGTAAGAATGTTTTGTTCCAAAGTGGTATGGCATAGTTGCAGGATATCTCTTTTTATACTTTCTGTCGGGTCGCCTCTCAACTTTATGTAAACTCCCTTATTATTCAGTTGCTTCATAACCTCTTGATCAAATTTATTGGCATCCCACACTACTATGCCTCCGTCCTTATCTGCTTTTTGATCACGAATAATGGATATTTATTTTAGGAATTCATAGTTTTCCAATCTGCCTTTGAAAAGTTATAACTTTTATTGTGTTTATTTTCCTCCTTCTTATCATTGTACATTCAATGAAAGACCCTGAATACTAAAAAATAGCTGTTTCTTCTGACACCATTTGTAAACTTGGTGTAAAAATTGATTTAGGTTTAAATGAAGTATTTTCCACTTGCGGTTGTGTCACTCAGCCCTGTTTTTAGAGAGCCTGGGAAGGAACCAAGAGAAGAATTGACAATATTAAGGAGTGTGTTGAGGACATGCCCTTGGATCTGTTTGAAGATAGAGCCTGGGAGGAGATTGTCCATATAGGCTGTGACTTTGAGAGATCTGAGGGTGTCTGAGAAGTCTTTAATGTGGGAGCTCCAGGTGCAGGGTGGAGGGTTGCTTTTTGGAGCTCCTTGCAGAGTCGATAAAGTCCCTGATTTTGGCAATTTTGTCAAGGAAGAAGCTGCTAATGCTATTGCATTTCCCCTGCGAAGCTGGGACCTCAGGGACTGGGGTGGACCTGGCGCAGTCTCTGACAATGTTAAAGAGGGTTCTGCCCTTTTAGGGGCACCCTCAATTGTGGTGGCATAATACGCTGATTTTGCATCAGAAATCAGCTTTTTGCACAAGGTGCACATGGTTTTGAGTGAGGAGAGATCCTCCGGATGGCAGTTTTTGCACCAACCTGATTGCCCTTTTGTTTATCTCGAGGTTAGGAGTGTACAAGGGGGCAAATGGTCTGGACTCGATTCATGTGGTCTTTAGTGGGGTGTGGGTGTTAACCAGGTCAGTGGCAGCAAGAGAGAAGACTTCAAGGAGGTATGAAGCATGTCCGGTGGAGGGGACGGTGGCCAGAGTTGGCTCAAGGAGGTCCCCAGGGAAGTGTTTGACAGAGCGGCGGGTGATTTCACAGGATTTAGCATGTATTTTATGTGGATGTTCGTAGTGTTGCAGGGTCAGAGGGATTGGCAGGTGGTCTGACCTATCAAGTTGGAGGAAAGCCGGAGGGGTGAAGACGAGGTTGAATGTGTGCCCTCTTGTGTAGGTTGGAGCGAGGATGATTTGTTGGAGGTTGCAGGAGTCCACTAGTGCGTAGAGAGAGTCATTTAGGTGTTTAGAGGGTGGTGTATCTGGGATGTTGAAGTCCTGAGGAGGATTTTGCTGGCGCTTTGTTTCTGATGCTGAAGAAATGAGGTTGGTGAGGTCCTCCATGAATGACCCATTCCCTTGGGGCGGGCAACATATGAGATGGAATGTGATTGAGTCCTTGTGGGAGAGGGGGAATTGGATGACAGGACCATGCAGGGCCATTTTGACTTATGCATGACATGAACCCTGCCACCTGTCATTCCTTGCCAGTCAATATGTTGAATAGTGTATTCAGATGGCAGGAGAACATCGAGGATGTGCCGGGAGAAGGGGATAAACCATCTTTCCATGTTGAAGACCGCCTCAACGTTACTCTCAGTGATTAGATCAGCAATGTCAGTGGCGTGGGCTACGGACAACCAGGAAATTTACCAGCATGATGGTACGGGAGCGCATGATGAGAGGGTGCTGTTGTGGGAGATGTAGTACGGTGATGAGGTTGGATATGGTAGCCACTTGTGGTTGCCTCGTGCGCATTAGAGCAAGGGCCTTGGAGATCATGGGGATTGGCTGCAGATGGACGAGCCACATGGTGATGACTATTGGAGGATTTGACGGGCAGCATGGTTGACCCTGGTCCCTGCCAGGCCCAAACGTGCACAAACAGGCATTTTTCTTGTCCTCGTACATCCACAGCTGAGGCCCACCACTGGTGCTGAGGATGGCTAGGTAAGACCAATTCTTTAGAAGGGAGCCTAGGGGGCGTAGACTGGAAGGACTGCTTCAGTAGAAAAAAGAGCAGAAAAAACAGTGGCATAACCAGAAGCTTACCAGTGATTGATAGGCGGGAGGAGACCTAATCCCCTTGCCCCAGCTGCAAAGAAGAAGGCTGGAAGGCCTGCATAAGTAGGAAAAAGCATGGGAAAAAAGTGGCAAAATCAGAAGCTTACCAGTGATTGACAGGTGGGAGGAAACCTAATCCCCTTTCCCCAGCAGCAACTAAGCAGGCTGGAGGCCTCCTAAGTAGGAAAAGGAGCAGGAAAAGGGTACCAAAACCCTCGGCTTACCAGTGATTGACAGGTGGGAGGAGACCCAATCCCCTTGCCCCTGCTGAAGGAGGCTGGAAGCCCTTCTTAAGTATGAAAAAGAGCAGGAAAGCCCAAAGCTTACCAGTAATTGGCCGGTGGGAGGAAACCTAATCCCTTTGTCCCAGCTGCACTGAAGGAGGCTGGAAAGCCTGCTTGAGTAGGAAAAAGAACAGGAAAAAGACCAGCAAACCAGAAACTTGCCAGTGATTGGCAGGTGGGAGGAGACCTAATTCCCTTGCCCCAACTGGAGGCTAGAAGGCCTGCTTAAGTAGGAAAAAGAGCGGGAAAACCCAAAGCTTACTAGTGATTGGCAGGTGGGAGGAGACCTAATCCCCTTTCATTCAGTGTTAAAGAACCCCATATTAGAGAAATGGCAAAATTCTGACACCACTTCCGCTGTTAACAAGGAGACGGTGAAGAAAAACAGGCCTTATTCTATACATCCTGATTTTCTTCCACGGGACCCTGCTCCAGAGAGTTTGGTAGTGCATGTGGCTATATCTACTTCCAAGGCAGCAGCTTTTCCCTACTATCCCCTTGCAAAGGGATGACAAAAGTATGACACCTCAGCAAAAAGAGAATTTTTTCCTGGAAGCATCGCCTTAAATGCCATTAATGATTCTTGTGCTTTAGAAAAATGGTCTTATACCTTATGGAACACTATTGCACAGTCCGGGAAAAAAACATCTCGGAAGGTGAGATGAGAGAAGGATTCTGCAATCTCATCAGTGAAGGTAAAGTAGCTTCTTGCCAGACCCTTCAGTTGAGCCTGGATGCATTTGACAGTGTCAGCTGGTGGATGTGCTGATAGTGTAGTTTAGTGAGGTGATAAGAAGGTTTGAATGCTTACAAAAGCCTGGGTCTAACCCTGATGTCCAATAAGGCTACTGGACTTGCACTTTGATGGATTCAATCTTTTTGGCCAAAGGCAGAGGACAGATTAGAGAAGCTGCAAGCTTCGAATTCTGCTGCAACATCTTTGGGGTTGGCCCTCTTTCAGCCACAACAGCAACACCCACCTTTGCAGGCTTGGAGAGGGCGTTCCTTTCGGTACTACTCGTCTTATGGCCAAGGAGGAAGAGGCCAACCTACCGAATGAGGACAAAGGAGAGTCACACGCACCCCCTGGGGTCATGGTGTAAAGACTACCCATGTGGCCACCTCCTCACTGCCCTCTGCCACAGCCCCAAAACCTCTCTGAGCACTTTGTGCACAGGACCCCAGTGGAAGGCAGATTGACCCCGCATCTGGAAGAATGGCATTGCATTACTTCAGATGTATGGGCCCTTCAGAAAGTGCCTCAAGAGTACTGTCTCCCATTTCTCAAAAGACCATCAGATTCTCCCCTGAGTGTGTAATCTCTTCAGGAACCAGATCCGCTGCTTCTAAATGAGAAACTCTCCATGTTGGGAAAAGGTGCCATAGAAAGGGTACCTGTAGTGGAACAATACCAAGGTTGGTACTCCACCTATGTTCTAGTTCCCAAGCAAGACAGTGGACGGCAGCCCATCTTGGACCTGGTATGCTTGGACAAGTTTCACAGGAAGGACAGATTCAAGATGGTCACTCTTTCGAAGATTCTCCTGACCCTTTCGTCTCAGGATTGAATGGTGTCACTCGACCTTCAAGATGCTTACTTTCATGTGCCTATACATCCCAAGCACAGAAAGTACCTGAGTTTCCCCATTTGCAGTTCTCACATTCAGTTTCAAATACTGTCTTTCGGGCTAACCTCTGCCTGAGGGTTTTTACTGAGTTGATGGAGGTGGTGGAAATGAATCTAAGGAGGGGAGGGATTCACATCTTCGCCTACCTAGACGATTGGCTGTTCAGAGCCTGTTCCTCTGAACAGGCTCTTGAACATCTCAACAGCACCTGCTACTCTTCCCACAAACTGGGTTTCTCTCTCAACGTCAAGATTTCTAGGTGTCACCTTCCCAAAATGTGCAATTCATTGGAGCAGTCCTGGAGTCTTCTTCAGGGAATGTTTCACCTCCCGAGTTGATGGCTCAGCATACCTTGCAGATGGTTACAAAATTTCCGAACGCCTAACATCTACCAGCATTCCACTTTCTAAGGTTGCTGGGCATTATGGCATCCTGTATTTTCCTTGTGGCAGAAGCCCACCTAAGGATGAGACCCCTCCAGTGGGCCCTCAGATCCCAATGGTCACAATTCTCAGGCAGGATGATGGACCTTCTTTAGGTCCTGAGCAAGTTCACACAGGATCTCCTGTGATGGGCCTGCAAGTAGAATGTGATGATAGGGTAAACCTTTTAGCAACCCTGGCCGAAGTTAACCGTAATCATAGATTCTTCCCTCACACACTGCGGAGCTAACATGAGCGATCTAATGATCACTGAATTTTGGTCCCCATCAGAATGCAGACTACACATAAACCTTTTTAGAGCTGAGGGCAATCAGACTGGCTCTGATGTATTTTTTGCCACCCATATAGGGGAACAATGTCTTGTTAATGATGGACAGTACTCAACAAAAGAGGGTTTAGGTCTACTTGGTAGAAAATAGTTGACCTTTCCCAATTTGACCTAATTTCTTTGGGTCTTTTCCTGGTCAAGAAATCTGGGGGAAGACCCCCCTGCAACCTCCCTCCCTATTCCCCCCCACCTTAACCTATTCCCTTACCCCTCCCATATATTTATTTAATTTAATTTGACTGAAATAAACTATCAAAACTATTTGTCAAATCAAAAAGGTCAAATATTTTTCGATTAAGTATGGTAATACCCAAAAGAGGTGGTGTAGGTTCACTACACCTGTGCAGGGTGGCAATACAGTTCTGGTTTTGGGTGCTACAAAGCAGAATTTCTCTGTCGGCTCACCACCTAGTTGGAGAAGAGAACATAACAGTGGATGCTCTGAGCAGGCAGACCACAGCCTCCCATGAGTGGGAGTTAGCTCAGAATGTCCTTCAAGAGATGGGGAACCCTAGTGGATCTGTTTGTATCCAGTATCAACAGGAAATGTGACCTGTTTTGCTCCAGGGAATTTCCTCAGAGAGGAGCTCTGGGGGACACGTTCATAGTGGAGTGGGAATGTCCACTCCTGTACACTTTCCCATTGGTCCCCCTCATTCCTCCTGTCATTAGGAGGTTGAGGAAGTTCGGGAAGTTCATAATCGTAATTGCTCCATATGTTTTCCCCAGGATAATGTGGTATATGGACCTTCTAGACATCTCCATCTGCCCTCCAGTTCATCTTCCTCAGAGAGTGGACCTGCTCTCCCAGAAATTAGAAGTCTGAGCCTTCACGCCTAGTTTCTTAGAGGCTAATATACAAAGATTGGGACCTCCCCGACACTTGTCGGAGGTGTTGCTTTCGTCCATAAAACCAGCAGCAAAAGCTCTATACTGCTGCCATTGGAACATGTTTTGCAGCTGTGTAGAGCTAAATATATTGATCTTTTTTCTTGAAATACACCTGCAGTGCTTATTTTTTGCTGCACCTAGCCTATCAGTGGCTGTAGATTGCTACCACCAAGCGTTACCTGGTGGAGATGTCCACCTTTAAACACACGCCAGACCAAGGCTTTTAATTTAGGATGCCAAATGTCATTCAATTCCTCAAGCAATTCACACATTCTTTCCCACCGTTCCCCTTTCTGGTTCTATCTGGGATTTTAACCTGGTACTAACCTAATTAATGGGATCTCCATTTGAACCCCTCCATTCTTGTCCACTTAGGTTACTAACCTTGTAAACAATCTTTCTGGGAGCCATCACTTCTGCTCACGGAGTGAGTGAGCTACAAACCCTGTCATGCAAACCTCCTTTTACAATATTTTCCAGGGAGAATGTAGTCTTGAGGGTTCATCCATCCTTCCTTCTGAAGGTTGTGTCTGAATTCCATCTGACACAGAAGATAACACTACTGGCTTGTTACCCACCTCCTCATCCTTCTAAGGATGAAGAGGTGCTACACAGGCTAGACCCAAATAGGACTATTAGCTTCTACATTTCTAGGATGGCAAATGTCAGGCAGGATGACCAACAATATATTGGGTACACAGGCTACAGGCTACGCCAAGCCGCGACCAAGCACACTTTATACCGTTGGATCAGTTTATGCATTTTGGAGTGCTACTCTGTTGTGGGAAAGGATGTCCCTGAAACTCTGAGAGCCCACTCCATAAAAGGAGTGGCTATCACTTCAGGTCTTCAAAGAGGTGTATTGGTGCAGGACATTTGTAATGCTGCTTCATGGTCCTCACTACGCACATTCTTGAAGGATTACTGCTTAAATACACTGTCTGGTCAAGACGCTAGGTTTGGAAGGGCAGTTCTGCACAACAACAACCAATAATGACAACAAATCCACTTTTTCCACCCCGTCTACAAACACTGCCATGGGAGTCTATTAAAGATAGGGAATCTGTGGGAGGACACAATCGTTTAGAAAAACAAATAACTTACCCCTGGTAATATTCTTTCTGTTGGATTTTCCTCTGACAGATTCCTCATTGACCTTCCAGCCTACCCCTCTGACTGTGGGGGAATTCTTTATTATACTTCTCTCTTTAAACGCCCATGCATATTATAAAATCTTCAATTCGGCTGGGCAGAAAGAGGGAACAATGAAGAACTGATTCAATGGGTGCAGTGCGTGCTATTTATTATAACATCGACATCCCGTCCGGATGGGAAAATAGTAACCGTCGATGGACATCGACTAGATGCTTCACTGAACCCTCTGCTTTCAAATATTTTTTCCCTAGACTGCAAAATAGGGTATGGATATATCAAAGGTGGAGAATCTGTTGAAGGAACATCTAGTAGAAATAACATTACCAGGGTAAGTACTTTGTTCTTCTTTGACAGAAAAGTGAAATATGTAATGTAACTGTTAATGTTTTCTAAATATCTGATACTTACACATAGACATAAATTATAATTGTTGGTGGTCCAAAAGTGTTTTCCTACAGGAAGATGTGATGGTAGAACACACCTGCATTACTTTATTCTTCTTTACTTTACTCTTACATTTGTTTTCTGAAGTGGTGTATAATTTGGTGTTCGGAACTGTTTGTACAATTTATGGCTTTTATAAAATGCCTTGGGCAGAGATTCACGTCAAAACATATGGGGACGGGCAGTCTCCCCCGCTTCACTTATTTGATTGCTCATACTAAGTCGAGCAGGGGATAGAGTATTTCTACACTCACATTAAAAATGAAAAACATGCACTAATGATTGCAAACATGGCACAGATTATATAATCTACGAGGGTCGTCCTGACACACAGGGAGCAAACAATGCACTGGCAGCATCATGTGGTGTGTGCAGCCAAACTTGCAGGCTGCCAACATTGCACTACGTTTTCCATGGGCTCCCTGTAATCACACAAAACTAAACAGTGGTAACATGGGCCGGAATGTTCATGTGGTTAGTGAAGCCAAGCATATTGATAGCAAAAGCTATACTTTTCATATCACGTGCTTTATGTTAGGAGACACCATGACTGTAAACTCTGCACTGATCCTCTCATGCATTCCAACCAACCAGGCACACAAAGTATTGACTTTAACATAGGTTTGAGTGCTTAGAATAGATGGACAGATAGTGGGAGGGGAATGAGAGTGAGGTGGGTTTACCTCTGTTTGGTTTCTTACAGCATGGCCTACCGTGTGACATGTGTGATGGGAGAAGATGTTTACCAAGGGGAATTGGTGACCTCTTTGACTCATGATTCCCCTATTCTCCGTGAAGCAATGATGGCATATTGTAAAGTAGAGCAAACCATGGTATCTGCTATGCATATAACGTCTCCTAGCTTTAAGAATATTCCATTCAACAATCAAACAGAAATGACTAGAAAAGACTTAAATCCATTATGGACAACATAATCCATAATGCCTGTGGTACTGGGATGAGGAAGAAGGACCAGGAGTTAATGAGGATGTCAAATGCCATTGAAGAAAATGTGTGGTCTAGTTGTTTGTAGGCAAACGCACTTGAGTGAGCCATTTAAATCTGAAAGTGTAACACTGCTGTCTAGTGGTGGGAGAGGTGGAAAAGGAAGAGAAGGTGCAGCAGAGGCAGAAGTAGTGTGGGAAAACACTGAAGTGGTTGAAGCTGCAGGTGAAACATTTGTGCCAAGCAGTAGGTGTGCAGAGCGGCGAGGAAAAGGACGTATCAGTGGCTATAAGGAAGATGGGAGAGCCGGAGAGCTGTGGTCGCTGGGAGTGCAGCAGAGGCTCCCAGAGAGAGAGAGAGAGAAAGAGAGAGAGAGAAGACTGTGACGGAAATTGAGAGGTCCCTGCCACGCTGAGATGAAGAGAAGGAGAAATGTTGGGCCGTGCAGCACCAGAGGAGGACGCTGAAGCTGCCAACAGTAACCAGTGACCGTATGATGAGGAACTGGGCACCAGGGCGCTTTGTAGCATTTTCCGCTCCCATAATTAAGTTAAGGGGAGCTAAAGAGCAAAGTGAAAGGAAGAGGGGGAGGCAAAGAAAGTTAAACGTATACCTGGATAAACCCCTGGGCTCACTGGCGTAACAGGGGTCCCCGCAGCCCCCATGATGTGGGGGGCCTGGCCAGCACTTGTCCTGGGAGGGGCCCCACTGCCTTCATAAAGAAATTATTTCCGTAATGGTTCGGTCCTTAACCGAATAATTTCTTAACAAAGTTAGAGTGACTTCAAAAAGAAACAATGGGGCTCATTCTGACCATGCCGGACCAGAAACAACGGTGCTGGTAATCTTACCGGCACCGTTGTTTCTGGACCAGCATATTACAGGTCTACACGCGGGGGCCGCTGTGCCTGGCAGGTCTGACCCTGCTGGGCACAGCGGCCACGGTAGGCAGACCCGTCACGGAAGCACCGGTACCATTAACAACGGTGCAGGTACTTCCGTGTCCCCAATCTCATGGAGTCCTATGGGACTCCACAGGAATTGGGATTGCCGAAATTAGTGGCGCCTGACTTCCCAGCCGCTGGACTTGGAAGAGCCCGGCGGCACCGGGAAGTCAGGCGGCTGTCATTTCTTACGGGTCTGGCGGCAACCCGCTGGTAGCACCGGCACAGTTACCGCCAGACCCGTAATGAGCCCCAATTTCTTTTTGAAATAAAACGGCTCCCCACAACCCCATGACGTGTGCGTGTGTGAGTGTATGGTAAAATGGTTCACACAAATGTGCGGGTCACCAGGTGTGTGTGTGTGCGTGTACGGTGAAAGAGTGCACACTTAAATGTATGGGTGGCTGCTTGGGTGTGCATGTATGGTGAAAGAGTGTAAATGTATGGATGTCTGCATGTTTATATGGTGAATGGTGTGTGTGGTTGTGTACAGGGGCACAACAAAACATACATTTTGGCGTGCTAACCCTTCAAATGTTGGGAGAGGCGCTAACTTCTCGGGTGGTGGGGAGGGGCAGACTTTTTTGTGTGGGGGCATCTAACTTCTTTACGTGTTTTAATTAGACATTTCTAGTGCAGCTTCAATGTTACAAGCAGTTAACTCTCTTCTGTAAGTCTCCTATTCCCTCTCTACCCTTCAGATCACTCCCCTGGCATCCAAGTACTAGACCCACTTTGCAATTTCAATTGCATAAAAAATGTGGCATTTGAATACAGGTACTAGCAGTGAAATGCTTTACGTTGGTAATTGCTGGGCTCTTATTAACAGCAAAACCCAGGTGCCGTTTAACATCTGTGTACTGTTCTGTCCGGCATCTGCTCTGAAGGTCAGCCAGGTCGAGTCAACATAGCACAAAATGTCAGTGGGGGGGGAGTGCTGAAGCCCAGTCAACTCAATGGTGTTGCGCCATTACTTTTGTTTAATGCCTCGATTACTCCTAGCCCTATTCTTCCTCGTCCCAGTACTTATGTATGAGGCAGTACTTGTGTACTCTGCCTCATACACAAGTACTGGGATGAGGTACATGGAGGTAATGCCTGACTTAGCTATCTGTAATCTTCATTACTCATAGTCCCACTCTTCCTCATCCCAGTACTTACCTATGAGGCAAGGAGCCAAATACATAAGCTCTGGGAGAAGGAAGAGGGACGTGGAGGTAATTCTTGGCCAAGGAGCTGACTTTGGAGGTTTGGGTAGGGGGTGGGAGGGAGAGAGGATGTGTGGGTGCGGGATTGTGCGATAAATCATAATAGTTGTCTATGTCCAGGCTAAGCAGGTATGATATGTGGTATTAGTGGCTAGAGAGACATTTTGGTGCAGCCAGTCTAGTAATTCCTCAGTTTGGTATGACTTTCTTTTAACTGGGAATTTCTGATAAAGCAGTCCTGCTAAGTGTAATTACCTGGCTAGATTGGCATTTGGGTGCTGCCAGTCTAGCCATTTCTTACTGTGGCATTGTATATTTTTCTAGGCATCTGTGATAAAATGATATGATAAAAGTCATTTATAACGCACTTGTACACAAGTGTTTCTATGCATGACAAGACAAGCGAGGGAAGATAGCGGGAGGACAAGACAAACAATCTCACTAGTGAGAACGAGAGGTGCAAGAGGAAAGGGAGGGGGGAAGTGCAAGGGAGAGGGGAGGGGAAAACAGGGCTGCAATGCTCTGATTAAGTGCAGCCAGGGCAGCACGGCTATGGGTAATGCAAGGTGAACAAGGGGCTTCAGTGTTACAGTTACAGCCCATAAGTGCATGGTAGGCAAGGGTGACGGATCAAGAAAGACCCTGGACTCAGAGAGACTCTGAGTGTATCCAAGCAACCGGTCGGTACAGCAGACAGGTAGGTCAGCAGGGGAGGGAGAGAGAGAAAGCAGAGGAGAAAATGAAAGTTTTGAACTGCTTCCGAAACTTCTGATGGTCCAGCTCAAGTTTGAACGGGCAGGGAGGCCATTCCAGAGGAAGGTACCAGCAGAGGAGAGAGCAGAGGAGAGAGATCTACCCCCCACTCACTGCCTGGAGAAGCGTCTAACCCTTAGAGAGTTGGAGGTAGCTGAGCGAAGGGCTCGAGAAGGAAGGAATTTTGGAAGAGAGCGTTGGATGTAGTGCGGGCCCTGGCCCCAGCAAGCCTTGTAGACAATGCAAAGGGTCTTGAACTTGATCCTTGCAGCCACTGGGAGCCAGTGGAGAGATTTCAGGGCTGGAGAGATATGATCCCTGGGCTTGAGGCCAAGGATAAGTCTTGCAGTCCTGTTCTGTATTAGTTGCAAATGACGGAGAGTAGAGGAAGGCAGAATGAGAAAGAGGCTGTTGCAGTAATCCAGCCTAGAGAGAACCAGGGTACTGGAGAAAGTGAGCTTCTGGTGGAAAGTGAGAAAGAGAAGAGCCCCTTTGAGGAGGAGCAGCTGATAGTGGAACATCTTGGTGACATCCGAGATGTGAGGAGAGAAAGAGAGAGTGGCATAGAAGATGACACCAAGCTTTTTTGCCTCGCAGGAAGGTGAAGGAGGAGGGCCCAAGGTGGACGGCCAGAGTGAGAGAGGGGAAGCTTTTGCCAGGGTCCCAATGAGAAGGATCTCTGTCTTACTGGCATTAAGGCAGAGATCGTTGGAGGTGCACCAATCTTGAATCACGGATAGACAGTCAGGAATGAGTGAGAGAGGAGTGAAGGCTGAGGGGAGCCTGAAGGAAAGTTGAGTCATCTGCATAACACTGAAAGTTAGAGGAGAAGGTAGAGATCAGGTCGGCCAAAGGGGCCAAGTAGATGTTGAAAAAACAGGGTGAGAATATAGAGCCCTGGGGAATGCCACATGTAGAGAGAGGTGGCAGAGAGATTGGGAACAGGTTGGACCTGGGAGGGGGGGGGCAGTCCAAAAGGAAGGAGGTCAGTCATTCCAGGGCCTGATCCGTGATGCCCAGGTTCTCACGGATTCTATTGATCAGGATGTCATTGTTGACTGTGTCGAAGGCAGAGGAAAGAAGGAGGGTGAGGACAGAAGGAATGCTGGAATCAAGGTTAGAGAGCAGATCTTCATGGGTGTTCAGGAGAGCAGTTTCCATGCCTCTAGAATCTCTGAAGACAACCAACAGATTCAGTGTCTAGAGTAAGCTGGTAGATGGCCAGCTATTTCCAGGGCTTGCCCAAGAAAGGGGTGATGGAGATTGGGCAATAGTTTGCCAGGCAGAAAGGATCAGCAGATGGCTTCTTGAGGAGTGGGTGAAAAAGGGAGTGCTTAAGGGGAGAGGGGAATGTTCCAGTGGCTAAAGAGTGATTACAAAAATCGACCAAGGCTGGAGTGACGGTGTGTATTGCATTAAAATACATATTTATATCTTTCTCCTAGTGCAGTGTGCGGCATACCCCTTCAGCAGCACGTTCGTGTATATTGCGCAAGCGTGACAATCTAGTCCAGCCCATAGTGTGGCGCGACCCGTGATTTGTTGCCGAGTTGGGGGGGGCCCCAGCATGGCCCCCACATTTTGTGTTACGCCACTGCCTGGGCTGACTAAATATAAAAGGGCAGAAATCTCCATTTATGAGAAGTCAACTTGGGGAAACTTGTAACCCGCATTGTAAACAGCACATACATTATAACCACGAGATAAAAGGGCAACACAGGTGTAATTCTCCTTTCCTAAGACACCAGTTTGGGGAAATCTGTAACCCATATTGCCACTAAGAAGCGAACAACTGTAGCAGTAGGAGTGTAATTGCTGGCAGGACAGTGAACCAGGAAAGGAACCATTTGAAGTTAGTCCTGGCAGGCGAGCACACCAGGAGAGAAACAGTTACTTTGAAGAAACGTGATTGTGGTAAAAAAAAAAGTGTTGTTGAAGCCATTTATAACTTTATTATGCTGTTTAACTATTGCATCAATAATAGTGGTTATGTGCTGTCCTGACAAAGTATTTGATTGAAAGAATAAGTTGTGATAAAGACATTGTGTGGAGGAAAACAACTACCTTGGTTTATGAACTAGTGATTTGTGAAATAGACATTTACTTTATCCAGTGTAAGGATGCAGTGGATGGAAAATATCTTTTTGTTGAATATTGAACTAAGCAGATCTTAGTTGAATCTGAACTGTCCTGAATTGATCCAGGGGAAGGTTTCCCAACCCCGGTCATAAGAAGTGCTTTCTATGATTTATACGTTTGAGCTTTTGCATTTTTGGGTTGAACTGAAGACAGACAAATATTCCTTGTATACTTTTGTTGTATGTATTAGTGTGAGGGTCCGATGCTTTTTGGAAACTACGTCATCTTTCTTTAGTTTTAGTTTGATAGGTAGGGACATTCTCCTTAGGATAGGGAAAGATAGGCATTTATCTCACCCCTTTTTATTTTAATAAATGGCAAACATTGAGAACACTATAACTTTGTGTCCATCTTGCATTTTTGACCCCTCACACGTAACAGTGTCCTATTCTTATATACGCTTTATTTGCACCCAGTATGGGGGAGCCAGTCAATCAGGTTGCTCAGATCCCAAGCTGAATCCCATGATCCAAGCCCACATTCTGAGCAACCTGAAGGATACTCTTCCACCTGCCATCTTCCCCTCACCTTCACCTCCCCTCCAGTTTCCTCCATTCCCACATCCTATCCCACTTACCTAATTCCACTGCAGCCAGTAATCCACCTCCTCGCCAGCTACCAATGGAAGAGAAGAGAAGAAGAGAGGAAGAGGGGCTCTGCATGGAGCCCAACCTTCCAACTCCATGGTGGCCATCTTTGTATTATGTTTGAATGAACAGAACTCTGTGAGCCGTTCCCATTCATTCAAACCAAATTACATTGTTGTCAGCACCCTGAGTTTTTGGATTGAAACCAGGGGTGCTAATGGGAATAAAGCCTGAACTGGTCCAGATCGTATGGAAACAGTGCCAGGACATGTTTAAGGCCCTTGATGCGCTCTCGGCCTATAACTTGGGCCCCGTGCCATTGCCAAGCGATCCAGCCTTCCGCATCAGGTTTTATTGCCATCTTAGAATCCATTATTAAGTGGTAATGCTCTTTCTGGACAGACCTTGAAGACCTATGAATTCCTTCTTGCTTCCCAATTTTACAAACCGTGCAATCCCATTTCCATAATTTATATATGTCAGGCTTTTGCTGAGTATTGTGGAACCACAAAGTTGGAGCTATAATCGCTTAAGATACCTCTAGTAGTGGTTCAAGGCATGGGTGGCTTGGTAACCAAAAGAAGTCCTGGAAATAATTTTCAAAGTGACCCCATATTACACATTTATAGCAAGCCCAACCCTTTTCCTATTAGAACATTTGGAAATAAAATATGTTATCACACAAAAAAGGCCCAAGGTGCAAAGGCCTACCGAGAAATCTCAAGAGTCCCTACAGGCCAGTCCAATTCTGGTTGAAGGTATTCCTGCTGTGTTAATGTCTGCTCTGGATCAGAGAACTACAACTGCCGAAATTAGATAGTGTTCCTCGAGTAATCAAGGCCCACTAAATAAAGGAAGCACATAAGGGGTGGGAGCTGATATCCAACAAGGATTGAAATAAAGATCTGATGAGTAGTAACTACAAGCTGTTCCTGGGTATCAAGCCTCACTCAGTAAACAGGAAATACCTCTTGGGAATGAGGTAATAGTACATAGCATGCAAGGAATCTAACTTTCACATAAACTTTACGTTAATTATGTATAATCAGTTAATGCGTTAAATGACTATAGGATATGCTCTGGTGCTCCCTTACACATAACCAATCACACAGAGTTTATATCACATAGGTTTATTGGTAAGGGACCAGTTGTCCTGGAAAGGTCAGTCATATTCCTGGTAACTGTTGATGTCAAGCTAACCAGTCTCTTATAAGTTAAAAACAAGAGCTAAATAGTTCCCAGCTCCCAGAAATGTGGATCCTACTACAATGTGAAAGATCAACAAAGATACATTTAGAAACAGAACTAGTTATTTAGAATAATAATTATTTAATCACTTAATAGATATAATGTATAGGTTTGGTTTGTAGCCAAAAATAAAATATGGACCCTCATTATGAGTCACCCGGCCTGGAAAAAAGTGCTGGTAACAATGGTTACTGATACCTTTTCCGGACTGGGTCACTCCAAGTCTGCCGGTAGGGTCTATGAACTACCGGCAGGCCTGACCTGCCAGTAGTACAGGCCCCTACCGGCAGAAATATCACTGAAGCACCGCTAATAATGGTGTCAGTTCTTCAGTGTTCCCATTCCCGTGGGACTCCATGGGAATGGGAACTTACCGTTCCTCTGCCGTCCGTAATATCCCGGCATTACTGGGATATCGGGTGGCGAAAACAGTAAGCTGAGGTTGCCTCTAGGCCACTGGTTGCACCAGCGTTTTACCGGCAACCTTGTAATGAGGGCCATGAAGTCTGTTGAAGACTTCTGTGTCCAAACAATATCTATTATAATTATATCATTATCTTCATTATTTATATAGTGCCTTTTACCACTGGTATAGCCCTAATGCGCTGCAGGTTGAAAAAGCCCTCGGAGGACATTCCAGGTATGGAAACGTTTGTCAGAGGAATTTAGAAAGCATGTGGGCATTTTAGCTAAGGCAAAGTTGGGTTGGGGTGGCTAGATCTCTAATAACTCCTCATGTCAAGCAGGCACATGGATGGGTGCTTTGAAAAAAAAGATAAGAGAGCATGAAAGAGTAGTAGAAGTACATTATGCATCCAACTAGACCACATTTTTGTCTTGTAGGATAGTTGCGTTCGAATGACAAAGGTGTTAAGTAATATGCCGTTGGGCGAGGCGTGTGGTTGCAGATGTGTGCGGGTGAGTATACTTGCTTTTGGCTAACTTCCATAGGTATGGAGTGTGATATGTACCTGTCTGCTGTTGCTGGCTACTTAAATTCATATCTGCGGCATGGACTCACTCATGTGTTTGTTTGTTAATCAATTTAATTCTTAACACATTCTTACCATCCTTAAAAGTAAACAAAGCACTCCTCCTCCACGTCTTAAAAACAAAGGCAGAAAAAAACAATTGTTTTACCTGCACCAAACCATCCCTGGTCCCACATAATATGAGCATAAGGTTTAAGGGTCAGCAAGACATAGCAAATATAATATTGAAGAAAGACGTACCTCCTGTACCCATAGGTGAGAACAACAGGCGGCAGCAGGCAGAGGCAGAACCAAATGGTGTGATTCAAAATGGCTGCCCACCTGATATACCCTCTTTCCCAGAAAGTCCCACCCCATACAAGACTTGGGAAGGAAGTAAACTGAACCAATCAGCAGCTTGCCCATCCCTAGCTACTCAGTTGCAGTTTGTTGACTGTGAGCCAACCCAGTGGCGAGTCAAAGGGACTATAGAACAAAGTTTCAGTCCCAGTAAGAGGGTAGCCGGTTACAGAGGAAGAATACACTATTGTTTGAAGCTGTAGGGAGGAGTCTGGAGCATTAGCAAAAATGTGATTTGAGCGTGGAGTGGAGGTGAGGCAATTGAGCAGAGAAGAGTAGAGACCAGGAATGGAGTTTGGTTGGAGGAAAGACCAGGATGTGAGAAAGATAGAAAGGCAGAAGTAAAATGTGGAGTGGAAGGATGGAATACGAGCAAAGAAAGGTGGAGTGGAAAGAAAGAATAGGAGCCATAAGAAGGTGGGGAAGATCAAATTTAGGAATGGTAGTGAATCGTGATAATAGAAGAAGGAAGGGAGGAGGTAGGAAGTAAAACCAGGCATGGCAAAAAGTAATACTAGAGGAAAGGAAGGTGGAAAAAACCTGTGATGGAGTTCAGAGGGGAAAAGGGAGCAAATGAAGTTGGAGAGAAGTTACTGGCAGTTGGTGAAGCATCATTGAGGAAGTTGAGGAGAAGATAAAAACCTAATGGATTGGTGAGAATTTACCAGAGAAATTGAGGACAATTTACTGCAGGTAGTAGAATTGCCATTGAGGAGATAAGATGGAATGAGGTTATAGAGAGGTTCCTGGAGGCTGGCAGAATAGAATGAGCATTTAGAAGGTTGAGTATGAGTTAGAATCCAAATAAGTTGGAAAGGGTCCTAGAAGGAGCAGGAAAGTGAACAGGACGTGGTAGGGATGATACAAGGGAAGGAAGATGGAGAGGAAGTTGAAGGGTCATGAAATCAGGAGCCCAGGAAGGTTGTTATTGTCAGGACTTTTTAGCATTGGATACCATCTATAGGGGCGGATATGAGTCTTGCCAGAAGAATCCCCAACATACTCTAACAACTCCAGGCCTGGGAGGAAGAGCTCAAGAAAGCTCAGGAAGAAGCAAGAACACTAGAGAGGTATATTTCTAAGTAAGAAGAGGAAGGTTGGGAAATAGGGGCCCAAAGGGGCGAGGTAACAAAGGATAAATTAATGTTTGGGAATAAGAAGGAGGAACCAAAAACAGTCAGAGGAAATAAGGAGCACTAGATATTGAGGAGGCAAAGTTTGGTAGGCAGAGAATTAGGGACCCCCCTCCGTTCTTCACCTGCTTTGTCTTGACTACCTCACTTCTTGAGCAGGCACCAAGGAACCTACGGGATATTTGGCTTAGACTTCATTCTGAAAAGAAGTGGGCTGCAGATCCTGTAAACCCGAAGGACACTCTAGTTGAGCAACATCCTAGTGGGAAGTGGGTCGTGGGATCCCCAAAACTTGAGGGACTGCTATCCAGGGGAGTCCTGGACGCATCTGGGACTTCATGTTTATTTGTCAGCACTACAGCAGCGTATTCTTTCCCTTTAATCTTGACCACATTTGTTAGGTGTTATATCCTTCAGTTGGGATACTCATGGTTTTCCCCTCTCTAGAGCAAGGCGCCTTTCTGTTACCATCCCAACTAATTTTCACAAACTTATTATGTAGTCCTCACCTTTGTAATTCTCTTAAGAAATCACTTGAAAGCAATATTTGTGCATGATCCTTTGCACGCTCAGCACCCACCATGACACTATGTATACTTCATGAAAGTGTGCTGATAGTGTTCAAGATAGTCTAAAATTGGTGATGTGAACTATATACTCACATGCAATTCGATAAAACCAGTGTCTAATATATACAAGCTCTACCTGGCATATAATACACTGATCTATCTTTCTCTTTGTTTCTGTCTCGCTCCAGCTCTATCTCTCCTTCTCTATCCTCCCCTCTCTGACACTCTCTTTCCTTTTAACTGTTTCTCTCCCACTGTCTGTGCTTTGGTGTCAGAACCTCTCTGAGCTCCTCCTTGCCCTCTCTCACTGACGACATCCTGGGATGTGAGGGAATGATGGACAGAGAGAGTCAACTGGGACTGTAGCTGTCTAGAGATGCATGCTGTGTTTTAGTAATCCTTTGTGGTGTGGGATGCAAAGAAGGGAGCTTTGTTGACATTTGTAAAGGAGTGGTTGAGAAGAGAAGCCGGGGCCGTACATGTCTTTTGGCCATTTGTTCAAAATCAAAACCCACAGGCCAACAACATTAATCTAAGAATGCAGTTTGACAGTGAATGCCAACACAAAAGTAGGACTACATTTCAGTAGTGTGGGAGGTGTGTAGTCAGACAAAGGATGTTTTCTAGTTTGTAATGTCATGACTTTGGCAGTGATTGGATAACTTAGAGTCATCTTCAAAATCAAATGCATTTGAAAATGGAATTTCCCAAATCCCGTCATTCCATTAACACATTATTTCATGAATTGAATTGAAAAAGTGGCAATGCACAATTCGTTCAACTGGTTATTTGTAGAGATACAGCAACCAAGGCATACCCACATGGAGTTCGGGGGTCAGGGCATGCTTGATATTTGAAGACACCCCTTGTCATTGTGATTAATAAACATTGCCTTCATGCTGAGAGAAGAAACAGTTAATTGGTTTTAATCTGAGCATCACCCTATCCAGTAACAAAGGGCAATTTGGCAGAGACAGCAGATTATCTAAACATATAATAACGATATAAATTGTTTCCTAGCATACTCTTGTATAATTTCCCTATGAGAAAGTGGATTGGCACCAATAAGGATAATTGGCCACTTTCCGTAAAAACAAAGGCCATTTTGGGAACGTAAGAATGACCACAGATCTATTTGACAAATATGTCTCTGCTGAAAGGGTTGGAGGAGCGTAATGCTCATGTAACCTTTTACAAATCATATTGTTTTAATCATTTTGACAGCCTCAGAATTTGGATGTGATGATAAAAAGTCTGCAACATTTGTCACTCCATTGTGTTTTATAATGTTTTCTCTCCCCAAACCCTGAGGATCGGTGTGTGTGAGGCTGCATGCATGAACATACATCTTTAGAGAAAACAATATATTTTCAGTGAAAAAACTTTGATAAAAGGACATTATGGTTAATTTTCACTAATAAAACCTATGCAATTCAGTGAGAAAACATTGTTAAAGGGACGTTATCGTTAAGTTGCACTATTAAAAACATATGAAATTCAGTGAACAAGCTTTGTTAAAGGGACGTTATGGTTACAAGTAAAACCAAAAAACCTCATACATTGGTCATGTATGGTAAGCTAAGAAACCATAACTGGCACCACCCCTGTGCACTGCTAACACTAACACCCAGGACATCAAAGATGACATCACAAATCTCATTGATGACATCACTGATGACATCACATATCAAATTAATTTTGATGAAAAGCCCTACAAGGGGTTGTGTTTACAATGTTGGCAGCAAGATGTCAGGGTTGATTGGAATATCCATCAAAACTACTTCATGTATTAAAACATTTACTCATCTATGTAAAACATAATTTTGGAGTGTTGTTGTTACTACAGGGACCTTACAATACTTAGACATAAGAAATGGATGCAGCAGTACAGTGGGCCTCATTACGAGGTGGGCGGTAAGGGATACCGGGCACCGGTAAGGAGACCGGTGCCGGTAATCCCTTACCACCCAATTCTGTGGTCCCTTAGGGGACCAGGGCGCTAATTACGGCCCGCCATTAGCAGGCCCTTAATTAGCGGGTAAGTCCCCACTCCACCAGGTCGGACCCGGACATGATTTTGGAGGCATCCATGGCGCTAATTGTCGTAATGAGGCCCAGTATCTTTAATCTGGTAATATTGCCAATAAAATAATAAATGCAAACCTATTAGAATGTTGAGTAACATTGAACTTGAAATTAATAGCTACCTATACAAGACTCACATCAGAGTTGTGTTAGTACAAACAATACATATGCAGAGCCACAATGTATAAAATTTGGAGGCACATACAAGGTAACTCCAGGAAGGAGGAAAGAAACAACATCACCAGAAAATAACAATTACATTAGAGTTGATCATCATGTACACACATGAATTGTGTGCTTGAAGCCTGCTTATTGGCCCATGTATGAGCACCATGAGCTGAGATCAAACTCTAAGCAAAGTACTTCAAAACATATGAGAAGGTCAGTGTCTGGATATATAACACCTTTTTAATTATTTAAATGCTTACTGTCAGTAGAAAAAAAAAAACAACTGGTCTCGATATGTCAGTGAACAAAAATAAGTGGGCCAGATATGTGATGTCATCAATTACATTTGTGATGTCATCTGTGATGTCCTGGGTATTAGTCTTAGCAGTGTACAGTTGTGGTGTGAGTTATGGTTGCTTAGCTTACCATAACTGGTACATTTCTGGGGGTTTCACTTTTACTTGTCACTATAACATCCCGTTTTTTATCACTGAATGTAATAGGTTTTTACCAGTGCATCATAATTTGCTACAACTTCCTAATATCATACTCATCCCCAATCAATCTGCATTTTCATCCGATCTACAAAGTTTCAAGCCAAAACTATGTGATTCCCCACCTCCAAGTAACATTCAAAACACCTCTATCAATTTTCTACAAACCTTTACACAGTTTTTTTGTTGCCGATGTTGGTGAACCTCTGACATCACTGCGGACTGCCCGAACAGTGTCACGTGATAGTGTGCATGTGTGTGGCACAATGGCATGTTCTCGAATGGGTCCGAGCTTCGCAAATGGGTCTGTGCTTCACAAATAGTTCGAAACTGTATTGTCAGCAAATCTAGAAAGTTTCAAGCAGAAAATCTACCCTTGCACAGCTCCTAGACCTATTCTTACTGGTTTTCCATCTGCAAACCAGGATAGAGCAAATGCTTGGAAGAATAAAGCACAACTGCTAGTAACTTCAAAAATGACAACAGGCATCATCCATCCCTCCTCCCCAGGAGCCACCACCACCAATAACACTACCGTCAGCTGTATGGCCTGGACAATGGAAAAAGTACACACATGTCGAAAACAATCAAAAGGACCAGGAAGATCTGATAGAAGAAATTCCTACCTCCAGCACCCAGAAAGAATCATGGGTGTGGGGGTTCTTTCCCACCGTTGGGGGTGTACCAAATGCTAAGGCTACCAAGGTAAGATGCACTGAGTGCAACGTTGTACTCAGTCGCGGACAACCTGGGCAGTACTCCTACAGGACCACCTGCATGCACCACCACACCAGCTCCAATCACCAGGATGCTCTGACAAAGGCTGTTCCTTTCTCAAGAAGTAGCACGCTGTCCTCCTCTAACTAATCTTCCTCTACTAGTGCTGCGACCACACAGGCTACAACTGTGGGGCAAACAATCCCACCAGCTGCCTTGCAGGCCATAAAAGAGGCTGTTGATCCAAACTTTTCCAAGGCAACAGCACTCTGTATATACCGCAATACACCACTGTGCAGGGAGGGAACAGTTCAAAATGTTTTTGAGGCAAAAATCAAGGAGCATGAGAAACACTGCCCCCTACCTTACATTTAACGTGTGCCCAACATCTTCCCCTGTCCCCCTACCCCTCCATATCTGTGGTTGGTGCAGCTTCCCTCATTTCCCTCCCTCACCTTACTTCCAGGTGTCTCCAAAAAAACAAATAAAAGAACAAAAAAGAAGACAAAACACTAATACAAGGTTCCTTTAGGAACCACCTTTCACAGTTAAAAAGAAATATAACTAACTAAAAATAATCTTATAGACTCCATCTACTTTATATTTTTCAGTAAAATAGTTTGACTCAATACAATTTACCAACATTTCTATGAGAATGCTGTACTATGCTAATGGAAAGAATGGACAATTGTATACTAGAGAAAAAGTAACAATATGCTGTCGCAAATTCTTTTCTCTAGCATACAAAAAGGACAATAATCCAGGGACCTTTGTGACTATCTGCAGTCTCCACAGTCCCCTTTCCAGGACATACATCATTGAAAAACCTGCATGGCACATGCACACTACCGCACAGGACAGCCCTTCTACCCTTTTTACTTTTATGTTTGTAACGCTCCCTCATTGCCTGCTTTCGAACAGCCACACATTCATCCACCAGTCACTTCCAAAAACTGTACATATAGCCCTATCAACAAATTAAACTTCCACACACCAACTGCCACTTCACAATGTTCTGTAAATACTTTGCATCAGCATTTCCCTTACTTATCCCAAAAAATCTTGCACAGTGCTCCTATAAATGAACTTGTTCATTCAGCAGTAACAGAAGTGCATGAAAGGAAGGGGGAGTAATGATGGGCAATTACTGATGGGAGCCGAGCATGCAAATGCCTAGGGATGCCAAGGTGGAAGGTCACTGGCTAACTGCTGGGGTGGAAGAGTCCCAAGTGTGGAGTGCACAGCCACCAGGCGGTAGCCCCGCAAGGGCAGTGCTGAAGGGGGGAGGTACTGGTGTCAACTACATATAGGGCCTGACACCAGTGAGTGACAAGGCTACCAGTCTCAGTGGCAGTGCTATCGATTAGCAGAGAAGGGACAGAGGGAAAGAGTAAGAGAAAAGACAAGTTTTTAGAAGTTTCAAAACTTGAAGAATTCCAGCTCAACTCTGAGAGGGGCAGGGAAGCTGTTCCAAAGAGAGGCACCTGCCGAAGAGAGACCCCTGCCTCCCACTCTCTGTTTGGAGATGACTTTGCTTTACAGATAATTTGAGTTAGAGGAGAAGACGGCTCTAGCAGTGGAGTTTTTTGGGACAGAAAGTTGGAGATAGTGTGGTCCAATGCCCCAGAAAGCCTTGTCGATGATACAGAGGATCTTGATTTTCATCCTTCAGCCACCAGGAGCCAATGTATAGATTTTAGGGCTACAGAGATATGATCATTGGGCTTGAGGCCAAGGATAAGTCTTCCAACACTATTCTAGATTAGCTGAAGGGCGTGCAGAGAACAAAGGGGGAGGTTGATAAAAATACTGTTGCAGTAGTCCATTCTAGACAGGACCAGGGCTCTAGAGACTTTGAACTTCTGGGAAAATTTGGGGAAAGGTAGAATGTCTGTAAGGAGGTGAATCTGAAGGAGTGAAGGAGAGAGGGGAGTCCAAGATGACGCTAAGGTTTTTGGCCTCACAGGATGGTGATGGTAGAGGGCCCAAGGAGGGAATCCAGAGGGTAGGAGGGAATCAGGGCAGAGATATCCAAATAAGAAGGATCTCCATATTACTCTCATTGAGACAAAGACTGTTAGACGCTCACAATGCCTAGGGGGCCAGTTAGACAATCAGGTGTGAAGGACCTGGAGGAGACAGTAGTAGAGGGAAGTTTCAATTAAAGTTGGGTGTCATCAGCATAACACTGGACACGAAGAGAGAAGAATGAGATCAGATGAGCCAGAGTGACAAGATGCATATTGAAGAGCCACAGTGATAGGATACAACCCTGGAGGATGCTGCAGGTGGACATTGAGGTGGTTGAGGAGAAACAGCCAGTTGTAGCCAAGAAGGATGGTTAGTAATGGAAACAAGTTAGCCAGTCCAGTGCCCAGTCCGTAATGCCGAAGGTATCATGTAGCCATTTAATGAGGATAGAAGGGTTGACCATGTCAAAGGCGGAGCACAGATCGCAGAGCACTATCTTCAGTTGTACTACTATCATATACTTCAATTATATAATTCCACCATGTTATAAATATGGTATACTCCCACTACAGTATGTATAATTACTATGCACATATTAATATAGTGTGTGTTGCCAGTGGCCAGATTCTTGGGGGCATGAATCCGGCCAATGGCCACAACTAACACCATATAATTAAACCCTATAACAAGTATGTACAATACACCTTCAAATAACAAGATTCACCCAGAACCTTCAGCGGACACTAAAATCTGGTGCAAATTATCTGAAAATCAATCCAGCGGCGTGGGCTGTAGGCACAAGCAACAATTTTTTTCCATTGCGTCTATTAGGATTACCACACATTTTGGGACCCACTATAGCTTTGCCCCCCCTTTCTGAGGGGGCCATATACTTTTTTTTTTGTTGCAATGATTGATGAGCAATCGTCAAGTTGGGGCGAAGTTATAAGCCACCCAAAAAGTGCTCTTCCTATGAAGTGAGCAACTTAACCATGACTACAAGGCTGCTACAGCAGGCCCTCTAATGTATATAGTGCTTGATATTTTTACCAGCAACTTTGAAATGCCATAAGAGTATAACCATATTTTATTAGAGACCCTCTTCCCACGCATTGCTTGTTTACTGAAATAGCTTCAGGCACAAACTGCATTCAGATTATTTTGACAGGCTGTGCAATTTCCGCATGAGTACAAGTGTACCCAATTTGATATCTGGTACACGTGATTTCGGGATGAGCATTTCGAAATTATCTTTGTCTGATTTTCAAGATGTTAGACATTCATCCAGGCCTTACCTGTCACTGGTGCTCACAGGAAAACGTTGGAGAATAAGATCATGAAATTCTGAATTCTTCACTGTGTACGGCGTTGAAAATGTATCTATAAGGCCTGCATGCACGGCGGAACCAGATAAACACAAACACATAGCTAGACTGACGGTCAGCTAAACATAGAACATCCTGCCTCAGCAGATGCATAGGAGGGGCTGAGCAGATCAAAGAGGAGAGAAAACACACACTCAGGCTTAACAGATTGACTGTGAGTTAGAGAGTTGGGGTGGAGCAGTAGGAGAGCGGGCTCCAGGCCATTACTTAGCAAGGGAAATGGTCACCAGCCTGGCGCCTGTAAAAAGCAGGTAGGTATGGGTCACCGTCAGTCACATTCAGTTTACTGGCATGTGACCTACTCTCCCCCAGCCCAGCCCACCTTTCAGAGGAATAATCAGGGCAGATCAGAGAGAAGAAATGTACAGAACACAAACACGTGCAAATGCAAATCTTGTCGCTTGTCTAGTGTGTGTTAAGGTTGGAGCTGTAGTAGTACAGACTTACATTTGGGATATATTTAGGGCCCGATTCATGGAGTTTTTAGCCCAAGCTAAATATTCCATGAATCGAGCCAAAAATGTAGATTGACAGTTCCCAAGGTTTGTTCTAGTATCTTTCCATAGGTAGACACCTTTACTGCCTGTTATAAGTATATTTTTTCATAGTCGCATGTACTGTGTCCCAATACATTGGTTACTATGTTCTTTGTTGCTCTAGGAATGTGATACTTTGGCTTTCAACTGCTTGACTTTTTGTCGCTAAGCCGCCACCCCCAGGCCCCCCACATTTGACTTTGGAGTTTGGGCTTTGCAAGAGGTACATGTCAGTGTCTTATCCGTACTAGCACTGTGTTTGTTGCCTGGGAGTGGATCATGTCACTGATGCCATTGGCTCTTGCTTTGTCATACATCCCAAGAAGGACCATGCTCCATAAAGCGTGGAGCAGGGCCAGCTGATGTGACCCCTCAAAGATCACTCTGACACTTTCTGGTGTGACATTGCCTTTATTGCCAACTGAGTAACACAGCTTACCCACAGTTGCTTCACTGTGGGGTTCTAATTCATGGCTTGTTCAGTGAGTGTCTGTGAGGGGTCCGAATAGGGGTCGAAGTCTGGCATGGGGATGAGGCCAGGTTTGCTGGTCATAGCGGTGGGGCTGCGGTCTTCTCCCTCAGACCCCGTGCCGTAAACGTCTTACACGTGCCCATGCTTTTACTTTTCGTTCTGCCCTCTTGTGAGAGGTCAGAAGAGTGCAGGTGTCTGGAACATCGATGATGCAGCGCGGATCTGTCCCTCCAGAAATAGTGCTATTGATTGATAATGAGGTCATATGCAAGAGGTACCCTTCAAGGAGTGTATCTGCCACTCCCGTTTCAAAGTGAGACCCTATCTGGGATCTGTCACAGGGCTCCAGTCAGAACTACATGGAGGGCATGATTCCTAATAAAGTGAAGAGCCACATTGTACTGTTATCCTCTAAGATATCCTCACCGACTGACAACTTTCAAGCAAAACTCCCAGGAGTCTTTAACATTGACCATTACTGCTCGTTTCCTGGACACTGCATAGGGGCCTGGGTACAAACACAAGTATCCGATGGGATTCATGTTATTGGTTTTATTAACACACATGCTACATCTTATTTTATCCCCTGGACTGCTGGGTGTTGAGGAGGGGGAACCAGCTAAAGTCCCTCTGGTGCTTTGCAAAAAGGGTCCAGTCATATGCAAATCAGTCAGGTGCTGCCACCAATAGGAGCAGACCTGCCTGAACTGCCAGGCTGAGAGACCCAAGCTACTCCTCACTGATGATGCCCAATGAAGCCAAAGCATGTCTGGGGATGCTTGTGGTCTTCTGCAGAAGGGATGTGGCCAAGCAGTTCAGGCTGGACTGCCCCTTTGGGGGTGGGACAAAGCCTGATTTTCATATGGTCTTTCCCCTTTTGTAATGGCTTGGCAGGCAAAGAACAGTGGTCTGGAGGGTTGGCCAGAGCAATGCTGGAGATTAAGATGTATTCTAAACCTTCCAGCCGTCACCTATTTTTTGTTTTGCTTCTGTACGCAATGGGCCTCATTAGGACTCCGGCGCTAAACCATGATGCTATTAGCACCATGGTCCATGCCGGAGTCCGCCATGGCGGAATGGGGAATTACCACCCTATTCTGAGGTTGGCGGGGCGGTATTTCCCCATGCCGCCATGGCCCTTCCCCATTTCCCATTTTTGCCCCATAGGGCTCAATGGGAATGGGGAAGGCAGCAATTATGGTACCGCAAATTGCGGTACTGTAATTGCCATCAAGGTCCCTTTGCGGGTCCCTACTTTAACGGCTGGTCTAGGCGCTGAATGTTTAACGGCGCTGCAGCCTTTTACGGCGCCGTTAAACACTTAGTGCCTGGGTCGTAATGAGGCCCAATGACAGCCTGCCACCCATTTCTGTGAAATGTAATCCGAGTATCCATTTTGATCTTTGATGTGTTATCACCATACACAAAGGAACAGAAGTGCAAATGTCCATATTCTTGATACCTAGGCCATGAATTGACGATTTTCCTAGAAAGGAAATCTTTGAGAAACCACAGACACTATTCAAATGCGGATCCTCTCTGAGGAAAAACCTGGATTGCGCTACCTGGAAGTTTGTGAGGCCTTCTGGAAACTTTACAGGGACAGCAAGAGAGGTGTGGGAGGCAAGATTCTTCTTGAGCTAAGGTGTGGTCCTCAGGTAGTTGATCTGCATGACCCACCTTGTGTACATTTCTTAAACTGGGATGCAGTTACCATGTCCTGTTAAGAAGGCTGCATGGACATCTTTGTTCCATCCCAGGAAGTAGAGTCTGCTTACTAGCTTTGAGTGTTGTAGTCCTTTTCTTGTACTGAGTGTGGCTCACGTGTATTTCTTTTGTTATTTTTATTTTCTGGCGTGCTACATGTCCCCTTGCTACTTCACAATTCTGGATGACGTTCATGTGAAAAGGCACAACAAATCATGACATCATTTGCTCTGACAATATAACGAGCAAGAAGAACAAAATCACCATCATGTCCCAAAAAATCAATGGGAAGCAAAGAAAAGAAACATGAGCAATTAAAAAGAAAATAAAATCACAATGTCCTTAGAATCAAAAAATACAATTCAGTTACAAAATCACAATTGGGACGGGACAATTAAAAATAAACCTTGCTAAATGAAGGTGTGCATCAAAAGCACAATTTCAAGTTAACATTTCCGGCAAAGATGCATCTTGAAACAAAAAAAATCCTAACATAACGACTTTGCACTGCAGATTCTGGCAGCTTAAATATGACATGGAGTAGCAGAACCTAGCATAGTACACCAAACTTAAGAAAACAAGAACATTTCAAAGCAGGGAAGAGCATAGGAAAGATTGCATAGTGTGGTGTAGCACAGCGACATAGCAAAAACATGGATGAGCGTAGCATAGCACACACATCATAATGCAACCACGCATACATGATCCACATAATTAGCTTGCCCCAAATAAGATATTACAGTGGAGATCGATCTCCTTCTCCTCCGCCCTTCCCCTCTTCTTCTCCCTCTCCATCCATCCAACAGAAAAATCCAGCAAAGTGGCTGTTTCACCAAATGCAATGAAACGGCCATGATAAGGTGGGCAGGTATCCTATGTTCATGGGAGTTCTGCTATTCCTTTTGGCCTCTGTGGAGAGTAGGAAATAGGGAGGGAATGAGCTATGGGGACACCACTGCCATTTGCAGGATCTCCAGCCGCTCCCGTGGACTGAAAAAATGGAAAAAGCAAAGCCGTTGTGCTTAGCTGTTGGTGCATGTTTCCAGATGAGAGAGGTCCAGATGTTTCCAGATGAGAGAGGTTACATTGTACCCGTGTTTGAGTCGGTTGGTGAAGTTTGCATAATGAATCGAGGTATGTTGGGGTTTGGAGTGTTTAGGCAGAACGTTTTTTCACACTATTTTTGTAGGAGTGTTTGGTCAGAATTTGAGGGAGTTAGTGTGGTTGAGAAGGAGGTTGTTGGTGGGTTTGTTGAGATACCTATTTTTGAAATACAACAGATCACAGTAAGATAATGTGATTTTCCTATAATGGGACATCTTCATGCGAGCAAGACAGTGCATAACTCAGAGATGATGCTGAAAAAATATAGTCATATCGAGAGGTGAGACAGCATGCACAGAAGAGATAATGGAAGCCCTTGTGTGAAGGATATCCAGGTATGATATCATACATACCAGTACAGATCAATGCATTTACATAAATGCACCTAGATAAGAAAACTCAATAGAGTACACTATGGCATGTTTCAATGCACTATTATAGGTTCCTAGGTTGCAATACCTTGGGTACTTGCTAGGGCACAGAATAGATCATTGTAATGCGCTTACAAAGAGTACCCAGTTGTGACACATAATTAGTGTGCTTTGCAAATGCTTTTCCTGCAAGATATCTAGTTGAGAAATAGCACAGCATAACAGTAACAATAAAAGTAATCCAACTATGTCATATCTGGTGACAGTGGTGTTCGAGACCTTGTGACCGAGCTGGTATGAAGCTGTCCCAGCATCTGTAGGGTAGCTGATTCAAGATTATTTTCAGATCTATTATTGCATTTGCAGCACTTTAAAGACATGATTATTTGTGAAACAAATTAAACCGATCAGAAAAAAAGTAATCTAAAGTACTTTGTTATTTAAGGCGTCTTCGCTTATTTTGCTAGAAAAAGAAACATCCACACTATTTCTTTCGTTAACAAAGAAAACATTGAGCTTATTTATAACATTGAAGTAAACATGGGAGACTTTACCAATAAAACAGAGTACAACCGTACAGTCCTGATTTACAGGTCTGGCCAGCAGCAGTGGTTGTGACAGAAACTCCACTCTGGTTTCAGGCCTCTAGGTTGGGAGGAAGCGAACCCTCTAATTAAAGTGAAGGGAATCGGCCTGGAAGACGCGCTTCTGCCAGATGCATTCTCCGCACTGCCAGGTAGCTCTCTAGAACATCCTAGCAGTGATGAGTGCAGCGGTCAGCCAGCTTGGGTACGGCTAGGGAAGCACTTCCCTCCTACATGGCTATGAGGAAACCTCCCAGGTCCCCTTCTCCCTTCCACACCTCTGGAAAAGTGTGGGGAAAGACGGTAGAGGTGATTTTTCTTACGCACCTTCGTCTTTTTACCGATTGTGTTTTTCACGATGATGAGATTAGCAACCTCATCCTCATGATTCTGTTGCCCTCTTTTTTGGTTACCTTTCATTTGAGGTAGGGCAAAGGCAGGGGTTTTGCTAGGTCTGGAAAAGATCCGTGGCTACGCTAAATGTGGGACTGTCGGCACCAGGGGCTAGCAAGCCTTTTTGATTGTCCGGGGTTACAACCAAAAGACCCCTAGCTATGGCCCCATTAGCCCCCTCCCCCCTTAGCAACGCCTTTGGGCACAGGAATTCCATGTGCTATGTTTTTCCCCCTGTTCCTCTGCCCTTCCCCAATTCCCTCTACTGCACCCTGTTCTCCACTATGTGTGCATGTTTTATTTGTTTATTTTTACACATGACTGTTCTTAAAATGAAATTTGTTAAACATGTTTGCATGTAAATTTCAGTGCCGAATTCTGCCAGCATCTCAACTGCATTTTCGGTAAATTATTTTGGATGCATTTAATATTTTCTGATTATAAAACTATTGAAATGATTTTCTAAGATTTCTAAGATTTTTTTTATTTTTCGATTTTCAATTTTTTTCTAGAGAATACACTAACGTAAGTTGCTTACAATGACACTTCTGTTAATGTAAACACAATTCGTTTTTTGTAGTTAAAATCATGTTTGAACGTCAATATAGATTGTTTTAACATTCAATCCCAAATACTTTAAAGTTATTATTTTTTTTCAATTTAAGGAAAGACATTTAATGTACTTTTTCTAAACATTACTAGTCAATTATATTTAAATACCAACTTTACTTTGCATGTGCTTATAATTTTATTTTGCAGCACCATTTAAGATTTGTTATTATTAGGCTTCATTTGGGATTTATGTCTGTTTAAGGGGTTTTTGCTACATGAGCGTGCAGAGATAAAAGCACCAGAGCGCTAGTTGGGTAGGATGGGGTGGAAAGAATAGGTGTATGCAGGATGGGGTAGATATATAGCACATTCAACGGAAGCTCAGAGGCTGCTAATATGTGGTCGAATTCCACATCTTTATAAATGCCAGTAGGAGGCGATAAGGATTGGACTGCTGTGACCTTCTTGGTTAAGGAGTCGTTTGGGCCCAAAGAAAGTCTCTGGAGTATGTTGTGGGGCTTCAACACTGATGGTTCAGGTGGATCGGCCCTGGTTTCTCGGCTTGCCTTCCATGGGAATTGAGTGCTCATGCAACAAGTTAGGGGGTGAGGCCTGGATAAGCTCTTGAGAGCAAGTGCTTGGTTGGGGAGGGTGCTGGATGAAGGAGGCATTAGCGAGCAATTGCGACAAATAACCAACAATATTCAAGTCCCCGGTCTTGGGTGTTACATTTATGAAGCTTTATTTTCATTATTAATTATTGTGCTTTGACTTTTATTCGGATTCATTTATTTAGTAACAATTTGTTATCATGAATTTGGAATTCTGTTTTTAATTCATGAATATGTCACTGAATTTGATTATCTTGGGGTGAGTTCCGCTTAACAGGGTCCAGGCTTCCCCACATACTTCTTCATTTCCGAATGAACAGGCGGCTCGTTTTCAAAGGTACACTCCTTAAATTGGATCAAGATCTCTGACAGCACCCCTCTTTGATGCCAAGGGAATCACAGCCACGCTTCACGGGTGCAAGCCCTGGGGCCGGTCCACATGTTAGAGGTAATTGCTGTCCATCCCGAATAGTGCCTTACAGTCAGGGAAGGCAATAGCTCTTGCTATTAGACATTTCCTGGCCTCAATGATCATGAAATCTGTGCTGCTGGGGGTTATTATCTAGCGTAAGGTAGAACCCGCAGTATATATGGTCCACCTGTCTAAGTTAAAGCATCGTACAGGGACTAACGATAGCCCGTGGATGAGAAATATGTGCAGGGACCTCCTGCCCAGATTGCATCTGAAGGATCACTAGGACCATGAAGCTGAATCCCAATGACCTGCAGGTTCCTGATGGAAGAAGATGCACTCGTAACATCCTTGTTCCAACCATAGGACATCCTTGTATTTGTCTCTCAAACTTGTTAGGGGCCAGAGCTGTATTTAGAAACTATGGTAAAGGCAGCAATGCCAACCTTATACCTGGGATTCTAGTCGTTCACTGGGCGATGGTCTGGGGGTGGAAAGGGGTGTATTTCTGCAACTGCGGTGGATAGCTCAGGGGCTATGTGCTCGCCTTGGAAGCAGCAGGATACGGAGCACCACAGGTTCGATCCCCGGGTCTGCGCTTAGAAACCTCTGGGTATTAAGCGCGTTATAAATAACCTATCAATTATCCACTCTTCTTTTCCCCCATCATAAACGCTCAGGGTAAGATGGGTTAGTCTCTTGCTGCAAGGAATTAGGGGCTTTCAGCAAGCATTGATAGGCACTCTTGGCACAGCCTTCATAGGCATTTCTGGTGAGGAAATATATTTGTAAAGTATTGAAATAAAGGACTAGGCTTGGGGATATCAGTTCGACGTCGTTCTAGCAAGGCGCCTGCAAGACCATGCTGTACACCCTTCCTCCCAGTTTTATTAGAGCCTTCGCTGGATGTTGACCTAGTGGATGGACTGGCTTGGCTTTGGAAGTTGGAGTATTCACACCCACCCAATTGGCGCCGTTCATTGGAGATTACTGTTTTAGAATGTTTTATGGTGTGTCTGTCATAAAAGCTATTTTTCAAATTTTTTATTTGCAATCACTTGTATATCTTTCATTTGTTTAATTTCCCTTAAATAATCTGCAGTTAATTTGCTTAATGGAATTATTTAATTTGTTTCATAGCTTTTATCAAATTCAAATTCACCCAATACCCTTTTTATTAAACATTGTATTTCTTGCAGAAATGTCGTAACTAGTTGTGGTGCACTTCAGGTTTGTAGGCGTATTACGTTTTCTGTGTCATGTTTTCTAGACGGTGTCTGTTCAGCTGTTGTCCATGGGTGGGACGTAATGGTTTCACTTTGCAGAAATGTCACCAAACATTTAAAATGTTGTAGGGTTCCCTATCTGGGTAAAATCACAGCTCCCTGTAAAAAGTAAAACAAATACTTGCATGTTTAGCAATAGGTTTCATAATGCCACCCCTCTTCACGGTCAAACGTGCATGAAAACATATTCATGCTTTCCCAGATAGCACTTTGCTTTGACACCTTCAGGAGTCGAAATGTTTAACCGCACCCACGCATGCAACCCCAATACAACATTTCTTATATTTAGGTGTTGTTTTTTTGAAGTTATATATTACATTCCCTCATCCCTCCACACACCATTACAGTCAATGGAGGGAAAATCATGTTTTACATGATCAAATCTCAAACACTGTACTTAACATCGTCCCAATAGTTTCATGTGAAACAATCAATTCTAGCTTCATTTTATATGTGTTTAAAACAACCAAATATCTTTATTTGCACTCGAGAAAGTTGACGTTCTAATTTGGGCACTCTCTTTGCAAATGTATACACACATATTCGCTGGCTCACTGCTCTCTTTGTGGCACACTCACTTCACATGTTTTGTGGGAAAGTGTGGATGCCTCACTCTTTGAGTTCTGACCGGAAGCCTCACACTGAGTTGCCGGCCTACTAGGAAATCTCCTTTTTCACCATAAGCCGGAATATGTTGTCTTTGGGAATTAAGCCAAGTACTTTAGCATACTTCTTTAAAAATTATTATGGGTGCAGTTTCTAAAACGAACACACCATCCTTTGACCAATATCTGTCGCTTTAATGAGATTCTCATCCAGGCCTTCAGGGGCTTGCCTTGACATGTAAAGCAAAGAGAGGCTCGTGCAAACCTCACACAGCCCTGGAGAGCTCTCCTCAAAGTAGCTCAGCTATGCAGAAAGGAATGTGCCCTGCCTAGCCTAGGTGGATACACTATCGCATGTCACCCCCCCTTACTGGGAGTAGAGCAACTCTTGGCTTTACTGAGTGTGGAGGAGGTAGTGCTCAGCATCCGGGCTTTTGGCCAGAGAGCAGTTAACATGTGGGAATGTTATAGGAGTGGCTGTGAAGAGGGCATGTTGGGGCCATCCCCCACCATGGCCCCCACTTCCCCTAGGGTTCAAGACATAGATGCAAAGGTTACATTCTTCATAATAATCACAGAGACACTTGTATATATTTTGGAAACAAAAGATCACATTTACTGGAGTCGGGAACAATTTGGGGCGGGCCCAGCCACTAAGTAAAGCAATCTCCTTAGACTTCTACGGTAGCCCTTTTTTTTGGTGTGTGCTTGCATTACCTTTTATTGTTCCCAGGTGACTCTTGTCACTTTCAGTTTTGCAGAGTAGCAAATGTCTGCTTCTGGTTATAAACTGCCAAGCATTAATATTCCGGGACCACTGAATCGCGTTGATGGCTCGAGTGCAGCCATCTGGCACTGCCCGTGGACGAAACTGCAGTGTCAAAGCTCCACCCTGGCTAGGACCGCCCTGTAACTCCACCACGTTTGGGGTGGGGGGCTTCACTCAGGGGAGGGGGGCTCCCCCACTGCACCCAATGCCCCAAAAACCTCAGACCTTATCTACAGCATCTACACTTCCAATTTCTCCTTAGGACTTCCTGCCCATTTTAGAGCTGTGAACCACAACCACGAGGACAACCTTTTGTCGTGTGTTAACACAAATCCCTTCTTTGAGGGCCTCTGGTAGCAGACTACCAGGTCAGTCACTCCTTTAACCCTTTGTATGGATCACTTCTGGCTCTGCTCCAGCAACAACAGCCTTCCCCTGGTAACCGACTGCCAGGTCAGTCACTCCCATAACCTTTGTATGGATCACTCCTGTTTAGGTTCAAGCGAAAACAACGCTCCCCTGGTATCCATCTGTCAGTCACTCCCATAACCTTTGTATAGATCGCTCATGTTTCCATTCTTGAGTGGACGGCCCGCCTCTGGTATCTGACTGCCAGGTCAGCTCTCCCATAACAATGCCCTCACCGATTTCTGGCCAATATACTCACCATACCTCCTTTCGGGTGGCCCTTTAGCATGGTGCATAGTACCTGATGTGCTGTTCAGCACGGATATTATACTGTAACTTGTGACCTGCCATTGCTGCCATCGCTGCTCTGTAGCCTCACTAACAAGTGTGCAAAGTATTGGAACAAGATCCTGCTGGTGACAGGCCTGTGCCCCATTGCACCATGTTCTTTCATTGCTGAAATCAATACACTATCTCACATGTCCCCACTGATATCAATTATTTGTCTTTTGTGACATGCTTCTGGCATTGAATCTGTGTTGCTCTACCTTGTCCTGCTTTGAGACAAACTGGTTACCACTGAGCTTAAATTCATCTGGTGGACCGTGCAAATCTTTAGTGGGTGCCCAGTGTACCCAGTTTTCTAAATGTGCCCAGTTTGTTGTGAGGTGTACAATTAATCATCACACAATAATAACTATCAGATCATGGCCAGCTAAGTGGAGCATAACACAAGGTAAAATTGTATGTTTTTAAGTGAGGACCACTCTTTTTGGCATGCAGTGCCTTTAATCGATAGCAGGCTTCTTGCTCCCTGACGCTTACTCACTGAGCTATTTCCACAGTGTGCAGTCTCCCAGACTTGCAGTGATTTTTTAATCGATAACTGGCCTGTTTCATATTTTAACATTTTTTCATTACACTTAAAATATCCGTCCCATCTTACCTCGTATATGAAACTGGTGAAATCGGAGACCCTTTACGATGTGGTCTGTATTGTGAGGTACTCTGAGAGTAACAGGTGATTTGCTCTCCACGGATAGGCGTGTCCTATATTAAATGTGCTTGATCAGGTCTGATTTCCCTGCAATTACAGATAGTTGTTCCGAAGAAGGTTTATGCTTTTGGTCTGTGTACTTTACAGGCTTGTGTTGTGTTTTTATAATGTCCGTATGACTGTATGACAAAGTACTTCCCCAAGGCTTAACACGGCCTAACTGTATTTATTATAGACATTCATTGTTTATAATACTTCTGGTTGTAAGTGTTTCTGTTGAACATTTATATTACTATACAATCTTACTGCTGAAACTGCATCCGTGGGAGTGTCCCACACCTTACCAAAAGTCTGGGCACTTTTTGAGTGCTCATGGCCATACTCGTGAGACAAACCTGAGGCAGTGCTCGTTGGCCTCAGATATCTCAATTTCCTACGACAGCACATAAACCTAAGCCTGCTAGTTTTGACAACGCCAGTATGCATAACAATAAAGCCCTTAAATAGTAACTCACTTGCTCTTTGTCCTTTGGATAATAATTTTATAAATTCTTGAAGCACCATTTTGTCTACTGGGGAGGGTCCTTTTTCCCACATGGATTTTTTGAGCACCTTTGTGTTGCCCTCGGCACCTCTCCTCCCCCTCAGATTTGAAACATTTTGCAACTGGGTGACTACCCCCACATTTTGAGCAATGGTGTGGAAATCTGCAACTTGCGCCCCCAACTGCAGGACCCTTTGTTAAATGATCTGCAGGCGTGTCCAGAACTAAAACTCCTATGTGCCTGGTCATTTCGCCTCAGTGCTAAGGTAACTTGATGAAAGAGCCGCCAGTCTCTTTAATGGTCGGGCTCATCCTTACCGTATCACAGCTTCTGTGTACTCTTTGACACCTCAAGAGTTGCCTTATTGGCCCTGTCCTTACCACCCATGAATGAAACCCAGCCCTCTGTGTCTTTCTGTTCCCATGTCATATCCGGAACCATTGACATCTTAGATCTAAATCCTTGTCGTAATCTATCCACCCTGTGGAGTTATACTTCCTTTGCTCATTGACAATAGCTTCCCTGTACTTCCATAAAGCTAGCCGCTGCTCTGGATATTTGTCCATCAATACTGCTGATAACAAAGAGAATGCCTTGTTACAGTTTATTATGTTCTGCTCAGCCTTATTTCTTTTCTGCCTCTTCTTGTGTTCTTCATTGCTAACCGTAATGTCGGATCTGCCGTCTCAACCGATAATAATGAGAATATGTTGACATATTCCCTTTCCCAAATCTGCTCTTTCACTTCCCTAGGAATATGCCATTCTAAGGTGGACCTGCCGGACAGCAAAGGCATGATGGTCACTAGCGGGTACCACCCACCTCAAGTCTAGATCACTTAATCACAGTATGACGTTTTGTCCCTGATAGCGCATCTGGCTGCTGCGGTGTGGCACCGCTATAGACACTGTTGAGGCTGCTACCCCTTTTTCAGCTTGTCCTCATGTAATCAAGTCCCCCAGTCCTGTGGACCCCTGTTGGTGTACTAGTCCTTTGACCCCCCCGGTGCAACAGACACTCCTCTTGAATCAAGAGAGGTCTGTGCCCCCATTACCCTCATGATTGCGCCAGGTTCTGAGGGGCCCTCCCAACCTCTTCTTGTGGTCTCACTGATGGCCCCTTCCCTAGGTAGCTGCACCACTGCACGTAACAATCTCAGCATTTCTTCTAATGCCTTACTAATTTTCCCATTTTCACAATCATTACATGTTGGCCGGTCATGTGCCCCACTTACTGCCCTACTGCCCAAGTGGTTAACTGTTGGCGGAATTACAGCACCACCTATCGCATCTAACTCGGCAATTGCTGGCAGAACCGCCTGCTGCACTTGAACAGATTGCTCGGCAGGATTAGCTGCCACCTATATTAACACTGGTTCTTGTGATCTGACAGTTGCAACCTTACACCTCGGTTTATGCACTGCCCATTTCCTTTTTGTTGGTGCTTTGGTAGGTATTTTGCTTGATATGATATGATATGATATGGTATTTGTAACGCGCCTATACACAGGTGTTTCAAGGCGCGACGAGGCAGGGAGGGGAGGAACAAGGGGAGACAAAACAAACGATCCTACTAGGCCAGGTGTCATTCAGATCGCGCAAGTGCAGGGGTGGGGGAGGGGGGAAAAGTGCAAGGGGAATGGGAGGGGGGGAAGTGCAGTAAAGGTAAGTGGCGTAAGTAATAAATAAAAAAGAGCCAGCTAGTGGCAAGTGCAAGGTAAGTGCAGAGCAAGTGCTGGGGAAGGGGGGGGCTGTAGGGATACAGAACCAGTCCCGTAGTGCAGAGGGGTTCCAGGGGATCAGTGACTGGGACCAGGACCGAAGGCAGTTTAGAGTGGTCCAGTTGCAGGATCAGTGCAGTTTAGTGAAGAATTAATTAGCTGTTCAGCAGGGGAGAGGGAGAGAGAAAGCAGGAGCAAAGAGGAAGGTTTTGAGCTGCTTCCGGAACCGGAGGTGGTTCTCCTCAAGTTTCAGGGAGGCAGGAAGGCTGTTCCAGAGGGAGGCCCCTGCCGCGGAGAGAGATCTACCCCCAGCTCGTTGCTTCGAGAAGCGGCTGACCATGAGGGAGTTGGAGGCGGATGAGCGAAGGGCTCGGGGAGGAAGATATTTGGGAAGAGAGAGTTGAAGGTATTTAGCACCCAGGCCCCAGAAGGCCTTGTGGACAATGCAGAGGGTTTTGAACTTTATCCTCGTTTGGCGGGTGGGGGGTGTCCAAAGTTATGGGCGAGCAGATCTGGGCCTCAACAACCTCCTGGAGTGTAGGCACCTCCTCTTCAAGCATCTTTGTTGCCCAGTTTTTACCCTTCCTGCTATTATTTTCCAGAAATAGTGCCCACAATTCGGCCTCATTCTCGCACTTGTTACCACTGGGACTGTTGGAGGCAACTTTGATGCTGGCGAACATGTCTGGTGACCCTTCTCGTCATTTTAAACTGACCTAAGATGATGGGAACACAATGTAACTTGTTACAATGTGTATCCCCTGTGTTCACCTGCCGTTCCTTCATTGTCCCTCAATGATAAGATATATGTAATTTATAAAGCGCTTGTACCCAGGTGTTTCTAGGTGCGACAATACAAAGAGGGGAGGGGGAGAGAGAGGTAGGACAAGATAAACAATCTCACAAGATCTTGTGTTATTAAGATTGCGCAAGTGCAGCAGCTCACAAAATGCAGGGGGAAGTTAGAGAGGGAATTGTACGTGTTTACTATACTTAATTAGCAGACACTTCCTACACCTTGAGTGTCCAGCAAAGCCTCTCTTAACCTGCTTTATACACGACTAACCTTGCCACTCATTTCCAGCTCTTTATCTGTACCGTGACCGACCTGGCAAATTATCCTTTCTCCTCTTAGGGCATCCTTGAAGCTGTTTTTTGCACACAAAACAATTTGTTATTACCACAACGTAGATCATAAGGCATTCTGTTGTCACCCCCTTTGGAGTCTTATGTTTGTCCTGGAACCTTTTGTTTGTGTATAGTTTGCTTACAAATAAATGAAATCAGTAGTTCCCTAAATGATTAATTTGCATCCCACCCTTTAATCGTCCTGCTGCTAAGTATCCTTTGCAGCATTAGCTTGGCTGGGTGGCTGGGCTTACTATATTGTTTCATTGTTGTGCATGCCCATTTGCCAGACATACCTCATTTATTTAATTGTGGGACTTAAATTCAGCCCCTAAACATATAAATGCGTGCCACTCAATGCGTATTCCATAAGTGGCATAGGTAGCTGATCACGAATATTGGTTCCCCAACACCTGCAAAATTACAAGAAAACTGGAATGCTAGCTTTAATCACTGACGAGTCTATTGGACAGTAATAAAAACCACACAACTGGATGTTTACCCCACCCGGATTGCGCAGCGACCCACGGGGCACTGTTTCAACACATTTTGTGAAACAATAAGAGGGTTGTAGGCTGTTGCGTGCGTACAGCCATGACCCACCTGTGCATTACTGCAGTATCACAAACCATGTAACGTTTAAACATACTTATAAATGCACAACCCTGCATGCAATTTCCAAAATCTCCCAGGGCGTTTGTTTCTGTCAATCGGAATGTGAGCCTGAGCATCAATACACAGAAAGAGTCATTCCTTTGTTCTTCGCCCTCCAAGAAAGTACTGAACTCGTGCCTGCCCTAGGTAGCTGCACCACTGTCACCACCGCCGCCCTTGCAGAAGCACATGGCGCGTGTAGGGGGCTGCCTCCGGTCTCTGATAGTGTAGGCACGTCGGTGGACAACCAGCATGTCTCTTGTAGGAAAGCACCCTACGGCGCCCGGTGTCACCGGCCACAGGCTACACAGTGCGGGGGTGCCACCCCCAGACTCCAGCAGTCGCGGCTCCGAGGGCACTCGGGCCGCGCCGCACACAAGGCCACGACCACGTGGCAGGCCCACAACCTGTATCCAAGCACACACACACAGACATGAGTTGCCACTTCCTGGGGCTCTGCTGCTCTGCCCTCGCAGCACCAGCAGAGCCCCTTTTATTAAACAAGCACGTGAGCGTCATGACACAGTCACGGCGCTCACGTTAACAAAACACTAGAGCCCCACACAACAGCGCATGACCTAACCCCCACAAAAGAACGTAGAGCGCATGGTGCACAGAACAGCCCAGAAAGCTTCTCTTTCTTTGGTGTCCACTACGTCCTCATATTTAAATCTCACTCGGCCCTTTGCTGGCCATATATTTCTTCTGTGGACGCAGACCAGCCCATTGGCCATTGCGTACAAATTACACCCATGCAACACTAGCACTAGCACCCAGGGCAGAAAGAAAAATCCCTGCTGTACTTATCAATGCCCAACATTTGTTTTGTGGCCGTAAAACATGCCGCGCAGCATACATTTTATCAAGTCAACGACAAACTCCTAAAGGCGCGCAAAGTATTGCTTATAAAGCTTACATGTTTTTTCACCAGTTCCTATGTAACACTCAGTGCTGTTGAAACCAATTTCACAAATGAATGGTGTAGTTTCAAAAAACCACTGGGTGGCAGCGACGGCCACCCCATTCGCATGACAAACACTGTTCCGAAACCACAAGTGAATGAAAACGTAACCTTTGAATAAACCCCAGACAGCTCGGCGACCGCCCTGGGCCCACTAACACCGTTGCTCCCACATGCACACATGATTCAACCATAGGCGGCTCTGCGTCCACACTGGGCACACAATTATCATTGCTGCGGATAAACCAACCTAAGCAGTGCAGCGACCCCGTGGGCATGGAAAACAGTCTTTAGCAACTGGGTACACAATAAAAAGCCAAAATATCAAACATCATTCAGCATCTGAATGGACAGTAAAACTCTAGCAAATGGATGGACAGCAAACAGCCCTAATTTTAAACAAAACCAGGCTGCACGGAGACCTCCCTGGCCACCGAAAACATTGTTATGCTACTGGGTGCATTGTTAAAACAATCCCAGGTGGTGCGGCAACCGCGCTGGGCAAATGAAAACATTTGCCGAAGACAATACCAGGAGCACCTTTGCCCCACAACCGCCTTATGCAGGGCCGGTGCAAGTAATTTTGTGGCCGTAGGCAAACTGCCGGATTGGCACCCCCCAACCATGATCTTTCCGGGTACTAACCATTCTCAACCAACCGTCACCAATTTGTTACTGATTGCTGCAACCCATTACATTACCTTCACCTAACACATTGCTCACGTCTTCTGATATGTATGGATTCCAATGCACTTTCTTCACATTAAACTGCAAGAGCACTAGCATGTTGCTGGTACACTGTATCCAGGCAGGCTGACTGCCTTGTGAAGGCTCTCGGATGCGGTTGTGTGTCAGCTGCACACATGCTCACAGCGGGTGATGGTAGGTTGAGAAATGGCCAGGAACAGCAACCGAGAGCTAATCGCTTGTGCAGGGTTATGATTCAATGGGACTCTTTCACAGTGTTTGGAGCGTTCATGTCAGTGTCACACTTATTGTACACAGGGATGCACACAGCAGGCTTTGTTTGTATTGTTGACTGATGCTGGCTGATAAAGTAAAGACATTCTGGCTTTCTTTTGTTTTGCTATCACTTAATTTACCCTCCACACTGAATCTGTTGGTTGTCCCTGTGACCATCAGTCTGGCTTTAGAGCTTCCAGAGGCACGGAAACTGGTCTTCTGAACACCCATGAAGACCTGCTCTCAAATCTTGACTCTAAATCTCTCTCTGTCCTCATTCTTCTCAACCTCTCTTCTGCTTTTGATAATGTAAACCACAACATCCTGATCACCTGTCTCCGTGATACCCTAAGCATCACAGATCAGGCCCTGGCATGGCTCTCCTCATTTCTCTCTGACTGGCCCTCCCAGGTGGAACTTGGGTCCTTTCTCTCCTCTATTACTCTCTCTACTTGTGGTGTCCCCCAGGGATCCAATCTATCCCCCTGGTTTTTCAATATCTTAGCCGACAGGATCTCTACCTTTACCTCTAACTTTCAGTGTTAAGCGGATGACATGCAGCTCTCTTTCAGGCTACCCTCGTCCTCCTCCTCCTCGCTCATTCGTGACTGTCTATCTTCAGGTCAGTCTTGGTTTGCTGCTAATGATCTTTGCCTAAATGCCAGTAAGACGAAGATGGTACTCATTGGGACTCCTGCTCCCGCTTTCCCAATCTCACACTGACAGTCAGCTGTCCTTCTCCTCTCATACCTCAGACATCTCCAAAAAGTCCCACTACCAACTGCACCCCCTGAGAGGTATTCTGCCTTTTCTCACTTTCCCCCAGAGACTCACCACCTCGCAAAGCCATGGTCCTCTGTAGGCTGGACTATTGCAACAGTCTCTTTCTCAATCTCCATACCTCTACTCTCTGTCCTCTACAACTCATCCAGAACAGAACCGCAAGACTTATCCTTGGCTTCAAGCCCAGGGACTGCATCTCTCCGGTGCTGAAATCCCCCCACTGGCTCCCTGTGGCTGCAAGGATCAAGTTCAAGACCCTCAGCATAATCCACAAGGCTTTCTGGGGCCCGGGCCTGCACTATCTACAACCGTCTCTTTATAAATACTCTCTGTCTAGAGTCATCCACTCATCCTCCTTCAACTCTCTGCGTGCAAGCCACTTTCACCAACAGGGATTTGGGGAGGATCTCTATCCTCTGCAGGTGCCTCCCTCTGGAACAGCCTCCCCGCCTCTCTCCGTCTTGAGCCGGAGCACCTTAAGTTCCGTAAATTCCTCAAGACTCTGTTCAGGTTTAGCTGACTGGCTGCATGGTTCACCTCCAGAGCCTTACAGGTCCCAGGCTCCCCCACCAGTCTTGTGCACTTGCCTCCGGGCCAATGCACTATGTTCAGCATTACTGCACTTTCAGATCACACTCCATGAGCGGGGCAACCTCTCTGCACTTAACGCAGGGCCCTGCTGGACTAGACTCATTTGTTCCCCCAGGACCCCTTCCTCGCTCCTCCGTCTGTACACATGCAGGACCTAAATGTACCAGGACTAGTTAGGTTGTCCTGTCAGTTGCATGTAATTATAATGAATCCAAAACAACTAATATCATAATAACAAATACCCAAATAAATTCCTTTATCTTTGTTTTTGGGGGGGTTCTGTCCCAACCACCCCATTTCTTTGCTCGTAATACTTTTCCCCACCCCCAAAATCACTACCCCCCCCTACCAACCCATTTTTTAGTTTTTTTTTCAATATTTTGGAATTCGTTATTTTAGATTAGTTATAATGGTATTAGGTATTTTGGTATTCATGATAATCACTGCATACCGCACTGCCCCCCCCCTTTTTGTGTCCCTTCTCCCTAGCTTGGTCGCTACTGTAACACCTCCTGCACTTGCACTAGGTGAAATGCAGTCAGGCCGAGTATTATAATTTTTCTGTCAGTCACTCAGAAACTTCAAGGCCTAAGAGTGATTACTGTATTTGCTTGTTCCCTTCCCGCCTTGAAGCACTTTGAAGTACTCCACCTGTGTATAAGCGCTGTCTAAATGAACAATAAAATAAGTACAAATAAATAAATTAGTGTTATGATGTTCCCTTAAATAGGTTACCTTGCACTCTAGTACTAGAGGAAGTGTGATGAACCGGCACTCCTCAAAGTCCCCAACTCCCCTTTTTCTTTTTTAAGCAACAACTGTATTTCAAAATGACCTACTTGAGCAGAGCTGTGACCGAGCAGTAATGAACTGCACTTACTCAAAACATCTTTTGCTGTTGGTGCAGCCTGACTGATGGGGCCGAGGCTGACTCTAAGATGACCTCGGGTGAAATGGATGGGGCTATTGGCTTGAGTAAAGCGAGCTCAAAGACATCCCAGGAGTGGATGCGTTTTGGGCAGGAAGTGGGTGGGAATGGCTGGCCATAGGGATTAGCATGGCCTTAGGTAGTCAATGGACTGCAAGCTCAAATGGGCATAAGTGTCCCACGCAGGCAGACGGGGCTACTCGGCCCGCCCATGTTCCTTGCATTTGAGGTATTCACTAAAACAATGTCAGAGAATCAGGAAGACTCTTCGACCTGCAGGGACACTGGGATTGTTGCATTCCAGGGTCTCACTAAACATCCTGTATTTATTCCACGTGGGGCATTCCGTGAATTTCTTGCCTCCAGCTCCACTGGATGCATTGAAAAGCTATGTTCCGAATCGCCAAATGGGGAGTGTGGGGGACTGGCTACATTATTCGAGGTCCTGGCTCTGTTAAGAACACGTGTTGCCCCAAGGAAGGAAATGGCAGCCATGTTAAGGATTGACCTTGGAAGATTGAAAGGTGGAGTCGGTCCTGCTTGCTAAGCTAAATTAATGCATAATATCTTGCACACATGCACCTCTGCCCACACTCCATGCTACTTTCCACTGTTATAGTCAGTGCATTAAGATTAAGTGTACAAATGAGCGTGCAACCCAAACTATGTTTTAAACGTATTTGCAGGGGATGCACTGACTTTCGTGTAGTGGAGTGTGAAGGAGAAACAGGGTACACACAAGCATGCAATCTGCACAGTGTCGGCCTCCTAGTGTTGCACGTGCAGTACAGCTGAGCACACATGTTAACGCAGGTACCAATTCCTGCTAGGGGGATTTGAAGAGGAGGAGAGAGTGTGTGCAAAGGAAATAGGGTTGATCCTATCAAGGCAAAGCAGTATACAATTAGTGTGGAGTCCTCATCTGCGTGATGTCAGACTGTTCTCAGCACATGCTCCAGTACAGGCCAGGCTCTGCCCCAGAGCCGCTCTCACAGCACAGCAGGGGCCGCCGCATCCAGCATGGTTGGCCTACGCGACAGGTACTCACTGGCCTGGCGCACCAGCACTGCACAGCAAAAGGCTGCTGCCGGCCTCCAGCCTGGGTGCACAGGCCACCACGTCTGATGGACTGTCTAGACGGTGGACCAATTCAAGTTAAAAGGCTCAGGATTCTCAGGCAGGCTGCACAGTGCAATGCAGCATTCCCTGAAAGACTCAAACCATGGCCATCACGACGATCGGTCGAGACTCGAGGGGGCACATATGGTGCTTCGTTCATGGACTGCCACGTGGAGTGCAAATGCTCAGGTGCTGGACCGTGCCAGCGCTGCCACGCACATGCCACTCATGGCCCTGTCCCGGTCCCAACCTTTGCAGCGTGGCGGTGCCACCTGGTGTGCTGCTGCTGCAGCCAACAGACAGTCAGGGCCGGTGCTATCACAGGCAAGGCAGTTAGTACTGCACAATTAGTGTGGGGGTGTTAAAGCAGCATTTTGCCACTTTAACATTTCCACATATAGGCAAGTGCCTAACCTTGTCTAGGGATAGCACCGGCCCTGGCCTTATGACTTGGGCTGACCTCGCTGATGCCATGTGGCAGCGATAGTAAGAAACAGAAGACTTGCTTCTCCCAGTGAAGGCCAGCAACCTTCTGCCAGGCCCCTTGATAAGCCCCCTATTCTCTATATTTCCCTTGTTACTGCAACAACATTACTCCTAATCATACCGCTCCTCTCGTTCGTCTTCATCTTTGGATGGGGGGCTGCAACAAAGTGAAAGAGCCCAGTTCTCCCGCCATATAAATGCTCCCCGGATCCCGAAGCCAGATGCGACTGGGCCTGGGGATGCCCCTTCCATCTCCAAGGGAGAAGTAGAGGTGCTGGATACCCCCTGGGAGATTTGCCAAGGGGGGGGCAGCCCGCTATGCAGGCTGTCCCTCTAGCGCCTCCTCCAGGGGCTGGCCAGCCACAAAATCTTCAAGTGCACTCATGAAGGGATATTTCTTGGAGTTGCCATTACTGGGTCTGCAGAAACCATGGTCATTAAGTGATTTGAGCTGCATATCTTGGGTAGCAATCTTGGCTCAGCCTTTCATCATTCCGATGTTCGGAAATAATACCCATTTATTGTTCAGTCACACAGATGGTAGAATGTCCGGTAATACAGTAGCACCTACTCCTGTATCACTGTCTCAACCTCCATCTTTCACAAAGTAGTCTAAACAAGAATCCCCTCTCATCAGCACGCCACATCCGGCCCCACGGAGGACACTCAGGAACCCTCCTTCAATAGAAACAGTGCTTTCTTGGGGGTATGTATATCAGGTTCGGCTGTGAAATATCTTGGCGCTTTTAACCACTGATTTTAAATGTCTTTATAATTATATAACACTGTATTGTGTAATGCATATCGTGGTTTGCTTTCATGGGCCGGCTGCTCTAGGTGAGCCATGATGTCTTTAGGACTTTGATCGTTATGAAATGTTTTTAGGAGTGATATTTTGTATTAGAAATATTTGATGATTTGATATGGAGGATTTACATAGTGTGAACAGTGTTATTTTCACACTAAGCCCACTTAAATAAAAAGTAAGTACATAAATACATTTTTAAAAAACACTGCTTCTTATCACCGTGTCTGATACCAAAGTGGCCACAAACACCCATTATGTAATCACTGAGCACTCCCCTCGCATCCAGCAATCACTGAGAACTGTCTTTCAGGTTCCTCTCCTCCTATTCTGTCCGACTTTCTTCCACCTACTTACAGCATCATGCAAAAAAACAAAAAAAACACAGGAGAAGGTGGCTGCGTTGTAGTAATCCACGCTGATGTCATCAATTGCAATCGGTTGCTTTTTCCAAACTGAAGCCTTCAACCATATGTAATAACATGACCCATCATCCCAACATACTCCTTTAGGCCTTCCAGAATTCACCAGCCTCCGCAGGGCCTCAAAGCATCTTTTTGGGAAGTGATTAAGGATCTGACCCACTCCCCCTCAGCCAAGGCTCACAGAGTAGGCTCCAACAGGGACTTCAGTTTGTGGGCGGGCGATTCATCCGCCTCCTGTGTCCCAGAGCTGATTGCCGATATTGGTTGCCTCGCCTTATGTTACTACCCACAGCCTCAACCTAATTTTTCTTTCAACACTTGCTCTCACCTGTGGAATTCCCACTATTTAATGTATCGCACAAGGAGCAGGAAATCCTCATGCAATCTAACATCTTGAAATCGAAGAATAGCCGCATCCTGCACAAGAACCTTACATTACTGAAGACTGCAGCCTTCCAAATGCTTTCCCAGATACATTACTTGTATCTGGCTGGTCCCCACTGCAGACCCTGCTGCAACTGGAATCCAAAATACCCAGACTTTTAGATAGTGTAGCGCCCATCAGGAGCATGTGACCCAAACATGGTAAAGCTGTCTACTGACAGATGGTTTGAGGAACCTACGCTAGTCCTAGTAGATAGAGGAAGCATTGCCGAGAGATGGCGGGGAAATTAAAAATCCACTCATGACCATCTTGCAGGCCAAATGTTAATATTGCAAACTATAAAAAGCACAATATTTCTCAAAATATGTTTTCTGTGAGTTGGCTGCCCCTCCCACCAACACCACCACTCCAGCACCTTCAACAATTCGGCTTGACAACTAGATATTGCTCTTCCAGTCAAACAATTACTCTTTCAGATCCTGCTTGAACCTCCTCCAGCGGCCCCTTGTGAAGAGCCAGAACTATCTGGGCCAGACTTTACACATGTTCCTGGCTACAGTGGATGGAGTTGAGAAAGCTGCAAAATCATTCAAGAATACTGCTCCAATTTGTGTCACCTGCAATGCCAACATACCTAAAATTGGTTTGCACATGATTGCATCATTAATTAATGCCGAAGCTAGTAAACTACTTCTTCATTCAGACAAAAGTCGCCACAAGACACATGTTATAATTACTGCATCCACAAAACACCAACTGCAGATCCTGACATCCTTGCAGACTACAGTGCTTTCTCCTCCCTCCCTTGTGAAGCAAACACCTTGAACTATCAGTAACTATACAACTGTCCTAGTACCCCGAGCTCAACACCTTTTTGAATGACGTTCAGCCTTGTTTTCATTCTGGTCAATGAAGCAAGCAACAATCATAACTGCCAGAAAAGAACTGCTCTTCGGTAGAGATCAAGCGTAGGTCAGTGCAATGATACTGCTCAATTTCGCTGCTGAATTTGGCTAGGGGGACGAAAGCAACCTTCTTCATCGCCAAAAGCAGCCAATGGGAACCAATTAGCACAGGCCTCAAAAATGCATCCCCTTTTCTCCAGCCATCCTTTGAAATTGGGATCCTTCATGGCTTCCATTGCGATGTTTCCTATTACACCCTAGCACTTTTCGGTTTGTGTGAAACAGCTTCTTTTCTGAATGCGTTTTGCAGCATTGCTGTATTAATCTCACGAGATTCCCACGATATATACCAAAAAACACAAGACAATTGAAAAGTCTTCCTCATCCTCATTGCCGCTCACTATGTTTCCCCCTCATCTTGTCTTGGTCCCCCACTCCCCTCAATTGCTTTTTCCCCTCCCTGACCCTCTTCAATTAACCTTTATTACTCTTCGGATTGTGTGCTGCAGTTTCTTTTCCAATTGCATCTTGCATAGATGGTGGGGTAATCTTGAAAATTCTTCCGGTATTCCCACAATAAACAGGACATGTTTGACCTGTAATTGGCTCCCCAGCCCACCCCCAACTCCACAACTCCCCCTTCTTCTACTCTAGTCTGATATAACTGCATCCTTTATCTTCCTCCAAATAGCATTTTGAGTACCGCACTTTTCATTTTCAGCTTCACCATGTATTATTGCGGGAATAACTCATATCGAGCAACAACAAAAAAAAGAATGACTTTTCATTCCTGAAAGACCCCTCTGCTGCAAAGCACAATGGGAAAAATATATACAAGTTTAGAGGACCAGGGGACACCCCCTTCTCTGTTGAATATTTAAAAAAAATAACTGGATGGATTAACCCCAAAACCAGTCAATATAATTAAGTCTTAAGGCTTTGTGCCGTAGTTGTTTTATTTATTCCAAATACTTCCAATGGTTTTCATGCACCGGATTTTCAGAAATCTCTCTTTTTCTTTATGGGGAAATTGTATTTATTTTTATTTATTTATTTATGTATTTATTTATTTATTTATTTATTTACTTATTCATTATTTATGGGGAAATGAATGGGAGGTGGCTGAAAAAAATGTTTGTTTTGTTTTTAAAAATCTTTTTTTATTTTTAACAAACCTTTCCAAAAATTTGGTGGGGCCTGTGACACTTGGTTTTGGAAAATGTCATCCAAAAAAGTTCAATGACGCAAATGCTATTAGCAATGTTATTAGCAATAGAATATTGATAAACATCAGTGTACACAGACTTCACCTTAACTATAGGGTAATTAAAGGAAGTTATGGGTAATCTGCTGCAATAAAACCTTTGACTTCACAGAAAGAAACGTTGTTAAAGGGATGTTTTGGTCAGTGCTGGCCGATGAATTTATTAACTGGATGGGCGTAAATGTTAAGCTCCCAATATGCAGACACAACCAAGTGTAGTGAAGGAGTAAAACCAATAACATGGGTTTGGGGGTGGTGGGGTTCTCCCCAGAGAATTTATTTGTATTAATGCGTTAAATGCATTTTATAGCATGCCCTATAACAAATTGGTTAAAAAAGCCTCAGTTTACAATCAGTTTTATATGGTAGCACATGAAAAAACCCAATAGTTGCAGGTTACCAACCGTACACAGGACCATTTTGCAACACAGTTTCATGATGCCTTTGCCCACAACATATGCCAGGATATAAAACATGTTCATGCTGGTTGTGCCTGTACATGTCCATGCATGCTGCATCAAAATATGCCCGTTTTACCATGTAAGGCCTCTGAGCCAGTAAAAAAGCCATGCAACAGAAAGTGTATTAAGACTGGCTATACCATGATATGCAAGTGTACCATGCAATCACACATATGTTCCCTTTTACCCTTGCTGCAAAGTATATAAATGCCATGACACACAAAGAATAGGTGGCTCGACTTGTGCCACCAGTGTAAGCCACTCCATCCACGTAAATAAAAGGATCACATTTGCTTTAACGCTGATACCAAATAAAAAGTAACAAATGCCATGCCACAGTAAGGCAGTAAATGCACGTTGACATCATAGGCCGAGCTAGCCATGCAGTAACACTTATCATGTTTGCCTGACTCTTTTTGCGAAGTAAAATATGTCATGCTACTGTAAGAATGTACATGCAGACAGCACTACTAATATAGGTCAATCAAACAAAGCAATAACACTTCTATTTGCTTTTCCCTTGATGCCGAATAAACACTGCCATGCCACATTAAAATGGTCTATGAGGGCTGAAACTAGTGGTGCCATTCTGCATGTGCTTTAAGGAACATTGTGGGTAGGCCAGTCTAGCCAGGAAATAACACTTATGTTTGCTTTATCAAGTGTAAAGTGAACATAATGCTTATGTTTGTTTTACCTTTGATGCACAGTCACTTATAGAATGTGTTGTGTGATAGTGAAGAGCTCTGTCCCTTTGCATGATCGCATAAAGCCTGGTGTCATAATGAACATGAAAGTTCTTTACTCAGTGTCGTGTTAGAATGTTTGATTGTGTGATGTGACTTTGCACATTGAACTGCTCTGTCTTGTGTTGTGTTCGCATTTTTAATTGTTTGATGTCTTAATGCACAAGTAACAGATCTGTTCCATCCTTAGCCCCAGCGTTCCAAAGCCCTTGGATGAATACAAGTGATCAATAACACCTAATGTCTAACAAATAACTGGCTGGTCATGATAGTCTAGGAACTGGGAAATATTTTGGTGAACCCTAACCTGGGTCCCCACAATATGAATGTTGTCAATTAAAGGTGCTTTCCAATCACCATGTCTTATTGAGTCCTTTCTTTACATGCTCTTGTACTCCTTCCTTTCCCCAATATTCTATCCTTTCTTTCTCTATCCCATACTCTTTCCCCTTTTTCCTCTGCCTTACTTTCCCTCCAATGGTCTTTCTCCCACATCTATTATCCTGAATGATCTGCTTCTGGTCTCCCCCATCCAACTCACTACGTTTCTCTCTCCTCTCCACTCCTCTCCCTTTTCACCTCCGTTACTCTCCACTACAACCTTATTCTCCACCAACACCTTTTTCCGCAGTCACCCACCTTTCAGTCTCCCAGTCACCTTCTCACTCAGGCCCTTTCACTCCATACTCTTTGTTACTCTGACTCGTTCACCTTGCAAAAATGCTCAAATTACTGTTCTACTTTCTCCCACCAACCAATAGCTCGCCTTACTTACTCTTTCGGCAATCTTTCTCCACACTCCTCTGCACCTTCATTCCTCCACTTGGTCTGTTGGTCCTCCGTCTCCTCCCAGGATCTCACTGAAAGCCCTCCCACCCCCCACCATGCCTTTATTTCCATGGCCTTTTCATCCACCCCATCTCCTTGTTTGTTTGTTTGTTTGTTTGTTTATTTTATTTCTAATGCGCTCCACACCCGTGGGTAGAAGGGCGCAGCAGGTAGGATAATGCAAAGCTTACACAGTTGCAAATTATACAAGATACAGTAATATTATACAAGTTATACAAGGTACAATAATAATATACAAATTATACAAGACCGGAGTCGTAAAAGTCAGTGAATTGCATAAAGGATGGTACAGGTAACATATCATAATTCAACAGGAGAAAAGGGACCAATGTCGGGTGTCGTGCCTGGGAATAGAGTGGGACGGTGACTAGTGGTCGTTAGAGATAAAATGTTGGATGGCGTTCCTTCTAAATAGTGGGTAAGGTTGATCTGCTCTTAATTTGTTAGGTAGTAGATTCCAGGTTTTAGCAGCCTTCACAGGGAAGCTATTGCCATCAATCGTGGTTAGTTTATATTTATGTACTACTAGGCAGTTGGTGTTGGTAACTCTAGTTGGTCTGATAGAGGTTTTTTTCTGTATTTTGTTCATAAGGTAGCTTGGGGCGGCATTGTTGAGAGCTTTGTGTGTCAAAGAGATCATTTTTAATTGTATTTTGTGGTTTGTGGATAGCCACTTGTATTGACGTCTGGTGGCGGAGATGTGTGCTCTTTTATTTATGCCAAGCGCTGCTCGCAAGGCGTTGTTTTGGAGCGTTTGTAGTTTCTGGATTGTTGATTTATTAGCACCACTATAGAGGGCATTACAGTAGTCAATCCTGGAGAGAATGAGTGTTCTGGCCAGGATCATGCAACTATTGTTAGAAAGGAAAGGCTTACCTGCTCTTATCAGTTTGCAGGTATAGGCGGTGATGGAAGCCAAGGATTTAAGCTGTTTATCAAATGAAAATGTGGAGTCCAAGTAGAAACCAAGGGTTTTTACTTCCTTGGAGACCCTAATAGAATTTCCGTCAATATTGAAGGAGGAAAATTCGTGGCCTAGTTTTTTGGTTTTTATGTGTGTTCCCAAGATTATCAACTCCGTCTTGTCGTCGTTCAAGCACAAGCCATGGGTGGCCATCCATGCTTGAACGACGAGATATACCCTGTTCACCAACTCCGAGTCCGTCCTATGATCCCCAGAAAGTGGGAGGAGAATCTGTGTATCATCTGCATAGTTAGTGTAGTTGATACCCAGAAGGTCCAAATCGTCGAACAAGGGTTTGGTGAAGATATTGTATAGGGTTGGCGAGACACAGGAACCCTGGGGAACGCCACACAGTTTAGGGGTAGGGTCAGCTGCAGCCAATGGGGAGAATACTCTCATTGTTCTTTCGCTAAGGAAAGATTCTAACCACTTGATGGCCTCAGGAGAGAAGTGAGCAGCAGAGTCCAGGTGCCTGCAAAGGACCTTGTGTTCAACCAAGTCGAATGCGGCTGAGAGATCGAGTAAGAGCAGGAGTGCTGTTCCCCCTCCATCTCTCAGCTCATCAACTTGCGTATTTAACTCGATTAGGGCGGTTTCCGTTCCATGTAGTGGGCGGAAGCCAGATTGTCTAGCTCCTAGGAGCTTGTGCAGGTCAAGGTGTTTTTGTATCTGGATATAGGCGGCTTTATCCAATATTTTAAGGAGGAATGGCACTGTAGTAATGGGGCGATAGTTGGTTGGGATGAGTGGATCTAAGGTCTGTTTTTTGAGAAGTGGGAGCACCCAGGAGTGTTTTAAGTTGGCTGGGATTGTACCTGATGTGAAGGAGGCATTAATTAATTTTGAAATGAATGGTGAGAGGTCTCTGGCAGCATCTTTTATTAACTGTGCTGGGCAGATGTCGCCCTTGCAATTGGACGGTTTGAGTGAGAGAATAATTTTTTCTACTTCTAGTGGAGAAGTTTTGGCAAAGTGAAATTTGTTGTTTGCCTCAAGTGAGTCACTGTGTGGTGAGGTATTAGGGGAATACTGTAGATTGAGCATATCTTTTTTTTGTTCTTTTTTGGTTTGAAGTGTATTCATTTTGTTTGCTAGTGCATTTTGGATGTCTGCGCACGAAGTCTTATCCTTGGTAACTAGATCTTGTATGGCTATTGGTGACTCTAATATTTCAGTATGGAGAAGAGTTCTCTCATGCTGGAGTTTGAGTTAGTGATCTGTTCATCATAGGAATTCTTTTTGGCAAGGTGCACTTCTTTTTTGAAGTGTGAGGAAATGGAGGTTAGTTTCGCTTTATTTTCGATTGAAGGGCATAGTCTCCATGAGTTTTCACTTTTTCTTTTTAGAAGTCGTAAGTCTCTTAATTAGGGCGTGAACCATTTGTTAAGGTGTGCTTTAGGTTTGCTTTTTCTAAGTTTGAGTGGGGCAATTTTGTCCAGTGTGTTGAGCATAATCTTATTATATTCTTGGACTAGAGTACTAGGGTCTAGATTGTCAGGTAGAGCGTTTAGCGTGGGTAGGATAGCAGGGATGACATTTTCCACTGTAATACTTTTTTTTATTTCTAGTTAGACATGGTGGTGCTAGCAATGAGACCGTAGGAGAGGGTCTGGCTGTGGATAAGTTAAAGGCCACGAGTGAGTGATCTGTCCATGATTGAGGAGAGATGGAGGTGATGGAGACTGTGCAGTTGTAGTCCGCTATCCAGTCCAGTGTTCTCCCTTTAGAATGAGTGGGTTTGTTGACTTTCTGAATCAGGCCTGAGGCGTTGATGATGTTGGCTATATCTAATGCTTGTTTGTCCATAGGATCATTAAAGCCAAGGTTAAAATCTCCTAATAATAGGAGCTGGGAGGTAGGTTTAAGGTTGTTGGTGATTAGACTATACAAGTCCTCCTCAAAGGTGCCGAGAGGACCGGGGGGTCTGTATATTAGGTGGATTGTGAGAGTTTGTATATTGTTTATCTGGAATTTAACCGAGATATTTTCACAGGATTGTAGGATTTGAGGAGGGGATGTTCTGAGAGAGAGGCTCAATTTAGAGATAATGGCAATTCCACCACCTCGTGAGCCGTCCCTATCTTGTCTTGTTATGGTATAGCCTTCTGGAATGGCTAACATTAGCGATGGGCCAGCTGCATTGTGTAGCCAGGTCTCGGTTACTGCCAGGAAATCCAGATTTTTTCTGTATTAAGGTCGGCTATGTCGAGGGCATGTGCAACAAGGGATCTCACATTGAGGAATGCTCCTCTGAGTACTAATGTCTTTTTAGACATGTTGATTTGGCTGTGGGTGGTTAAGTTGGTGTCTTTGGACTTATACTTTTGTCTTTTTTTTTGTTGTTTTTTTTTATTTGCATTTAGTTCATTTACAAGAATAATTTCGAGTAGAACCTTTGCAAAAGAACAAGTTAAAATCCATGTAAAGAAAAAAATTTAAACATTTAAAATTGCATTATTTTACATTAGCACACAATACTTTAAAATACAATTTAAAATACAGGTGCAAGAGAAAATATACCAATCAATTTACCATCTAAGCTATACTTTTGTCTTTTAGTTTTAGTGGCATTTGTTGTTACAGTCTGGTGAGGCTTTTGTAGATAGTTTGTTTTTAGGTTAGTTGGTGGTATGGTTCTTCTCGGTGGTTCATATAGTTGTGTGAGTCTAGCGCGAAGTTTAAGATTTCTGTCTAGCAAAGTGCGTGGGAGGGAGGTGATGGCGCTAATGTTATTCGGTAGAGAGGTGGTAGGGTTATTAGACACTTTGTTAGACAGCGTGTGTGGGATAGGGTCTGACGCCGAGGAGGAAGACGCAATGTGGTATTCCTGGGTCATGGTGATAAAGAGTAGAGTAGCAGCTATAATGCTGTAGTGCAATGATGGATACAGCATGTTCCAGCGATTCAAGATATGTGCACGTGGGTGCCTGAGACTAATGGTGATAGGATAGGACTAGCTAGTCTTGTAGTGTTGGTAGGTACAGTAGTAATTCATAGGAAGCTAGTTTGTTGGCACAACTAGGTCCAATGGCAATAGGCAATCAATGGCAAGGCACATATGGGCTAAATGGGGCATTCAAAGGCAAGGCACATATGGGCTAAATGGGGCATTCAATGGCAAGGCGCATATAGGCTAAGATATATAGCATATTGCAAGGTTTGACTAAAAAGCAGGAAGGTAGCATCTAGGTTCAAAGACACACTGTGGCAAAGATGCAATGAGGGTAGCATCTAAGTTCAAAAGACACAATTTGGCTAAAATGCAGTGAGGGTAGCATCTAAATTCAAAAGACACAATTTGGCTAAAATGCAATGGGGGTAGCATCTAAATTCAAAAGACACAATCTGGCTAAAATGCAATGGGGTAGCATCTATATTCAAAAGACACAATTTGGCTAAAATGCAATGGGGTAGCATCTATATTCAAAAGACACAATTTGGCTAAAATGCAATGGGGGTAGCATCTAAATTCAAAAGACACAATCTGGCTAAAATGCAATGGGGTAGCATCTATATTCAAAAGACACAATTTGGCTAGAATACAGGGAGGGTAGCACCTAAATTTGGGACACAGTATGGCTACAGTGCAATCAAGTCATGCCTAAATTCAAAGCATAATTTGGCTAGAATGATTAGGAGTATGATGCAATGAGTACAGTGAAGGAGCACATTAATGTGTGATGGCGCATTTAGGCTGGGAGGATGGTAGTGCAGCGCCTATGGGTGCAATAGGGAACATAAGTGGTCAGATCACCAAAACAAAGCAATTGAGGCAGCTGAAGTGCATGAACCAATATGACATTTAAGAGCGAACACTGCAGAGGTATGCAGAGGCGCTGCAGACGTAAACAGTACCTAGGTTCAGGGATTCTTTGGCGCCTGGGAAGCCAGGAGGAAGCGTTAGTTGAAAGAAGTATGTACGTCAAGCAGAGGTTCTCACCGACGGCCTGACAGCGAGTGACAGGCTCGGGACAGGCAAAGTGAAAGCCTTTGTTGGTGCGGGCCTTTGTTGTGGTGGGCTGGCTCAAACTCGCCTGCCGGCTCGTGATTGGTGCATAAGAGCACCAGGAGGGCCAATCAGGGCTCAATCAGGCTGTGATGGAGGCGGATGCACCTCGCACCGATCTGGCGGCCATCTTTGAGTTGCCACAACTCATGGTGAATTCATTTAAACTTAATTTGGTTCTGTCAGCTAGTTCCTAGGCCAATCACTGGCTTCTTTTTCCCCAGTGGTTGGGTTACAGGTGTGCAAACACACAAAGCATGACATGCTTTAAGCCCTACCCCTTCTCGTTCGCAGTTCTACCAGCGTTTGGTAATGACAGCCTTTGCAAAGTATAGTCAATTTCAAAGTGTGTATGTCCACTGGCATTGGATAATGGTGGCCAGTTAAAGTCCATTCCATGGGTATTGTCAAGATTACACAGAATATTTGGATTGTCGGTTTCATTAAGACGTATACAGTTTGTGTCAATCTGGATTGACACAACTGCGGATCCGTCTGCAGTCTCACAGTTCCTCACCAGCTGTCTCTCGGATGGACTGCTCACTCCTTCCTCCACTGCAAGGCCCTCTGGGTGATGTAGTACTGTGGCAAAAACAGAAAAAGTATTGCCAGTATTGTGCACCACAGGTATTTCTGTCAATAAAACCTGATACATGGTTCTCTGCGGCAGGCACAGGTGGAAGGGAAAGACACTGCCCCCACCCTCCAACTCCCACACCCCACCTCTGGCTAAAGACTGGCTCTTGGAAACCGCATTGTAGAACTTCTACCCCAGTTTGAGAGGGGTCTTCATCCTCTCTTGAAAGGGCCACATCTCTAACCCTGTCACCCATTTGACAATGCACGTGAAATTTGTTTTTCCCCTTGCACATGAAACTGGTCTGTCACATGTTATGTTACACTGTTTATACGGAATTCAGGACGTCTCCACCACACCGTGCACTGATATAAATATGAAGGGGAAAACTAATGAACAGATATTATTTCAATTCTCTTTACCAGTCCCTGCATCACCAACAATTGAAATTCCAGGATGCCCCTTTGTTTTATGTTTTCTGCATGGCTTTTCACACTTATACTAATATACGTCAATAAAAAGCTCCTTTTTCTTCAGTGTCTTATAAAATGCGTGGTTCTTCCTGGAGCAAACATTGTATTTTCTATATGTGTTGGGCTACATTGTCAATGCATCTGTAATCTCCAGTACAATGATATAAAGTGAATTAGAGTCACTGGTGTCATTCCAATATGTACCTTTATTCCTACTCAGAGTGAGGCATTGTATCGGTCTGCATGCCACACCCAAGGCTGACTGAAAATGTTTCTGGGCGTTTGAGGGCCCATTTCAAAATGAAGCTTGGGACCTCCTTGCCCACATCTGGGAAAACCTGTCTGAGATTATAATAGAAAGATAACGGAATGCGGGGGGATTAATAGCTGCATAATATTATGAATCAGGCATACACTAGAAGATAAAGGAATGCAGTGGGGATTAATAGCTGCAGATTATTATGGATCAGGAATATACTAGAAAGATAAAGGGATGCAGTGGGGATTAATAGCTGCAGATTATTATGGATCAGGCATACACTAGAAGATAAAGGAATGCAGTGGGGATTAATAGCTGCAGATTATTATGGATCAGGCATACACTAGAAAATAAAGGAATGCAGTGGGGATTAATAGCTGCAGATTATTATGGGCCAGCCATATACTAGAAAGATAAAGGGATGCAGTGGGGATTAATAGCTGCAGATTATTATGGATCATACATACACTCGAAGATAAAGGAATGCAGTGGGGATTAATTGCTGCAGATTATAATGGGCCAGGCAGCCAGCGGGGCTCTTCAACACTAAATGTCTACTGAAAAGCTATTATGCTCTCTTTGTCAGCAAGCTGCTAATGTAGATGTAACCGAAGTAAAAAGGCAAGGAGGTGATAAGAACGCTGCTGGATACTTTCAAGACCCAAAGAGGTGACAGTCTGAGGGTGCCAACAAAGGCAACTGGTTACATGCACTGTGAAATGTAATGTACGAATGAATTAAGAATTTTGCTTTGTGAAAAGACTTCTAGCATGTGGGCAGATGTGCCTGGGCCCCGCAAGGCCTATTTCAACTGAAAAGGTTGAAGGACCCTGGCACCTCTCCCCAGCTGCACCTCTTTGTTTTTACACTCTCATTTCCTTATCTTAACAGGGAAGTCGGTGGCTGGAGAGTTTCTTTATATATTTGCATACACACACACGCGAGCGATTTCTTCATGATAACCTCCCCGGAATGTGTGGCAACTGTGTACTTCTGATGTGTAGGGATTTAAACAGTCCCACACACTAACGTGTTGCTTAGCTGCTGCAATCATTCTGCCAGGGATTTTGGTAGGCGTATTTATGGTTTTGGCATGAGATTCGCACTGGTATTTGAAAGGCACTCAAGCTTGTAAGTGCCTTTGCAAGAATGTACGGAGAGGAGCCATTTTGGCACGTCCCACCTCGGCAAAAGGGCTGATATGTGGGTGTTATGGCCAATCGAGGGATTATTGTTGGTCTCACTATCGGGCTGATGACTCGAGCCCAGCTAGGAATGCCTTGACCTGCATACTGAACCGCCATGTGACAGTGATTGGCTTGTACCGTGAGACATGGGTGCCCACTTAACACCAGTAACAGCTCAACCTTCCGACCAGTGGCACTTGGGTGCCTGTGCGATATGGAGAGCTCTGTCGTCTATGTTTTCCATGATGTCTGACATCGTGATTGTGACAGGAACTGTATTCCGATGTGTGTGTGTGTGTTTAGAGATTCGGGTTTGCGTCATCATAACTACTGAACTAAGCACACACTATTTCTGTGTCACCTTCTGCATCCTTGTCATAGTTCCCTGATAACTCCATATGGATTGGAAAAGATTAACAGGCCATAGGGATGGGACGGACAAAAAAAGCAGAACGTTGGATCTTGAGTGAGGCTTAGGGGCCGATTCATGGAACAAACGTGCGCCGAAAATCCTAACGCAAGCAGGCGAACGCAGCGCACGCGTGCGATTCAAGGAAGATGCTGCGCGCGTTTCCCGCTGTCCGTGCGCCCAATCCAGCCATGGCGCACGCAGGCATACACGGCGTGCGCTACGCGCACAGCAAAAGCGCACATAGCGCGGCGCACACAACCAAAGTCGGCGGAACAGTGGGCGTAACACGCGGAATGGGGAACAACGCGTGAAAAAGAAGGCGTAACAGGGGAAGTACTGCATGGAACTACACGGAAAGCCCACACGCACGCGAACAACCCGTATTCATGGATCTGAATACGGGAAACCCGCGCACGGCAAAAGACGCGCACAGGCGTCAACGCGTCCGCCACACGAAGGCAGGCGGAAGCGTCCCCGCGCACAGCATTAAAGTGCGCGCAAACAACAAACGCCTATATACAGCTACGATGAATGCCCCATTTGTCGCAGCACTGATCGTGGGACACCGCAGGAGGAGTAGAATAGCCAGGGCACGCATTTTCGCACCACGGACAAGCCTTTTTGGGATGCCTGACGACCAGGTCTATGGCAGGTATAGGTTTCCACCCCATATCATCCTAGACATGGTCAGGGAGTGGGAAGATGACCTTACATCCCCCACCCTTTGCTCCCAAGCATTGAGCCCCTTGGAGAAGCTGCTCAATGTCCTGCATTTTTTGGCCACTGGGTCATTTCAGCGGACCACTGCCATAGTGGGGGGGGGTCTCACAGGCCACGCAGTCACGCTGCCTACACCAGGTACTGGCAATCATGACAGCGCGCCCCTCAGTCCACAGGCACATATACATGCCCAGAACACCCGCAGAAAGGCAGGCCGTTGTCCTGGATTTTTTCAGGGTGGCACACTTCCCCAAAGTTCTCGGTGCCATAGATTGCACCCATGTGGCCCTACGTCCACCTAGGGCCACTGAGCACATCTACCGAAACCGCAAGCACTGGCATTCCATCAATGTACAGGTGGTATGCGATGCAAAGGGAATCATCACCTCTGTCTATGCAAACTACCCTGGCTCCACCCATGACAGTTTCATATACAGAATGTCCGCCCTGAGCCGGGCCCTGGAAGCTGGGCAGCATGGCGACACATGGCTCCTAGGTCAGTACAAATGCCCTTGCACATGCATGCAAGTCACACATAGACAAATATCCAAACCCTAATAATCTCAACTATTATCACCTCCCGAGGGGACAGTGCCTGCCCTCTGAGCAACCACATGATGACGCCAATCCGGAACCCCACCACACCACCCCAGGTAAGATACAACGCCGCCCATATTGCAACCAGGGGCATAGTGGAGCACACATTCGGAGTGCTCAAGTCACGTTTCCGCTCCCTTGACCGCTCTGGTGGGCAACTACTCTGTGCACCACCAGTAGTGTGCAGGATCATTGTGGCAGCATGTGTCCTGCACAATGTTGCAACACGGCAGGGCGTCCCGGTGGACATGGTGGTGCCCCCACATCCCCAACCACAGGCACAGGCGCTGCCCATGGGAGGGGACAGGGCACGTGGCGAGGAAGCCCGGACCCAGCTTGTGGCCACATTTTTCACCTAAACTCCCACCCCTGCGGAGTGCACACAGGCCTGGCACATACCAGGTGACAATCGATGATGACAAAGAGACAGTCAACTGTCACAACCCTACCACCCTGAGATAGTTGCCATGGAAGTGCCACATCGTCTGCATCCCTAGCTACTTAAACACAAACTATCCTGTGTGACCAAAAGGCACACATGTGACATATGACATGATATGGCCTATACACAAGTATTTCAAGGTGCGATGAGGCAGGGAGGGGGGAACAAGGGAAGACAGACAACGGTACTACTAGGCCAGGTGTCATTGAGATTGTGCAAGTGCAGGGGTAGGGGGAAGGGAAAAGTGCAAGGGGAAGGGGGGAGAGTGCAGTACAGGGGAAGTAGCCCAAAAAAAAATACATAGGTCGGCTGGTGGCAACTGCAAAGGTAAGTGCAGACAAGTGCTGGGAAGGGTGGGCTGTAGGGATAGAGAGACAGTACCGCAGTGCGGGTGTTGCCAGGGAGGCAGTGCAAGTGGAGAGTGGCTGGGCCAGGGACCGAGGTCGGTGAGAGTGGCCCAGTTGCAGCTCCAGTGCAGTTCCAGTGAAGAATTCTGCAAGGGAGAGGCAGAGAGAAAGCAGAAGCAAAGAGGAAGGTCTTGAGGTGCTTCCAGAACTGGAGATGGTTCCCCTCAAGTTCAAGTGAGGCAGGAAGGCTGTTCCAGAGGGAGGGCCCTGCCGCAGAGAGAGATCTACCCCCAGCTAGTTGCTCTGAGAAGCGGATGACCCTGACATGCAAGCTGTGCATCACACACACCTGCAAAACAGGCCATGGCCATCACTGTCATGTCACTCAAACCCTCCCAAACCACAACATGACATGGCAAGCAATACCCATACACCAACACAGTAACGATAAGGTACACATTGCCATGTCCTAAATGTACAGTGGCATCAGACAATGATGCCTGACCCGGAATCAGATGAAATGACAGACCAACAAAATCTCCCACCCAAAATAAGTAATTTCCAAATGCATTACAAGAGTCGTAGACGTAACATAACAATGAATGCCTGTCTACATGCACATTGTGCATTGCAAAATCAACACTGCAGCTCATGTGTGCAGTGTCCTACTCCTGCAACACACTGCTCAGCGCACAGCACAGTGAACAGCCATTGTGTGTGATGCACACCCTGAGCATCACATCTAAGTGACAGACCACATCAAACAGCAAATTAGGCATGTACAGGATCCATAATCGGTCAGAGAACATGTGCTGCAGGGACACAGTGGGCACCAGAAGGCAAACAGTGTACACGTGGATATGCAAGGGTGGGAGTACATGTAGTGCATCAGAGTGCAAGTGTGTGGTTCTGCAAGGACATGCACTCCACATATGCATGTGCACTCAAGTGACCATTAGGGTTCTCTACACATCACATGTGAACATTCACCATGTGTACACCCCAGCATGTCAAACCACAACTATCCGCTGGCACCTGAAAGGTAAACACAACACATGAACAGCATTGATCAGTAGAACACAACATGTACATAGGATACCACCATTACAATGTCAAAGTGCCCATCACACTGCAGGGCAAGGCAACTATCAACAACAACCCCCCCTCCCTCACAAATTACCATGACCCACTGAACAACTGCACCTGGGTCATGGAGCCTTCAAACCCCAATTCCACCTGGCCACAGGATCACCTTTACCCTTCGTCACCATCTCCCACCTTGTGTGTAAAAAGGTGCCTGCACCCTCATAATCAATGTCCAAAATCACAAAATCCAAACCAGAAAAACAAACCAGAACACCCTCCAGTAGATGACTTGACGTAGCAGTACCTCACAAAGGCCAAGTACTACCACAATGATGCAACAACCAAGGTAGCACAGCAAAACAATGTCACGACAGGATGTGAAACATGTGTGGTATATGACATAGGATGATGCACCATGAACGGATGTGTACTGTCACAGGTCCCCTGTACAGGCGCGGGAGTGTCACGAAACAACCACCCCCACCATGTCCCGGGTGCCTGCAAGGTCAAACTCACACAGGCCCCTGAGACCCTGGTGGGGAAGGAGGTTCAGGAATATGCAGTCGGGACAGGTGTTGACACAATGGATGACTGGAATGAGTGGCAGGAGAGGGGAGGAGGAATGACACATGAAACTAGGGAATGCACGAAAATGTACTACCTGCATGAACACATACACAATCCAAACAAACTTGGACATCATTGTCATGGCCTTCTGTAGTCCAGGCTCAGGAGTGGTACGGACCAACCACCCCCTCTAGGGTTTTGGCACCTGCAAGTTCGGGGCTTACACAGGCATCCGCAACCCCACCGGGGAAAGAGGGTCAGGGAACGTTGCTTGGATAGGTACGGGAAGCAGGAACACCGGGTAGAGGGTACAGGGTTCAAAATTGCATAGGATCACGGGTGATTAGGGAGAAAAAACATACCAAATTGAACCACACATACATCCATGCATTAGTACACTCCCCAGCAAGCCTATGCAGAGCAGTTCGAAAGAGAAACAACAAGACACTTAGCTCTGGTTTTGAGTGCTGGCCTCCTGCCTGCGCACTCTCAGGTCCGGTTACAGGAGCACTGCAATGCTGCAAAGAGAGCCACAAGCAACAACCTGTATGTGCCAATTACACAAAAACACAACACCAAACATGCCCCATAGCAACAAACTACTCTACAAACAGACAATCTGGTGTAGATGCTTCGTACCCATATATAACATCACCCCTGTGACGGGTCATACACAGTCAATGCAGTAAGTCAGCCGCTGGTGGGTGCGTGGCAAATGGAACACCAATGTGTCACAATTCACACAACATGCAATGTTCCCTGGGTAAGCAGACAGACCCATATAGCAAGCCATGACTTCAGAGCAAGTTGCGTACCACCATGACCGAAACAAAGTTGGCAGTGCATTTATCATAAAGTACATGCACTGCACCCGAGTATGTCCCTTGCTGTATGTCCCTGTGAGCTGCCCCTTTCCATGTCTCGGAAGGCTACATGGTTGATACAAGTGCCTCAATGGACCTTGGTGTACCGGAGGGTATGTGCAACTGCCCCTGCATGTGTCCCAGACAACCCTACTATCAACAGCCATCAGTCCACCAACACATCTGAGCTGCATTGTGTGCTTCAACACCAATATTCGTCTAAGCTCACCCTCACTGCTGTGACTAAGCCTGCATGTGCAACTCGCCTGGTGCAAGCTTTGCTGTGTCGTGGCCCCCCTGTGCTGCTCACCTTGCCTGGAGTTCCTTGGAACATGTCAGCAGTTCTAGGATGTGGGTCTGCAATCCCTGTGCCTCTGCTTGTGCACACATGTGCATGTGGGCACCAACAAACGTGTCCAGAATTCCGTCGTCCAATGGGCCATGTCTGCTGGCAAAGGTGCTCTGGAGGCTCATCCCCCTGCAGAAAGGGCATGAAACACATGATTAATGCTTCAAAGTCATCTGTGTGTGTCTCATCAGGCATCTCATTACTTGACCATGTCAGAGAGTCACATCACAAATCACACCATCAGTCCGTCTTTCACATCCAAAGTGTGGAACACTATCTACAGCATGAATTGCAACAAGCACGTGTACAGGAAAGATATGAAACATACTACACAATGCATAGCAATCAATGTACACATTAATCATGACACACCCCATCTGGCAAAAGCTGAACAGTGGACAATAACACCAAAATCATCCCCACTAGGGGTGTCAACACAAGTCACACAGAACCAGACATGCCACAGTTATGACAGTCCAAAGCCCTTGTGTAATATTCTGTAACGCCGAACCATCCTTGCGAGCCCATGGATAAGGGAGGCAGGAGTGGCATACGTGAGTCAAGGACCCCAAGCAGCAAACACATACACAAGACAAGCCTGAAGGGCCCAGCTGGAACAGACAGTGGATGCCTTCAAAAGCCACAAAGCACCGCACCGTCACATGAAAGCACAATAGACTAGCAATTTTAAACTAAATCAACTATTAACTAATTACACTAACAATGGAAACCCTACATTACCTAATTAAACTATCAAACAGAAACTTAACTAACTAAACTAAAAGAAAAATCAAAAATGGCCACATACGACCCGGGGGGGAGGGAGGCACCCAGGATGGGGGAGGTACAGGGTGCTGCTCAACATCCACATGCAATGATGCTGAGCCAAAAAAAAACCCTCCATGGGCTCAACGCCTGCACAGCCCGACCTATGTGGGAGATAGATGGTCGTCCGAGTCTGGCTCATCCTGGAAAGGAGGACGTGGCACAGTAGCCTGGCCACGCCTAGCCGCAGCTTGCCCCTCGTCGGCAGCAAGTCTGCCGGACGGGTGAGCCTGGTTCTGTGTGGCGATGTGACATAGGTCTGCATGCAGAACCTCACGTGATACACGTGCTTCCTCTTGCAAGGTAGCACGTGTAACACGGAGTTCCTCCTGCAAGGCCTGGCTGGAAAACCGCTGCACCTCCTGGCAAGCCTGTAGCTCAGCCGAGATGGTACGCTCAAGCTGTGCAAACCTCTCCTCTGCCTGCTGCCTCTGGGACATCATAAGGACACCCAGAGTGGATCTGAGGGAAGAATACTCCTCCCTCAGGGCATCCATGTGCGCCTCTGCGTGAGCAGCAATTGCTTGACGCAGAGACGACATTTCAGCCTGGCGTGCCCTGTCTGAAGCCGCCATTCCCAGCCTGAGCGAGCGGGCCGTGGACCGTGCCGCCTGCTGCTGGAGAAGCACCTGCCTAGCAGGGGGGAGCACAGATCGGGCCACACGCTCCATGCTCTCAGTGATGTTCTCCATTGCTGCCCCCTGCCGTTCGGAATTGGCAGTCATGTCTTGCTCCCACTCAGTATACAGTGGTTGCGCGCAGCGACCGCGTTGCCGGGCTTGACCCCTGCGGGACCCAAGGACTGGGGGTCCTCGCAGTGTTGGCACCGCCCGCGGCTGCACGACTACATGCCCCCATCGACGTGATGTCCCAGGCACATCAGTGACTGGTGTGGAGGGTGACCCTGCGTCCCGATCCACCACGGGCAGAGGAACCAAGACTGTCTGATCCCTCAGTGCAGGTGTCACAGACAGAGGAGTGTCCACATCAGAATCACTCACCCCTGACACATGGACTTGATGCTCATCCAACTCAACATGGACGTCAGAGTCGTCATCAAGGCTGTACTCATAGCAGCCAGAGACAAGATGGACTGCAGCACTTGGGGGTTTTCGTGGCCTACCACCCCACGACCCCCACTAGTGCCGGGTTGATGTGGTGTTACCAACCCTGTGTCTGGCATGACAATACCATCCTCCGCCTCCATTGCGTCATCACCTGGAAAATAGAGAGAAAAAGGTCACTACACATGTCAGAAGCACACGACACACACACACACCGACAGCAAACGCATCCGGCAGATATGTGACACACAACATATAACCTGGCATGCATGCTGGGTCTACTTTGAATAGCTTCTGTGATCAGACCTGTTGAAAGGTGGCAGTTTTCATGGAAGTGGGTCTATGCAGTGCAGAAAATGTGTACGCCACTCATTACCTACATGTACAAGCACTCCATGGTGTGTGCCAGGAAATGTGAAGGCAGTGCAATGTCAAATTCACACATCACGTGCATTGTGCATTCAATGTGTACCATATCTAGAAGCCAAGCACCCCTCCACCCCAGTACCAAAGCAGGGATGCCTAGCATGGTATCAAAAGGCTGACCATACACCTGTGTATTGACAGGCAGTGTTGACTGGCATCAACAGCTTAATGTGATTCAAATGACAACACTGCAAATGATGCTGGGACAGTAGGCAGGACACATGATGAAAACTCCGGAGGCCGCCCACGTGTGAAGAAGACACAACAAGAGTTGGACAGAGTCTTTGGCCATTGAACAGGCTGAGGCCTGTGAGCCACACAGATTGTCAGAGCCTAAACATGTGTGCAACGCAGGACTGAGCCACAGTTGACATGGGAAGGCTGATGAGATGGCAGGCAATGTATGTAACCAAGGACATATATTACAGTGATCATCCAGTCAAGGACACATAGGGGCATGCGTGCAATGCACATGGAGCATGAATGGGCACTCATGTCCCTGAGGGACATCTGACCCATGCACAGTACAAGTGAGATACCCTGCATCAAGTACTAAGGCTGTACCACACGGCATATGTCTGGCAGATTCTACGCTGGAAGTTAGCATCTACACAGGACACATGAACAAGAAACTACACATTGGCAAGATTGAAGCAGACCAGTGCAAAGGTGGAACTGGGGTGCAGAGTGGCGGAGGAGGGGCAAGGGAGCATGCCTACATGGAGTCCCGCATGCAGGCAGAGGAGACATGCATGACGGAAGCATTGCATTACTTACACATCAGAACCATGTACACGTCACATGTAGCAGCAATCATGCACAACATATCCCACAAGTGAAACACACTCGTCCTCAACAAACACGCATCAACACTCACTGGACTGCGCATCAAAGTCCAGCATCTCTCCCACTCCTTCGACCAATTCAGGTGGTATGACCTCCGCAACGAGAGCCTCATGCGGAGTGAGCTCTTCCTCCTCTGGTGCAGGCCCACCGCCAGTCACCAGAGTCAAGTTGTAATTAGAGGCACGCTTAGCCTTAGTGCTGCGCTTGATGTCATTCCAACGCTTTTTGCACTCTTGCGCCGTGCGCACCTCATGGCCGAATGAACTGACATGTTCCGCAACATGCTTCCAGTGGGTGTCACGTTGGGCAGCCGTAGTCTGACCATTGGCACCCACTAGCATGTCACGGCTGTGGCCCCGCACGTAGTCCACGAGGAAGTCCAGTAACTGCTTACAGAAAGGCTTCTTCCTTGACGTGCAGGAGGTCGTGGCTGTGTGTGGGGTCCCAGCCTGTGCTGCAGGTGCAACCTTCCTCCTCTTGGGCTGTGGCGCAGACCCTGGCTGGCTAATGCCACCCTGACCAGTATGGCCAGTGGGTTCGGTGGATTGAGCCAAGGGAGTGGCAGGTGGAGGGATGACCAAAGGCCTGACTTGTGTCAGTGGCAGCTGGGTGCCCACTAATGGACCCTGCGCAGCAACATCAGCTGTGGCAGGGTCATTGACCGCAACGGTCCTGTTTGGCAGACTCACAACCGGGGTGCTGTTGGGTGCATCTGCCCCTGCACTTGCCAACACCCGGCTGTTCGGGGCAGCAGATGACATGACTGCCCCAGGGACACGTGTCTTGGTCTGAGCAGCCCGTCCTGCCCCTATGGTTTCCCCCCTGGCCTGTTGGAGATCTACCAAGGGCTCTTCAAGTGCCAACGCAGCCTGCGCTGGCAGACCCTGATCCTGGGTGGCGGTGTCCACAGCTGCACCTGCAGCTACCACTACCCTTGGGCCCGTGGCAGTCGATGGAACGGACTGCCGGGTCGAACGGGTGCCAGTGCCAGATGCAGGAGCTGCATCCCCCGGAACCACAGGGGGTGGTGGCATGACTGCTCCGACACATGGCACAACATTGTGCTCAAGTGGCGCACCCCTGCCTCTTCCCCCTCTGTGGCCGCCCTGGACACCCTGGAGTCCCCCTACTCCCTGGTCACCACGGCCACGTCCCCGACCACGCCCGCCACGAGGAGGACGCCCAGCTGAGGCGCCCCTCACCTTTGGTGGCCTCCCAACCATGGCACTGATGTAGAGGTGCTGGCACAGATGGAGTGGTGCCAATGGGAGGTGTACACCACAATTGACCTGGGCAATTGGGGTGAAGGGGGTGGGAAGCAAGATGTTAACAGCCCCCCTGCACCTGCAAGGCTGTATGTGACCCCGGTGATGTGGTGACGGGTCACGCAATGCTCAGGCACCCCAAAACTGCAGTAAAACCGTGCACGCAACCCTGCAGCCTACGTGCGTGGATTCAACCTCCCGCAGTACGCGGTGGCACCCAGTAACATGAATAACGCGTACGCGTGGGACACGCAGGCTACTATGACATCGAAAATGGGTGCGATACACAGGGGAACCCGCAGTGGGAAAAAGAGCGTGTGCGACTCACCGTCTGACTAGCGCGATGCAGAAAAACACGCGTAGCCAATACCCCCGCCAAAAGAAGAGATACATCCTTGATAGCTGTGAAGTTGTGATGGCGCGCGAAACAACAGGAAGCAGCAACACACGTCGGTCTCCACGAAAGGCACGTACAGCGAACTGCTGGGCCCGCTCACCTTTAGGTCTCCACGAAAGGCACGTACAGCGAACTGCTGGGCCCACTCACCTTTATCCGGTGCTGAGGGAAACGCACGCGCGCGTCACGTCACTTACGCGCATGGGCACTTTCCTCGTATTACACGCGGACGTGCAGTTTTGCACGTGCGCTGAAATGCCCATGCACGCCTCTACGCGTCACGTCACAGGGGCGCTTGCGCTTGATGGGCCTTCTGTCCAATAAAAATGCGTATGCGTCCAGACGCGCTTACGCGCTAAGGGCCTTTCCTCGAATTACACACTGACGTGCCGAATTTTCACGTGCCAAATCACTCCGTATCAAGCTGGCCACGCGTAAGCACACATAAGACCACGCTCCTGCCCAGAAGGCCGAACTACTGCCCCCAGAGCCCCGAGCACGCTCCCACCTGCCATCTGCTGCTGCCTGACTGCCTGCTGTCCACGTGCCCTGCCATTTGCTGCCTGCACATCAGCCAGGGGTGCTGTTGCTGTGACCACCCCTGCTGGAACTGAAGACTCCCGACTGGGATTCCATCGCTCCACAGCCCAGCCCCAGGACCCAGTTGCCCACCCACTCCTGCCGCTGGGGTTGTCATGTCGGGGCAAACACCATCTGAGACCACTGACAACCCCCGGCCAGAGAGGCAGAGGGGCACCAGCTTCAGTGCCACTGAAGTTGGTGTCCTGGTGGAGCAAGTCCTGGGGCAGTATGATGCCCTCTTCGGAAGTTCCCGCGCTGTCAAGGAAGGACGGACTCGGATCTGGACTGACATCGTGACTGCCATCAACGCGGAGGGGGTGGCAGTCCGCGATTTACAACATGTCAAGAAGCGCTGGGAGGACTTCAGGTCCAGGACCCTGAACAAGGCCCGGCGCCTCTTGAAGGCAGCGGATGCCAAGGGGCGCCGGGGCCACTTGTCGGAAGAACAGATGAGGGTCCTGGAACGCATATCCCCAGCGCTCCACGTCCAGGTCCTTGAGAGGCAGAGCCGTCTGGAGTCGAGCGGTAAGTGTACATGCATCCTGATTGTGAGATGTGCGTGTGTTGATTTTTCAGTAGTGTGCAGGTTGCACATCTTTTTGTATGGGGTCGAGTATGGGTCGGGGTGTACAGGGCCGTGGGGCTAACACATGCGAGGGCTGGAATGTGTGAGACATGGATGGTGCTTGTGTGTGTAGGCTTGCATGCCAAATGCAGTTGTGTGGGCACACATGTTTGGATGAATGTGTATGTAAGTAGACATGTCCGTGATGTCAAGCATGTATGTTGTTTTCAGCTGCATGTATCAGCACTGTGTATATGTGCATCTGTGTGTATTTGACAAGGGTGCAACAGTGATGCAACATGGATGCATGTGACAGCGGTATGTGGAAGCCTGATCGGCAGATGTGACATGGATGCCCATCTGAACACTGCAACACTTGGCAGAGGTGTACACATGCATGCAAGTGTGGTGGTGTGTGTACATGTGTGGTGCACTTCCTGTGTTGCATGTGATGTCTGGCTCACCTTTGCCTGCTCATGCTGTTGTATGTGTATGGATGGTGCTGGCAGTTGCGATATGGCTGTGGTATGGCTCATGTGTGCGAGTTGAAATGACATGTGTGTTGGGGATTGTGATGACATGTCTGAGGTTTGCCAATGCCACTCATGTACAACTGTCATGTGTGTATGTGTCCATTGTACAGTGCCCTGATGCCTGTGTTTTATTGCTCCCTGTCTGCAGCGTCAACTGATGAAGACGGCGGAGAAGGTGCTGTGGAGCACAGCGGCGGTGATCCCACCGCCAGCCGGAGACGCAAGGCCCGGCTCCCCTCCCATGTTGTCATCTCGTCGGGGAGTGAGGAGTCCGGTGCCGCATCCCAGGCCGCAGCTGCCGGGGGGAGGTCCAAGAGGCGGAGGTTGGAGTTGGACTCCTCGGCAGCAGAAGGGGCAGCTGGGACCACACAGGGCCCAACAGGGGAAGATGGCACGGAGTCATCCAGGTTGGTGGGGGGTTTGGTGGAGGAGGAGGCCGTGCAAGCAACAGAGACAGGGTCTGGAGGTGGGGATCCCACTGGTGCTAGTGGTGCAGTACAGGACCAGGGACAGGAGGCAGCACAGGCCGCCGCGGAGGTGCCTGTGTGCAATCCTGTCCCTGATCCTGTCCCTGCATCATCTTGCACCAGCAGGGATGCCTACGTCCAGACCCGTTTTCAGGCAGGGGATGAGCTCACGTCAACTGGCCTTCCTCTGCCTGCGGACGTGGCTATCCGGGTCCGGGTTGAGCCTGTTCTGAGTGGTGTGGCGTTGCGTCAACGGGCCATGCGAGGTGACCTGCAGTCTTTTCATGAGGAGACTGCACGTCATCTCGAATGGCTCATTGACCACGTCAGCCTGCTGGGACAGGTCACCCAGGCCGGATTCCTCCGTATGATGGGGCTTGCTACGTCCCCCTCCTCAACTGAACCCCCTACGTTCCAGTCGTCCTCCCTACGCTCCAGTCGTGCCATCTTCCCACCCATCAGTCACCTGGGTGCCCTCTGGAGCTGCCTCTGACGGTGCGGCCAGGCTGGTGGAGGAGGCATCCCTGCCACAGTCGGGAGTCGGACGTCCAGCAGGGGTGGCCACATCAACGACTGCACCCCAGCCGGCGGAGGATGTGCAGGCAGCAGGAGGCAGTGCACGGGCAGAGGCACAGCAGCAGCAGCAACGTGGTGGGAGCCATGAAGGCTCGGGGCCTTCAACATCGGAGGGGCAGGCATCGGCCGGAGGGCAGGAGGACCCAGGACAGAGAGTGTCTTCCGTGTGGCAGCGGTTGGGCCACGCCATAGATGTGGAGCGGCAGCGGGCGGAAGAGGCACGACTCACAATGGTCAGGGCGGAGAACTCCATGCGGAGGGCCCTGAGGCGGGCCGAGTGCCTCGAGGCAATCCGCAGGGGTTTGGAGGTGGACACGTCGACGGCCCTGCGGACCCTCGGGGCCATGGAGGAGGACCGCCTCCGGGACATTGAGCAGGAGTTCGATGATGCCCCCGCCCGGGACATCCAAAAGTGAGCCGTCAAACTAGCCCGCTGCCCTTGTACATAGTTATGTTGGTAGTGTTAGGTTTCATTTTTTTTGGATTTATTTTGGACCTTTTGGACATTGGCCACATTTTTGTATATAGTTTATTTTATTAGTTAGTGTAGTTAGATAGGTTTTCTTTTTTTGTTGTTGGGATAATGGACCCTGGCTTGTTTGTATGTACATAGTTCACTGTTGGATTGTATTTTTCTTTCACATTTTAACCATGGAGCAATGGCTTTCTTTTTTATTTCCCATTGGATTTTGTTTTGTGGACAGTGACTTTGGACACCATTACTTTGGATTTTGATTTTTGGTTTTGCTTTTTTTCACGGACATGCTTCTTTTCATTTTTGTACATTCCCATTTATGTTTCTTTATTTTTGATTCTATTTATGTTTCCTTTAATACATATTTTTTATCAAACTTCAATGTGTAGTATCATCTCATTGGTTTCATGCATATCATGATATGGGTTTTGAGATTCACTGACACCCATTGGGTGTATGTGAGGGAAATATGTTTGTTTCGGAACTTGCAATTGGTGTTCTGTCATGTAATTGCCAATTATGAGTGGGTGGATGCTATACTCGGGTGGGTGTTTTGCATTTGGAGGCTGACCATAGGGACCAGGGATCTAGATTGTGATGACATGTTGGCTGGGGAACATGAGTTGGACATGGGTGGGGGCCTGGTGGAGGGTGCCCCTGCACTGCTGGGGGGTGGGGGGGTGGGGAACATGAGTTGGACATGGGTGGGGGCCTGCTGGCAGGTGCCCCACAGTGCTGGGGGGGGGTGGGGAACATGAGTTGGACATGGGTGGGGGCCTGCTGGCAGGTGCCCCACAGTGCTGGGGGGTGGGGGTGGTGGGGAACATGAGTTGGACATGGGTGAGGGCCTGCTGGCAGGTGCCCCACAGTGCTGGGGGATGGGGGGGTGGGGAACATGAGTTGGACATGGGTGGGGGCCTGCTGGCAGGTGCCCCACAGTGCTGGGGGGGTGGGGAACATGAGTTGGACATGGGTCGGGGCCTGCTGGCAGGTGCCCCACAGTGCTGGGGGGGGGGGGGGAAACATGAGTTGGACTTGGGTGGTGGGGGCCTGCTGGCAGGTGCCCCACAGTGCTGGGGGGGGTGGTGGGGAACATGAGTTGGACATGGGTGGGGGCCTGCTGGCAGGTGCCCCACAGTGCTGGGGGGGGGGGGGAACATGAGTTGGACTTGGGGGGGGGCCTGCTGGCAGGTGCCCCACAGTGCTGGGGGGGGGGGACATGAGTTGGACTTGGGTGGGGGCCTGCTGGCAGGTGCCCCACAGTGCTGGGGGGGGGTGGGGAACATGAGTTGGACATGGGTGGGGGCCTGCTGGCAGGTGCCCCACAGTGCTGGGGGGTGGGGGTGGTGGGGTACATGAGTTGGACATGGGTGGGGGCCTGCTGGCAGGTGCCCCACAGTGCTGGGGGGTGGGAGTGGTGGGGAACATGAGTTGAACATGGGTGGGGGCCTGGTGGAGGGTGCCCCTGCACTGCTGGGGGGTGGGGGGGTGGGGAACATGAGTTGGACATGGGTGGGGGCCTGCTGGCAGGTGCCCCACAGTGCTGGGAGGGGGGGGGAACATGAGTTCGACATGGGTGGGGGCCTGCTGGCAGGTGCCCCACAGTGTTGGGGGGTGGGGGTGGTGAGGAACATGAGTTGGACATGGTTGGGGGCCTGCTGGCAGGTGCCCCACAGTGCTGGGGGGTGGAGGGGGTGGGAGACATGGGTGGGGGCCTGGTGGAGGGTGCCCCTGGTGGCTGGGAGTGCAGGGGGACATGCGTTGGTGGGCAGTAGTGCATGTTGACATGTGGGTTGGCTGGGGGGCATGGCCATGGTGGATGGGGTGCCTGCAGGACATGTGCAAGGTAGGCCCCTGTGGTGTGAGCCACCTGCAGGGGCCGTGGAGGGTGTAGAGGGAACACCTGGGAGGACCCACACGTGCAATTCACGTGTGGTGCTCCCCGCGCACCCCTGAAATACACGTACCCTGCTGATGTCACGTGTGAAACTTCCCCCGCACCCCGAAATACACGTACCCTGCTGAAATCGCGTGTGGAACTTCCCGCACACCCCTGAAATACGCATACCCTGCTGAAATCGCGTGTGGAACTTCCCGCGCACCCCTGAAATACATGTCCCCTGCTGAAATCGCGTGTGGAACTTCCCACGCACCCTTGAAATACACGTACCCTGCTGGAATCGCGTGTGGAACTTCCTGCGCACCCCTGAAATACACGTACCCTGCTCGCACGGGGCCAATCGCGTGTGGAACTTCCCGCGCACCCCTGAAATACACTTACCCTGCTGAAATTGCATGTGGAACTTCCCGCGCACCCCTGAAATACACGTACCCTGCTGAAATCGCATGTGGAACTTCCCGCGCACCCCTGAAATACACGTACCCTGCTGAAATCGCGTGTGGAACTTCCCGCGCACCCCTTGAATACACGTACCCTGCGGCAATCACGTGTGGAACTTCCCGCGCACCCCTGAAATACGCGTACCCTGCTCGCACGGGGCCAATCGCCTGTGGAACTTCCCGCGCACCCCTGAAATACACGTACCCTGCTGAAATCGCGTGTGGAACTTCCCGCGCACCCCTGGAATACACGTACCCTGCTCGCACGGGGTCAATCGCGTGTGGAACTTCCCGCGCACCCCTGAAATGCTCGTACCCTGCTGAAATCGCGTGTGGAACTTCCCGCGCACCCCTGAAATACACGTACCCTTCGGCAATCGTGTGTGGAACTTCTCACGCACCCCTGAAATACGCGTACCCTGCTCGCACGGGGCCAATCGCGTGAGGTACTTCCCGCGCACCCCAGTGATACACGTAGCCCGCTTGCCGTGCTGGTACAGGGTTAGCGCAGCCCTTTGCGCTGGATTGGGGATTTTGATGGCTTTTCCCTGCGCGAGAGGCGTTCTTGGGGGCGTAACTGGCGCTGCTGCAGGGTCGCTGCGCCACTGTGCGCCACGGCTGGTTTTGGTGGCTAGAATCCATGAATACGCTGTGCGCGGAAATGGATTTTAGCGCACGCGGCTGGCGCAGGCATTCGCACGCGCACACTGTGAGCCAGCCACGTGCGCCACTTGTGCGCTGCATTCTATGAATTACCCCCTAAATGTACAAATCCTCTTTAATAGTACTGGAAAAAATGCATAATTTCTCATGCATTTTCAGTAGGTGTTTGGCATGGTAAAATCCCAGTTTGAACTGGTGGTGGCTATTTGGGTCTCTCGCACATATTCGTGCATTGCTGGGGAGCCTCCACTCTAGGGCCGTATGTTGGACCGATTCAGGGTGTTCATCCAGCCAATCAGAGCTTTCAAATCTCCTTTGGAATTTTGAGACTCAATAAAAGGCCCAACTCACTTCCTGTTCGTGTGTGTTTTGCTAGGCTGTGGGGAAATATGTTTTATAGGGCAGGCTCTCAATTGGACGGTGTTAGGAATTTTTGGTCAGTTAAGGAACAGTTTTTGGACTTTTATATTTGTTTTTGTATAGTTTTGGTGTTGTTTTCAGAGTTTGTGTGGCTTTGGATTTCTTTAGTATTTTGTTTCCTGATATATAAACCTTAAACAACTCTACCTTTCCCCTTGTCCTTTTCCCGTTAGCTTCCTCTGATAAAATCTTTAAAGAAAAATATAGCTGCCCTGTTCTCAGTCTTTTCCCCCAAATAAATGAAAAATCACGATCACACTGTCCCAGTGTAACAAATCAACTTCTGTGGAACCACTGGTCCAGGGATGAATATCGATTTCTAAACCATCAGTCAGCCCCACAACTCTAGTACACTAGAAGGGATCTGAACAGATTGGAAACACAAGCAAATTATAAACAACCTTTCCAATTTTTGGTGACGTGGATGGAACGGCAAGCTTATCTCCGCAAGGTTATGGATTGTTGGTCAGTTGCAACACAGCCAAAATACAATTCTTGCCCAAAGATAAAAGGGACTGTCCAGTCAAGGCTGTATAAAAAAACCACGACTATATTATTTTCACAACAGTCAGTTCTAGCACACTACAAAATCCAACCTACCCTGTAAAGGAATGCAAAAGACAGACAGTGTCAAAGAAGGTAAAGTTATGCACTCTGGATACTGACAGTAGGGTAATTGGTAAAGAAATTAATATAAATACTTCAAAGATACTTTGTTTCAACAATGGGTGGTAGAATATGGTTAGGGGCCTCCAGAGAAGGACCAGGGGACAGAAACACAATGTACCTTGCGCTTGTAGATGTTCTTGCTGCTCAACAGGGTCAAGTCGGTTTCAGGGCACTTTGCAGCTTCTGCGACAGAGTTCAAGAGGGGAGACAGCTGCGGGTATCAGACGACAAGCAGTTCGGCGAGCAAGGCTGGCCAGGCGGCTGCAGGCTGGACTACACGGCAGCTTGGGGTCAGGAATCGTTGTCTCATTGCTGGTTGGCGGGTCTAAAGGACTGGTCGAGGCATCTCAGACAACGTTAGCGACTGCGGCATGTAAACAGTCAGCAGCGCAGTCGGTCTTGAGGGGCTCAATTGGCTCGAAAATGTCCTTTAAGGCCAGCGTTTGTTGATGCTTGTCGATTTAGTCCTCCTAGCTTCTTCACTGGGATTGTGTCATCCTTTAAGGCGGATTGCCCAAAGCTAAGGAGAGTGTTGCAGGCTATGGCCTTGTCCTTGGTTTGGTTCAGAGACTCTCTGGCAGTTCCTTCCTAGGAAGCTTGCTTGCAGAGCCTTGCAGTGTGCTGGTTGGGTACCGGTTCTGGAGCTTCTGGAGGGTCGTCTGGATTCAGAATATCCCTCTTTTCCCTGGGAGATGTTTAGGGGAGGGATCTTGCTTCCCTCTTTGGAAATCCTGCCCTTCCTTCACTACCAGAAGCTGTAAGGCAGACTGTCACCTCAGCCAGGGTCCAATGATGAATTATTTTTGCTTCCCCTTGCAAAGCCTTCAGATGATATGCCAACCTAACCTTAACCCTAACCCACTAAGCCTCAATCTCCTTCACCTTCTTCCAGATGCGAACTTGACTATGGCTTATCGACTGCAAACCATGCATGCACAACATTGCCTTGTTCTGAAATGCATACACCTGCTTCCCCCTCTCATAACCCTGAGACCTCTCTTGGCTTGTGGACGAAGGAAAGGCTTCCCATTTTGGGGGGATGGCCATGTAGTCAATGCTCTGACTAGTGGTTTACAAATCGATCATAAAGAGGATTTTTTGGCCAGTTGACTGCTGTAATTCCTGGCCCACTGTGGCACTGCTCCCTCATTTTATAGCGGTACCACTGCCTTGTTGAAGAAAAAAGTCTGGTAACTTGCCATGCGTAATCTGCTTTTCCCAGTAGCTGCCAAATCCAGGGTTTCCCACAATACGAGTTGGGCAAGAGAGTTATTGCCAAAATCATAAACAAGTTATCAATGAGCAGGCAATGCCTGTCGGATGAGTTGTGAGATTTGTGTCCCTGCTTAAACGATTCCACAAGACTGGCTTGATGCAATGAGTGTCATGATGCCTACCCCCGGGCATCCGGATCAAGCCCATCAGCCCCGGGAGCAGGCATCCAGACATTTACAAAAACCCCAGCAGCCCTAGCTAGGGGCTGTCTGGGTTCGGTCCTGGCGCCGTAGGCACCAGGCTCATAATAAAAATCAGTCCTGGCGCCATAGGCGCCAGGCTCATAGACATTACTTACCTCATGCAGACCATGCTGCAAATAAATCCAAGCCAACGTGAGGCCTGGATGGGACTATTTTACTACAGGGACTATTTTTTACTCGGGTGTGGTCCTGGGGAACTTCTTTCCTGGGACTACTTTGGAGGCTATTTAAACCACGCCCGAACAGCAGCACATGCTTCGTGTTATTCTGCATCCAGCAGCGTGACTCTCACCGTGCCTGCAGCCAGCATCCAGTCTTCTGCCACGCCCATGTGCCTACAGCCAGCATCCAGTCTTCTGCCACGCCCGCCTCGAATCCAGAGCTCCTAGAATAAAGAGGAAGAAAAGGACAAGGTTAGAAAACAAACTTATTTCAAATTCCTCACCTGATTCCGGATCCATTTCATCTCCCGACCTGGAAAGTACATCAGTCCTGCATGCGTCGCTTCGCCAGCTCCAGCACGGCGCCATACTCACCAGTTCTCACAGTATCTTTCGATCCGGCACTGTCTCCATCATTTCTTCGCCGTACTCCGGCACCTAGGGGCACAAGAATAACAAGGTGAGCCAAGGGAACCAACAAATACCTCTTACCACCATAGACTTACCTGATTTACCACCGGCGGTATTATTCTCCATATCTTCATATGCTGCATCTGTAAAGAGGGAGAAAAACAACACGTTAATGCATGCAATAGTTACCGGACAGTGTTGGGTAACAAAGACTCTTACCTGAATGCCAGCAGCAGCTACGAGTCCTTCTTCTCACAAACTCAGTTGCAATTTAAGGAAGGAAGGGGACAAGAGTGAACATCGGGCACATTGAACTCTTTGAACTTGATACTTACCAATCCTGCCTGGGACTTCAGAGTCAATGCTTACCGGAACTCTCCCAATGCCTTCAAACCAGTGAAGTAATTGGTATCTACGCGCCCCTGCAAGACACGCAGGATGGAGAGCTCATCTTTTACAAACATAAGGTGAGGTTACTAAGGGGATATCGGAGGTGATTAGTGGAGAAGAGCGAGAACAGTTGGGAGGCCATCACTAAAACCCACAGGTGGCTAATCCCTGTCTCCACTTGCAGGAAAATACTTCTTCGGGTCCAGCAGAAAAGACTAGGCGGGCCAGTCCAGACAGTCATCTCTGCACTATGCATCACGTTGGCAGAGACCGCAGCTGTCCGGGTCCGATCGACATCCCTTTGGGGTCCAGGTGAGCGTAACAGAACATGAAGCCTTTCTAAAAATACCCACCCGGGTATTATTGGTATTATTGGGGGAACTTAGGGCGGAAGTACATGCCGCTCGCCAAGAGACTAATGCCCTCAGGAGAGAACTGATTGTCTCAAAGGAGTGCACTGATGATCTGGCTAGGCAACTACTGAAAAACCAAGCTGGGCAAACGCCCCTACCTGGATATGGGGGAAACCCAACCCCCGTTTCATCAAGCAATCCTGTGCAAGTGGTTTTACCAGGAAATACTCCGTTAGCTCCACCCGAACGCTTTGCTGGGGACCCCAAAAGGTTCGCCGTGTTTATGAACCAATGCCGCTTGCACTTTTTATGCAGACTGGGAGCCTTTCCAAATGACCAAGCCAAAGTAGCCTTTGTATTGTCATATCTTAGTGGCAGCGCAGCGGATTGGTCCATTCCGTTAGTCAACCAGGATGATCCTCTTCTCCGGGATTTTCAGGGTTTTCAAAGGAGCATGGAAAAACTATTCGCCAGACACTCACAGGGTCAAGCCCTGGACAACAAACTTTTATCCTTACGACAGGGTAACCAGGATCTGCTAACCTATATTGCAACCTTCAATAGGTTGGTGGTGGAAACAGGGTGGCCGGAGGAAAAACGAATTACATTGTTTCATCGTGGACTTCGGGGAGAACTCAAAGACGTCTTGGCTTAAGTTGTGAACCCACCTCAGGATTGCACAGAGTTTATAGACTTAGTGGTCCAGCTAGACCACCCACTTCAGAACCGAAAGACTGATCGAGCTAAGTTCGAGAATCGGGTATTGGTTAAACCCAACGTTGCCCCCAAAGGAACAGATGCATCTGAACCTTTGCTGATCGGGGGGCTTAAAGGACCCTTAACTTAAAAGGAAAGAGAAAGAAGACGACAGATGAAGTTGTGTCTGTACTGTGGAACCTTAGGACATTTTCTACGGGCTTGCCCTACAAAACCACCCAAGAAGGTGGTAGGAGTTGCTGATAAAAGCCATATAGAGCCTGATTCGGGAAACGACCACGCCCGACAAGCATAGAGGTCTGCTTGCCGAGCTTAAAGAAGGACACTCAGACCTCGCATCTGATCATCCCAATGGTCCTACTTGATCCCAGGCAGCCATCACGTATGCACTCAGTAAGGGCATACATAGATAGCGGGGCCGTAGGAAACTATATGGACCACGAATTGGTGTCAAGGATGAATCTACCTCTTTGCAAAAAGACCACTTCGGATGTCATCACCACAGTTGATGGAACTGAGATTGCCTTGGGGCCTGTAACTCATTCCACTACAGAGATGACACTGTTGAGTCAAGATGGGCATCGAGAGACTATTGTGTTTGATCTAATCAAAACCCCACAGTTCCAGATAATACTGGGGATGCCATGGTTGGAAACACATAATCCTTGTATAGAATGGCGAGAGAAGAGAATAACCTTCCCAGATTGTGCACACACCTGTTACCCGGAGAAAACTTTGAACAAAGGCCTGGCTACAGTCGTTAACCCAATCGTGCAGTTACCTCAGGAATACCAAGAATTTCAGGATGTTTTTCAAAAAGAACAGGCCAATACATTACCTCCTCACAGATCATACGATTGTCAAATCGACCTCCTACCCGGTGCACAACCCCCATGCAGTAGAATCTACGCCCTCACGGAACCTGAAAATCTTCACCTATGGCAATACTTGGACCAATACCTTGCTAATGGCTTTATTCGTCCTTCCAAGTCTCCTGCATCCTCAGCTTTATTCTTCGTGCCAAAGAAGGAAGGTAACCTTAGAACGTGCATAGATTACCGTGCATTAAATCAGATTACGGTAAAAAACCGATACCCATTGCCTCTGATCCCCGAATTACTAGACCAAGTAAAGGATGCTTGTATCTACACTAAGTTAGATATCCGAGGGGCATATCATCTGGTACATGTCAAGAAAGGCGACGAATGGAAGACTGCCTTTCGCACCAAGTACGGAGTATTTGAATATCAGGTGATGCCCTTCGGGTTGTGCAATGCACCAGCAGCCTTCCAGTATTTTATGAATGATGTCCTTCGTGAACTCATTGACGTCTGTGTCGTCGTATACATAGATGATATTCTAGTGTACTCCTCCTCAGAATCAGACCATGTTAAGCACGTGCGTGCAGTCCTTGAGAAACTACGCCAGCACAAGTTATATGCAAAATTGGAAAAATTTGTTTTTCATGCTACGGAAGTTGAATTTCTTGGATTTATCCTGACTCCAAAGGGAGTCCGAATGGACTCTCGAAAGGTGGACGCAATTCTCAAGTGGCCATCACCCAGTTCAGTCAAAGGGGTACAAAGCATGCTCGGATTTGCTAATTTCTACCGCAGATTCATTCCGAACTTCTCCCATGTTGTACACCCCATCACAGCACTTTTGCGAAAAAACAAACGCTTCTTGTGGACCAAAGAGGCTGAAAAGGCCTTCCAAGACCTGAAAGCAAAATTCACATCAGCACCTGTCTTAAAGCATCCACGCCCTGAGCTTCCATACATAGTAGAAACTGATGCATCCAGTTTAGCCATGGGAGCTGTCCTGTCCCAGAAGGATCCTGAAACCGGTCAACTTCACCCAGTAGCGTTTTGGTCCAGAAAGTTCTCAGCACCTGAGTTAAACTATGTGATTACCGATAAAGAGCTATTAGCTATCAAATCCGCCTTTAAGGCTTGGCGGCACTACCTTCTTGGTGCCAGGCATTCCATTACCATAATCACTGATCACCGGAACCTGCAGTATTTAAAAACAGCCAAAGCCCAATCATCGCGACAACTTCGATGGGCATTGTTCTTTGCCGAATTCGATTTCGTGATCACTTATCCACCAGGCCGCAAAAATGGCAAAGCAGATGCCTTATCCCAATAGGGATGGGAGAAGCATATGCAAACCCGGAACCGGTGCCAATAATTCCCGAGCAAAGAATTCTTGGCATAACTACTCTACAGACACTAGAAGATATTCATTCAAAAATCCAAAAACTCTTCGATCCAGCAACCCTGCAGGACTGGGTAAAGGAAGGCCCAGACTACTCAGTCATCAATGACCTACCTTACTATCAAGGATGACTATTTCTACCACACAAGGAAATACAAGAACTAGTCATCTCCAATTACCATGACACCCTGATGGAAGGACACCCAGGTATCGCAAAAACTGTAGCGAAAATTAAGAGACAGTTCTGGTGGCCCACTTGGCGAAAAGAAGTAAAGTCATTTGTGATGTCTTGTGGCATTTGCGCCCAAAACAAAAGCCAGAAGAAAAAGCCAGCTGGCCTTTCACAACCTTTGGATATTCTACCTAAACCATAGCACACCCTGTCTTTAGACTTTATTACAGATCTACCTCCATGGAATGGATTTAACACCATCCTAGTTATTGTGGATCTTTTTTCCAAGATGGCCCACTTTATTCCTTTAAAAGGATTACCTTCCGCTTCAATTTTGGCCAAGGAGTTCCTCGAAAACATTGTTCGAATACACGGATTTCCTTCCGTATTGGTCTCTGACCGAGGCAGTCAATTCATTTCACAATTTTGGAAGAAATGTTGTCAATTGGCGCAAATCGGCGTGAGGTTATCAACCAGTCACCATCCCCAGACCGATGGTCAGACGGAGAGGACCAACCAGACCCTTGAACAGTACCTACGTTGCATGCTGCACCAGACTGAAAGCAATTGGAAGGATATTTTATGGATTTCCGAATATGCATACAATAACTCAGTACATCTGGAACCGGACAAAGCCCCTTCTATACCATATACGGACATCACCCTCGAACCTCAGAACTCGATTCGCCTCTGCACTTAGAAATGCCTGCAGTTAGTCATTTACAATCTACTATTACACAAGCCTTTAAGGAGGCAACAGAACATTTGAAACAAGCGAAAGAGGAATATAAGAAAAATGCTGATCAACATAGAAGCGATGCTCCACGATATCAGATTGGGGATCAAGTTTGGCTGGCTACAAAACACATACCTCTAAAAGGAACTCAGACATTTAATCGTAGGCATTTAGGACCTTACTCTATTAAGGCCATTATCAACCCGGTGGCCGTCAAGTTGGAATTACCCTCTAATATGCGGATCCATCCTGTCTTTCATGTTTCACTTCTGAAACCAGTTCAACCCGGGACAAGACTTGCCAAACCACCTGACCCCATCCTAATAGATGGAGAACCTGAATTCGAGGTAAAGAATATCCTGGACTCTAAGTTGGTTAAATCAAGACTTTTTTATTTAATCGATTGGAAAGGTTACGGACCACAGAAAAGGTCATGGGAGCCTAGTGACCACGTTTATGCACCTCGGTTGGTGAAGAAATTCCATCTGAACTTCCCAGACAAACCAGGGCCAAGGTGAAGAACAACTTTAGGAGGGGCCTTGGGGGAGAGTGCTGTCATGATGCCTACCCCCGGGCATCCGGATCAAGCCCATCAGCCCCGGGAGCAGGCATCCAGACATTTACAAAAACCCCAGCAGCCCCAGCTAGGGGCTGTCTGGGTTCGGTCCTGGCGCCGTAGGCACCAGGCTCATAATAAAAATCAGTCCTGGCGCCACAGGCGCCAGGCTCATAGACATTACTTACCTCATGCAGACCATGCTGCAAATAAATCTAAGCCAACATGAGGCCTGGAAGGGGCTATTTTACTACAGGGACTATTTTTTACTCGGGTGTGGTCCTGGGGAACTTCTTTCCTGGGACTACTTTGGAGGCTATTTAAACCACGCCCGAACAGCAGCACATGCTTTGTGTCATTCTGCATCCAGCAGCGTGACTCTCACCGTGCCTGCAGCCAGCATCCAGTCTTCTGCCACGCCTGCGTGCCTGCAGCCAGCATCCAGTCTTCTGCCACGCCCGCCTCGAATCCAGAGCTCCTAGAATAAAGAGGAAGAAAAGGACAAGGTTAGAAAACGGACTTATTTCAAATTCCTCACCTGATTCTGGATCCATTTCATCTCCCGACCTGGAAAGTACATCAGTCCTGCACGCGTCGCTTCGCCAGCTCCAGCACGGCGCCATACTCACCAGTTCTCACAGCATCTTTTGATCCGGTACTGTCTCCATCATTTCTTTGCCGTACTCCGGCACCTATGGGCACAAGAATAACAAGGTGAGCCAAGGGAACCAACAAATACCTCTTACCACCATAGACTTACCTGATTTACCACCGGCGGTATTATTCTCCATATCTTCATATGCCGCATCTGTAAAGAGGGAGAAAACCAACACGTTAACGCATGCAATAGTTACGGACAGCGTTGGGTAACACAGAATCTTACCTGAACGCCAGCAGCAGCTACGAGACCTTCTTCTCACAAACTCAGTTGCAACTTAAGGAAGGAAGGGGACAAGAGTGAACATCGGGCACATTGAACTCTTTGAACTTGATACTTACCAATCCCGCCTGGGACTTCAGAGTCAATGCTTACCGGAACTCTCCCAACGCCTTCAAACCAGTGAAGTAATGGGTATCTACGTGCCCCTGCAAGACACGCAGGATGGAGAGCTCATCTTTTACAAACATAAGGTGAGGTTACTAAGGGGATATCGGAGGTGATTAGTGGGGGAGAGCGAGAACAGTTGGGAGGCCATCACTAAAACCCACAGGTGGTTAATCCTTGTCTCCACTTGCAGAAAAATACTTCTTCTGGTCCAGCATACAAGACTAGGCGGGCCTGTCCAGACAGTCATCTCTGCACTACGCATCACGTTGAGGGAGACCGCAGCTGTCTGGGTCCGATCGACACCCCTATGGGGTCCAGGTGAGCGTAACAATGAGGTATCATTTCTATGCAACGCTGGGATACTAAGGGTAGGCTTTGCTGTCCCAAGAAATGACACAGCTGCAAAATCTTTGAATTGTTCAGACCGGGGTGGTATGCTGCTTGTCTTATGGTACGAGTAGAGTTACTGCTCATATATTTTCACTTCTTCCATGTCTACGGATTGTGCTGCAGCATACAGGAACCCATAGAAGTTGTACACAAATTGGTTCCTGATTTTCCTGATAATATCATTTTCTGATAGCTGCTTATTCTGTATGAGGTACTGCCAAACACTTGATTTTCATTGTGGGCTAATAAAACTCAGACTGGGATCATGTGGGCACATTGGTGCTGGCATTTGCAGTGTTTTATATGCTACATAATGATATGATATACTCTTGGATCTGTTCTTAAACACACTGTACACAAGTTGGGGTTCAGCTGTTATTACTATTATAGCCTGTGTTTCATTGATGAAATTCTCAAACTCATCAGTGTCACTATTCTCCAGCAATAACACATGTTCATGCCTGGACTCTGCTGGATCATTAAATCTGTTGTGACCACCATCCTGGCATTTGTCTTAAATTCTGTCGGACTTATCAGTGGATGGGGTGACAGAAATAGAGACCTGGAATTTTCTTACTCCTTTTTCTGCTCAGCTACACCATGTGTTGTTCTTCACTGGTCTTCAGCAGGTCAGATTGGCACCCCTAAGGAAGAGGATGGAACTGAAGTGCAATATCCTCTGTTGCTCTCAAAGAATGTTCATCATACATCAATCACAGTTTATGGATGGTTCTCTGGATTCAAAATGATCCTTGCCAAAATGGTAGCATTATGTTATAACAGGCAACTAGCTCTTTTTCAACCCAAAGCCTATTAAATCACGGCACACAAAGCTAAAATGACAAAATAAAACACCTTGGGATACATATCACTGTGAACCTTGATACATTTTATGAAGAAAACTACCCACCCCTATGGGACAAAAACAAAACATATCTATTGTCCTGGTCTAAGATCATGTTGTCTTGGGCTGCCCACCTCACAAATATAAAAGTAAATTTTCTTCCGTGGTGATTATTCATGTTTAAGGCTCTCCCCCTGATATTGCCGTCCCTGCTCCATGACAAAATAAAACAACTCTCCTTGCTTTTCTGTGGGGGGAATACAGTGTATAGCATATGATACTCTTACTTTGCCCAAAGATAAAGGCATCACCAGATTCCCAGATCTTTATGAATACTACAGAGCCGCACAATTCTTGGTTTTTGTGATTCATTTATGGGAAAATATAGATAATCAATGGATCATCCTAGAAAACCTTCTTTTTGTATCCATCCATCCATCCATCCATCCATCCATCCATCCATCCATCCATCCATCCATCCATCCATCCATCCACTTAGGGGAATGGCTATAGATCCCCTTACAGACATATGCCACAGAGGATACACTCACACCCAGCACTCTCTGTATTATGGCATCTATGGAAAAAATAAAAAGATATGGTGGTTGTTACATCATGGCCATCACCACTTAGCTGGTCCTCCCCAATAAGAAACAAGATAGTAGCCCCCTCAAGATTTCAAACCTATTGTGAATCAGGCCAGACTAGGGCAGGTGAAGTGTCGAAAGAAGGGCATTTCCTGCATAAAATGGACTTAGAGATTGCACTCAGTGTGACTACCATGCCTCCCCTGTTATACCTCCAGCTGAAAGTGGTCTTGACAGACCATTGTTGGAAGGACAATCTACAAGCCCCCTGACTCAAATCGAACAGATACTTAACACACACATGGACACAAAGGGTTTAATTTCTGAATTGTATGAGTCACTCTTGATGAGGGGTCACACAGACACACAGAATATGCTGAAACAATGCTCCACCGACCTCCAGCTTGATGAAGAAACTGACATATCTTGTAGGGTGGCCTGCTCCTCCTCCAGTAAACTTATTTTTAGGTGGCACTTAACTCCCTACAGACTTTCCAAAATGTACCCTAACGTCAGTCCCCTGTGCTTGAGAAATTGTGGCATGACATTCACATACTGGCACATGTGGTGGGAATGCTCCTTAATAAAATGCTGCTGGAAGGAGGTGTTAGGATGGATCAAGGACATAGATGGTATATAGAAAGGGAACGGTCCCCATTGTTGATACTGTTTAGCATCGAAACACATGACGTCAAATACTTTGTGCTTCCCCATATGCACAGGAACTTCAACTTAGTGGCTAGAGTCTGTATTACACTCCATTGGAAGATAAGCCCTCCTTCAACTCTAGTGGAATGGATGAAAAACACATGTGAATTATACAATATGGAAAGTCTAACTGTGATACGAATGGAATCACATACAAATATCGGCATAGAATGGCTACCTTTCTTAGAACACTATACTTTACACAATGGGACCGACAAAATACCGAAGAGACCACTCAATTAAACTAACTTAACATCAAACAAGACCCTGCAGGCTGCAATTTGATGCCCTCCTCATGGTCCAAACATGTAACTGATGGATACGACAAATCTGACTCCCATCAAAGATATTCACATACACTTCCCTGAATAACTGCCAATTTGCCCTACAAAAATTATGAGCGTAAGTCTCACACAAGCTGCCCCCTGGATTTTTTGTCTCCTCTTCCAAGGTGTCAACCGATGGCACAAGTCTTGTTCACTCAAGTCAAGAGACAAACTTTGAATGGTATCCCATGCCTCCCTGAATCTCTGCTACTTTCTCCGACAAAAGTCTGGCAGGTTTCTTGTATAAGTTGCCTTTGTGGATTCTCCCCTCTCACTCCCCCTAAGTGTTATCCAATGTCAAGTGTCTCATTCACTTGATTCAAGAGACATACACTTACTGGTATCCCTTGGCTCCCTGAATCTCAGCTGCCTTCTCAGAAATCATGAAAATGTGATTACCAACTAGTTGTCCTCAGGGATTCTCTACTCCCCCTTCTCCCAAATGTCAACAAATGACACATGGCTCATTCACACACTCCAGGGATTCCCTCTCCTTAAATTTACAAGGTGGCACTTGTGTTGTTTGCCCACTTGAAATCACTGAAGTTATCAAATAGCATCTAATTCTCTACTTCCCGAGCCACTCACTAGCTCTTCCCACATTTTTTGTTGCTCAACTACTCTATCCATAAATGTCCTAAACCTTCCTCTATCAACAACCTTTGGCCTCACTGAAAGCTGTTTTACACCAAACACAAACTCAAACCTTAAGTGCCCCTTTATAGCTGACAAAAGAGAAACTTGGCTGAACTTGGTCGAATCAACCACATTTCTGGTGATTTGAGGTTCTACTGGAACAGTTTATCCATACCTACACTTTAATATTTCAGGCCTGGAGGGTGCACCAACATTCTACATCCACTGGGCTAAGATATAGTTAATATGGCCTATGTAGTCTAAATCAAGGAAGCTCCAACAAAGGGACTAAGCATCCTAAAAGATCCTCATGAGTCCATAACAATTATGATGCATTGGTAGAACACCAGCATTTCTTTACAGTTCCAGCATGTCTGGCAATTGTGGAAGTTAAGAGCCATTGTTTGAGGGAGGGAGAGACTGGGACAATATGTAGGCCCAAGAACCAAAATGTAGTATCTCTGGTGGCATTGTATGGCATCCTGCGAGTGTACCATTTGTGCATTGTTGGCCACTTTTATGTCTAATGGTGAACTTTAAAATTCATAGGTCAAGTAATAATTGAGAAACCTGATGATATTAAGTGCATGTTTTTGGGAGAAGATGTTGGGTTACCCCTAAACAATTATGAAGAGGATTCATGGAAAATTGTGCACAAAAAATGGGACCGCCTTCTCAGATCTTCAGGATATAAATGGTTCTCAAAGTTGTAACCAATTGGAGTACAGTGATTGCAGCTCTGCAATGTTCACAATGGGCTTCTGCACACTCTGAGATGGCCACATTTTAACTTGACTGCACAGCTTCCAGGAAATGGTGCTTGAACACAAATTGCAACATCTCCAATGACCACTATTAAGGTAACTGCCACAGGGAGAAAAGCACTGATATATCTGTATCAGCCAGTGGTCGAAGTGGGCTGGAGCGATGCTCCTCTAATTTTTTAATTAAGTTTTACTGTTCCTATACTTTTATTTTCTGATTTGTGATTGCTACTCAGCTTTCCTAAATCCTACAATTAAAGAATAGAAGGGAAGGCCAATCTCATGGCTATTAACATTGATTAAAACAGGAAAAGGGATTGGAGTAATAAACAAATCTGAACCCTAATCCCTAGATTCAAATGCTAGTGTTGGAAATTGTTCAAGGAAACCCAAGTAGAATTAAATTGGGAGTTGTATTTAACATTTACTGGAACCCTGCTAAAATAACTTCAACACATTTTATTGCCAACCGCAGGTAACTCTTCCACTTTATCCCTAAATAATGGGGGTTTTGCTGAAGCAGAATTACTTCTCATTGTAACTCCTCTAAATTCGCCATGGTGTCGCATGTCCTCAAAATGGAGACCAAGTCCATTGTTACTCCACTTGTAATGCAGTTTTAATTCGACCATAGCGAGTGGCAGTAATGAAAAATTAGTTTGGTGATTAATCTCGCCAAACGTGAAATGGGACTACAGATGTTTGAAATGCCTACACATGGAACTACCCTTAGCGGTAGTGTTAATTCTGGCATCTCTTCCTGATTAGGAGTTTCTGTTAGTCCCTATTCTGAATACCTATTGTTTTTTATTGGGGAATGTAGGTATTACTGCCATTGGTAATACTGTTGGTAATACTGTTGGTCATAATGCTGATGATATTACCAACATCTACATGCCTGAGGTTTCACAGCTTATTGGGTTACAAACCGATAATCAGGCGGATTTAGGTGGCATTATTAATACCACCTGTTTCTTCGGTTACTTCCAAACTCATAATGATGCCCTGTGTGCCAAGGCCGCAGCTCATATCTTTCTATTCTTCTAAGGAATATTTATCCATGAGCCTGCAACTCGTTTCATCTGCTACATTTCAAGACTAGTTCCATAAAAGTCTGACTTAATTGAATTGCTCCATGAACATTTTATATATATGTGTAGGTTCACAGTTTGGTATCACTTATATATATGCACATACAATCCAGTGATGTCATTGATGCTTTAACAAGTGATGTGAATAATTTTGCCATCTGTGATGTCATCAGTGTGCTCATGGGCTGCTCAACTAGGGGAAATCTGTTAAAGTGTCTCAGCTTCAAGCACTTGTCAAATTTCAAGGTTTTTTTTGCATTGATTAATCCATCACCTGGATGTAACTTCAATACATTTTTTGCTGAATTTCAAGGGTTTTGTTTCATTTAAGGGTTTCAACTTTAAACTCTCTCTTAACTAACTTTTCTGGTGGCCTTCACTGGTTTTGTTATGCTATATCCCATTTTTCTTTTCATATTATCACAGAGGTCATATTCAATATTATCAGTATGCGTATGAGCTATGACGCCCAGGATTTTACCCCAATACAGGTATGTAGGCTCTAGCCATGACTATTGTCATAAGGGTTTGATGCAAAGCAAAATTACTGCTATAATTTAACTCAAATTCTCGCGAGACTGCCAATAAACAGCGGAAAGGAATATCGTATTCCAGTGACCCTTCACAAAAACATTCTTGCAAGAACATCAGCATTCTAGCGAATACATGAACAAACAATAAAATAAAAATAAAAATCTGAGCCCACCACAAAGTCTCACACTTCCCAATTTCCCATTTGCTACTTTTTGTGGTTCCCTACCTCACCCTAAAGGCAAACACTCTATTTTACCCCCTTAGTAGATTTTTCAGAAAGCTGTAATTTCTTATTCTTGCAAGAATTCTCATTTGACTGACTCACATCAGTGAATAAACGGCTGCTTTTTATTTCTGAAATGTCCACTTGCTGCAATGGACCATTGGAGATAACACAAGAATTTGGTACCGAAGGCACACTGTTTGCTGTCAAAACTTTAAAAAAGCTACTTCACTGATTTACACCAATCCACTAAAAATAATTTCTGCACTGCTTCATTCCAATTTTGTTTCAAAATTGGAGCAAATCTTTACACAGGTTTTCAACATATGCTTGTTCAGGGAATGCATATTTTCACCTATATGAAAACATATGCTAATGGTGAAAAACAAGCTATTTTTTCAATGCTTTATAACTTTAAATCCTGTTGGCTAGAAAATGTTAAATGACTTCTAAAGATACTTCAAATGAGTCAAAAGTTATTATCAATAGAATCTTCTCCAAGTCAATGTATCATAGGTTTCACCTTAAATATAGTGCAATGTTAAGTCTACACTTGTTGGAAATATTAATGTTAAGGTCGAACATATTATTAAACATAACTGTGAAATTAGCAGTAAAAGTAACATGAAATGAAAACTACAGTAAAACCAACATTGTTGCAACGTTTACCCATCCTCGTTTCTTTAATTGGTGTTAATTTGTGAATGTGTTCACGAGTTAAGTGTTTTGTCTTTTGGTATATTGTTGTGCATGTGCTTATTTGTCCATGCACTGTAAATGTTATCTGTAGTTTGGTGTGAAAACTGGTTGAAGATGACGGTAAGACTAAGGGGCCAATTCATAGAATTCGGCGCACAAGTGGCGCACGCGGCTGGCGCACAGTGTGCGCGTGCGAATCCCTGTGCCAGCCGCGTGCGCCAAAACCCATTTCCGCGCACAGCGTATTCATGGATTCCAGCCACCAAAACCAGCCGTGGCGCATAGTGGCGCAGCGACCTTGCAGCAGCGCCAGTTACGCCCCCAAGAACGCCTTCCGCGCAGGGAAAAGCCATCAAAATCCCCAATCCAGCGCAAAAGGCTGCGCTAACCCTGTACCAGCACGGCAAGCGGGCTACGTGTATTCCAGGGGTTCACGTGAAGTCACTCACGCGATCGGGCCTGGGGGAGCGGGCTACGTGTATTTCAGGGGTTCGCGTGAACTTATTCACGCGATCGGGCCTGGGGGAGCGGGCTACGTGTATTTCAGGGGTTCGCGTGAACTTTTTCACGCGATCGGGCCTGGGGGAGCGTGCTACGTGTATTTCAGGGGTTCGCGTGAAGTTCCACATGCGAATAGCCTGGGCGCGTGTATTTCAGGGGTGCGCGTGAAGTTCCACACGCGATTTCAGCAGGGTACGTGTATTTCAGGGGTGCGCGAGAAATTCTACACGCGAATAGCCTGGGCGCGTGTATTTCAGGGGTGAGCGAGAAATTCTACACGCGATTGGCCTGGGTACGTGGATTTCAGGGGTGCGCGAGAAATTCTACATGCGAATAGCCTGGGCGCGTGTATTTCAGGGGTGCGCGAGAAATTCTACACTCGATTGGCCTGGGTACGTGTATTACAGGGGTGCGCGAGAAATCCTACACGCGATTAGCCTGGGTACGTGGATTTCAGGGGTGCGCGAGAAATTCTACATGCGATTGGGCCTGTGCGAGTGGGGCAGTGTATTACGTGGGTGTGCGGGAAGTTGAAGAGGTGAATTGCCAGTGTGGGTCCTCCCAGGTCTCCCCTCTACCCCCTCCACGACCTCTGCAGGCAGCCCACACCACAGGGGACTACCCTGCACCCCTGGTCATGTCCCGCAGGCAGCACATCCACCATGGGCATGCCCCCCAGCCAAGCCACATGTCCCCTTGCACCCCCACCCCCCAGCAGGCCCCCACTCATGTCCCCCTGCACCCCCACCCCCCAGCACTGTGGGGCACCTGCCAGCAGGCCCCCAACCATGTCCCCTTGCACCCCCACCCCCCAGCAGGCCCCCACTCATGTCCCCTTGCACCCCCACCCCCCAGCACTGTGGGGCACCTGCCAGCAGGCCCCCAACCATATCCCCTTGCACCCCCACCCCCCAGCACTGTGGGGCACCTGCCAGCAGGCCCCCAACCATGTCCCCCTGCACCCCCACCCCCCAGCAGGCCCCCACTCATGTCCCCTTGCACCCCCACCCCCCAGCACTGTGGGGCACCTGCCAGCAGGCCCCCAACCATGTCCCACTCATGTCCCCCTGCACCCCCACCCCCCAGCAGGCCCCCACTCATGTCCTCTTGCACCCCCACCCCCCAGCACTGTGGGGCACCTGCCAGCAGGCCCCCAACCATGTCCCACTCATGTCCCCCTGCACCCCCACCCCCCAGCACTGTGGGGCACCTGCCAGCAGGCCCCCAACCATGTCCCCTTGCACCCCCACCCCCCCGCAGGCCCCCACTCATGTCCCCCTGCACCCCTACCCCCCAGCACTGTGGGGCACCTGCCAGCAGGCCCCCAACCATATCCCCTTGCACCCCCACCCCCCAGCAGGCCCCCACTCATGTCCCCCTGCCCCCAGGTCCTGACGAAACGCAATCATGGCAGTAATGGGCAGCATACCCAGCACAAACACCCAGCCAAGGATTGCATCCACCCACATAGTAGATGCAATTACATGATACAACCCCAATGGCAAGTATGTAAATGAACACATGTCCGTCACACACACATACACAATGGGTGCAAGTGAATGTCAAAACCCATATCATGACATGCATGAAACCAATGAGAAAATACCACAAATGTAAGTAATAAATATATGTATTAAAGATGAAAATGAAGTAAAGAAAAAAAACACACAACAATGGGGATGACAAAACAAATGGTCCATGTCCGAGAACTAATAGAAAAAATCAAAAAACAAAGGAATCCAAAAACTAATGTAGTCCAAAGCAAAATAATGGGGGGAAAAAATAAGGAAAAACCATTGCCTCATGGTGAACGGAAATATAAATCCAACAAATGTTTTCCAAACATCAAACTATGTACAAGAAGATCCCAGGGTCCATGAGCCCAACACCATAAATGAAACCTACTACTACTAACTAATGAAAAAAATATATACAGAAAAGTGGCCATTGTCCGAGCGGTCCAAAAAAAACATAAAAAATAAAGGAAACCTAACACTAACTAACTAAAGAACTATATACAATGGCAGCGGGCAAGTCCTGCGGCTCACTCTGTGATGTTGCCGGCCAGGGCATCATCGAACTCCATGTCGATGTCCCGGAGGCGGGACTCTGTCCTGGCACCGAGGTCTCGCAGGGACAACCCCGTGTCCACCTCAAACTCCCTGCGAGCTTCCTCGAGGCACTCAGCCCGCCTCAACGCCCGACGCATGGAGAACTCCGCCCTGACCATGGTGAGCCGCTCCTCTTCCGCCCGCTGCCGCTCCGCACCTATCCGCTGGACCAACTGCTCCCACACGGAAGACACTGCCATCCCAGGGTTCTCCTGCCCTCCGGCCGATGCCTGCCCCTCTGATCTTGATGGCCCCGAGCCATGATGCCTCCCACGTCGAGCCTGCTGCTGCCTCCGACGCCACTGCCTCTGCCAGCACGACGGCATCCAGGCTGATGGAATCCACCGATGCCGTCGTGCACGTGCCCTGCCAGATGATGCCGGCACATCCTCCATCTGCAGGGGGACAGTTCCTGGTGTGTCCACCCCTGCTGGACCTTCGACTCCCGACTGTGGCAGGGATGGGGTCCCCACCGAGCTGGCTGCGTTGGTCGGGGCAGGTCCACAGGGGGCCCTGGTGGCATCTGGGCCGGAAGACGGCATGGAGCACGACTGGCGCATAGCCCCCACAGAGGAGGAGAGGGTCGCCAGAAGGCCACACACATGTAGGAAACCCCCGACCATGGCGGCTCCCAAATGGTTCACGTACGCACGGTGCTCTTCGTGATGATGTGCATGCTCCTCCCGGGAAGCATGCACCTCATCACGAATGCCAGCCGTGCGCAACGCGACACCAATCAGGACCCTCTCCACACGGCCAGGGGTCCCCTCGTCCGCAGGTAGAGGAGTGTCAGATGACATGGACATCTCCCCTACCTGCGGACGGGCCTGGGATGGGGCATCCCTGCTGGTGCATGGTGGTGCAGTCACAGTGTCAGGGACAGTGACATGCACAGGCACCTCCACGGCGACCTGTGCTGCCTCCTGCCCCTGGCCCTGGACTGCACCACTTGCACCAGCGGGGATGCCCCCACCAGGCCCCATGTGTGGCTCAGCAGCGGCCTCCTCCCCCTCTGTGGAAACCACCAACCTGGATGTCTCCACGCCGTCTTCCGCCGGTGCAAGCCCCTGTGGGGGCTCACCCACCCCTTCCGCTGCAGCCGTGGCGGCATCCCCGCCGCTCTGCTCCACAGCGCCTTCTCCGCCCTCTTCTTCACTTGCCACTGTGTAGAGGGAGACATAGAACACAAGCATCAGGGTACTGTACAATGGTCCCCTAGACAGGAAGCAACAGCAGATGAGTGGCACTGTCATACATCACTTCCATCATGTCCCTCCACAACACATGGGTCAGTGCAGGCAAAACACATACAGTAACAGGCATGGGGCAGGCCATGGACATTGGCATACATGACCAAGGGCCTCATGATTCATACAATGTTGGTTTCAAACTCACATGCATCATGGGTCTTTCCATCACATGCACACACCTCACCGTAGTTCCATCCATCTGGCCTCGTGCACCACAGACGCAGTGGATACAAGGATGACTAGGCTGCATCAGTGAATCTGAACATTGTCACAGACATGTGTCATGCATCCATGGCGGTGACAAGTCACAGACACGCAGGTCAGACACACACACATGGACACCATACGTGTACATGGGACCAGCACCCATCCCTCACCCCCACCCATGTCCAGGAACAGAGACTGCCATGCTTCCATGTGTCCATTCCGCACAGAGCCCCCCATGTTGCAATAGAACACATCACTGTACTCACATGCCTGACCATGATGTCCCTGCACACACACATACGTACATGGCCTATGTCACACATACAGGCAGGTATCAGACAACCAGCACACTGCAACATGCCCTGTCTCACACAGCAATGCTTGGCCACTTACCGGCCAACTCCAGATGGGTCTGCCTCCGAAGGATCTGGGCGTGGAGCGCTGGGTCTACGCGTTCCAGGACCCTCATCTGGATGTCACTCAGGCGTGCCCGGCCCCCCTCCGCGAGGCGCCGGGCCTTATTGAGGGTCCTGGCCCTCAAGTCCTCCCAGCGCTTCTTGATGTGCTTGATGTCGCGGGTTGCCACCTCCTCCGCGTTGATGGCAACCACTACATCGTCCCAGATCCTCTCCCGTCCTTCCTTGTTGGCGCGTGGTCTTCCGAAGAGGGCATCATAATGCCCCAGGACATGCTCCACCAGGACACCAACTTCCTTCTCACTGAAGCTGGTGGCCCTCTGCCTCTCTGGCTGGGGGTCGCCACTGGTCTCAGATGGTGCTTGCCCCGACATGGCGACCCCCGAGGCAGGCGTGGGTGGGCAACTGGGTCCTGGGGCTGGGCTGTGGAGCGATGGTATCCCAGTCGGGAGTCTACTGTTCCAGCAGGGGTGGACACAGCAACTGGACCCCTGCAGATGGCTGATGTGCAGGCACCAAATGGCAGGGCACGGTGGCAGCAGGCAGGCAGGCAGGCAGCAGCAGATGGCACGTGGGAGGCTGCTCGGGGCACTGGGGGGGCAGTGATTCGGCCTTCTGGGCAGGAGCGTGGTCTTCCGTGTGTATTCGCGTGGCCAGCTTGATACGGAGTGATTTGGCACGTGAAAAATCTGCACGTCAGCGTGTAATTCGGTAAAGGCCCTTAGCGCGTAAGCGCGTCTGCACGCATACGCATTTTCATTGGACCAAAGGCCCTCAGCGCGTGAGCGCGTCTGTGACGTCACGTGCGAGGGTGTATCCCTCATTGCACGTGATGACAGAACACACGTGGATTTCAACCAATCGCGTGTGAAAGTTCACGGCACCCCGGAACACAACCAATCACGTGTAGGATTTCTCGCGCACCCCTGTAATACACGTACCCAGGCCAATCGCGTGTAGAATTTCTCGCGCACCCCTGAAATCCATGTACCCCGCTCAATCGCGTATTTGACTTCCCGCGCGCCACTTTTTTGATGCGCTGGGACTCTACCGCCTGCCTTCGTGTGGCGGCCGTGTTTCAGCTTGTGCGTGTCTTTGGCTGTGCGTGGCTTTGCCCTATTCGATTCCATGAATACGTGTGGTTCGAGTGCGTGTGGGCGTTCCGTCTGCTTCCCTGCAGTACATCCCCAGTTACGCCCTTATTTTCCCGTGTTGTTCCCCATTTCGCGCGTTACGCCTCATGTCCCGCCCACTTTCTGGTGTGTGCGCTGAGGTTGTGCGCTTTCACTGTGCGCGTCGCGCACGCCTTTCGCGATGTTGCTGTGACTTGTCCGCCATGCATGGGTTTGGCGCACATCCCGCGGTGAACACGCGCAGGGACTTCCATGAATCGCACGCGTGCGCCTGTTTTTTTCCGCTTGCGCATGCTTGCGCGAAGATTTTCGGCGCACGTTTGTTCCATGAATCGGCCCCTTAATATTGTTGCGTTCTAGTGATTTTAGCAATTGTGGGAGCGTGCTCTGAAATAATTTAAGTTATGATTCTAGGTGTATGTTTTGGGGTCATTTCATGAAAGTGTGATTTAAATTGTATGTTTAAAGATATTTAATATAAGGTTCTTATTATGCACATTTACCCCTATGGTAAGGTGGTGTACTTTTAAATGTATTGTATGTTTTGTACATATACTGTGTGTTGTAAAGTCATAGTTATGTTATTCAGTTTTTTGTGTGTTATTTGTGAGGGTGGGTGTGTGCCAGGTATTGCACAGAGGATGTTTCAAATGTAATCCAGTGCAAAACGTCCTCTGGAAGAGTAGTAGTAAGTGAGTCACAGGGAGGGCTGTGTCAGGGAGCAGGATGAGTGGACTGGGTATTGGAGGAGGAGGTGGGGGCAGAGGGAGGAGGGAATGGCAGGGGCTCCAAGGGTGTCTCCCACATAATGTGAGCAAGGAGAAGGGGGTAATGTCGTTTGGGGACCTAGGTGTATCCACCGGCAAGGCAGCAGGAAGGATGAGGACGGGGGCATGCACTGAAGTTCAATCCATTTTCGCAATTCCCCTTGCTTGATAGATCAATGAACTGGAGATTGTGAAATAGATTAATTTTGAAAACAGAACATAAGCCTGTGAGGGTGTACCACCAATATTGATCTTAACGTAGTTTTAATGTTATGTTCTATTCACTGTTAATATCACTTTTATGTTTAATAATATGTTAAACCTTAACTTTGATATAGCAATGTTTGTAAAATTTACTTTTTAGTTAAACAGTAACCGTGACATTTCTTTTTTAAATCTCAATTTTAGTTATGATAATTTTTTTTAATGTTATTTATTCACCCTTTCATGGTAACTTTTGAGTGTACATACTAACCTTAACATTGTTTTTTTCAACCTTTGTAGTCGTAACTTCTTATAGGTGGAAAATGTAACTCTATTAAAAGAAGTTTCTTTTCACAGATTTTCAGCAGCAAAGTAGATTTAAGCTATGACCATTTGTCAATGAACAATTACTACTGGCTTTTCCAATCGTTGTTATTTCATACAATTCTACGCACGTGATTGGTCAGAGTAATTGAAGGTATGGCCATATTTTTGTGAAGTACTACAAATAACAAAACTATTGTCTTAGCTCATGCTTGCTATTTGTGGCATTTACACAATGATTGGTCCTAGTATTTTAAACTACAAACATGTGTTTTTCAATGAATTGCAATTAGTAAATCTGTTGATGTTGCCTTTGCTTGAACTTCCGTACATCTTTACAGGAACAATTGTTGCCTCTGACAATGCTGTTACTTTATACATTTTTAAATAAGAGCTTGGTCATAGTTATTGAAGCTATGATCATTTGTATGTCAATAAACAAGGGCACATCTCAATCAGGGAGAGGTGGCCTACCAGGGCTTTGCCAGAGCCGTGACTTACCCGAGAGTTGTGTGGGAGTTGAGTGGGATGCCTCTCTTCCGGCCTTGTTTCACTTGTTTGTGTTCCAGAGCCAGTTCTCCCTTCAGTGACCAAATCACAACCCGGAAAATCTGTGACAGGATCGCAGAAACAACGTGCGGGAGCCGAGGCAGGCCAAACATTCACCTCCCAAGATTATCAGTGAACCAACCATCACCTCCAGACAGGCCACACACGAACGGAGCCAGGAAACCAAGCCGGGGATGCATACGGAAAATGGAAAAAATGAAATGGAGCCACCTGTCCCTGCCAAAGATCAAAAAAGGAGCTAGGCTGAGTCTTTCTTTTACATACCCTCAGGGGGAAAAGCAAGCCAGAGATTGGGCCATGGGGCAGGCGATGGGAACAACCAATAGAAGCCAGGAGGAGACATACAACAGGGTTAGCTAGGCTATACAAACCCATTTAGGGCAGGTCACATTGAAGGTATTTGGCTGAGGTCAGGGGTGGAGTTGGTGGACCAGGATGCCAGGCATCGGAAGGTGAACTTTTCATATGAGTAGCAGAGAGACTGTGGCAGTGGTTATATGAGAGTGCAGTTAAGGTGTGTGTGACAGAGTGGTACGAATTGGGGAAGTATAGTGTGGGGTGTCACAGATGGCTCAAGAAACACATCAATGCTGAAAGACAGTTCAAAAGTTTTCATTGAACTTTCCAGAGGGACCTATGGCCATCCTTCTCCGTTCCTCTCTCCCTTGTCTAAAGGTACCTCCTCCGTAAACTAGGTGTCTTTAGTCCCTGATTAGTAGATAGTGATTATTTCACCCTCAGGACACTAATATGCTATATAACCCAAAGGCCTATGGCCTTTTCTCACTAAACTCCTTCTGGGACATTAAAGCTTTCCCTACTCTACCAAGTTGTTTGCTTTCTAAAGGGGTATTGAATTGTGCCTTGCAGGCACCTTATTTGATGCAGTCTTTTCCTATTTTGTTCACTCTTTTCTCTCCCTCTTCATTCCGCCTTCCTACAATCCCTCTCCAGACCCACCTGCCTTTTTTCTCTCCCCTCTTCTCCTCTATCCCATCAATGTCTGTTGTATTTGTAAGGCTTTGCCTCGAGAGATTGATGTTATTACTCCCTCGTCCTTGCTACTACTCCCTCCTCTGTACTACTACTTCCTCCTTCATACTACTTTTCCCACCTCTGAAATATTGCTTCATCCTCCACATTATTACTCCATCCTCCCACCTTCTACTCAGACACATTCCTTTCAATCTGTCATACACACTTCACATGCAATTACACTAACTTACTTAACCACACTTGCCACACTATCATGCACTCACTCTGCAGTACCACTTGCACTCACTAACCAATACCTCACATTATCCAGAAAATGCCTCCACAATCCACTGCTCCTTCCTTCCTCCAGCTGTGTCTTGGTCCAGCAGCTCTACCTTGTCTGACCTCACCAGAACAACATACAGCTTCCTGTCCTTCTTTTTAGGCCTCAACTCTTACTGGGCCTCATTACGACCCGGGCGGACTTCGCGGTGCTAAATGCACCGCGAAGCATGGCGGAAAGCCGCCGATAGCGCCATGGGGGTTGGCGGATTTACCGCCCCATTCCGACCTCGGCGGAGCGGTAAATCCCCAATCCCCATTCTGCCCTTCCCCATTCCCATTTTCGCCCCATAGGGTATAATGGGAGTGGGGAAGGAGTTAATTACGCCACCGTAAAATACGGTGGCGTAATTAACAACGAGGTCCCGTAGCGCCATGGTTTTCTCCGGCTGGTAAAACCAGGCGGAGAAAACCTCCATGGCGCTACGGGAACTCGTAGTATGGCGGAGAGGTACGCCATGCACTACGCTGGCGTAATACCCTCTCCGCCAGGGTCCTAATGAGGCCCACTGCCATTAGTTTCCTTTCTCAGTACAATTTACCCCTGCCTCTACTGCCCGCCATTTGACAAAATTAGCAAAGCTGCTAAATATATTTCTCCACACCCAAACCTGTCCAGACTGCCGCTGCCAATATATGGCAATATTTGGCAATATTTCCCAAAAGAACATACTCCTGTTGGCTTTGCCTTTAAAAATTCATGCCACAGTAATAAACTTTCCATACTGTGTGAAAGCATCATGAAGTAAAACACAGACAGATTCAAATTCCAACATAATTGCTTTATTAATGTCAGGCTGGATGAAGGCCTAACTTGCCCTAGACTAAGGTGTGATTTCCCTACCTTAAAGAAACTAATTCAGGGAGTTCAACCTAAAAGTCTGTCTGTGTCTAAAACCAATCCTCGCCATCACAACTAAAGCTAAACAATGGGATGTCAGCAATAACAGAAATAGTGATCGGAATAAAGTTCTGCGCTCTTCCAGCTTCTAGCTTACTTTTCCGCTCCTCTTCCCCAACTGCAAGCAAGTTCCACAATAGTCTCAGGATTACCTCTCCCAAGTTCAAGAAAGTAAATTTGCACTTATTCTCAATCTTTCAATGGTCATACAACTCCAGATCAACTTTCACTCCTTCTGGATTGGATCAACAGTACGAGCAGAATACTTCTTCTTAGTTCACTTAAGCAATGTCTTTGGCTTTCACAATTGAGGGTTCTCTGGTCTAAGGGCAGTTGTCAGAACACATGGTCCACCCATTACAGGTCATGCAACCAAGAACTCTGGGCTTCCTACCCTACAAAGGCTCTTCTGAAAATGCCCCTGTGTGAATGTTCAAACTCACTTGACTTCTCCTTGTCAGCCTCTTGGCTTTGCCACAATGTGTGATATAACCTTTGCCAGTCTTTGGCAGTGCAGCACTGTATTCATGCGTATAGTTCAGCTTGTGGTAGCTATGCTCCTTCACCACCTTGCTTTCATGTTCTCTCATATTTTTTCACACTTGATTTCTTGTTTCGTACTTCACTTTTAATTAGGAAATATTTGAATTTCACATTCAATTGTCATTAAATCGTAGCTCTGCCAAAAAGTTCTCATTCAATTCGGCATTCAATATTTGTGATTGCTTACTTTGCCGCTTGCATTTTCTATGCTACTTGCATATTGTATTATCCTTACTTTTTTGTAAACCTGTGGCTTCGGGTTTGTTTCATCACGCACATGCTGTTTCATGCACTCAGCATTTGTTTCACTTTCCCACAGTGCCCAGGAGTGCCCAGGTTTGAGTGACTTTCCCTCTTTTCTCAGCAGCTGCGGTCTTTCCCTCTGGGTGGCTGTACTTTCACTTCTCATCTCTGCCGGCTGACTTTCCTTTGCTTGTGAGCCCCGCTTGCACTTTGGGTTCCCTCTAGTTCTCGCCAGCAGGTCTGTTTCTGCTCCTCATACGCTGTAGATCATTTTGTTTTCTTTTTCTTGCCCACAGCTCCGGCTGTGTATCTCCAATCCTGGAGGCTCCCATAACTGTGGTCTTCTAGCAGCCCGCCTGGCGCTGGGCTCCACAGTTGCTTGGGGTCATCTGCCGGTGTCCTGTCTCTCCTGCAGGACCCACAATGGCTGCCTCCTTTCAATCAGGATTCCCTGCTGGTCTCCTTCCTTCTTATACACCTGCAACCACTTAATAGGTTGCAAGCATGAGTTTCAAATTGTAATTGCCAGGTTGCGATTAGAGGAGAACTTGGGAAATGCCTGACTTTACAAAGCTCTGCAGGCCTCTTCCTCATCTCAGTACTAGAGTGGTGAAATTACTTATTAGTCTTCATTACTCCCAGTTGCCTCTTCTTTGTCCCAGTACTATAGTAGGTTGAATGAAGGGAGATGTTCTGCAGTAGCCCATAAAGGCAGGGGGAGGGTTAGATTGGCTCTCATAAGAGAAAAGGGGATACCAGGTTTTGCTTGTGGATACCTTCTCCCCATTCCCCAAGGACCATCCACCCAGGTGATCCTCCTTGCTTATCCACCCCCAGAGTCAGGATATGATATGATATAATGAGTCATTTATAACGCGCTTGTATACAAAATGTTCTAGGCATGACAAGACAAGGAAGGGGAGACAAAGAGAGGACGAAACAAACAACCTTACTAGGCCTTGTGTCATTCAGATCGTGAAAGTGCAAGGGGCAAGGTCGAGGAAAAGTGCCAGGGGAGAAAAAGGGGAGAGTGCAAAGGCAAGCTCAAGTAAGTGCTGCCGGAGTGGCCGGCTCTAGTAGGTGCAAGTAGGTAAGGGACTGTAGGGTTGCAGATACAGTCCGTAAGTGCGTGAGAGGCCCATAGGCAGTGCAGGGGGCTACTGGTCATTGAGGAGCCTGGTGGTCGGTAAGGTTCAGACGGTGGGCAAGTAACCATTTAGCGCAGCAGACAGGTACATCAGCAGGGGAAAGAGAGAGAGAGAGAGAGAGAAAGCAGAAGTGAAAAGGAAGGTCCTGAGTAGCTTCCGGGACCTTAATTGGTCCTGTTCAAGTTTGAGAGAGGCAAGGAGGCAGTTCCAGAGGGAGGCTCCAGCCGAGGAAAGAGATCTACCCCCGACGCTCTGCCTGGAGAAGCACCTGAATTCAGAATGTTGGAGGTGGATGAGCAGAGGGCTCGAGAAGGAAAGTGCTTAGGAAGAGAGAGTTGAATGTAGTGGGGACCCCAGCCCCAGAAAGCCTTGTGGAAAATGCAGAGAGTCTTGAACTTGATTGTTGCAGCCACCGGGAACCAGTGGAGATATTTCAGGGCTGGAGAGATATAATCACTGGGCTTGAGGCCAAGGACAAGCCTTGCAGTCCTGTTCTGGATTAGTTGCAAAGGGCAAGGAGTAGAGGGAGACAGATTAAGAAAGAGGCTTGCAGTAGTCCAGTCTAGAGAGAACCAGGGCTCTGGAGACAGTGAGATCTGGGGGAAAGTGAGAAAGGGAAGAATACCTCTGAGGATGTGCAGCTGGTAGTGGGACTTCTAAGAGATGTCTGTGATGTGCGGAGAGAAGGAGAGGGTGGAGTCGAAGATGACACCTAGGTTTTTTGCCTCGCCGGAAGATGCAGGTAGGGGGGCCAAGGAGGGCAGCCAGAGTGAAAGAGGGAAAGCAGAAGCAGAGGTCCCAATGAGAAGGCTCTCAGTCTGACATTAAAGAAGAGATTGTTGGAGGCACACCATTCCTGAATCGCGGATAGATAGTTCTGAATGTACGAGAGAGGAGAGCCAGAAGGAGAGCTGACTTTCATCCGCATGAAAGGTAGGAGAGAAGGTGCAGATGAGGTGGGCCAGAGGTGCCAAGTAAAGGTTGAAGAGCCACGGTGAGAGGTTAGAACCACGGGAAACACGACATGTGGAGATAGAGGTGGTGGAGAGAAAGGAACCCAATTGGACCTGGGAGGGTCAATCGAGGAGGAATGAGGTCAACCAGGCTAGGGTCTGACCCGTTATACCCAGGTTGTCACAGAGATGATTGATCATGATGGCATGGTTGCCCATGTCGAAAGCAGAGGATAGATCAAGGGGGATGGGACAGAAGGAAGGATAGAGCCGAGATTAAAGAGCAAGTCAAACAGGTGTTCAGGATAGCAGTTTCTGTGATTCTGGCTGCTCTAAAGCCAGACTGGGGGTCATGGAGACGACCAAAAAATTCAATATGGAGAGTTTGCTAGAAGATGGCCAGCTCTTCCAGGAGTTTTCCCCGGAAAAGCAGTAATAGAGATTGGGCGATAGTTTGCCGGGGAGGAAGGATCGGCAGAGGGCTTCTTAAGGAGGGGATGCACAAGGGAGTGCTTAAGGGGGGAGAGGAAAGTTCCAGTGGCAAAAGAGTGATTGCAGAAATCAACCAAGGCTGGAGCAAGGGTTTTGATGTACTCCATGATGGTCCTGGGGGATTAAGGGAGCACCTGCTTGGACAAGACTTTCATAGATCGGATTTGTCTAGAAACATCATCAGAGGAGAACACGTGGAAAGAGGAGTAAGGAGAGACGGCCAGAGAAGGGCCAAGAAAGGTAGAGGGAGAGGAAGAGGAGAGAGAGGGCAGGATGTCCTGAGTTTTAGTGGTGAAGTGAGAAGCCAGTGCCGTGCAAAGGGCCTGAGAGGGAACAGAAGAGGTGGAGACTGCAGCAGGATTGGCCAGCTCCTGGCAGATTCTGAAGAGTTCAGCCGTGTTGTTAGAAGCCATAGCGAAGCATAGTTGGATCTAAGCTCTCTTCTTGGACAGGACAGATAGTCTGTATTGCCTTTGCAGCAGGCGGTAGGCCAGTTTGTCAGAGGATGAGCCTGATGCCCTCAACTTGTGTTTAAGGTTGACAAGGTCGAAGTCATATTAAGAGTTGCACTTGGATGTGGGCTTCAAATGGATCCTCATGACTCGGGCAAGGTCATCAAGAGGGTTAGAGATAGAGAGATGCAGGTTGGAGAGGGCTGTGTCAGAGTGTGAGTCAGCTGCAGGCATATGAGGAGGTGAGAAAGTAGCAGCAAAAGCCTCCACTGAGACACGTTTCAATGGCCGGATGACCGAGAAGGTGGGTGGAAGTGCTGGGGTCGGCTTTACATGGGAGACAGAAAGCGACAGGTGGGAGAAGAGAAGAAAGTGGTCAGTCCAAGTGAGAGGAGTGGTGACAGAGTTAGAGAGGGGGCTGTCTGAAGAGAAGAGAACATCCAGGGTGTGCCTGGCAGAGTGTGTCGGGCCAGAGGGTAGAATAGAAAGAAAGAGAGAGCCACACAGATTGCAAAAAAGTCCATAGGAGTGGTTAGAAGCATCCAGGTGGATTCTGAGGTCTCAGAGGAGAAGTTGAGAGGTAGAGGCAAGGAGAGATGAGGAGAGGTCGACCCACTCGGAGAGGAGGAGAGCGACCTGGCCAGGTGACTGTAGATGGTGGCCACAGTAAGAGAGAGGCCAGGAGAGATAGAGAGCCTGCAGACCAGGCATTCAAAGGAGGATTAGGCCTGCACAGGAATGAAAGATATAGGGATCCACTCTGGTAATTTCAAGGCTACTAAACCTCCTGGATGGTTGGTTCTGGGTTCGGAAACAATCTTTTAGCCATCATGGAGGAGAGTGTCGAAACTTGTGACAGAGCTGGCCGTGAACCATGTCTCGGTGAGACCAAGCCCATCCAGATCAAGTTCTTCGAGGAGTTGGCAGATATCGAAGGAGTGTTTGACAGAAGAACGAGAGTTAAGAGTAGCAATGTGGAGCAGATTGCCACATTTGAAAGACTTCCGAGGAGAGGTAGGAGGAAGAAGAAGGCAGAGTAGTCAGAGAGGATGAGGAGGATGCCAGCAAGGTGGCAGAGGAAGGAGGGGGTAGAGCAGCTAGAGAAGATGAGGAAGGTGCCAGAAAGGATGTAGAAGAGAGAGGTGGCAGAGGAGCCACATAGGTATAGGTAGGAGTGTTAAGTATAAGAACATAGAACTAGAAGGACAGGTCAATGAATACAAATTTAAATTTATGTGTTCAATAATACAATAATAGTCATAAAAACCAATATTAAATCAAATGTGTTCAGAATACCATTTTCTGACATAGAGCCAATTCATAGGCTAAACCTCAATTTGGAGCATAGAAAAAAGGCAAAAAATGATAAATCATATTTCACAATCATTAATCACTTGACAATTGTTGTCCCTATTATCACTCTGTTCTTCTACAGAGATAATTAATCTCTCGACATGTTTCAGTTCATGATGTCTTTTGTACAGAACGTTCATCAGGAGGAAATAGTGTGCAACAAATTGCTATTGTGCGTCCAGTTTGAGTAGAGATAAAACAAACAATACACGACCTGTCCAAAGTTAAAAGAAAAAGAGAACCTGTAAGCTATAGTTGCTAGAGTCAGTCTCTAAATGTTCAACAATGAACTAGGAACCCAAAACCTCAGATAAACAAATTACCTCTGGGGGTACTTGCGGGGGCGAGCAATCCTTAAGTTGAATTACCGTAGGGCACAATAATCTCCCCGCTTTAGGGCTGCAAAAAATTAAGCAAAAATCTAGATTAGCTAAACGCAGTATGAGTGTGCGGCTCGGATATGGCAAACATAGGAAGGTCAGGGCTCCTGGGTACTAATAGTAGACAGTGTCAACACACACCCACCTGTATTAGGTATCAGTAGAACTTGTAGTGTGCGGAGGAAAAAAAATCACCCTGCTATGCCACCGGGGTAGGATGTCATCACGCTGTGTTTACAGTATTCACCATGGACCTTTGGCAGTACCCAAGAGTCCTGCAGTCATTTACAATATAGAGAACACGTAGGGTTACCCAGGTGGATCGGGCAACCCAAGAGACGGAGACAGGGCAGACAATCAACTGTTCTCTACTCACATCCCCCGTGTCTAGGATGGCATAGACACTCCAACAGTGCATACATTGCAATGGTACAGGCATAAACAAAATTTACCTGTGGTAATAACTTTCCACAGCCTGCCAAACAGGTCGTCGTTACTAAGACCCAAAGGAAATAGCCGATCCTCCTAGAAAACCAAAAAGAGAGTGCCTGAGTATACACCAACATGTGTCATCAGCTCAAATACTACACCTCTCATATAGCGCCTTTGATCTAAGTTTGGCAGGTAGATCCTGTTGTCAGGCCCTCTGGGTTAAGTGAGACTGACAACATCTGTGCTGGCAAACGGACATTCCTCCGTGTTATGAGGCTAGTTACTGAAAAGTGCATAACTTCCTCCATTAGCCCAACTACCCGTTCTAACCGGGGGTCCTAGGTTCAGGGACACAGCCCCCGTTACCTTGATTCTGCTCGTAAGTTCAAGCTCCCTTAGTCTGCTGCCTCGCCTCTTCACCCGTGCCGAGTGTTCAAAATCACACGCGTCCGAGATAGAAAACGGACTGCCTCTTATAGAGGGATGCCACGAATATGGCGTACAGGTTACTATAATCACACGTAGTCCATAGTCCATGTTTAACTCCAATCCACTGATTGTGCGCGAGGTGCTGGTTCCTCAGCGCCATATTGGAACAGAGTAAAAAGCCCTTTCTATAAGGGCATTCAGATGGTTCCGACTTGCAACTCCTCTATCCCGTAGCTACTATCCATCTGCCGTCGAGGTCTTAACCCTAGGTGTAGAATCAGTCTCCTAAAAAGTAGTGGAACCTACAGTCCTGGTCCTGTCGTTACTTAAATATATTTAACTGTCATTATTTACATTTATTTACAGCAGACAAATACCGTCATCACCTCGAATAGTTAAACTGAGGTTACATTGACATTATGATTTTCACATTTACAAACTCATGAAGTGCTACATTGCAACAAGTACATAGGCTTCATTACATGGTCTCATTCCTGAACCAATAGTAGTGTCCAGGTATAAACATTCAGAGATCGAGTCGGCACAGTACACTTCAGTTTCCACCGGTTTACACTTAATGTCACAATCACAACATGTCTTCCCCACCACTTTCCTGTATCTCTCCCCCAGTGTTCCACCCTCAGAGTGAAGATACTCTTTCTCCTCCAAAACCTAACACATTAGAATGAACAAATAGAACTTATTCCAAAATCATACCAATATGTATTTCGTTAACGGGTATAGCTGTATAGTATCATTCCTGCAGACCTATTTATACCCAAACATTCCCAGTCAACAGCAGTTGGTAGCAGTTGGACACAGAAATAAAGAAATAAAGACTGGTTATTCATTCTTTCAGATTTCATCAGAGTGTACAGTATTCAAACCCATGTTTACAGTTTTGAACCCATGGTATGAACACCTTTAGTGTCCCCACCGCTTAGATAGTCTTCTAGTGACTCTACCCTCTGAAACAACCTGTTCATTAAGGGTTAGTGGGTGTTAGTGTATGTCCTTATTATTCTGGACAACAGTTATTAAGGAAAAAGGGGAAAAATAGGAAGTCTGAGGGAATCCACCCACTATAATTAAGGGGTGTGGAGCTCATGTCGGTTATTCTCGGCACTCTTTCGGAGGTAATGTGAGTACAAACTGTGTGAAATTTGGACATTGCCTCCTTCAAAACATCAGTTTCTTATCTTGTTCCACTCTATGGACTTGTTCAGTCCTTGTTGGTCACTTCTCATTCTAAAAATCATCTCTTTTTTGAGTTTGAACAGTTTGGAGTCACTACTGGTACTGGAACCACCTTTGACCGTCTGTAGGATTATCCATGTGAAGTCCTCATGCCCATGTTTCATAGAGATTAAATGTTGAACCATCGGTGCATTTTCTGTGCTGTCTTCAAACAACTTCTGTGTTCCATTATTCTTGTTTTGACTTTCCTAGTCGTTTTCCCTACATAGGGAAAACCGCATTTACATCTGATTAAACATACCACGTGGTCCGTGTTACAGTTCGTCGTGGTTTTCTGTTTCCAAGGTTGGCCAGTGCCTATGTCTACCTCCGTTGTCTTAGTGGTCAGCTTGCAAATTCCACATGTGACACATGGATAGTGGCCCACACTTGGATTCATTCCCCATAGGGCAGTGATGCTGGGCTATTCAGTCCTGCAAGGTTTGAGTCTGCTGTTGCTCACCCTATTACCAATTGATGTACTCTTTTTATAGGCAAACATCGGTCGTAGCATAGGTGTTTCTTTGGTCTCAAAGACTCTCCAATTCTTCTGTTTGATTGTTTTTATCTTCATACTGAAATTGGTGAAAGTGTTCACACAGACCATTCTGTCATCTTGTTCTTTTACTGGTTTTTCTTCCAGCTGCGCTTCTCAGTTGTTGTTGAAGGCCTGTTTAGCTGCTCAGTTTTTTCGGATAGCCTCGTTCTCGTAATGTTTTAGTTAGGACTTCGGCCTCTGCTTGATATGTTTCAGTATTAGAGCTGTTTCTCTTGATGCTCAAGAATTGCCCAAAAGGGAGATTATCCCTCAGATGTTTAACATGGTGACTGGAATATTGTAGGAGAGAATTCCGATCTGTAGTTTTATGGAACGGTCTCACTTTGAGTACTCCTTGGTGATGGAAAATGGTGATGTCCATGGTGAGGTCTACCAAAAAATTAGTAGTGTATTAGTCAACAGTCATTGTAAATTGTAAATGCCTGTTGAGGCTTTTAAGCCAATTGAAAAAGCCTGAGCTGTTTCTAGATTGCCCGTCCAGATGACCAAGATATCGTCGATATATTGTGTCCACTTGGTAATGTTTTGTATGAAGGGGTTGGTAGCATTGTAAATGTGAGTTTTCTCAAAAGATTCCACATAAAGGTTTGCCAGACTGGGCGCCATGGTTGCCCCCATCGCTGTGCCCTCTATTTGTTGGTAAAATTTCCCATTGAATTCAAAATAGTTCTTAGTCAGGGCTAGTTCTATGCACCACATGAGGAACGACGTTGGATCGGTGTTTTCTCGGGTAAGTAAGATCTCTTCAATTGTTTCCAGGGTGGCTGGATATTAGTGTAGAGAGAAACAACATCCAGACCTAGTAATAAAGATGTAGTAGGATTAAACACAGTGTTTTCAAAATGATTTATGGCGTCTCTGGAATCCTTTAAATAGGACTGCATGTTCTTCACCTAGCCCTTCAAATAATGATCAGCAAATTTTGACAGTGCTTCGAGGACCGGGTTGATACCGGCCACAATTGGGCACCCTGCAGGGTCCACCAATGTCTTATGGATTTTTGGGAGGCAGTAGAAGGTGGGCACGGTCGGTTTGGTGTTAATCAAAAAATCTGATTCCTGTTTCGATAGCCATCCGCGTTCTTCTGCTTTGGACACTTTATTAGCAATAAGTTGTTGTAGATATTCAGTTGGATCTCCTTCCAGATGAATGTAATGACCGGTGTTAGCCAACTGTTTCTCGCATTCTTTGATATAATCACTCTTGTTCAGCATCACTATCGCTCCCCCTTTATCTGCCTTCTTTACCACTATCTGCGAATTAGATGCAAAGGATTGAATAGCCTCTCGTTCCAGTCTACTCATGTTCTGAAAATATTTGGTATGTTTTTTCTCTAGATTTCCAATCTCTGCCAGCACTTTTCTTTCAAAAACATTGGATTCAGGTGAATGGCTGCAGCTCGGGGGGCAAAAAGTAGATTGATTACGCAACCCTGTGGCATTGTAGTCTTGTCTGTGACACCACATTCCTCTGATTCAAAGATCTCCCTAAAATGGATCTTTCTAAGGAATTTATTGAAGTCTGTACAGAATTTGAAACGGTTGTGTTGTTTAGATATTACGAACCCAAGGCCTTTATTCAGTACTTGTTCTTCTATCCTTGTGACTTGCTAATCCGAAAGGTTAACTAGAAGTGATTCCCGCTCCTGAGGTGTTTGGTTCCGTCGTTCCAAGTGCTCCGATTCTGGCCTTGATATAAAAAAGGCCTGGTGTTTGCTCTACGTCCCCTGTTACCTATTTGTTTGTTAAATTGACCTCGACCTCGTCTTGGTATTTGTGGTGCTGCAGCTGATGTACCTTGCCCTGCATCGTCCGGGTCACTACTGTAATTGCTCGTGCTGTATGATGTGTTGCGGAAGCGTACTCTCCTGTTGTTCTTGGAGGGACCTTGTTGTTGTAGTGATCTATTTTGATATTTTGCATCGACATACGGAAATGCCCGTTCATGTGTGAACCGGGCCAGATCTTTTTTCATCCTCTGGATTCGTTCTTGAGTGTTGATAATTTTGAAATCTTTGATCTCTTTCTCTATTTCCTCTATTCTATTCTTGAAATTATTCAATGGGAGAAGTTGTTTCATATTATCTTCTATTTTTTTCAGATCTATTTAAATTTTTTCAGAAGTTTCTTTATCCGTATCTATTATCAAGATCAACCAGTCGTGTCCACATCGGTTAGCAATGTAGCTCCATGGAACTCAAAATTTCTCATTGTCTAAGATAGACGTGGTTCATTCAGTACAGTGAGTCCTTGTGGTAATGATTTATTTTTAAGATACTCCAACAGTATTGCTCCTGGAGTTCTGTGCATATCAATCTTTTCTTTAGTTGGACAAGCTCATCCCATTCATCTGGTTGCTGTGTAAGATCTTCAATATCTGAATGGTTGAGAATAGAAATAGCTTTCATCAAAGCCGAAGCATAGTCATCGCTGTAAGCAAGCGTTCTTTCCTCGGCCATTATGATCTACCTTCCTATTTGCCAGAAAAGAAGACACTCTTTCATACAACCCCACTCTATGTGTTTCCTGTGACAATCTGCCACTGTATCAGTATGGAGATAGAGAAGGAAACCCAGTAGACACTGTATAAGCACCTGCTAATAGTGTCTGTTCTATCTATTCTGGGAAGAATAAAGTGTTAAGTATAAGAAAATAGAACTAGAAGGACAGGTCAAGGAATAAAAATGTAAATGTATAGGATCCTGCAGTCTCCTCCTCCCCTCTTCATTCCCAGGACCTCTGCAAACGCACTGGCCACTCGCTTAACCACAAAAACTCAGGATATCCTGAGCAGCATGTTACTCACCCTCCCAACCAATCCCACACCCCCTGCCTCCCCTGGCTCCTAACCCTTCTCCTTCCTCCTGCTCCTCCCTTGCCCCATCATACCTGCTTAATTCACCAGAGTTATCTGCTTCATGAAGCTTTCTTCCATACAGGTTTCCCCTTGCTCATCCAGAACTATCAAAGACAACATTGACTCCCTTGACCCTGCACTCACTGACCTCTGCAACTACTCTTTTACCACTGGTTCTTTCCCCTCCTCCCTCAAGAACTCCCTTGTGCACCCCCTCCTTAAAAAAACTGTCAGCAGACACGACCTATCCAGGCTACTACCACCCTATTTCCATCACTCCCTTCCTGGGGAAACTGCTGGAGAAGTTGGCCTTGCCCAAACTGAACTCTCACACTGAACTTGTTGGTCGTCTCCATGACCATCAATCTGGATTCCGAGCATCCAGAGGCATGGAAACTGCTCTTCTGAACACCTGTGACAAACTACTTGCATCTCTGGAGTATAACTCTCCAGCTGTCCTCATCCTACTCGATCTCTCCTCTGCCTTCGACACAGTCAACCATTCTATCCTCATAAAATGGCTCCATGATACTGTCTGTATCTCGGAGCGGGCACTAGACCGGCTGACCTCCTTCCTAACTGACCGTTCGCCCCAAGTCATTCTGGGCACCTTCTCCTCACCTACTTACTTCTCGCTGTGGGATCCCCCAGCGCTCAAACCTCTCCCCTTGGCTCTTCAACAAGACTGTCCTCTTTACCTCCTCCTTCCCCATTCTCTTCAGTGCTAATTTCATAGTTGGTTTGATTGCTGTCCAGGCCCTTATATATCCTCAGGGCTTTGACCTCCCACACCAAATCACCCACAGCTTCTGTCTATCCTCAGCACTTGCATCAGCACATCCTACTTCTTGGAGGCTAGCACTTACCATACCTTGCACTTCATCTCTTGTTCACCCACGAGCATGGGCACCCAATACCTTCCCCCACTTCCCCCTCACTTCTGCACTTGCCCATTCTGAATACTCACAAGGCATAGTAGGTTTGTCCTTTTTTCCCTCCACTGTATTTAATATTTGTATGTATTTAATGTGTCTCATTCCTAAATCCCCTGCCTGTTGCACTGTGGGCACTTTGAAACAGAATTTATTTGCTCTATAAGCCCCTACAAAGCGAACAATACATAAATAAATTCAATGTCCTTTCCCCGTCCACCTGAGAAGAGGATCTATGGGGAGTAGGTGGGAGGATACCCTCGAGTTTCTCTCAACTGGCTTCACGATGTAGTCCTCTCTAGACACATACTAACGTATCATGTTTGTTTTATCCTTAATGTCCAGAATAAAATGCCATGCCACAGAAAGCTTGGTTTATCATAGATATCAAGTATAAAAAAATGTAATGCCACATTAAGAAATGGGTAAACTGGTTGCTCCGAAATCCCCGTCTAGCCAAGTAATAACACATTATTTATTGAACACTAGGTGATAAAAGAAAGGATGATGGTTTTTACTGGGCATATGGTATGCAGTGATTATATTGAATATAAAATAACTAATGAAATTACGACAAATACAAAAAAAACAAAATAGAAAATAAATAACTTGGGGGAAAAAACTAGAAATGGGGTTGATAGTGGGAATAGTGCTTTTGGGGGTGGGGGAAAAGTATTTGTAAAACCAAAAAGGGGTGTTTTGGGTGGGGATCCCTCCCCCAAAAACAACAAAAAAGAAATCAGTTATTTTGGTCTTAGTCGTTTTGTAATCATTGAAATTTCATTAGTTTTGGGATACGATTAAATCACATGTAACCTGGGCATATACGATAGAAGCCAAGTAATAAATGCTTTGTTACCACACCCACAACCGCTCACTGGCCGAGCACACACACGCAAACATTCACTCATTCCTTCCATTCACACATGAACCCATACGTCACACACTCATTGATTCACACATATAATACATTGACAAATAAAATATTACCTCTGGCATGCAGGAGCCGGATGACTACTGATGTGGCGAACCACCCCGTTTGTATGTGCAGAGAGGTGCAGGAGTACCCCCTTGCACATACAAACGTGCAGTATCCCAGCCCACATTACCAATGGCCATGCAATACTGGGAAGGAAAACATCCCTGGACTTGCATGGGGTACGAACTGTCAAAGGGCAACCATGTTCCCCCTTGGCAATTCAAGCTAGTCCAGGAGCACTCCTTCAGCTCCATGATGGGTAGATCGTACAGGAGGGTCTATGCCCCCTCGTCTTTTATGGACAAGCTCCCCGGTTTAAATGTCATGCAACAAGCACTTAATGCACATAATTTAAAGTAATAATTACTGGCATGGATAGGTTGTGGCAGCAGCTTCATGCATGTGATTTAAAGTGTCCATTACTGGCATAGATAGCACAACCTATCTATGCTAGTAATGGTCACTTTAAATGACATGCATGAAGCTGTAGCCACAATCTATCCGTGCCAGTAATGGTCAAATTCATCACACGCGTGAAGGCTGACCCGGTTCATGCGTATGATCTAAGTGACAATTACTGGCATGTATAGAGCACGCTATCTATGCCAGTGATGCACACTTTAAATCACATGCATGAAGGATGACACGCTTTCTGTACATAATATAAACGCATGAATGCGTGTGCCATGGGTGCCAGCGCCTGACACTGTCAATCAGACGTCTATCTCGTGAGATGAAGAAAATGTTCAGATACACACAAAAAGACACCTCTGTGTGATCCCAATCAGCAGAGATCAATGAGCCAACTGTGCACTTTTAAAATGGGGACTTGGGGACGGGGAAGCTGGAGGGGTGGGAGGCTTTCCCAGTCAAACCCTTCCTTCTTTTAGCATCTATAAAGAGCTTTTGTCCAGGACATCGACCATTTACATGATCCAGGGCCATTGTCTGGGACACTCTTGTACATTTCTAGAAGGATGCTGGCAGAATACTCATCACAAAAGACTACACACTCCCAACCCAGCACTTCTAAGGTGGGCTGGGAGTGGGAGGAACGAGTGCAGCCAGCAGAGTTGATTACGTCTGCATGTATGTGTTTATTTGTAAAGGGCAGGCAGCGTGATCTACGGCCCGCCTGCCCCTGAAATGTCTTGCGATGTTTGAAGACGAATAGGTGTGAAGGATGCTGACCATTGCACCAACATTAATGTAGCAGCGATGTGGGAAAACTATTTTTAATTTCTGGAAAGTGCTGCCGTTCTTTTCCAAGCCTGACACTGGGGTCCCTATTTAATCATTTGACGAGGGCTGGCCTGAGCTCTGTCTGGCTATCCCACTTACAGTCACTCAATGTTACCAGGCCACCACATTTCCGGTCTTCCTTTCTATTGTACTTTTGCAAGTCACGATTATTATGTGTTAGTCCCATTGGTTCTGCTCCTGTGAACAAAGACTGTAACTTCCAGAATGCACTTTTAGTTACAAGAAAACCAACCTTTGAAAAATGTGCCATTGATATTAAAATATGTGTTTATTGTGTACATGTGCAAATGACTGAAATTGCTGCCTCCCACCCATAGAAATCTACACTGTGAAGCATGCAAAAAGGGGGAGCGGATGCATGCTAGAGAGGGGGAAGGTAAAGGCCTGAGGGCATCGTGTTTAAGAGAGGGAATTCAGTAGCCACAGGAGCCACGAGATGACCTATAATGTAATCGTTAAAGAAATTAAGCTATTTTTCTGCAAGTAAACAAAGTTACTGTAAATAACACATTTCACAGTTTTCCAGCTGTGCGTGTAGATCTCCATCCAGGGGATGATTCAGGACACGTTCTCCAGGAGAAAGTAGGACAAAAACATAATTGTTACTACGATTTCACAAAGGGAATTAGAATTCATCTAGAAGTGGACCTCAGGCTTTTCTTTTGGGGTGTGTTCGGTGTTTGGGCAGATGTTACGAACAGATGTGTAATTTACAGGGGTGCAACTAACTCAAAAACAAACAAATTGTGTGCACCTTGGAACTTGTTGAAGATTCTTCGGTTGCCGTGGGTGGGGTCTAAATGGAGAAGTGGTCCATGCTCGCAATAATATACTTTTTGGGGGTGTTAACACTTTAAATTTGTCTTGGAAATCTTTATAAACACACTTAAAGTACTCACCTGATAATTCTACGTGTAGTTGTTGGATCTAAGGAGTGAAAGTAAAGGGAAGCGTCCATAAATGTGAGGGATGTCAGGAGTACAAAGGATTACATTTGATTGTGTACTCCATTTTAGAGTTAACATACATCTTAACATGCCTGAACAATATCAACAGTAGCAATGGGAGTTAATTGTCTACTCCCTAAAAAGCATTTTTACTAACAAATAGATAAATATGGTGTACATTCCCCCAACTGAAAAATATTATCTGGAGCCCTGGGTCCAAATCCAAATTTTCCCATCCGGATAACCTGGCTGAATTGGAAAAGGGCACTAAACAAGCCACCACATGATTCAAGCACTGTGATTATAAAGATCACCCCGGGAAAACAGTGTGGTTATGGGCAGGATGGATTGTTTCATCGGGGTTTGTAGCCAGCTCCGTCAGTTAATGCTCTGAACAGTTGCACACTGTGCCTCCACCAGCAACTCCCCAGACCTGGGCAAGTGAATTGTTACAATTGGCACTCGAGGGGTATCAACCAGGATTAACGTTGTGTATGGGGTGCAAGGTATTCATAAACTACAACAGTCACAGTCCATATTCTTCCCAGAGAATTGAAATAGGTGATATATCGTTTCCCTATTCATCATAATGTATATTCCAATCATTTGACGATGGCAGCACTGTTAATTTTTTCAACTAACTATTCTTGTAAAGTTGTTAAACTAAGATTATTGCACATTTTACTGTATGCATGCCTGGAATGAAATAAGGCATTGCATACAATGTATACGTTTTGAGGGGAAACCTAAATGTACCACTATGTGTCTCCACAGATCTCTCTGAGTCGATGGCCCCTGAAACTTCAGTTGAAAGCCCAGTGAGCACGGAGTCGGTGTCCCTGGCTGTAGGGGAGGGTTTTCCGACCGGTGAGTTTCTGGAGCTACCCCAGATGCCTTATTTCTTATTAATGTAACTGCCCATTGCGATTCTCTCAAACTTGATGCAGTATACATTGTGGGCATTTAAGGTTTAAATGGCATGCTTAGAAAGGCTGAAAAACTGGAGCTGAAGTGAAGGTCACCAGATCCTGAATACATTGTCTACTTTGACTATGGAAACATATCACCATGTAAAGTAATCAGCTGTAGCATATTGTGGTACAATACAGTGAATGATTGCTCTTGACAATGCTGGTTAAAGACTCTAGCCCAATGGGTCAGTCACACAGAAGAAGGTATTTCTTAAGATGGTACTGAGTCCTTGGATCTCCACTGTGTGACGTGAAGTCCTAGTGTGCCAATAAATGCATTCAATCCATGCCAAAACTCATGTGCCACTGAAGCCGAAACATTATAACGAGACAGAGAATACGCAGAGAATACTAGTTCCTGGTGAGGTGGTTCTAAAGGTAAGAGGCCATTTTGCCCATTCGTTCATGTGTGCAATTCTGCTTCTGGGTACACACTTTGCAGCGCCTGAACTGACATCATGGTGGCCTACGGAGAGTTGGGTGTTATGGCTGAGATTGCTCAGACTGTGGAGGAAATGAGCTGGCTTCTCCCCACAGATATCCAGGCCGTGTCAATCCCATTGGTATTAGGAGGTGGTGATGTGCTCATGGCTACTGAAACCGGAATTGACAAAACTGGTGCATTCAGTATTCCAGTCATACAGATTGTTTATGAAACATTGAAGGATCATCAAGAAGGAAAGAAGGGAAAAACCACAGTGAAGACCGGTGCCACTGTGCTGAATAAGTGGCAGATGAATCCATATGACAGAGGATCTGCTTTTGCAATTGGATGTGATGGTTTTTGTTGCCAAAGCCGAGAAATAAAAGAATGGCACGGATGTCAGACAACCAGAGGAATAAATAATGTCACATATTACTGCGAATTACCCTTTCATGATCAGGGTTTGTGCAGAGTTGGGTGGTCATCCATGCAGGTTTCTCTGGACTTGGGCATCAACAAGTTTGTATTTGGTTTTGGCGGTACTGGACACAACAGACAGTTTGACAGTTATGGAGGAGTTTACTATGCATGACACGGTGGGGTGCTACCTGGATATAGAGAAAAGCTGTATCAAATTTTCAAAAAATGGAAAGGACTTTGGCTTAGCATATGAAATTTGAAAAAGCGCACATTTGAAAAAACCAGGCTTTCTTTCCATCTTCTGTTTTGAAGAATGCCGAATTAAAATTTGGGGAAGAAGATTTCATTTTAAGTTCCCACCAAAAGATGGATTCACTGCTCTCTGCAAGGCATCTGATGGACATATAGTTTAGTGACAGCACACGGCAACCGCACATGTCGCTCAGACGAAACATCTTCCAAATGCTCCTAAAGCTCTAATTATTGAACCCTCCAGAGAGCTGGCAGAACAGACTTTGAAAAATGTCAAACAATTTTTAAAACATGTGGTTGATCCGAAACTCAGGGAGCTTTTGATAATTGCTGGTGTTGCTGCAAAGGATCTACTATCGATTCTGGAACAGGGTGTTGATATAGTTGTTGGAACTCCAGGAAGAGTGGATGACTTTGTCAACAGGAAAACTAAATTTATCACAAGTCGGATTCCTTGTCCTCGATGAAGCTGATCGTCTCCTAAACCCAAGGCTACTCAGATTTCATTAATCGGATCCATGGTCAGATTCCACCGATTACTTCCGATGGCAAGAGACTACAGGTGATTGTATGCTCTGCAACTCTGCATTCTATTTGATGTGACAAAATTAGCCGAGAAGATCATGCACTTTCCATGCTGGGTGAAACTGTGCTCCACGTAGAGGTACCGGTCAACCCTAAAACTGACAAAAGTTGGGAGAGAATGAAATCTCATATTCGTACTGATGAAGTTCATGCCAAAGATAATACAAGACCTGGTGGAAGTTCTCCAGAGGGGTGATCTGAAGCTATCAAAATCTTGAAGGGAGAATACACAGTGCGTGCAATCAAAGAACACAAGATGGATCAAGCAATTATTTTCTGCCAAACCAAAATTGACTGTGATAACATGGAACAATACTTTATCCAACAAGGAGGAGGCCCAGATAAAAAAGGACACCAGTTATCTTGTGTTTGTCTGCATGCTGATAGAAACCTTCATGAAAGGAAGCAAAACCTGGAAAGGTTTAAGAATGTTGAGGTGAGATTCCTGATTTGTACAGATGTGGCTGCCAGAGGGATTGATATTCGTGGTGTTCCATATGTTATAAGGACACTTCAACTTAGTTGATGCTAAGAGAAAAATAGTTTCATGGAATCAACCATCATTCTTGCTTGACTAAGGCTGTTTGAATGCAATGAACCACGCATATAAATTGATGAAGGTAGAAACAGAATGTTGATCACCTATGCAGGAACACTCAGATTGCAGCTTCCTGTGCTTCGTCCACAATCACTCACTACCAAGTCCACAATTCAACCCTGTTTCTTCTCAAATACTCCAATGGATACTTTTCCAATAATATGGAAGGAAGGAAACACTTATCTCTGCATTAAGGCTAGATATAAAATTACACTTCTTCAGCCTTCACCACATTGCAGAACCCCAAATGGTCTCTTAAGCATACGTGGTAGAAATCACTAATAAGCCAATTCTTGTAGATAAAATGTTAACATGTTTGGTCTGCCACAATTTATGTTTTCCACCGTAACAATTTATGGAGGACCAGGACATGGAACAAATGGTGTTTTGTAGAATCAGAAGTTCAGAGATATGGAATTTGTCACGCTCACCTGATTCCCACGGAGGCGCAGGTCTGGCTTCGAGTGCTGATGCTTCTTCAATGGTGAAGCGCAGGACTCTGAAGATGGACTCACTGGCTCGCAGGAATATTCCCCTGTGTGTGAAAAGGGAGTATTACCTACTGACGGAATAATGCTCAAGCCTCCCACTCCCTTCCAACCCTCCACGATACCCTTCCTCGATTCCCCGTGAAGTCTCACCTTAGGGTCAGGAAGGATGAGCTCTCCATCCTGCTTCTGATGCAGGGGCGCGTTGAAACCCAGTTACTTCACTGGATTGAGGTTTGATGGGAGTTCAAATAAGCTTGACTATTCAGGTAAGGTGCTGTAAGAGTTCTGTAGCAAGTTCAAAAGTTCAAGCTTAATAATAATGTTCATTGTCTTATTGCAGCAAGTGCTAACGCTTATGTCTTTTTCCCTTCGGGGGCCGGGGTTCGGAATGCCGGAGATAAGGCGCCGACCCGAAGTGAAACGTGCAGTTCCAGTAAATGACAGGTAAGTTCTGGATGAGCGTTCGGGTAATGTCTTTGCATTCGCTCATTCAATGTCTTTGTCTTTTTTCCCCATAGGGGCCGGGGTCCGGAATGCCAGGAAGCAGCAGGACCCAAAATTAAATGGGAATTACCCAACAGGTAAGTCTTAGAAGGAAACGGAGCTTTTCCTATTCCCTTCCTTCTCTCACCTTGTGTTCTTGTCTTTTTCTCTCTAGGCTCTGGGAAGTGGCTGCGGATCTGGATGATCGCTGCTGAAGATGGAGGTGCCCAGGAAAGGTGAGTGAAATGGAGCGATGCAGCGATCGAAGCGAAATGCTTTTAAAATGATGTCTTCCCTTTCAGGATTGTCGGTGTGATGTCTCCGTGATGCTGCTTTAGCAGGTAAGGTCTTCTTTCTCTCCAATTCTCTCTTAGCAGGTGACCCAGGATGCTGACAGGTGTGGCTGAAGTCCAGAAGCAGGAGCTGACACGGTGAGCGTCAAGCTGCGAGGAGCAGAACAACGCGAAGCGTGAGTTGCTGATCGGGTGTGGTTTAAATAGCTTTGGAAGAAGTTCCTGGTATGTATCCTTCCACCGATCAGGTATGTATCCTTACCTGACCACACCCAGGGAAAGTAGTCCCACAGGTAAAGTAGTTCCATTCAGGCCTCAAGAGGGCCTGGATGTAGCAGCATGGTCTGCATCAGGTAAGTGCACATTAAAACACTTGAACACATGTCTAGCTTTATGAGCCTGGCGCCTGAGGCGCCAGGACAGGGGTCCAACATGAGCCTGGCGCCTAAGGCGCCAGGACTGTGTCCAAAGGGCCCCAGCTTGGGCCCGCTGGCACTTCCCTGGGGGAAATGATGCCTGCCTCTGGGGTTGCTGGGTCGGACCTGGCTCCTTGGAGGTAGGCATTGTAAGAGGATTCAACTGAGCACTACAGCCAAGTCAACGCCTAGTCTAGAATACTGAATGAAAACCCTTATTGATATATCTTTATGTCCAGTTCATGCGTTCTGGATGACTACCCCTATATAACACCCCTCTCTTGGAATCCTCCTGACCCCACTGAGCCAAGAAGTAGTTCTGTTTTGCAAGTTAAAAGGTTTAATTGATAATTTAAACAATATATATATATATATATATATCACGCTTTATAATAAATTAATAATTGAATATCACACTTAATCTGAGATGATAAAGATTAACAACGGAGAATCTGGCACTAGCACACTTCTTGATAATCACTAAGGAGTTGACATGAAATGGATAAGATAGCAACAATACTTTTATGGTTTCAAATGGATGCAATGTGGAATGAAATGCAGTAAAGAAAATAACTTGATAGGATTTCAGCAAAGACAATGTAATCACTTTCTTGTACAATTCACCCCCCCTTTTATGCAATGCAAGGAAATGGAAGGAAGGCACACAATTCTCAGAAAGGCAATTCAAATGTAATTCAGTTCACCCAGCAAGCTTAGACTACAGAAGTTGAAAACACAGGCCCAAATGCTTTTAAATGTGCTGGCAATGTAGAAAAAAATATGCTAAAATGCTTTTAATTCCCTCTAGGAGGTTCAGGGTGAGTGAAATCAAGTTAATATTAGTCCAGGCTCACTTTAGCAAGGATCTAGGAGTAATTGGTAGGTTAAACGAATTTTTGGCAAATGAAAGCAAGCAGCAGCAGATTTTTACACGTGAAGAAATTTGCAAATCGCGGTAAAATGTCAAATCGCGGCTAAATTTGCGAATGCGCCGAGCGCGATTACAGAGGAACTACAAGGACTATCACTATCCTTTTGGGGTCCTAGGAAAGCCTAGGATCTCAGCTTCCAGATGAACGTTACTGCAAGTCTCTAGCACAAACGGTCACGGAGATATGAGCGATTAAATAAAGGTCGTTTTTCAGATTGAAATTTTAAAGTTCACAAAGACAAGTGCAGCTTGCAACTAGAAAATCACAGGTGACAGCTTTACAAATGACAGGTGACAGTTAGGAGGCAGTTCTACTTAGATTAAAATAGGATTGAATTATATTATTTTAACTAAGAGATTGGTTCTGCACAGTTTTCTAGGTATTCACACTATATTCTTGAGTGAAATGGGCCTCGCCACGGATCTGGTCAGGTTTTGGACTGGACTCCGGTTCAGCTCTTTGGTTCTGCTAACATTGGCCTGGGTCAGCTCTCTCTCTGGATTCTGAAGATTGAGGGATTTAAAGTCTGGATCTTTCTGCACAGCTTTCTCTAGAGATTGATGGAGGTAAAGTATGGATTTTCCAGCAGAGCGTCCCGCAGCAAATGGATTTGAAGGTCCCTATCTGTCCTGTCTGTCTGCTTTTATGTGTTTTTTTTATGGGTGTGTGTGCAGCATCACTAGACCCTACCCCTCTCCACTTATCATTGGCCAAGCTTTCATTTCTCCCCTGATTGGGGGAGCTAAGTTGTGTCAGAGTGATGTCATTTTACAGCCTGCAGAAAGTCCACTCCTCCTGTCAACTTGCACACAAATCTAGATTTGAACCAAATACATATTTGCAGAGGTACATATTGTTTTAAAATCATATGCACCCATCATGCATTACAGGAGGTATACCCTGTTCAAACTCTGCTCTTCCTGGGGGCTTGCATTCAGAAATGGCAATATTTTGCACTTTTTAACTGGTTTGCAATTTCGGACATTAACCCAAATTTACACACATGTGCGCAAGGAGTATGGACATTAGTTGATGAAGTGTCAGATTTTTCACATGCACACATTTTGAGTAATATCCTCTTTTCCGCTAAAACTCCCCTGAACGTACCACCGGTTCTAAAAACCTCTTAAAATGTGGGCAGAAAAATCACAAGAATTATGGTATCATTTATAAAATTTTCACATGTCCGCTCTATGAGTCATTCATCTTTTTATAGTTATGTTCTGGCCCCAAAGGGGTGTGGTTTTCCTCCAGCACAAGGTTGAATTTCTGGTTTTTCCAGTTCTGCCAAGCCAGCTTGCTCTCACAGGCAGTGCCCCTCCCCTTTGCTTCAGGGGGAAGCTACTTTTATGACATCTGCAATAAACCATCTGCCTGGGTCAGGACAGGGCTTTGTTCAGAGCTCCTGTATTCTGTGGGGGCTCCCCTTAATTCAATTATCAGAGAGATGGCATATCCTTAGTGTGGCCAGCAAAAGGCAGATAGGCCTGGGAACACAGCTGTGACTCAAGTTTCATTCCTGATGGGGGTAGTTGCCAGGCAGAATTCCGTTCCTTAAGCCAGGTTTCAGATAAAATGTCACTTTTTGTTACTCAGTTTAAGTCAAGACAATGTTTACATATGCAGCTAGAATGCTGATTCTAAGTTTAAAACTATGACATTTAAACAATTGCAACCTATGTGACACTCAAAATACGTCACTCATTTCTTTTAAACATTTAGATTTGTAGTGTCTTTCAGTCCAAATTTACTTAAACTGCTGAAATCCACAGCTCAGCCAGTCTTGTTATAAACCTTCAAGTCACTTCAGAATATAACTTTACATTGGATCCACCTCTCAGTAAGTCTTTCTTTGGCATGTTTTGGGTTCATTTATTCAGTTTTCTACAAATTCTGGTGGTTTTAAAACGCCGGCTTTTGGATAGTGGTGAGTACTGGTACTGCACCCCTTTTTGGGATTTAAGAAAATGAATTCCCGACAGTTATGGGTTTGCTTTTGGCAATCAGCATTGCCATTCCCAATGGTTTCAGACTACTGTGTGGGTAGTCCAATGGTGGTTTTAGGCAGTGTCCTTCTGTGCCCATAACATCAGCAAAAATGGGTGGCCGCCTATTCTTCATGCACTTCCCTGGGCATTTTCCGGGAAGCTCTGACCATCACAATGTTTTCATGTCAGTACTGCACAGTTTTGAGGTAGGGCTCGGATGCATGGGTAAATACATCCCACAAGCGCCCCTCTTGCGATGGCCATTCGGTTTCACTGATGGGACTCGCAAGATCTGGGATGTAGTTCTCATCTTCTTCCGGTAGATGGCACAGTTCAGCATCTTTTCCTCCATCCGGTACTGATCGATCGGTTCTCCTCGCCGGTCCTGATGGGAATATTGGGCGGTACCCCGGGCCCCCTTGCGTCATCCTCCCAGTCTCCGGATCATCCTCCTTGGTCATTCTCCATGGTTTCATCTCTCCTAGGATGATAAAGCAAAAGCGGCAATACCTACTCATAGACGTTTTTTCACCACTGTTGAGATAGTGGGGCAGCATATGCATTTCATCATAACGAAACATTACATTCTTATTTTGAAAAAAAACCAGTATAACTAAGAGACAGTTTCATGCAAATCACAATATTTTAGAGACTAGATGTGGTATGTTTTATGGTTGGAACTGAATTAATCTGAGACAGTACCCGCTAGGATTCCAGAGGATTCCTCCAGTTGTTGCAGAGTGTGCCTGGGATGGCAACATTTCAACTGGTTTATGTGGACCCACTTGTCTTCCCCCGCTGCCAAAGGACCTTTGGGGATGTGGATTTTGTAGGCCACAGGGGAGATTTTGTCTATAATCTCAAAGGGTCCTTTCCATGTAGGCAAAAATTTTCGCTGTTTTGCCTGGTTTCTTTGGAAGTTGTATAGATAGACCCGGTCTCCCACCTGATATTCCTTCCTGGAAGTTTTCAGGTCATAATGGGTCTTCATGCTATCAGCCGATCTTTCTAGATTCCGCTGAGCGTAAGCAAAAGCATGTTGGAGGTGTTTCCTTAAATTCTCCACATACTCATGAGTTGTGGAGGCATTTACCAGTGTCTGCTCTTGGGTCCTGTAGAGCAAATGCTGAGGAAGCACCATCTTGCGCCCAGTCATCAACTCAAATGGTGACATTTTGGTTGCAGATGAAGGGGTAGATCTGATGGCCATTAGGACCAGAGGTAATCGGATATCCCAACTTGGCCCAGAATCTGCCACAAACTTTTTTAAGATGCTCACAATTGTCCGGTTATATCTCTCTACTGCCCCAGAAGAAGCTGGTCTATAAGCAATATGCAGCTTTCTCTTGACCCCCAGTATCTCCCACATCTTTGTCATTACTTCACTGGTGAAGTGGCTACCTCTGTCTGACTCAATCCTTTGAGGTAGACCAAAACGGGAAAAGATGTGGTTAATCATCAAGGCAGCTGCCGTTTCTGCCTTGCAGTTTGGGGCTGGGAGACATTCCACCCACTAAGTGAACAAACATGTCACAGTCAACATGTACTTATTCCCCCTAGCAGAGCGAATCACGGGGCTTACAAAGTCGATTTGTAAATCTGACCATGGCAGTGTCATCCCCCGCTTTTGGAGAGGCGCACGGTGCGTGAGGGATGATGGCTGAAATTGTGCACTCACGAGACACCCCTTCAAGTATTGGTCAAGGTCCTGCCCCATGTGTGGCCAGTATGCAACCTCTCTTAAGATTTCCAATGTTGTGTGAAACCCCCCTATGACCGGCGGTGGCCGCATCATGGGTGTGACTTAACATCAGGCTTCGGAATGAGGTAGGAACCATCCCCTGATCGTGGCCAGCTTTGGATTTCCTTACCAGCAAACCGTCTTGGATCCAGAACATTTTTGGACATTTCATCAACACTCTTAGGTCCTCTTTCCCAATGTAATCGGTATCCGTCAGAGGAAAGTTCTCAGGGTCCTCAAGGTGTTGGTAAAACTTACCAATAATTGGATCCCCCTTCTGAGCGGTAATCAAATCAGCATCAGCGGTCTCCTTGCTCCATTGTGCAATTGAAAGGTCGTTGTGAGCATTTGTCTGGGACCTAGTGATAGCAGTGACCTGGATTTCCCCCAACAGGGACTCAATCTCAATTAGATCCCCTTGGATGGCCCCGGTTTTGGCCAACTGATCAGCTAAGTCATTTCCAGTTTTGTCTGGTCCCTCTACTTTGGAATGACCCTTGATCTTTTTCCAATAGATGGTCATCTCATTCGAGGTGACCAGATCATCAATGTTTTGGATCAACTTCCCATGTTTCAAGGGTTTGTTGTGAGCACTTAACATGCCTCTGGTTTTCCAATTAACCAGGTGCTCCACGAACCCATTCCGTACATAATCCGAATCTGTGATTATGACCAGTTCGTGGAGTTGATGCTGGACAGCAGTGAGGATGGCCTGATGCACAGCCATCAATTCTGCCACCTGACTACTTCGGGGACCAATTTTGTATCCAGCGGAGGGTTCTGGGGACTCATTCACCCATGCATTCCCTACGCCGGCCACCAGTTCTTTCTCCCCGTTGTTGTCAACATGGTAAGAGCATCCATCCACATAGACAGTGGGCATTCCCTCACACTTGTCCTCTTCAAAGACTTTGTGTGGGGAATTAAGGTATGCCTCCGTGTTGTCCTTTATTTTTAGACTTTCGTCCTCGAGACAGTTTTCTCTGGCACAATCATGCAAGTCAGCCAGACCTTGCGCGAGGGGACTCTTCTTGTTTTGGCCATATCTGACCTCCACAGGAAAGCCTTGCATTGACAGAATAAAGGAAGTAATTCGGGAATTATTCACATTTCCGGCCCGGATTCTGTCACTTTGGAGATATTGCAGAGGCTGGTGTGGAGTCTCCACTATGATGTGTTCCCCCTGGATAAACGGGCGGTAATTCTTCAATGCCCACACCGTTGCCAGGAGTGCCTTCTCACAATCGTTGAATTTTTCCTCCACAGAGGATAAAGTTTTGCTCGCATAGGAGATTACTTTATTGACCCTGTCATGCTTTTGGTATAATACTGCCGTCAAGCACGTATTAGAGAACCCCGTCTCCAGGAAGAACTCCTTGTTTCTGACAGGGTAAGCTAGGCAAGGCGCTTGTGTGAGGCTTCTCTTGAGTTGTCTTACTGCCTCGGCTTGTTCTGGACCCCATTCCCACTTGACCCCCCCCCTCAGGAGATGGATCAGGGGTCTGGTGATCTCTGCATAGCCCTCAATGAACTTTCTGCTGTAATTAGTCAGTCCAAGGAGGCTCCTTAGTTCTCGCAGAGTTGTGGGGTCTTTCAGTTTCTGAAGTGCTTCCACTTTCTTTTCCTGGGGACAGAGACCCTGAGGAGTAATCTCATGCCCCAAGAAATAAACACGGGTTCTGCACCACTGTGCTTTTTGAAAGGAAAGTTTTTCTCCGGCGGCCCTCAACTGGGTCAGAACATAACGGATCTCCGCTATGTGTTCCTCCACAGGTGAACTTTTGATGAGGACATCATCTACATAAGCCAGGTTACCCCTCGCACCCAGGTCGGGCATGGCCTTATGTAGGAAAATGTTGAATTCATTGCCGGAGTTGAGGTATCCAAAGGGAGTCCGGGTCCATGTATACTGCTGGCCCCCAAAGGTAAAAGCCAGTTTGTATTGGTCCTCCCTGCTGACAGGCACGGTCCAGTATCCATTGGTCAGGTCTATTGCAGTGAATACCTGTGACCCCTGGATCTGGGCCAGCCCTTGGTCAATGTAGGGCAGAGGCCATCGGGAAGTATGGACCCGTTTGTTGAGCTCCCTGAGGTCGGCGCAGAGTCTCCACTGGCCGTTTGGCTTCAATATTCCCAGCACCGGATTATTGAAGGTGCTGTGGACTGGACGGATTATTCCCCGGGACTCAAGGTTCTTAATTATTTCAGTAAGGGACTCCATGGATGCGAGAGGCAAACGATATTGCTTCACAAACACTGGAGTCATGCCAGGGTCCGTGGGGATTGTTGTTGTGTGGATGTCAGTGCGACCACAGTCATATGAGTCTACCGCAAAGAGATCTTGGAAATCCAAGAAAACTTGTTTCAACTTTTGCTTTTGTTCCAGAGTCACACAGGCATCAGCTAGGTTGACTCTCTTCCACCATCTGCCTGAAGCCTGGAAAGACTTCTGGTTTGGCTATCTCAGCGGCCTCCTCCAACTGGGTGGAGAAGTCCCTGGTCAGAGTGCTGATTTGGACTGGAGGCCCCAGGTGGGAAAGGCAGCCTTCATGAACCTAGAAAATCACCTCATCCCTCCTGAAGTCACACGTCACATCTTCCTTACCATAAGGGCAGGAAGTGTACACCAGGAAGTTCCCCCCATGCCGGGTAAAAATCCTGTCTGGTGTTGTTTTGTCCTCACTGTCACTGTCAAAACAGTCCTTGGGGATTGGTCCTAACAGTTCATTTATTAAGTCGATGGAAAAATGTCGGTCATCAACCGCCATTCCAATAATGGTGCCTGCGGCTAGAGTAATACTCTTTAAGTCGCTGTTATCCACCTCCATTGGAATGGTGTCATGTTCTATGTTGACTAATGGAGTTGGGTTTACCCCCAACCCTTGCTGTTGGAGAGAAGCATTTAGATGTATGTAAGCATCAGGGTTTTTCAACTCTTGTCCTCTTTTAACTTTCACTTCCAGGGAGAATTGTCGGGTCCTTTCTGGGATGGTGACTTCCTCTTTGATCTGAATCTCAACTGCATAAGGTAGCAATTGAGCTGACCTAAATGCTTTTTCTGGATCATCAAAGCCCATGGGATTATCCGCTAATCGGGACCAAGCTTTGAAGTTTATTAGGTCCAAACTAATGGCAAAGCGATTGAGAATGTCACTGCCTAAGTAAAAGGCGGCAGGGACGTCTCGCACGACCCAACAATTGTGGACTATGCTCTTGTTGCCAAAGGAGATTTTGAGCATACACCTGCTTGGCAGGAGATGTTTGGAATTGGGTGCTTCCAGGTCCATTTCCCATTCATCTATCAGTTTGAATGTGGGAATGTCTGGATCTTTTGGGAGTTGGCGAAACATGGCTTCGCTGATGAAGCTCCTACCGTTGTTCACACACACTCGAGCGAGAACAGAGTCCTTCCCATCATTTAATTGAACAGGGATGAACAACTGCTCTCCAATTTGCTGAATATCAGCCAGGCTCTGAGCTGCTTTCACATCTTTCTGGACTATAAGAGTGGGAGTTTCTGATTGTGGATTAGTATAGAATCTCAGGGTGTTTCCTTCCAGCGTGGAGTACCACTTTAGACTGGAAGGAAGGTTGATTTTCAGAAATAGAGAGGACCCTCCATCACCAGTCTGTTGTCCTACTGCTATTACTGTCACGTCTGGAATTTGGTTATTCTGGAAGTGGAATTCTACTTGGTCAGATTTTTGTTCAACCATGTGGCAGGTGCCGTTTAAACTAACATGGTTGACACTCTGTTTTAATTTTATGGGTCGGCTAGTCTGGGTCCAGAGGACCTTGTTTACACAATCTATTAGGGGTGACAACCTTCTCAGGAGGTCATTCCCTAGTAAACAAGGGGTGCCCTCTGGAGACACTACTATGGCCGGGTGTTTCAACTTGTGTCGCCCGATCTTAATGTCCAAGTCTGCAGTCCCCTCAACGGGAATTTCCTTCCCGTCAAAGTTCTGCAGTTGTCCAGGAAGAGAGGTGAGAGGAATTTGGTAATTCTCTCCCCTTCCTGCATTCAGTTCATCAAAGGCCCTTCTGGACAGAAGGGTGGCTTGAGATCCCGTGTCCACCAGCGCTGAAATCGTACCCTGCCCCTGTACTTGTACCGGGGCATAGTATCTTCCCTCCTTCTCCTCCAGGGGGCACAGATAATGCACATTTTTGGACAACTGGTGGGCTAACTTTCTGGTTTTGGACATTGCAAGAGAAGAAATTTGGGCAGAATTCTGTGGAGAGCCTTGGGAATCTGAAAGAAAAATTTGGCAACTGGAGATCAGAGCCATTGTGGGTTCCCCTGGCTCCGGTTCTGGGCCGCCCCCCCTTTTTGGAGGCATTCACCAGGATGGGTTTGAACCAGGGGAGTTTCTTGCTGTTGGTTCTGGGATGAGATGGTGGGTGGCAGTAGCTCAGTCTCCACATCTCCCCAGTCTGGATTTGCATCCCTAGGGACCCATTTTTCTTTGGGAGAGTTCCCCCCTTTCTGAAGGAGAAGATCCTTTTCCCAGGATCCTCTGAGGATGCCTCTCCCTCAAATTGGAAGATCTGTACCTCCTCCTCAAACTGAGTCTGTTTGGGTCTTTTGTTTCTCCTACCACCCCTCTGCTCCTTAGGAGGCAGACTTTCAGGGGCAAGAGATTTTGTTTCCGGTTCCTGGGTTTCCAGGGGCTGTTTACAAGTGAGGAAGGAAGCTTCCTCCAAGGCTTTACACCCCCTTCCCTTTGTGCCTCCTCCCTGGGAACCGGTGAGTTATCGGGGTGCTGCCCCCGTCATTGTTCTGGAGCACCAGGTCCAGAGTTGGTTGCGTTCTGCGCCGGCATGCCGATCTGAGGGTTCTGCTGAGCCCTCAGTATGTGACCCAGATCCCGCGCCATGTTTTGAACCTGGCGCTCTAACTGGGAAACCCGCTCAGGCTGATATGGGGCCCTGTTTTCTCCCCTGGGCTGATCCTGGGAAGGGTAGCTATCCCTTCTTTGGTAGTACCCCTGGTTGGGAAGATTTGGGTACCCCTCCACCCTTGGCCTCCCCTCTCCCGGATTAGGTTGTCTGGGCTCAGGGAATTGGGGAAAGAAGGGTGGAGGATTTTGGGGCTGGAAATTGGGTGGATACCTTGGGAAAAAGTTCTGCCCAGGATTCGGAGAATTTCTGCTCTCCGGTGGAAAGTTAGGAGGAAAGTTCCCTGGGTTAGGTTCTTGGCTGGATCTCCCCCCTTGGGCTGGAGGAGTCCACACATAACCCAGGATGGGTCTGTTTCCCTTGTAACGGGGGCTTACATAATCAGGAGAGCGAGGGACCCCATTTGTGGGGCTGCCTCCCTGGCCCCCTGTCTGTGACTGGCCCGAGGACCTTCTGGGCCTAGCATTATTAGGTGCAGGTAGGTTTTTAGGCCCCCCCATCTCCAAATCCAAAACGGGGGTGACCTTTACCTCTGCCACCTTGGCAGCAGCAGGGGTGCTGTTGGCTTTGGGGTTTTTCTGGGCATTACTTTTGCTATCTACCGGTTTCTGCACCTCATAGATCCGGGTAGCCTGTTCAATGACCCAGTCTAAAGATCTTTTCTCGTGAAAATCCCTCACGAGCTGGGTCATTATGTATTTGGGCAAGGCATGAAAAAATGTATTGATGAATTCTCTACTGTCTGTGCGCACCCTTCTGGTGGTCTGCGCAAAAGCACGTTTCAGTTCTTGCACAAATTCTTGTGGGGCCTGATCCTCCCCACATTGCAAATTGTAGGCTGCCTTGCGAGCCTCTTGAGAATTTCTATGAATGGAAAAATGTTTCAAGGTGGCCGCCTTATAGGTGGACCATCTTAAATGATTTTGGTCCTCCAGCCCCGCAAAGAAATTGGAGTATTCCGGGGAGAAGGTCCACTTTACATATTGAATACAGCTTTGGCTGACCTTCAAATGGAAAGTCTCCATCATTTGCTCAAACAACTCTAAGTGCTCCCAAACAGAATACTTAGCGTTCTTATGGTAAGGCGTGATGACGCTCCTGATCGCCTTAATCTGCTTTAAGGGGTCCTTAAGCAAGGCCCTTTTTGCCTTACTGGCCCTTTTGGTTCGGGTAACCCTGGTCCATTCATCCTCTGACTCAGAGGCACTGCTCCCAGAGGTTCCCGTCAGATCTTCCAGGTTTTCCCGGATTCTGCGAGCCTGGGAAAGGCTGGCAGAATGCGGGGACCTGGTCTCCTTTTTCCTGTAGTGCTCAGAGGAGTCCTCAGATCCCTCCTTGCTGCCAAGATTTGCTGGGTACCCCCCCCACTGACCTAACTGGGCAGAGGTTTTCAGGATGCCCTTAAGGGGCCTACTCTCCTGGGGTTCCCCACTGAACTGTAATGTACTTGGGTGCCCATACCCGGATGCCCACCCCTCCATTCCTGAGTGGTACTGGCCTATGAGCCCCATACTTTTAGCTGGATAGTAATCTGCCATCCCTGTGGCCCTGTGCTCATGTGCGCCAGGGGACATGGGGGTGGCAGAGTCCAGGGACTGAGAGAGATACAGGCCTCTGGTACTAGGGCTCCTGAGGTTATGCTCAGGAGTTTCCCTTTCCCAGCGAACCTCATCTCTATCCGCCCCTGCTCCCTGTTGCAATGCAAGAGCCTGCATTTGTGCTTTCAGTTCCTCAGTCAAGGCCTTACTAGACTCTATCAGTCTCTCCTGCATCGCTACCTGTTGTTGGAGCCTATCATTGTGTTGACAGAGGGCCTCATTTTCCCTCTGTGCTTCCTGGTTGGTCCTGTAGAACTGGGCCAGTCTTTGCTGCAGGAGATTTACCTCCTGAGTCCCATCCCTACTGGCCTGCTCCTTTCTTGCCAGAGCATCTTCCACCCTTCTGGTGTGCTCTACCAAGTTCTGGTTTTCTTTTTAGAGGTCACCCAGCCCCTGGAGGGCCAGGTGATTTTCTTCAATTTCCTTTTTTAAGTGGCAGACTTCCTGGCCTAAAGTGTCTCTTTCCTGACTGAGAGCCTGCATCTGTGCCGCCAGGTCGTCCCTTTGCCTTTGGAATGCACCAGCTTTCTGGCGCTCCTGGTCAAATTCTGCCTGGGTATCCAGGTCTTTCAAACTCAGTTTATTGCTCTCCTCTTTCTCTCTATCTAGCTGGCTTTGCAGGGTGACTACCTGCTCCGCGCATGCCCTGTTGAAATTGATCTGTTGCTCCAACTTTTTCTGGTTCTGCAGTAAGGAGTCCAAACTGTCTTGGTGCTCCTTCTGCAGGGCCAGAAATCTGGTATCCTGGTCTGTCTTCTCCTGTTGTAGGATGCCCATATCCTCTTTTATTTTAATGATATATTGCCTACTATCATTTTCTGACTCCTGGCTCCTGAGCAGCCTCTGCTCAGAAGAGTCCAGCTCAGATTGGGCCTTCTGTAATGCCAGCAGTTGCCTACTCGCCAGATCTTGGCCTTCAGCACATTTGTCCTGCATGGCTCCCATATGTAAATATAAATATGCCGCTACCCTGGCAATCTTATTGTGTTCATCTTTGGCTTTAGGAGCCATATATAGTTCACTCAGGGCCACATGTAATGGACCCTGATCTCTCCATAGGTTTGACCCTGTTTCAGTGACCTGTCGCGTGATGGCCTGCAACCAGGCATCCTGGCCCTGTTCAGTCCATTCACCTCTCACAAATAGTTTATGTAAGAGGTGCTCTCTGGCTATTTTCATGTCTACTAAGGTCGTCATTCTAGAGATTGGTCTCTGTCCTGACTTACAGAAATTAGTATTTTATTTTTGCAAAACAGACCTTTTTCTTAGAGCGTTCCTATGAGGAGTGCTTTACAGCGTAACACAGCGTGGTGATCCAACCGGATATGTGTATCTGGTCAGCTGGCACGCTGTATTAATCTGCACAAATGGTAGATCTAACCCAAACGTCCGGCACGAGCCCCCAATTTGTAAGAGGATTCAACTCAGCACTACAGCCAAGTCAACGCCTAGTCTAGAATACTGAATGAAAACCCTTATTGATATATCTTTATGTCCAGTTCATGCGTTCTGGATGACTACCCCTATATAACACCCCTCTCTTGGAATCCTCCTGACCCCACTGAGCCAAGAAGTAGTTCTGTTTTGCAAGTTAAAAGGTTTAATTGATAATTTAAACAATATATATATATATATATATATATATCACGCTTTATAATAAATTAATAATTGAATATCACACTTAATCTGAGATGATAAAGATTAACAACGGAGAATCTGGCACTAGCACACTTCTTGATAATCACTAAGGAGTTGACATGAAATGGATAAGATAGCAACAATACTTTTATGGTTTCAAATGGATGCAATGTGGAATGAAATGCAGTAAAGAAAATAACTTGATAGGATTTCAGCAAAGACAATGTAATCACTTTCTTGTACAATTCACCCCCCCTTTTATGCAATGCAAGGAAATGGAAGGAAGGCATACAATTCTCAGAAAGGCAATTCAAACGTAATTCAGTTCACCCAGCAAGCTTAGACTACAGAAGTTGAAAACACTGGCCCAAATGCTTTTAAATGTGCTGGCAATGTAGAAAAAAATATGCTAAAATGCTTTTAATTCCCTCTAGGAGGTTCAGGGTGAGTGAAATCAAGTTAATATTAGTCCAGGCTCACTTTAGCAAGGATCTAGGAGTAATTGGTAGGTTAAACGAATTTTTGGCAAATGAAAGCAAGCAGCAGCAGATTTTTACACGTGAAGAAATTTGCAAATTGCGGTAAAATGTCAAATCGCGGCTAAATTTGCGAATGCGCCGAGCGCGATTACAGAGGAACTACAAGGACTATCACTATCGTATTGGGGTCCTAGGAAAGCCTAGGATCTCAGCTTCCAGATGAAAGTTACTGCAAGTCTCTAGCACAAACGGTCACGGAGATATGAGCGATTAAATAAAGGTTGTTTTTCAGATTGAAATTTTAAAGTTCACAAAGACAAGTGCAGCTTGCAACTAGCAAATCACAGGTGACAGCTTTACAAATGACAGGTGACACTTAGGAGGCAGTTCTACTTAGATTAAAATAGGATTGAATTATATTATTTTAACTAAGAGATTGGTTCTGCACAGTTTTCTAGGTACTCACACTATATTCTTGAGTGAAATGGGCCTCGCCACGGATCTGGTCAGGTTTTGGACTGGACTCCGGTTCAGCTCTTTGGTTCTGCTAACATTGGCCTGGGTCAGCTCTCTCTCTGGATTCTGAAGATTGAGGGATTTAAAGTCTGGATCTTTCTGCACAGCTTTCTCTAGAGATTGATGGAGGTAAAGTATGGATTTTCCAGCAGAGCGTCCCGCAGCAAATGGATTTGAAGGTCCCTATCTGTCCTGTCTGTCTGCTTTTATGTGTTTTTTTTATGGGTGTGTGTGCAGCATCACTAGACCCTACCCCTCTCCACTTATCATTGGCCAAGCTTTCATTTCTCCCCTGATTGGGGGAGCTAAGTTGTGTCAGAGTGATGTCATTTTACAGCCTGCAGAAAGTCCACTCCTCCTGTCAACTTGCACACAAATCTAGATTTGAACCAAATACATATTTGCAGAGGTACATATTGTTTTAAAATCATATGCACCCATCATGCATTACAGGAGGTATACCCTGTTCAAACTCTGCTCTTCCTGGGGGCTTGCATTCAGAAATGGCAATATTTTGCACTTTTTAACTGGTTTGCAATTTCGGATATTAACCCAAATTTACACACATGTGCGCAAGGAGTATGGACATTAGTTGATGAAGTGTCAGATTTTTCACATGCACACATTTTGAGTAATATCCTCTTTTCCGCTAAAACTCCCCTGAACATACCACCGGTTCTAAAAACCTCTTAAAATGTGGGCAGAAAAATCACAGGAATTATGGTATCATTTATAACATTTTCACATGTCCGCTCTATGAGTTATTCATCTTTTTAGAGTTATGTTCTGGCCCCAAAGGGGTGTGGTTTTCCTCCAGCACAAGGTTGAATTTCTGGTTTTTCCAGTTCTGCCAAGCCAGCTTGCTCTCACAGGCAGTGCCCCTCCCCTTTGCTTCAGGAGGAAGCTACTTTTACGACATCTGCAATAAACCATCTGCCTGGGTCAGGACAGGGCTTTGTTCAGAGCTCCTGTATTCTGTGGGGGCTCCCCTTAATTCAATTATCAGAGAGATGGCATATCCTTAGTGTGGCCAGCAAAAGGCAGATAGGCCTGGGAACACAGCTGTGACTCAAGTTTCATTCCTGATGGGGGTAGTTGCCAGGCAGAATTCCGTTCCTTAAGCCAGGTTTCAGATAAAATGTCACTTTTTGTTACTCAGTTTAAGTCAAGACAATGTTTACATATGCAGCTAGAATGCTGATTCTAAGTTTAAAACTATGACATTTAAACAATTGCAACCTATGTGACACTCAAAATACGTCACTCATTTCTTTTAAACATTTAGATTTGTAGTGTCTTTCAGTCCAAATTTACTTAAACTGCTGAAATCCACAGCTCAGCCAGTCTTGTTATAAACCTTCAAGTCACTTCAGAATATAACTTTACATTGGATCCACCTCTCAGTAAGTCTTTCTTTGGCATGTTTTGGGTTCATTTATTCAGTTTTCTACAAAATCTGGTGGTTTTAAAACGCCGGCTTTTTGATAGTGGTGAGTACTGGTACTGCACCCCTTTTTGGGATTTAAGAAAATGAATTCCCGACAGTTATGGGTTTGCTTTTGGCAATCAGCATTGCCATTCCCAATGGTTTCAGACTACTGTGTGGGTAGTCCAATGGTGGTTTTAGGCAGTGTCCTTCTGTGCCCATAACATCGGCAAAAATGGGTGGCCGCCTATTCTTCATGCACTTCCCTGGGCATTTTCCGGGAAGCTCTGACCATCACGATGTTTTCATGCCAGTACTGCACAGTTTTGAGGTAGGGCTCGGATGCATGGGTAAATACATCCCACAGCATCATGACAGAATTAGATGTATACCGAATTGTAAATTGTAAAGGTATGGAATCCATTGCAGGATTATAATTTGCAGGATCAAGAGCTCGCAGATTGAGTTGTGGTATCGGGAATATTTGACACTGTAGTTGCAACATCCTTTTTTTTAGGACTGGCAGTTGTAAGATCATGAAATGCTTTATCAGAGGATTTTAGAATGTAGAGTTATAGCACTACGTGATGTTGGACCATTATTTATATTATTACAAATAGTCAGATATGGAGATTTTATATAATGTGTTGCATTATCAATAGATGTATTATATTCTGGATGACTAAGAGAAGCTTTGCGATAAGTGGTATATCAGTCAGTTTTACTCCCTGTTAACAAGCAAATGTTGGCAACAAAACAAGAATAGGTCATACAAATATTCTCAATAAATAATAGAAATTCACTGACATGAATACATATTTTCAGATCGGCATTACAAGCAGAGTGAGCAGTGCCAAAGAAAGGAGCTCTATTTTTTATTATGGCCTGATGTGAAGAGAAACTTAATGTTAACAATTGCATCTTTTAATTTGTATGATTTGCTAATCTATGTTGCTTCACTGCACTTTTCACAATTCATAATCCTGGTATATGTATACACACATACAATGAAGTTTGGTTTTGTCACGCCTGCACACCTCAGGGTTCCCAGTCTCCCCAGTGCCCCCCGCCCCCGGTTCCTCTAATCCCACCAGTTCTTGTGCCCGATTCCGGGACTCAGTGCCCTCCTCACTTTCCTGTGTGCCATTGCGTGGATTCCTTTGCAGGGAATAAAGCGAGCCATTTTTGTGAAGGAATCGATAACCACCCACAGAGTGTAAAATCCCTGGACCCGGGGTAAGTCAGTAATGAAATCCATGGTCAAAGTGTGCTAGGGTCTGGGAGGGATGGGCAAGGGGAGAAGGAGACCCAAAGAACGGCCTCCACGGTGTTTACATCGTGCACAGATGACCCACGTGTTGAAGTAACACTCCACGTCCCTTTTCATGGACGGCCACCAGCACCATCGCTTCAATAATGCCAAAGTACGTGATTGGCCGGGGTGTCCAGGCACAGGGGCGTCGTGGGACCATTCCAGGGCCATGTTGCAGGCAAGAATAGTGTCTCCGAAATGAAGGCTAGACCATCGCGGATCACAGGGTCCCATTCGGACAACTGATCGGGGTTTAGGACAACCCACTCCCGTACAGCCTCGAGTAATGGCAGAGAAGGGGTACATAGACAAACCACCTTGCCGCAGTCTACGAGAGTATCAGGGTATACTGGCAAGGCCACTCCCCCAGGGGATCGGGACAAGGCATCGGCCTTTCCGTGGGCCACACCTGAACAATGCTTGATGAAGAAGTCAAAAGCTGCAAAAAATAAATGCCATCTGACCTGCCTGCTTTTGATACACTTCAGGGATGCTAAGTCCTGTAGGTTCTGATGGTCTGAGTACACAGTGACCCTATGTCTCGCATCCAAGAGTTGATGACGCCAAACATGGAAGGCGTCCATGACTGTCTAACAGTTCTTTTTCTGTCACTGTGTAGTGCGCCTCAGCGTCAGTGAATTTGCGCGAGTGAAAGGCCACGGGGTGGAGCCGGCCGGTTGTGGAACATGTCTGTGACAAAACCGCACCAAGGGCAAAGGAGGAGGCGTCGGCCTCCACGATGAATGGCAGTTCCGGGTCCGGATGTTGCAGGACAGGTGCTGCAGTGAACGCTAGCTTTAGGGCCTCGAATGCCTGTTGGTGAGTATCCGACCACAGAAAAGGAATGCAAGGTCTAGTCAAAGAGGTGAGGGGTGCCACTAGAGATGAGAACCCAAAGGTAAAGCGCCTATAGAAATTAGCGAAGCCAAGAAAAGATTGCAACGCCTTCAGGTTTTTGGGAACAGGACAGTCTAATACAGCCCTCACCTTAGAAGAGTTCATGGCCAACCCCCCAGGTGTGATGTGAAAACCAAGGAATTCCACGGTGTCCGCATGGAACTGACACTTCTCGGGCTTGGCAAATAAGGAGTGTTTCTGCAGACGATTCAACACCTCCCGTACGTGTTGTACGTGTTCTTTCAGGTCCTGGGAGAAGATCAGAATATCGTCTAGATACACCACAACGAACACGTCCAGGATATCGGAAAAGATCTAATTCATAAATCTCTGGAACGTGGCCAGAGTGTTGTATAGACCAAACGGCATTACCGTATATTCATAGGGCCCATAGCAGGTACAAAAGGTGGTTTTCCATTCATCGCCAGGTCGTACACGGACCAGGTTGTACGTCCCTCAAAGGTCTAACTTAGGGAAGATGGAGGCGTGAGTAAGGCGATCAAGCAAGGGTGTAATCATGGGAATGGGATACTGTTTTTTTTCTGTGATAGCATTGATCCGATGATAGTCCACGCATGCGCGCAGATCCCCCTCCTTTTTAGGGATGAAGAAAATGGGACTAGCCGCTGGGGAAGTGGAAGGGCGAATGTGACCTAAGCGGAGGGATTTCTGGATATATTCCTTCAGAACCAGGTCTTCAACGGGGGAAAGGGAATAGATCCGGCCGGTGGGAATGGTACTCCCAGGTATCAAATCTATCGGACATTCATATGGGCGATGTGGTGGGAGCACTTCTGATGAACCCCGATCAAACACCCCTGCGTAGTCCTGGTATTGGGTAGGAACAAGCATGGAAATCAGTCCCACTGTATGGTGTCCTATCGGGAGAACAGTGGTATCCCCAATGGTTAAGTGTGCAATGGCCCTAAAGCCTGAGCGTGCGTGGTGTCCCTGGTAGGTGCGGGAAGACAATAGTGTTGGCAGAGATCTGATTCAAAGTGCTCAGAACCTGCTTTCCAGTCTATCAATGGGTTATGTTCCTGGAGCCATGGGATCCCCAGTATGATATCGAACTGGGGCATTGCAATAAGGTCAAAGCTCAGAGTTTCCTTATGTATTGATTGGATTGTCACCAACAAAGGGGCTATCTGCTGTTTAATGGGCCCAGATATCAGTGAAGTGCCATCCACCGCCTGTACTGGTTCAGGTCAGGTCTTGGTCAGAAGGGGTAGATTCAGGGAGTGTGCAAGCACGATCTCTATATAGTTACCCATAGCCCCGGAATCTATGATGATCGTTACCTGATGAGAGATTACGGGCGTGGGTTGCATAACGGCTTGCACATGGATTGGCCTCATGCGACCGAAAGCGGGTATAGGATTTGGGGTGAAACAGGAAGTGCTCGACCCAACCCCCGGTTCTAGGGTCGAGCAGTCTGAAAGCCCAATGTCTTGAGTTTGGGCCTACGGGGACCCTCCATGACATAGTGACCGGTTAACCCACAATAAAAACAAGCATTGTCCACCCTCCTATGCTCCCTCTCCGTGGGCGTGATCTGACTCCGTATGCCCCCTATCTGCATGGGTTCATGATTGGCGTTGGGGGTAGCTGGGACGACAGATTGTGCCGGGGTGTGAGAAATACAGGCCTAAACCCTGCGTTCTGAACACCGGGCTTCTACCTGTAAGGCTAGATTGACTAAATCCTAAAACACGGTTGGCAATGAGGGAACAACCGCGAGAGCGTCCTTCATGGAATTACACAGGCCCCTGTAAAACACAACAGATTTTTTGCTTTCGGGCCAAGACGTCTCTGCTGCCAGTTGATTAAACCTGGTTATATATTCAATCAGAGGACCTCTCCCTTGTCCCAGATCCAAGGGTTCTAGATCCCGGGATTGTACTTTGTGACGGGTATCGAATACCCGTGACATCTCTGTGACAAGAAGGTCAAAGTCATAAAGGGCCGGGTTGTTGTTGTCAAGGAGGGGATTAGCCCAGGCTGCGGCTGTACCAGCTAAGTGGGAGAGAGTAAAGGCTGCCTTAGTGGTTGAGTCTGGAAAGGCCTGGGGCCTACATAGATTCAAGAAGGTCCTGAACTTACAGGGGTCTCTGTGATACCTCTAGGGGGCAGCCAGGGGGAAAGGAGAAGGTAGGACCACCGGTATGGGACCCTGAGGGGGTGACACAGAAGGTGGAGCAGGCTGTGAACTTGAAGGGGTATCCCCGAACTCTGCAAGGGGTGCCTGGTGCTTTGGATACTGTCCAGACGTTGATGTATGGCAGTGTTAGCTGCGGCCATGTCAGCACGTAACACGGTTATGGCTTCCACCATAGCAGCCAAAGGTTCGTCCGCAGCCCCCTCCATGACTACAGGACAGGATGGCTTCATAGTCTGACTGTCGTGTAGTCAGAAGAGTCCTATGTCCACAAGTGCCGCACAGAGAGAGTTAATAGTACTCCCTGTACAACCTTTGAGGCCACAGGTGGGAGATCGTCTTCCAGAACCGCAGACCTCTTGGAACCCCGGACCACTGTAAACAAAGCACTGGTTAAGTGTACGGCACAACAACCACCACTGACCAAACAAGAACAAATGGAAAGGTCTTACCCACAGAGGCGGTGACTTGATAGTCTGTACTAATAGGGTTTCCGGGACTCACCAAGGGCCCTCCTAGCGGGAGACGTGTGCCAGTAGGTCAGGTGTAATATTCGTGAACCGGGCTCACCTGGTATTAAAGTCCTGGACAAGGGAACCAAAGAACGTAATGCCAAAGGGTCGAGCAAGCAGGAGTCCAAAAAACAGTCCGTGATACATGATGAGTAATCCAATAACAGTAGAAGGCAAAACCAGGGAGATCCAAGAGCAAATCTGTAAGGCAATCCAAGGTCAATTTCCAGGTGATCCAAAGTCAGAATACGTAGCGCCGAACAGTGTCCAAAATTAAACAGCTGTGAAGCATCAGATGTTCCGATGCGGCTGTTTAAATACTGGCGCTTTGTTTCCTTCTCGGACACGTGATCCGCAAGTTCCAATCACGTGACACGTAGGGGCATCACATGTGCATGTCTTTTTGGTCACGTGGAACATGGCCACATCACGTGAGCGAGGAGCTCTGGCCGTGGTATGCGGAAGTGCGGCATGAAGCCGGTCTTTCAATCGCTATGGGACTTTCCACTGAAGTGGTCGTCGCAGCGAGTGAGCAGCTGCAGGCTGGAATCCACGCAATGGCACACGGGAAAGTTAGGAGGGCACTGGTGGGATTAGAGGAACCGGAGGGGGCACTGTGGAGACTGGGAACCATGAGGTGTGCAGGCGTGACAGGTTTCAAAAAGATAGTAGCTTTAGAGTAAATATATGTTTCTATGTCACTAAAAAATACAACAATTGGGCATTGGAGTTACATGTTTAGTTATATTTAATGTCCCAACTTCAAAAACAGACAGTAACACACTCCCACCTCAGAATTTTTTCTGAAGCCGTGACTAAGAGTTATAGGACCAAGAGCTATTTAATCGTGTGACATAGGACCATGAGCTACAGGCTTATGGCTGTAGAATTGTGGTTGTGGGCAATGAGTTGTATGATCACACATAGCATGAAGAGATTTATTGTCATACATAGCTGGGCCATGAGGAGTGCATTGTTAGGAGTTGTTCAAAGGTGACATGTAAAGCCACAACTAGCCAGAAACCAGTTGAAAGATCACAAACTTTAGGTCTACACGTTATGTAGGAACTTAAAATGTAATATTTTGCATAAATAGTATGATTTTGAGTTGTGGGATCTTGTGTTGTGGTCTCAGATGTGTTAGGATCACAGATAATATTATCACGGAATGCAGAATGCAGAGTATAATGATCATGGGTTATAATATGGGTATGTTGAAATAGGAGGACTAGGTTAATTCAATTTTTAGGATCAGGAGATGTCAGCAGAGCAGTGTCATATAAATAGATGAGTATTTTTTAATGAGTTTTAAAATTGATTGGAACTGGAACATTAACTTGGTGCTGATGTTTAAGGAACAAAAACAGAAACATACAGATTAAGACGTGTATATATCATACCATTTTGCTTTTACTATGTAGAAATTCTGCTGACGTTTTGCATCCTGAGACGGTCCACTCAGAGGCTCAATGTGCAGCTCCAGGAGAAGGCGAGACGGAGACTTTGGGCCCTGGAAAGTGACAACAAGGAAGTAATCACACTGTTTAAGGTAGGGAGGAGACAGAGCATAACCTGCGTCATCATGGCACTACTCCTTTAACTGTAGATTTAATATTTATTTTCTTCGTTTTTTTAATTAATCTTCATTGTATAGCTCACACTATCTTCACATGCTTCTTTAGTGCATTTTCAGGCATTGCTAACACAAACATATGCAAAACTAACAGCATCATTAAGCACATCAGCCTCTTACAGCAACAGAGTTGGGATCCAGAGTTACACGAGGGCAAACCGGTTAGGGGCCAAATCCTGTTTTCATATGCCATCCTGAATTTAGAGCTACAGCGTGTTCAGGCAGGGAAATGTGCGTCATGCTTTCAGCAAAAAGAGATTAATGAAAACATTTCCCAGGGAATGTTCCCTTGAATGTGAAGGGTTAAACATAACACCAGAATGAGCGACATCACTGTAACTAGAAAGAACGGGTACACACCAAGAGTGGCAAAGCAGAGTACTTTTTGATGGGCGAACATCACATGTTTTTAACATCTAAATTGCTAAGAAAAGACCAACACTGGAAGAAACTATGTATTTTCAGAGAGTTGGCTTGAGGATATGGGTGCCAATGCCAGGTAGGGTCGAGACAGAGTAATGGTGAGAATTTGACTTGAGCGAGTTTAAGCCAAAGCCTTTGGGGGGTATCTGAATGGCCACTGAGCACCCTGCGGCTCACTGAGTAGCTTAATTGGACCCTAACCTTGAATTGCGAGGAAGCATAGAGTGATATGGTTTCGTTTACACCGAGAAACCTAGTACATGTAACCAGGGAACCTATTCACTTATCAGACTGGTGTTTGTATTTTCTTTCAGTATTTACCAAGCGGTAATTGTGACAGAGGATGAAACATTATCACAAGTTGATATAGGTGCCACAATACTGAAAAGTGATCCGGGAAAATCTGCACTACTATGAGGATGTATACATGTTGCCAGAACAACTAGCAACTCACATCCATTTTAATGTTAGATTTAGGAGAATGGTAAAGTGGGAATATTTAACAATGCTCACAGTTTGAAAAACGGCACCAGGGGAGATGAGTGATGGTAAGGCCACAATGAAGCATGTGCAAGGTCCTCCTAAATGGACTATCCCCTCTGCAATAGAAATGTCCACATGGTGAGTTCATGGTCATTCTGGGACATTAACACGTTCTTTCAATACTCCACAATTGGGCATTAAAAGGCTTCTTGAAGCACTTGAGTTAATTAAACGGTGGATAGAATTATGCCTGGCCACTGGAGGGGGTAACATACCAATATCCTGTGATATTTAAACTGGCCAATTTCCTTTACTTCTTGGTAGATCTTGGTGAAATAAACCGAAGAAGTTGTAGCGTGGGCAACACCACTTTCATAGTGAAAATATATACTTTTTTATTGTGAAAGAGGTGTAGTATAAGTATGGAGCACTACAGAGAAACATGTCGCATGTGATAGGAATGAGTAAACCAATCTAAAGCAAGCAATCAAAAGAATTAGAATATAATTATATAACGTATATAAATCGTATAATGAATGAAAGCAAAAAACAACAATAAGCAACTCAAAACAAGACCATGAATAAAGTAAATCAAATAATAGACATATTAATACATAGCTGTCAAGACATTCTAAAATGCATGCCATATGGAAGTATTCGAAGCTCATACAGCAGGTAAAATGTCATCAGAAGAAGCAAGCAAAGTTATAGTCTTCATTCATTCCTCCTGGGGTTATTGAATCCAATCTTTTAATCCAGAAAGCCTCTCTACGGCCAAGGCTGTTGTGTAGGTTGTCATGTACTCTTGCAGACACGACTTTCATTATCTGGTAGCAAAGTTATGCAATCTGATGGTGAAAGTTCGGAAAATTACTTCCCATTGCTGAATTCCGGTTATTGGTGCAAAGGTTGGATCTATGTTCATACCACTGGTTTTTGACTGCTCTGCTTGATTGGCTGACATAATATGTGCCACAAAGGCATTTAATTGCATGAATGGCATTGGCAGTATGGCACGTGGCACAATCACATAATGTTATTTTTGCCCAAATACATGGATAGTATGTCAGATTACCTTTGGTGACATAGCTACAGTTAGATCACTGGAGGTAAGGAAAGGTTCCCACCCATTTGTGAATCACTTTTTAGATTATTTATCATCAGCCTTAAAAAGATGGTCCTGTTAGGTTATGACATCCTGCATACGAAAAGGGAAGAGCAGCCAGGATTAAATCCTTAACCCTGTTCTCACTCTTGAGAATCTCCCATTGTTTCAATATGCATTTTTTAATTGTTTGACTTTGTGTGGAAAATCTTGAAACATACACCATAGGATTGTTTTACAGGAGATTGTTGTTTTTAGGTCTGCTTCTTGTGTTGGCACTGAACCTATTGGTAATGTGTTTCATTTCCTTATAACATTTCTCATTGTCACTGACTATGCCTCTCACTCTCATAAATTGGCCATATGATAGATGTCTAATCCGACTCAGTGGATGGAAATGCAAACAATGAGGGAGGTTATTCCTTTTGGTGGGTTTATGTAAGATGGTAGTTGATAAACCCAGTTTGTTCACTGTAATCTTCATGTCCAGGAAATGTATCTTGAGGGTTACCCCCACTGTGAACTGTATGTGACTATATTGCATTCAGGTATGTGAAAAAGTTCTCAATGTCTGCTTTGGAGCCTTTCCAAATGCCAAAGATGTCATTGATGTATCTATCCCAGTAGGACACATATTTCTTCCAAACAGGGTGAATGAGTACATGATCAGTTTCACACTTCAGCATTAAGCAGTTGACATATGATGGGTCATGATAGCCCCTATAGATGTGGCTGACATTTGAAGGTAGAATTGGCTGCCATATCTAAAATATGTGTTTTGAGAAATAAAGGTAAGGATGGTCATGATTACTTCTTCAGAAGCTCCAATCTGATCTTCTTGCAGTAAAACTCATTCAATAGATTCCAAGCCTATGTTTTGTGGCATTGAGGTGTAGAGGCTTGTGAGGGGTCAGAAATGTGAGTCAGACAATTTGTAAAGGTTTTTCAAAAGAAGCCATTTTATTAACTCAAAACGTATAAACGCCTCACTATCCCTACACTAATGAGGATTTCCCTACATAAAATAAACTAAAGGAAACACTGTAACAAAAGGTTTCTTTACCTCACACTTGTACATAAACAACTCAACAGGGGAGTGTATAGCAGTTCAAAAGCAACTCAAATAACAGTTACGTTCACAGTATGATAAGTGCCTTTCCTTATAACCTGGGTGAATCCTCCTTCCCCAGATTCAAGCAGGAACCAGTTCCAAAAACAAAAAAAGAAAATACTGTCTTGTGACAAAGTTCCAATGCAGTTTGTTTGATTTCAACTTAGCAACAAACCGTTCCAACACTTCAGGATTGTTCAACATGGTGTCTTTGTATTCCACTTGTGATATTAAGTAAAATAACCTTCTTTGCATAAACCAAGAACATCTCCTTAGTTCATTAGAATGAATATACATTGTCTTTGTCACAATTATTCTGCAACCACATATGTGTTTAGAAAGAATTATACACTTCTGCAGCAGTTTATACAGCACCTGTTTCAGCAATGAAAGCTTGTCAGGATGATTTGTCAATATTTCACCAACATGTATCAATGGTTCTATAACTGCTTCTTTATGACTTGTCAACACCACTTCATAGCACTTAAACAACTTCCACCTGGTTTACTCTCATGCCAGACCGATTTATTTATTTATTTTATGGGGCATTTGTAAGGCACTTGTAAATCAAGAAATTGTGTTTCAAAGCGCTCACAGGGCAAAGGGAAGGGAACAAGGGAACAGCAAGACAATAGAATATGTTAACAGTGATGACAAAAATACAATAGCGGTCCTGCTAGGCCTTATTAATATTCAGAGATGTTCTACTACTTCAAAGTTCTCTGTTCTGGTGTACTCTCCTTCCAGAACAGAATAAAGTGTTACCACAAGCTCTGACATGGTGACAGGCCAGAAACTATGAACTACAAGTGCTTCTGTGGTTAAGATCAGCTTACAAGAACTTAGCAGTGTCTCTTGCTTTACAACAGCATGTTTAAGATTTTCTTTGGAGAAGACACAATTCACATTGTGCTCTTTATTACACTTTTGTGATGTCCATATTCTCTGCAAGTTATGCTCCACTCCTTCTGAATATTCTTGACCAGAAGGGCCGTTTCTTGCCACTCTTGTTTCTCCACTCTCCTTCCACTCTAAGAAGAGCGTCCATATCCAAACCCATATCTCTGGGTCCACGAACAACAAGGGCAAACTGTTTAAAATCTGCAAGGAACTCGCAAATCCTACTGCAGTCTCTAGTTCTCCCCTGCCATCCATGACACTCTGTACTTCACTGGCCTCCCAATTATTAACCAAAGCTCAGGGCCTCCTGTCCCCACTCTCCTCTGCTCCCATCCTCCATCCACAGCTCTCAGCCCTCCAACTCTCATCTTTCTCACCCATAGCACCGGGGGAGGTTTCTAGACAAGTCCGCTTTCTGAAAGTCTCCTCCAAACAGGTGCTGCCTGCTCCTCCAGAACTATCAAGGACAACATTGCCTCCCTTGCGCCAGCCTTGGCTGATTTTTGTAATCACTCCTTTGCCACCTGCTCCTTCCCACTACACCTCAAGCACTCCCTCATACACCCGCTCCTCAAAAAGGCATCTCCCAACCCCTGCTGCCTGGTTAACTACCACCCTATCTCCATTACCTCCTTCCAGGGTAAACTCCTTGAGAAACTGGTCATCTCCCAATTGATCCAACACACTGAATCTGTTGGTTTTCTCCATGACCACCAGTCTGGCTTAAGTTCAGCCAGCTGCACAGAAACTTCTCTATTGAACACCTGTGATGACTTGCTCTTAAATCTCGTTTACCACTCTCCATCCATACTTATCCTCCTGGATCTTTCCTCTACCTTTGACACAGTCAATCATGTGACCATGACAAATCGGCTCTTTGACACCTTTGGATTCATGGGCCTGGCACTGGACTGGTTGACCAACCTTTCAAGGTTCAACTGGGCCCTTTTCTCTCCCCTATCACACTCTCCACCTGCGGTGTCTCTCAGGGCTCTATCCTCTCACTGTGGCTCTTCAACATCTACAATGCCCCTCTGGCCCACCAGATCTCTTCCTTCTCTCCTCACTTCCATTGTTTTGCAGACAATATGCAGATTTCTTTCAAGCTTCCCTCTACTGCCTCCTCTTACTCCTCTCTCATCCCTGACTGTCTGACTGCCATTCAGGCATGGTGTACTGCCAATGATCTCTGCCTTGATGCCAGTAAGACTGAGGTCCTTCTCATTGGGACTCCTGCTCCCTCCTTCCCTCCTACCCTCTGGCTGCCCTCTATGGGTCCCCTTGCCTCACCCTCCTATGAGGCAAAAAAAACATTGTTTCATCTTTGACTCCTCTACCTCCATCTCTCCTCACAATGCAGACCTTGCCAAGAAGGCCCACTATCCACTGCACCTCCTCAGAGGCATTTTCCCTTTCTTCACCTTCCCCCAGAAACTCAATGGGCCTCATTATGAGTTTGGAGGCAGCCATGGTGCTGTTAGCACCATGGCTGTTAGCACCATGGCTGCCTCCAAACCGGGCTCCATTACCGGATTCCTGCAATGGGGACTTACCATGTCATTCTGACATAGGAGGACCCGGTAATTACTCCTTGCAGGAACTATTCCCCATTCCGATTTGAGCCCCCATAGGGCTCAATGGGGAGGGAGGTAATAACGGGCACATTACAAGTGGCCCGTTATTACATCCCTCTTCCCCACGCGGGACCCGGAAAAGACGTCTGGTTTTACCAGATGTCTGATCCGGGTCCCAGAAAGGGAACCTCGTAATCAGCGCTCCCGTAATGAAGCCTCTTCCTCAATCTCCCTTTATCCTCCCTTTGCCCCCATCAACTAATCCAGAATAGAACTGCAAGACTTATCATTGACCTCAAGCCCAGTGACCGCATCTCTCCAGCCATACAATCTCTTCACTGGCTCCCTGTTGCTGCTAGGATGAAGTTCAAAACCCTCTGCATCATCTACAAGGCTTTCTGGGGCCTGAGTCCCTGCTACATCCAACTCTCTCTCCTTAAATACCTTGCTGCTAGATACTTTCTTTCCTCTAGCTCCAGCTCTGACACTTCTCTGTGCAGAGAGTGGGGGTAGAGCTCTCTGCTCCACAGGAGCCTCCCTCTGAAATGGTCTTCCTGGCACTCTCATGCTTTGAGATGGATCTCCTTAAGTTCCAGAAGCTCAAGACCCTCTTTTTCTCTTCTTCCTTTCCTGCACCCTGCCCTGCTCAGACATCCATCTGCCATAGTGACTGGCTGCAGGGTTCCCTCTGTGCTCTACAGGGCACCAGGCTGCACCCCCGTCCAGTCCACCCTCTTCCTTGCCCTTGGCATGAGGACCCTCACCCCCTGCATCCCATGCAATCTCTGGCACTCACCCTCTTGGCCTCCCCTTAGCACTCACCCTGTTCCCTTCCCTCCTACACCCCCCTTTCACTTGCACTCTCCCCTCTTTCCCTGAACTTCCCCTCCCATCCTTGCACTTCACTTCGAATTTTGCGAAGAACAGCACCCTCCCATCACTTGCACTTATAGTTCCATGATCCAAATGTCATACGGCCTAGTAGGATCATTATTGTTATCTTTCTCCCTTGACCCCCCAGACTTTTTTCTCTTGTGGTACCTTGAAACACCATATGTTGTATAGGTGCCTAACAAATTTCCAATAAATAAATAAATTAACCAAATACTGGCAGTAATTTCGGTCTCACTCTGACTCTTGTTTGGCTTTGACAATGCAAGTTTACACTATGAACTTCTTCAAACATAGCCAATAAGCTTTGCAAACATTTGGACTCTTGTTTGCTCCCTCTTGACTTTGGCAATGATTGTTGATTTTAATTTGCCATGTTATAGCTTTCTTTTGGCTTTGGCAATGGAAGTATGTGTTAGGTTCTTGAATTATTGCCCCATCTTGTTGCTGGCTTCTAAATAGACCTGCATGCTAATAATCATACCCATTAGGTTTGATGATCAAGATTTTATCATTCCACTTGCTCCTTTCCAAGTCAGTTTGATTTACAAAATAATGCTATCTCTGCTTTTTTGTCAGATCAGTATTCAAATTGCTTGGCTTCTTCTTTTTCACTCTACATGTATGGTTTCTGATCATATAGCTGGTCTGAGCATGCGAGCGGTTACATATCACTCCGTTGTCACAATAGCGTATTGAACTCAATGGGTCTGGCGTGCACAGCATTTCTGTCGCTACTTCCAGGTTCTTTGCCCCAGCTGCTTCTTACCTATTTCCAATCTTCTGTAGCCTGCGTGACTTGCACACAGCGCTTTCTCTGCTCCAAAGGTTCTCCGGTGCTCTCCTGTCAGTGGAGACAGCCTTGTTGTGGGGAAAGCTTTTCAAATGTTTGCTTCCTGCTGCGCTGCCTCTGTAATTAAGGTCTCCAGGGGGCAAGTTTTCCTCTCCGATGCTTCCTGCGCACAACCTCTGCAATTAAGGCTTCAGGAGGTGAAGACCCTCTCAAGACTGGCTACTGCTCTCCACTCAACAGTGGTCCCGGCATCTTCTTCCTTCTCCAGTCTCTGCTTCTGTTGCAATGTGGAGAGTCCACAACTTTTCCATGTACGACTGCTACTCTGCTCCTTCTTCTCACTATTGGCCTTCACCTGAGGGGGCTTTTTAAGTCTCCCAGTCTCCCTCAGGTGTGGGTCTTTTCCATTAACAAGCTGCACTTTGCAGTTTTGTTCTTCTTCAGCCCTCTTCTTCGTCCCAATACTTTGGGGATTATGTAACTTGTAGTTCGTATTGCAAAAATCGTTTTTTGTAACTTCTTTTTTACAATAGGCCATTACAAGTTTGGGGTCTCAGGGGAAGTTCAGCAAGGGGGTGTCCCATTCCGCAGAACACCACCCCCTGGGTCTGGATCAGAAAGCGTCTGCATTTGCCTGGTGACACTAGAAGGGTTCCAGGCCAGGTTTTCTGGCGGAATCATCTCTGATTCATCACCCTTGTCACATTGAATGTAAATAAGATGTAACCATTTTCCAATGTGGAAGTCTTTAAGATATACCAGACTTGTGATGTGTCTTTAATATATATGTAGGGGATTTCTGTATCTATGGTTGAATGCAAAAGTCAATGTATTTCCCTAATGGGTATCGTTTACTATCTATTGCTGCTGGTAAAGGTCACATAAGTGGGTTGGATATTTGCTTGTCTTTCTTTGGCAACAGATAGAAAATGTGTTCCTTGGGATACTTATTTCAGAGAAAATGGCTGGGGTTGTCATTAATGCACTCAAGTCATTCTGATGTCAGAAGCAGTTCTTTAAGATTACAGATGATGCCGTTGGTGGGGTCAGAGTCAAATTTCATGTATGTCATGAAGTCTATTCGTTTTTTGAGACACTCAGTTGAGTAATCGCTAGTCATTTGAATACACTCAATTTGTGATGTGTGAGAGATCATTTAAAATAGTTTTGTGGAATATGTCTTTGGACAATACAGTAATGGGTAGTATAAACCTCCTCTTAGGTTTAAATTCAATCTAGTTGTTATCCGCCTGAGACAAATTGCTATCACTATTTGTCTCCAATTTGAAAAAATGACACAAAGTTTCAGTTTATGTGTACATTTGAAGAGATCAATTAGTAGTGTCCAAAATGCTAGAGCCACACGTGGGAACAAAGTTGTCAGATAGATGTATAACTAGTTTTTCTGGTGTTGAATTCTGGCCTTCAGTCTGTGGCCCTACCTGTTTTCTTCTTTCCCCTGCCGTCTGCTATTTCCTTTCTTCTTTGGTCTAAAAAAGAGATTAGTGATAATGCCATTTGGGCTTCTTAGAATTCCAGCCACCGGTTGGATGTCTATAGTATCCCTCTGTTCAATGGGACCCTCTGTACTGGACACATTAGATGAACTGCTATTTGTTGCTTTGCATTGTATTGTAGGATTGTTTTTTGGTTTATCCATCCATGTTTATACTTCACCATTTAAGTAATTAAATCTGTTTTCTTTTAAATGATCTAATCTTCTTTTGCTCCAAATATATCTTGTACTATTCCAGTTTTTCATTAATTGATTGGGGTATTGAATCTAACTCCTCTTTCCCAGTTAGTCCCTCTAGTTCTGCTTGTATGCCCTTGATCTCCTGGTCTATGCTGTCCACTTGTTTTGCTAATTCTTGTATGTTTAATAGAATTAGTTCAAGGGAACATTTGTTGAATATTTGCTCCAACAAATGTCCTACTTCCCTTTTATAGAGTAGGACATAATGGTATGCATAACCCCTTTGGGATATGCTTGGCCGTATTGTATCTAACTAGGGTAATGGCATGAAGTTTGCTGTTAATTTGCTTCCAAATAAAATATATAAACTGTTTGATCTTCCTAGTTGGATCTCCCTTGGGAGTAGTGCTGTAAGTATCCCTTATTGAACTAAGTATCAATTCTGCTTCCTCGCTGGAGAAACTGAGTACTTCAGCTTTTTTATCAGTAATTGATTTTATATCTTCATATAACAGTGTGCCTCCGCCCAACTAGTACATACTGGGACTAAACTGAAGAGATACTGGGGTAGACACCACCACTTATATAGTGAAAAGATATATGTCCATGGACACCAAAACGCATGCAATAGTATACCCGGAGAAGCTCCCCAACTACGGCTTGTTTACTTTTCGAGTCCAGGAGACTCTTCAAGAGTCATAAAAAATCATTTATAAATCGTTTAGAAAAGGTTGAATAATCTCAACACATTCGTAACAGTGATGACTCAATAATGTTTTGCATTTATGACAGATGTTATGCCTTTTTATGTTTCTAAATCTGTGACTCCAGAATATACTGGAGAAAGGGGATTCATCTGAGATGATGAGGCCTGCAAACAGGAAACATATGATCATTGCAAGCTCAGGTCTCCAGAAATATTTGTGATGGGCTCAGAATCCATCTAAGCACATTGTTATAACAAGGGCACCTTTTCATTGTATTCCACTGAGAGCATTGGTGGCAGCCTAGTCTAATGGTAATGAGAAGTAGTTGTGTATTTTTTGTTATGCACCTAATTAAGGACCTTGCCCATTTTTTATTGTTTTGCCTAGCTTTCTCACCTTTAGGAGATCGCACGCTTAAACCACTTCTCCGGGGCCAGGGATTCCTTCAGTATGAACCTGCTCTGGGTTATCTGTTACAGGCAGATTTATTGTGTGTGGCTCCGGGCACTATTATCATTTTGTGCCAGGACATTTTTTTTTGAAAATCAATTTTATTAAGTTTCCTTGGTGCATAACGAGGTTACATTCTTGCATTGCATTTATTAATGTGAGTTAACATAAAGAGAAAACCAGACGAAACACACCCCATGCCCCCCCCCTCCCACTCCCTCCCCCCACCCCCCTTCAGTTCGCGCTTACATAGCCTTGATAAACACTTGCACAACGGGCTCTCTTAATGATGGAGGCGTCAATACAATATGCGTGTGGCACGCCAAAGTCATATGGGCCAAACGAGTTCAGTTCTCAGCCGGGTCCTTGGCCCATGGTCCCACCTCCGTGGGGAGGAGGGGAATCCCTCAGCTCAGTCTTCAGGACCTAGACCACTCGGCCGTACTTATCAAAGAAGGGGAGCCAAATTTCCTCGATACTGGACTTAGACTCATCGAGCAGGTGTGTGAGGAACTCCATGTCGTAGATGGCCCTTACTTTGGTCACCCAGGTTTTTTCCCCTGGCATTCTCGGGTGTTTCCATTTCTGCGCTAGACAGCATCTAGCTGCTACCAGCATCACCTGGAGCATGTGATCATGAGTGTTACCCCGGTCCTCTTCGTTACTAATCCCGAAGAGGAAGAGCCACGGGCAGGATACTCGTTCTATCCCATCTACCCCTTTGATCCAGGTCCGCACCTTGTCCCAGTATTTCTGGACCACTGGGCATCCCCACCACATGTGGATATAGTCACCTCTCTCTGTCCTACATTTCCAACAGTGTGGGTCATATCCTGGACGCATTTTGGCTATTCTTTGCGGGGGGTAGTGCCATCTATGTAATATCTTGAGGGCCTGATGGCGATATTGGAGGGAGGATGTGGATCGATTGGCCCGTCTACACATCTCTGTCCATCTCTCGTCATCAATTTCCTCGCCCAGGTCCCTACCCCATTGTATGCGTGCTGGTGGCGGGTCTCGGGGGATGGAGAACAGAAAGAGCTTGTATAGGCGGGAGATTATCCCCTTGGAGCCCCTTGCGGTCAGAAGGAGTTTTTCAAAGTCTGTGAGTTCCCTCCTGAGGGTATCACCCCAAGATGGTTCCGTGAGGGCACCCTTAAGCTGAAGATATCGGAACGGGGAAAGCGTGCCTATTCCCAGGGCTTCCTCAAGGTCCTTCAAGGGGAGGAAGGAGCCCCCCACCCACAACTGGCCGGTCCTACTAAGGCCCGCCTCGAACCATGTCTGGTAGGCTGCTGGTTCCGCTATTTTGGCCAGGAAAGGAGGGGCCCAGATGCAGCTCAAGGGGGAGGGCCATGTCGTGAGCCATCTATAGTAACCTCCCTCTCTCCACAGGGACCACAGTACTCTTAGAATCGGGTGGTTCAAGACTGATCTGGGGATCGTTCTCCTTGGGACCCAGAGCCATTCCTCTAGTGTGACGGGCGCCAGGGGCCTATTGTCCATGGCTACCCACTGTTTTTTCGGTCCCGGTGAGAAGTGATCGACCAGGATCCTCAACTGGGAAGCCCTATAATACGTCTCGAGATCAGGGTAGCCCACCCCTCCATCTTCCTTGGTCCTAGTCAGAACCTCGTATGAAATCCTGTGTTTTTTGCCCTGCCAGAGGAATCTAAGGAGGATGCGTTTTGTCTCGTCAAAAAAGGCCTTGGGGACTTGGACCGGGAGCATTTGAAAGAGAAACAGAAATTTTGGGAGGATAACCATTTTTATAAGGTTAAGGCGTGCCATCCATGAGAGACCCGTTCCCGCCCACCTTTCTATGTCTCTCCTGATTGCTGACCAGAGGGGGGGGAAGTTGGCCCCATACAGGTCCTCAAGGTTACGTGTGATTTGGACTCCCAAGTAACGGAACCCCTCATCGCTCCGCTTGAAGGGGAGACCCTCCACAAAGGTCACCTCCGTGTCTGGCAGGTTCCCACCCATGAATGCGACCGATTTGTCCAAATTAACCTTATACCCCGATAGTTCTCCATATCTTGCGAGGCCCTGCAGAACCCGAGGGATTGTTTGGGACGGTCTGGTGACATAGAGCAGGGCGTCATCCGCAAAGAGGCAGATCTTGCAGTGCATATCCCCCATCTGTACACCACTGATGTCCGCATCATTGCGGATCGAGATTGCCCACGGTTCCATCACCAATGCGTAGATTAACGGAGACAGGGGGCATCCCTGCCTCGTGCCACGTTCAAGGGGGAATTCCCTAGACTCAATCCCGTTAGCCACCACTCTGGCCGAGGGGGAGGAGTAGAGCGCGGATATCCATCCCAACCACCTTGGACCCATCCCCACTGACAAGAGAACCTCCCTCATGAAAGCCCAGCTGACCCTGTCAAAGGCCTTCTCCGCGTCAAGAGCCAGTAGGAGAGCGCCTTCATTCCTGGCCTCAGTCGTGGCCAATACATGGAGGGTCTTCCTTAAATTATCGGAACCCTGTCTATTGAGGACGAATCCCGCCTGATCAGGATGTATCAGGCGTGGGAGGGAGTTTTCCAATCTGGAGGCCAGGATCCTAGCAAAGATCTTGGCATCTAAGTTGAGAAGTGAAATGGGTCTGTAAGACCCACAAGCTGCCCGGTCTTTACCAGGTTTAGGTATGACGGTGATGAGGGCCTGTAGGAAAGTCGGGGGGATCGTGTCGTTGCCTCTAATTTGGTTGAACAATTTGGTCAGGGGCTTCACTAAGGTGGACTGGGTCTGTTTATAGAAATCCGCTGTGTAGCCGTCAAGGCCAGGAGCCTTTCCGGCCTTCAGTCTCTTGATGGCTCCCTCCACCTCCTCTTCTGAAATTTCCCCCTCGAGGGCCTCCAAGTCCTGGTCGGTCAGTTTGGGGAGGGGGTGTTCTGCCAGGTAGGAGGCAATGTCCTCCCGAGATTCGCCCGCTTGCCTAGAATAGAGTTTGCTGTAGTACTCAGCAAAGCATTCCGTCACTTCATGCCGGTTCCCATGAACCCTGCCCTCTTCGTCGGTCAACCGGGTAATCCCTCTCTCCACTCTACACCCCCTCGACCTCTGAGCCAGCAGAGTGCCTACCCTGTCGCCCTGTTCGTAGTATCTCTGTTTGGTATATCGCATCCTCTTAACCACCTCCCCTATGAGAACCGTATGGAGCTCCTGTCTTTTGCCCTGCATCTCGTCCAATAGTGCCCTCCGGTCCACTCCCGGGACTCCCAGTCTGGCCCGCAAGATCTGCAGCTCCCCTCGGAGTCTGCTCTCGATCAGGCCCCTCTCTCTTTTACGCCTCGAGCCCTCCGCTATGAGGAGGCCTCTGAAGGTGGCCTTCCCCGCTTCCCATACCATGGACATGTCCGTCTCCCCCGTGTCATTTGTCTCGAAGTAGGCCAGCATTTCCTGCTTCATGAACTCACGGAATACTGGATCCCTAAGGAGCGTGTCGTTGCACCGCCATCGAGCCGATCTCGGGGCGATGGGCAGGGACCAGTTAGCTATAAGTAGTTCATGGTCCGACCACGTTATGGTCTCGACTTTTGGTTGGGTCATCGCCCCATCTCCCTCCTCTGAGGCCAACAGAAGGTCGATTCTGGTGTAGGTGCAGTGCGGGGGAGAAAAGAATGTGTAACCACCCTGGGCCGGGTACGCCTTGCGCCAAACATCTACCCAGTAGTGATCCTTCAAGAGGTTCTGCAAGGCCAGGTTATCCCTCGTGATCCCCTTGGGTACCCCACCTCTGGCGGACCACCAGTCCAGTTGGGGGTCGGCTATGAGATTAAAATCACCCCCGAGAATCATGGCCCCCTCGGCCCATTCATCCATGACACCAAAGATCCGTGTGAGGAACTCCACCTGGCCCGTGTTGGGCGCGTATACGGTGGCGAGAGTAACTCGCTGCCCCTCGCAAAGCCCCTTGACACCCAGAAATCGACCCCCAAACCCCCTCTTGGTTTCCACCCCCGTTAGTTGGAGAGCCCTTCCCAGGAGAATGCCCACCCCCTCCTTCTTCGAGGTCGGGTGTGAAGCCCAATAGTTGCTACCGATGTCTTTCCCCTTGATTCTGGATTCCCTCCCGCGCTTATAATGTGTTTCCTGTAGAAATAGGACCGTCAGGTGTTGTTTTCGGAACATGTTGCCCGTGAGGGATCTTTTATTTTGAGAGTTTAGACCCTTGACATTTAACGTGCCCACCTTCCCTTCAATCGTTGTCATCATACCGTGTGCGTATTCTGAACCCCTCGTGGTGATTGAATTTTAGTGCCCCTTGCCAAGCGTATTCTTGCGGTCTGAACTGAATTTCCCCCTGAGTCCCCCAAACTACCCCGTTATCCCCCCCATCCCCCCCCCCCTTGCAACTGACCCCCCTCCCCGTGTCTTCCCTCCCCCCTCCCCACCCTTGTACCTTGAGGCGTCCGTCCACTCTCCCCAACATGTGTTGGGGCCGGTCAACGAACCACCAAGGACTCCAACCCCAGCCCCGGGGTTTTCGTGTGTCTGGAGAGTCCCAGATCGCAAGTCCGATTCAGGTCGGCCCCTGCAGGCCTTCGGTGCACTTAACCGAGACAAAAACCAGAGACCCCGCCCGGGCCCTCAACCCACAACCAGAAACCCAAACGCGGGGCAACACAAATAAACAGTTAACTTTTTAACATAATGGTCTGCCGACCCAAGGTCCGGTGGGCCAAACGCGACACCGCCGCGGTGTCCGTTCAAGGCAGTTCGTGGGCCCGGGGCCTCCTGCGTCCGTACCCTGAATCGTCTCTCACCTCATGATTTTCTCTCCTTCCAATCGAACGTTATTTTCATGAGTCAGTGTGATTTTCCGGGTTCATCGACGGGTGTCTGGTTTTCCGAAACTTTCGGGCCCCCTTGACCTTAGATTTCCCACTGTGATTTCCTGGGCCGTCGGGACCCCTAGGGGGGTCCCGTGGTCCTCCCTCCTGGGCGCCCGAATGGCCCGCCTGGTCGTTCACCAGATCGTCCGTGGCTCTTCGTATGTCCTCCTCCGACACCAGGTGGTGTTTCTCACCTAGCCACTCAAACTCCAAATAGAAGGGGTGACCCCACCGATATCGGACTCCTTTTCCCTGCAACCATCTTGTGAGTGTGCCGCATTTCCTCCTCATTGACAGGGTTAGGGCCGAGAGGTCTTGGAAGATGGATACCTTTGAATCACCGTACTGTATGGTGCCAAGATGTCTCGCCTTTTCCAGGATTCTGATCTTGTCCCTGTAGTAGTGCAGCCGAACCAGAACCGAGCGTGGGCCTCTGCCTCCCCCCCCCGCTCGGTGCACCCTGTCGAAGTTGGTCGCCCCCACGTCTTCCGTTCCCAGGGCGATCCTCACGATATCGTGCACTTTGCCTTCAAGTCCTTGTACGGATTCGCCCTCAGATTCCATCAGGCCAAAGATTCGAAGGTTGTTCCTCCTCTCCCTATTTTCCATGTCGTCAACCTTGAACCGAAGCTCTTCCTCGCGCCTTTCCATGTCTCGGAGTCTCATGTCCATTTGGGTTTCGAGGAGTGTCGCCGAGAGTTGGTTATTCTCGACGCCCTCCACGCGGTCTTCTAGGGTGGCGACCTTGGTGGTGAGGTCGGCCAGTTTGGCCCCCATGTCTGTCCTCATACCTCGTATCTCCTCCAGAATCGTTTGGATGTTGTTCTGGATAGCCCCCAGATCCGGGGGTGGGACGGTGGGGCTACCGGCGGCCATGGTCCTTTCTTTGGGAACAAACTGATATTTCAGCAAGTTCTCTCTCCAGTTCATGAGGGGTTCGTGTCGGCCAGTTTACGACGGACGCCGCCTTTCTCCGGGTCAGGCCGGGCCTCGGGCACCAGAGGCGCCGGGCGTGCGTTCCCTGTGTGGGTGGACGGTTTTCTTCAAGTCGGAGGATGCCCAGGGGAGGAAGCGCCGCGGGCTCACCCTCTCGGGCCTATTCGTGGGCGGCGCGGCTCGTGCTGTCTCCTGCGCCACTCCGCGCCAGGTCGTGGGGGAGGGGCAGCCGATATCGCCTTGGTCCGTGTAACTCCGCACAGGAGCGTCGGATCGGAACCAAAGTTGGACCCAGGTGGGGGCCACAGGCTTCCACGTCTTTTGGGGGGGGTCGCGTAGTATATGGGACCCTCGTTTCGCCGATAAATCGTGATTCACCCGGGGCTGGGTGCGGAGCTCGACGTTCAGGCGTCCATCCTGCCCGCGCCCCCTGGTGGTCGCCAGGACATTTTTATTGAAATCTGCCTGAAAGCATTTTTCTTGTATCCCCAAAATGTTTTATGGTTTTAATGATGTTGGATTTTTTTTTTTTTATATGCGTTTATTTGTAATTATGTTGTATATTGTTGTTGTTTTTTTGGTCACGTTCTGTGTTTCCAAAATAAACTTTTTACTACTACTAAATGTAATGCAAATGAACATAAACAATGAGGGGAATAGATAGAACTAGCCTAGCCAATGCATTTGGACTGAGTCCATCATCACAACCAAATCTCTAGAAACAAGGAAGAAACAAACATTAACCAACAAGTCAGGTGCAAACTGATATTAAAAGAAGCTCAGTATTCACACAATCTACACACAATTCAGTCTATCTATCAGTACCTAGGGAGCTTCTCTGGGTACATTATTGAAGTCTTTGTGGCCGGACGGTGGACAGGTCTTCAGAGGAAGGGTATGGATTATATGAGAACATTATTAAATGGCAATAGCAAGCTGGAAGGGTCATAGACTTCATTGAAGTATGACCGCAGGCCATCATTTTCGGGCACTTTAGCCTTTACGCTGATTCAGCCATCTTCTGCAGCATTCTTTTGCATGTTGAAGTTAAGTGGATTTCAATCAGGCAACTATAGTTTTAGAAACAGCATCTGCCAAGACTGGTGCATCTGGCTTCTCAGCGCTTCATCATTTCTTTGAAGGATTCTTCAGCATTAAATCATGACTTTTTATTATAGCGGTCGGGTAAACTCTATGAAGCAGGTGGGTAGAAGGTCCTCCTTCCCAAAGGAAAATGCACTTCTGAAATCATTAGCATCCTCCAAAGTAATTTAGAAAGTAATCACCAGTTCATTGGAAAGCATTGTCTGTCAAATAGCCATTGAGTGCCTCATCAGTGTAATCATCACATATTCGTACCATGTTTGAATCACGAGCCACATTGTTTGCATCTATTTTTCTGTTGAAGTTTGGATATGGAGATGTTCACATACATTGCTCACTGAATCATGGTGCAGTCAGTGCTCTAAGTGTGGTAAGAAATTGAGGCAGGGTCTCATTTGGGTGGGATGGCTTGCGTGATGGGCTTGGACTAATACCTGATGGGCATGGCCTAAACACGAACATGTAAACATGGTCTGGCCTACATAACTAAGGGCATATTGAAACACAGACTGCTTGCAACATTCCTTAAAGTATAACTAATGAAAGCTCAACGTCATTATTTATTGGAACCTTAAATAGGTCTGTTGACAAAAGGGGTTGAGGTATATTAGCAGGTGCATTCAAAGTTTGTAACCATTAATTGGCGATTTCCCAGAACTTCTACATAATAATCTTCAAGGGAGTCCTTCTTTGCATGAGTTTGCTCACAGTGCCTTTCCTCAGCTGTTTGTCTCGCTTTTTTCTAGCCAACTTTTCACAAAGGACAATGGCTTAAAAGCTTTTACTGGAGGGCCATTACGTTTCAGCCATGGACACAAAGAACTAGTGGCCACCTAGAGGGACGCTCGGCTTCGTGAAGAAATTACATTCATAGCACTGAATCCCCTTTCAAAATCCACATTACTTGCAGGTAACGTTTGCATGCAAGAAACTAAAGTTATAAAATCTTCAGGGCACATTTTGCCACCAAACTCCCATCAAATCACTGAAGGCATGTATGGTGTCTCTTATTGGGAGCTGAAATTTGGTATACTGTCTTTGAAATTCATTTTCACCATAAAGCACAATTCGGTCATCATTTGGAACATTTTTTGAATCTAGCAAACTACAACTGGCTACAAGTTCTTTATCGGAGCCTGGCGCACATCTTTTGGCAGGGTTAACTGAAAGACTTTCATAAAATGGCCTTTCATTGAGTGACACAGAGATTGCCCATTCCTAGGACATATAAACGTCCTGAAATTGTCTACAATCAACTGCACTCTGAGCAGTAGGAGCAAACGCCCCAGGAGATTCCTTCATTGCAGAGAAGTCTGTGCATCAACAATGGTGATATCCAAAGACAAGTCCTTTATTTCTTGAAGGGCATCACACACCAGCCCAAAATCTTTCAAGAAAGAACATGAGGTAAGCTTCCTTTGCAAATCCTTATATTTGCTTCGATCTCTTATGGTCTTGATGGGTCCTTCGACGCTTCTCTGAAATGCTTACACAAAGCTGGGAAGCAGTTCCAAACACCTTGAACTGTCCTATAGCTTGAGGTAACCCATTGGGTGTCCAGCATTTTCCCCATCTTCTGCAGCTGCAAACCCAGATCACTGGCAGCCATTTCTAGCTGTTGTGTGTTTTTTGGTGACATGCTTAATGTGGCGTACAAAGAGTCCATGAACATTTTAAAATGATTGGCCCCACCTACTGCATCATTTGTGTCTGTTACAGCCAGTTCAAGGTGATGAGCCAGACAATGGCAAGATAAAACAAGATTTGGAAATTCAGCAAGCAATAATGTGGTCACTCCACCTTTTTAACAAAACATCACAGCTGCAACATCAGAAGAAATAGCAATCCAGATATCATGCAACAGGGCTTTTGTGATGCCAACATTCTCAACATATCCCAGCAGAGCTGCCTTTATGGCCATCTCTCTTGCAGCTCAACTAGACCAATGAAAATGGTGACTGGATTACTATGAGCCTGAAAAAGACCCTGTAATCAATGTTGAATTGTTGCTGGCAGCCATGCCCTCATCCACAGACACTGCAATCTTTGGCTTGTGTTCTCTGATATAACATAGGAACTTATTTTGCATGTCTGATGCAATATGTATTAATAGTTCAGTTGCATTAACATGACTGTGCAAACACACGGCCCATTGCACTGCCATTCACTTCCAGAAGGTCTACCAAATCAGGGTGATCTGTGAATGGGCGATTCATTTTGGTCAGCTAGAATACAGTGTGAAAAACTCTGTACGTGCTTTCCAAATGTTTGCCACTGCTTTGCTGCATGACTTCTATCATGTAGCTCTTCTTTTACTCTGTAAGAATATCTTCTGATGCCTTGTGAGCACCACTTGACTTGTGCTCTACAATCTTTTTTCGGAGCTGCTTCTGCCTAGCATGTTTGCCAGAACCTGAAGGACACACCTTTCCGTTGGACCATTCTATGCTTATGCGCAATCCTTACCCACTGGAGTGCAACGATAAGCCTCCTATTGCTTTCACGTCCCTACACACAGAACATCCAAGGTGACCTGAAGCCAAAAAAATAAATTCTTATTCAGCTTTAAAATAGCACCATTACTGCATGCTCGAGCAATCAGCGGTTAGAAGTGGCTCTTCTAGCACAGGCTGTAGTGTAGTGGATGGGAGATGCACTGGAACTACGGGTCTACTTAGCGCAAAACTCTTGGCATATCTCTGCTGCCTCACTACTTAGATTGACTAGGCCAGCTTCCTCATCCCCACTTAGACTGGTGGCAGCCTCCACCACTTTACATCTTTTCGTTGATGACGTAGTCAAACAGCAAACTCAGCGTAGATTTGTGCTTGGGAAGTACCTCAGACTTTGCCAACATCGTTAATGGCGGCGGAAAACCTTAGGGAGATATATCACTATGGGATCTGCTTCTAGCTTGTGCACGCTAGAAATTCTCAGCATCCTATCTGTAAAAAAAAAAAAATACAATTGTGGTTTACTGCACTGAACACAGTTTATATGTATGTTACTATATCTTATTTGTGAACCAGATGTCATGCTACAAATACAATTCTCCTTTCTGCTACCCCCATGCATATTTTATAGAACAGAAATTGAAAGTAAGGGGACATTGGTAGTGAGTCATGCATCCAGTGCCCCATTCCCCTTTCTCAGATTCTAATGGACTAAACATTTAGCACATAATTGTGGCTGACTTGTGGCAAGTGGCGAAAGCAGTATTTATAAACAGTAATCCTGTCTGGCGGAAAAAGACATACATTAACACATTATAGCTGGACTGCCCTCCAGGTAGCCCCGGAGGAGAGACTCAATTAGACCCAAATCTCATGTGGTAATAGAAACAATATACATTTTTATTTTATAGACAGGTTGATAAAATGCATATTAAACATTCTTGATCCTTAATGCATATCGGGTCTTACTCAATAAAAACTATACATACGAAACACTGTGTTTACTCTGTGATAACTCATGAAACACAATGGTGATGGAGTGCCATTTTTAAGAGCCGAACAATGTAAAACACTTACATCTGTCTACCCACACACACAGCATCTCTCACACAGGTAGACTAAGGAACCATGATTAGAGAGCAGAAGCAACGGATTGGACAGCAAGACCAATGCTTTCTCATCAAACAATTACATTATCTGGTATGATTAATGATAGAAATATTGCAATGGTTGAATATTTGACATACCTATTTCTCTTCCCTTGCACTCCTATACCGAGAAGATGCAGTGCCTGTCGAGGATTTCCAAGAAGCTTTGCATGAAGAAGATACAGGCTCCCTCTGTTCACTGGGTTAAAAAATAATAATAAAGTTAGTTTCAGAAATGCCCATTAAACCTGCACCCTCACCTCTCTCCCTGCAATGCATTCAGAATTGCACAAAGAAAGTAATTATATTGTATCTTTGACTATTGTTTTTTTAATGTGGCTTAGCTTGCTAATGCACCACCAATTACATGTCATAAGTGCTTGTAGTCGCGGGTGTGGTATCAGCAGCTGATGAATTGCTGCCAGCTTAGTATGCAAGGGGAACCTGTGCAATTAGAGCAACTGGCATACCAATGAGGACACAGCTCTGCTGGTCAACGCATGAATCAATATTTTTCTTGCTGCTGCATCATAGATCTTCTACCGATGAAGGTGTGTTTTGTGCAACAACATGCAGTGCACCTTGCACCTAATCTTGCTGTCGTCAACAAATATACTGCACACCCAAAACAGTCCCTCATGGGAACTCTTTGAGCTCACTTTACTCTAGCCTTACCATCAAACTTTGCATTAAAAGTTCCTGACATTGTTTTCTCAAAGCAGTCATCTGGGAGTTAGTGACTTATTTTTGAGATGTAAACACTCTAACAGTGTAATAAAAATGTCTTTATCAGGTCTGCCTTCTGGCACTCGATTTATAAGCACATATTCAGCCCAGGTGTGTAAGTGAATCATTCCTTCCCCAAACATGATAGTTGAACATAACATTTACTTCTTTTTAAAATGACTCATTCACCTTTAGAAACAATAAGATAATTACCTCCTCACAATGACAACAAAAGAAGGACAACTACCTTAGGTTGAGCACGTGCCTTCCTGCAGAAAGACTTTCAGGTCTCTCATGTCCCCCTGTTAGAACAGATATGTTCTACATCCTGCCTCAAAATGTGTCCTCATCAGTCCACAAAATGTGTCCTAATCACTAGCCACTGGTGAACGATAACTCACACTAGAGGAGTAAGAAACAGTGTGTTTTGTGCATGCAGATAATTGAAGGGGGATGACTTGTTATGCCTGGCTATTGGCTTGCAACTTGAACCTTTCATCCTTGCACATAGTGTAATTGTAATTGTAATTGAGTGGAGTCCAATGAGGATCCCCTTGCTAACTTTGGCACCAAAACCTGCCTCTGCAGCTGGTCTCAGGGAGACTCCATTGTTTCCACTCGCCACTGTACTATCTTTCTAGTACAGGCAGGAGGGAAAGTAAACAGATTGCAAATAGGGAATATTGCCTGGCATGTTAAAAAAACAGGGAAAGAAACATGTATGGGCTCTGGGACAGGGACGGAATGGCAAGGAGGCAAAGTGGCAATTGCCCCCCAGGCTGACTGGGATGTTGCCCCATGGACCAGTGCTCCAAAATGAAAAATATATGAATTGAAAAAAACAACATCCTTCAGAATATAGCCTGCCACAAAGCAACCGAGTGCTGCAAAGTCTGCTCAGATTCTATATCAATATGAGGAGGCAATTTGATTTCCGAAGCATGGCAGATGTCCCTGGGTGGCCCCCACACATGAGCCTTCACAGTGAGCGAGAGTGAGAGTTATCTTGCTGCAGAGGCCTATTCATACCACCCACTGACAATGTATGCATTTATATAACAGATCATGTGACCCTGGATGGTAATGTGGGCATGACTGCTCCCCATACACCATTGGTCTGTTACAATCCACAGTAGCTTATCACAACGCCTGCTTGCAAATGAAGTAAGGGTCCATATCATATTAGAGTGTGTCCTCGGTTTGATTCTGTGCTAATGCTTCCCATACGTTTTGGTGAATTTCTTTATCACAGACTGTTTGTGGAACTTACTTTTGGACACAGTTAAAAAACACACAAAGATGTAATATTCAAGTATTAATTATTAGAAGACTACAAACTAAGGGGGCCATGCAGAGTTGGACAAATGTTTTAATACAGCTGAAGAAAGTTACACACTACACCGGTGGAATGGCTGAAAATCCACCATGCTCAAACCAGCAGAGGTGGTATTTCTGGAATACCTCCAGTGCTATTTTAGAAATATCACCTCCAAAAGTTGTAATGTGAAAAGGGTTTTTAAAAAAGTTTCTCAGCCATTTTCAGCATCTATGTTAGGCGAGAAATTGATGATTTACAGTTGTGGCTCATATAATTACTGTTGGTTTTCTTTAAACAAACAAGTGTACATTCTAGCCCTTTTATGCATTATATGGGTAAGGTGGTGAGAGGAGGCAATCAGAGATGCCCAGCTTTTTACCCCCTCAGTATGGCCATTTGTACAAACGTGTTTCACTCTATTGAAGGGAAGCAGCTGTGCTTCCATTCTGTGCAGTAAAAAAAAGATTTAAAAAAATTGGGGCTAGTTTGGATTTTTTACCTCCACCTTGATGGATTTTCTGCAAAAAGTCTGCCGAAAATGCTACCGCTGGTATTCCCATGGAATACCACCCATGGTATTTGATCAAACCCTGAATTGGGTGGAAAGTAAAATCAGTGGTATTTGCCAAGTACTGACGGTTTTACTCTTACCAGCCAATTCCGATTGACCCCTTAATCCGCTTAATCCGCAATCGTTTTCCACTGTCTTGCCCAGAACACTCTTCTCTTATGTGACCAAAAAAAGACATACATGCAAATCAACACCAGATTCATATACATAGATACACAGTCACATGAACACAGATACATCCTTTCACCTATACTTTCCACTGTCACATACATGCAAACACATTTCCCCAGTCACAGAAACTGAAACACCCACTCCACCTTATTTGAAAATACATATAAATATAATAGGCCACTCTTGCTCCCTCTCCATCACCAGGTCCATGGCATATTCTTCCCCCGCTGCTCTCTCTGCTTCCGTGTCTTGAAATATGCAGCCAATTTTCACAAAAAGTGCAACTTGGCAGCACAAAAAAAGCCACATCCCCTCACAGTCTTTCACTCTGCATTCTCCAAGTGCATACCCCATAGCCACAAATACCGGCAAGAACCTGACCGTGGCTTCTTGTTGAGTCTGGCAGAAGCTGCCAGACAGATCAAGGTGGGCTACTGCCTATCTGAAAGCCGGGGCAATGGAAGGTGGTAAGGGGCATGGAATGGGCTTGTTGTGATGGGCAATGAAAGGACCAGAGTGACCACGAATTGGAAACTGGTCTATATGGGCAAGGGAAGGAGGTGCTTGCAAGGTAAGGGAGTGGATTGCATTTATAGTTAAAGGATGAGGTAAAAGAGGAACAGAGGTCAAAAGTTAGCTATATGAAATAGTGGGGCATTAAGAATGTTGTGCAAGGGAAGGACACCAGAGGATGATGGGTAAGAACAATAGGGTAACTGAGACAGAGATACACATCTGGAATGGTAGGTCAGCATGTTGACTTTTGCTAAGATCTATGTCTGCCCGGCTTGCCACTGCCCCTGATTGTGGACTGGCTTGACATGCTTTTTTTTCTAAGTGATCATACTTGTTTCAGGTACATATGTTTCAATTATTATTTGTCTTATATTTGTTCTGGTTGTTTTATCATGTGACTTGGTGGTTTGAAAGTATACAATTGCACAGACTAATATATTAAGTTTTCATTATAATTATAATCTCATTCTGTTTCTCAGGTGCATCTGCATTAGGAAACAGATGATTGATAGGTTCCCTCTTGTAGATACATTGGTGCTTGGAAAACTAGATGTATTGAACAGTATACTAGCTTAGCCCTTGAATAAAAACTTTGCATGAAACATTTTTGTTGTTGTTTCTACTATTGGAGATTGAATAGGAGAAGATGAAGCCTTCCCTACTTTCTGAATTGGGAGCTGTGGCACCGGGACTACAGGATTCAACTCCCGCCTTCCACACTTGATACATTATGGGCTCTTGAGCCAATCACTTTTCATCACTGTGCCTTATTTTTCTTACCTATCTGTAGAGAAAGCCTGACTCATATGGGTTTATACTTTATTGTGTTACCCTATAAATAATTATCATTTTAACAATTTATGTTAAGCATACTGTGAGGAGGAAGGATGACAAGTGAGGGTCTTAGGTTGTGGGGGTCGGTACACAGGGTGCAGCTATGGGGTTTGTGTTGTGGGCTGGCGAGGCGAGAAGCCTGGCTTGGGTCTTTTGCAATGTTTGTCTCTGAGAGCAAACCCAGGCCTACCAGGTTCAGCAATGGCTCTGCTCCACCAGTCAATTCTGTAGCTTGACCACCTCTTTGCATTGTTCCAAAACTAAACATGGGTTGGGATGCGAGGAAATGTAGCCTGCTGTCAAATTACAAATTGCAACACAATTAAAATTGGACTAAAATTCAAGCTTCCCCATTTCACCAATTATGTTAACCTGTGAAATAATTGTGTAAAAGTAGGAGAATTTGCAGGGGTCTGAGTCTACAAGAAACCACACACATAACAGAAAAAATATGCTGCATGAAAGGAAAGTAATATCAATAATGTCTATTATATGTACTTGAGAATGTGTGGGAGGGCAAGACATTTTATTGAATTGACTTATTCTAGAAGTTGAGGCTGCTGCACTGCGGGTTTGAATCATTGCACTATGGGCCAGATAAGTAAACTTGCCCCACAGGCCAAATGTGGCCAGTCCTCCCGTGCTAGGGGAGGAGGATTTATGAACCCATGGTGGGGCATCAATCCTAGGACCTGGTGTCTATGAAATGAATATAGATGTTGATGTGTAAAAGAATGGCATGCTCCATTACTAACTGGGAAATTATCTCTAGCCACAGAAATACAAACTGAGCATTAGACCTGCCAGGTAAGATACCAGGTAAGGCAAGACCCAGTCTGTTTTCTTTCCTAATGCAGGATACTTCAGCATGAAGTACCCTGAATTAGGAAGAAAACAGAATGGGTCTGATTCGCAGTGAGCGTGGTCCTAGTTTCAGGAAGCCACAGAGCGCTTGACTGTGTCATGGGGAGCACTGAGCGCGGGAAGCAGATCACAACCAAGCAGGAAGCAATCAATAGGGGAGGACGGGCAATTTGGAAAAAAGCAACCACAGGAAGAGACAGTGGGCTGCAGATCACCCAGTCTCGATTTGGGTGGGGAGTGGAGGGGGGTTTGAACTTGGGTGTTAAGGAGACTTGGGTGTTAGGGAAAGGCAATGCTTGAAGAGGAGGGTCTTGAGCTCCTTGCAAACTTTACATTTTATGCACATATAATGGGGTACCTTTATCATTGTGGAATTATCCAGTTAAACACTGAAAAGGGGACACCTTCTGCAAAAGTTTATGCCCCTGGTTTGCTGCCCAACTCCCTTGAACTAAAAATGATATTTGTTTCGTTTTCGTGCAGATTATTTAAAGAATATTTTGGAAGAATCTTCAGACTAAGCACCTGATTAAAAATTGTTTGTTGTTTCTCAAGTTATGAAAAGGGGTACATTTTGCAGATTCCTAACTTTGCTGGGAATATAGAGGAGACCTTATGAGTCGAGAGGGAGTTTTTGGGGTGCAGGGTAATGAGCAGTAGCCTTGCACATTAATATAGTGCTTCCCAACTGATTCCTACTGCTTCTAAGCATGGTGGACTATCGCGGCCCCATCCCGAAACAATAGATCCATTCTGTTTGCATCCTAATGCGGGGTACTCATGCAGCGCGAAGCACCCTGCATTAGGATGAAAAGAGAATGGGTCAGATTCACACCAGGTTTGCCGAGGGTCAGGGGGTGCAGGCTTGATTCACCATGGACTCACTCATGCCCACACCCTCTGACCCCCAGTGATCCTGGGGCGAATCATTGTGAATCGGGCCCATGTAGCGCCACAGGCAAGAAAGTAAAAGGGAAAGCTCAAGAAAAGATTAAAGATATAGAGAAAGCAAGTAAACACTGCGAGATGGAAAGACGAAAGAGCTCTGTCGCCGTTTCAGCTGGTCGAGGCGAACACACTGAAGTGAGACTGCAACAGCAAAGTCAGTGGAAGTCAGGCAGCAGTCATGTACCTTGCTATGGGTGTAGCTATGGCTTCACTTTCCCGTCGGAAGATTGTTCTCGTCTGATGTTTACGACAGTAATACCAAAATGGCACACCCTTTTATCAGGGCTGGCCTTGGACTGCAATTTTCTCTCGTGACGCTCACGTCAGGTTATACGCCTTGATAGTGGTTACGAGAGGAAGCTACAGTTTTGAAAAGCTGTGTGTTTCCTGCAGGCAGCTGTAACTGACAGAAGTGCCAGTTAGCCACAGCGTCGCTCAAACAGTTTGTGCGATGCTGTGGCTGGCTGGCACTTCCGTCAGTCACAGCCTGCCTCAATCATGAAAGCGGGCTAATCTCCGATCGCGACTGTGGCCGTGGCAGGATAATGACCCGCCGTGTTGTGGTGAAACCGGGGTTGCCCCGGCAGGGCCTGGCTCAGCCTCAGTTTTTGGAGACTGCAGGGGTTTGGTACTCGCTGGCCCCGGTCCACTTAAAGCACTAGGTGCACTTGTCATGTGGAAGCCAGCGACACAAATATCACCATGTACAGAAGGGCACATACAGGAGCAGGATGTTCTGTGTTCTCCAAGCCAATTAGGGATCACCAGGCGTAGCACTCCTCTTAATTTCTTGGCTACCGCTGGCCGTACCTCAACTGCCCCATATCACAGGGCAACTGTCAGTGTCAGTTCAAAATGCATGACTCTCAAAAGTGCATCTGTGCCAGAAACCGCGATTTCATTAGGCAATCAAGCATTTTTTTTTTTTTTTTTTAAAGGTGCATCCATTGCATGAAGTACTAAAATGCTACACCGTAAGCTTTGCTATGAACATGTTTGACATGTAATAACATATATTTTCTCAAACCTTCGGAATGTACAAAACAGCAATTCTCTAAGACATTTGCTTAGTATAATATTAGCACAATTTAGTATACAATTACATCATTTCCTTTATGTAATAGCGTCTTTTGCTGAGATTTCACACCATTTTGTCTCTCAAAACATCACTCCACCTTAGAAAGTCTGATGTGCAACGATCTGTTTCTTCTGCCATGTTTTTTTTTTTTTTTTTGCGTGCTGATCACTGATTGGTTGGTGGTGCTGTTGGAGGTCATGCTAAATCTCCAGATGTGTTACAATATGTACAAAAAACGAATAATTAACAGGAAATAACAAGCACATTTGTAGACCATACTGCCTGGACCGCTGATCTGTAAAGACTGCAACACCCAACACTACACCTATCCATATCTCCTTAATGACCCCCAGTACAGGCAAAGTTCCCTCGCGCAGAATACACACAATGGTGATGTATACCTCCACATACCAATCTGGGCACCTTCCTCGATCACTGTGGCAATCATTCTGCATTCCACCATTAAAAACACAGTACCCCATCCACCCCGCCTTCTCAAGATATATATATCTATATATTTTATCTTGTTTTTCTACTGTCAGCAATGGCTTGGCTAGCTCTACCAAACAGGAAGGTGGTGTCAAGGCTGGAAGATTCTGGATCATCCCCTCCTGCTTATAGCCACATCCAATGAAGCTTTGAATCACAGTGGTAGGGATCAAATAGGGAAAAGTAAGCTAAAGCACTGGAGAATCAAGCCATTGCTACTTGCTGGACCACATAAAGGCCGCAATGATATCTAAATAAAAATAGTATCAGATGTGAACACCAGGTGCACACACCTGTATTCTATTGCTTAAGGGCACCATGATTCCAGTGGTCCTGCAGGCTGCAGTGCTTTCTATGAAGGGAGGCTGAAAAAAAAAGCCTTCACCCAAATGGAGAAAAGCCACAAAATGAAGAAGCAGGAAAACCAACTCCTGCCTGTGAGCAGCATCTGAACTATGAAACTATGAACTATGAAAGAGGCATAGGTTATCTAGTAAAGGCACGTGTATATGTAGAATGGGAGAGAGAGTCATACAATATCAGATTCTACTCTGTAAGGGTTAAGTGGGGCTACAGACAGAAGTGTGATGTGCTTACCAGGATTGGAGAGGAAACGGGCGGGAGAACCTTGTGGAGCTGAAGGAATCATACTGCATGCAATCTGGACGGAAGGCAAGAACAAGCAAACAAGTGCTCTGCACCTGGAACTGCTTGTGATGGAGTACTGAATAAGGGGAGATCAGGCTTGGGAAATGCAATGGTGTGGTTGCAGGGGAGAGACCTCCCCAAGGGGATATCATACAGGGGTATAGCAAAGAAACAGGCAATACACTGCCCATGATTGCCTTATTTTGCTCTTGGCCACCTACCATTGTTCCCAAGTGTTATCAGTTCTACTGAAAGTACACCTGAACTTGTACACACGATGTTGTTTGCAATTAAATATCTGTAAATTGTACATAGATATTATGCGCGTGTTCACTCAGAATCCATGCTTTTTCACAGACCAGTCAATTGTTTTTTTTTTTTTTCCTTTTGTTAACATTCATCTTCCCTGGACGCAACTTTGGAGATTCCAACAGAATTTTCGGTAAACAACACTCAAATAAAAAGATGTGTTAACTGGTGGGGGGTCTTTCTATCGCCTTACATATTTACCCACTTTACCTGGTGAATCATGTTTGACCTTCCTCATTTTAGCAATCAATATTTGGACAAGGAAATCAAATTGCCCTCAACATCAATAGAAACAAACAGACTCCATTACGGTTTTCAATCACTATAATGTTACATGCATTAACAGTCTTAAATGAGTCCCTTAAAACCTCAGAAATCTAAGCAAAGAGCTAATACAACCTAATGTTATTAGGTTGACTCTATGCATTGATTAAAAATCACATTTCCTTATAAGTTGGGAATCGCACATGATGCAGGTTTCAAAAACTTTTATTGGGCTAACTCAAAACACTCTGCAGAGCTAGAGCAATGCATTAGATTCAAATTAACCACACACATTTTAGGAAATTACATTGCCAACTTTAAGACTGCCTATTCCTAATGTTTGAAAACATATTCCATTCAACAGTGAAAATGATTTGTTTTCTTTAAATGAAACTCTCAGGTAGAAATGTGGACTGTTTTAACAAAGTTGTGAAGATGACCCAAAAAAGTACCTAATAACCCAAAGGACCAGGAATCAAACCAAATCAGACTCAAAGACAAAGTAGACAAAGTGTGAGGCAAAATCCAGCTTTATTATCAGTCAAATAAAGCAGGGACAGCATACAAGAATTTAAAATGTCGGCCACTCTCGGCTCATCTATTACGAACAGCGATTTAAGTAGTACAACTTTGTCATAAATGAGGTCATCACATTTCATCAGTTTACAAAAACCTATGGTGATTGGGTAATGGCGGTGGCTACATATACACTCTATATGGTTCAAACATCTAATTGGGTTATATTTGTCTGATGGCTCCTCCTGAGACCTCTCCTTTATTGATAAAGATTAAACTATGTCATTTCTACAACAAGGGGTTGGTAGGCACATAACTTGATGGGAAGTATAACTCCAGGGACTCTGATAGGTTGGCATTTTGCTAACCAACCTTGGACAATTGACAGATCATCAATACATGGGCCAGACAGGGAGTGGGGGGAGAGGGGTCCACGGATTGCTTTTCTTCCTAATCAAAAAGGGACCATCCCTTATTCATATGCCATGAGCCAGGGTGATATCTTTGTACTTGGCCTTGCACGGCATCTTGTGTTTCTGTGTGTGTGTGTAGGGAGTATGGCAGGAGTCCTATATGTGTTTGCTTCTAATGAATCAACAATGTTGTCCAGTTGTAACTCACGTGTGATGGGACAGTGTTTGGGATAGATGTATCCTGTATCTATTGAGAATTTAGCTAATATTAATGTAGGTGTCATGTTTTCTGTTGCCACTGGAGAAACTCTTGAGTTATTCTTCATGGAGTCTGTTGCCTTGCTATTTTACTGGACCTGACTAAAAAAGACTGGTTGCACTCTTTATTAATCTGGGAGTATACTTCTTGTATCCTGGGAATTGCTATCTCGTACATTCTCTCTTCATTTCCTATGCTCCCTTTTTTCACTGTAACCTTGTATTTCTGTGGATTTAGCATTTTGAATCCCCTAGAAGTCTTGGTGCCTTTGTTTATTTAAACGCATGCTGCGGCTTCCATTTTGGAGAAGATGGCTACCCCATTATACTTGTTTTTCTATGTTAGTGAGCAGTATTTGGATTCAGTTATACAACAGTTATGTTAGTATGTTTCATTGCTAGTGTATGCTATGCTGATATTCTTCATGTATAAATGCACATATTATCTGTTGCATATGTTCCTCATGTGGAGTGCACATTTGCTTCATTTCTGAATGCCTGCATATGTATTGTTACAGCATTAGTTTGACTAATTTTGCCATCTTCAGTTTAGGTTGTTTCTATATCCTGCTGTACATGTCTGCGATAAGGGCGGTATGATTGTCTTACTGAGTTACCTTTCTCACCTGTGTGGTATTGGGCCAGGGAGGGGCAGAAACTATGGATGACATATTCATCTGCCACCCAACATAGTTGTGTTTCCTGATGCTTGACTTGTTATGGTTTTACCTGCAGGCCATGCATACTGTTCCTTCAGTCAATACATTTTAAAACATACTTTCTTACTTCGCTTTCAGAATTAATTTATTTTTAAATTTGTTTATTGGCATTTATCATTTCTACATTTGCATGACACAGATTATATTCACAATTGAAGGATAATAAGCGTTCCAACTTAAGACATTAACAAAATAACATTACAATTCAACTTTAACTGTCTCCAAGTATTCTTCTTGTTATATCAGATTGGACTATCGGTTCGGGGGGGGGAGGGTTAGGCAATCCGAGGGGAGGGGGACTTGAGTCTGTAAGGACCCAGTGAAGCCTTGAGTAGTTACTGTCAGGGTTCTGTGATTTTGTTCGTAAATCCGTTTTCCGTAGTTTTGTTCCAGTTCATGGGGGTTTATCATCCGAGGGGTAAAACAGGGATCCTGTAAATTCTTTCCAGGCTGCTAGGGACATGCTCGAGGCGTCCGTGGATCTGGCAACACTGTCTTCCCATGCCTTTGTCTCAGCTTGTACCCAGCGTTCCAATTCCCTTTGCCATACTTTTGATTGAGGTCCTGACGGTTTTTTCCAGGTCATTGCTATTATCCTTTTTGCCAATATGCACATAATGTCCATCAATTTGACCAGGTGCTTAAGTTTGGTCGGTCTGGGGTACATTCCCAGAAGGCATTCGTCTGGGGTCCATTTGCACCTGGTCAACTCTGCCTTTTCCGCTGTCAACTGTACGGTGGTCCACAGGGACTGTGTTTTAGTGCACGACCAGAACATGTGAATCAAGTCTGCGTTGTTCGCTTCACACCAGGTACAGTTAAAGTATGGTGATTTATTGAATTTCGCCAGCCTGGATGGGGTTAAGTATGTTGGATGCAGCAGGTTCTATTGTATTTGTCGGAATCTATGGTTTCTGGAGACAGTTTTAGGATGCGTTAGAGCCCTTTCCCATTCTCCATCAGTTATTTCCCGGCCCATGTCTATTTCCCACCTTCTTTTTAGATCAGCACTTCGTGGGTTAGGGGTGTCGCTCAGGTGGCCGTAGATCTGAGACACTGGTTTCCATCCCTCTCCCAGACCATACAGTAGTGTGATCAGGGGGTTTGATTCTGGTTCCTCCGGCAATGTCGACCACTTGTTTCGTGCAGTAGTTCGTATCCTTTGGTACCACAGGAACTGTCCCGTGTGGATTCCAGCTTCCTCCTGTAGCATTTCAAATTCCTTAAAAGTGCCATCAGCGTACAGATCTCCCCATGTATATATCCCTTTCTTTTACCAGTGTCTGAGGTGTTGTAGATCCATGTCGGATCTGCATAGGTCCGAGATCATTGGTATGTCCGGGGAATACTGTTGCTTTACATGGGCGAATGCCTCTGCCCTGTGCCATATTTTTCGCCCTAGGGCAGCCAAAAAGGGGACGTTTTGCGTCAGGTGGCTGGGGGACCAGATAAGTTCCCTCAAATGTATCGGGGAGACCAAGGGTTGTAGTAGGGGTGTCTCGGAAGTGGTGTCGTCTGCCAACCACTTAGTCACAAAGCTGAGTTGTGCTGCCAAATAATATTTCTCAAAGTTTGGGAGTTGAATTCCTCCTTGGCTGTATGGTAGGACCGAAGTGGTAAGTGCTATCTTGCGTCTCCCTTTCCCCCATAGGAAGTCACAGAGTATTCCTTCTAGCAGGCGGAAAAAAGGAGCATTGATGTAGTAATGTACATTTTGGAACCCGTACAGGAATCTGGGGAGAACAATCATTTTGATTATTGAAGCTCTTCCCATCATGGACAGGGGAAGTCTTGTCCAGAAATTCATGGATTTCCTTAAGACGGGGATTGCCACCTTCGTGTTGTGTTCGTGCATTAATGCAGGGGTGTGCATTATGTGTAATTCCAAATATTTAAACGAGGTGACCTCCCACTGTATCCCCACTGAAGGGAGTTCTGCAATGCCCTTGCCCACGAGGCCCGCCAGAGGGAAGAGGCAGGACTTCGCCCTTCTAAATTGGATGCCTGAGACTTTTGCGAAGTTATCTAAGACGTCTAGCATTGTGGGCACATTATTGTATGGGTCCCTGACATACAATAGTACGTCATCTGCGTAAAGTGAGATGATGTGGTCTACTCCTCCCAGACGTATCCTAGCGTCGAATAATTGTTTTAAAAAATAGATGGCAATAGGCTCCAGTCCCAGTAAATAAAGCAGGGGGGATAGAGGGCATCCCTGCCTAGTGCCCCTACATATGTCCCAGGCCTCAGATATTTATTTTCTGGTTTTTACCCTAGCCCTGGCTTTAGTATAAAGTATCTTGACCCATCAAATGAACCCCGGGCCGAAGCCGAAACCCTCTAGAACCACCATCAGCCACTCCCAAAATATAGAATGAAACGCCTTAATGGCATCAAGGGACAGCAGCGCACATGCCTCCGTGCTAGCCTCAGTTTGGTTTATAACCTGTTGTAGCCTGCGTAAATTCATGGCCGTGTTTCGGCTTGGTATGAAGCCACACTGATCCATGTGTACGACCTCCCCTATGATTCTAGCCAACCTCTTTGCTATTATCGTTGTCAATATTTTCACATTGTAGTTGAGGATGTCTATTGGGCGGTAAGAGTCACATTTGTCGACGGGTTTGTTAGGTTTAATGATCAGGATCATAAGGGTCTCCCTCGTGCTGTCCGGCAATATTCCTCTTTCATACGCTTCTTGGAAAACCTCATGTGATAGGGGTGTTAGGGAGGTCTCATAAGCTTTATAGAACTCAGTGGGAAGCCCATCGTTCCCAGGGGCCTTGCAGGTGGCTAGCGATTTAATAGCCTGCGTTATTTCATCAGCTGTGATATCTGCATCTAGGGCCTCAGTCTGCTCAGGGGTTAGTCTGGGGAGACCTCCAAGGTATCTGTGATTTGATCTCAGGGAACCTGGTCCTTGTGGGAGTATAGGTGCTCGTAGAAGCGCTTGAAGGCGTTGTTTATGCCCAGTTGTGTTTAGAATATATTGCCTTCCGCGTCCTGTATCGTGGTGATTGAGTGCCTGGGGTGTTCTTTCTTACATAGCCAGGCCAACATTCTACTCGGCTTCTGTGTGCCCTCTATTAGTCCTGGTAGTGTAGTCGAATTTAGCTAATCTATCGCAAGCCGATGTGCATTTAACTCTAAGCGCTTTGAGGTTGTCCTCTCTCAGGCAAGTGTTCACTGGGGTGGCCTCAAGTTGCCCAATCTCTTGTTCCCACAGGTTTCATTCGCCCTGCAGCTGTTTCCTAATGCCACCTGCCTTTGTTATCATTTCCCCTCTTATTACAACTTTTAGGGCATCCCACATCGTGCACAGGTGGTGGACACTTCCAGTGTTTACCTCTATAAAGTTGTCTATGAAGTCGTGCAGTTCATCCCGGAAGGCCAGGTCCCCCAGGGCGTCAGTTGGCATTCTCCACATAGGAATGGGGGGCCTAGGGCCATCGTGGTTCCATTCTATCAGAAGTGGCGAGTGGTCTGAGATGGTTCTCCCAAGGTGTAGTGCCCCATCTATCTGTGACAGGTGTTCTTTGCTTATGAAAATATAATCTAATCTTGTATGAATATCATGTGGGGAGGAGTAGTACGAGTATTCTCGGGCGTCGGGATGGAGCTCTCTCCATGTGTCGGCAAGATCTAGCCTGTCCACTGATAGGGACAGGGCAAATGTTGCTGCTGAAGGACCCTTCGGGTGGGGCTGTACACCCGTTGAAGTCCCCCCCCAGAAAAAGATGCCGTGCCTGTGTGGTACAATTTTGGTATACATAGACTCAGGTGTGCCGGAATGTTAGTATTGGGAAGGTAGGAATTCACTATACATACCTCTTCTTGTTCTTGTCGGCCCCACATTATCGCCAACCTGCCCTCAGGGTCTATCTCGGACTTAAGCAAATGGAATGGGAGCTGGGGGTGGATCCAGGTGTATACCCCTCTGGCATATTTAGAGGAAGTGGTTCCAATGCCTTGTCCTCCCCAGTGTTCACCTAACTTGGCCAGAGAGTCCGCCGTGCAGTGTGTCTCCTGTAACAGTGCTATTTGTACTCCCCTTCTGTGTAAGTAGGACTTGATTCTGTTCCGGCGCAGGTAGGTTCCCAAGCCCCTCACATTCCAAGTCATTATTTTTATTCTAGGTGCCATAGTAGATTAGTTGGATTTTTGCTGCTTCCGTCTGGCATCCAACAACCGCTTCCTCTCGCCCAGCTCCTTTTGGCCTCCACCCCCCTTGACCCTCCCCCTCAGCTATATCTGTTACGCATGTTGGAGACTTATTAACTGGAGTAACTCCCATTGTATTGAATGGGGGAAAAAAAAGGAAACAACTCAAACTTTCCCTAGCGGCTGCTTTCAATATGCAACGCTCGGGGGGTCCCGAGCCTTCCAGGCCACTCCTGGCCTTCCGGATCGGGTAGCGTGTAGCTGAAGTGCCTACACAGTTTCCAATGGGGTGGGTCGCTTTTCTTGCGCTCGTGTGGTTCTCCGAGCTCTCGTCCGATCTGGCTTACATCACAGTAGGGTTGGATTGTAGTATAAATGTCTGCTTTTATATTTTCACATGGGGAGATCCCGTTATTCTTCTTGTCATGGTGGGTACGTGGTCAGTCCAAGTCTGACTTTAGTGGGTCTTCCTTGTCATCGGCCAGGTTATTATGTTCAAGCCACAAGTTTGCTGTGGCTGGGGTCTCCAGAAATATCACTCTTCCTTTATAGAGAATCTTGAGGCGTGACGGATAGAGCAACATGTATTTTAAGTTGAGTTTTCGTAACCGTGCTTTTATTGGGATGAAGGAGTTCCTTGCTCGTTGCACAGTAGGGGTATAGTCTGGGTACATGACTATTGTCGAGTCTTTTCGTCTGATCTCTCCTCCTTCTCTAGAATATCGCAATATAGTTTCCCGGTCACGAGAATTTAGAATTTTGGCTATAATTGGACGTGGGTGTGAACCGGACAGAGGGCGTTTGTGGAGAGATCTGTGGGCTCTTTCCACGGAGAACCCCTGGGAGAGATTTCCTGGACCTATTTCCTGTTGTAGCAATGTTTCGATAAATTCTGTCGGGTCTGGGCCTTCCATGTCTTCGGGAACCCCCAGTATACGAATGTTATTTTGGCAGGCTCGACCCTCGCCATCCTCAGAGCGCGCCTCCAGTCTTGCTACTTTTTGCTCCAGGTCCTGTACTTTCATCTTTAGCTCTTGGGTACTCTCCACATTGTCTTTCAGGGTAGCTTCTGCCACCGTCACCCTTTCAGTTAGGTTGCGGGCGTCCTGACGCATGAGCTGTATTTCCGATTTCACCTCCTCTATCTTCCCTTCGACTGATGTGCGGAGGGCCGCTATTGCTAGTAGGGCTTGCGTGTGCTTGAGATCTTCTTCTTGTTGGGGTGGCTCTTCCGAGGTTTCCTGGTCTTGTTGTGATTGTCTTTGGGGTCTGACTGTCGTGAAGGAATCCATTGTGACCAATTTCGGCTTGCTATTGGGGGAGACATCACCTTCTTTAGGTCTCACAGTCTCCTGTGCCAGGTCCTGTACCGCAAGTTACACAGGTCTTACCTGCGGCCCTTAGTTTGTGTTACAGCTCTTGTATCACCAAGTGAGTTCCCCTAGGCAGGATCCCCTATCAGACCGATGACCGGCAGCTCAGATTTAACGTTAACCTCTAAACCTTACTTTCTGTGTCTTAAGGCTAGACAAATGGGGTGTAGCCCAGGCTGCTTCTCTGGTTAGTTCTGGATGGACCCAGCCTTCTGCAGTTCGCCTGCCACGAGAGTCTTGTCCTATCATGAAATCCTGTTCCAGCAATGAATGTTCCTGGGATCAACTATCGGGTAACATTTGCTGTCCCTCTGCCCATGAGTGTGCCCCTATGCTGTTTACAATGTTCAGAGAAGGCGTTCACCTGTGAGTGTGTTTGGGCCTTGTAAATATGTCCAAGCGTTAGCGGTGGGCTTCAGGCAAATTGGCAGTCTCCAGCCGCTTTCGATTCAGGTACCCGAGGAGTCCCAGCTCGTTCCGGAACCCTTCTGGTGGCTTTATTGGTGCGGTTTTAGTTGTTTAACCGGTTCGCTCCCACTTCATTAGTGGGCCGCCCTGCTATGTGTGGGCCCATTGTATCGCTTGGGCCAACCAGTTGTCCGGGTCCTTAGACGGAGGGTGCCGGGGTGGTGAGCCCAGTCGAACCTCCCGTTTGTTGGTTGGTCATGCGGGTGAGGTCCGCTGCACACTGTGCCCCAACTAGGGGTGATGTTGGGGGGGCCCTGGCTCCTTTCCGCCCCACTTACTGCGTTGTATATGGGCCCACCGCCCTCGCAGCCCCAATGAACTTCCCAACAGTCCCGTTCAGCTGTAGCCTCCGCCTGGTCCATCCTCGTGCGGGTAGCTGTAGCACCGCGGGCGTGTGTCCTCTTCCGCCATCGGCGGTGGGTAGTTCTCCTGATGCTCTGCGCCCGTAGGTCGGCTCCTCCTTGGAGTGCCACTAGCGCCGGTGTCGCAGGGCTCGAGCTTCGGTCCCCGCGGATCCACCACACATCCGTAGGGGCCGGAGTGCAGCCGAGGAACGAGTGGCCGTCCCGTCAGCTGCAGTGCGGGAGAGAGCCCTTTGTCGTCGCACTCTGGAGGGTGACCTGGTTCCGCGGCAGCTTCAGCTTTATTCCTCGGCGGGCGCCACCATCTTGTGGGTCTCCGGGGCTCAGCTTCGAGCTTCGCGTTGCCAGCCTTCTTTGTTCCGGTTCGGCCCAGAAACAGGGTAGAGTACTGGCAATCGGTTCCCCTACGATATTATTTGATTATTTTGCTTTGCAGACCAATTTTAGCGATATTAGCATATTTAACAAGGATCTCGGAACAGAGCTCTGTGGGAGCCTGTCCTTACAGCATGCATGCTGGCCATGCCCCCTCGCTTTCAGAATTAACTCTCCTATGGGTTTTTCTTTCCAAATCATTTCACTCTGCACAATCTGATGAAAAAGTCGGAGGAACTTCAAAGGCTAATGGATTGCTCCATCTCTGCATATTATTTTTAGTTAGTCAAAAACAAATCAAATGCTGCATCTTGTGTGATTTTAACACTGGACTTACAGCGCCAAACCTTTTCTTTGCAAATTGGAAGACAACAATTAATGTGAATAATCTATATGTCCTTGCTTGCTGTCTAGTCCATGGTTACCGGCGAGATAGTATTTATGCTATGGGGTCAGGAGCCAACACTATTAAGGGCATGGGGGTGGGGATTCCTCTGAACCTGGGGCAGGAGGCCCTCCAGGGTGTTTGCTAGGCCCTGTCCTGTGACAGTGGTGGAGAGAGGGAGTTTGGAGGATCCAGCGTTCTGTCCCCTCTACATGTGCCTGGCTGCACTTATCACCCCATATTTGGCATGCCATGTTCTGGCAAGTGTTCCCTTTCTTCCTTTCCAGGACTACAGGACCCAGATGTCCTTGTGGCAGGGGAGGAAACATGCAACCCACAATCAAGTGATCTGGCGGTCAACAGCAAGTCAGTGGAGCAGTACGATCTGCAGACTGGCAAACAGGATAATCAAGATAAGGTGAATAATAATTTTGGCATTGCATATTTTGATCACAGGCCACCATTCAAAAAAGGACTTAAGAGGCACCTGAATGACATGACACGGGGGAATGAACATGGTAGCAACTGGCCTTGGCATCTAGGTGGGAACCAGAACCAACTGAAGGAGAGGAGGAGCATAAATGGAGATACAGGGAACAGGACAGTGTGGGTTGCTCAGGCAAGGTCAAGGGAGGAGAAGGTGGACCTAGAGATGAGCAAGAGGAAGGATGGTGCAGCAGATTGTGGATAAAAATTATAGAGAGCGTGTAGGAGACTTACTGGTTGGTGAGAGAAATTGGTACTTGGATGTGAGGGTGCATGTTTGGTGTGTGAAGACAATAACTAAGTAATGTGCAAAAGTAGGGGGAATAAGTGGAAGTTAGTAAGTAAGATGAGAGTGAAAAGAGTGTGTCTGTGAGAGAAGGAGGGGTGGAGTGCAATGAAGCATAGCGTTGGAGTGGAGGTAAGTAGAGATGGATTGGACAGTAGTGGAGAGTGACGGGGAGCAACAGTATATGAGAGAAGATTGGAGAGACAGAAAGAGGAATAGAGAGGCAGAGAAATAGGGAGTGAAAAGAAGAGAATGGAAGAGAGTAAAAACAAGGGAAAGGAAATAAAGAACATCCAGGAAAGGAACAGGAGAGCTTTACAGACCAAGACCAAATAAAACCGGGTGGTTGGAAGGCACTGCTACTTAATAGAATTATTATTTTGGGGCACTGGTTAGAATCCATCTAGATTTTTTCTAGAGGCCCTCACAATTAGACAGCAAGAATTTCAAAAAGTAGGGGGTACCAATCTTTATTGAAAATCTTGATATTTAGAAATACCTGGCTAGGGAGGTCAAATGTAGCCACTGTTTCACATCCCATGTCCATGCAAGTGTGTACTCTTCTCTTCCCCTGGAGTAGGGACAGCTCCCATGGAAACCACCATCCTCACCGACCAGTCTACCTGGATAGGGAGGGATGCTGCACCGGGCAAATAAAATCACTGTTAACAGGAGATGGGCTAAACCATGAGTTCTTAGATTACCAATGGATACAGACACCAGAGTACATTTAATAGGGATCCCAAAGGGGAACCCTCTTTATTTATAAAAAGACATTTATACTTTGAATCAATTTCCTTTTTTCTAACCTATAATTCCCTTGGTGTGAGCACCAACTAAATGGGGACCTGCTACACCAGCTCACCCTTCCTTGGAGAGTCTGAGGGACCATAAAGGTGAGTCTGACGCAACAGATCACTTACCAAAACTCAGGTGCGACCCACATGGAGTGTGAGGCCAGAGGATAACTTCTGCGGGTGGTCCCATCTGACCAGGCGGCCTCAGGTAGGCTGCCACACTATCCCACTACCTCACACCAGGGTTTCTCTCCTCTACTCCCTTTTTATATATTCACAACCTACACCTACTTAACATTCAACATAGGGGCGGGCCACCAGATCTTCACCCGGGTTGCTCCATGAGGAAACCGGGGCTTTCTTTCACCCAGCCTGACCAACAGAGCTGCCAGGGACTTTCTCAGCTGCGCTCTCCACATGGATTGGCAAGCGAGACAGCCCAGGGCTTTCTTCACCAATTCAACCTCCAGGGCAGAGTGGACTTCAACCCTCTTCACCTCCCGGACTGTGCCTGAACCTATGTGGTCTGGTAGGACTATTGGAAGCTGTCGACCTTGCTGGACACGTGGCTGGCGTGCATGCCTGGGCAGCCTGGTCTGGGCTGTTCCCCCTCATGCTTCCAGGCTGGTCTGTTCTTTTGGCCAGAGGTCAGTCTGCATGCTGTCTGGGCCCTTGATGATGCTTGGGCCTGTCCGGACTTGCCCCCGGGTGGCCGACACCTGCCGAGGTCTGGGGCAGCTAAGTTGCCCCTAATAAGCAGCTGGGGGAGCTCCACATGCACCGCTCAGGCCCAGATATCTGGTGGACTGTTCAAGGCAGCTGATACTCTGGTATATGGGCCCACTCTCTAGTGCAAATGTTGACAATTAGAGATACCTCGGCTACGGAGGTCATATCCCACAGAAAATGAGAGAGAGAGAGAGAGGGAGGGACGATCATTTTACCCTATTTAAACATTCTACTAAAAACCCATCTTAGAGAGCTGGTGAGTTCTTGAGCCCATCCGTGACAAGTATTACACATAAAAGACAATATTCCTCTTTAGTGCCCTCTTTAAAATACAATTAAAATCATTGAGATGCAGAACCTTCCATAATCAAACCTGTTGTTAAATTACAGAATCATCAGACATTATAACGTCTAAAGCCACTTGATTAGATACAAATAAAACTATTGTAACCGCATGAGTTCAAGCAAAGCATTTTAAATACATTATTGCACACATCTAGGTCTTTTCCGTGTTCTGATCATAGCTGGAAGAACATGTAACCATACATCGCACAATGATCGCACATTTGGGATCACAATACAAAAGTACCAAACCTTATTTTCCTATCTCCACAGACATTATCACTACATTCAACAATACATTTTTCTAAATACAAAGCTTTCAATGTCATTTTAGGCTTCACGGTTTGTGCAAATAAGTTGTCACTTTTTAAAGTAAATTTTGTTTGTATAGACAAATTATTTTCCTCTGGTAAAAAAAAAAATATATATATATTTATCATGTTGCATCACTCATATGCAATCAATCTCAACAAGAATCAACTTGATTATGGACGATGATATACTATGCAAATTCACCACTGTTAGTGTCTTATTGATTTTTAAATTCCATCTGATCAATATCATCGGTGGAGATCACTCTCAGTGAAGGAGTCTAATGGAACATGTGCCAAAAATGTTGCCGATTTAAATGAAACGTTAAATCATCAAAAATAGTTTCACTGACATTACGTTTCACTGACATTACAAGGCAAGCACCACAGTCCTGTTCCAAATTTATTTGTATTAGTTATATACATGATTACAAATGACTGGTGCAGTTTGGTGAGAGATTATTGGTCCCTTAAAGAGTAATTTCAGTTCCTCACTAAATTCAATCTCTGTAGGTGAACAGATCTTTGTTCCTGTGTTGTAACGATTGGAGATATTTTAGTTATTACAATGTGACCCTTTTCATCCATATGAGTTGAATTTCGGAAATTGACACAATCGTTTTGATGGCAACAGCTTCTTAATTCTATCATCTTTATGCTTTGAGTACTATGCGACCACATAGATCATATTGTGAATATACAGACATGCCAAACAAAATGCAATTCTTTATGTGTTGTGAGAGGTACATTGCAGGCATCACTAATAATATTGTTTTATTTTTCTGGCCCCACTGTGTTTGGGATTAATTTGTATGTGTCCACCTGCCTCGTTTTTTTGGATCCTACATTTATTATAACCTAAACAATAATTTGCAAAATTGCCCCTGTAGTCCTGTGGTATATATTGACCTACTCAATGCATTGCCCCACATCACTGAGCTGCATTTGGGCAAGGAACAGCAACCTGGCTATGCTCTCTCCTGTGCGCACCAGGACCTCAAAACTGCGTTTCCGCAGCAACAGGAAAATGACTGCACCATCTTGCCTCACACACCTCAGGCAAAATGGAACAAGGGGACACACTGAAATAGTATGCCAGTGTGTTCAGAGACATATACATGGAATCAAGTGAACCGGCAGCACTGCATTGCTGCAAAAGCCAAACATTCTCCTTTCAGAATGAAACCTTTTTTCACCCTTTCAAAATGCTGTGTTATGCTATTTCCATCCGTACATTTTGAAACCACTGTGATGGAAACGTCCCTGCCAGGCCCAGGATAAGTCATTGTGCCTCAGAAAAAACAGGCATAATTCCTGAATGACAGGGCCTGTCAAAGTAGATTTGAAAAAAATCAGCAAGCAACTTTCTTTTCACCCGCATGGGAAACACGTGTTTATTTCTTGACAAAATGTATCCATGCACAGCAGTTCAAAGAGACTTTTTACTCTCTGAGCCAGGTCAAGGATAAATGTATCTATACTTTAGAAAAGAGTCTTGCTGCAAGGAAAATGACTCCAGCTACAAAGACAGTGGCCATCTGAGGAGCTTCAAACCGAATTAAAGAAAGAAATGCTAGCAGTTTTTAACACGTGTAAAAATGGGCTGTGCCGACTGAAGAGAAAATGACCTGTTTAAAACTCAATTGTTGATGAAAGCCTGCTTACTTAGCAATGTAAAGGAATTGTGTTAGTGGTGATAATACACACATAGGATATCTTCTGTCATAGGTTTGTTTAATTCAAGACCCAAAGTAAGAAATCAAACAGTTTAAAACACATAGGGCCTCATCACAAGTCTGGCGGTAACCCTTAAATGCGGTGGTAGCGCTATTACCTCCGCATTTAAGGGTCCACCAAATCATGGCCTTGGCGGATTTCCCCCCAGCTCTGAGCTGGGGGGAAATTCGCTGCAAAATTGCCGATTTTTGGCACTATTACTGCCGGCCGGAAATCCGCCGGCGGTAATAGCGTGAATTTTCCCCATTGTGCCCAATGGGGAATGAGGAATTTCCGAATGGAGCCAATGGGGAATAGGCACTAACCGTTCCGCCAAACCCGTGATCCAGTGCTAATAGCGCCGGGGGGTTTGGCGGTAGGGCTAATAGCGCTGGCATTACCGCCCAACTCGTGATGAGGCCCATAGGCTGGAGTTGTAAACTCTCAGGAAAACCTGTTATTCCAGTTGCCAGCTATGAAACTCCTCCAAGGAAGGGAGATACACCCTAAATCCAGAACACGTAGGTGCAAAGTGCCAGCTTGAAAAACGTTGTATGGGACAGGACAATGACAGTTCACATGCTCATCAGACATTCGTCTGTGCTCCTGGCTGGGACAATAGCAGTCCTGGGACACTCACCTGTCAAGTGCGAAGGGGCAATACAACCTTCAATTAAGACTGGAAACCCCCTTGCCTGGAAGGAAATCATAGCTGCTTTCAGTTGAAGGAAGAAAGCAAAACAAAAAAACAGGATCAAGTTACAATGGGACTGCCTTTTGGTGCCAGAGACTATGTTACAAATACACTTTAAAGACTTTTATTTCTGTAGCAAGAATTATCAGAAATCTTAAAGTTTGCAGTTTTTAAATCTCATTTTGTCGGCTATCTTTTAAAACTTGGTAGGACTCATTGCTGCATGGGGAACATAATTTACGTAATATGACAGATTCTAAGGAAAGTATTAAATGTGTACATACATCCCTGGGGACAATTCACATTTGTGTATAAAATTGTGGAATTTTAGGCCAAATCTTTAATGTGTAAAACCACCAAAATGTATCAGAAAGGCGAAACAAGGTCACACAGACTGAGGATTGGACTGAAATGTGAGGCACTGAAAATGTGAACTGTGTGTATAATTTGCTAAGAGTTTGCAAGTGAAGAAATGTATGTTTTTGGCAAAATCAGATTTTAAGTAAAGTAAATGTGGGAGTGCTGGGACATTGTAAACCTCACCTCATAAACCTGACATCATCCCCTTAGAAATCCAACCAACTGAGAACGAGGTGGAGACTAGCTCCCCTGCCCAATCCAAGTAGTTTAGGGGCGGGTTTATTTAAACCTGCCCAGCCTCTACCTTGATGATGTCATCAGGCATTATAAATAAGGGTCCCTGACAAGACACACAGAGAGACTGATTCCTGATTTCCTACGCAGGCATCCTGTTCCTGTCTGTTCCTGTCTGTTCCTGTCTTCATCTTGCATTTATCCATCTAAACTCCAGCTCCCAACCACAAGGCCAAGCATTGCTGATTCTGCGTCAGCTAGGCCTCAATTCTAAAATAATCCCAATAAACAAGGGAAACGCTGTGGTATTTTGGGAAGCATCCTGAATTAACCTGGTTTACTACTCACTGCATGCTGCTGCTATCCTTCTACCCTGATGAGCTATAGGCCCCAGTAACCAGAATTGCCAGTCCAGAAGAACTATCCTTTGGTATACAGTCCCTGCCCACTGGTTCATGCCTGCTGATTTTGTCTGGCTGTCCTGTGTTAGACCAGATCCGTGTGGTGATCCAGAGTGCTGACTGTCCAAAATCCAAAAACTAAAAAGTGGACTGTGAGTATCAATAGGAACCATAGAAAACCATAGCCTAACTTGCCTTGCTTTGTTCCATCCCAATCTTTAGGTCATCCTATCCTTATCCTGATAACTTGTAATATTGTCAAAAATCATTCTTGAAACCCTGCTTGGATTCCTTGTGCTAGCGCCAACATCTTTAATAATTTTGTCTTGTAAAATCCTGAGCTATTAATCCTGTTTGAGTGATCGGACTGTGTCTGCCAGGGCGGGCACGGAGGTGCTAGGGTTGAACTTGCGAGTCAACCCCGGAACTTACTGTGTCTCAATCTGGTAGTCTAGCCTGAATGCTCTAGTGTAGAGTAAAACTGTCCGTATCAAAATTGATTTGTTTTCCTTTTTCGCGCATTAATTGTCTCAAAAACGCACCACACCAGATCTTGCATAACTTACTCAATTTACCAGCTCGAGACCTCATTTCACTTTCATATTGTACCTAAGTTGCATAGCTACCCCCCCACTTAAAACTATATTTTACCCATTTTTCTTAAAAAACGTTTTGGTAAATTCGGGCGGGAATTGCAAATATGTGTTACATTTCCAATGTATCATTTTGCTTATTTTCAGTCTTCCATTCGATTTCAAATTGTATGCTTTTGCTCAATCTTTTGCTTTTGATTACTAGTATCTTTCCAGTATTTCTCCAGTAAATAATTGTTATTGTTTCAAAAGTTGTATACACAATCATTCATTTATTCATCCATTTCCGAGTGTCATTTTTAATATTGCAAGGGTTTCAAATTCATTTTTCACTCTCATTTGAGGTGAGAAAGTTAGATTTGATTTCCATTTCCAGAATCATATTCCTTACTGCCTGCTGCTTTCTTATATCGATTCAGAAGTGATTGTTTGTGGTTTGAGGGAATTTACCAGGGGGAAATCCCAACTTCAATACTATCTTTCCGAAAATTAAAGAGTGTTTCCACTCCCTGGTGTTTTGTAGGTGTGTCAATTGCCTACATTCCTACTGTTCTTACCACCCCAATGGTGATTGCTGCCCCATATAAAAAATTGTATGATTTCTTTTAATTTTCAAATAAATTAATAAATAAATATTATATTTTATCAACCAGCTTGATTCATCGTCCATTGTGACCTGGGGTATTTGAAAAGGGTGTGTGATATGAGTGGTATATCATCTCAATATTGAATCTGATATACATAAGCATTTCAGTTGTGTACTGCATACTGGGCCGAGACTAAGGTGTGTTGCCGAGGGAAATCCTTAACAGTCCCTAATACTTGTGGATCTTGACCTGTTGAATGTATTATAGATAGCATTTCACTATCTACTTAGTCTTGTTCACAGCCGTTTGTATTTACCCTTCCAGAGTTGGGTTTATTATACAAAATGTTATTTTAAATGACAACATAGGGCCCGATTCATGAAATATTCTGCGGGAGGGAAAAAAGAGTCTTGCGCGGGAAATCACTCGCAATACCCTGTTCATCGATTCATGGAAAGCAATGCAAAGGCCTTTTTGGTGGACTTGCAAGGTATCTGCGCCGGTCTGCCACATCACTGCGACTCGATGAGCGCCTTGTGCGAGACTCCAAGAAGAGGGTGGGCCCGGCCTGCACATCCACTTAAAAAGGGGGAGGAACACGTGGAATGAGATGGAACAACGAAAATGTAGGCATTACGAGGGATGTTCCAACGTCAAACAATCGCACTGCCCATAAGTGCGCAAAATAAACGTGTATATGGAATTGAACTGGGAAGGTCAGGTCGCAAAAAAACACACGCAAATCCCGGATCACCTACGCCACACGATAGCAGGTGTGAACGTCAATGTGCACCCTATCAAATGCATATAAATCACGCAAGCACAAAAAACGCACAGATACAGCCACAATGAATGCATCATTTGTTGCAGCAAACATTAAGGAACATTGCAGGAAAAGGAGAATTGCCAGGGCCTGGACCTTCCACCCACGGACCAGAATTTTTGGGATGCCTGATAACCTGGTCTATGGCAGGTATAGGTCCCCCGACCATTTCTTCGTAGACCTGGTCAAGGAGTGGGAAGATGACCTCACATCACACGCCATGTGTTCCCAAGCACTTAGCCACTTGCAAAAGGTGCTCACTGCTCTGCATTTCTTGGCCACTGGGTTATTCCAGTGGACCACCACCATAGTAGGTTGCATCTCACAGGCCACACAGTCTTGCTGCCTACACCAGGTGTTGGCAATCATAACTGCATGAGCTTCTGTTTGCCGGCATATCTATATTCCCAGACACCAGCAGAAAGGCAAGCAGTAGTCTAGGATTTGTATGGGTTGTTGCACTTTCCAAAAGGGCTAGGTGCTATTGATTGCACCCATGTTGCTCTACATCCACCTACAGCAACGGAGCACATCTACCACAACTGGAAACATTGGCACTCCATCAATGTTCTGGTTGTGTGTGATGCCACGGGATTCATTACTGAAGTGTATGCCAACTATCCTGGTAGCACACATGATAGTAACATCTTCAGGATGTCCCTGCTGCACTGTGCCATGGAAGCTGGGAAGCATGGCAACACGTGGCTCTTTGGTGAGTATGAATGGCCATGCACACGGATGCATGTTACACATAGACCAATAGACACTGTCAACAAATGCCATTGACAACCATTCCCACCTGTAGAGGGGACAGTGCCTACCCTCTGAGCACATACATGATGATGCCCATATGCAACCCCAAAACACCTGCTGAGGTAAGGTACGACACTGCCTATATTTCGACTCCGGGCATAGTGGATCAGACATTTGGAGTGCTCAAGTCACGTTTCCCCTCCCTTGACCCCTGTGGTGGTGTGTTGCCATATGCACCACCAGTGGTTTGCAGGATCATTGTGGCAGCATGTGTCCTTCACAATGTCACAACACAGTGTGGCATCCCAGTGGACATGGTGGTGGCCCACCATCCACACCCACAGGCACATCACTTGCGTATGGCTACATCACTTGCGTATGGCTGGGCAAAGGGCATGTGGAGAGGCTGCACGCACCCAGCTTGTGCATTCTTGTTTCACTTAAAATCCTTCCCCTGTGGAGTGCACACGATCTTGTCAAACCCCAGCTGCCATTCAATGATGACAATGGGCCAATCCACCCCTAGAAAGTGCCATTGGAAGTGCAAATTTGTGTGCATCCATTTGAACTAAAAAGACATGCATTTGGTGTTTCCAAAAGAAACCCATTGAAGAGGGAGTACACCACTACCACCATGGCAACCATTGAATAAAACCACCCCCTAGGCACTAAAAACATCCCATATGACTAACTAACATACCCATCACATGTGTAACCACCGATAATTCCATAAATGCACCAATCATCATTTCAGAGCTGCCAGCCATACATGGCCCCAAAATGTGCCTGTCCCCAAAATACAAGAAGCACAATGGCGTATTGCTGCACACATGTTAGAGAATGTGCATGATGTGCACAAACATGCCCTATTGTGGCGTGTGGAAAAGCAGTGCAGTAAGGATCCACATGTGAGATATATTCTAGCAACATGACCAAAATGCACCCCATCCCAAATGAACCACTGAAGTAATTGACAATTGTCACAAAGAGGGCGACACACCAGAATGGCCACATCCAGACATGCAGAAACTAATGTAGCATTGCATATGGATCAAGATAAATGCACATCTTACAAGTCCCCTGGGTATGCAGTCGACCGTCAAAAAACATCCCATGCTAGCCATCATTCCCTGATGGAAGGATCTGCAGACAATGGAAAAAATAAAACTGATTGCAGTTAACACATCCATGAACCCGAAAAGTACAGACACACGTGCCCCATTAGTGACATGCAACACATGCAGACAACTCACAAGACAACCATCATCATGTGTCCCAGCACACATGCAGCAACACCTGCATGCAATTCAAACACAAAAAATACATACACTGACATACAACCACAACACCCACACTGCCTGACCCCATGAATGACATGCAGCAAATGTGCATGTCACATATCCCAATTTCCAAGCCGATGGCAAATACACAACACACGCATCAGCCAATGCTGCATGAAAAAGAGAAGATATCAGAAATGCAGATAATTGAGCCCGGAAAATAGCAGGGAACCCCTTGGAAGACAAACAATGACATGACAAGGCATGTCATCACCAGCGTAGTAGTTGGACAGTGCAGTGAACATAGTCATTGGACCCCATGATACAAAGCACAAGAATGCTAGTTCACACATACTCACCTCTTGCACTCCATGCAAGACCATGCTGGAGGCAGGATTTCACAGAGGCCGATGTCAGACTGGAAGGCTGGCCACCGAGGCAACTGCCATGGATGACACAGCTATGTAAAACTGCAAACAAGGATAAACAAGGATAAATGCATGCCAAAGGTATGATGCAAGGGAAAAGTGCAAGGTCAATGCAGATTTCATTGTGACAGCATACAATTGGTTCATTTATTCACCCAGTTGTGATCAACTTGAAGGTGCAAACACCATGGTGCAGCATGCATGGGACATGCATGTGAAAACCCCAACACTGCACAATATAGGGTGCCTTTTCATAACATAGCATCCCAAAAATGTGCATCAATGGTTCCATGTCTGTAGATCGTAACTGGGGATGCACACCGTCAATGGGAAACCCTAAGCAAGAGAGGCAAAATGTGCCATCAAAACATTACCCCGCAAACCTTGCATGGGATGCAAAGTGTCACTCAGTACACATGTGCAAAGTGCAATGAAAAATACACTAGCACAACATCAACACCTGTCATAGGGCACACGCAGCAGTCCCTGCCAACCACTCCCAACCACCCAAGAAACGCTCACACAGCTGAAACTCCCACAATTTGGAATCTGCAACCTGTGGCCCCATTAATACATAGAAACCACACCATGGCGATACATATGACCAGAACTACACCATGTGACACATTCACTTATGAAGTAGTACCAGTGCCCCACAAGACAACTCTGGAAGTCGGAGCGTTTTTTTCTACAGCTGCTGCCTCACTCGTGGACTTGCCCTGCTCTCGGACGGAGGACGTCTTTCCATGTAACACCCGAGCTGCCTGATTAAAAGAACAGCAACAAAGGACTGCTACGCCCTCGACCACGCCCCCCGCCAAGCCTGCTTTGCTTGGCCTTTATTAGTCCATATCATAGCGCACCCGCGCGCGCACTCGGCAAGTACTATAAGTACTGTTTGCTGTGCCGATCCTCTGTGCGTTTCAACTCTGGAAGTCGGAGCGTTTTTTTCTACAGCTGCTGCCTCACTCGTGGACTTGCCCTGCTCTCGGACGGCAGACGTCTTTCCATGTAACACCCGAGCTGCCTGATTAAAAGAACAGCAACAAAGGTGACTGTGCGTGAAGCTCGTTGTGAAGCGCTTTGTGCACGTTGTGCACCTCTAATCAACCCCCACGTTGTGTACTTTGTGTTGGTGTGTCACTTCTAACCACCGTGACTGGCCCCTAATATAGTTCTCCGTTTTCTTTTTCCTCTTTTTTCCTTAAAGGACTGCTACGCCCTCGACCACGCCCCCCGCCAAGCCTGCTTTGCTTGGCCTTTATTAGTCCATGTCATAGCGCACCCGCGCGCGCACTCGGCAAGTACTATAAGTACTGTTTGCTGTTCGCGGGTCGCGAGGTCCTGGTCAAGGGTATAATTTTTTTCTTTTTTTTTTTTCTTCAATACTTTTCTTGCTATTTTCTATTTATTCATATATTTTTCGTTCTCATCCTTTTATTGTGTGGCCAATGGTATGATTCCCTACACATTAACCACCAGCATGCCGCCCATATCAGAGACCAGGACAAAATTGATGGAAATTGGGCGTGCAAGTGCTACGAAATTTTTTTTTCTCCAACCACGACTCACAAGCCTATTACCATATGTGGGACGTGCTACAACCCAACGTTCACACTCAGTCTCTGATAATATGCATCTATGTTCAACTGAGGGGCTCATGTCTGAGATAGAGGGTCAGTCTGGCCCCCAGCCTCCGATAACTCAACCTGTTCTTATGGGGCCCAACACCCGAGATCAACCCTCTAGCCCCAGTACTCCTGACCCCATGCTCATAACTGCTATTGATATGCAGATATCGAGAAACTAGCTCATGTAATGCCCCCACTGATAACACATTAATAGCAGCCTGTGTTGCAGGCGATTTACAAACAACTCCAGCTCTCTTTCCGGGGGACACCATGCCCCAACCTGTTCAATGCTCAGTGCTGGCCCAACATAAACTGAGACAAGCATACACTCATATGACTGTGATTGGGGAATTAGAGGAGGAGGATATTGATTTTATGAACCTCTCCAATCGGACTGAGGAGCACTCTGAAGAAGTTTTTTATGTGTGTTCAAATACCGGTGACTTAATTCAGCTAGAACGAGATATTAATAATCATTTTGGTGCAAATAGTGAGAACCCATCACCTGTGTTGCCTCATGATAACACGGCAATGGCTGAATCGTCGGGCTCGCCGGTTACACACCCGTCTCGTCCCCCTGAATTAATAGAGGAAGCTGATTCCTATATAGCACCCACTCCGAGACAACCACGCTTTGACCAGGTTCCCCGAGTCTCTGATTTCTTTCTCAACCCTAATCTCAGAGAGAGATACTCTTTTCCAGAGGCTCCGGCCCTAAACAATACGTTGTCAGCAATGAATACAGCCCTGTTAGCTATTGCAAAACTGTACGAAAGTTTGGATGCAAAAGTTTCTAAACAGACTTCCTGTCTTAAACAGTTACTCTCCCTGTACTCAAAAATCGCACCACAAACCAATCTATTAAGTCAGAATCAAGAGCTTTTTAGCTCAAAAGTCACCTATGCAGCCTATACGCAGACGCATGACAATAATCTGCCCTCACAAATAGAAGGGGCGCCAATCCAATCCAATTTGTCTACGATGTCGACCACAGATTTATTTCCTACCATAATCGAAAATGTCAATTCCCTTGACAGTACCACTAAGACAACGGCAGGTTCTATCATGATACCATCAATTGGCTCTACAAATGCTCCCACGCCCGTGCTTGCCTCTATACCAGAGCCAAATGTCTATGCGGATGTTCATGCACCTGCCGTAAGTTCAAAGATAAACCAATCCACCTGTCCACCACTGCAAAAGAATATGTTCGAGGTTTTTGACATAACTGCTGCCAAACCCACTACATTACGGTCCATCAAAAGAAGGAAAGTTCAGTTCGTCAAGCCCAAGACTCCTGCCATAAAATCCACACTGAGTAAAAAACGAAAAAATCAGGAGGATTTACCAATTGATCAGTCGACCGTTTCCATTTCTAATCTTGGCTTCTCGAACCCGGATGCGGCTCTTATTGCTGCGCCGGTTGTCTCGCATAAGCCATTGGACGATCTGGTGCAGATGGTCGAATGTAATAGCAAACAGCAAGACCCTCAGTTAAAAAGTCCTGATAGAATTCTCCCAATTTCTTTAATTGCTGCTGTCACAGCCCCAGTGGAGTCTGTGTCCCAATCGCCTGATCTCCAGAATGCTCTTATGTCGAAGGAGATTCAGTTGCAAGTACAGAAATCCATTGACTCATACTTGAAATCCCTGCCAAAAAAAAAGTCCTCCCAGTTTTTAACTCGGGACTCCTGCGACGCCATACCTTTTATATCTATGGATGATCAGACTAAGATCCACCCCTTACAATCTGACATCACACGGGCTCCACAGTCTAATGGCCAATCGGAACAGAGCCTAGTTGCCCATAATGCCCTGCCAAGAGAAGAGAGCCTCCCGATAAACACGGAGGGTCAAATCAGAGCCTCAGTGGAGGCTTACTTGAAGCGTAATGCCAGTTTTAACCCTCAGATAAATGTTTTACATCAGCCTCAAGCCTCTATTCCCACTCCTGTCCCCACTTTCAATCAAACTTCAGTTTCTCGACAGGAGCTACGAGATGAGATCAAAGCCTCTATTGAAGCTTATATTCATCAATCAAATGAGATGAATTCATCTGAACTGGCAGAAAAAGGGTTTCCTTCGCTTAAACCCCTCATACAGGGACCAAAGGCGATTGTTGCCATCGACCAAGACAGAAGAGCCCGTTCTCCAGCCAGATCATCTATGCTGTTGAGCGATCGACCGGCGCAGACCAAACCGAAACAAGATCTAACTCATCATCGTTTTATAATAAAATGTCGAGACGCGCCATTTAAATCCTATGATCTGAATCGGTCGAGTATTCTTAACATCTGTGCAGCAATTCCAGCCCTCTCAGCTATCTTATCCCTGGATATTGAACAGATCGAGTTTATAAATCATGCGGACCTGTCTGTTGCCCGCCTGTACATTCGATCTCTATTGGTAGCTGAGACCTTGTGGCAGGCCAGAATGGCATTATTTGACCTGGGGTTCATATAATCTCGAGAAACTATGCCTGGTCCCACAACACTACAGGGCCACATGTCACGTATATTCACATCATCCTCTAATGGCTCTTCGCAAAAAGATGTGATGAATCGAACAACACAAGCATAACTATGCCATGAAATGAAGCTTCTAACTTTAATCTCGTGGAATACACGAGGTCATAGCCATTTGAATTCTATACCAAGCAAGGATTTATGTGATAGTGATATTGTTGCCCTTCAGGAGACATGGCTTGTCCGGTCCCCGATTTGGGACTCGCATGCTATCCATTTCACCCCCGCAGAAAAAGGCGCCCACGGCAGACCCAAAGGAGGGCTCATATTAGCAGTAAAAAAACCTGTGGACTAGAGGCAACCATGTGCAAGGTTCCCTCCGGCTCATTCCAGGTTGTAAAGCTTTCTAATACTCGCCACAGAATAGCAATTGTTAACATCTATTGGTGTAGTAATACATTAACCTCTGAAGAATTTTTCCAGCAACTTGTAGAAATCTTAGATGGATTGGCAACCGGAAATGCCTTAACACATATTCTTATACTGGGCGATCTCAATCTACATCTATCCCAAAAGGACTCTTGCCCTTATCGGAAGATGAAATTAAATGGTCATCTATTATGGCCGAACGCAACTTCTTGAGGTTAAATGGAAATGTGAGGGGTGACTGCCCCGCCCAGCCAACCTGGCAAAGAGGTTCCCAATATGCTATAATTGATTACATCTATATTAATGCTAAAAATTTTAACTCAGTTCAAAAGTTTGAAGTTCTTAACACACATTTAAGTGATCATCATAAACTTAAACTGTCATTACAGATTGGCCATGCACAAACAACACAATGGTTTAACACATATGTAAGTGGGGCTGTCGTGAATAATGGGAGAAATAGATTGTCTTGGGACAAAGAAAAACTGAGAATTCTTAATTGCCACCTTGAGACCATGTACCGGAGTAATCTTGTAGTTAAAGATTACACAGCTGTCATGCAGATATTTACTCGAATTATTCCAAGCCATGGGCAGCATGAACAGCGGCACACTCATGCCCATGATTTGGAAATACGTTATCGTAAATCTGATCTTAGACGAGAAATCCGACATTTGCGGAACTTACAAAAAATAAATATGGCTGAAGAAATAAGAACAGCCAAACGAAAGTATAAAAAATGGCTCCAAGTCAAAAGAGCCAACTTGTAAAAACTGGAGGGGAAAACAATGCTCAAACACTTAATTACAAAATCTACAGCCGGCATTTGGGCCCTACTCAATCGTACATCTGATATCTCCCTACATGCAGCCCAAATAAACTCAATCTCATCCGAGACATGGCAGTCGTACTTTCAGAAACTGTATCTTTCTCCCTTTCCTGACATCCAATTAAATCTCTGTTTGTCAGTGGCAACAAAAGAACTCACCTTTGATATTGACGACATCAAATCATGCATCTTGCAATTGAGCTCGTCCCGGGCAGTAGGCCCAGATGGGCTGCATAACACTATGTTAAAAAAGCACACTGACGAATGGGCAGGTATCCTTCATCGAATTTTCAATCATGTATCAAATTCTGGTGTCATTCCTGAAACCTGGAAAAAATCTATCATTCTCCCAATTTACAAAAAGGGTAATCATGAGAATCCTAAATCATATAGGCCAATTGCATTACTAGATTGTCCTGGCAAATTATTTGCCAGATTACTCCTGAAACAATTTACCATATGGCTAGAGCATAGCAATTTACGAGATCCATTCCAAACGGGATTTTTGCAAGGGATAGGCACTGGCATAAACATCATCACCTTATCAAGTCTTATCCAACGAGCCTACCAAAGAAAACAGCCTCTGTACCTTGCCTTTATCGACTTTCAAATGGCATTTGTTGCGGTGCCAAGAGAGCTTTTGTACAAAAAATTGTTCGATGTTAACTGTCCATGGCACATTCTGAAATGGATAATCCAACTATACACCAACACTACAATATCTCCGACATCCATCAAAATTTCAACAAAGTGACATCTGATTTTCCTAGACTCATGGGAGTTCAGATTCAATGGCTACTCTATGCTGATGATATGGTCCTAATGTCACATACCCCCAAAGGCTTACGTCAACTATTAGGTTCCCTTGACGTCTATACAAAAGCAAATGGCATAACAATTAACATTGCCAAGACAAATGTCGTCCAATTTGGCACCAAGAGGCAAAGCATATCTCAGCTATACTGGCCCCTTCAAAAAAGTAAGATCATTGTTACTAATGACTATGTGTATTTAGGTATGGTTATTTCCAACCTGTGTGCCCCTGATCAGTATAACAAAAAAGGGCTTCATAAACTGCAAATGTGCATCTCACAAGCCAAAGTGATTAAGGCAAGATACTGTAAATTCTCTCTTTTACCGATCCTCACGTACTTCAAACAAAAAGTGGTTCCAGTCATTTTATATGGCGCCGAGACCCGCTGCATTATGACTTACACCTACTGGGCCATCAGGGAGGGCCGGTTTTGGAGACAAATTTTGCAGTTACCAACCTCACAACCATTGCCACCTGTAAGATATGAGTTGGGGTTAATCTCACTATATGCAATCTATAAGTGGAATTTATGTGCCTTATACCGCAAATGCCTCTTAAATCAAGCCACAACAGGGATTACCAATATCATATCCATTTACCTACTAAGATCTATAGACACCTTTCCGAAAGCATGGCGGCAAAAAATCCAATCTATTCTAGAAAAAGCACAGATAGATCCAGCCTTATTACTAGAGAATCCAGACAAAGCGAAATCAAAAATCTGGGAGGCCGACTGGATTTACACACGTCTAGCCTGTACTAACTATAAAAACTTTGAGGTTTTTCCATTTGAACTTAAATGTTTAATACAGTGGCTGACTACCTGGTGAGGTCTCCTAACTCAAGTCACCGTAATGGTTTCTTGAGATTTAGGCTAAATTTATGGCTGACCAACGAAGTGTTGAATCGCAGGGACAATGTCAACAGCAATTTGCCCTGCCGATTTTGTGAACAACACCCAGAAACGCTTCAGCATCTATGCACTGAATGTGATAGACTAGTATCAATTCGCTGCACTCATTTTAAACCCCTATTTTTGGCCCAAGAGATCCTGACCCCAAAACACTTATGGGTCCTTTTACTCCACACCAACAGAAAGGCCGTCAGATATGCTGTGGTAAATTATCTGTATCAGCTCAAAATACGAATGTATGCAAAGCCAAAAGTTCATGGCGATGTTTAAACACATTGGGCCTCATTACAAGTACTCCGGTCCGGAATTAACACTGCCGGTAAAACCATCACGGCACCGTTTGCATGTCCGCGCAATCATGACCCGCGGCCCCGGTAATAGCACCACCCTAAACCACCACCGCGGAAATAGGGTTCCCCTTAATTCCGCCTGCACGGAAACCCCTCCGTTACCGGCAACACGAAACACCGTGAGCATCACAACTAGCGCGGACACGGAAATACCGGGAAAAAAATGGCGGAAATACCGTGATCACGGTGGCGGAACCGCCGCCACCGCGAACATGGCATTATACACTGCCGGCTGAACTGAATCAGGGCACAGGTGCACCAAATCAGCCCAGCTGGACCTAGCAGGCCACTGGGAGCCTACAAAAGGGCCACACCCAGCCCAACACAACACAGAACCATGCAGGCAGCAGGGCTAGTAGCACTGGGACTGGGCCTACTCAACCAACAGGCAGTACTGCACATGGTGGCAGCAATGGCGCAGAGGAGGAGGCGTAGGCGGAGGAGGCGCAGGCGGCAACCAGCCAACCCTGCAGCCATGGCAAACCCCATTGCCCAGCCAGCCCGACCCCGCCGCCAGCCACCAATACCACGCATCAGGGCCTCACCCTGGAACCTCACCCCAGGACAGATCCACACCCTATACCGGCTGGACCGTGCAACAATCCTGCACATCACCGCCATGATTGAGGACAACATCAGCAGCCTAATTGACACCCCCACTGCCACCCCCCCCCTCTTGAAGGTTGTCTCAGTTCTGCATTTCCTTGGCACTGGCACCTATCAACACACGGTTGGTGAGCTGCACGGCATATCACAACCGTGTTTCTCAAAAGTCCTGGTACAGGTACTGGATGCCATGTTGCGCCATGTGTCGGAACACATAGCCCTACCCCGCACCCTCCCCGGGGTCATTGCCACCAAGTTGGCCTTCCATGCCATAGCAGGCATGCCAAATTGCATAGGCGCAGTTGACTGCACCCACGTCGAGCTGACAGTACCACATGCAATTGAGGCGGTGTTCCGCAACAGGAAACAGTATCACTCTTTGAATGTCCCGATGGTTTGTGATGCCATGCAACTGATTACACACTGCTGCGCACGTTTCCCAGGCTCATCACATGACTCAATGGTACTGCGGAATTCCACGTTGCCACGGTACATGGAACGCTATGCCGGACAAAGCACGTGGCTATTGGGTGAGTACAGCTGACGATGCTACAACCCTGTCGGAGTGGTGTGTGTGTGTCCAGGCAATGAGCATTGTGAGTGTGCCGCTGTGACCGCACATGCATCACCCCCCTTCCATCTACCAAATACACAGCGGATGCCAAACATCATGAAGGAAGACATGACAGGGCACCACAATGTGCCCGTGCACACACTGCCACAGCCAATCCCGTCACTGTCCCATGAACCCTGTGCCACTGCAGACACCCACCCTCAATTGAAACACTGCCCCAAAAAGCACGAGAGGCGTGCAAATGATACGACGAGTATTTACTACTTCCGTACAGTGGAGTCACTCTGCCATGTGTGGACAGCACTGCACCATGACATGCACACAATCAAATGTCACCCGCAGGGCACAGCAAACATGCAAGTTAATGTGTAGGCCCATATGCAGTCAGCGACATTCCTCGTGATGGCCAAAACATACCTCCAGACACTGCATGGTTCATATGCATGAATGAATGATGATACAAGAATGCACAGCAGCAGATGAGGACATGATGCCACAAACACTGACATGTTCCCCCATCTACATCCCATGTAGGTGATGCGGGATATGCACTCACGCCATGGTTGATGACACCTGTACGGAGACCAAGGAACAGGCATGAAGAGGCATACAATAGGGCACATATCCGCACACGTGGAATGATTGAGAGGACATTTGGACTGCTGAAGGCCCGTTTCCGCTGTCTGAGCAGATCTGGCGGATCACTGCTGTACAGCCCAGTGAAGACGGGCAAAATCACGCTGGTATGTGCCATGCTGCACAATATATGCCTGCGCAGGAACATCCCAATGCCACCAGACGCAGATGAGGAAGATGGGGATGGGGATGGGGATGGAGATGGGGATGGGGATGGGGATGGGGATGGAGATGGGGATGGAGATGGGGATGGAGATGGAGATGGGGATGGGATGGCACCGCCTCCCCCTGGGGGTGCACATGATGGCCAGAGAGCACGGGATGCCCTGATTCGCATTTACTTTTGAGTCACAGCACATTCACAGTAATGCACAAACATGGTGACGACAATGAATTAATAGTTGCACTGCAAAATAAATGATCAATGTCCACACATGTATGTCTTGATTTGAAATGGTGATGTATTGATGTAATAACAACAGGGAAGAAGGTGCATTGGTTAGGGAAGCTGTACACCCGGGGCCACCCACCACCCAAACGTGCCCACCCCCACCCAGAGCCCATTGTCCAAACCCCCAAAACTACCTACCCCACCACCCAAACGTGACCACCCCTCTCACACCCTTGTAGTCCACATGTGTCCTGCACTGCCCCACACACATGCCATCACTTCCGTGTGCGCTTCTGTGCAACCTTGCCCAAGGGACCCGTTAGCCTACTCGAGCGCCTCCTTGGACTGGCAGTAGTGGAGCTGGATGGGGTGGTAGTGTTTGATTGGCCAGAATCAGGGATTGAGGGCATCCGTGCCAGATTTGCCTGTTGGCCAACCAACATGGCCTCCACAAGCCTGGAGGTGTGGTCATTGCCCTCCCGCACATGGCGTGCAAGGGTCACTATGGTGCTCGCAAAGCGTCCAATGGACCTCGACAGGCGACGCACTGAGGCGCTGTAGCTCTCCCTCTGCAGCCTGGATTCCTCTAGCTGCCTCTCCACCAGCTGGGTGAGGGTAGCCTGCTGGTCCTCCATCCGCTGCATGCGGCCATTCAGTTCGGCCATGGATGGGGTGGGCGACCTCATGGGACTCCCCAGTGAAGTGGGGCTGAACCCCAGCTCATGGAAGGAGCCCAGGTCTTCCAATGTGGGCATCTCCCCCTGTGGCCCCGTTTCCGAGTGCTCTTGCGGGGCACTGTTATCACTGCAGGCCGCCCCCTCTGCAGTGCTGCTGCCTTCGGTGTTTTGTTGGGTGGCCATGATAGGTTCCTGTGGCACCTGTCTGGACTCAGCCAGTGTGGAGATGGTGGGGATGTTGGTGGTGGTGGTGGTGTGATGCACATCTGTAGTGGCTGGTAATGTGGCCAGAGGTGCAGAACTGCCGGCAGCATCCTCCTGTGTGGTGGCGGTGGCTAGTGTACTTGCCGATGCTGATTGGCTGGCCTGTTGTGCAGTATCACTGTCACTTGAAACGGCTGTGGGGACACAAAGGGCATGCAATTAGTGTTGTTGTGGTGGCAGATGGGTGCATCACATGCGTCATTTAGCTTGTACATTGAATAGTGTTAGTCACATGCATCTGATTGCTGGTGTCTGCATTCAGTGATATTGGTTGCCATACGGATCATAATGGGTCCTTTGGCCCACACATGCACTGCCTGGGGGGGGGGGGGTTGTTAATGGGTCCTTTGGCCCACACATGCACTGCCTGGGGGGGGGGATTGTTAATGGGTCCTTTGGCCCACACATGCACTGCCTGGGGGGGGGGGGTTGTTAATGGGTCCTTTGGCCCACACATGCACTGCCTGGGGGGGGGATTGTTAATGGGTCAGTTGGCCCACACATGCACTGCCTGGGGGGGGGGATTGTTAATGGGTCCTTTGGCCCACACATGCACTGCCTGGGCGGGGGGTTGTTAATGGGTCCTTTGGCCCAGTACTCACAACTGCATATTTACATGTGGCATTCATGTTTGGGCACTTACCGGCATCTGCAGGTGGGCTCACTCCTGCCTCAGCCTGCCCAATCCCATGGATTCCCTCTAGGTGGAGGACGCTGCTGCAACGCTCCTCCCATGCTTGCAGCCTCAGTGGGGAAGGGGGTCCTCCGCCTGTCCCACTGCTGCGTTGGCGGTGCGTGGAAATGAGGTTGCGTACCCTCAGCCTCAGGTCGTCCCAACGCTTGTGGCAGTCCTTCACACTCCTCACTGCCACGCCCACAGCGGTGCACTTGCGTGCAGCTTCGGCCCACACCTCCTTCCTCCGCTGCTGTGTGGCACGCCGTTGGTCGGCGCTGAACAGCATCTCAGCATTGTCCACAATGTGCTCCACCAAGACGGTTAGCTCCGCCTCGCTGAAGCGCTGTTTGCGCTGCCTCTGAGCAGGAATCCTGGCAGACATGCTGGTGGTCCCTTTTGGCTTCTCAGAGTCAGGATTGTGCTTGTGCTGGCTCTGGATGGCAATGGATTGTGCTTTTATATGATGGCCGCCTCTCTGTTTCCTGTTTTGGCGATCATGGTATTTCCGGTTCCGTGTCCGTGGCGGCGGAGGCGGAAACGGGTTTTGCGCCACTTGTGGCTTCGTTATTTCCATTTCCGTGGGGTATTCCGTGACGGCGGTAACAACGTTTCCGAGTCCGTGTGGTGCGCGCGACCGACAGCGTGTAATCGTGCGGTTTTTCCGCACCCTTGCGGACACGGAAACGTTTTTACCGCCATCACGGATTTTGCACGGTCCCGGACTGGCAGGTTGTAATGAGGCCCATTGTATAATATTCCTGATCTCTTTTTTTATTTTTCCCTGTATATATGCTGTATTTATGTAAATTGTTGTGAATTTGTACATACATGATTTATCACTTGCTTTTAAAGTTGAAAGGTCTCGATTGATCGCAAATCAACTATTAATAAAAAAAAAAATAAAAAAAAAAAATAACACACAGTGCAAGACTCCCAGCCAAACACCACACAAGTGTCTGAAAATACCCTTCACTTACCTACACACGGGTGCCCACCTGCCTTGCATACGATGCAACCCACCGGTGACACAACCCCCAAATGTTAAGACATGCATAGTAACAACAGACAGAAACTGCACATCCATGACATCACATGAATGGATGAGGAAAATATGCAGAGACCACTCACAGTAGAAGGTCCACATGGTGCAAGAGGGTGACAGGACATCGATTGTGATCTGCCCATGAGTGTAGCTTAGCACAACAGAGAGAGAGAGTGACAGTGAGAGGGAAGACCAAGTGAAAAACACATCAAGGAGTACACTGTCTGGAATGGAGATGGCCAAGGACATGCACTACTCTACAGTTGGTGCAGGCAGAGCTGAGTGACTGAGGGAGGAAGACAGTGACATGAATACCACTTTAGAAACCATCCTGGCATGGTGGTATGCAAAGCACATATAAGGAAACTGCCACATGCAGCAAATACGGGGAACAATGATGCATGCTCAACATGCAAGACAGTGCTCATGCTTACCTGCTTACTGAGCCGGCATGATGTGAATCCTGCATCACCTTCACCAGAAACTGTGCCTCCAAATGAGTGATAGGAGGGCCAGTGTCTGGCAGAGGGCATGAGGAGCAGGGACATCAAAGGGTGCATGGTATCTCCCCCAGGACAGCAGTCACCGCCGCATTACGGATTACTGAAACAACATGGGACAAGACATTACAACAGGCATAGTACAGCAGCATTCAGACAGCACGCATGTGCTACTTGAATTGAAGTCCAGGTTCCTGGAACGCTTGGATAAGAGAACATCATCCATGCTGATGCTGCTTGATCTGTCGGCTGCCTTCGACCTGGTGGACCACTCCATCATGGCCACCAGGTTGGGGGAACTGGAACATTTTTCACCGAAAGCAGGCCACTGGATTGTTTCATTCTTAAGTAATAGGGAGAGTAAAGTGTATCATGAGGAGGCAGTAGCTCTGCCCATAACGCTAAAATATGGTGTGCTGCAGGGATCATGTATTTCACCCTGCTTATATAATATATTTATGGTACCAATTTTACCCTCATGGAATAAGAAGGTGTAGTGTTCACAAATGATGCGGATGATACGCAGTGTGTCATCGCTATTTCTGGGACACATGCAATGGACAAAGCAGAGCTGAATAGGATTTATAGTCGTATTGAGAGTTGGATGGTGAGTAACAATCTGGCATTGAACAGAAAAAAGACTGAGCCGGTGGTTGTTGGCTCCCATAGTATGTTATTAAAACTTTGCCCATTGTATGAGAACTTTCTAATCAGTGATGTAATGATATTTTCTCAAAAGAAGGTTAAAAAGGTAGGTGTCATATGTGGCCAAAACCTCAATATGAGGGAACAATTTGGGAGCCTTGCGTTGGCGTCAGCCTACTACATTAAGCTCTTAGCTCACCTCAACCTTTTATTTCTAAAACCAATGCAGAAAGAATCGCAAGAGCAATTGTAGGGGCCAAGATAAATTATTGTTGCATCCTGCTGCAGGTGGTTCAGAATGCAGCAGTGCGTGTGGTCATGGGACTAGCCCAAAGAGATCACATTTCTGCCATGAGATGCCGATTGCACTGGCTCCCAGTAGAGGCTAGGCTCCTTTTCTGCCTATTAGTTATTACATTCAAATGTAGACAAGGCAAAATAACTCTCTACCTGTAAAACCATCTCACTGAAAAAACTCACATGAGAACTCTCAGATCCAGTAACCCTGAACAGCTGATGCTTCCTAGGTGCAGGACTACGAGGGTTGAAAAGGGGGCCTTTCACACTGCAGCTCCTAAGGCCTGCAACAATCTTCCTCTGGAACTCAGATGCCAGAAGTCCTTAGATCTTTTTAAGAAGAAATTAAAAACGCTGTTGTCTGTCTGAATCTGTATCCATGAACTTCTAAGATCAGGTGGATAGTGATTAGCTTTTGCTTTATGGTACGTCTCTATGTTTGTTGCACCCTGATGCCTAGGGGTCCACGGTCCACACAGTATAAATATAGTAAAGTAAAGTAAAGTGCCAGGATACACTGAACCCATAGTTACCTGCAAATGCCATCCTGAGCACCACCATGCAAACATGCAAGTTGACCTCACTCTGCATGACTGCATGTCCACCACTACATACGTCATGCCCTTGAGAGGGCAACTACACAACTCAAGCAACAAATAAAATCCCGCCCAAAAATAAAACTCAAAAATGCATATAAAAAATATCATGCCAACATCCAGGCCTGAGGTTTACAAAAGAGACAACAAAAAAGAATTTCCATCATGGACAGGAAGGGGGGCACAGAGGAAGGGGGAGGGGTAGGGAGCATGTCAACGGTGGACCTCCAATAAAAAAATAAAATCCCCTCCATGGGCTCATGGACCTCACGGCAATGATGGACCAGGAGGCATGTCTGTGCTGGCACCCCCATCCTGCGTTGAATCTGCAAGTGGATGTGGCGCTGGAGGCTGACCACGCAGTGCCCTGCCAGGTTCTCAGTGGCAGCTGCCCGGGCATGACACTGATGAATTCACCTGCAAACTGAGGGCTGTGAGGTCACTATGCACAACCTTGTGGGTGGCATTGAATTCCTCTGAGATTGTCTGCCTCAATGCTAACACCTCCTGGTGGAAAAGTCTTCTGGTGGCTGCATTTTCCTCACAGACTAAAGTCCTGTGAGCCAACATCTCACGCCTGAGGGCATCCCTGTGTTCATGACCCCTCTGCAAGCAGGGATGCCATCAGACACTACAGATCTGCCCGTTGGCCCCTGATGTTGGCCTCCATTCACTGTCTGTGGGAGGGGCAGGTGTCCCCCATGTGTGCGTTGCCCACGCCTGCCTGATGCAAGGGAGCATGGCCCTTGCTGTGATGCACCTGTCTTTGGCAGCAGGTCTGCAACCCTCCCTTGGACATCTGTCCCAGGCCAGAAACAAAAACATGGGAGGGTGGCCTTGCAGCCGTAACCAAAGCAGATAGGGGGGCCACCAGTGACTGGCCTTGTGAAGGCACCTGGCCCCCTGCAGACTCACAGGTCCCAACTGCTCCCACCATTGGTACACTCACCTCCACCAGCATTGAAGACTGCAAATCCGGTACAACATCAGTGACAACTGAGTCCAAAGATTGAGAAGATTCTGCAGCACAGCTGAAGATGGCCTGGAGCACCAGTGGGTTCTCATGGCCTGCCACGCCACATCCCCCACTGGTGGTCTGAAGCACCACAAACTCTTCTTCATCCTCCTCCTCTGCATCTGGTGCATCCTCACCTGTACATGGGCAGAAAAAGACACATGGAGTAATGTGCAACATGTCTACAGCAAACATGTGTATCACATTGCTGTCATGTAACAAAATTCCATGGCAAGTAGTCAGAAGAAATAAAGCATCCACACACTATGGCCAACAAGCAATGTGAACATAGCATATGCATACTGGCCACCAAATCCTTGCTCAGGGCAATGCTGCCTGTGTACACATTGCCAACCAACAGGGTCGTTAAGAAGCACATTATGGCCCATGGCACCGTAAACAGTTGACTAATACCAGTGAAATGGGAATGGACATGTGTCTTTGAGACATGCAATTACATGGCAACAGGCAGCCACACATATGCACATACAAGGCCACATCCATCACATGCCACACCAGTGTTGTCTTCGTACACAGATTGGAAACAATGAGAACATGCTGTATGTTTGGGAAATAGCAACTAGTCCCAGGTATGGCTGTCAGAGGACCACCTAGGCAAGGTCAGTGAAGTAGAGAGAGTAAGTAAATGGAGTTGTAGAAAGGAACAAGGTACAGTGACCCACAAGAGGGAGAGGGGCGTGGGCACATGGTGTGTGGGCTGAGTGTGGGAGGGTTATAGGGAGCAGGTGTCACAACAATTTTCCTCTGGAGTCATTGACATTGGGGAACCAGGGATGTGTACAGTCTGAACATATGCAAACTCACTCAGGGCACACCATAAGGCTTGTTGTTTGTCAGCTTGGATGGTCTATGTGGCATGGCAGCACATATGTACATGTGTGAAAAGAGATTCAATAGCCTGCATGGTATGAAGTGTAACTAGGATTTCTGACACATGCACATGTCTAACAGAGCAGAGTCACTTGCATCAAAGATGCAGCAAACAACTGTGTATGTTGTGGTATCATGTTGCAGATGTTGTGGGGGATGCTTGTGGGGAATGAGTAGTGTCACACGACATGTTCCACTGATGTACAGCACATGGTTTGTATCCACTTTTGTGTCCACTGGACAGGAGTCAGTCCACCACACCCAGGACAGTCATTCCAATGCAGCTAGATGTGCACCACAATTATACATCTTGGTTATGCATTACTTCACATATTCAGGCTGCACAATGTTGGTCACTCACCGGATGTGTCCTTGTCATTTTCCAGGCCTCCCACACCTTGCACCTGCTGCACTAGTTTGAATTGGCTCATATCCTTTTCATGCTGGGTCAGATCCTCCTCCTCCTCTGGTGATCTCCCTCCAGTTGTCAGAGCAGAGGCCAGGTTGGAACCCAGCTTGGACTTGATGCGATAGGTGAGATCGTTCCAGCGCTTCACTACCTGTGCAGCAGCGTGCTTCTCAATCCCTAAGGCATTGATCTCATCCGCGACATGCTGCCAATGCACCATACGCTGAGCAGTTGTATGGGTGCTCCCTGGATTCTGACACATGTCACAGTGGTGACTGGCAACATAGTCCATGAGGATCTGGAGTTCTTCATCATGGAGGTTCTTCTTCCTCAACGTACCGGTGTCCTGTGCCTTGTCATGGGGTTTCACCTGTTCCTGATGTGCAGGCTTTGCCTTCTTGCCACGGGTGCCATGAGGTGTTGGTGCCACCCCTGTATGGCTGGGACCACTTTGGGATCCAGATGCCAGACCACAAGCAGCCTGCGGCATAGCATGACCACCTGGGGGTGGGGCAGTTGCTTCCACAGCACATCCCTGACCTCTTGGGGTTGGGGCAGCTGCTTCCACAGCACGTCCCTGAACCTTTGGGGCTGGGGCAGCTGCTTCCACAGCATGTCCCTGACCCCTTGGTGATGGGGCAGCTGCTTCCACAACACATCCGTGACTGCAGCCATGTCTACCCCCTTTACCTCTTGGGGGCTTTCTACTCATGTCAAAGGTGTAACGGAAATATGGGGGCAGTCAACGTGATGTGAGATATAGTTCTGTGGTCCAGCAAGGCTGAAATGTACCCCAGATGTGCATAGTACAGTATGTGTAACGCACAGGCAACCAGAAAAAAATGTACACGATAGCTTCTGAAATAAGCAAAAAGCAGTAAACGATACACAGTGGCACCCAGCAACACACAAATGCATACGCGTACTCTGGAAAACTACCAGAAAAGTAAGAACAGTGGTATGCGATACACAGGGGCACCCAGAGTTGTAACAAATGCATACGCGACTCACCGTTAGCCTCACAAAAATCAAAAGTAAAAGTGTTTATGTGCAGAGGCAAAGTCCCCACCAAATTAAAAAGTATGTACGGTCCCTGAAGTGAATGGAATGCGTTGCACCCCAAAAAAACATGTTTACTCCACTTGTCCATCTCCTCCCTTTCGCACGCACGTTCGGTTTTGCTTTTACACATATTTATGTATTCCCAAATATGGCGTTCTCAACACCTGCGTGCAGCGTGTGTCACATAAGTTACGTGCTTTCCTCTGTTTTCACTTGTCCACGCTTTTCTCTGCTTTTACCCACAAAGTCCCTTCACTCTGTTTCCAGCTGCCTTCATTGTGAGACATGGAAGACCCATGCTCCTGCCTCTGTGCCCTATTACCTGCCTCCTCCTGCCCTGTGGTGCCTCCAACTTTGCCACCTGCTGCTGCCTGTCTAGTGTGTTCCTGCTGCCCACCTCCTCTGTGTTTGGAGTGCCTGTGTCCAGCCATTCCCTGTGCTCCTGTCTCTGGCCCTGTGACCACATCAGCTGCTTTGTTGGACTCCCTCTGTGCCATTCTACCACTGCTCCACAGCCCATCTTCATGACCACCTTGCCTACGAACACCTTCCTAGGGAGTTACCATGTCACCACCATCATCAACAGACCAGAGTGGCAACCCCATGGCAGCGAGGCACAGGGCTATCAACTTCAGTGTTTGTGAAGTTGACATCCTGGTGGAGAAGGTCCTGGAGCATTATGATGCCCTCTTCAACCCTGAGATGCAACTTGGCAAGGAAGAACATCAGCAGATCTGGGACGATATCACAGGCTGTCAAGCAACAACATGCGGCTCCTGGAGAAGCTTTACTTGGCGCTGCATTCCCACGTCTGCAAATGATGCCGAGGCCTGGAGTCGACTGGTGAGTAGCCATGTGGTGCACTGCTCTACAGTGCATGTTGTTGTTCATGCACCCGCATATTTGCAGGGACCCCCTTAGGCTTGCAGCACGTATGTTTCGGAGACGGATGTCTGCTTGCATGCCCCAGGCATTGCTCGCCATGTGTGCATTCAGGCATCTTCTGATTTCAAATGTGCTCTTACTTGCAATGTGTGTTTTAGTGCTGTCTTGCAGACCGTGCACATGCAATGTTACTTGTGTCTGAGGCATGCCAGGATGGCAAGTGTGGCAGTTGAGGTAGTGTTGTCCACATGATGTGCATGCATGATGCTCATGTGTATGTGCTAAAAATGGGAATGTGTAACCGGGCATCACTCATGCCTGGATGTAACACGTGCATTGGGATGTCTGTCTTAGTCACGTTGAGGCATTGCAGTTCCCTGGACTCTGATGCGATTGGTCATGGTGCTGTATGGGCACTCTGAGTTGATGTGTGTGCCTGACATGTGTATGTGCTTGGTGCTATGGCATGCTCACATGTGCATGTGCAATTGATGCATGTGTGTATAGCATAGACAATTGATTAGTTGTGACAGTGGCATGTAGTTTGATGTGATTGTGTGGAGTGATGGGCAGGCAGGTGTCTGCATGGATGTGGATTGCATGCCATGTGTGTGGGTGTAAAGGTTGTTGGTTGTTCCTTTGACAAGTCATGTTCCTGTGAATGTTGGTGATGTCACACCAGCTTTGGTGTAGTACACAGATGTTGCTGTTCTGTGTCTCCTTTTCCACAGTTGCATCTAATGAAGAGGGCGGAAGCAGTGCTGTGGAGCATGGATGCAGAGATTCTTCACCAGGCAGAGGTGCAAGCCCCAGACACGCCCCGGGGCAGCTCTTCTTCAGGGAGCAATGTGGCTGTGGCAGCACCAGTGACATTAGGCATGACTGCTGGGAGTGAGTCAGAGAAGGTAAATATGGGCAGATAAACAGATGTGGGGCCAGGTGTTGCTACACAGAGGCCATTCATGGTGGAATACACCCTGGAGTTATCCAGGTTGACAGAGGGGGAAGTGGAGGAGGTGGCCATTGCAGCCCAGTCTATGGGGTCAGATGGGGTGTTGAGGTGGGCGTACTAGATGCAGTCCTGTCGAAGGGTCATGAGGCTGTGCAGGCCACCACGGAGGTGCCTGTGCAAAATCCTGTCCCTGGGGCATCAAATGCAGCAGTGCATGCCTGTCAGGATGCCTCCACACAGAACCACCCACCCTTGTCGGCTGGTGTGTCGACCCAGACCGACACTGACTTGCCACCTGGTGTGTCCATCTGGGATTATGAGCTGCCCTGCTGGCTGGATTGACAAGGCGGACAGGTGTCGTTCGCGATGATCGGCAGGCTACTCGTAGTCTGCTTGCCCTTCATCACAGTCAGCTATACGACCCCATGGCCTTGCTTGCAGCAGCCCTGTTCCCTGGTGGATTCCATGGGATGTTCACTGTTGCAACCACCTCCTCGCCTTCCTCCTCTGTGCACCAGTCATTATCCAGGGTGCCTTCCAGCCAACACACCGGCATGGCCCCCTGTGCACCAGTCCCACCCACAATGCACCATCTGGTGGAGCTCACATCCCTGCCTGGTGTGGGAGACCCAGGATCAGCAGCTGTGGTGGTCACCATGCCTACCCACACACCAATAGGGTCACAGTAAATTGAGTGACAGCAGGCACCTAGTAGCAGTGCAGGTGCTGTACGTCCTCGAGGATTGTAATAAGCTCGGAGGGCATACAAATGTAGCAGGCACTGGGCACTGTGGCAGCAGGTGGCAATGACAATTTACTATCAGCATTCAAAAATATTCTTTTTTGTATTACATGCCACCACAAACATTTTCTCTGCTAGTGCAGAACTGACAATATCTGCCTGCTGTTTTACATCAACATGGAGACCAATGCAGCTCCTACCCTCTGCCTATACGGCACTGATTTCCAATAGGGGGGGATTTAGGCCCGCTACGATTGGACCATTGCCGCACACCCACCGCTTCCATCTCACTGATGGAAGTTTGGATGCCGCTGCGCCGTTCTCCCATTCTTTCCCCCGCCGGAGCACCACAACCTTTCGTGGCACTTCTACGCGGGTGCACAATATTAGCCCTGCACCACTCTATGTTCCTCTCACCTTCCCAAATCTCTCTTCCCTTCTGGACGTCCAGGGCCTGCCGAAACGGGGGACTCCGTTGGCTCAACCTACTTTCTGCATTCGGTTCCGCATTCTCGTGGCGGTAACCAACCAGGCCACAATACGTGGCGCGCTCCCATTGGCCTTCAGACACACACACCCTCTGAATGATAAATGCCAGGGATGCAGCCACCGCCGGCCAGCAGTCACTCGCCATAGTAAAATGTATTTGCGCCTGTGAGCACATACTCGCATCCAAACGGCACAGCTAGGACAGTGCCTCACGGATTACGTCCCAGGTAACAATTGTTTTTAGAGCTCTAGCTAAACTCTACCAATATGTCTATATTTAAACTGAATATTGAGGGCCACGCCCTGTTTCATTTTCGCCCGCACCAATAGGACAATCGGGAAACCTACCCTCTAGCTATCAGAGCCCCACTCCGGACACTTTGACAGCATGGTCCCGCCTCGCTGCATCCAATGATCGGCATCCATTTCCAGGGAGCCAGTTACTTCCAGCTAAGGTACTTTCATGTCCATACATGATTATTTTCTCTTAGCATGGGGCATATAGGCTTTCTCAAGATTAGATATTCACCATGCCCCTGGGGGTGCAGGATCTTTAATATATCCTGCAGTTCTTACCGAGTCTCCACTGCAACCATTTGCTGACACATTCACATACAGTGCCAGTATGCCACTTTTCATTCATTCTTTGCCTCCCTTGTAGAGCAAGCCGGCCCTTGGGCTACTCACGTGTGTGGACCGGGACCAGCCACATTTTGTCACAACTAGCAACAAATAATGCTGACTGATTGGTCCGGTCTGTTCGGGGAACCTACCTCACAGCGAGATTCATGACAAGGTTTCAGTGGTGAGTTAGGCATGTTTTTCCACCACCACCTTCAAACTATACCAGCATTTGCTTGCACCCTTGTTACTGCACTGATGTGCCATCCATTTAATCTAGTGTTTTCAACAGAACCGGCAACACGGTTCCCTTTGCACAATATAGTTGTGGGTACTATCTAATCCAGTTATGTCCAGAAAGAATTAAGGTGTTGACACACAAGAATTTTTTACTTATTACTTTTTTCTTGTTTTGATTTTCTTGTTACAGGGGCCACCTATTTTCCCTGATGAAGGCGGTTCTTGTAGAAAAACACTTTTCCGACTGATGCATTTTGAAGTTGGATAATTCTTCCGCCGAAACGTGTACCATGCGCAAGGGGGTTATTCACACCAAAAAGTCCCTTTGGGTCTATGAACTACCTATTGTTAGGCCAGTACTGGACAACGAGAATCTGACTACGTTCCCCCTGTCACGTTGGCACCTGCAAGATGAGATGCTTTCTTGAATACAAGCTATTCTATTGAACACAAGCTATCTTAGATTTCCACATGTGTTACACATGGGTTATGTTGTACACTTAGAATCATTTGTGTACCTCTCCCTTACGGGTTATGTTTTGTACTTTTCATTTAGCAAGCACCAAAAGAGCCTGTACGGTGTATGTTCAGTACTCCAAATTTACCTATGTACTGAAGCAAAACTTTAATTTCTGATTTCATTATTTATGTATGCTAAGACTATTGGATTTTGCCATATGTATGTTGTTTATAAATGTTTTTTTCTTTGAATGTTCTTTGTTTCAATACAAACCACGTATATTCACAGCCTTTGTTGTCTGTGAGTTTCCTTGTTCAACCCCCTTTTTTTCTTTCTGGACAATCCCATGGGTTATAGACTTAGGGATTTCATCCACTAGTACCCACACAACATGATTCCCAATACCATGATATAGTTGTTTCATTTATTGACAAAAATTTGGGATGAACCTGGTCAGTAGCAGCTCTACCTCTCTTTGGTCTTTGTATTTCTCATGCCCGAGTCTGCTACGTGTCACCAAGGGCATACCGAAGCTGTCTGTTTACATGGCAATGACAAGGAGGCCTTATGTTGCAAGGCAGACAACCCAAAGGATGCAGGCGGAAAGTGTGAGGCAGGAGGGACACATGGAACTGGGGCACTCAATGCCTTCCTTGTTTAGGCAATATGAAGGGCAGATCATGGCAGAGAGGCAGCGGGCACAGGAAGCGAGAGTCATGATGGCCAGGGCTGAGGTTGCACTGCATCTGGAAAAGAGGGAGGCTGCTATCCTGGGGGCCACTTGCAGGGCGGCGCGAGAGGTAGAAGTGCAGATGCTGGACAACCGGCAAGCCCTTCAGACAACAAAGGAGGCCCGCCTGACGAAGGAGGGCGTGGTGTTGGTCGAAAGCCGGAGTGAGCTTGGAGAGGAGTACTAGCCCGCTGCTTTTGTAGTTTTTTATATGTAGATTTCAATTTTTATTTATTATTTTTCACTGACTTTGAAGACTTTCCTTCCCAGTTTTTCATATATATAGTTATTTAGTCATAGGGTTGTTTTTTCATTTAATATTTTCTCCTGGACTGCTTGGACCTTCATTCCCCATTTTAATTGTACATGTTTCTATTCAATACATCTTTCATTTTGTTTCATTCCATGCTTCATGCAGTTCATTTGTGTGTCAGCAACTTTAATAGTTCACTTTTCAGCCAGTGCATCTCTCCATTGCAAGTCATGTGTCTTGTGGCGTGTCTGCGTGTGTGTTGTTGTTGGTGCAATGGTTGCGGCTGGAAGGATGCACATGTGCCTGACATTTGAGGGTGGGTCCATCAGACGACTGGGTCTGCACTGTATTTTTTCATTTACATTTACCTGTGCATCATAACTGTGTGTTTGGCATCAGTGTTGTTGGGGTGCAGGGAGGTGGGCTCACTGTGGAGGTGTGCCATGGTCATGTTACTTGAACATTTGTTTGTCATTGCTGTGTTAAACTCATGTCATGCAGACATGCCTACCAGCATGTGCAGTTGCACAGTGCCTTCTCTCATGTGTTGCTCCACCTCTACCACTGGAATGCAGCAGTGAGCCATGTTTGTTCTTTCAGTGTGGCAGCACAATTTCCCTGTCTCAATGACTCATGCACTTTCTGACTGCCCTCCCATCACCCGTGCATGGTCCTTTCATGTTATTGTTCCCTGACTGGTATTTTGCCACCCCTTCCACCTAGGTCACTGATTCTCAGCATGTGACATGCCTGGACATTGTTTGTGGATCTGGATAATTTTTTAGTATGTTTGCTTCTGTCGTGCGCACACATTCAGTTGGTGTGCTTTGATGTCTTGGAAATGTGTCATGGCAAACATCTACATGCCACGTGGCATTGCTTTCACTTGTCACATGTGTATGGGGTGGGCTGATTAAGGTCTCAAAGGGTGTGTCAGCAGATGCTCCAGTCCTGGATAGATCTACGGTGCTTCCTGTTGATCATATTTGCTGTGGACATGTTGGTGGTCCACTTCATGGTGCTGGCAGACCACAGAGGTTCAGGTGAGCTGCAGCCTTGCATTGCACTGTTATTGTGGAAGACAGTCAGGGTGCTGCCTGGGGGTTGTCACAGGTGATGGATGCTGGTGGGTGGTGTCCAGACTGGATAGGGCTGCCTGGGGGGGGGCACAAGTGGGGGGTCTAGTGGGTGGTGTCCTGACCTGAAGGGGCTGCCTGGGGGGTCTCACAGGTGAGGAGTAGTGGGTGGGTGGTGTCCACACTGGAGGGGGCTGCCTGGGGGGTGTCACAGGTGAACAGGGCTGGTGGGTGGTGTCCAGACTGAAAGAGGCTGGCGGGAGGTGTCCAGGCTGGAAGGGGCTGCCTGTGGGAGGTCACAAGTGGGGGGGGGGCTGGTGGGTGGTGTCCAGAGTGGAGGGGGCTGCCTCGGGGGATATCACAGATGAGTGGCGCTGGTGGGTAGTGTCCAGGCTTGAGAGGGCTGCCTTGGGGGGAGTGTCACAGGTGAGGGGGGGCTGGTGGGTGTTGGCCTGACCGGAAGGGGCTGCCTCTGGGGGTGTCACAGGTGAGGGGGGCTGGTGGGTGATGTCCCAACTGGAGGGGGCTTTCTGGGGGGTGTCACAGGGAAGGTGGGGTAGGTGGGCTAGGTTGGTGGTGTCCACACAGGAGGGGCTGCCTGGGGGCTGTTACAGGTGAGCAGGGCTGGTAGGTGGTGTCCAGACTGGAGGGGGCTAGTGGGTGGTGTCCAGACTGGAGGGGGCTGCCTGTGGGAGGTCACAGGTGAGGGGGCTGGTGGGTGGTGTCCAGAGTGGAGGGGGCTGCCTGGGCGGGTGTCACAGAGGAGGGGGCTGGTGGGTGGTGACAAGACTGGAGGGGGCTGGTGGGTGGTGTCCAGACTGGAGGGGGCTGCCTGGAGGCTCACAGGTGAGGGGGGCTGGTGGGTGGTGTCCAGACTGGAGGGGGCTGGTGAGTGGTGTCCAGACTGGAGAGGGCTGCCTGGGGGTGCAGAGGTGAGGGGGGCTGGTGGGTGGTGTTCAGACTGGAGGGGGCTAGTGGGTGGTGTCCAGACTGGACGGGGCTGCCTGGGGGGTGTCACATGTGAGGGGGGATGGTGGGTGGTGTCCAGTTTGGAGGGGCCTTCCTGGGGGTGTCACAGGTGAGGAGGACTGGTAGGTGGTGTCCAGACTTGAGGGGGCTGGTGGGTGGTGTCCCGACTGGAGGGGGCTGCTTGCAGGGGGTGTCACAGGTCATGGGGGATGGTGGGTGTTGTCTGGCCTAGAGTGGTTGATGTGCAATAGGGGGGCATGCGGCCAGAATGGGTGCCGAGAGTGTAGGGGGGTGGACGTTTTCTTAAGGGGTGTAGCCTCCACTTACAAGTGAGGTCCGTGGTTTCACAGAGGTGCAGCATGGGCTGGTGTGGTGAGGCGCACAATTGCGTTTTGGTGCAGCCTAGGCTTGTGAGGTGAGGCATGCGATTTCGCTGGGGTGTAGCCTGGGCTTGTGAGGGAGGGCCCGCATTTTTGCAAGAGTGCAGCCTGGGCTTGTAAGGTGGGGTGCATGATTTCGCAGGGGTGCAGCCTGGGCTTGAGAAGGAGGGCCAGCATTTTCACAGGAATGCAGCCTGGTTTTGTGAGGTGAGGCGCAATTTCACTGGGGTGATGCCTCCACTTACGAGGGAGTTGCACATTTTTACAGGAGTGCAGCCTGGGCTTGTGGGGTAGGGCGCGCCATAGCACAGGGGTACTGGACGGTGGGTCAGCGTTGGACGCGAAGGCTTGTGCCCGGTTTGGGATTTTGCTTGCTTTTTTGTGCGTGTGGGGGCCTGTTGTGGGCATTCCCAGCGCAGCTTGTTTTTACTTGCGCAATGGCTATAAATGCACCTTTGTGTCCATGAATACGCCGTGTGTGCATTTTTCATTCTGCGCCACTGCACACGCAGCGTCCTTCTCAGCATGCAGCCCTTGTGTGATTTCTGCACCTAAATCCATGAATCGTGCCCATAGCGTCTCTCTTGTGATTGTTGACTATTTCTAAGTAAGGATTAATGAAGATCCAAGCAGATGGATGAACATTCTCTAAAAAGTTCTGTTTGTGTTCATACATCAGCCAAATGTACATTATGGAATGTTAAAAGTGACTGTAACTCAAGCTGCAGAGCCCTAAGAGATGGAGGTGCAGGTGTTAAAATCTCAGAGGGGTCAGCTCTCTCAATTGGACTATGCAACAATTAAGAGATTGGAATAATCCAATGAGGGTCATGTAGATTATATACAGTTGTCCTTTTTGTTAACTCAAGTACAGTGAAGGATCCAGCAAATATTCACTAATACAGAGTTTCAATGCCTCTTTCTAGAGAATTAATCAAGTTTGAAAAAAAGAAGGTTCACCTGCAGGATTAGATTTATTTAACAATGCACATAAATGAGGCGATTACGACAAAGACTTTCTTGTTGGTCTTTTTTGGGTTATTTTTTATTATAATAAAATGAAATTGTGTTCAGATTGAAAATATTATCTTTGGAGGACTTAATCTCGACGTGATTGGCAAAGGGTGGAGCCAATTTATTGTCATTAGTGGCTTTATCTTCCTTAATCTCCTCAGTAGTTTGAGGAATAGAATATTCCCTCTGAGCCCTTTTGTGATCTTACTGCAAAGGTTTCACAATCCACTTCCAGAAACACAGTCACAACCAAGGGTTAAGGAGAAAGTGAGAAAATAACTATGTAATAAAAAGGCAGCAATATGAGTGTTATCGGAGTGGCAAAGGAATACCTGGTTATGAACATAGCAGGTTTAGTTGAAGGACCTGCCCAAAGGACCACATATACATGTTCAAACTAGGGACTATCTTCCAATGTCGTCCTGCTTCTGTTCAATGGGGTTGTTCATCAGACGCCTACTGGAAAGACTGCTACCACTTTACTTACTTTATTTTTTTTATAAATAAGGGTTGGGTATTGGTGTCTGACTAGTGGGATGTAATGTGTGGAGTTACTGAAATCACAATTAGTTTTGAATTGAATGCGTTAAACACTGGTTGATGCCTCTGATCCAATGGCATTCTGAGTTTTCCACCTTTAAGTTTGTAAACATGACATCCATGCTGCTGACATGTATCTCAATGAGGTGATGCCTGTGTTTTGGTTGCAGGTGTGAAGTGATGATATACCTATTTGTTCTGAAGGTGCGGCGGGAGTGCATTGTGGTTGTGGTTGTCCATTGCAAAATGCATAGGGCTTAGTAGTGCCTTACATCGATGGTAATTAGCAGGACTTGGGAATCCCCCTGCACTTTTTTAATACTGGTTTGCGTCTCCTCCCTGATTTGACTATGGCCCATGGTGTGCATTAAATTGAAATATTGATGATGTTTGCAAAGACTGGCCTTGCTATTAATGCATATCTGTATGTACATAGCATTTCAGTGGGCATTGTGGTGAATTACGGTGCCACAAGAGACTGCCTACCGGTGGCAGCAATGCTGCCAGCTGCAGTGGGACGGCGACAGAAGCAGTGCAGCTCCTGACACGTGGAGGAACAAATGGGCATCCACCCCTTAGCATGCCTGTGGTGGAACACTGGGAGCTAGGACTGCCCTGTCCTCTGTTCTGAGGGATAAAAGTCGATGAGAGAGGACAGCAGAGAAACACTGCAGGACCTCAGATGAAAGACCCGATTCTTTTCCTTCAACAGAACCAGGAGATGTCCTGAATGTTTGGAACTCCATAGAGCTTATGGGAGGACTTGGGTTCAAATCGCCATAGCGTAACCTGAGAAAAAGTAAGAGGCACTTAAATTAATAAAACCAAAACCTGAGCCCCAAGGATTCGACAAATAATATTTAAAAAGAGCCCAGGATAAAACAAGAATATACAAAGCAAATAAAGTAAATTTACAATTAAAATAACAGGAGCCCAACTGGCCAAGAGAAAGAGAGCCTAAACTAAGGAGGACCAAAGTGGAAACACCCTGTCAGTCAATCCTGTAGGCAGGGCTTTCCATCAAAAAGCAGCCAACATGATAAGAGGGGTCTGGCTATAAAAGCAGAGACAGCTCATTCTGAACTTGTCTTAGTCAGGCACAAGTCCTGTGTACTTGTTACGCACACCTGATATCCCTGGGGGCGTCTGGAAGGTTCTGATATCTGGAACCCTGGATGCGTAGTAACCCAGTGCTGAATAATTAATCTTAGTTATTTGTAGGGTGAGCTATCTACCCTGCGTTTCTTGTGCAGAGGCGTTTGATGTTTATTGGCGAGCTGCCCGAGTTGCTTCACTGGTGCAGTACGCCTTCCTTGGGCCCAGGCCTGCTGTGACCCCAAATCTGCTGGTAGGCAGGTAGGTTTGTTAATTGTAAGTCTTTGTTCTGCGTATGATGGTAATTCGTTAATGTCTTTATCTCCTTCTTTTCGGGTGCAAAGGTCTTGTTGCTGGCATGCCGGATTGAGAGGTACGTTTCTAGGTAAGAGAAAGCACGAAGCGCAGCGCCTTTATTGCCTTTTGAAGCTAACCCGTGTTTTCTTCTTCTTCTCCTCACAGGCCACTGTGGTGCTGCGAGTGGATGAGAGTGCAATGAAAAAACAGGCCCCGGAATCCATTAAGGTAGTACAGCGCTGTGCGGTAGTTTAATATTGAAAGCAAACCTGAGTATGTCTCTTTTCCTTTGCAGATGTTGCTGTGGTGCTCCAGAATGAAGCGTGGCGTAGCGCGATGGAATTCAGGTAAAACTGATGGAATTCGATGTTTTGGAAGCGTGCGTTCTAATATTGTTTTTCCCTTTCTCGTTATTGCAGGTCGTGGAGGGGCAGAAGTTCAGAAGGCCAGCCTAGTTTCTTGGAACAGGGTAACCTCTAGACAAGCCAGACCAATCAGGGTAGCGATGGCGGCGGTCAAGACTAAGTCTCAAGAGGGGTGAGGGTGACGGAAAGACCTCAATGAGCACACAAAGCAAGGACACTTACAAATTACTCCAGACAGGTGTTATATTAAAAATATAGACACATTTATTACAAGGCCTTTCTAACATCGACCATAGCAAAGACTCACAATAATACTAAAGTAAACCAACACATCACAAGCAATACAATATATATATACAAGACCGCGGGGTCTAAGGAGTTAGGAGCACATAATATGTAGACCACCTAGATGGGGAGGAAAACAGGCAGTGCAAGTAATCATTAGACCCAATTCGACATCCGAAATGCACCTAACTAGGAGGAAGTCCGAGCCCTACGAAGAGAGGAGCCTTTGCTCAAAAGTACCTGCATGCGCTAGTGCCAATGGACAAAAGAGGGCCTCTTCAAGGATATCAGGCAGTTCAGGAAGGTGAATGAAGCAATGCAGAACAAGTTCCCACTACTCAAGCAAGGCCTCAACTTGTGGGCAGAGGCAGGGTGAGAGTGCGGGATAGAGTCGCTATTTCGCAACAGCGGTAGAAAAGAAACGGGTTCCTGCGCAAGGGGCCACCGGTTGGGTTATGGACTACTCACCGGTCCCCGACGCAGGCAGACCCAGACTTCTCCAGTTCAGTTCACGTTGCTGGCAGGTTCAGATAGGATGCAGGGTCAAGGGTGTCCCAAATGCAGCAGACGTGCACAGGTTTTTACCACAGCAGGGCAACACGGCAACCGCGTTTACTCTGGTCCGGGCGCACTCGTCTCACTTCAGACCTGGGAATGCCAAGTGTATGAATTCGGGGTGAGGGTGCCGTGGACACAGAGCAAGCAGTAGACCAAGTTTCGAGGGCTTCCCCGAAACGGCAGAGGTGACAGAGCAAAGCATCCTGCGTAAGTTGGTCAGCCCACTGGTTGTCCCAGGGACACTTCCGAAGAGGCTTACGTGCAGGGTTTGATGAAGGTGCTGGGAATAGTTGATCCCACTATTCCAATGGGTCGAAGCGCCTTTGCAGACCTTCTAGGATGATCAGATGCAGAGGGGTCTCGCAGGACGACAGCAGTTCAGGATGACAAACCTTCAGTGGGTCACCAGCGGTTCCTCGACTCAGCTTCTTGTTGCAGGATAATTGGCTCCTTATCCTTTGTTCGGTGTGAGATCAGGAGATCGACATGGGAGTGGTGTTTCCAGCCTCCTCTTATCCAAAGTTCCCTTTGCGCCAAAACGGAGAGGACCCAATGGGAGATCTGCTCATAGACACTCACATCATACGTGTACCTATCAAGGAACACGGTGGTCCCAGCCATTCAGTACACTCTAGACTCTCTGGCACCCAGGATGTGAATTGGGAACAGACATCCCAGGCCACATCCTAGAGGCACACACAAGGCATGCAGAAGCCCGCGAAAGCGTTGTGTTTTGCAGGAAAGTGCATGACCAAATAAGGACTGCCCCGGGTCGGCTCGACCTGGGGGAAGGAGAAGGGGCAAGACGGTCAGCGGACAGGACAAAGAGCCTTGTGGCATGGCCATTATGGGAGCCAGGCCACCTATTCGTGGCAAACGCGATAAGCACGGATACATGGCAAAAAAGGGTTCAAAACGATAGCTGCCACCAGTCCCGTCCGTGACACACTTGCACAGTTCATAATAAGTCCAGCGAGAGTTTCTAGGGCCTTTGGAATGACTACAGAACCAAGAGCGCGGTAATGTAAGTTATGGTGCACTCTTGTTTCATGTTGCACAAAAGCTGCAATATGAGGAAAGGACTAAGGGAAACAAAGTCGCCCAGTACTGACTGTCTTAAGGGCATGTCAGTTTCCCCATAAGAATTGAGCGAAAGCCCAGAGGAGTGCGGCGGAAGGCTGCACTTCTCTGGCAAAGTCTAGATCATGGTGTAAAACAACAGCAAAAAGTTTGGGGGTTGCCACATGGAGTGAAAATTACATACAATTGTGCAATCTTTCCTAACATCGCCGGAAGTCCTTAAACTAGTACTCATAGGTGATTGATGTTTCTTCTTCTCTCGGTTTCCACAGATTGCAGCCCAGTTGAGATGCTAAGTGCTGGATGATGTTTTCTAAGGTAAAACAGAATAATCCTGTTCTTGTTCTTGCAGGATTACAGGAAGATGCTGAAGACCAGGAGCTGGACACGATGAGCGTCACGCTGCTGGTTTCAGAATAACACGAAGCCTGTTCATCAGTCAGGGTGTAGTTTATATAGCCCAGGTAAAGTAGTACCAGGGAAAGTAGTTCCAGGCCTGCCACACCCAAAACACTAGACCACATGGCTTGGTTCTTAGAACTAAACTGTGTCGGTGCTTCCATGTTGGATTTAAAGGCCCATGTACATAAATGGGACCTAGTTTGAACAGCCCTCCCTTCCTACATATGTGCCTGGTGCCAAAGGTACCAGGACTGTCTCCAGGAGCCCTTTTGCAGTGGTTTTAAGGCCCTCAGGGTTCTGGTGGGAGCCTGCTTGTGGCACAGCTTGTGCCCCCTCACAGTGGTCATGACAGCACTCCCCCCCAAGGCCCCACTCATGGTAACCTTCCGGTCTGGTCCGGGTTTGGTGGGGTTATCCAGGTGAAACCTCTTAATCAGACGTGGTGCGTGAATATGTTCACTTGGTTCCCAAGTTCTGTCTTGAGGCCCGTACCCTTTCCAGTACACTAAATAGTATAGCTTAGATCTGGTAAGTTTCGAATCCAAATGTTTTAAACTTCAAATTCAAGCTCTCCATCAACTAGCACAGGTTTTGGTGGTGTTAGGACTTGGGTTCCTGGTTGCAAAGGTTTTACAAGTGACACATGGAACACCGGATGAATTTGCATGCTTGGTGGTAAGGCTAACTTGACGGCCACCAGATTCATCACAGTTTCGATGGTATAGGGTCCTAGATATCTTGGACGAAAGGTCTGGGTACCTTTTATGGGCACATGTTTTGATGCCAACTAGACTTCATCTCCAGCTTGGTAATCAGGAGCTGTCTTTCGATGCCGATCCGAGAATATTTTTGGTCTGTCTTTGGCTTGCAGTAAATGTTCATTTGCCCCTTTGAAGGCTTGGGTTATGCTTCTGTGTAGTGTCTTTACCGCTGGCATTTCCAAGGTCGTGGGGGAGTCTAGTTCAGAGGTATGTGGATGTCTTCTGTATATTGTGTAGAACGGGCTTTGTCCCGTGCTCGTGTGTATGGAGTTATTGTATGCGTATTCTGCTATTCATAACAAGTCTTTCCAATTCTCTTCCACTTGATGCAGCATGCAACGTAGATACTGTTCTAATGTCTGGTTTGTTCTTTCTGTTTGTCCATCCGTTTGGGGGCGATGGCTAGTGGATAATCGTACATCGATTTGTGCCAAGGTACAACATTTCCTCCAGAAGGTGGATACAATTTGGCTTCCACGTCTGAGATTAGGACTGAGGAGAAACCATGCAGTTTTATAATCTTTTCAAGAAATGCTTTTGCCAGACCGGTAGCATTAGGAAGTCCTTTGAATGGAATGAAATGTGCCATTTTAGAGAACAGGTCTACAACCCCCTGAATGGTGTTAACACCTTGACAGGGAGGTAAGTCCACAATAAAATCAAGAGAAAGAGTATGCCAGAGAGCCAGTGGAATATCCAGTGGTTGTAGGAGGCCAGCTGGTTTCTGTTTTTGTGATTTATTCTATGCACATATCCCATAGGATAGAACAAATCGAGCAATGTCCTTATGCCAGGTTGGCCACCAATAATTCCGTTTAACCTTGGCTAGAGTCTTAGCAATTCCAGGATGGCCTTCGATCAGAAAATCGTGATAACCAGACATGACCAATTCTTGCAGATCTTTACTTGGTAGATATAGTTGTTCCGATTAGTAGGGTAATCCATCCAGAACCGTGTGATGCTCCTTTTGGGAATTCCATTTCTGCAAGATCTAGGGGTTCATTAAGGTTTGAATCTTATCTTGAAGTTCACTCAGAGTCAATGTGGTGGTGAGTCCCAATAGTTTATCACTTGAGATGATGGCAACAGGGTCCAGGGTACTGTTTGTTTTCTCTTCAACACCCATACGAGACAAGGAATCGGCCTTCCCATTCCGAACTCCCAGTCGATATGTTATTACGTATTCTGTCAAGAATAGAGCCCACCGCAATTGTTGTGACGATTGGGCTTTTGCTGACTTTAGTTATTGAAGGTTTCGGTGATCTGTGATTAATGTGATGGTATGTCTGGTACCTAATAGATACTGCCACCAGGCTGTGAAGGCTGATTTTATTGCCAACAATTCTTTGTCTGTAATTGCATAGTTAAGTTCTGTTGGTGAGAATTTATGTGACCAAAAGGGCATGGGTGTAATTGGCCTCTCTCTGGATCTCTTTGAGAGAGAACTGCTCCCATAGCTACGCTGGAAGCATCAGTTTCCACTACATAGGGGAGATCGGGGCGAGGATGTCATAAAATTGGCACGGAGGTGAATCTTTTCTTAAGTTCTTGAAAAGCCTGTTCCGCCTCTTCAGTCCATTGGAATTTTTTGTTGTTTTTTCTCAGTAACGATGTGATTGGGTGGACTATCCGTGAGAAATCTGAAATAAATTGGCGATAAAAATTCACAAAGCTGAGCATGCTTTGGGTTCCTTTTAGTGAAGAAGGTGATGGCCAATTAAGGATGGCATCTACTTTGTGTAAATCCATCTTGACTCCCTTTGGCGAGAGAACAAAACCAAGGAACTCAACTTCGGTGACATGGAAGGAGCATTTCTCGAGTTTAGCGTACAGTTTGTGCTGGCAAAGTTTTGCAAGGACTGAGTGAACATGTTCCACCTGCTCTCTTTCAGAGGGGGAATACACCAGGATGTCATCAATATAGACCAGGACACAGATAACGATGAATTCCCGTAATACATCATTCATGAAGTATTGGAACGTTGCTGGAACGTTGCACAGCCCGAAAGGCATTACTTGATATTCGTACAGACCATACTTGGTGCGAAACACGGTTTTTCATTCATCCCCTTTCTTAACACGTACAAGGTGGTATGCTCCTCTGAGGTCTAGTTTGGTGTAGATTCAGGCATCCTTGAGTTGGTCCAACAGTTCCGGGATAAGGGGCAAAGGGTAGCAGTTTTTTACTGTGATTTGATTAAGTGCATGGTAATCGATGCAAGTCCTCAAATCTCCTTCCTTGTTGGGTACGAAGAATAAGGGAGAGGCTGCCGATGACTTTGACGGGCGTATAAACCCATCAGCCAGGTATTGATCCAGATAGGACTGCAAGTGGATATTTTCGGTTTCCGTAAGTGCATAAATTCGACCACAAGGAACCTGTGCGCCAGATATCAGTTCAATCTGACAGTCATAGGGCCTATGTGGTGGTAATGTGTTAGCCTGTTCCTTCTAAAAAAACATCTTGATAATCCTGATATTCTTTTGGTAAAGTGTCAATTGGTTCCCCGATCCCCGATGCTATTCCTTAAACATATTTCAGGTTTGGCTGTGGTATAGATTTTGGGTAGCATGCGTGGGCACATTCGTCGGAAAAGGTCAGTCTCTTTGCACGCCAGTCTATATGAGGATTGTGAGTTACTAACCATGGCATCCCTAAGATCAACCGGAACTGAGGAGCTTTGATGAGGTCAAACGTGATTGCTTCTTGATGTCCACCCTGAAACATAAGGGTTAATTCTGTTGTGCATTGGGTTACTGGTCCCAAAGCAATTTCTGTACCGTCAACAGTAGTTACCTTTTCAGTTGTTGGTTTTGTGCATAAGGGAAGTCCCATGTCTGTTGCCAGATCTCGATCTGTGTAATTGCCAACTGCTCCGCTGTCTATGTATGCCTCTATGGCATGCATCCATGAGGGTCTTTGGTGATTGATCAAGGTTACTGGTAGGGCGAAACGTGAGGCCTGTGACTCATCCTTCTTGCTCGACAAGCGGACCTCTACGTTTGCCGGGCCTGGAAGTTTTCTGATTCCTTTCCATCATCTTCTTTCTCTGTAGCGCCTACCACCTTCCTTGGAGGTTTCACTGGGCATTCTTTGAGGAAGTGACCCGATTTACCGCAGTATAGGCATAACTGTAGCTGTCTCCTCTTGTCTCTTTCGACCTTGGTTAAACGGGGTCGTACTCCTCCAATCTGCATGGGTTCTGTGGTATTTTCTGATGGACTTTGAACATTATCTTTTGAACGTAGGTACATGGCATGATTTTTGAGTCTACGTCGGTCTGTTCTTCGATCCTGTAATCTGTGGTCCAACTGAACTACCAGGTTGATAAACTCTGGACAGTATTTAGGTGGGTCTACCACTTGAGCAAGGACATCCTTCAGGTCTCCTCGTAGGCCCTGATGAAAGAACATGGTTCTTTTATCTTCTGGCCACCACGCTTCTAGAACCAGTCTATTGAAGGTGGCAGTATAAGTCAGCCAATCTTGATTCCCTTGGCGGAGGGACAGGAGTTTGTTATCCATGCAAGTGTCAAGCAAATAACTTTTCCATCTCCTGTTGAAAACCCCTGAAGTTCTGCAGTAAAGGGGCATCCCAGCTCACTAAAGGTAACGACCAGTCTGCGGCACTTCCACTCAAATATGATAACACAAAGGCCACCCTCGCCTGGTCGTTTGGGAAAGCCCCAGGGCTACAAAGAAAATGAAGGCGGCACTGGTTCATGAATGTTGCATACCTTCTGGGATCCCCATTAAACCGTTCTGGTGGTGCCAGGGGTACTGCTCCCGGCAACATTATCTGTACTGGATTGACTGATCATGGTGTAGCGATGGATGGGGCGAATCCTGTGTTTGTAGTAGCTGTTTGCTTAATTCATCAGTACGGTCTTTTGTGACTATTAACTCTCGTCTTAAAGCATTGGTTTCCGGCCGGGGTGTGTGTACCTTGGCGCATAATTGTCCCAAAAGCTGGGCTAACTGATCAGTTTCAGATGTCTCCATGGCACCCAGGTGGATAAGGTTTAAAGGTTTTGTGTTCTGTTACGTTCACCTGATATCCTGGGGCATCTGGAAGGCTCTGAGATCTGGAACCCTGGATGCATATTTACCCAGTGCTGAATAATGAAACTTAGTTATTTGTAGGGTGAGCTTTCTGTCCTGCGTTTCTTGTGCAGGGGCGCTTGACGTTTGTTGGCGAGCTGCCCGAGTTGCTTCACTGGTGCAGTATGCCTTCCTTGGGCCCAGGCCTGATGTGAACCCGAATCTGCTGGTAGGCAGTTAGGTTTGTTAATTGTAAGCCTTTGTTCTGCTTATGGTGGAAATTTGTTAATGTGTTTATCTCCTTCTTTTCGGGTGCGAAGGTCTCGATGCTGGCGTGCCGATTCAGAGACACGTTTCTAGGTAAGAGAAAGCACGAAGTGCAGCGCCTTTATTGTCTTTTAAAGCTAACGTGTTTTCTTCTTCTTCTCCCACAGGTCGCTGTGGTGCTGCGAGCGGATGAGAGCACGATGAAAAAACAGGCCCCCGGAATCCGTTAAGGTAGTACAGCACTGTGCGGTAGTTTAATATTGAAAGCAAACCTGAATATGTCTCTTTTCTTTACAGATGTTGCTGTGATGCTCCGGATGGAAGCGTGGCGTAGCGCGATGGAATTCAGGTAAGACTGATGGAATTCGATGTTTTGGAAGCGTGCGTTCTAATATTGTTTTTCCCTTTCTCGTTATTGCAGGTTGCAGTGTTCGAACAGCAGCTGTGGGAGCGGTTTGCCGAAAGTCCTTAAGCTAGTACAGGTGAGTGATGTTTCTTCTTTTCTCGGTTTCCACAGATTGCAGCCCAGTTGAGATGCTGAGTGCTGGATGGTGTTTTTTGAGGTAAAACATAATAATCTTGTTCTTGTTCTTGCAGGATTACAGGAAGATGCTGAAGACCAGGAGCTGGACACAGTGAGTGTCACTCTGCTGGTTGCAGAATAACATCAAGCATGTTCTGCAGTCAGGGTGTGGTTTATATAGCCCAGGTGAAGTAGTACCAGGGAAAGTAGTTCCAGGCCTGCCACACCCAAAACACTAGACCGCATGGCTTTGTTCTTAGAACTAGACTGTGTGGGTGCTTCCATGTTGGATTTAAAGGCCCATGTACATAAATGGGACCTAGTTTGAAAAGCCCTTCCTTCATACATATGAGCCGGGTGTCAAAGGTGCCAGGACTGGCTCCATGAGCCCTTTTGCAGTGGTTTTAAGGCCCTCAGGGTTCTGGTGGGAGCCCCTCACAGTGGTCATGACAGTACTTCTCTCCAGGCCTAGCTGCTTGAAGAGGAGCTGTATCCCAAAGTAGGAGTTGCTGCCTGGATGAAGGCGACTAGACTCTTCTGGAGCACTGCCTGCTTGGAAGCTGACTGAAGAGCCTGGAGGAAACTGATTGACCCAGGGTGAAGAGTACCCCTGCATCCCTACCTTAGACAAAAGGGTGGAAGAACCGACCTGCCTGACAAGCCTATGAAGAGGCTAAGAAGAATAGCTGAGCCAGGGGAGAAAGGGAGTACCCCTGAAGCCCACCTAAGCCAAAAGGGTGGTGAGCTGACCTACCTGAGAAGCCTAAGAAGAGCCTAAAGAGACTAGCTGATTCAGGGGAAGAAGGAGAGTACCCCTGCAGCCCACCTAAGCCAAAAGTGTAGAAGAGCTGACCTGCTTGAGAAGCCTAAGGAGAAGTTGGGGAAACTGACTAACTCAGGGGGAAGAAGGAGTACCCCTACATCCAGAAAGGTGAAAGAGCTGACCTATCTGAGAAGCCTGGAAGAGGCTAAGGCAAAACTTTGCTAAGATCCCGGTAGAGTTAGACCAGGACATCAGCAAAAACACTTGTGTACAGACGCATTATAAATTACATATCATATCATATCAGGACCCCTGAGGATAAGAGGGGCATAATCAAAGTTCTCCTGAAGAGGAGAGGGGCACCAATCGAGGTCACAAAAATAGAGAAGAAAGGTAATTAAGATAGCCTTCTAAAGGAAAGGGGATTCACGCAGAGGGAGAGACAGGGATGAATCATCCAAAGGACGGCGTTGGAGAACCAAAGTACAGGACCCCGCTGATTCCTCGCCTAAGGGGTCCTGCAACTAGAATACAACTACAGGTGCCAGTTTTATTGCTTGCTTCATGTAAGCAGCCCTTTGTATATCTGAGGAAACAGTGAGAGAACTGTTGGACTTTTTTTTTAATTTAGGGAAGGATTTCAGGTTAGATATTCTACCCTCAGTACTTTTTCCCCAAGGGGAGGACTTATGTTTTTGTTATTCATTGCACCATTTGATTTAGCTATTCTGACAATTCACTTTCAAGTAATTTTTGATTAAAGAAACCTTTATTTTAAATTAAGGGATTTGTTATGACAGGCAAATTTACTTTAGGGGTTTAGTACTTTGGGGTACCTTTTTACTTCATAGGTGAAGTGCACCTTCAGTTTGTGTTATGCACTCAGTGATGGACTTCTAAAACATTTACTTTTAAACATTTTGCTTTATTCTTCAAACCCTGATTACACCGGCTTAATAAAGTAATTTCTCGAAAAAAAGACCCAAAGACTAAGACCCTCATTTTTGGCATGTTGTCTCAGCATCCTGACTCGTGTTGTGTCCCTTTCAATGATTTCTGGACACTTCTGAACCCAGAATACAATAGTTAAACATGCGTGTCTATTGAGTTATACATGCACTTCACAATGCCTGCACCCACTGTGATACAGGAATGGTATTAAGAGATGACACAGACAAATAGATAGATTTAGAAAACCTTTATTTTTGGTGGTCAGGCTGGGAAAATACCGATCTTGCCCTTACTCCAATGAAAGGAAAACTAAGGAAAGTCTAAGTCTGTCAGTCAAAAGTAAACTACTGTCTGTTTCAAACCCTGTGCATACCCTCACTTCTTCAAAGTAATAGGGTGTGTGGGATTTGGCTAATTTAATAGTGTTCAAAGCAAATTCAGTGTGAACATGGAGCTCCTCCATGGATCTTACCCCAAGTTCAATATTGTAAGGATAAGAAAGTTCCACAAGTATTTAGGATTCACTTGGCAAAATCCACAGTACCTTTTCCTTATCTGGATTCACTTAATCACAGGGTCTGTCAGGTCTCACTTGACTCGAGCTTAGACCCTCCTGGTTATCCTTCAACGTACCAATGTTTAAAGTTACCACTTTTTCAAACATAACAGTATAACTCACAAAACTTCCATCAGAAAATATCACTCTGCACTTGTTGCTTGTCGGACTCCCTTCTCCATGCAAAACCAAGTCCCTCTGACTTTCAACTTCAGTATCTCAAACAGGTCCTTTTCACACCTAACATCCCCCCCACCACCCTGTTCATGGCACAGTTTGCAGACCGCATGGTCCATACATTACAGGTCTCACAACCAGGTGCCTAGCTTTGCTTAAGTCTCTTGTTTGGCTCTTAGGGTCAGGTATCTTTGGCCTCCCTGTATCATCCTCCTGGCTGGGGGGCAACACCAATGCTTCCCAACACTCTTAGTTCAATCACAGTTTCTCATTGTCAGTTTTTTACAGTTTTGCTCTTCAGTGTTTGTGTAGCTGCCCTACTACCGCAGTGCTTTTCAAAAAGGATTTCTATTTCGCTCACTCTTTTCTCGTGTGCAGCTTCCATGCTGCCGCAATGCTCCTTTTCCTTCACAGATAATGCGAATGCGTATACTGTTATATGGGACCACTCTGTGACTTTATATCCTTTTATACCTTCTTGATCATTGTCCATATCTCAGCGGTGTCCCAACGGCGTTCGGGAATGAGTTCTCTTTCAGTCGCGGTCACACTGTTACAAGTATACAGTCTTTTCTCAATTGGTGCAGGTTTCTTTCTCATTCTGAAACTCACTGATCATGACTTTGCCGCTCCTTCCTTCAGGAGCTTTCCCGCCTGAGGTCAGGTTCTCTCTGCCTGCCCCTCAGACCCTCCTGGGCTTTCTGCTTTACAGAGGGGAAAAAGCATCTCTCTGGCAACACGGAGTATGGTAATGGCATATTCCACGGCTCCCATCTGGCAATTCCTCCAGCTCTTGGGAGACACAACCTTCTCACTGCGCTTTCTGCCTCTACAGCTGGCAGTCTTACAGCGTCCCAGAATCTCATTCTCCGTTGCCTTGGTTTTGGGCAGCTCTGGCTCTGCTACTTCTCCTGCTCACCATCCAGCTTGTTCTTATTGCCAAGCAAGTGTGTTCCTTTTATATTCACCTGAGTACTTAACATTCTGCAGGTGGGCATAGTTGAAATCAGTTGCCTGGCCCTGCCTGGCCTCGTTAGTCGGACAGGTCCATTGGTTACATTGATGTGCCTTGATCTGCATCTTCCTTGTCCTAGTACCATAGTGGTGTTTTTCATAGGAAGTCTGCACTCCTCTTGACCTCCTTGCCTTTGTTTCAATATTTCCAGGGGAGTTACAGAGGTTAAGGGAATAGGACTGAAAACAGCCCATAATGGTTATGGAATGGGAGCGGAGGTAGGTCACTATCAGGAAGGGGAGAATACCATGTTTCAACCTCAAGTACCCTCTTTCCAATCCAAAGGACCCTCCACTCAGTTGGTCCTCCCTCGCTTGTCCGCCCCCAGGGTCGGGATCCAAAAGCAATGGCCCTTTCCTGGTCAACTGAACAATGGACCCAGGTGGACTATTGGTGAGAATTGCCTCAGGTTTCTCACATACCCTTCGCCTAAATCTCTGGCCTCACACCCAATGGGAGAAAGTTGGTTGGAGGGTGCTTTCTGCTGGGGTCGGCCATTCTCATACATTGGCCTGTGGGGAAAAAGGGGTTTCTTCCCAGTTATTATGTGGAGAGAAGATGGGTGTTTGTGTATTAATGTCTTGTATCAAAGAGGAAAACCTGGGAAAATCGTTACCAATGATGAGGTCCTCTGGTAGGCCAGGTATTATAGCTGATGGGATTACCTCCCTTTTACCATTGATATAAATGGAAACAGGTATTTTTGGATAGATCTCCTGGTCCCCATGAACACAGGTGATCCTAACCCATCGAGCATGCTTGAGACTTTCAGCAGGCAGGAGGTCCGATTGTATGGCTGTTTGCTTGCTGCCAGAGTCTATAAGGGCTTTTATGTGAGTACCATTCACCATTGCAGGTTCATAGGTGGAATCTGAAGGAATATCACAGAAGCAGCCACTTAAGGTTTCAATATCCTCTGCTTGCTTACCCCATTCTCCCCCATTAAACAACCTATTTTCATGGGTTCTTCCTTTCGATTTTTGGGGCAGTTTTGGAGTAGATGTCCTGGCTCTTTACAAGAGAAGCACATGAGGGGAGGTGGTTTGCTGGATTTAAGCTCCTCTCTTTTGGCTTCTTCCGTACTTTGTCCTTTTCTCTATTCTTTCTCTATCCTCATTTATTGGTTCCCTTGTTCTTACCGCAACTCCAGATTTATCTTGCTGGGATAGGGGAGGATGAGATATAACTCAATCTTCTTTCTTTTCATCACCTCTGTGTAGGAACTGAAAGTGCCATCTGGCATCAGAATTATTTTGTGCAGTTTCAATGGCTAAGGCCAGGGTATGTTTATTTAACTGCAACTCTACTCTTTGTAAAAAGGGGGTAGTAAATTAATGAACTGTTCTATGTTAATGAATTCAATTATCTCTGGTAAGGATTTCCCTTTTAACCAGAGAGAGGTGGACTTCTTTATCCTCGCCCATAATTCTACAGGAGTCGCCCCAGGCTATAACTTTATGGCTCGTAACTGTTGGTGAAAGAAGTTATTCATTTGTACCACCCTCTGTAATAGCTTCAAACAGATCCTCATGTCTTTAATCCTTCAAGATAATTCTCATAATCTATACCAGAGGTGTTCAAACTGTTGGGTGCACCCCAGGGATGAAGGGAGGTGGCACAGCTGCATTCCCAGGGGGCATGAATCCCCAGCCTGAAATGTATATTTGTTTTTAAACTATTTAAAAAAAAAATCATCTTGCTTTTTTGTTTTAGGGAGGAATTAAAAAGGAAAATGTACCCAGGGTCAGACTGGGCATAAAAGTTTCTCGTGCAAAACTACTAGCTGAATGCTGAAGTAACTTATCAAACTGGCCCACATGGGCCAAAAAAAGTGGTCCACTTTGACCCAAAAAGCTTGCCCACACTAGCATTGTTTTTGTAATTTGTTCTTTTATTTGATTTATTTGTATAAAACATTTTTTACAAAAGAAAAAGGAGAATACCAATATTCTCAGTTCATTAATCCAGATCCTATGATGTCCCTCATGGACAATGCAGTCCAACGGCCTAAGGCGTTTTCAAGAGGATATTCTGCTTGTCTTTTCGTAATGAGCGATGGGTCAGAATAACAGTTCTTCTTGCATGTCAATCCTCCTCAAAGTCACCCGGCTTGTTACTTCCAAATCCAGCGATTGGTCTGGTTTTTTCCAATCCAGACCAATTGCTCTAAAAAATCTCACCACTGCTATCACCCAGTGGCTCTTTTCTCCACTCATTAAACAAGCCTACCATTCAGCTTCACTGTAGGCATGGAGGTCTTTGAAGAAGGGGCCTAAGCAGGCATTTCTTTCTCCGTTCACTCTCAGACAAGCCAGGAGGAGATGTCTTATGGTCTCCATCTGATTCAATGGTCCGCAGAAACGACATGTGTTCGAATTTACTTGTCCTCTTATTGCTGAGATCTCGTTTGTGCTGATCAAGTTTAGACGGATTCAGAGAAAACTTTGTCGGGCTCTTTGGTCTGGAAATTTTACTATATAAAGCATTATCTCATTTTTTGGGATTCGCTGGTAGATCTCTGGTGAGCATATAGCGATCTGCTGCGTTCTGAGTCTCAATCCAATCGAGTTCTAGCAACTGCCAATTTTTTGATCTCCATGCTATTAGCATTGAGTTCTGCTCCCCCTCCATTTCTCTTTTGATGGTTTCAAAAATCAGTTTCAGTGAAGGAAAAATGATCTTTCTATAGATCATTAGACCATTCCGGTCTACTGTTGCTTTGATGGAAGTTAGACTTATTTCACGACGGATTAGAGTGATAGGGGTCAATTGGGGCAGAGCTAATACTCAGCGCCAAAAGCGCCCTTCCAGTTTTTGCCCAATGTGGGCCGTGATGGTTGGCATGGCCTCCACTCCATAAATTAAAGCCGGTTCGACTTTTGCTTTGTAAAAGTTCAATGTTGGTGACAAAGAAAAGCGGCCAAATTTTCTGTTCACTGCTTTCGTTTGGGCTGTAAGAGCTTTGGTCTTCGCATAAACATGTTCTTGCATTGGTAGTTCAATTCTGCTGTTATTTAGTATAATTCCTAAGTATTGGAAGCTCCTGGCCTTTTCCAACTGGAGCCTGTCGACATGTGCGCCCCTGCTTTTCAAACGACATTACCTTTGTTTTTGATTTATTCATTTCTAGACGGTTTTCTTTCAGATAGACTATCAAATTGTTCAGCTGCCTCTGTAGGCCCACTGGTGTTTGGTCTATTCAAATAATGTCATCTGCGTAGAGTAATCTTGCGAGTTTTCAGTTTCCTAGCGTGGGGGGAAAGGCACTGATCTTCTTCTTGGAATCCATGAAGTCTGCTCGGTATGAATTATACAGAGCTGGAGCTAGAGGACAGTCCTGTTTGACGTCCCGTGCTGTGGTTATAGGTTTTGATAATATGCCTGCTCTGCTCAATCTCACTCTCATGTTTGTCTGAGAGTATAGGGCCTTTATTGGCTCCAGAATTGGTCATGGGTATTTTCGGTGGTCCAGCTTCTTCCACAGGATTTCCCTGTTGACCTGGTCAAACGCCTGGAGCAGGTCAACCAATACTAGAAAGCTAGAAAGACACATGGTTTGCCCTCCATTATCTTTGCCTTCATGGAGCTTAACAGCAGAATATTTGCTGTGGTGCCCATGCCCTTGACAAAACCTGCCTGCAGGGGGTCATAGTTTTCTCTTTGGTTAGTCCATTCCTGGAAATTGTCAAGGGCAAAGGATCTAAAAAATGTTCCCAATTGTATCCAGCTGTACAATGGGCCGATAATGTCGAGGGTCGTCTTTTGAACCTTTTTTAAAGATGGGGACTACGTATGCGTTCCTCCATGGGAGAAGGATTTCTCTTGTTTTTTTGCATTTCTGAAAGACTGCGCTTACAAAGAAGACCCAGGCTTCTGGGTGCTTTTTTACATCAAAATGAGTTTTCCCATCCGGGCCTGCCGCTCTTGAGTTGTTTAACCTTTTGATCTGTTGGGTGTCCTGACCCAGGTTTGGACTATTATGCTGCAACATTTGGTGCTGTGGGCTTAGGAAATCCAAGAGGGCGGAAAAGCCCACATTTGCGCCAGAATCCTGGAAAACAGCACAGTTTTGCACACACCAAAATGGTCGCCTAACCAGCCACCCACCAGTGCGAGCGTGATAGGCCAGAAGTGCCATGAGTGAAATGTGGTGCCAAAGGAAAAACAGCAGTGCCTGTTAGCTCAGAAAGCGCTTTGAAATCACCTTTGTTTCTCTGAAATGCAAGCTATAAATGCCTATGTTAAACATTGCAAGATATTCAAAAATCTCACTGAACACCAGAAGACATTTGGCAGAATGTATTCTTGTGTGCATACAAAATCTGGAAAGAGAAAGAGCCCAAAACAATGTTTATAACAAAACTGGCTGAGCTGTGGAGGTCAGCAGCCTAAGTTAAATTGGACTGAAAGCCACTAAAATCTAAATGTTTAAAATAAATGAGTGACCTACTGTTGAGTGTCACATAGTTTGCAACTGTTAAATGTCATAGTTTTGAACGAAGAATCAGCGTTCTAGCTGCATGTGTAAAACTTGCATGTTTGGTTTGAATGTAGAAAACTGGGAATTAAAGTGACATTTAGCTGAAGCCTGGCTTGAAGAGAGTGAATTCTGCCCGGCAACTACCCCCGACAGGAGTTGAAACTTGCTCAGCCACTCTTCCCAGGCCTGGCTGCATTCTGCTGCCCCCACCAAAAGGAGATAACACCTCCCTGATTGAATCAGGGGAGGAGCACCTAGGACTGGAGGGAAACAAAACAAAGCACTGTCCTTGGCCCAGGCAAATGTTAAATTAGGGGGGTTGTAAATAGCTTCCTCTTGGAAGCAAACAGGGAGGGGCACTGCATCTGTGAGCAAGCTGAGCTTGGGGGAAGTGGATAAACCAGAAATTCCACCATGTGCTTTGGAAAACCACACACCTCGGGGCCAGAGCATAATTTAAAAAAGATGGATAATTCATAGTGCTGACTTGTAAAAATTATATAAATAATATCATCATTCATGTGATTTTTCTGTGCACATTATAAGAGGTGTTAGAACTCTGTACCATGTTCTGAGGCAAAACCCCATGAATTTTAGAGATTGCAGACACGGGGTTCACGCTAGAAAAATTAAAATTTACTGGAATATGTGTAGAAAGGCGGTGTACATGTGTGCCATTTTTGGTAAACGTCCGATATTGGTAAAGTAACTAAAAACGAAAATAAGTTGTCATTTTTGAATGCAAGCACTGAGAAACATCAGAGTTGGAACAGAATGTACCATAAGTAATCTGTAATATGTACATGTAATGTCAACCACTTGTGTATCTGGGAAATATGTATTTGGATCAGAAATAGATTTGTGTGCAATTTGACAAGGGGAGGATCCTCTGACCATAAACGTACCTCATCACTCTGACTCACAACCCAGTTCCCCCAATCAAGGGAGAGAGGAGGAACTGGCCAATGATAAGTTGAGAGGGTTGGGCATGCAGAATGAGCCGACCCACCCACTTTCTAAACACATAAAAGGAGACTGTGCAGGACAGGTAGGGACATTCAATTTCCATTTCCTTGCGGAGCACGCTGACAGACGACTTCACATCCAGACATCCAGACTGACTCCAGCAAGACAGAGACCAGAACTTAGAACTCTGACTCCAGAACTCAAAGCAAAGGCTTAACCCACAAGCTGAGTTCTATTCAGCAGGCCTCAAAACCTAACCAAACTATTTACAGCCGGGCGAGCTGTCTGAATTCTTTGCCAAGAACTTTTGCCAGAACCGGTAGCAGACCCAGAGGCAGAATTATCCAGAGAGACCAGACCCAGACCAGATCGCTGTGCAGTGCTGAGAGCTGACCCAGATCGCTGTGAGCAGAACCAGAGAACCAGTACCCAGTGGCGAGAGAACCGCAGCTAATCCTGACCCGATCCGTGACAAAGTAGCATTCCTGTCCAAAATATAGTGTGAGTACTCAGCCAGAACTGTGCAAAACCAATCTCTTAGTTTAAAATAATCTAATTCAAACTATTTTAACCTATTGAGAACTGCATCATAGACATTGTGTCCCTTCTTTTGATCCAAAGCTGCAAAACTGTCATCTGTCATTCTGAAACTTTAAAATTTCATTTCTGAAAATCTACCTCCACAAAGTCGTCCGTATCTCTTGAACTGTTTGTGATAAAAGCGAGATTTGACTTTTATTTTGAAGCTGAGATTCTAAGCTTTCCGACAAGCTCTAAACCGACTTGCTACTCCTTATACTTCCTTCGTAATTGCGCTCGACGCACGTGACTCAATTGCCGCGATTTGACATTTTGCTTCATTCCAGCCACGTGTAAAAACATTTGTCTTTTGCTTTCCTTTGCTGAAAATCGCTTGCAACCTGACAATCATTCATAGAGAATTGCTAAAGTGATCCTGAACTAATTTAAAGTAGCTATCACCCACCCTGAACCTCCTATAGGGAATTAAAAGCAATTTGAGTATATTTTTCACTTCATTGCCACCACATTTAAAATGATTTTGCCTGTGTTTAAAATCATACCTGTTTTCCTCTAAGCTCGCAGGGGGGAACTGGAGCTTTGTATTGCATTTGTGTGTATTCCTGAGTAGTGTGTGTGTTACTTCCATCTCCTTACATTGCATAGGGGGGGAGTGAATTGTCAAAGAAAAAGTGATCACATTATCTTTTGCTGAAATCATATCAACTTTATTTCTGTACTGACTTTTATTCATCTTTGCATCTCCTTGAAACCACAAAGCATTCTCTGATACCTTATTCCCCTGTTCCTAGTCATAAGTCACCAGAACTGTGCTATTGTAGGATTACCTTTTGCTGATTACTGCTCATATTCACAAGTATGATATCAATTATTAATTTATTATAAAAGTGTGATATATATATATATATATATATTGTTTAATTCTCAAATAAACCTTTTAAATTTGCAAAACAAACATACTTCTTGGCTCAGTGGGGTCACGGGGATTCTAAGAGAGGGATGTTATATAAGGGTTGTCATCCAGAGTACACGAACTGGACATAAAAATATATAAATAAGGGCTTCCCTTGAGCAATCCCAGACAAGGCACTGACTTAGTGGAATGGCTTGATTGGAGTCATTTAACAGATCTTTGTTACAGTTTGTTCCATTTCGAATGGGATTTTCCATTCCAACACAGGGTGAGAGAGGCTGTTTAATGTTTCACTTTCAGGTTTTTTGTAAAGGTCTGTAAAATGTATGTTTAGCCATGTTGTTCTGTAATTCTGAGTTTGTCTCTTTTGCACATGATCTTATAAGTGCCCAGAAGTCCCTTGATTTCTTCCTGCTCAAAGTGCTAAGCATATCTTCAGAGTCTGCCTGGTAGAGCTCATGTCATTGATGACATAGCCAGTTTCTGTTTTCTCCTCTGCCTTGGCATGAGCCATTCATTTTGGGTTTCATGATTTATTAGCCACCAGTTTTATGCCTCAAGGCTCTCCTCTTGTCCACTAGTGTCTGATTGTACATGTGGAGATTTGGTTTTGAAGTAACAGAGGCTTGTGTCTTATTTGATTCATAGACTTCTAGTAGTGGGCAATAGTCTATATCTTCCAACCTCCCGGATTTTTTGTTTACCGCTCATCTTAGATATTTCTCTGTGAGGGACTTGATGGCATTTCCATTTTATGTGAGACGAGTATTGCCATTACAGCTTTCAACTTCTGTCAACATTTGTGTGATATGATATGATCGTTTATTTATATAGCGCCTATACACAATGTGTTTCAAAGCGCTTCAAGGCAAGGGTGGGAACAAGGGAAAATACAAACACATTCTTACAGGCCATGAACAGTAAGGAAGTGAAATTAACTATCGTACTCGGCCTGACGACATTTCAGATAGTGCAAGAGCTAAGACATAGATAAGGAAGGGAGGGGGAGAGTGGGAAGGAAATGGAAACAGACAGGCAACTACCGTACTAGGCCTGACGACATTTCTGATAGAGCCGGAGAAAAACAAAAGGTGAGGGAGAGGGGTGCAGAAAGGGAGGTGAGGAACAAATCAAGCGACTATCATACTAGGCCTGACGACATTTCAGATAGTGCTGAAGAGGTAGTGGGGAGGAAAAAAACAGTAATGGGAGGGTGGAGGAAACAGACGAGGTTGCTATTATATTAGGTCTAGGGACAATTTTGATAGAGTAAGTGCATAGAAGAAAGTAAGGGGAGGAGATAAGAAAAGGGAGAAGGGAAAGGAGGAGAGAAAAGAGAGTAAGCAATCAAAAAGAGTGGAGAAGCAAGAGTGGAGAGCGAATACAATTGCAGATGTCAGTAGTAACACATAATGTTGCAAGCCAGGATACAAGATGAAGATGGGAACATCATGATTCAGGGCCACCATGAGTACAGGATGCAAAGGAAGTCCAGCATGAGAGTTGAGAAAGAGTGTGGAATTTGAGCGAGTGGCTTTCCAAGTTGTGATCAGTATAATATGATCACTGTTCTTTGTCCTGACTACTTCAAAGCTCTCAATTAGGGCCAGAAGTTCACATGAAACGCAGGTGTGATCCAGTGTCAATCCCGTGCCATTACTCTCCCATGTCGGAATTATTGATTCGGCTTTATCAATCATCCTTTGTAGATTATGGAGATCATTCAAATCCATCAAACGGTTCCATTGACTGCCTCTTATATGAGATGGAATGCAGTTTTCGTTGGAGCTATTCCCCACCCCCTCTTTGGTGCAGACTGCGTTTAGATCTCGGTTGATTATTGTGTAATCCATTTTGTAGGAATCATTTGCCTCCTCTAGTAAGTTTTCCATGGCTTTTATAAATCTCTCTGTGGTGATTGATGCTGGATTCCAATATGTGTTTATCAAAAGGATATTTTCCACTTTAATCTTGTCTTTTAGCTTATCAAAGACTTGCCAGGAAATCAAGGATGCTTGTATTGAATCCGTTGCCAAAATGATGCTCTCCAGATGTAAACCACTGCCTGATCTAATGGCTGTGAGGAGGCCCAATGACTGTCAGCCTTTTACGGCAGGAGAGAGAGCCAATTCATATCCATCCAGACTTGGTTTGGATGTCAGCCAGGTCTCTTGTAAACATAGTAAGTCAAATGCTCCCAGTTTGACGTCACCATGGATTGTGAGGTGAGGTGACCAAAACCCTGAGTGTTCCAGGAGCCAATTTTCACATCCTCTAATAAGTTTGTTGGTTTACTTCCCGGCATCACCTCTCCCGACTTGCCCTTGTTTAATGGCTAATTAGATTTTTGCTCGTATTGGATCCTGGAAATCCAGGTCCAGTTTTTATTGGCTGTTTTTGAGGATCTTTAACTTGCATCTGACTCTCTAGAGTATGTTGGAACGTCCTTTTCACCTCTGGATCCTCTTGGTCAAAAGGTATTTTTAATAGAGGAAGGGGGCCTTTTGGGTATCATTCCATATCGCTGCCATCAGTTTCCAATTCCTCATTGTCAATTGAGTATTTTCTGTGTGTTGCCTTCTCAGCTTTTGGTTGCTCCCGTGACGTGCATCTCTTCTCCTCTCTTTTTTTAAGTAAATGTGATTGCCTTTGGTCAAGCTCAAGGGCTCTTGTTTCTGGCAAGTGTCCACGTCTTGGGAATCTTGAGTACTTTCTTGATGTCCTTGTGGAGTGATTTCTTGAGTGAGCCCACTTATCACTATCTCGTTTCTCTTTAGTTTGATGTTTTTTTTTCATCCCATCTGGGTTAATTTTCATAAGGTCGTATCCCAGAACTCTCTGGTTCTCTGTGGCTTTTAACAAAAGATGCTTCACTTTTGGTAGATCAATGTGGAGGTATGAGCAGTCAGTTTGTCCTTTTAGGGTGGGCTCTACAATCTTTATATCATCAGGGTGAATATGTCTCAAGCTAGGTACATGATCAAATACCTTCATTATGGTGCGACGGTTTAATATCAGGTTGTCTTCCCTGTTTGAGATTATTTTCAGGTTGAATGTTCTCGTGTCTTGTATTCTCCTTTCTCTATAACTTTTTTTCCTTGAGAAATGTGTTATTTCGTCTTCATTATTTCTTTGTTGTGATGATGTATGTGTTCTCAATTTGCGGTTTTAATTTCTATCACAATCCCGCTGGTCTTGTCGTTTTCCCATGTTCTCAGGATGTTCCTTTAAATCCTTTTTTGTTTTGTCAAAACAAAGGGTTTGTCAATCCTGACTCTGTGTTCTTTGCGGACAGGGGGAGAAAGCGGACCATGTATTAGTTTGCTTTTGTCGTCGATTGCTAGGAAAATCGTCGACAGCGAGTCCCGAATCAAGATTTTCTTTTTGGGTTTCTGAGTTGGTTCCTCGTCCAGCAAGAACTCTGCTTTTCTTTTCACTTGAGAGATGATTGTCAACTCTGACTCTGAATTTTCTATCGCATAAAGGGTCATGTTCATTAAATCCACCAACTGTTCCTTATCTTCAATGTCCGTCTCTCTCCTGGTCCTTTTCCTTACCTTTTGGGTCTGGTGTTTCCTTTTGGATACCTTGCACTACCTTGTTTGACGTCTTTGAATCCACGAGCGGGTTGTCATCAGAGCCTTGCAATGAAACTCTTTTCGGGGACTACTTCGAGAATTTGGATTTCCTTCCTTCACAGTCTTTTCCGATTGGCTGCCATAGAGTTTCTGTGAAAAAATACCATATGATAACATTTTCCCGACCTTTATCGTCCGTCGTGATCTTTTAGAGGGATCTTTAGAGGGCAATGGTACTATTTCAACTTGAGAGGATGAGGTGCAGAGCATAGCGCCGTTGTCCTTATGTTTAGCCAAGGAGGTACGATTCAGCTGGGCACTGATTTTTGTTACTTTCCTGTTTTGGTTACTTTGTTTCCCTTCTTCACAGTTGTGTAATCGTATTTCCTTTTGAGGCGTCACTATCTGCTCGGTCCTTATGGCTGGTTTTCATCCTCCGTTGCCGGACTAATTACTTTCAAGTCCTCTGTTTGAGTTGCCACCGATGTGAAGAACGTTTTGCTAGGTGCAGCAGAATCACCGTTTGTGAGTAAATCGGCGCTGCTATTGTGGATTCGTCTCTGCATTGTGGTTTTTCTGCTATTTTTGTCATAAAGTAGCCTTCAAAGTAGGATAATATAGTGTGCATTAGGTCTGTGAGAGAGGTGTGATCCTTCAAAGTATCATTCAATGACTCATACAGCTTGCAGAAGGGAGTCAGTGCTATTGTGACAGTCGCCATTAAAGACATTAAGTCTGTTTTTTTAGAAGGTGTTTCTTTCGATGTAGGAGTTGAAATTTCGCTTAAGCGTCTATTTGAGGGGGTCATGTCGATTTCCTTGCCACGTGGCAAAGCAGGCTCTAAGGCTTTTCGTTTTTTTTGCTCTCTTGCACTTGACTTTACTTTCTCCTTTATGGGTTTATTTAATATTTTTGGACACTCCCGCATTGATTGATTCAAATCATCTAAGATGGATTGGCTGCATAACTCTTTTGATGCACTGTCAGTCTTCTTTCCAATAGGAGAAAGATCCTGCTCCCTAGGCTCATGCATACTGTTTAGGCTCACTCGGGCTTTAAGTGTGTGCAATTTGCGCCATTGTCATTTGTTGTTTCTGTGTCTGAGGAGGGCTGAGTGCCTTTTAAGGCCTCCAATTCTTTTGGCATTTTTGTCTTCAGCGAATTATTCAAATCTTCCTTCATGCTTTGGACTTTAGTTTGTGGTTTTCCCAAATGCCATCTTTGGATTGGTGGTATCATAGTAGAAAAGGCCATCTCACTCCCGTTCTCACTTGGCGTGGGTAAGGTTTCCTCTATCCTATCTCCCCAATATGTTTTCTTTGCTGAGGAGGACTCTGTTGTGGTCGGTTTGTTGGATTGTGGGGGAACATTCAAGGCTTCAACTCCTTCTCTAAATTCAGCTTCTGTGATTTCCTCTGTGCAGTCTCTACTGCCTGTTAGCTTTTTTTAAATAAGTTTTGGAACACTAGTTGTTGCTAAGCATATAAGGGCAGAATCTTACTCTGTTGACATTTAGCTCTCTTCGGAACAGTTCCTATTTCTTAATAGGCTTATTCCCTCTACGTTGTTGTGCATTTTGAGCTTTATGGCAACCGGAAGATTTCTTCTTCTTTTTTCTAGTTGCTTTGCTCCTTGATGGATGCAGATTTTGTTGTTTCAGCTCGGGGGGTAATCGGAGCATCTGACTTGTTTGTCGGGCTCTGCAAGGTAATTCCGTTCACGGAGAGCATTTTGTCAGGTGACCCTGGAGTCGTCTGGTTAACAGATTTACACTTCCCTACTTGGCTTTTGGTTTGATATTCTTGGGCGCCCCCTCCTTCCTCTCCATCCGAACTTATTGCATATGTAACATTCCCTGGTGGAGTTGTTAGGTCTTCTCTTTCGATCCTTGGGTGCACCTCAATGCTTGGAGGCACAATTTGGTTAAGGACGGTCGGGGCGGCTTCTGAAAAGCATTAGGGTCTGTTCCCTTCAATTGCAGTATTGGCGCAATTGGATGTACATCAGTAATGCTATTATTTAGGGGTCAAAAGATACAAGAATCTTCAAGTGCAAGGTGTTTCCTGACTTCGGGGGACCCTTCCGCCCCCTTCCGAGCACCATGTGCGTCTTCTAAGTCTAGTGGTGGAGACTGTCGTGGGAGCAATTGTTACCTCCAGCGCAACGGACAAGCAGAGCTCGTGGAGGGGCAATCGAGTTTCATCTGTTGATTTAGTTATTATTTTGCTCGACGGTATGTCAATGTCAATGTTTATATCATTCGCTGCAGGGAGGGGGCTCCAGTGGTTAGAAAATACCACCCTACTTGCTACTTCTTACCTGCTATGGGCGCGATGACCACCGGCAATGACTTCTTGCTGGAGGTTCGGGCGCCCAATTCTGTGCAGCGCAGACATCCGCTCCACAGGATATGATTTTTGTCCTCCATGTCTCACACCGGCACGACGCCCACGGACTGCCAAAGACTGCAGTTCACTCAGCAGTCCACTCCCACACTAGCATTTTGTGTTTTGGGTTTGGGCATTGCCCTATTGCCCTATAGGCCAGTTTGAGCCTGAACTTACCAAAATGTTGCCACAATTGTGATGACATTACGAATACTGTACCCTTGCAAGGAAAAAAATCCTGACTATCATTACATTGACTAAGGACAGTGGAGGTTGTGGGGGTGTTGGCTCCTACCTAAGTCAGTGTAATAGGGTCGGGGGGTGCTGTCCCCCACTTCTATTAGATGGTAGCGGGGGACAATAAAGGAAAAAAAGTAAAAAGAAAAAGAAAAAAGAACCCTGCAGTGCAAGTTCTGACCCACGTAGAGTGGGAGAGAACTGACGCTGCAGGGATCGAGGAGTGAGTAGGATGGCGTTTAGGGGGATGCAGGGCACAGTTATCTGTTTGATCACTGCTCCGTGCCGTAATGGAGGTTGGCATTTTGAAAGTCGACATCATGGGCGGTGCAGTGATCACATAGATCTATGAAAAAGTGGGGCACGGGGGGAGCCCTGGGCAGGTGTGGCTCATCCATAATGGGTGAGGGGGTGTCGACCCATTAGCCCCCTCACCCATTATGGAGGAGCTGAGGAGCCAGCACAGCGAAACACTGAACGCTCCCTCAGCTGCTCTTTCCAGGTGAGGGAGTACTGCTGGGCTGGCTGAACTGTCAAAGGGAAACGTCCAGTTCCCCAGGCGCAAATGCTCTATGCGACATTCAATGCATGGGGCATTTTGCTTTGCCAGCCTTGCATAGCTCATTGGAAATGTTGGCTGGGGAACTGCATGCTGCATTTGATAGGGGGAGCTCCTATGCCTCCTCACATATTCAGACAGAGCAGGCTGGAGCAGGGCATTTCAGAACCCACACTCTGGCCCCTGCATGCAGGAAACAGGATGCTCTTGCTTCTCGATTCCTATTCATGATGAAGGAGCTGGAGCGCTGTGGTGGAAACTTCAGGACAGGGCAGAAGATACGTTTATGTTCTTTTATTTGTTATTTATTTATATGTATGGATGTGTGCATGCTTGTGTTATGAATGTGTGTATGATGATGGGTGCTCATGTGAATGATGGAGTCAGTGGTATAACACAAGATGTGGGGCCACCCTGCGAGCCATGCTGAGGGGGCCCCCCAACTAAGCAACAAATCAAGGGTCGCGCCACACTCTGGGCCAGCCTAGATTATCACACTTGCACATTACGTACAGATGTGCTGCTGAACGGATATGCCACACACTGCACTAGGAGAAAGATATACATATGTATTTTGATATAACATACAGCACACTGTCTGAGAAAAATTGGCTAAAAAGCCAGAGTGTTTGCAATTGTTTTCTAGGGTAACACCAATCCAATAGATGCAAGTCACCAACAGTGCACAGGAACAATAATTATTTTCTATTAAAAATTCCATGCCACAATGAAAACCTGTCCAACTGGCTGCACAATGTAGACCAGTGTAGACATGTAATAACAATATAGTAAAGCTTTCCAGGCCACATTTAGACATATCTAGACTGGTTGCACCAAAATGGCAGTCAAAGCAATAACACTCCTAAAGAATAGAACACACATGCAAGCCTGTGTCTCTGTGGCCTCTAACAACACGGCCAAACTCTTTAAAATCTGAAAAGAACTGGTCAATCCTGTTGCAGTCTTTACATCTCCAGTTCCCTCCCAGGCCCTCTGTATGGCTCAGTCATCTCACTTCTATGCTAAAACTCAGGACATCCTGTCCTCGATCTCCTCTTCCTCTCCCTCTTCCTCTCTCAGCCCCCCTTTGGCCATCTCTACCTCTCTTCCTCCTTTCTCCTCTTTCTCTCTGTCAACACCTGACAAGGTTTCTAGACAAGTCCGATCTATGAAAGTGTCATCCAAACAGGTGCTCTCCTGCTGCCCCAGAACCAACAAGAACCATATTGACACCCTCGCTCCAGCCTTGACCGATTTCTGTAATCACTCTTTCCCCTCTACCGTTAAGCACTCCCTTATGCACCCACTCCTCAAGAAGCTTTCTGCCGATCCTGTCTGCCCGGCAAACTATCGCCCAATCTCCATCACACCTTTACTGGGCAAACTTTTGGAAAAGCTGGCAATCACCCAGATTACTCTCCACACGGAATCTGTTGGTTGTCTCCATGACCATCAGTCTGGCTTCAGAGCTGCCAGAGACACGGAAACTGCTGTCCTGAACACCTGTGATTCCAGCATTGATTCCAGCATCTCTAACCTTGATTCCAGCATTCCTTCTGTCCTCATCCTCCTTGATCTTTCCTGTGCTTTCGACATGGTCAACCATGCCATCCTGATCAATCCTGATCAATCTACTCCATGAAAACCTGGGCATCACAGATCAGGCCCTTGAGTGGCTGACCTCCTTCCTCTTGGACTGCCCCTCCCAGGTCCAACTTGGTCCCTTTCTCCCCGCTCCATCCTCTCACTCTGGTTTTTCAACCTCTATGTGGCCCCTTTCACCTACCTGATCTCTACATTCGCCTCTAACTTTCAGTTTTATGCGGATGACACTCTGCTTTCCTTCAGGCTCCCCTCATACTCCTCTCATCTCTCGCTCATTCGCGACTGTCTATCAGCGATTCAGGATTGGTGTGCCTCCAACGATCTCTGCCTTAATGTCAGTAAGATGGAGATCCTTCTCATCTGGACTCCTGCCCCTGCTTTCCCTCTCTCACTCTGGCCGCCCGCATTGGGCCCTCTTCCTTCGCCTTCCTGTGAGGCAAACAACACTGGTGTCATCTTTGACTCCACTCTCTCTTTCTCTCCTCACATCTCAGACATCGCCAAGAAGTACCACTACCAGCAGCTCTTCCTCAAAGGGACTCTTCCCTTTCTCACTTTACCCCAGAAGCTCACTGTCTGCATGCAGAGCGCTGGTTCTCTCTAGGCTGGACTACTGCAACAGCCTCTTTCTCAATCTGCCTTCCTCTACTATCCAGCCCCTGCAACTAATCCAGAACAGGACTGCGAGACTTATCCTTGGCCTCAAGCACAGGGATCGTATCTCTCCAGCCCTGAAATCTTTCCACTGGCTCCCAGTTGCTGCAAGTATGAAGTTCAAGACCCTTTGCATTGTCCACAAGGCTTTCTGGGCCCGGGGCCCGCACTACATCCAACGCTCTCTTCCAAAATATCTTCCTTCTCGAGCCCTTCGCTCAGCTACCTACAACTTTCTAAGGGTTAGACGCTTCTCCAGGAAGAGAGTGGGGGGTAGATCTCTCTCCTCTGCAGGTGCCTCCCTCTGTAATAGCCTCCCTTCCCCTCTCAAGCTTTAGCGGACCACCTGAAGTTCTGGAAGCAGCTCAAAACTTTCCTCTTCTCCTCTGCTTTCTCTCTCTCCCTCCCCTGCTGGCCTACCTGACCTACCTGTTTGCTTTACCGACTGGTTGCTTGGCTACCCTCAGAGTCTCACTGAGTCGAGACTCTTTCTTGATCAGTCACCCATGCACTGCCTCTGGTCCTACTTAGGGGCTGTAACTGTAACCCTACAGTCCCTTGTTCTCCTTGCACTACCCAGAGCTGTGCTGCATGACAGCACTTACTCAGCCTTTCTGCCCTGTTTTTCCCCTCCCCTTTCCCTTGCACTTCCCCCGTCCCTTTCCCCTTGCGCTTCTCGTTATTGCACTTCCACGATCTGAATGACACACGGCCTAGTAAGATTGTTTGTCTTGTCCTCCCTCTATCTTCCATCCCTTGTCTTGTCACGCCTAGAAACACTTGTGTGCAGGTGCGTTATAAATGACTTATATCATATCATTTGATCACAGATGCCCAGAAAAATATACAATGCTGCAGTAAGAAACGGCTAGACTGGCAGCACCCAAATGACAGTCTAGCCAGGTAATTCACTTAGCAGGACTGCTTTATCATAAATGCCCCATTAAAAGAAAAGTCATACCAAACTGAGGAATGACTAGCCTGGCTGCACCAAAATGCCTCTCTAGCCACTAATACCACATATCATGCCTGCTTAGCCTGGACATGGACATCCATTATAATTTGTCGTACAATCCTGCCCCCCCAACACAACTCCTCTCCCTCCCACCCCAACCTCCAAAATCAGCTCCTTGGCCCAGAATTACCTCCATGTCCCTCTTCCTTGCCCCAGAGCTTACGGTTGAGGCTCCTTGCCTCACAGGTAAGTACTGGGATGAGGAAGAGTGGGACTAGGAGTAGTGAAGATTACAGGTAGCTAAATCAAGCATTACCTCCATGTACCTCTACCTCATCCCAGTACTTGTGTATGAGGCAGAGTGCCTTATACACAAGTACTGTCTCATACACACTGGGACGGGGATGAATAGGGCCAGGAGTAATGAAGATTACCAATAAATAATCCAGGCATTAAACACAAGTATTGGTGCAACACCATTGAGTTGACTGGGATTCAGCACTCCCCCTGAAATGTTGGGCTATGTTGACTAGAACTGGCTGACCTTCAGAGCAGTTGCCAGACAGAAAAGGACACATATATTAAACAGCACATGGGTTTCTCTGTTAACAAGAACCCACAAATTACTAACAAAGCAATTCACTGTTAGTACCTGCATTCAAATGCCATTTTTTTTTTTAGGCAATTGAAATCGTGATGTGGTTTTAATACTTGCATGCCAGGGGAGTGATTGGAAGGGTAGAGAGGGAACAGGAGACCACTCATTCTCACGGCAGTCCATACGTGGGTGCTTTAAACCTTAAAGGAGAGAGTTAACTGCTTGCAACATTGAAGCTGCACTAGAATAGTCTCATAAAAAATGCATAAAGAAATTAGATTATCCAAACAAATAAGTTTGCCCCTCCTCCACCGCCAATGAAGTTGGCACCCCTCCCAACATTTGAAGGGCTAGCCCCCGAAATGTAGGTTTTGTTGCGCCCTTGAACGCAAGCACACACACCATTCACCATATACAGACATGCACACCCAGCCATCCATACATTTAAGTGTGAATTCTTTCATCATACTGGCACACCCAGGTAGCCATCCATACATTTAAGTGTGCACCCTTTCACCATACAGGCACACCCAGGCAGCCACCCATATATTAAAGTGTGCACCCTTTCAACATACACTCGCACAGGCAGCCACCCATACATTTACGTGTGCACCCTTTCACCATACAGGCACACCCAGGCAGCCACACTTATATTAAAGTGTGCACCCTTTCAACAGACACTCACTCACGCACACATCATGCGGTTGAGGGGAGCCCTAACACTTAAAAAAGAAATTGGGCCTCATTACAACTATGCCAGACTGTAAACAACGGTGCAGTTAAGCTTACCGGCACCGTTGTTTCCAGGCTGGCATATTACAGCTCTGCGGGCGGTTGCTGTCCTGCCCGGCAGGTCAGACCTGCTGGGCAGAACGGCACCCACCCGCATAGTTTTCACAGAAGCACCGGCACCGTTATTAACGGTGCCGGTGCTTCTGTGGTCCTCATTCCCATAGAGTCCGATAGGACTTTATGGAAATGGGGATTTACCATTTGCCGGAGCCTGACTTCCCAGACTGCCGGGGTTGTAATCCCCCGGTGTTACCGGGAAGTCGTGCACAGGTAAATCATTACAGGTCCGGCGGCAACCTGCAGGTAGCAATGGCATGGTTGCCGCCAAACCCGCAATGAGGCCTATCATTTCTTTTTGAAGTCACTCTGACTACATAAAGAAATTATTTCTGTTTATGAATGCAGAGTGAATTCAAAAAGAAAAAACAAAGATTTTTTTTTGCAAAAAGTCCTGGGAGGGGCCCCACACGTGCTGGCGGGGCCCCCCGCACGCAGGGCCTGCGGGGGCCCCTGTTACGCCAGTGAGTGCTTGATGTGTGAATGCTGTGTGAATGTGTGTGTGTGCTTGTGTTGGTCCGTGGAGCTGATTTTGGCAAGTGGGGGGAGGGTTGTTCAACAAAGGCATTTTAAAAATGCTTTTGTTGCACAATCCCCCTACCCACCTCCCAAAATAAGTTCTCCTTCTGAGGCGGTGTGGAGCCCAGGGGATAGGGGTGGTATTTCTTTACTGGTCATCTACCATAGATGTCCAGTAAAAAATACGATGCCTGCCACGTGGGCCCGAATTGCTAACTGTTTGGCTATTCAGGGAGCAGGGTGGGGAGAGCACAGGGTCTGTTGTCCAGTGGGGAGAGCCCAGGAACTGGGTAGGAGTGGGATGAGGGAGCCCAGAGACTTTGATGGGAGCAGATGGGGTGCCCAGGCACTATACTGGGAGAAGGGGGTCGGTGACGGTGTGCGATAGTTCATAGCCATGTGGATTTACTGTCCATTTGGCATTTTTTGGGGGGCCGGCCTGCCCACATTTTGGTCAGGGGCACAGGCCAAAAAAGTTTGAAGACCACTGATCTATAAAATTTAGGCGGAAAAACAGCACATAGAGACGCCAGTCCTTTCAATACTCTTGTGGCCTTTGGTGGTGATGTCCCTTTAAGGGAGACAGACCTTAGTACTGGAAAGCCAGGGGTCTGTAACAACATACTTCCGCCCTTTAATGCACAAAACAAATTCGTTTGGGAGCCCTCAAGATAAGCAAATACTAGACCATAATGAAGCATGTAGAATTGTGATCAAGATCCCTTTAAACGTACTGAAATAAAGCCTTTGGAAAATAAACTATGTTGCAAAGGAAATACAATTCTCCAAAATGGATAGCGAGCATCCAATTTATTAATAAAGTTGAAATTTCCATAGAACTTGCTTCAGGGTATCACCTGAAGAAAAGAGTCGCATTGCAGATGTGCATAGTATTTTCTTGACAAGTCTGTCTGTGCTTCAGAGACACGCATGATTTTCCCTAGCAATCGCTTTGTGAACACACCCAGAAAACCACAGCTTGGCACCATTTTTTTTTAACGATTGCTTAGTGACACCGGCACCAGGAAGGATGCACATTTATTTCCCTGCTCATTAAGTGCAGAGAAGTGGCTTAGGGAAACACCAAATATAAACATGTATGCAGTCTGCTCTGCTCAAGGACAATCTTCAGGGAAGCATGAATACCTTCTACAAAACAGACCAACACAGAAATTAGCACCCGGGGTGGGAGATGCAACCAATCAGGTTGCTCGGATCCCATGATCTCAGCCCATTTTCCGAGCAGCCAGATGGCTGCTTCCCCCAACCTGCCAGATTCTCCCACCCTCCACTCCCTTCCCCACTGACTTTCCATCCTTCAATTCCCACTTACTGATTTGTTCAGCGGCAGTGGCACCCCCAACGCCACCATTGCTGTTGCTCTGTGTCCCTGCTGGCCACCATGGAAATGGAAGAGGGGATCTGTTCATGGAAACAATGTATATTGCTCTTAGCACCCGAGGTTTCTGGATTTAAAAACGGGGGTGCTAATAGCAATAGGCATCCATCCAGGGGCCTTCAGCAGCTGGTAAAGGTGCCAGGGCTCGGGCCTACAACTTGGGCCCAGAGTCATTACCAGCTGGTGAAGCCCCCTGAACTGGTGCTTATTGCTTAAATGAAATCCAAGAGGTCAGTCACTTGGTCCAGCCCCAAACCACCATACACAACATGGATGAAAAATGTAGGCTAACCTTCATACACAACCACAGCTGCAGCCAGCCACAGGTACTCCAGTCCTAGGGAGAAGGTCACAGGGATTTTTGAGCCAAGCTTTCAGTCAGACAGGGCGAGGGTTTGATGTTTGATCTTGCAGCAGGAGGTTGGAAAGTGAGAAAAGGATTTGGTGGTGGTTAGAGGTAGAGGGAGGAGGATGGAAAAAGAGTTTGGAGAGTGGGTAAGGAGCTGAGACAACAAGAGGTTGAGAAAGACTTGGAGGAGATTGTAGAGGAGCATCAGGCAACGTTCAAGATGGACTTGGAGGCGGCGGTGGAGGAACATCAGGATCAGGTGCAAAGAGTCTTGGAGGAGATCATAATAGGCCACCAGATGGTTAAAAGAAATTATCAGGAAGTGGAAGGAACATTGTATAAGGAGACAGTGGAAGTTGGTCACCCGCACCCTCAAGATCGACCTGTGACTATGAGGCATTTACTTAGGGCAACAGTGATCAAAGAGTGGACTCAGCCCTGTTTAAAACTAAAACTGTGACCACATGAGTAACCGTGTTGTCCCAAGTCACAGGAAGACTTGTGCAGGTTAATTGAAGGACACACTGAGCAGGTTGAATAGTGACCGCTGAAACTATCTGTGCAAAATATGATAATGATGCACATCTATGTCAAAAAGAAACAGTAGTCCTCCTTTATATTGTTACATCATTTAGTCCATTGAGTCGTATACACCATCTAGGAAGAGAGAGGTATCAGTAGATACAAGCGCTTTATTGAGCACTCACTTCAAACTCTAAGTGCCCTTCACAGGCATTGTCACACTTTGGATCTCTGTGTTTGATTGGGCTCCTGGGTAGACAGTTACATTGCTAGGAGTCCAAGTCAGATGAACAATTGTGATCTATATCTGTATTTCCAATGTTGTTACTCGTAACGCTCACACAGTGGCCTTCATCATGTCTTTCCCCAGGAACTGTCAGCGCGCCTGCTCTCCATCCAGGCTCTTGAGGACCTCTTCGTCATCACCTTCAAGACTGTTGAGGAAGTCTGGAAGTTCTCGACGTATATGAGCCTAGGTATATTCTAGCCACCTCTTCTGAACTGGCCGTCTTTAGTGTTGTGAATGTTGAAGAAGGGTTATTTTGTCAGAATTCTGGAACATTATTGAAATGTATGTGTTGTGTGTTCTATGATTTGGAGACGCTGATGTCAACAGCTATGGGCTGGCCGCTGGGGAAACTGCAGGATTACCGTGTCTCTAATAGGCCAGATATGATGTTATATAATTAGTTCCATGTTAGCAGTTGTAATGTTGAGGCGATATTTACCGAGGTGGCGGACTGACCCTGTCGGTAATGGCAACGCCGCCCTGGTTAAGGGTCCCAATTGAGGGTCCCTTAACGAGGGTGGCGTTGCCGTTAGCGACACAGACGGCCCGCCGGCAATGTTAATATCGCCTTTAGCACCCGTGTAGTTTCCCTACATGGGTGCTAATGTTTTTTTTTTTTTTTTTAAAGGAAGAGACTTACCTTTATGGTGCAGATCGGCTCCGGCAGTGCTGCCAGGGAAGTCGATTTTCCATGTTGATGACTCTGAAGTCATCAACATGGACAACAGACTTCCCAAAAAGCAGCACTGCTGGACCCGATATGCACCACATAGGTACGTTTTATTTGTATTTTCCTTTTGGAAAAAAGACACCATTAGCGCCCGTGCTAAATGTTGAAGGGGAGCGAGCAAAGGAAGCGCCCAACACCAATGAGAATGCTTGGAACGCGGGCCTTCTTTGGTGAATACAGCCCGTGTTCCGAGCATCTTATTGGTGGATGGCGCCTCACAGGGTGCTAATGTACACTACTGGCAACATTTAAACTACTACTTCTACTACTACTACTCCTTGTTGGGGGTCTATCCTTGGCCCCCCAGGCGTGCCCGTGAGCCCCCAACCCAACAGAGCTCAGACTCACACGTCCGTTAGGTTCGGGCTCCCCGGTCGCTCTGTAGCTTCCGGGAACGCCCCGTTTATTTAAGCCGCACGCGGCGACGTGCAACGTCACGCCGCCGCGTGCGCAGCCCTTACGGGGCAACGCCACACTCCTCCTTTTTGAGGAGGACACACAATTGCTTTATTAGTTAAACACAACATATCACACAGCAAACAACTTGCCCATCCTGGACCCAGGCCTCTTTAATGTCAGCCACCCTCACCCCGGACGACTCTCCACCTGTCCCAACACATACTCACTGAGGTAAGCGGGTTTCCCTCGCCCTGTCCTCTGGGGGTACCTCCCGCTCACCTCCGGCACCGGCAGTCCGTCAACAGTAGCCTCCCGACACGGAGAGGCCGGGACACCGAGAGGGGGCCCATCTTCGTCAGGGATCTCGGCGACACCAGGGTCCAGAGGGGGTTCAGTTCTCGAGTCCCCCAGCTTCTTGAAGAAGTTGACGTTACGGGTGACAGCCGTCCGCCCATCGGAGGCCGTCACCATTGACCCCTTCACAGCGACCACATCCAGGGGCGCTGGTTCATAAGGTAGTGACAACTTCCCGTGAGGATGGTGGTTCCGGATGAGCACCTCATCCCCGGGTTCCAGCCGCTGGGGCCGCAGGCCCCGGCGCACGTTCTCTTGGCTGATCCTGGCCAGTCGGTCAGCCTCAACCTGCTGGTCGTTGATAATCCCGGGTTCTCTCTCCTGTACCTCCGGCAGTAGACCCCGGGGGCATCGCCGGAACAGCACTTCCGCCGGGGCGACACCCGTGGAGGCATGTGGGGTGGTGCGATACACTCTCAGGAATTGATACAACGCCCGTTGGAGGGGCTGGCCTTGTCCTTGCGCAATCCGAAATGTCTTGTTTAGTGTTCGCATCAGTCTTTCTGCATCGCCGTTGGCCCTAGGCCACAGCGGGGATATCTTTCGATGTTGAACTCCACAGCTGGCCAGGAACTCTGAGAAGCGTTCGCTTTGAAATGGCGACCCATTGTCCGAGCACAGCGTCAGGGGAAATCCGTGGGTTGCAAAGATCTTTTCCACGCCGACTACCACATGCTCGAATGCCACCGATTCCACGAACTCCACTTCGGGGTACCGGGAGTACTCATCGACTATGGCCAGAAAATGGGTGCCCACGGACGTGGACCCAAAGTCCGCATGTACGACCTCCCAGGGCCTGGTCCCTCGAGGCATTGCTTCGATAGCCGGTTCCCTCTGCACCGGGGAGGCTGCCTGGCACCATACACAGGCTGCCACAAAGTCATCGACCCTTTTTTCTAGCTCCGGGAACCAGACCTTCATCCGCAGCCTCGCCTTCGTCTTGGCAGCACCCTGATGTCTGTGATGGGCCAAAGCGATCACCTCGCCCACTTTGGAGTGGGGGACCACTATGCGATCCCCCCGGAGCAGGAGCCCCGACTCAGAGAAAGACAGCTCATCTTTCACCTTCCACAGCTGTTCAAGGGCGGTCTTCGCCTCATGGGTCCGCCCTGCGAGAGCTTCCAAGACGAGCTTCCAGGACCCGCTCTGCATCGACTGCTTCAGTATCTGGAAGCACCCATCCTCGGCCGCCGCAGCCTCCAGTTCCGACAGGGGCAGTGCATTTGGTGTTGCTCCCTCCACCACCATCCGGACATGGTCGTCCGCTTCATCTGCACAGGTGTCCCCCGCCACTCCCCCACGCACTCTGGGATGACGGGAAAGGAAGTCCGCTGCATTGTTGGCACCTGGCCGGTATACCAGCGTGACCCCGTAATCAAGCAATGCGAGCATCCATCTCTCAATTCTGGCCGGGGGCTTTGATGACGAGCCCGCCAGAATCGGGAGCAGGGGTTTATGATCAGTCACCACAGTCACCGGACGCCCCAGCACATAGAGGCAAAAATGTCGGCATCCCCACAAGACCGCCAGGGCCTCCCTCTCCATCTGGAAGTACCGCTGCTCCGTTTCCGAGAGCGCCTTACTGGCGTATGCAACGGGCCGGAGGTTTCCTTCGCGGTCCGCCTGGGTCAGGACCGCCCCCAGGCCAAACGGACTGGCGTCGACCACGATCTCCGAGGGTAGCGCCGGGTCGAAGAACGCCATGGTGTCTTCCGTTGTTAGGGCGCTTTTGATGTCCTCGAACGCCGACTGTTCCAGTGGACCCCAGTGCCAGGCAGTATCTTTCTTGGTAAGAGCTCTGAGCGGCTCAGACCTCGAGGCCAGGTTTTGGATGAACCGACCACAGTAGGTCACCATGCCCAGAAAACTTCTCACTTCCGACACGGATTCCGGGGGCTGTGCACTCTTAATGTCCTGAACCTTCCACGGGTCGGGTGACACCCCTCCCTCCTTGAACACGAACCCAAAGAATTCTATTGATGGGTGCAGGAATTCGCACTTGTCCCTATGGAGGGTGAGGCCCAATGACTGTAGTCTCTCGAAGGTTTTGGCCAGGCGCTTCAGGTGGATCACCTCCGTGTTGGCAAACACCAAAATGTCATCACTGATGTTGAGTACCCCTTCAATATCAGCAAGTGCACCCCGGATAATGTTCTGAAACACTTCGGCAGCCGACGATACCCCAAAGCTCAACCTCTTGTACCTGTAGAGTCCCCGGTGGGTGGTGAATGTAGTTATGTACCGGGACTCCGGATGGAGGACAACTTGATGGTACCCTGCTCTGAGGTCGAGCTTGGAGAAGAATCTGGCCCCCTGTACCTCAGCAATTATGTCATCGATGGTCGGGGTCAGGTGTCGCTCCCTTTTTATGGCCTTGTTGGGTAGCCTCATATCCACGCAGATGTGAACGGAGTCCGGCTGTTTTGGTTTCCTGGCCACGACAATGGGGGACACCCATGGTGTTGGGCCTTCCACTTTCTCGATGATGTCCAAGGCCACCAGGTTGTCCAGTTCTTTATCGACTTGCTCCCTCAGATGAAAGGGAACTCTCCGGTGTTTCAGGGCGATTGGTTGTACTGAGTCGTCAATGTGTAGCCTGACTGGATCACCGGTCATTCTCCCAATGCCATTGAACAGGGCTGCGTACTTGTCCAGTAGATCGTTGATATCTTCCAGGTATACTGAGCACGCAAAACTCACTATCCCGAGTGCCTCCGCAGCCGCACAGCTTAGCAGGGTGTTGTTGCTTATGGGGGTGACGTAGAACCGGGCTCTGATCTTCGAGCCTTCATGCTCCACCTTCGCCACGAACGCTCCGTCCAGCGGTATGGGCTCGAGTCCACCGAAGGCGAAGATGCGAGCTCTTGGCGCAGCCAGGTTCAGTAATGGGTCAAGAGCGTCATAATGTCCCCTAGCCATGACATTGACCGATGCCCCTGTGTCCACCAGCACGGGGACAGGCGAGCGGTTCACCTCCCCTACGCACCTTGGCTGTCTCCTGCTTTTGCCTTTCAGGATCCCCATGCTTGAGACGAAGAAGATGTTTTCCTCCTCCTCTGCTTCAGCCTCCTCTGCCTGAGCCTCCTCTTCCGCTTGATCCACCTGGGCCACGTTGGATGGCCGGGTTTGGCGCGGAGTCCAGATTCGGGCAGGACCTCTGGGTACCATGACAGGTAGCGCCGACTTACACACTCTCGAGAAGTGATCCGGCAGTCCACATCGGCCAGATGTTCTTCCTGCGGCTGGGCACTCTGTGGAGTGGGGGAGGTCATAGCCACATTTCTGGCATGACTCCCCCGATCTTCCTGCCCTGTCTCGGGGGGCTCCGCCAGGCCTTCTCGTTCCTCTGCCGCCCCGCCACACAGCGCACACCTCTTCGGCCTTGATCGAGCGTGAACCCGCTTCCATCTTGCTTGCCCGTGCCTCGGCCACTTCGTGACATCGACCCAGTTCTAGTATACGGGGCAGAGTGATTCCCGGCTCTCTGAGGACCTGTCTCCTCAGTTTGCCGGAGGAGCATGCTTGGATCAGCATTGTCCGTATCATGTCCTCCGCGTCCCCCCACGCGCACCCTTGGGAAAGGCGGCGTAGGCGGCCGTAAAACGTGTCCAAGGTCTCATCATCCTTCTGCTTGGCCGACAGCATCACGAATCTCTCAAAGTCCACGTTGGCAAGTGGAAGGAAGTGTGCAAGGAGAGCCGCTTTCGCCGCACCATAGGTCTGGTCCACCGGAGTCAGCGACTCGAAGATCTCCTGAACCGCGGCTCCCGCCGAGTACAGCATGGTGGCTACCATGCTGTCATCATCATCCACTCGAGCAGCCCTGAAGTACATGTCCAGGCGGGCCACCCACCTCTTCCATCGGGGCCCCAGACTGGATGGGGGGCCCGTAGGATCAAACTCTGGTATCGGTTGCAGGGCCGCCTGGGCTCTCGCTTGAGCCATAATGGGGGGTGCCCCTAGTGGTGCCTGTGGTGCAGGCCCCTGATTCCCCGGTGGCAGCGGTCGCAGAGCTGCAGGCTGGGCCGCCCGACCTTCGTCCTGAGATTCTTCCCCAGGATCCGCGGTGTCACCGTCCTGGTCACTGTCGGACATGGGACTGAGCGCACAGGCACCCCACTACCAGACCTGGGGCCGCAACTCAGATTCCCACCATCACCATGCGGAAGGATGCACCCCCGTGCCACACACAGCCTGGCGCAAACACGAAGACCTTCCAAAACGGCCACCACCTTGTGATGATGAAGAGGATCAAAAAGAGTGTCCTGATGATGAAGGGGGCGAGGAAGTGCCTTGTTGCCACCTTGCAGAAAAGCACTGCTGTGTAGAAGTCCCAAAAATTGAGCCACGTGGATGGACTGGACTAAGCAGGCCCTACCATATTAGTCCTTATCCTGGCTTACACTCGACGTAACAATCCCAAAATTTGATGAAAACTCACAAATTGGGCATGGGCGTGCAGGTCGTGCACTCAGCACCCACAAAATCCAAAAATTAGACCCGGATCACCTTCTCGGTCCGAACCGGAGCTCCGAGAAGTTCCGCGGCCTCGTCTGCAAAACGGCCGCCAGCCGCGTGTGCGGTCCGCAGCCACGGCATGAAACGAAATGTCCGTGAAAGTTCCGATCGTTTCAAAAATTCCGGACGCCTTTCACCGCCGGGCCCGGGCATCCGACATCACTCGTCGCCACTGTTGGGGGTCTATCCTTGGCCCCCCAGGCGTGCCCGTGAGCCCCCAACCCAACAGAGCTCAGACTCACACGTCCGTTAGGTTCGGGCTCCCCGGTCGCTCTGTAGCTTCCGGGAACGCCCCGTTTATTTAAGCCGCACGCGGCGACGTGCAACGTCACGCCGCCGCGTGCGCAGCCCTTACGGGGCAACGCCACACTCCTTATAATGATAATGATCCAATACACGGTATCTTTTGAAGCAAGACTGGTACAAGAACAACTGCTTTTTACCTATAATCTCTATGGGAAGACCTTTTTCAAAGATTCATTGACAACTTTCTATTGACCAGGCTGGGTTTTCATGTCTTTATTCAGTGATGTGGTGATCCTCGTGACAGTTTTGTTAGAATAGAGCTCTTGTGAGTGAACCTAGTACTTCTTATCTTACTACTGATTCTGCAAGAGCTTAACTGGATTTAGATTTTCCAAACAGCACTGCAGAATAGCACACCTAGCTCTCATGTTGCAGACAGTACAATCTTCTTCCCTACACATCGACACAGTTAGACCCCACAGGGTGAAAACAAAAGCTGCAAAGTACGAGCAATGCATGTTAAAGCAGGTTTTATTTCGTATTGTGCACACAGGTTTAAAGCACTTTAAGACCCAGAAAAAAACCTGTTTCATAGTGACATTCGTCCTGCCTAAAGGCGAAATGGGTTAGGATTTCACAAGTTTCCCCAAACATTAGGTGCAGTTGCAAATATTAACCTGGTAACAAGTGTTAAAAAAAATAAATAATAATAATCATGATAATAAATTAACCATTCACAAAAAGAATGGCTTCAAAATCTAATAGATAATGCAAATTGTAACATGTTAATTTATGTGTGCCTTAACCAAAAGGACACGATTAAATGAAAGGAAGTGAACTTACTCATTCAATGAATACGTCTGTAGATGCAAAACAACATCTACAATTATGAAACGCTGTCTGCTTTCTGAACACATATTTGAAGTTTTAAGACATTCGTTTGCTCCCTCTACTGGAAAAATAGAATATTGCAATTCCGATATTTTTCTTTTTGAACGTTTTTTTTATTTCGATTTTTCCCATTGCAATCATACTGGGAAAACAGATGTAAGAAAGCCTTTGAGCAACTCACGCAATTGGAGAGCAAAATTCAGGTCGAGTGGGGATGAGGCGTAAAATAAAATATGCAAAAGGATGAGTAGTTTTAACACATCTATTAGCATTATGTATAATTGACTGCTTCGTAAATTAGTCGGGTTAGTGGGTCAGGTGTAACAACAAGGCTTAATCTAAGACTTTGCATGCTCATCTGCATACATATTTCCACATTTTGATTAATGCAACATATCTGTTGAATGAAAATGAGGACTTCAATTCAGCAGGAAAAACATACACTCATCAGATGTCAATCCAAATACAGGACATTGAATTAGTCACCAATAAAAGCAAAAATATCTGAATCCAAGTTCATGCCTTCTGGGGACAGGGATCAAAGGTGGATTATCTGTTTACTCTAAGGGTGCCTGTGTCACGGCCTCCTCCACGTGGATCCATCCTCTTTCAATCACAACACCACTTTAAATCATTACTGTTAGGCTGGTGCATTTCTGAGAAAGAGACAGCTGTTGAGTACCTTCCATCTTGTTATTGAAGGTTGCCTAAAGATGTAGGCCAGAAAGAGGACACCCAAAGTGATGGATTGGGGGGGCACCTTACCACCAGAACCTCTGTTTTATCGCCGTTCAGTTTGAGCTAGTTTTGGTTCATCCAGTTCCCCACGGCAGTCAGGCACTCATGCAGACATGTCGCCATCTCAGCCTGATCTAGGTCTAAACGGATCAAGATCTGAGTGTCATCAGCATACGAGTAGCACCTGACGCCGAAGGACTGGATGAGACTAACTAAAGCCCAGATGTAGATGTCAAAGAAAATCGGTGACAAGGAGGAGCCCTGTGGCACACCACAGCTAAGAAGACAGGGATTGGGATAGGGACGGCAGTCGCTACCTGATCCTGACCCTGGGGGCAGCTATATGAGGGAGAACCACATGGGGGGAGGTGGCCATCAGGGGGCTAACATGGCATCGTCAGGTGAAGGCACATATCCCCCTTTACCTTTTAGGGAAATTCCCTCTGTATCCCAAGCTGTTATGGATTATTATAAATGTTCCCTACCATTATCCACACAACCTGCTAAAGACCTCAGTATTTTGCAGAAACAAAACCTAGGAAAGTACAACATTTCCATACATATAAAAACACTGAGACGAGGAGGCTGAAGGGAGTAATGCAGATCCACAGTGCCGAGAACTGCAGAAGGCACTCTGGTAGTTACAATCTCTTCACATGTGCCAGAGATTTAAAAGGCAGACCGTGAATGAGCAGGGGAGAAGTTACTTGAGCCACCTGTGTTCTCTCAAGGATGAGCGAGGGACTGGTAAGCCGTTCTGGAGAAATCTGTAGAACCCCCAGCTCAAGGCAGAAGGAGGAAGGCTTTAATAACCGGTGTGTATTGCTGGGACAACATCAGAGACAGAAGGCAAGTCTGCTCAGCCGTCATGGGAACTGGAGAACGGTGCTTCAGCCCCAGGAACAGAGAGAGAGGCTGAAACGCCAAGTGGGAGCTGCAAAGGACATGGAGGCCGTTGAGAGACGACCGTAGATGCACTAACTGGAAGCAGAACACTGAGATGCCGGACCCAGTTTATCACAAGGGACCTAAAGAGTGCTTCAGAACATCGGTGAGTGCTATGGAGAAAGAGAGGTACACCGGGGTGCTTCAGCAATGATACCAAAGGACATTAATTGAGAATTGAATGAAGGGGAATACTATTTGGGAAGCAAAGCCTGAGAGAGATCAAGGGGTGGGAAGAAAACCCTGCACATTGTGAGCGTTTGCAAAGCTGTAACAGTTACGAGTCTGGGATCCGTGATCAAGGAGAGCACAACCCGAGAGAGGTTAAGGGAATAACAAGAAAAACCCTCACCTTGTGAAGTTTTGCAAATACATAAGTCTGCATGTGTGTGTAAAGGGCAGCACATTTAAAGCCCTGGCAGGAGAGTATACCAGGCAAGCATAAGTCTGTAAGTGTGTGTGCAGTGCAACATGTTAAATGCCCTTGCAGGAAGCTACCAGGCAAGCACTAGTCTGCAAGTGTATATAAAGAGAAGCAGGTTACAATCTCTGGCAGTAGAGTATATCAGGAAAACCCAAGTCGACAAATGTGTCTAAGGTGAAACACATTAAAAGCCCTAGAAGTCCTGGCAAAAGAGTATGACAGGTAAAAACCAAAAACAGAGAGTAAAGAGAGATTGAAGTGGAAAATATCCTGGCAAGAAATACAAAAGGTAATATGCATAGTTGGATAGTTGGAACTGATATCTAGAACTGTGTTAGAACATAGTGTAGTGGTTTTTGTTTGTTATTTACTAAGAAACCTACAACAGAGTTTTGTGTCTGCTGGAGTTTTGAGAAACCCTGAACAACAACCTAGGTAAGGGAACCATCCCCTGGAATTGTGAACAACACCCATTGGGAATATTTGTTTTGGAGTACCTTTATATTTCCTTTGAACTTAAACATTTGTGCACTTTTCAACAATAAAGGCATAACCCCTGTAAACCTTAGAGTTGCTTAAGAATGTGAGGGCAATGATAGGATTTCGGACACAGGCAGTTTTGCTTTGGAGATCTTGACATTGTACAGACCCTTAGTTTTGTTTGAGGCAGGGAAATATTTCTTATAAGTAATGACAGTGACACATTTCCCAAACCCCTATTATTTAATTAAAGTCTATAACCACACATATGACTTGTCTGTGTCCGCGTCTCATGCCTGGCTCCTCTCACATAGCAGACATTATCTGGATAGTCCTGGGAGATATGAGGCTGGTAGTGTGGTTTGAAATTCGTTTATTCTTTTAAATGTTTTCTGCAATTTATATTTGGATGACCTTGCAGTCCTTCTCATCAGGCTCGGGCTGGCAGTCCTTTCTGGAAGGACCAGAAAGGCCCAATATTGGTGAGCCTCACTCTGTATCTGTGTCAGTATGACGGTCCTTATGTGAGTGGATCTTGCATTGGATATTTGGTGGGGCCTGTCATTGTTCATTGGCAATCACTTTCTGTTTCCTTGTTTCTATATGCATTTCTGTTTCTGTATTGACCGTGCAGGCTACGTGGCCTGCTGTCTGGAACATCTTCTCTTGGACCAGAACTACTGGTTAAACTCGCATCTGGTTGAGGACACCGAGATCCAGGTGGCTGTGAATGAAGATGACCTGGCCACATTGTATCTTGGACTCCTGCTGCAGGAAGGTGAGCAACAGTAAGGGCTGGGGATCAGCCACCTGCCAGAGCGTGGGGAGGAAGTTTTGCATTATGCTGGCCAACCAAATGAATGTCAGAGGTATAATGGATATAAGTGCTTAACAAACTTTGAATTTTAGGACCTTTTTGCAAGTGCGTTCTTACAATGCCTAGCCTTACTGGTCTAAAAGGCCCAAACCATAACGGTTTTTTCTTTGTACACATCCTGAATATGTGTTAGAAAATTCCCTTGTGTTCTATTGGTGATCTTGCATCTTTTGTTTAACGTGTTTCCTATATACCCCATTGTAAATGGTGTGCCCTTTTAACCACATTTTCAATTCAAGTACACTGAAAATGCAGAATTGTACACATTATTTAAAAAATATATATTTCTCGGTGGTGAGTAGCGCCATAAACCAGCTGTGACTGTGTTCGGCTGGATCATTACTCTCAGTCGCTTGTATTCATTATCGGGTATAATGTACCCCCCGCACCCCTTTAAAAAAAATCTGCCATCTGCCAATGGAACAGAGATAACCTGACAAACACACATGCCTTGATCCTTGTGCATTTTTTCTAGTCAATGAGCATGTGATAAAAATGTGATAAAAGTCCATGGGTCTCATTACGAGTTTGAAGGTAGCCATGGTGCTATTAGCACCATGGCTGCCTCCAAACCGGGCTCCATTACCGGGTTCCTGCAATGAGGACTTACTGGGTCATTCCGACATAGGAGGACCCGGTAAGTCCTCCTTGCAGGAACCATTCCCCATTCACATTTGAGCCCCCATAGGGCTCAATGGGAATGGGGAGGGAGGTAAAAACGGGCACATTACAAGTGTCCCGTTGTTACCTCCCTCTCCCCCACGCGGGACCCGGAAAAGATGTCTGGTTTTACCAGACATCTGATCCGGGTCCCGTAAAGAGAACCTCGTAATGAGCCCTGACGGAATGAAGGGGGCCGGTCCCGTACCAGCCCCCTTCATTCCGTCAGCGCCATAGTCATAATGAGGCCCCATCACTTTACAAATCACTGTATATTTCTCACAGAAAACATGCAAACAAATTAAGACTGCTGAAGAAATATCCCTGGAGCCTCTTGTTACAGACCTGCAAGGTATTTCATGCAGCCCAGTGCAACCATGAGCTTATAAATGCAACCAATGAATGCATAGCCTTTGATCAGCTATGCATTCCAGCAGCCCACTATGTGATGTTTTCATGTAGCCAATTGTGAAGATATCTCAGGGTTTTGTTCCAGTTGATCACATGTATCTTCACATTGGTAATTGGATGTTCCTCACACACTTTGCAGGCCACTTCTTTGCCAGGGTGATATTTAGTGTCTTCCACCCGCAAGAGGAAGAGGACAGTCTGGATCAGAACCTCAGCGTCTGCACAGATGAGCTCCTGCAGGTGAAGGATGTTGGGGAAAAGAACCGATGGGATGGCCTCTCCTTGTCCACGGGTCAACATGGCTTGGTTCCCGTGTGTGCTGTGGAACCACTTTCCTTCCCATTCTATCAGTAAGTGAATGTTACATAATATCTGTGATAGCTGGAGCTCAAGAGCCTGTATTCCAAGGGGTTGTATTGACCTTTTCACAATTGACCTCGGAGAATTGACGTTCGGGAGAATTGACCTAATTTAAAATGTCAATTAGGACATATATGCGGGGGAAAACCCCCCGCGTCACCCACCCAATCCTCTTATATTATTTATAATCCAAAACCAACCCAATACATATATAAAATAACTAAAATAATATAAAGGTCAATTGTGCAGAGGGTCAATTAGGACCACTATAATTAGGTCAATTAGGACAAAAGGTCCATTGTAAAAGGTCAATTTGGGTAATACCCTCCCAGGTACTAAAGTAGTATAGTGCTACTGGCATAGGTAATGAGCTAGGGGTGTGATCTCCAGATGCAGGGCCACAGAGCGTGTGCTTGTATGATCACTACATACTGTTCAGTACATGGGGACACCCCATATTGATCTACCCATTATAATTGTAAAGTTGATCTGTAAACAGATTTCTTTCAATAGGAGCAGACAATGGGAAAAATGAATGAATCAATGCCTTCCTAGCCAATTCCCCACTGGGCCCATTCTGTAAGGGTTCAATGCATGGTCGAGGAAACTATGAACTGGAGTTCCCCTGTTATTCTGATGGATTCTGTCTCCCTCTTGAGATATACGCACTATATCTGCATGTTCTGCATCTTCTGAAAATCAAGCACAGTCCTTAGCCCTCAAGTTTAATGAGAGTTGCTTTGCTATTCATGATAACCACCATTACTGATCAGATTCACTGCATGAAGCGGTGTGGGAATCTGGGCTCTGTGTGATTCCCATTTTGTGCCACTGCTTGATGGTTTGATTAGCAGAGTTGGGTGAAGAGAGGCCTTGATCGTGGAAGCAGTTTAGAACCTCTTTCTAGGTTCTCCTCCGCACCAGAATAAAACCACTCGAGAGAATGCAGAAAATAGAATTTCTGATAAAAGACAAAAGGAAATATGTAAATGTAAAAATATATAAAATATTTCTAATCTGCACATGACATCAGCTTCAAGATCTTTTTTAAAACAAATTTTCAAAAGCCTGTTCAGCAGCTCCCATGACTTATTGCACATGTATCACGACCGAAAAGCTGGATGAAGCTAAATGATCACTGAGCCCTAGATGGGCCGGCAACCTGCAGGAGTGCGAGCAGGGATTGGTGCAATTTCCCTTCTCTGTCGGTAAATTTTATCCTATGTTAATTGTCAATACTGATTGTCATTTTGTAGAGAACATCTTCAGTGGTGTTATAGTTTGATTTTACCCGACTCATTTATATATTTGTGATATTTGGGTGTCACCGACAAGTGGACCTGTAATTGAAGACATATCCTTGGGAGTCACATTTTTTCAATGTACCCACCAAAAATGTAATCACATCATGGTCATGGAAAGAGCTTTGCCTACCTAGCATGTTCTACTCACTGGTGTGCTCAAACTTCTTCAAGGACATGCCTTAAAGTCTTGAATCTAATATGGTATGTTGGAAAGAACTCACATGAGCCTACAGCATGATGCATCAGCAGACCTGCCTATGGATTTTCTCTATTTCCTTTGCAGATGGTTCCTGAAAAATTACCCACTGAGCTGCAGTATTCCCAGGCAGAGCAGCATTCCAGGCTCCTCCACCCTCATGGGTAAACAGAAGATTCACACCTACATTGCCTGGCACACTTCAGCATAACTATCAGTGGTATAGCTTGAGACCTTGCCTTACAAAATGGTAAATTGAGTTCTCACCTTTGAGGGACCTGGTTGGCCCTGGTGGAGTTAGTCACATGCTATTCTCTGCCACTGTAGTATTCATATTTCTGGAAATAAAACCTCTAGAACATTGCACGGCTCTCCCTCTGGCCCTGCAGACCTTTAACCAACTCTCCAGATAGGCCTCCTTAACCTGGCACATTATTCCCGATGATGCTTTAAATCTGAGTGAGTTCTCATCAGTAATGTGCACAGCATAACCTTTTTCCTCCTTTCTCTTCTTTTATACACCTCCCTTAGGATTATGGGGCTAACTCTTCCAAGTGAATCTCATCCAGTGTTTCCATTTCTTCCAATCCCGCCTACACATGTGCAGCAATGATCTACAAGTCTCTCCTTTCCCTGATAGTGGGCACCACAGACAACCCATATTCACACTTATACTATTGTGTGTTCTGCTTGCTTTTCCAGGCCAAGGGACGTGCTCTGCCACCAAAGACCACCGATCGACCACCTGGGATGAACTGAACATCTGTGATGGAGAGGACATCGAAATTATTGGATTCCTCCTACCTGCTCTCAAGTGGTTTGTGGGGAAGTCCACTGTCAGCGGGGCTATTGGCTTTGTACAGACACAGCACGTGGACCTCAGCTGCTGCAAGTCCATGTAAGTACTCTGATTGTGCAAGTGTGCAGCATCTGTAATCAGGGGATATCTCCACAGTCCATGATTTGCAGATTCTAAAGGAAAGTGGGAATGATTTTCCTTCCTGGCCTCAAAGGAAGCTAGTTGATGGTCAGTAATTCCCAAAATACCCTGTGTTTCTCTTTCTTATTCCCTTTCAGTATTGTTTAGAAATCTATACATGACTGGAATCGTGTTTGCTAGTAGCCCCATGACAGCGTGGTCTAAGTGTCTTGTTACAATTTGGTTTCGAGTGTTTCAACAATCCGAGGAGTACTTCCTTAACATGGCAGACGCAATCTTGTCTGTTGTGAGAGTTGATGACTATATCATCCAGATACATCTCTATGTAAACTCTGCTGATGTAATGACACACATCATTGATAAAGTTCTAAAAAGCAGAAGGAGTGTTATAGAGGCCGAAAGGCATGACTCTATACTCAAAGGGGACACAGTTGATCTTGCATGTCAATGTCCATTTGCCCCCTTTTCCAATCTGTTCCAGATTGAACGTTCCTAGCAAAACAAGCTTAGTGAAGCAAGTGGTCTCTTGAACTTGCTCAATTTTGTTGGGCATGAGCGGGTACCAATTCTTGATTTTAATGTGGTTTAACTTGTGGAGGTCAATACATGGCCCAAACTCTCTGGAGATCTTCTTTATGAAAAATCTCAGGGCCCCAGCAGGAGAGATCAAGGTCTTCTGCTTGGATTCATTCACATACGTCTTTATAACTTTTCTTTCCTTCTGTGACAGGTTGTAGATGAAACTTGCGGAATAGTCTTATCCAGTATGAGGTGTATTGTCAATTGTTGGAGGGTGTTGGAGATAGCCTTTTTGCCTCTGTCAGCCAGAGAAGATACTTGAATGTGTGGTACTCTGATAGGATCTCTCTCAGAATGGCAACCTCAGCAAGGTGTGCCAGGTCTATCACAGGTACCTCAGTGACAATGCAGGCAGTATTGCGATGAATATGTATTGCTGTTCAACACATTCGGTGTTAGGATTGTGATGGAATAGCAAAGTCATCCACATAATAACTTGTAGATTGGGGGCATCGATGAGATTGAAGAAGATTAACTTCAAATGATCTTGGATGTGCATTCGTAAAGCAATGGTTACATACAAGATCCTGCTGGTGGCCGGGGGAAGACATCTATGCAATGGATTGGCAAAGAATGAGGTTTCAATAGCAAAAGCATTGAGTACTTCCTGGTGAACTTTAAGTTGACATGGTTGTCGATTGTTTAACAGTCAATAAAGATGGGGACTTTCACTGGGGCTATATCACCTACAGATTCAATGGGTATGCAGACATGCAAAATGGAGGCACACACCGAAAGCAGGAGTGAATTAGAGGTGCTCAAAGAGTGCCATCTCACTATCTCCAGGTTTTTGTGTTTCCTGAACGCTATGAAGAACAGTCTTGTACAACGTGGCCCTTTTTTCCACACTACATCCATAGGCCATCCAAGTGTTTCTCGTTTCACTCTTCTACAGCGAGGGAACCACAGAGTCAACCAATCTCCATGGGTGTATGTTCTGCTGCAACCTCAGTCATGACAATAATGGATCATCTACTTTCAGGTATCTTTGGTTCGGACCAATGATCCTGGATTCGCTGATCAGTTCACAGTGCCACATTGTTAAGATCGTTGATAGTGACTAGGGCAGGGTGTGCATGAGCTAGAGCAACCTGAATATCCTTCCAAAGCTCTAGCTGAAAAGCCACCATTTTAGTATTGTCATGCCACTGGATTTTTAGAACTAATTTGTAGAACTAAACCATTTAGTAAGCAAGTCCCAGGCACCCATTTTCAGAGTCAGCATTTCGACTCCCTTGGCTTCAGTTGACAAATGTCTAAAAAAACATTGTTTTTAATGAGGCACTGAATCCTGTGTAATGTCTATGGGATCTGCCGAACTCTGTAATGGGGTGGACTAGGTTAATGCTCCACCTCCACCAAGTGTGCAATAATGATTATAACCTTTGCCTGGTCATTCAAAAATTGGGAGGGCTTCATGAAGAAATGTAGGAGGCTCTGTTTGTTTGGTAGATTTTGTACTTATTTATGATGAATCCTATGGATCCCTCACTGAAACCCTACCTAAAGTATCCTCCCAGGTAGCCAGGGAAAGGCAGATGCTTCCTGTTCCTGACCTTGTGGGTCGTGTACTGCGGGAGGATCACCCAGGAGGAGAAAAGGGTGAGGAGATTGAAGGATATATATGGGATGAAAACTGGTATTTCACCTATTTTAAAGAACACATCCTGTCAAATCCACAGTATGTAATGGCTTATTGCCATCATAATCCTGTTGTTCCACAAGTAGACCATCCGAATGGGCGGGAATTCAGCCATGAATACTGTGGTGTTAAAAGTAACAAACACCCTGTTATAACCCAAAAAAGGCTTGTGGTTATAAAATCCCCTAGCTCCCAAAAACCTAATAAGAGGACGTTGTATTGTAATGGAAATAATAAGACCAACAATCCATATTTCTCTTCTAAAACTGGCCTTATGTTAAATTGGATTTCCTTGTGTTGCCTTTGAACTGAGAAGAAAACCCTTGTTTGGATCTGGGGAAGGGAAGTTTGCCCAGTCCACAACCAGAGACATTGATCATACTATCAACCAGGTTGAATGACGTATACATATTTGTTGAATTGAGTTGCCATATATAACCTTTTTGCTTGATTGTTTTATACGTGTGAGGGTTAGAAATCCCTTGGTGGAAGTGTTCCCTTTAGTTTCCTTTAGTCAGGGAAATCCTCATTAGGGTAGGAATAGAGAGGCGTTTATTCAACCTGTTTCATTTAATAAAATGGCATAAGTGAAAAACTCTTTACAAAGTTGCCCGCCTCACATCTCTGACCTCTCACATATTGCAGTGGTTGAAGTAGGCGGGAGCGGTTGAAAGCAGTGCTCCCCTACTTTAAAAAAAAAAAAGTGTTACTGTTCATATAGTTTTATGTTAAAAAGAAACCATTCTGTAATTGTTTAATTTTAAAATAAAAGTGTTTGAATAAGTTGAAACTTGCAGGTGTGTTTGTTTGGGGGCTTGGATTGCTCCTGGGAGGGGGCATGGTGATGGGGTGTGTGGAGAGCAGAGTCAGGCCAGCAAGGAACATAGTTCCACCGCATACACTTCGACCACTGACTTATTGCATTGACCGTAGAAGTGTTTCAGTAGTGGCAGCATATATGCTTCATCTTTTAGTACTGGACTGCATCTTGGCTCATTGGTTGATGAGGAACTGGATTCACCCCCAGTGACCTCTGGTTTCATATTGACATGCGTATGGTACAGCACTGCCACCATTGTACATAGTACCCAAACTGGCCAGGGCCCTCTCCACTGCCGAGGCAGTTAGGCAATCCCACAGATTCTCAAAGTCATCAGGTTGGACAGCCCAACAGGTGGCCAACATTGACAGAGGGTCTCTGTCAAGGAAAAGGCAGGACATGATGGATGACGTGAGGTCTTGGTCATAAATACTAGTAGGGGTGAGTAACAAAGACAAGCACAGCCAGACAAGGTCTTTCACTGAGATCATGAGAGCCAATGTGGCACAGAGGACATACATGATTATTTATGGCGCAACAATTAATAGATGGATTTTATTCCCCCCACCACATTCAAAAGTGCCCCAGACCAATTGAGCAATGACATAGATACTTAACTAACTGTGCCTTTTTTGAAATATATGACACTGCAGTACTCCTTCACTCTTTTTGCAGTAGGCAAGCCAAGAACCAGGCCGGAGTGCAGAAAGAATAACATTTATTTTCTTTTTATTAATGGACCATAGTCAAATTTACACAATGATTATCAAGAGGCATGTGAACTTACTCTGTGACACAAAGTTTTTCCTTCCAGACAATGCCATAACTATTAACAGGTTGAAAGCATCAATTTGTTTTTCAAAATGAAAAATCACTGAATTTCTAATACACTATAACTTCTACAGTTTTCATTTCTTGTCTCTAGTCCCCCTGTAAAGAGAAAAACAGGTCTAGGGAATACTTCAGATAATTGGATCTCTCACAGGAATAGGCCTAATGTAAAGATAATTAAGCAGCACCCTAGAACATGACGTGAAATTTGTACTTTACCATGTAATTCGTAAGTGGTCAACTTAAATAAAAGGTAGCACATTTCTAGTGAGCAAAAGAATCGACCTACCCAGCTCTTTATTTCTGACATTCCTGTGCACTTTCCATCTTGAACAACATTGTAGCATTACAGACATTTAATAAATCGCTCTTTTCAGCAGATAATGAACATCTTTCTTTTGCCACTAGATAGTGAGAAAGTTCCCCTTTAATTTGGAGTTCCTAGTTCCCTCTATATCTGAAGTGTTCTTTTGAACCAGCTATATTCACTTTGCTTAACCATGAAAACTCATTTCCGCACAGCACAGATCCAGAGATTCAGTTCACCATTGCAAACCCTTCTACTTTAAGGCAGGGTCCGTGAAATGTTGAATTGTTGGGGAAATTTTGTTTTTAAATCCACCCCTCACTTTTAGGGGATAGTTGTGGTTGACGATAATGTCGGTGATACCCAATTACTTTAAAACACTATGGGCCTCATTACGAGTTTGCCGGTATCTCGACGGTAATACTGCCAGGATACTGGTAACCTGTATTACTGTTACCAGCACTCAGTCCAGTGAAAGTACTGTTGGTTTCTCAGTGCCCACAGCTGTGGTAAATCCCCATTCCATGGAGTCCCATCAGATTCCATGTGGGGATATGATGCTATTACCAGCACCAGTATTACCAGCTAGGTTTGCTGGTAGGGTGGCAAAATTACCTCTGGCTCTTGGCTGGAGGTAGTTCTGGCCACTCGACAGGCCAATTTGGACTTTGCTGATGCGGTAACGTGCCAGTAAATGGAATTACCGGCACGTTATTACCTGTGGAGAATCCTGCGGATCCCTCACTAAAATGCTGCCTAAAGTTTCCTCCGAGGTGGCCAGGAGAGGGAAGATGCTTCCTGATCCCAATGCCTGGGGATATTGTACTGGGGGAGGATCACCTGGGTGGAGACAGGGCCCGGGGCGGTGGGGAGATTTTGCAGGGTGAGACACAGTATTTCTCCTTGAAGAGGAATACTCTTGCCATGGACTTAGAGGAGGAATTGACTTATTGCCATTTTTATATATCTCAGCCTCCTACTAAGGATGGGAGGGTCACCTCTAAAGAGGTGATTCAACACAGTGTTGTACCCAAATAACAATTTTTGGTACCCCAAAATCCCTTATCCACCGCAATCCCAAAGATATACCAAAAGGAAAAACAGAAAAGCAACTTTTTCTGTCCCATCTGTTTCTGAAAAGGTTAAACCCTATAATCCATCTTCCAATAACATCGAGGGAAGAAAGATCATCTTTAAACCTTTTAAAGAAGTAGTAAAACAAAATTTCTCTAAAATGGACTACATTTTCCAGAGTCCCTCAGGGACTGTGATGAAGAAGACAGCTGGAGAGGAATATAAGGGCCAAGGACAGGCAGGCAGGCCTAATAGCTTTTGGCAGTGTCACGTAATTAGTTCTAAGGGCCTGTCCCTGAAGCCAATAAACCCGCCAGAGTGGCATAAAAGGCTGCAGCAGGAAGGAGCAGTAGAAAGTAGCTACAGCAGGAGCTGGAAGTTCGGCAGCAGTAGCAGAAGAAGAAGCAGAGCACCAGGCCGAAAGTTCACTGGGAAGTGTGAATACAGAAGAAACACCGAAGCAGAGGAATAACAGATTTCACCTGGAGGCTCTGAGTTGGTCCTGTGTGCACAAACCCTGTTTGGCTGTGGCTGCATTGGAAGAGAATGGGAGGAACTGGCAGTCTTTCCAGGTGCGCCTATTTGATATGAATGCACATCCAACCAAGGACCATGCGCAGAAGCAAGCAGAGGGATGCTGGAGAAATTATTGAGGCCGGATCTGATACACCCATGCTGCAGAAGCTTGTGGGCCCCAAGTGTGTCTCTAGCAGTACTAGTAGAAGAAATAAAGTCAGAAGGAGAAGCAGCCCACATCCGCTGTGATTTTGGAGCCTGTGAATGAAGCTCTGTACTCCAAATCATCTTGCCTTGCTGGTAACTATAACCATCTTAATTGATGCTCGCGTGTAAATAAAAGCCAGTAAAAGTTGTTCACAGCCGTGGGAGGTCACTCTAACAAGTGATTTGTATCACAAGCTTATTACACTGAATTTAAAGTGCCTGTGTGAAGAGAAAGCCTTTTTCTTTTCCCCATTGTTAGATTTGATCTGTGGCCAAACTGTCATGTGTCTCCTATTAAAGAGAAGAACATTGCTGGTAAACCTTTATGAAGTAGAATCACACTTTCCCACAGTGTTACAAGCTTATCTAACATCAAAGAGAGTTTGTGCATATGTGCATATGAAACTGTGTTTCCCGATTCCTATTAAAGCAAAATGCTGCCCGAATAAGAGGTAACGCAAATCTTTAAAGTGGAAGTTTGTCATCAAAACAAAATTACGTGTACCTAAATTAGTTTCTACAGAGAAAAGTAATTCTTGTAACATCGTGAACAATTATTTAGCAGTCGTAGAAGTTGCTGAAGTCATGAGAAGAACAAGCATTACCCGCGCCAGTAGACAAAGCCCTTTCAAGGTGAAACCAGCCCAATTAAGTACTGAACACCATTGTTTTAAAGATGTTGAAGCTGTTGTAAACCCAGAGTTCTCTGATATAAGGGTTACAAGATTATCCAAAGCTGGCAGAGTGACAATACAGCTTTGGGGTAACTACAAGTGACTAGAAGGTGTACATGAAGCTGGGGAAGGGAGCTGGGTGCTTGTTAAAATAATTCATCTTTAATCTGTAGAGCTGAGACTTTTAAAAATAAGAGAGAGAAACAGTCTGGAAGCTAAGACAGATTTTGTGGTAGCTGCAAGATGGAAGGGAAAGGCATAGAGGCTAGCCTTTCTTAACATACAAGAAAGAAGAGTGCCTTGCCAACCTGTAGATGTTAAAGAGTCTTGTTGCCTTAAATACTTTATAAGCATCCAGTTGCAGCTGAAGAAGTAGAATGTGGTTGTCTGAAAATGTGTCAGAACAATATTATTTGAATGTAGTAGAAGCAGTAGGAGACTGTGAGACAATGGAGCCTCATCTCACAGTATCATTTGCAGAAGGGATTTGCTAATGAGAGAGCAAACCCTAAGAAGAAGCATCCTTACAAATTGTATTCAAGACGCTGCAGAAGGAGTTGTTGTTTGCCAGAAGTGGTACTTTTTTAACAAAGGAGGTTATCCAGGAATACATACCATTGGTGATATTGTTTTCTTTGTGGAACTTGGAAAGGGAATCTTGTCATCAAACACAGAAGGACTGTTACTAGTGAATTGTTGTTTGAGTATAATTTTGTTTCTTTGGAACATTTCAAGAACTGATTTAAGACTATCTTTTCCTTGAAAGAAATTGACTTTGGGACATTACTGGGGAAGCATGATCTACTCAGGACAAGTAGAAGTCATCCAAGACACTTGTTATTTGGTAATCATTTATTTATGTTGTTTATGTTTTACTTTGAATGTTTGGGTGTCTAGTGTGAGGATTTGTTTGGTGTATGCTCGGAGGTTTTCCCTTAGATCCTAAACTAAGCAGGGAATCCCCTGGTAGAGTAGGTTTTAGTAGGGTTTATTTGCTGTTTTTGTTAAAAAATAAAACATGTCAAACCTCGAGAAAACTAAACACAGTTGTGAGCCTCACATTTTTAGCCCCACACATACGGCACCAGCAAAATACTAATGAGGCTCTATATCTTAATTAGCACTTTCGATAGATGCTGGAGATTTTTAATTTCCCCAGCATCCCTCTAGTGTCCATTGAATATCTGGGAATTAATTAAAATATTAATTAGCAATGAATTTCTATGGATCTACTCCGGGATGCCCACCCCATGAATGTCTATATAGGGGAAGACATGCATTCAAATAGAACCTCACCAATGGTTTGTTCTGTTGGACAGATTTACTCACTTTAAATCTCTCTTGGTTTGTGCACAGGTGCCATCATCAGGGAGTCAGCTCTTTGAAAGCAACAGGGCCTGGGTAGACTCCCTACTGGTGGGCCTTAGTTAGGTAGGGCACTCGAGAGTATATTCTGTTGCCCGCCTCTCCTAGTTTCTGTTATGGAGCCACTCCAGCCTCAGCCCCCAGTTTTGCTGCTTCTCTCCCAATGTTAGTTCCTCCTTTCTTCCCAGAAATGTTTAGACCCCCATTCCATTGTTCCTTCAGTTTTAAAATCTCCTAACCACAAACAAAACTGTCTCAATTAAAATGTACCAGCTCATCGGTTAATACTCCTGATTGGGCAGCTCTTCTTCTCCTCCCTAAACAAGAACTTGCCCATTCCCTCTGATTTGTTATCGGGTCTCCAGGCCCCATTTCTGGGAGTTCTTGCTCCATACATCTGAAATTGCACTTCTGACTCAGATATAAATTTAAAAATCTTAAACATGACACTTTTTTAATGTACAAAAATGGGTCTCAATCAATATATTTCTAAAGTGGTCTGATCATACCGGCCGCAATCAGACGTTCTCTCTCTCCTAGACACTTTCTTACTGTGGTTACTCTCTACCGGCCCCTTGATCAGATCACCTCATTTCTCTCTGAGTGGACGGCCCTCTCCTCCTCTGTTCTGGCCTCTACCACTCAACTCCTCCTTCTTGGTGACCTCAATATCCATCTAGACTCTCCTTGTTCCTCCTCTGTACTCTTCCGTGACCTGTGTGATTCCCTCTCCCTTTCTATCTCCCCTCTGGCCCGGCTCACTCAGCAGGGCATGCTCTTGATGTCTTGGTCTCCTCTAACCTCCCCCTCTCCATCCCTCTGACCACTCCTCTCTCCTGGAGCAATCACTCGTTCCTCTCCTCTCATCTCTCCCTTTCTACCGCCCAGGCCAAGCCAACTCCAGCACTGCCGCCTACATTCTCTGACATCCGACCCATGAAGCGTGTGTCAGTTGAGGCTTCTGCCTCCACCCCCCCCCCATCTCCACCATTGGCTGACTCACATCCTGACACATCCCTGTCTATGCTCTACTCTTCCCTTTCTGATACTCTTGATACTCTTGCCCTGTCATGATGATCCGCTTGAAGCCAAAGCCAAGTTTAATTCTTGGTATGAATCTGACCTAGCTACTCTTAAACGTAAGTGTAGAGTAGCTGAGAGGAAATGGAGTGCTTCATGTTTATCCTCTGACAAACTGGCCTGTCGCCTGCTCCAAAGGCACTACCGACTCTCTATCCGCTAAGAAGCGAGCCAATATCCAATCACATGTCTCTGCAGCATCTAACAACTCGGCCAAACTCTTTAAAATCTGCAAGGAGATGGCCAATCCTGCTGCATTCTCTACCTCTCCTGTCTCCTCCAAGGCCCTCTGCCCGGCCCTTGCCTCTCACTTCATCTCTAAAAGCCAGGACATCCTGTCCACTCACTTATCCCCACCCCCGCTTCCCCCTTCCTTCTGTAAACTCTGGCCCTCCTAGAGTCACGCCCTACCACTTTTTCATTGTTTCCTCTTTTTTCCCCTGACAAGGTCTCTAGACAAGTCTGATCTACGAAAGTCTAATCAAAACAGGTTCTTCCGTGTTTCTCCAAAACCATCAAGGGCCGCATTGACACCCTTGTTTCTGCCCTGGCTGATTTCTGCAATGACTCCTTTGCCTCAGGAACCTTCCCCTCCCCTCTGAATCACTCCCTTGTGCACCCTCTTCTCAAAAAACCCAGAGCTGACCCATCTTGCCTGGCTAACTATCCCCCAATCTCCATCACTCCTTTTCTGGGCAAACCTCTTGAAATGCTGGCCATCTCACAGCTTAACCTTCACTCCGTTGGTTGTTTGCATGACCATTAGTCTGGCTTTAGATTGGCCAGAAGCACGGAAACTGCTCTCCTGAACATCCGTGAAGATCTGCTCTCCAACCTTTACTCTAACAACCCCTCTGTCCTCATCCTACTCGATCTCTCCTCTGCATTTGACACAGTTAATCATACCACCCTGCTCAACCATCTCCGTGACAACCTGGGTACCACCGATCAAGCTCTTGCCTGGCTAACCTCTTTCCTCTCTGATCGACCCTCAGAGGTCCAGCTTGGCTCCTTGCTGCCATCTATCTCTCTTTCTACCTATGGTGTTCCCCAGGGGTCTAACCTCTCTCCCTTGCTTTTCAACCAATGCCTGGCAACTCTTGCCAACCACATTGCCATTTTCTGCTCCAATTTCCAGTGCTATGCAGATGACAGTCAACTCATGTTCAGGCTTCTCTCAGACATCACTTCTTCTTCGCTCATCTCTGACTATCCTATCTGCCATTCAGGATTGGTGTGCCACCAATGATCTCTGCCAGAATGCCAGCAAGAAGGCACACCTCCACCCTCCTTTCCCCTCACTCTCTGGCTGGCCTCCTCCTCCTACCCCCACCTGTGAGGCCAAGTATCTCGGGGTAATCTTTGACTCCAAGCTTTCGTTCTCTGCCCACATCTCTGATGTCTCTAAAAAGTCAAACTTCCCACTGCACCTCCTCAGAGGTACTCTGCCTTTCCTCTCCTTGCCCCAGAAGCTCACTGTCGCTCGAGCTCTGGTTCTCTCTAGGTTGGACTATTGCAACAACCTCTTTCTAAGCCTACCTGCTTCTACTCTCCACCCTTTGCAACGTATCCAGAACAGGATTGCAAGACTTGACCTTGGCCTGAAGCCTGTATCCCTCCAGCCCTGAAAACTCTCATTTGGCTCCCAGTGGCTGCAAGGATCAACTTCAAGACCCTTTGCATTGTCCCCAAGGCTTTCTGGGGCCTGGACCCAAAATACCTTCAACTCTCCCACTGTAAATACCTTCCCTGCCAAGCTCTTCACTCCTCCACATCTAACTCCCTCAGGGTCAGTCGTTTTTCTAAGAAATGAGCTGGGGAAGATCTCTGTCTTCTGCCTCTGGAACAGCCTCCATGGTACTCTTAAACTTGAGGAGAACCATCTCTGGTTCCGGAGGCACCTCAAGACCTTACTTGTGCTTCTGCCTTCTCTCCTCCTCTCCCCTGCTGCTCTCCCTTGCTGATCTGTTCTGTCTGTTCAGAACGTTTCCTCCTTCCTCCTCCCATGCACTTTCTCCTTCTTCCTCTCCCATGGACTTGCACGTTCTCAATGTCACTGGGCCTAGTAAGATCTTTGTGTTTGTTCTCCCTTGTTCCCCTCCCTTGCTGCGCTCTGAAACACTTGTGTACGGGCCTGTTACAAATAAAATATCAATATCAAAATCAATTAACCATGTCTGGTGTTGGCAGGGGGTTGTCTGCGTGAATGGAGGATTTTTGTGATTTCTATGGAAAAAATAATATTATGATCATGATATTTTACAGACAGGTATTTGATTCCATAAACTACCAGATACTTGACTCTCCTATTCATAAGTTATTCTGGGAAACTGCCATCACATTTTAGCTTATAACTGTGGTTTCCAAGGGCACCGTTTTAGGGGATTCCTGTCAACAAATAATGCTTTTCATGTGTTTTCTGAAGACATATGAAACATCTTTGTATCTATTATGTTTCACCAGTTTATGAGCAAAATACGATACCCCCCCATAAAATCATAAGAAACCGTTTTGATTACATGCATACTTTTACACTTAATGAATAATCCTTTCTTTTCCCAAAACCTGTATGTAGGCCTGGGCATCTGGCTTTTGTTGATCTAGTCTGCAATAAAACCACTTAACATTCTTTAAAGGTTAAGGGCCAAAACATGTGCTTCCTTATCTCTTTGAGCAGAGGGGTATAACTCTGCCCCTGAAACATGTGGCTTCTCCTGTTACATCTCAACTGTCAGTCAGTTCAGAACCCCACCACAAACTGAATTTAATTTTGAGTATTTTAGGATAGTTCAAAATCCATGGGCTGCAGTTTTGTTTACTCAGTGGTCATCATTCCATTGCAACAAACCTCCTCCCAGGCACAAGCTATGTCCCCTTCCTGGCTCTTCTGAGCTTCCAAGAGGCTGACCAAATGGAAAGGTGAAGGAGTGTTTGACCTTTGAAGATGATGTGGGAAAGTTTTCTCTTGCCTAAACACGGGTTTTAAGTCCACTCTAATAAACAGATATTGGGCTTTTTAACTTTTTGCATTTTCGTTACGTATGATGCCTGCACCAATATCTCGTACTATAAAATATACATTTTGCTCCATCATCCACCTTGCTGCTGATTTTAATGCATTTTGTTTACAAGCTGACAGTTTCACATGCTTCATTAATGTGTGGCTTTGAATTTACTTCTGACAATGGAGTTTAATTTTTTATGTGTTCATTGTTCCATAAAAATTGTAGAGTTCACAACTTATAGCATCTCCCTTTTGGCAAATCTGTACTCCAATCCCTCAGTAATGTAGTGGGAAGTAGGCCGGTAGTCTTTCGGCCTTCTAATTCGAGTACAGGACATACTTAATATGTTTATTTTTCTTTTTTCTGAAAACAATATTTAAATGTTTGGCATTGGAGAGTTAAATGCTGGCCTTTTGTCTGGCAGTCTACAATGCACTTTCCATATTCCTTCACTTTTGGGCCTAACTTAGCCAAACACAGTTAATTTGTATCCTGGGGCTGAAAATACACCACAGACAGATGTCATTGTGAGGCAAGGTCCATGGGCATATAGTCATCTTCTAAAGACAGCAGATTACACGTGTGTGCTGCATCAAGTGTGGATACACTTCAGACACGTTCAACTGTTGCAGTTCCTCTGAGTGCTGCAGACTGCAGAGTCTGTGGTTTGTTCGAGAACGTGAGCTGATTTTTGACATCTGGTTCTTAGTGGAGAGGGCAAAAAGCATGATACAAATGTAAGACCCAGTTAAGTGCACCTATATGAGATATACAAAGATATTTACACATGTGTTTACTGCTTCCTAGTGAGAGAACGGGGCGGAGAAGGATTACGAGTCATTGGCTCTATGAATGGCAACGCAGTCCCTAGTCATGAACTACTGCCACATTTCATGCATGGCCATAGATGACAGCGAGAATGCAGGCATGTGCTTGCTCGCTTGGCTGGTGCAGACTTTGGGCCTCATCACGAGTTTGGCGGTAACCCTTAAATCCGGCGGTAGCGCTATTAGCGCCGGATTTAAGGGTCTGCCAAATCAGGGCTTCAGCGTATTTCTCCCCAGCTCTGAGCTGGGGGGAAATCCGCTGAAATTTCGCGCTATTACCGCCGGCCGGAAATCCGCCGGGCGATAAGAGCGTGAAAATTCCCCATTGTGCCCAATGGGGAATGGGAAATTCCCGAATGGGCTCAGTGGGGAATGGGCAATACCCGTTCCACCAAACCCGTGATCTCGCGCTATTAGCGCCGGGGGGTTTGGCGGTAGGGCTATTAACGCCGGCGCTAATTGCGCCGGCGTTACCGCCCAACTCGTGATGAAGTAGGTGCTGCTGTGGAGAGAGCACCCTTTTTGAGGCTCAATTGCAATAGGCTTTTGTCATGAGGCCCAGTCTACCCTACTGCAGGTCCCTGCTGTGGGGGCTGTCCGATAAGGAGAGCAAAGAAGTATACAGGCAGAGCATTAACTACAGTAAGCAATGAGCAGTACCAAGGATGGTCTGAAGATCCAAGGGTGATACACTCCTTTGTCCAGAGGAGTATATATTGCAGATGAAAGCTGGCAAAAATCCTACACCCCATTTACCCTGTGTGGTGCTAGCCAAGTGTACATAAGAACTGCCGAACAACTATCCAGACAAGCGAAGAACTAAGGGCCTCAGAGCATGCACATTTTTTGGGGCCCAACTATATATTTTTGAGCCAACATAGTCTGCATCTGCCCTGTTAAATAGACTTCTGTACCTCACCGTCTGGAAGGTAGCTTCCTGTTTTTTCTCTGAATAAGAACTTGAACTGAGAGACTTGGTGTATGCGTCACAGACCAAGAACTGCATCAGGCTTTGGAGGAGATGTGTTAGGGGGCTGGACCTGGGCTTTAATCAATCCAAGGAAATGCCATACGAAGTGCCTATAGTTACTACAGGTTGCTCTGCCTGCTTTTAAGAACCTTTCTATAAAGAGTACAAAAGAGTTCAATTGTGGCTATTTCGTTTCTTTTGTGTTATTTGCGTTTCTTAGTTTACTGTGAGTTTCCTTTGATTACAATTCCTTGGGTTGAAAGCAATTTCCTTTAAGCATTAAGGCGCTTATCACCAGAGACACAGGTGGTACACACTTGTTGTCACTCTGCCCTGCTCTTGTTCCGTCGAGATGCTGCATCCTGGTATATTACCCAATGACATCATGGTACACAAGCATTGCCAGAGCCAATAGTTTTATGTTTTGAGTAGGCATGCAATCGGCATTTGCCAGGCGCTGCCATAATGGCCTCACATGGCCATAAGATGGACACCGCTCGACAACTCTGTGAGTACAGGGCATATGAAGACAGTGCCTGGCAAATGCCCATCTGAGACCCATACACAAGCAAAAAAGGTTGGCTTTGCCAATGATTAACAAGACTTCAGCACAAGGAACAGATTTCAGAACACTCACTTACGGGTTATAAATCAAGTTACTGAAGGCACACATAGTTAAGACATTTCTTGAATACCACTAGTGCATTTAAAGTTGAAATTGCACCATTGACTCTAAAAAGGCTGCTTTGAAAAATTTAACGGATAGGCTTTATACTTTATACGGTTTTGTGTTACTTAATGAGAGAGCTAGCCCAAAGAGAGCCCAGTGGAATGTGTTTTTGGCGGGGAGGGGCAGATAGTGGGTGGGGACCAACATTAGGATTAGTATGGCCATGGGGAGTCAATGGGTTGGTAAGTAACCAAACAACGCCCACAATCAGTGTGTCGATATACACTTCCCATCTCTCACTGATCTGTACCTCATTGCAATACTTGTTGGCATGTAGATGCCAATTAAGCACCACCTCATATAAACCTAAAAAGAGGATAGATTCCGTACTGCTGGCACATGGAAGTCAAACAGCAGAAGGCATTGTTTGCAGAGCAGGCACTATAGTTAATGGTGCTCCAGGAGTAGTGGCCAACAGGACCGGGCCGTGCTCCAGCTGAAGACTCTAGCAATCAAAGCCGTTCTGCAGAGGTGTACCACAGAATTGGGAATGGTGCTGCACTGGATCTAATTCTTAAGCCATAAGCCTTCAAAACTGGACGCAATACTTCACTTAAGCCTCCGGACTTGGGACACATACTTGATGATTTCTCTTAAACACATTGCGACGACAATTATTAACAAAACTGGAAGGAACTGCCTTACCATTTGCTGATCTGGATAACAACTTCCATTATTGTTCCGCTAGGAGGCAGGGTTGTTCCATTGAAGTAACATTTTCTTTTTTCAGTAGTGAGACTTTTCTCTCGATCTAATCTACTGAAGTTTGAAATGCAGATTTTAAAACTGAAGTTTAATTTTTTTTTTAAACGGCTTTACAACTCCGGTGTCTTTTCCAAACTGTTAACCCAAATTGATCACTAGTAGATCACATTATTATAGTCTTATAGACAGGGCTGGCCTTAGGGCAGGGGCGCTTGGGGCACCATTAGCCCGACAGGCCAGCTCGGGGGAGTCTTTCAAGGTCTCCCTCGAGCCGGCACTGTGGGAGAAGGCGCAGCAGGCGCCCTTTTGAAATTAAATGCGCCCCGCTCTCAGGCAGCTTGTTTTGCTGTTGAGACGCTGCCGCCGCTAAGGCTGGCCCTGCTAATAGACCTCGGGAAAGGTCATTATTGTGGGATAATGAGCCACAGCTCGGCTCAGTCCATAAGTGTGGGAAGGGTCATTATCCCAAGCAATAATGACTCCTCACAAGGTCTATAAGGCTATTAATAGATAGTGATAGTAACAATACGCATGTTGGCGTTTTAGTAGCTAAATAAAATTAAATTATACATTAACAGTGATTAAAGTAAATAGGGCTCATGAGCTAGTAAATAACATGAGTGTCCTCATAAGTTCAGTACTTTACACGTTTGGCAAAGCTGAAGAGGTTTTAACATGAACATGCATTAGGTGTCATGTGAATTGTATCTCTGTAAGAAAGTGAAAGTATTTTTTCCATGTTTTAGCTTTCGCTTTAGTTTTTGAAAATAGGATGTTGTAGTGTAGCAACAACAAAAAAAGGTCCCCCCAGGGAGGAAATGTCTTGCTTAAAGAAATGTTACCCGGAAATTGCATAGTTGTGTTGATGTCGGATTTGAAATACAATATGATCAGAATACAGTCATTACTAGTTGTTATTGACTGCAGTCTGAACACTCAGGTTGGCTAAGAGGAGGTCAGTAATGATCTCCATGTGCTAATATACTTACTCTCCAAGCTGTTCCTATTTTTGGATGTTTACAAACAAATGTAATGCCCAGCTGGGCTGTCTCTTCCAGTGTTGTCTTTAAAGCTGTCTGAATATTGGCACTAGACTGAGACAAACTATGCTTACTGCCTGCAATGAGTGCCTCTGGGGTCCTTCAGGCCACACAACCAATGCCCTCCTACCCGCCAACAGATAAAAGCTGAGAAGTTTACATTACATCAAAATAGCATGGCTATTTGTAGAGGTCATCCTCCGTGAGGTGGGGGAGGGGGAGTTGTGATGCTATAGACAGAAAACAGATGCTTATTTTTACCCAACTCAACATTTATTTTATAGTCATACAAAAAATACAGGGTTGGATAGACCTGCATCCGAACCCATCATATTGGCATGAAGCATAATGAGAGGGGGGAGTCTGGTTAACAGACCTCCTTTTCAGAAGCAACATTACCGGCAACATTTTATGGTAATAAACATCCAAAATGTTTGGGCTATCCTACCAGATGAAATTCAGTAGCAGTGCTACAACCCCCATTGCAAGGAACCTCTGGTCGAATGGTTGTCTGCCATCATCTGGATGCTGCAATATGCAGATGACGAACATCTTTACCTAAAGATCAATTGCATTAACTACATTCCTCAAAACAAGCCCTGTCTGTCAATCATCCAATGTCCCCATCATACACCTTTCTGACGGTCAACCTGGGAAAGGCCCATTTCAGTCTCCTTGGAAATCCAACTAAGCATGCCCAACTCTAAAATTGCCAGACTGAAGTGAAACTCAAAAGATACGAGCATCAACTCTTACCCAGCACAAACTCTCAGCACTTTACCCACAACTGTGAGCTCTCATTAAAAATCCACCACTTCAAGGAAAAACAAACCCCATAGTACCAGCTTGCACCTGTCTGTAACGTCAGCATTTCATCCACCCCTGAGCTTCTGAACAGTTGCCCAAGCACTGGTCATCTTCCAACTGGGTGGATGCAATGCCCTAGTTTCAAAAGTCATCTTGGCCGCCCTGAAAGCCATCCAGCATGCTGCAGCACGACTCATTGCAGGATTCAGAAACGTTGCCCAAATCACCTCATCCTCAAGGAACTGCACAGGCTACCCTTCAAGCATGCATTCATATTCAATACGACCTGCATCATCCATAATTCACTCGGACACAAAACACCACTGTAACTGGGCATCCCTGTCTCCAGAGGCCAGAGCACCCCCAGAAGCCACAACACCACTGAAACAAAGAAGTGCAAAAGGAAACACATAGGAAACATACCTTTTCACAATATGCGTCCTGCCTGTCCCTGGAACAAGTTACCCTAGCCTTTAAAGAACATCTTGCCAAACATTGATCGCTCCAGTCAACCCTACCCCCCCGCCCAACGTCCCCAACCTGTTCCGTGCATTGCATTCCCCATGGGCAGTGCTTCCTTGATTACAACCTATGTTTCCACACACACACACTCTCTCTCTCTCTCTCTCTCTCTCTTTCTCTCTCTCTCTCCCCCTCTCTCTCATAGCAACCCTGTAGTTATGGTAAAGTTGCCCATAGAAAGAGCTCTTTTTGGGTGGCTTATAACTTTGCCCTCCCCTGGATGAATCCTCACCAAAGTTTGTGGGCACCTCAGAATGATTTTGCGAATTTTGGTGTGGTTTTGTGCAGGGGGGCAACGTTATAGAGGAGGTCCCAAATTATGTGGAAATCCTCATAGATGCAACAGAAAAAAAACGTGCTCACGCCTACAGCCCAAATTGCTTAATTCATTTTTACCAAATTTGTGCCATCAGCGGAGGCTTGGTCGCGAAAGCGTGCTTTTGTACATTTGGTGTATATCTGATAAGTAGTTAGTTAAAAATTGCCCAAAAAGTAGATAATAAAAGTGATATCTGGACCCGGTCCGCAGACTCGCTTCCTTATTCGGGGTCCGCGAACACACCTGGGCCATTCTCGGGGCTGCGTGATGTTGTACGTACCTGCAGATTGGTCAGTTAAAAACATGAGGTACATTAAAACTTTTGAAATGGAAGCTATGTTGGATTCGCGAACAGCTCCTGTAGTCCACAGAAATCACGGTAAAACATATTAAAAAGCACAATATTGCACTTGTCAAACAAATTAAACTATCTCTGGGGAGGTGAGGGGTGATGGGGATGGGCTGGGATATGGTCATAAAAAGCAAAAAAATCAGGTGTTTTTTTCTTATCCGATGTCCACGAACATCTCAGATGTTCGGAGGCATCCATGCATATTTCTGCATTACAGGGTCTGTGAAAAGCAGTTATTGGATGGCTGAAAACTTTGGTGCCACTCAATAAAACTGCATGAAATTCTGAAATCTCTATTTAGAACTGACCTTGAATGGGTAGGCACAGTTTAGTTCTGTTTCTCCAATAGGGGGCAAAATTAGAGGGGGTGGTCCCAAAATATTTCAAAGGCTTAAACATTTGGTGTTGTTTGACAAATCTGCACAAATGTTTGCAAACAGATTTAAACCCAGATGTGAATGGTTTTACAAAGATTAGTGGGATTTTGTCAAGAGGGGGCACAGTTAGAGGGGGGTTCTCAACATTTTTAGATTACTTATAACTTTGTTGCCCTTTGACGAATCTTGAGAAAGATTATAGATCTAACATTGAATGATTGTGCAAAGTATGAATGGATTTTGTCAAGTGGGGGCTAAGTTTTAGGACTATTTTTTTGTACGTACATTTTGACACTTTTCAAAAAATAAAACATGGACAGATTTGCAGCAAACACGTGGAAGGAGCATTGACAATAACCCGAAAGCATGGTTTTGCAAATGTGTCTGTGTTTTATTTTTTGAAAAGTGTCATAATGTAGGTAAAAAAAAATGTGATCTACTTTGGTGACTGAGGTATAGCCTGTGACCATGGGCAGTGGACAGATTGTGTGGGTCATGCTGGCCATGCCCAAGAGGGATCGGCAATGGGGTTAAAGTGGGCATTGCCACCAGGGACCGGCTATGTGGTAACTTTTTTTGAAAACAGGATAGGTTTCAATGGGAAAACAAAGTCTGCTTGTAGCTACAGCCCGAAGTGCTTGACTCCTGTTAGCAATCCTGCAGCAAACTTTCCCAAGGATCATCAGAAGGACCTCAAAGCATGGTTTTGCAAATCTGTCCTATATTTTACTTTTTTCCAAAGTGTCAAAATGTAAGTATAAAACATTGTGATATAACTTTGGTGCCTGGGTTATGGGCCTGGTGCTGAGCAAGGACAAATGTGTACTCTGATTTGCTTATTGGGGCATGCACCTGGCTGAAGCCCTGTGTGTGAATGGGAAAAATATTTGGTTTGTGGCTACAGTCTGAAGTGCTGGACTGTATTACAACAAACCTGCCTGAGGAACATCAGCAAGAACCTGAAAGCATGCTTTTTCAAATCTGTCCTGTGTTTAACTTTTTTGAAAGTGTCAAAAAGTAAGTACAAAAAATAGTGATACAACCTTAATGCCTGGGCAGTGGGCCTGGGCCTCGGCAAGGACAAATGTCTACTCTGATTTGCCTATTTGGGAATGTGGCATGGCCGAAGCCCATGCCCCATAGATTGTGGAGACTGGCCATGGCTGCCAGCCATGAGCACTGGTCGTGGTCACATTATGTGGGTATAGTGAACACTGAACTTGGATACAGGATAGGTGCAGTGGATAACGGGGGTGGTTTGGTGGAGCTGGGGTCATGGTCGAGCCTCATGCCCGAGTCAATTGAACCATGTCTTGCATCCCCAGCATGCACTGCTGATAAGGACACACACCAGTATGCATTGCAAACAAAGATGGTTCTTAAAGGAGGTTTACAGTTCTTTGATATGTTAAGAGAGGAATTATTAATAACTAATATACAGTGATGTAACATTTTTTGTTCATAACCTATAATTTCACAGAAAAAAAAAAACTTTGTAAAGGAACGTTATGGTTAAGTTGCACTCATAAAAACTTATGAAATTCAGTGACACAACTGTGTTAAAGTCACGTTATAGTTAAGTTGCACTAATTAAAACCTATGAAATTCAGGGAAAAATGTGTTAAAGGGACGGTATAGTTACAAGTAAAACCAAAAAAAACAGACATTTCCCCCAGTTATGGTAAGCTAAGCAACCATAACTCGTGCCACCACCGTGCACTGCTAAGACAAACACAAAGAACATTTAAAGATGTGTCTTTGATGACATCACTGATGACATCACATATGAAATTAATTTTGATGAAAAGTCCCTACAAGGGGCTGTGTTTATAATGTCGATAACAAGATCTAAGGGGTGATCGGCAGACTTATCATGAACTACTTAATGTATTAAAGAATGTACTAATCTAAACAAAACATTATATTGGAGTGGTGTTGTTAATACAGGAACCTAATCATATATACACATAGGCAATGGCTGCAGCATGCATCATAGAAGTACAATATTTTTAATCTGATAGTTTTGGATAGTAAAATAATAAATGCTCCCTTATCAGACTTTTGAATAATGTTAACCATGAAATAAATAGCTAATAATTCAAGACTTACTACATACTTGTGTTAGTAAAAACAATACATATGAAAACTGTGAGAAACATTAAGGTTTCTCACCCACTACTCCCTGGAGATCTGTCATCTAGGTGGCCAGGGCATGGCCATCACTTTCAGATCCAGTTCCTGAAGGTGTACGAGTGCGGGAGGATCACCGGATGGGGGGTCTTCGGGATTTAGAAGTGGGACACCGGATGGTGAGACGTGGTATCCCCTTCCCTGTAACACCTTTTTCCAATCCTGCCAGATAGTATACCTAGGAACTGAACCCCCTCACCCTCTTTTCTGACACAAACACCTTCTCACTGACAGCTCACCATGAACGTAAACGGACTAACACTAGAGCCGTATACCTGACATGTCCCAATACAATGATCAGTCAACGTCAAGCAATAACTGATCATTACACACACCTGACTTCCATCACACTTCCTCACACCGATAAAAGGCGCAGCACAAAAGCACACTCTGAGCAAGGCAAAGCACACGAGGAAACAGCAGTTCCCATATAGCAGTTCAATATGAGGAGAAAGACTGTGAGATTAGAGAGGATTGCAAGGAGGGAAGTGCCCTTGACCTTTTCAGACCATTACTTTTGTGAACCTTGGAAAGTAAGAAACCTAAGACCTGGAACTAAAGCTGAACAAATCTGCATCGTGTGTCGGAGGTACTCAGGGCTCTTCTGCATTGATAACCAAGACAGGGAGGAACGGTTGCTGCTGTGGTACTGTCTTTGTCTCCTACAACAAAGCAACACCAGTAAAGAAAGCACAGCTGGTTGTTAGGGAGAATTCTCTGTTTAGGCTGAATTTCCTAACCTAGTGAGTCCCTCAGCAGCTTTGCTGGATTTCGGGAGTTTGTTTTTTTCCATCCTGCCAAGAGTGAGACTCTTTTTCCTCCCACTCTTGGAGATGTATGTGTGTAATTCCTTTGAATGTCAATGTGTTCTATGGGCTATGGGGTCTTTTACTCCATAGGGTCTCATATGTTTTTCTATGTGTGTTACACCGCACCCTATGTGCCGTAGCACTGGGGCATCCTAGCGGACCCCCACCAGAGACTCCATACCCGGGGACTGACTACTGTCTCCCCGGGCATGTAAAGTCACCATTGGCTTTACTAGACCTAAATTTACTAACAGGACTAATACAAACCATTTTATAGTGGGCGTACTAGTAGGGGTAATTCGATTACTCCTGGATCTGTTACTCGAGGGGGCACTGTCCCGTCCCCCCTCGTCGAGTTTTGGCTGGTGGCAGTGGAAACTACTTGTTATGTTCAACCCCGAACATAACCCTATGGGATTCGTCCCATTGTTGGAGATTGATACTTTTCCTCGTTAATCTCTAACGTACCACCGATCTACTTGTCTTAAATAAGTTTATCGGAGGGTATTTTCTGCCAGAACTCGGTTTGTAAAATGGCGTCTGTGTTCGTCTCTGTGACTCCTAAACCAAAGGTCGAGCCCTTTGTTCCACTTTTGGCGGGCTCTGTACAGAGACCCTCCAAAGTGGTGCCATTCTGTCTGGGTTACCACAGCAGTTTGGGAGGGGGTTTAGGCACCCTGGATCTAGTTGCCTTGCCAACTCCGGTCGCACTCTGGAGTGATTGGCCCAAGTGGTGAGCCTTCCCGCTCACCACTTAGCATGTGTTGATTGACAGCTAGGCTGAATGAATCGGGGTTTTCTGCATAAAAGCAGGGCTTTTGGGACTGGATCTTCAGAAGTCGCCACAGGACCTAAGAATCCGACGAGGGTAACGCTGAGCCGACCTGCAACGACGACGCCTCCGGTGGAGCCCTGCTGAGCCGACTCACCACTTCCCGACGACAGAGGAGATCTCCCTGCCGGAGAGTCTCTTCCCCTGACTGGTGGGAACAACCAGTCCCCTTTGCTTTTTATTCGCCTGAGGGCGCAGTGGTCGAATTGCCCGTGCAGCGCACCTCGGCAACCGGATAGCCACTACCCCTGTACCGCGACCAAATGGTGGTGCCTTGTGACGGAGCACTCCGCGGCTGGTCTCTTCCCTGGTGGTGCACCGGACTTCACTTTTCTTCGACGACGAGAACCTCTCTACTCTTGGCAAAGACCCGACGTGCATCCACCACCAGGAACAACTGCCCCCACCGGAGCTGCCCTCCACAACAAGGTACCGTGTCCACCTGGCTTCCCTTTCGATCGGTTCGAGTGAGGTGTCTTAATCCTCTCCGTTCTGTTGGGTCACCTCCAAGCTTTTCTCACTTATTGTTCTGAACTGGTTCAATCTGCCGATAACAATTTGCTACAAAGACTTGAAAGCATCTCCTCTAGAGACTTTTTGGGACATAGCGCCTTGCCTCTCTCCAAGTGGGCCTGGCCTCTGAACTTTATGATCTATTGTGGTTCTTGCCTTCTTACCGTACATTTTGCCTGTGAAGTATTGAACTGCGTTGACTTCGTAACATGCCTATCTTTTTCTCTCCCATCCTAACTAATATTCGAGTACCATCTAGGTTGAGGTATACACCTCTGTCTGTAAATAAGTGGTGCCGGTAGAACCTAGACTTGCCGAAATATTGCTAGGGGGATTGATCGTTTCTTCTTCGTAAAGTAATTGTGTTTGATTTGTTTGCCGTGAAAGTGCCATAGTGTTTTTCATAGATGTTTCGTTATAAACAAATACCTTAATATCTTTACACTAAGTCTCGTTGCATGCTTGCTTGTCTTGCTGGGAAGAATTGCCCTATTATGTATACTCCACATACTGCTCAACTCTTCTTGAGGGAAGTCTGACTGCTCAGCCACAGCTACCAAGTGAATCTGTGTGGTACAGACTGCTACCAAGTGGGTTCACCGTCAAACACCTGTAGTCCTAAATCTTTTGCAGTGGTCCCAGAGGGAACTGCACAGGATTCCGCCTAACACTGGTGTACAGCGGTGGGATTTGTATCGAGTATACAGTTTAGAGTGCTTTTCGACACTGTAGGATAACTAACCACAAAACTTTGCACAAAAAGCAACTTTTAAAAAAACATGTCTACGATGGAAACTTACAGTCAAGAGTCCTTGTCAGGTAAAAATACTGAGAGTTTGCGAGCTCTCTGTAGGCAAGAGAATCTTTCTGTAAGAGGCAAGAAGTTAGAACTAATCGAGAGATTGCTGGCGAACCAAAGTCTGGGTACTGGTTCAGAGGAACCAAGCTCTCCAGCAAATGTAGATAACAGTAATGGTGTTGATCTAAATCATAATTCTGATGATAGCGATGAAGAGGCTGACGAGGATGGCGAGGCTAACGAAACTGTCTCCCCTGCTCCTCTACCCGCCTTACCAGCTGTGCCTACGGGGCCCATACCAGGTCCCATGAGTAACCCTGCCTATTTTGAACTTGAAAAAATGAAGCTCGAATTAGAATACAAACGGTTCTTGGCTCAATCTGAACAAAACCAAGAGCTCGAGTTCAGACGGATGAATGCCCAGGCTGAGCAGAAGCAAGCTGAGTTAAGACTCAGGGAAATAGAACTTAATCACGAGTTAGGGATGAAAAAGTTGTCTATGGAAAATGCTACTCTCTCCTCTGGTTCCTCTAGGAGCTCCAGTCCCAAAAGACCCCGGATGCCGAAGGAATTAGTGGGTATGTATGAAACGAGATTGGATGTGTTGGATTGGTTGAAACTGTTTGAATACAATCATGGGCTCCAGGACATCACCGGGAATGCGTTACTTCCCTGGTTGTTCTCTAGGCTCCCTCCTGTTGCGACTGTTGTGGTAATGGAGTTGGGGGAGGCGGATAAGATGGATTACGAAAGTGTGAAACTAGATTTAATAGCTAGATTCGGGAAGACCCCTTCCCAGTATCTTAAGAGGTTTAGAACCCTCAAAAAGCATGATGGTACCCCTTGGGCTACCTGGGTGAGTGAAGGGTTGAAGAACTTAGAGGGATGGATTAAGGGTTACAAAGTGAACACTTATGAGGGTATGAGGAATCTTTTTATGTTGGAGTCTATTTATGATGCCTGTTCTCCTGAGCTCAGATAGCACTTGGCTGATTCGAAGGAATTGGATTCCCGGGAGCTAGCTAGGGCTGCTGATTTATGGGTTGCCAACCGGGCTACTCATAAGGATTCTGGGGCAACTCAGAAAAAGGATGAGGGAAAACAGCCTAAAAAAGACTCAAAAGAGAATTCTAATAACTCACATTCCAAAGAGGGCCCCAAACAAAACCAGAAGGGTAAGCCACAAGGAAAACCACCGCAGAATAGTGTGCCTTCTGGTGCCAAACCGGAAGGAGGTCAGAACAAGCCACCATTCCAGAAAGCATTCGGTAAATGCTTTGTTTGTGGCTCAACTGATCACGTGAAAGGAGATCCCAGATGTAAGGGTAAACCTTCAGGGGTCCAGCTTGTCTCCTTAGCCTTCGCTCCAGAGGAGGACGTCCAAATGGCAAGTGGAAACTTTCTACTGCTAGCTGACGAACCCATTGGAGTCTCAGCCAGCGTTTCTTTAGTATCTCTGGGGTTGTGGGAACAACAGAATTTAGATGTCTATAATTCTATCCCCGATAATACTAAAGAGTATTATAAGGACAGTGTCCAGGTGAATGGTCAGGAGACTCCTGCCATTAGGAACACTGGGGCCAGCATAACTGTGGTGGATAAATCGTTTTTTCAGGCTGAGGATGTTGCTAAGGCACCCAAACGCCTCACCAAATTAGCTGGAGGGCCTGTGCAGATGCTTCCCCAATTGCCAGTTCTCATCCAGTGTAACGACATGACTGTGAAGATACCTGTCAGCATACAGAGTGAGGTACCAGGACGCGTACTGTTGGGTAACGATTTGAAAACTCTCGGAGTTGTATCGCATACTCCCAGACCTCCTAGTAAACGGTTACAGGAGCTAACCAGACCTGCAAGAGAGAGGACCATGCGCGGTACTATCCAGGAGATGATGAAGAAAGAAATCACTCTTGCTCCACTGGAATTGTCGGCCGCTGTCTCCATGAAATCAGAAGCGAAAGGGAAACCTAAGGCTTCTATCCCAAAACCAGCAGCCAGCATTCCAGTGCAGCCCACATGCACTTCCCCGCGGTTGTCCAAAGTTACACCCGTAACTCCACCTCCAGCCGAGGCTGAGAGGGAGGTACGACCCTGTGTGGTAGAATTAGACTCAGAGGAAGAGCTAATGGAGGGCCAGGAACTCATTGGAGATCTGGATCCTGCTGACCATCCTGAGCTGCAGTCTTTACTGGCAGAAGGTGGACCCAGCAGGGCAGACTTCAGTAAGGGACAGAGAGAATGTCCAACTCTGGAAGGTCTTTGCCACGAGATTCCTTTGGCTGGTCACTTGAGTTTCAAGAAGACTAAGGAAAGGCTCTCTCTCTACTTCTATTGGCCGAAGATGGGGGCCGAAGTAGAAAAACACTGCAGGAGCTGCCACACCTGCCAGATCTCTGGTAAGGTTGGCTCCAAGAATGTGGCACCTTTAGTGCCTCTCCCAGTTGTGGGAGTCCCATTTGAGAGAGTAGGGATTGACATTGTTGGTCCCCTTGATCCTCCAACCTCCTCAGGCAACAGGTTTATCCTTCTTGTAGTAGACCATGCTACTAGGTATCCTGAGGCAATTCCTATGAGGACTGTTACAGCTCCGGCTGTGGCTAAGGCCCTCCTTGGTATTTTTACTAGGGTCGGGTTTCCTAAGGAAGTAATCTCTGACAGGGGGTCAAACTTTATGTCCAACTACATGAAAGCCATGTGGAAAACCTGTGGAGTTACTTACAAGTTCTCAACAGCTTACCACCCACAAACCAATGGGTTGGTAGAACGGTTCAACCGAACCATGAAGAGCATGATAGGTGCTTTAGAGGAACCCCTTAAGCGTAAGTGGGACCTTCTACTGCCATGCCTTCTCTTTGCTTATAGAGAAGTCCCTCAGGAGGGCGTAGGTTAATCGCCCTTCGAACTACTCTATGGTCATCCCGTCAGAGGTCCATTGGCCCTGATTAAGGAGGGGTTGGAGAGTGCTCCTTCCCCCAAGCCAGTCAGAGTGACTTACTACGTGATAGGTCTCCAGAGGAGAATGTCACACATGATGACGGAAGCAAGCGATAACCTGAAAGCTGGACAAGCATTGGTCAAGCACTGGCACGATCAAAAGGCTAACATGGTTGAGTTCGCTCAAGACCAGCTCGTTCTCGTTATGATCCCAACAAGGCAGAGGGCCTTGCAAGATAAGTGGATGGGACCTTTCCGAGTCGTGGGTAAACTCGGAGAGGTTAACTATCTGGTGGACTTGGGCAATCCCAAGGAGGCTCCGACAGTCTTTCACACCAACCGACTTAAAGCGTATGTCTCACGACCTGATGTAGGAGCGTTGCTTCTAGCGTCATCCGAGGAAGAAGAAGAGAGTGAAGCTCTTCCGGATCTCCTCAGAGGCTTACCTTTAGATGGAAAAATTGAAGGAGTAAATCTCTCCTCCAATCTGACACCCGAGCAACAAGAAGAGTGCAAATCTATGTTGAATCAGTTTGCCTCTCTGTTCTCGCTTTCACCAGGCTTGACCACTTGGGGCCAGCACGACATACTCACTGGTGACTGTCTGCCCGTCAAAAGCAGAGGATACCGCATGTCAGAAAACGTACGAACCCACATCAAAGGTGAGGTCAGCAAGATGCTTGATCTCGGGGTAATAGAGCCCTCTACTAGTCCATGGTCTAGCCCAGTTGTGTTAGTACCAAAGGCAGGATCTAAAGAACTTAGATTCTGCGTGGATTATAGAGCTCTTAATGCAGTCACCAAGACTGCCACCCTTTGCCAAGGACAGATGTGTTGGTGGATAAACTTGGCACCGCCAAGTTCCTCAGCACATTTGACTTGACGTCAGGCTATTGGCAAATAGCCCTGACAGACCATTCCAAGGAGAAAACTGCATTTTCTACCCCCGTTGGCTTATACCAGTTTAAGGTAATGCTGTTCGGACTGAAGAATGCACCTGCTACGTTTCAACGGATGGTAAACCAGGTTCTGAATGGGATGGAGGACTTCTGCATGGCATACTTGGATGACATTGCAGTGTTCAGCAATTCCTGGGAAGAACATGTAACCCACCTGAGAGATGTTTTGCAGGCTCTTGGATGAGCCAATCTGACCATAAAGGCGAGCAAATGCCAAATTGGACAGGGTAAGGTAGTCTATCTTGGGCATGAGGTAGGCGGTGGATAAATAAGGCCTCTGCTCAGTAAAATTGAAGCTGTGCAAAATTGGACAACACCGACTACTCAAACCCTGGTGAGAGCCTTCCTAGGCCTCACTGGGTATTACAGGAATTTCATAGAGAACTATGGGACCATAGCTTCTCCACTGAATGTCATCTCCTCGCTCAAATTTCCTAAGAAGGTTAGATGGAACGAGGAGTGCAATCAGGCTTTTGAAAACCTGAAAAAGGCTCTTTGCCAAGCCCCAGTACTCAGAGCTCCTGATTACCGCCAACACTTCATTGTGCAGACAGATGCTTCAAATGTAGGAATAGGTGCCGTACTCAGTCAACTGGATGGGAAAGGCAGGGAGCACCCCGTTTGCTTCATCAGCCGCAAGCTGAAGGATCCTGAAACAAGGTGGGCAACAATCGAAAGAGAGTGCTTTGCTATCGTGTGGGCTCTGAAGAAGTTTAGGCCGTACTTGTATGGTTCTACTTTTGTCATTCAGACTGACCACCAACCCTTGAGATGGTTAATGCAAATGAAAGGGAAAACCCAAAACTATTGAGATGGTCGATCTGCCTGCAAGGGTTTGATTTCACCATTGAGCATAGGTCAGGATGTCACCACCAAAATGCTGATGGTCTCTCTAGGATGTATGTCATCGACTAGAGGTATGAGATTCATTCAGGAGTGGATTAAATCCTCCTGTCCCTTAGTCTGGGGGGGCGCGAGTGTTAGGGAGAATTCTCTGTTTAGGCTGAATTTCCTAACCTAGTGAGTCCCCCAGCAGCTTTGCTGGATTTCGGGAGTTTGTTTTTTTCCATCCTGCCAAGAGTGAGACTCTTTTTCCTCCCACTCTTGGACATGTATGTGTGTAATTCCTTTGAATGTCAATTGTTCTATGGGCTATGGGGTCTTTTACTCCATAGGGTCTCATATGTTTTTCTATGTGTGTTACACCGCACCCTATGTGCCGTAGCACTGGGGCGTCCTAGCGGACCCCCACCAGAGACTCCATACCCGGGGACTGACTACTGTCTCCCCGGGCATGTAAAGTCACCATTGGCTTTACTAGACCTAAATTTACTAACAGGACTAGTACAAACCATCTTATAGTGGGCGTACTAGTAGGGGTAATTCGATTACTCCTGGATCTGTTACTCGAGGGGGCACTGTCCCGTCCCCCCTCGTCGAGTTTTGGCTGGTGGCAGTGGAAACTACTTGTTATGTGCAACCCCGAACATAACCCTATGGGATTCGTCCCATTGTTGGAGATTGATACTTTTCCTCGTTAATCTCTAACGTACCACCGATCTACTTGTCTTAAATAGGTTTATCGGAGGGTATTTTCTGCCAGAACTCGGTTTGTAAAATGGCGTCTGTGTTCGTCTCTGTGACTCCTAAACCAAAGGTCGAGCCCTTTGTTCCACTTTTGGCGGGCTCTGTACAGAGACCCTCCAAAGTGGTGCCATTCTGTCTGGGTTACCACAGGGGTGTGGGAGGGGGTTTAGGCACCCTGGACCGAGTTGCCTTGCCAACTCCGGTCGCACTCTGGATTGATTGGCCCAAGTGGTGAGCCTTCCCGCTTACCACTTAGCATGTGTTGATTGACAGCTAGGCTGAATGAATGGGGGTTTTCTGCATAAAAGCAGGGCTTTTGGGACTGGATCTTCAGAAGTCGCCACAGGACCTAAGAATCCGACGAGGGTAACGCTGAGCCGACCTGCAACGACGACACCTCCGGTGGAGCCCTGCTGAGCCGACTCACCACTTCCCGACGACAGAGGAGATCTCCCTGCCGGAGAGTCTCTTCCCCTGACTGGTGGGAACAACCAGTCCCCTTTGCTTTTTTTTCGCCTCAGGACGCAGTGGTCGAATTGCCCGTGCAGCGCACCTCGGCAACCGGATAGCCACTACCCCTGTACCGCGACCAAAAGGTGGTGCCTTGTGACGGAGCACTCCGCGGCTGGTCTCTTCCCTGGTGGTGCACCGGACTTCACTTTTCTTCGACGACGAGAACCTCTCTACTCTTGGCAAAGACCCGACGTGCATCCACCACCAGGAACAACTGCCCCCACCAGAGCTGCCCTCCACAACAAGGTACCGTGTCCGCCTGGCTTCCCTTTCGATCGGTTCGAGTGAGGTGTCTTAATCCTCTCCGTTCCATTGGGTCGCCTCCAAGCTTTTCTCACTTATTGTTCTGAACTAGTTCAATCTGCCGATAACAATTTGCTACAAAGACTTGAAAGCATCTCCTCTAGAGACTTTTTGGGACATAGCGCCTTGCCTCTCTCCGAGTGGGCCTGGCCTCTGAACTTTATGATCTATTGTGGTTCTTGCCTTCTTACCGTACATTTTGCCTGTGAAGTATTGAACTGCGTTGACTTCGTAACATGCCTATCTTTTTCTCTCCCGTCCTAACTAATATTCGAGTGCCATCTAGGTTGAGGTATACACCTCTGTCTGTAAATAAGTGGTGCCGGTAGAACCTAGACTTGCAGAAATATTGCTAGGGGGATTGATCGTTTCTTCTTTGTAGAGTAATTGTGTTTGATTTGTTTGCCGTGAAAGTGCCATAGTGTTTTTCATAGATGTTTCGTTATAAATAAATACCTTAATATCTTTACACTAAGTCTCGTTGCGTGCTTGCTTGTCTTGCTGGGAAGAATTGCCCTATTTTGTATACGCCACATACTGCTCAACTCTTCTTGAGGGAAGTCTGACTGCTCAGCCACAGCTACCAAGTGAATCTGTGTGGTACAGACTGCTACCAAGTGGGTTCACCGCCAAACACCTGTGGTCCTAAATCTTTTGCAGTGGTCCCAGAGGGAACTGCACAGGTTTCCGCCTAACACTGGTGAGTCGGAGAGACTGATACCAAACCAGCCTGTGTTAGTACCATGATTGCAAGCAGCAACATTGTATGAAGAAAGCTAAAGAAAGCAGTGTGTGAGATGTATGTGATGAGCGACACAAATATAATTGAACACCCGAGGAGTGATTGAACTTTGGGAGGCCAAGCAAGACACTGGAGACAGAGTGGTCCGGCGCCACGTGAGTGCTTATTCGAAGGTCTCTGTTCACCTAAATCTGAATTCCCCCATCGCACCTACCACCAATAACTTCTTTGTCCCACCACCCAACTGCGTGCTTTGAGGATAACTGGCACCTGGTTTTACTCTGATGTAATGTGTGATTCTTTATGCTTTCTTTGATAACTGTCACCTGGTTATACCAGGTTATACTCTATTCTTCACCATGTGATTTTATGAAACTATGCCTGTATTATAATAAGCCTGACTAATACTCTGACCTTGTAACAGCGCCTCAATGTCTACGGGTTGTATGTACGCTTTATACATTAAATACACAAATAAATAAATAAACAAACAAATTAGGCATCCAACTGATTGGCCACTGTGGAAAAGGGAATTTTGAGATCAAAGTGATCCTGCAACGGGTCAAGCTAAATTCTGTGCACATTTGAAAGTCTTTGATAGTTGAATGTGAACTGCAATTGGTCCGAGCCTGGCGTAAGGAGATTCATTGTATAGAAGGAAAGATCTGAGCTCGGCTGAAGGGGATCCGGGGTGAACCGTGAGTCACCAGAGAAAGGATATTCTCTGAACATTGTAAAAAGGAGGATCTGAGCCAGGAAGAAGGGGATCCAAAAAAATGACTTTGATATACAAGGGATCTGAGCCTGGCTGAGGGGGAACCATGGTAAATTACCCGAATTGAATACTTATAAGAGGAAAGGAACTTTGTATTTTGTTCTTGTACATCAGGCCCTCTGAATCAAGAGGCTTTTGAGAAGTAAAGAAACTTGCACCAAAGAACCCCTGACGTTGGTGATGGAACTGTATCCTTGTGCCGAAGAAGCCAGCGTGTGTGATTTGCTCGAGTGAATCGCCTTGTCTCGTGTTGAAAACATGAGGAAGGAAGGCCAATGGCCTGAACATCCTGATATATCATTTTGTAGACACGTCTTTCTTTTTCATGAACACTACCCCACAGTGGTAAGGATTGGCAATGTTCTTTTTTTTAGTATAGTATAGTATAGTATAGTTTTTTAGTATAGGCCCTTTTATTTTAACTCCACTCCACTAGGACTGCATTAGTATTATTTGATGGTCATAGCTTACTCCCATCTGTAGATTTATGGTGGGATAGATGTTAATCACACCCTTGTTGAATTTCAATAAACACCCTTGAACTGTGGTCACTTCTGCCCGTCTTACTGTTGATACCATGCCTTCCTTACAAAACACACAATGCATACAAATCAGAGGTACATAAGATAAATTAAGGAAGAAAGAAACAACATCACCAGAAAATGTCAATAACATTAATGTTCATCACCATGTATACAATGAATTGTGTGTTTGAAGCTTGCTTAATGCCCCATATTTGTGCACCATGAACTGAGACCAAACTGTAAGGATAGTATTGTATCTGAGAGTATGGGTATGGGTGAATGCAGAGGTAGGCCTCATGGAATGTTATGATGCATCCTGGAATGAGGGGGACTGTGAGGTTCCATGAATGACAGTTAATGGACTTGGATTATAGATAGGATCTGGGATGGATGCATGAGCCCTACTCTCTCACTGTTAACCTTTTCTGCTGTAACTAAGAAGAAACAAAGCATCCTGCTCTTTCACACTTATCTGGATCAGGTCTGGTTCCTGTTCCATGCTCATTTAGAGACCCGGATATATCATTTGGCAACAAGGATTATCAAAAGCAAGCTCAGAAAATAGGGAGAGAGTGAAGGAGATGAGAAGAGAGGCCTGATACAAAAATTCAGTCCATGAGAAGATCAGAGTCGCGGAGACGGAGCTGAGACCAAAAGAAGAACAATCCAGAAGTGTCCATGCAGTTTGAAAGTCCATGAGAGGACCAGGACAGGTGTAGGTCCTGCTACATGGAGATAAATATAGCTGAAAAGTGGTTCACCCATGTGGGGAGCCAGAATAAAGTGCACACTTCCTGTGTACATTGCAAGGCCATGGTCAGCTGCTGCCTTAAGCGCCATTTCGCTTGGGCGAAATGAGGTATTGTGGGACACGTAGTCTGTGTGTAGCCATTGGCAACACGCTTGCCTTTGAAGCAAAACAGGTTTGATCCCCTGTTCCACGCTTAGAAACCTCTGGGTATTAAGCGCTTTATGAATAACCAATTACAATTTTCACTGCAAGGTACTGTGAAATTAAAAGATATGATGGCAGACCAGTTTGGGGCCATGGTGAGGGTTGGAGGGGCCGTCGGCAACGCTCGTGCCAAGCTGGCCCTACGTTCCAGCCTTGCCGTTTGGCTGGAAAGCATGGAAAAGACCAGATACCACAATTTCTTTCTCTGTGCTTGGTGAAAGCGCATTAGAGGAAAGGCCCTTTGTGCATGCACAAGTGTAATGACGCACAAGGAACTATAGTTGTTTCTTATCAATTTAATTGTTGGAGAGATGGTTAAGCCAGTTCATGGTCGCGTGCCCATGGGAACATATGTTGGGTGTTGAAGACAAACATATGCAACTATACGAAGCAGCCGAATTAAAGGTTGAAGCAGAGGTACTGTTTTAAAATATTGCTGTGATGCTGTGAGAGACTCTCCTGAAGTTAAGATACCGTTTTTAAGTAAATTGCAAAAAAAGAATGTCAACTGCTTTGCATATGCAGCACGTAGGAAAGGACATGTTTACACACAGCTATTAACCAATAAAATATGTCCCCACAGGTTATAAACTGGTGATGCTGTATATGTATTACCTATACACACCTCTTTCTCTCTGACCAAACAAAACATTTGAATTTTTTCACAAAAATATTTCGCAACAGGATCACTACTAACTGGGTATGCTATTCCTTAATTCCAGGTGGTGTCCTAATATTCTCTATTTGTACACACTGCCATCATACATATGTGTAATAGTGCAACTGATGTTGTCAACAATCATTTACTTTGATTTTGTCACTTAACTAGATATGAAATCTCACCATATACATCAAGGATGTTTTTCATTATTTAATAAAGAACATAAGACAATCTTTTACACATGAGCCTCTGTGACATTTCACAAACTATTAGACACTTTTTTCTTGAATCAGGTTTGAAACATATGACAATCAGATCAACAGTATCTCAATAAATCATACACCATACAAAATGATAATAATCAAAAGAACATGCATCAGTAGCAAAAAAAGAAGCTATACATTTAGAAAAAGCGAACAAGAAAAAATTCAACATAAAAAGAAGAAAATTTCCTTTCGGTAAAGACGCTGAGTGTCACAAAAATACATTCTTCTTCTATGTAAAAGAAGTATTCTAAGATTACTTAGTTTCCAGCCTATTTCAATCCTCAAATATATATTTCAAGAGAGCCAAGGAGGGAAAAATGTCCAATTATTGTTCCTTGTAGGGTTTGAGAACAAGTGACTGGTGTCAATTTGGTTGATGTATTCACACTTGCCAATCACTTCTTACAATACTGCTCGGGTCTCACTTCTTACAATACTGCTCGGGTCAAGCTATTACACTGTGGATATGATTTAGTTTATAGTGCTGCATTTTTAAAAATGATTGTGACATTTATAAAATGACCTCTGTACCTTTCTAAAGGTCTGTAACATGTAACTTGTAATCACCTTCTTATCTTCAAAGCGCCCAGATACCTAAGGGTCAGGCGCGCTATACAAATAAAATAAACAAACAAACAAACAGCTCTGGCTTGAAAGGAGTTGTTTTCAAGGGCTATCAAGTGTTTGAAATAGTTCAGAAGTGTTATGGGCACTGCGTTGGTAGCACAATTGTACCACAGAGAAGATTTGAAGATACTGCACCCTTTACTATTTCTACTCAGCCCTTACAGCAGTGTGTGGACAGCGTTAATTAGTCTTCACGGCTGTTAACAGATATCACACTGTGGATATGATTTAGTTTCTGGTGCTGCATTTTCAGCAAAGACATATTTAAGCTTACATGGGACTTAAAGTTTTAATGGCACTTTAATGTAAGGAATATTAAATTAATAGCTGTTGATCTTTGTGGTATATGTGGGCTATGTGTGGGTGGTAAAGTTTGTTTGAAGAGATACTTTAGTGTTGTTATGAGGTGCTTGTGCGCCAGTAGAAATTATAATGCAATTAAGTGCTAGTGAGTAGAAGAGAAGATTTGAACTGGCATGCCATGATGGGGCGGCCGTTTAGAAGTGAAGTATATTGTTTTATTATGAGATTTTACATGTACAGTATATAGAATATGCACTGAATTAAGATGAGATTTGTTCACAATCAATTCTGGGATGTCTACATTGTTGTTTTTTTTTATATCCGCTGAGAGCAGTGCCTGATCACCACTGCTCTGCCAGTTGCTAATAGTCATCCCATAATTACCATATTTATAAAGTGGTATATGTATAGGTTTTAAGCATTTGTGAATGCATGTCAAGGTGATGTGTGCATGTTTTTATGGAGAGCTGTACTAGAAGTGTTTGCGTGAGTGTGCATGTTTGAGGTGAAACTTGCATGAGGTGTATTGTTTGCATGTTTAGGATTACGTGCATCGAGTTTAGAGATTGCGGCCCACATGCTGGCCAGGTGCAGTGCCCTTGGTGTAATCATCGTTAGATCACTTGTGAAGAGTTTATCTGAGTTCGAATGGAATTCTAAAGTGGATATTTACAGAGTTTTGTTAAGACATTAATATTTTGTGATCTCCCTAGTCAGTTGTTAAATCTGTCGATGTTGAATCAGAGCGGCCAACGATGGAGTTATATTTCTGGAGCAAAAGCTTGTTGCATGTTGAATCAGAGCAGGCAAAGATATGGTACAGGACAAGTGACATTTGGTTCTGATTTGGTGTAGAGATTTGCATAAGGTGTAGAGAATGGGGTGTGGAGATATTGGGTGCCCTAGTAGCAAACCTATAGTGAGTATAGTTTCTCACTGTGGTGTCCTGAGGTGAAATGGTTCATTCAGTTGGAGTGCATGTGTTTGATGTTGTGTTGCCATCATTTATTATGGGGACATTTAAGATACATTTAAGATTGGAGTTCCTATCCTAGGATACATAGATTTATTTGGCACAAAAAGTACATTACCAGTGTTTTTAGGTGTACAGCAAGTGGTATTATGGTGGTATGTATTTTTGTTAGAACCACGTGGTTGCATTAGACACTGGTAATAAGGATATGTGATGCACATTTTTTGCCAAAAAAAATAAAGATAATCTAGTCAAAATTGTTCTTGCTAGCACAATGTTTTACCATTCTGCTTGTGCTCGCATGTAGCTGTACACTGCACGCTTGTGAGTGTTTCGCAAAGGGTAAGTGTACTATCACGTGCCATGACTGTGTGGTTGTGTACTTGTTTTGTGTGTTCTTGTGATGTTAGTTGATTTTCTATCAACCTTTAATTTTTTTTTTTGTGTTTTCTTTTTGGAGAATGGATGGTGAAGTGTTGATGGTAGTTTGTTGTTCAAGTGCTGATCGTGTTAAGATAGTTGGGTGCCTGGGACGATGTTTGTTTGTGTTAGGTAGTATTGTCTTCTTGTGGGCATTGGTATAGTGCGCAGATGTGGCAGACCTGTTACCAGGGAGTTGCAGTTGTAACAAACTCATGGTGGTAACAGTGAAGACAGACACAAGTGATCACAATTCAAGGGTGATTATTTTAACAATATGCAGGGTGGAAAAACGCCTGAACTAAACCTAAATCTAAGATGGGTGCAAGTGTCGACCACCAAATGAAAAATAAGACATTCCTTGTGGCGTCATGTCAGAATAAAAGGGCCTCTTCTAAGAAAAACCTATTGTCAATTCCTTACAACTAATTATACAAAGAGTGTGGGATAGGGGTTCAATAAAGAACTCGGTAATTCATAGAATCCAGCGCACAAGTGGCGCACGCGGCTGGCGCACAGTGTGCGCGTGCGAATCCCTGCGCCAGCCGCGTGCGCCAAAACCCATTTCCGTGCACAGCGTATTCATGGATTCCAGCCACCGAAACCAGCCGTGGCGCATAGTGGCGCAGCGACCTTGCCGCAGCGCCAGTTACGCCCCCGAGAACGCCTTCCGCGCAGGGAAAAGCCATCAAAATCCCCAATCCAGCGCAAAGGGCTGCGCTAACCCTGTACCAGCACGGCAAGCGGGCTACGTGTATTTCAGGGGTTCGCATGAAGTTCCACACGCGAATAGCCTGGGCGCGTGTATTTCAGGGGTGCGCGGGAAGTTCCACACGCGAATAGCCTGGGCGCGTGTATTTTAGGGGTGCGCGGGAAGTTCCACACGCGAATAGCCTGGGCGCGTGTATTTCAGGGGTGCGCGTGAAGTTCCACACGCGAATAGCCTGGGCGCGTGTATTTCAGGGGTGCGCGAGAAATTCTACACGCGATTTCAGCAGGGTACGTGTATTTCAGGGGTGCGCGAGAAATTCTACACGCGATTGGCCTGGGTACGTGGATTTCAGGGGTGCGCGGGAAGTTCCACACGCGAATAGCCTGGGCGCGTGTATTTCAGGGGTGCGCGTGAAGTTCCACACGCGAATAGCCTGGGCGCGTGTATTTCAGGGGTGCGCGTGAAGTTCCACACGCGAATAGCCTGGGCGCGTGTATTTCAGGGGTGCGCGAGAAATTCTACACGCTATTTCAGCAGGGTACGTGTATTTCAGGGGTGCGCGAGAAATTCTACACGCGATTGGCCTGGGTACGTGGATTTCAGAGGTGCGCGAGAAATTCCACACGCGAATAGCCTGGGCGCGTGTATTTCAGGGGTGCGCGAGAAATTCTACACGCGATTGGCCTGGGTACGTGGATTTCAGGGGTGCGCGAGAAATTCTACACGCGATTGGCCTGGGCGCGTGTATTTCAGGGGTGCGCGAGAAATTCAACACGCGATTGGCCTGGGTGCGTGTATTTCAGGGGTGCGCGAGAAATTCTACACGCGATTGGCCTGGGCGCGTGTATTTCAGGGGTGCGCGAGAAATTCTACACGCGATTTCAGCAGGGTACGTGTATTTCAGGGGTGCGCGAGAAATTCTACACGCGATTGGCCTGGGCGCGTGTATTTCAGGGGTGCGCGAGAAATTCTACACGCGATTTCAGCAGGGTACGTGTATTTCAGGGGTGCGCGAGAAATTCTACACGCGATTGGCCTGGGCGCGTGTATTTCAGGGGTGCGCGAGAAATTCTACACGCGATTTCAGCAGGGTACGTGTATTTCAGGGGTGCGCGAGAAATTCTACACGCGATTGGGCCTGTGCGAGTGGGGCAGTGTATTACGTGGGTGTGCGGGAAGTTGAAGAGGTGAATTGCCAGTGTGGGTCCTCCCAGGTCTCCCCTCTACCCCCTCCACGACCTCTGCAGGCAGCCCACACCACAGGGGACTACCCTGCACCCCTGGTCATGTCCCGCAGGCAGCCCATCCACCATGGGCATGCCCCCCAGCCAAGCCACATGTCCCCTTGCACCCCCACCCCCCAGCACTGTGGGGCACCTGCCAGCAGGCCCCCAACCATGTCCCACTCATGTCCCCTTGCACCCCCACCCCCCAGCAGGCCCCCACTCATGTCCCCTTGCACCCCCACCCCCCAGCACTGTGGGGCACCTGCCAGCAGGCACCCAACCATGTCCCCTTGCACCCCCACCCCCCAGCACTGTGGGGCACCTGCCAGCAGGCCCCCAACCATGTCCCACTCATGTCCCCTTGCACCCCCACCCCCCAGCAGGCCCCCACTCATGTCCCCTTGCACCCCCACCCCCCAGCACTGTGGGGCACCTGCCAGCAGGCCCCCAACCATGTCCCCTTGCACCCCCACCCCCCAGCACTGTGGGGCACCTGCCAGCAGGCCCCCAACCATGTCCCACTCATGTCCCCTTGCACCCCCACCCCCCAGCAGGCCCCCAACCATGTCCCCTTGCACCCCCACCCCCCAGCACTGTGGGGCACCTGCCAGCAGGCCCCCAACCATGTCCCACTCATGTCCCCCTGCACCCCCACCCCCCAGCACTGTGGGGCACCTGCCAGCAGGCCCCCAACCATGTCCCACTCATGTCCCCCTGCACCCCCACCCCCCAGCACTGTGGGGAACCTGCCAGCAGGCCCCCAACCATGTCCCACTCATGTCCCCTTGCACCCCCACCCCCCAGCAGGCCCCCACTCATGTCCCCTTGCACCCCCACCCCCCAGCACTGTGGGGCACCTGCCAGCAGGCCCCCAACCATGTCCCCTTGCACCCCCACCCCCCAGCACTGTGGGGCACCTGCCAGCAGGCCCCCAACCATGTCCCACTCATGTCCCCCTGCACCCCCACCCCCCAGCACTGTGGGGCACCTGCCAGCAGGCCCCCAACCATGTCCCACTCATGTCCCCTTGCACCCCCACCCCCCTGCAGGCCCCCACTCATGTCCCCCTGCCCCCAGTTCCTGACGAAACGCAATCATGGCAGTAATGGGCAGCATACCCAGCACAAACACCCAGCCAAGGATTGCATCCACCCACATAGTAGATGCAATTACATGATACAACCCCAATGGCAAGTATGTAAATGAACACATGTCCGTCACACACACATACACAATGGGTGCAAGTGAATGTCAAAACCCATATCATGACATGCATGAAACCAATGAGAAAATACCACAAATGTAAGTAATAAATATATGTATTAAAGATGAAAATGAAGTAAAGAAATAAAACACACAACATTGGGGATGACAAAACAAATGGTCCATGTCCGAGAACTAATAGAAAAAATCAAAAAACAAAGGAATCCAAAAACTAATGTAGTCCAAAGAAAAATAATGGGGGGAAAAAATAAGGAAAAACCATTGCCTCATGGTGAACACAAATATAAATCCAACAAATGTTTTCCAAACATCAAACTATGTACAAGAATATCCCAGGGTCCATGAGCCCAACACCATAAATGAAACCTACTACTACTAACTAATAAAAAAAATATATACAGAAAAGTGGCCATTGTCTGAGCGGTCCAAAAAAAACTTAAAAAATAAAGGAAACCTAACACTAACTAACTAAAGAACTATATACAATGGCAGCGGGCAAGTCCTGCGGCTCACTCTGTGATGTTGCCGGCCAGGGCATCATCGAACTCCATGTCGATGTCCCGGAGGCGGGACTCTGTCCTGGCCCCGAGGTCTTGCAGGGACAACCCCGTGTCCACCTCAAACTCCCTGCGAGCTTCCTCGAGGCACTCAGCCCGCCTCAACGCCCGACGCATGGAGAACTCCGCCCTGACCATGGTGAGCCGCTCCTCTTCCGCCCGCTGCCGCTCCGCACCTATCCGCTGGACCAACTGCTCCCACACGGAAGACACTGCCATCCCAGGGTTCTCCTGCCCTCCGGCCGATGCCTGCCCCTCTGATCTTGATGGCCCCGAGCCATGATGCCTCCCACGTCGAGCCTGCTGCTGCCTCCGACGCCACTGCCTCTGCCAGCACGACGGCATCCAGGCTGATGGAATCCACCGATGCCGTCGTGCGCGTGCCCTGCCAGATGATGCCGGCACATCCTCCATCTGCAGGGGGACAGTTGCTGGTGTGTCCACCCCTGCTGGACCTTCGACTCCCGATGTTGGCAGGGATGGGGTCCCCACCGAGCTGGCTGCGTTGGTCGGGGCAGGTCCACAGGGGGCCCTGGTGGCATCTGGGCCGGAAGACGGCATGGAGCACGACTGGCGCATAGCCTCCACAGAGGAGGAGAGGGTCGCCAGAAGGCCACACACATGTAGGAAACCCCCGACCATGGCGGCTCCCAAATGGTTCACGTACGCACGGTGCTCTTCGTGATGATGTGCATGCTCCTCCCGGGAAGCATGCACCTCATCACGAATGCCAGCCGTGCGCAACGCGACACCAATCAGGACCCTCCCCACACGGCCAGGGGTCCCCTCGTCCGCAGGTAGAGGAGTGTCAGATGACATGGACATCTCCCCTACCTGCGGACGGGCCTGGGATGGGGCATCCCTGCTGGTGCATGGTGGTGCAGTCACAGTGTCAGGGACAGTGACATGCACAGGCACCTCCACGGCGACCTGTGCTGCCTCCTGCCCCTGGCCCTGGACTGCACCACTTGCACCAGCGGGGATGCCCCCACCAGGCCCCATGTGTGGCTCAGTAGCGGCCTCCTCCCCCTCTGTGGAAACCACCAACCTGGATGTCTCCACGCCGTCTTCCGCCGGTGCAAGCCCCTGTGGGGGCTCACCCACCCCTTCCGCTGCAGCCGTGGCGGCATCCCCGCCGTTCTGCTCCACAGCGCCTTCTCCGCCCTCTTCTTCACTTGCCACTGTGTAGAGGGAGACATAGAACACAAGCATCAGGGTACTGTACAATGGTCCCCTAGACAGGAAGCAACATCAGATGAGTGGCACTGTCATACATCACTTCCATCATGTCCCTCCACAACACATGGGTCAGTGCAGGCAAAACACATACAGTAACAGCCATGGCGCATGCCATGGACATTGGCATACATGACCAAGGGACTCATGATTCATACAATGTTGGTTTTAAACTCACATGCATCATGGGTCTTGCCATCACATGCACACACCTCACCGTAGTTCCATCCATCTGGCCTCGTACACCACAGACGCAGTGGATACAAGGATGACTAGGCTGCATCAGTGAATCTGAACATTGTCACAGACATGTGTCATGCATCCATGGCAGTTACAAGTCACAGACACGCAGGTCAGACACACACACATGGACACCATACGTGTACATGGGACCAGCACCCATCCCTCACCCCCACCCATGTCCAGGAACAGAGACTGCCATGCTTCCATGTGTCCATTCCGCACAGAGCCCCCCATGTTGCAATAGAACACATGCACCAACCATGTGGTTCACACATCACTGTACTCACATGCCTGACCATGATGTCCCTGCACACACACATACGTACATGGCCTATGTCACACATACAGGCAGGTATCAGACAACCAGCACACTGCAACATGCCCTGTCTCACACAGTAATGCTTGGCCACTTACCGGCCAACTCCAGATGGGTCTGCCTCCGAAGGATCTGGCCGTGGAGCGCTGGATCTACGCGTTCCAGGACCCTCATCTGGATGTCACTCAGGCGTGCCCGGCCCCCCTCCGCGAGGCGCCGGGCCTTATTGAGGGTCCTGGCCCTCAAGTCCTCCCAGCGCTTCTTGATGTGCTTGATGTCGCGGGTTGCCACCCCCTCCGCGTTGATGGCAACCACTACATCGTCCCAGATCCTCTCCCGTCCTTCCTTGTTGGCGCGTGGTCTTCCGAAGAGGGCATCATAATGCCCCAGGACATGCTCCACCAGGACACCAACTTCCTTCTCACTGAAGCTGGTGGCCCTCTGCCTCTCTGGCTGGGGGTCACCACTGGTCTCAGATGGTGCTTGCCCCGACATGGCGACCCCCGAGGCAGGCGTGGGTGGGCAACTGGGTCCTGGGGCTGGGCTGTGGAGCGATGGTATCCCAGTCGGGAGTCTACTGTTCCAGCAGGGGTGGACACAGCAACTGGACCCCTGCAGATGGCTGATGTGCAGGCACCAAATGGCAGGGCACGGTGGTAGCAGGCAGGCAGGCAGGCAGGCAGCAGCAGATGGCACGTGGGAGGCTGCTCGGGGCACTGGGGGGGCAGTAATTCGGCCTTCTGGGCAGGAGCGTGGTCTTCCGTGTGTTTTCGCGTGGCCAGCTTGATACGGAGTGATTTGGCACGTGAAAAATCTGCATGTCAGCGTGTAATTCGAGGAAAGGCCCTTAGCGCGTAAGCGCGTCAGCACGCGTACGCAATTTCATTGGACCAAAGGCCCTTACAGCGTAAGCGCGTCTGTGACGTTTTGCGCACGGGCGTTGCCCTGGCAGGGCTTGGAGATCCCACGTGCCTTTCTGTTCTGTACGTGCTTTTCGTGCGGTGCGTGTGTTTTCCATCCGTTGGGGTTCACACGCTATTACTTCACAGCGGGTGTTGGCTACGCGTTCTACTACACGCAAGGCAGACGGTGAGTGGTACCCCGCTCCCCCAGGCCCGATCGCGTGAGAAAATTCCCGCGCACCCCTGAAATACACGCGCCCAGGCTATTCGCGTGTAAAACTTCCCGCGCACCCCTGAAATACACGCGCCCAGGCTATTCGCGTGTAGAACTTCCCGCGCACCCCTGAAATACACGTACCCTGCTGAAATCGCGTGAGAAAATTCCCGCGCACCCCTGAAATACACACGCCCAGGCTATTCGCGTGTAAAACTTCCCGCGCACCCCTGAAATACACGTACCCTGCTGAAATCGCGTGAGAAAATTCCCGCGCACCCCTGAAATACACACGCCCAGGCTATTCGCGTGTAAAACTTCCCGCGCACCCCTGAAATACACGTACCCTGCTGAAATCGCGTGAGAAAATTCCCGCGCACCCCTGAAATACACGCGCCCAGGCTATTCGCGTGTAAAACTTCCCGCGCACCCCTGAAATACACGCGCCCAGGCTATTCGCGTGTAAAACTTCCCGCGCACCCCTGAAATACACGCGCCCAGGCTATTCGCGTGGAAAACTTCCCGCGCACCCCTGTAATACACGCGCCCAGCCTATTCGCGTGTGGAACTTCCCGCGCACCCCTGAAATACACGTAGCACGCTCCCCCAGGCCCGATCGCGTGACAAAGTTCACGCGAACCCCTGTAATACACGTAGCCTGCTCCCCCAGGCCCGATCGCGTGAAAAAGTTCACGCGAACCCCTGTAATACACGTAGCCCGCTCCCCCAGGCCCGATCGCGTGGAAAAGTTCACGCGAACCCCTGTAATACACGTAGCCCGCTCCCCCAGGCCAGGTCGCGTGTGTGACTTCCCGCGAACCCCCGGAATACACGTACCCCGCTCAATCGCGTGTGTGACTTCCCGCGCAACCCCGAAATACACGTGCCCCGCTCGCACAATTGCTGTATGTTGCCACGTTTGTAATGCGCAGGGACGCTACCGCCTGCCTTCTTGTGGCAGACGTGTATCGGCTTGTGCGTGTCTTTCGCTGTGCGTGGCTTTGCCCTATTCGGTTCCATGAATACGTGTGGTTCGGGTGCGTGTGGGCGTTCCCTCTGCTTCCCTGCAGTACATCCCCAGTTACGCCCTTGTTTTCGCAAGTTGTTCCCCATTCCGCGCGTTACGCCCCGTGTTCCGCCCACTTTCTAGTGTATGCGCAGAGGTTGTGCACTTTCACTGTGCGCGTCGCGCACGTCTTTCGGGATGTTGCAGTGACGTGTGCGCCATGCACGGGTTTGGCGCACATCCTGAGGAAGACACGCGCAGGGACTTCCTCTTTTTTTCCGCTTGCGCCTGCTTGCGCCTGCTTGCGCGTAGATTTTCGGCGCACGTTTGTTCCATGAATCGGCCAAGTGTTCATAAATCATATGTCAGGATGTGAATGTGATTGCCAGTGGTCTCCCTTCCCCACATTTTCATCATGGGACAATGGGGGACCTTCAAACACAGCACACACTCAAGCTTTCTGAGCACGAGCCGACAGTTCCGTATCAGTTATCAGGTTCTTCAGTGGTTAAAGTCTCTTCTCGATAAAAAATTCTCTTACCCTCAAGGGCCTGACAGTTTTCAACAAACAAACACAAACATTCTGTTCCTCGTATAGCTTTGGGTGACAGCTACACCCCTTGAACACCCACCACCTTCCGGGCACAAACCCCACACAGTTGTTCCTCGACGATTCAATGTAACAGTTATTTTAAAACGGTAGTTAGGGTCATGACTTTCCACCCATCTATCTCCCTCTGCCTGGCTCAGACCCCAAAGGATAAGGGGGACACTTCACTTCCCCTTATCTTGCAATAGTTCCTGCTTTCACAAATCTAAATGTCTTTTCAAACAATGCAGTGCGAGTCTCCCTTGATTTGGTTCACCTTGTCAACATACTGTACATAGGGACTTCAGGGCTCACCCCTTTTCGGTAGCCTCCCTCCGCCGGGTTCACTCTTGCCAATTTTTAATCTCTTTTATACAGATCATTGGGCTTTGCCCTTGGTTGTCGGCTTCCCTATGCCGGGTTCACTCTTGCCAACTTTACGAAACGCAGCTCATTACTGATTTCACCATGCAGGATTTACTTCCCTTCTTCACAATCATCTGTCGGTCAAAGTCTTTCGGCCGAACAGAGGATTTTACAGGACCCCTGTATTACCACTTTGACCTCTCTTCGCCTCTTTCCAAGGACTTCTGGTTATGGTAGTCTCTACCTTCCGGTAACCGGCCAGAGTTTTCTGCGTGAAAATCATGTGGTGCCGGACGCCTCTGTTGCAGGCTTTTCCCCCACTTTCTCAATAGTTCCTTTGTTTACTCAAAGTTCAATTAGCCAGTTGCTACATTTGTTCAAAACAATTTGGTTTCTTTATCGGCTTTCCCCTCGACTCACCGGCTGTGATGAATTCCTTTGCTTTCTTGTCTGTAGAGTCAAGGCTGGTACCATTGGGCCACGCGACTCTCCCCAGCTTGACTGTCAGCGGAGGAGGAGCCTGGGTACCGTTGACATCTGCTGCAACACACGCTGGCTATTGTTTGCGGTCTTACAATTCCTTCTCTTGAGGCTTCACAGGTCTCTATCGATAAGGGCAAGGTCACTTCTCCCCTTGGTATCCTGTTGACTTGTGCCATCTTTCACTTCCTCTTGAACTGCCATGCTGAGTTAGCTCTCACATTGTGCAGTCTGCCTTTCTCGTAGTGTGCTCTCGTGCTCCACCTTTTATCCCTGTGGGGAAAGGAAAGGGCCATCAGGTGTGTGTGATTACAGTCAATTGCCTGACTTTGCCTGACCCTTTGGTTGAGGCATGTCAGGTAACCAGGTTGCATATTGCAGAAAGTGTTCAGGTTTGAAAAGGTGGGGTTTGGAGTGTCAGCATATCCTACGGGGTAGGATGGGAAGAGCTGTTATAGCAAATTACAACCCTCATATCAGGACGATTGATGACTTTAGAAGGGGGCAATTGATAGGAATGACCTGGACTTTTATTGTGAAAGGTAAAGAGGGGATTGTGTAAAGGGTAGTGTTTAGTCCAAGTAGAGTGGGTGTTCAGGACAGAATAACCAGAGGGACAGGGAGAAGAATGATGGGGAGTATTCAGATATGGATCAGGAAAGCAGGGATTATGAGAGAGATGGTTTCTGAGTGTGATGGGGTTCAGGATCCTAAGGGATTGGTTGTATACAGAGGGGTCAGTGGATTTGGGTAGGAGAGATTAAAAGGGAGGAAGGTGGGAGATGTGTAACAGCCCATAAAGGTCTCAGGGATCTCACCCTCCTATTCTTCTTCTCTGGTAACATACTGCATATCACCTGGGGCATTCCCCCGAGCATAACCCTGGGCTCCCCTACTCAGGTGATTCTCCCTCACTCGTACACCCCCAGGGTTGAGATCTGAGAGTGCCAGCCCTTCCCTGGCCACCTGAATAAGGGATTCTCAAACTCCTGCTGGGAGAATACCCTCTGGTTTCTCACACAGTCCCAGTTGGAGGAGGTCCAGTTTTCTTGAGGGTTGAAATTGTAGGTAGGGTAATTTTGCACCTGCGTGGCAAGTTTTGTGCTTGCGAGTGGCAGTCGCATGACCCTGTCATGGTAGGCCAGGGTGGAAGGAGTTTCGGTTTATTCTTGTTTGTTTGTCCCGGCATGTAGGAGTTTTGTCCCTCCCTAATGTTTTGTGTTTTTGCAGAGGGAGATGTGTTGTATCTGAGAGTATGTGTATGGGTGAATGCAGTAGTAGGCCTCATGGAATGTTATGATATAGGCTTGAATGAAGGGTACCGTGAGGTTCCATGAATGACAGTTAATGGACCTGGAGTATAGATAGGAACCAAGATGGATGCATGCGCCCTACTCTCCCACTGCTAACCTCTTATGCTTTAACTAAAATGAAATAAAGCATCCTGCTCTTTTGCACTTACCTGGTTCTGATCTGGTACCTGTTCCATGTTCATTTAGAGACCCAGATACACCGGAAAGTACTTTAAGAACATACAAGAAGGTTAACATCTAGATATATAGCACCTTTTCAATTTTCATATTTTGAAAGTCAGTGAACGAAACCGCATGGCTTAAATATGTCAGTAAACAAAAACAAATGGCACAGATATGTGATGTCATCAGTGATGTCTTCAATTACATTTTTTATGTCATCTTGGATGTCCTGTGTGTTAGTCTTAGTGGTGCACGGTGGTGGCGCAAGTTATGGTTGCTTAGCTAACCATAACTGATGAATTTCTGGGGGTTTTCAGTTTTTCTTGTAACAATAACATCCCTTTAAGAATGTTTTTTCACTGAATTTCATAGGTTTTTATTAGTGCAACTTAACCATAACTTAACCATAACGTCTCTTTAACAAAGTTTTTCACTGAATATATATATATATATATGCAAGATTAAAGAACTCTGGGAGCCCCAGGCAAGGTGATCGACTGTCATATTCTGGTCTTGGGCTTCCCAGAACAAGACAGAGAAAGACTTAGAAAAGTGTGCAAACAACATCTGACAGCTGCCTGAGGCAGGAAGATGAGCTGTGACCACATCATTGGGATCTCCCCGGAGGAGAGTTCTTGAAAGAAATCCCCTCCGTAATCCACTAGCTGCCTCTTAGATCCAGTACTATGAGAAAGACCCATACATTCCGCTACAGCCAAGCCTCCTAGATGGGAGATCCCTCTGATGGGTCTTGTTACTCCGTACATGATCACACTGCCTCAGAGTGGGCCAGTGTCCCTGCCTGCCTGACTCCTGTGCACTAGTTTTGTGATATCTGTACAGGACTATGCATGCCTTCTCCTTTACTCACCATGTACGCATCCTTTGCTCATGTACTATGAAGCCAAGAGCTATTTGAAAGCATCCTGTGTGATTGTAATCTGTTGGGTTCTAGGTCCGGCTACAAATGACTCCGACAAGTTCATGTAAACTGTAAGTTCTTTACTTGGTTTGGGCTTATTAATTACAATTCCTTAAGTCAGATAAGTCATGGGGAAAATAGGACACACACCGGCATCCTCTCTCAGGGCTTGCATCTTTCAACTGACCACCCTGGAACACTCACTCATGGGTAAACATGCTCCATCTCAACATTCCACTCTCTTGCAGGCAGAGCTAATCATAACATAATCCATTTCCAAATATTGGACTAAGTATCACTATAAACAGTCAATTATTTTCTGCTCACAAGACTTAAGACACTCAATGGCTTTCACTATACTATCACTCCCCCCATTTGAACTCAGCCGCCATGCAGAACTGGGGGTAACAATCCCTTTAACCCTTGTCTGCAGTCCTAAACTGTATACCACTGGCATGGCAAGGCAAGGGTGAGAGAGTGGCCAGTGGCATAGTGTGCTTGACATTGAATCCATCGTCTTCCTTCTGCGGTGGGCCTGACCAGGAGCAGTGGTCAGGACTCCTTGCATTAGCACTTCACTCACCATAGGTCTGCCAGCATAGCTCTGCCATGGAAGGTGGGGACAGCAGGCCTCACGCGATCTAGAATCAATGCACTTAAGAGGCAATGTAAAGTAAACATCCAAATTAGGGACGTGTTCTAAATACACAAATTGTATTATTAATCTAACAATTAGCATTATCAAACTGAAGGAAAAAAAACGTGTAAAGAGGAACACGACCTAAGTGGTATGCAGTGTTTATATGGAAAATTTTATATTGAAACACACATATATCGAGTACGTTTATAACGAAAAACTGTATACCAAACGTATTTTTGGGTGGGGTAAAGTTTTTGGGGAAATGTTTGGGGTGTGTTTTTAAGGGTGCTAAAACATTTTCTTTTAAATGCATTCGGTATACAGGTTTTTGTTATAAAATACTCGATATTTGTGTTTTTCACTATAACATTTTCGATATAAAGACATGCAACCAACCTAAGCGTTTTCCTAAAAAGTTATCAATTTGGCATGAATCGATCCCAAAAAATATTTCACTCAAAATTGCAAACAACCATAAGAGGAACAACCATAAATAGTGTGCATCACTTTTCGGTGTTTAGCAAAGGACGTCACTGTACAGGTCATGGCCTCTGCCCAGACATCAGCACCAGTTTACCTGCTAATTGATGCCACCTTTAGGCTTTCTGTCAAATGTTACATGATTGCGTTGTATTTGTTGGGTCTTGAAAATTTGGACCACAATCACTACTGAGCTAAAGAGGAAGTATTAATGTGCAGGTTTGACTCAACAATGTGGCCTGCACATTCAGCAGTCTCCAGCTCCTAAAAAGTAGTGTCTCAACACTGATATTTCAGTGCATTTTGCTGCTGTTCTTGACAGGTGTTGTGAGTTTAGTTAGGTCTGGGTTAATGCCTGACAATACTGGTTAATGTCTGCTTCTAAAGATACTTTGGTCCCTGGCCTAGAAAGCTGTATACATGGTGGAAAATGGTTTATATGTCTTCCTTGTTGGGTTTGGCCTCCATAGGAAGCTATTAGCAACTAGTACCTGGTAGGCGGTTGGTGCGGGGGTGGGGGGGTTGTTGGCAGACTCCCAGCCAATCAAGATGCTCAGAATGAGGTCATCCCCCACATTCTCCTAGCCCCACCCCAATTTCCATAATCCCCTCCCGCTCTCACCACCTCCCCACTTACCTTGTGCTCCTTCATCCCTCGCTGGTGCTTTGAACAATGTGCTGGCACAGCTCCATCACAGCAATGGCCAGCATGGAAAGGGAGAAGGGACTATGTGCAGTTCCCTTCTTCTTGATCCATGGTGGCCATGTTGTTTTTTCAAGTTAACATGCACCCTAGGGCTTTCCCTGACCGGTAATGCTCATCCCGATTGGGATGTATTGCTAAATTGTTTCACCTTCATTATCCTGTGTCCTTCTTCAGTGATGTCATAGCAGCAGATTTTTGGAATTCATAACCACTGTGACATCACGGATGAGGGATGCATCGTTTTCTCATTCAAGTATTGTATTTTCTCCTGTTGGGATACCTTGGGGTTACGTGAGAGGCATCCTGCTATTGTTAGGTTGCATATAGTTCCCTCATTTCTCCCCTTTGCACCTCCTACAATCCTGGTACCTGGAAATAGTGCAAGGTCTGGAAAAGGTCACGTGTGGTCCATACACAGTGTAAAATTATAAGATGGATCACTTTAAACTATAGGCAACTCAAGCTTCACTTTTGGTCTCTGTCCGTTGTCAAAAGGAGACCCTTTGAGGATTATATTTCTGTAGTTAACTACTTATCTGTAAGTCTATATGTCTCATTGGGAGCCAGTCCTGTAAGCTCAAGACTGATATATGTGCCCTTGCCTTTTGATGGTAAGTCACATTACCACTGCTTGGTTCTGAATCCTTTGAGGGAATGGGTTTTCTTGGGGGTGGCATGTGGGAGAGGGTTTTTTACAGTTAACCTGTCCTGAAGTTAAAGGATTGGTCCATAATAAGGGTTTCTGGGTGATGTTTCACTACAGCACTCCTAAAACACCTTTTAATGCAGTCATTTAGAAGTCTGTTACTAGCAGTGCCTGTCATGAACTGCTTGAATAAGTACGGCCAGGGCTGGCCTTAGGGCAGGGCGGGCCGGGCGAGTGCCCGGGGCGCCATGCCCACCCAGGGCGCCATGCCCACCCAGGGCACCATATGCCCCTGTCACGCCAGCTCGGGGGAGTCTTACAAGGACTGGCGTAGTGTTAGAAGGCGCGGCAGGCGCCCTTTTGTTATTAAATGCGCCCACGGTGGCAGGGTGCATTTAATAACAATAGGGTCTTGATGTTCTGCATCAGTACCCTATTCACATTATTACCTCCTCACTCTCGACGCCGGAGCAAGGAGGTTAAAAAAATTGTGGTGCATCCTACCCCCCACCCTGCACCCTGTTGACCAGAGGCGTGCGGGTGTGGGGGGAAGCGCCAATTCACCCAGGGTGCTGCTGCCGATAAGGCTGGCCCTGAGTACGCCCTTGAAGCATGTTCTACTAACAATTGGCACAGTTCTATTTTTTCTTTGTCTTTTCCATCCCCAGGATACTCTTTGATTGTAGCACTGGCCAAGGCTCTTTCTTGCAGCAATTCCTGCAGATCGTATATCGGTATTGGCTGCTTGCAGGCCAGTGTCGGTCATTTGTAATGGGAATTATCGGCACGTTGTTTCCGGAATGCCACAGTTATAATGAGGGCCAATGTCTCAGGACCTTGTCTTTATTCACATACCATATGATTTTGAATGGGCATTTACTCCAGCTTGCTTTTGAATAGCACGTTATTTTGGGAGTGGGCACTCACTGGGCTTTCACTTGTAGGAACATGACTTTTGATCTTCTGGTGCTAGCGAACTGTGCTGGTGTTGGATAAGTGGAGGAAAAGCAGTGCAAGGTCCAACACAGCCCCCAGAGAAGGGGCACCTTTGAGTGCACGTCTCAACTATCATTTCCAGGTGGGTGCTGCACGCTCTGATGTTGTAGAGATTTTTCAGTTGTGCAGGATAGTTGTGTGCCAAGGATAATTCACCCTGTCGTATCTTTGTTTAATACAAGTTGAACCTCTCAGTGCAGCATGCTGCTCTCCAGGTGTATCAGCGGGTGATCTTCCTTTGTCTCTCTTATTTCAGGGAGAAGCACGGGTCATTCCTAAGCGAGCAAGAGAAGTCCACCCTTCTCCTTCCCAAAGAGGAAATTGCGGTTGGATGTGCCGCCATTGACTTCCTGCATGACCTAGCCCAGACAGACATCAGCTCTGTCTACAGACTGGGTAAGTCTTTCCCTCTGGAGCCAGGAGATGGCGCTGTGTTGAAACTCTATGGGCAACATTGCTGTGTAAGCTGGTTCGTTGAGTCCACCTTTAGTTCATGACATCACCACATTCTCAATGGCCCACAACCAGAGTCCTTGATTGGGCCTCAATGCATAGCGGCCAGTCAAGCATAAAGGAATGCATACCCCCTCACTCTGTTTCCTCTAATTCTCCCTCCCTAGGGTTGGCCCTCCCTGTGGTCCACAGTGCCTCTGTCACATTCTCCCTTTACTCACTCTCTCTTTAGTGCACTTCACTCTTTTCATCCCCCTCACTTCCTAGTCTGTTACTCTCACCTTTGAGTGGGGTCAATTGGCTGGTCCCACGATGACAGGCATCACCATTCCCAACTCGGGCCTGGACCAGTTCAAATATGATCATATTAGGTCAGTTCTTACAAAGCCCTTTAGAAAAAGGCCAATGAATAATGGACACAGCTACACAAATATAACTTCAGAGCTTTGAAACCCAAACTATGTGTATTTGTACTTTCCTCACTCACAGCTGTATGTACTTATGACCGACACAACAGAAGATTTAAAATTATCCTAGAAATTAAAGTGCGCCCTTGGAGGCCGTAAAAATTGGTGGTGGTTTTTACTGTGTCCTTAGCACGCCTCTTCTTTCCTCCCGTAGACGGAGCAGAACCCGTGGGAACTCTCCTCCATGCGGCCTCTGGTGAGTAGAACAAATTGTAACTATCACATGTGCATGTGAATGTTGGCACAGTGTTTTTTGTTTGTTTGATGAGGATATGATATGATATGATATGATATGGCATTTAAAACACGCCTATACACAAGTGTTTCGAGGCGCGACGAGACAAGGGCGGGGGAACAGAGGGAAGACAGACAACCATCTTACTAGGCCAGGTGTCATTCAGATCGCGCAAGTGCATGGGAAGGGGGAAAGGGAAAAGTGCATGGGGGAAGGGAGAGGGGAAAGTGCAGTACATGGGGTAGTAGAATAAGTAGATAAATACAACGGCCGGATGGTGGCAAGTGCAAGGTAAGAGCAGACATAAGTGCTGGTAGGGGGACTGTAGGGATACAGAATACAGTCCCCAGGTGCAGGGGTTGCCAGTGAGGCACTGCAGGTGGCCAAGTGGCGGGGCCTGGGCCCGAGGTCAGAAAGAATGGCCAGGTTGCCAGTGCGGATTCAGCCAGCAATTCAGCAGGGGAGAGGGGGAGAGAACGCAGAAGCAAAGAGGAAGGTTTTGAGGTACTTCCGGAACCGGGGATGGTTCTCCTCAAGTTTCAGGGAGCAGGAAGGTTGTTCCAGAGGGAGGCCCCTGCCGAGGAGAGAGATCTACCACCAACTCGTTGGATGTGGCTGTCCCATTGAAGTGCCCCTTTTCTCCCTCTCCAAACCGAGTGCTCTGGTAGGTTCTTGATTGCTGGTGATCACAAGGGGTTCTGTTGGGTAATTTGGATATGACTAAACTCAGTGTTGGGGCATAATCATCCACAACTGAGGTATGAGTGGAATGTGACTGACTCTTCCTCAGCCCTACAGGACTCTCATGTTAAATACTCAAAGTCTTCAATCAATTTAACAGTAGAGAGCTGGTGTCTATTGTTGCTTGCACTGATTGCTCTCCAGCGTGTGGTCACTGCTTGCTGGCCACATTGGTATTTAGCAAGAGGTGGACATCAAACAGTGGCCACATGTTTACAAAGGCACTGTTTCTGGATATTATTCAGTACATACAGAACATACCTCAAGTCACTATGCCATTTGTGACCAAGATATGAATGTTTGATATATTTAATGCATGCTATTGTTATTAAAACCATATGTTAGTTCTGCTGAACATTGCATTACAGGGGCCTCTTCAAGGACAAGACACATATCGACGATCTGTATTGTTTACAGGAGCAATTATTAATTAAACAAAGAGTGAATATAATACATAACCTTTTGGGTCTTGATGCGGTCCCAATTTAACCTGAGATAGATTTTGGACCAGTATGACCCCTAGCCATTTTGAAATGTAATATCACTCCTTCCACTTAACATAAAAGCATACCCCTTCTCTAGGCAACTAGCTGGTACGCCACATTATCTGCTCTTAACATGGATCTCTCCCTGCACTAGGCAAGCACCCCCATATGATAGACCGCTTTGCATGGGGCTTCGGCATCCGGCCACCCAGACTTGGCAATGAGTCGGTTGCATTCTATCCTTTTTGGTTAGGGATATCTTGTCCCCCAATAATGCCCCATATGCCGTCCAAGAAGGGTGGGGCCAGGATTGGTGGCACTGTAGATTGTGCCACATCATTCCCTTTTTAAAACCAAAATAACCCACCTGCAAAATGCCATCTGTACTGCCAGGATCAACGTTTGTGGTAACTTCTACTCCAGACCTTTACCCCTCCTCTAGTGGTTCCAAAGTACACCCAAGCCATGATTATGTTATGTTAATAGGATTATCTACTCTGCCTAAGTCCCCCATGGTAGCGTCATGGCTCGAAGGCTTGTCTACGGAGTGGCATGCTGTGCCCACACCAGGGTTTGAGTTTTCCAACTCTTTGTTTTCTGATATTCATGCTAATGTATAGCAAGCGTTCATTGTGGCTCACAAAGACGATCCCTAGACAGAACTATAGCGCTGCTTCGTTCCTAGTGAAAAACAAGCGCCAAGCTGTTCAAAAACCCGTCATTACTGGCCGGCATCATTGCTCCTCTTTTTTCTTTCAGCGTGATCTCAGATGTGACTGTTCCTCATTTGAGGAATTGTTAACCTATGAACTCTGCGATGGATGCTGTTCTGTCTTGCATTCTAAATGATCATACTGTGGTTTTGTCACCAGTCTTTATATAAATAATGTATCTACTATTAACAGGGTATCATTTCTATGAAACATAACAAGCAGATTGAGCTTGTTCCATCAAATAAACCAAACAACTATTTTAAGTCAATATGAGAGAAATTACCAACGTAGGCACCCTGTCCAAATTCATGCAGGTGGTGGTAGACACTGTTCAAGAGTACACGTACTCCAGTGGCAGCCATAGCATGGATCACGCTGCAGCCAGGGCTGGACTGGAAGCCATAATTGGCCCTGTTTTTTTTTCTTTCCAAAGTGACCCTATATTTTACTGAACGAGCGAGCGCAGCTGAAGAGCCCAACCCTTCTAAGAGGGGTTGTTTGCTCCAAGAAAATGTAGAATCTTTAAATAAAATGTGTCGAAATGCTGCATTCAAAGAAGGGTGCAAAATGTGCAATCACCACTAGCCATTGGCTAGTGATATTTGACTATTGGCGAGTAAGAAATGGTGTGTTGTGTCTATGTACAGAATGGAGGTGGCCAGTGACTTTTGTATGACATACATTTTTGCTCCCTCGTTAAGGCATATTTTTAAACATATAGGGATTAAAAGGTCAAGTTTTAATCACATCCACAATCTTCTTTAGATTGTTTTCTCTTCCCATAATCATCACCCTTTTTATCCATGGTAAAAACGAAAAATGTAAAAGAAAATATCCTGGATGAAAAAGCTTCCAACTTCTGGTTGAAAACCTATGATGATCTGCTCTTAAACCTTGACTCCAACACTCCTTCTGCCCTTATCCTTCTTGATCTGGCCTCTGCCTTTGACACGGTCCATCATTCCATCCTCATAAATCAGCTCAGTGATACCGGGGGCATCTCAGACTGGGCATTGGATTGGTTGACCACTTTCCTCTCAAATTGGACCTTCCAAGTCCAACTGGGCCCTTTTCTCTCTGCCACTTTACTCTCGGCTTGCGGCATCCCACAGGGCTCTATCCTCTCGCCGTGGCTTTTCTACATTTACGTTGACCCTCTTGCCCAAAGGATCTCCACCTTCTCTCCCCATTTCCAGTGTTATGCTGACAACACACAGCTCTCCTTTAAGCTGTTAAGGATTTCAATCAGGCGATGTACACCTTAGTCTCAGCCCAGTGTGCAGTGCGCAATTGAAATGCTTAGGTTAGATTAGATTCAATATTGAGATGATACACCACTCACATCATACCCCCTTTTCAAATACCCCGGGTCCCAATGGGCCATGAACCAGGCTGGTTATAAAATCTAATATTAATTTTTTTATTTGAAAATTAAAAGAAATCATACACATTTTTATATGGGGCAGCAATCACCAATGGGGTGATAAGAACAATAGGAATGTAAGCAATGCACTTAGTTTAAACTTCTTCTTAGACAGCACTTGAGTTAGGATTTCCCCCTGCAACGTTCCCACAACCCACAAATAATACATTCTAAGTGCATAAACAGAAACAGCAGGTAATCGGGAATGACAAATGGAAAACAGCATTAAAATCCGACTTTCCCTCCCCAAACAAGAGAGAAAAACAGATTTTAAACCCTGGTAATGCTAAAATGACACTTTGAATAAATGAATTAATGTGTCTAAAACGCTGGAAACAAAGACAATTCTTTACTGGAGCAACACTTGAAAGATACTAGCAATCACAAACAATGGATTGAGCCAAAGTATACAATTTGAAATTAAATGGAAGATTTAAAACAGTTTATATTCAAAATGACACGCTGGAAATTTAACACACTTTTGCAATTCCCGACTGAATTTACCAAAACGGTTTTTAATAAAAACGGGTGAAATATGGCAAATGACACGGTTTTTGAGACAACGTAGGTGCAGAAATCAATTATGACAAGGACAGTTGTACTCTACCTTTGGGCATTCAGGCTAGGCTACCAGATTGAGACACAGAAAGCCCCGGGGTTGACTCATGAGTTCAACCCTAGAACCTCCATGTCTGCCCTGGCGGACCCAGCCCGATCACTCCAAACAGGATTAATAGCTCAGGATTTTACAAGAAAAAATTTATAAAAATGTTGGCGCTAGCACAAGGAATCAAAGACAGAGTGGCAAGCATGATGTTGACAACATTACAAGTTATCAGGATAAGTATAGGATGACTTAGAGATTGGAACTAAGGACAGGGCAAGGTATACTATGATTTTCTATGTTTCCTTTTGATACTCACAGTTCATTGTTATTTTTGATTTTGGACAGTCAGCGGTTCTGGTCGCCACACAGATCTGGTCTAACACAGAGCAGCCAGACAAAATCAGCGGGAAAGGGTCAGCATGGACTGGATATCAAAGGATAGTTCTTCTGGACTGGCAATTCTGGTTACTGGATAAGATAGGGCATCAGGATAGCAAGATGGCAGCAGCATGCAGTGAGTGGCAAGCTAGGTTAATTCAGGATGCTTACCGAAACACCACAGTGTTTCCCTTGGTTATTAGGATTATTTTAGAATTGAGGCCTAGCTGAAGCAGAATCAGCAATGCTTGGCCTTGTGGTTGGGATCTGGAGTTCAGATGGATAGATGCAAGATGAAGACAGAAACAGACAGGAACAGGACGCCAACGTAGGAAAGCAGGAATCAGTCTGTGTCCAGGGTCTTGTCAGGGACCGTTATTTATATCATCAACATCAATGTAGAAGCTGGGTCAGGGCAGGGTTAACTATGCCCGCCCCTAAACTACTTGGATTGGGCAGGGAGCTAGTCTCCTCCTCACTCTCGGTTGGATTTCTAAGGGGATGATGTCAGGTATATGAGGTGAGGTTTACAATTTCCAGAAACTCCCACATTTACTTTACTTAAAATCTGATTTTTCCAAAAACATACATTTATACACTTGCAATCTCTTGGCAAATTATACCCACAGTTCACATATTATGTGCATCACATTTCAGTCCAATCCTCAAATCTCTGCAACCTTGTTTCGCCTTTCTGACACATTTTGGTAATTTTACACATCAACGATTTGGCCTAAAATTCCACAATTTTATACACAAATGTGAATTGTTCCCAGGGATGTATGTACACAATTTTACGTTTGCTACATTAATACTTTCCTTGGAATCTGTCATCTTTCATAACCTCTGTTCCCCATGCGGCAATGCGTTCTATCAAGTTTTAAAAGATAGCCCACAAAATTAGGTTTAAAACTGCAACCTTTTTAAGTTTTTGCTAATTCTTGTAACAGAAATAAAGTCTTCGAGTTTCTTAGTAGCATAGTCTCTAGCACCAAAAGGCAGTCCCTTTGTTACTTGATCCTGTTTTTTTTTTCTTACTTCAACTGCAAGCAACTGTCATTTCCTTCCAGGCAAGGGGGTTTCCAGTCTTAATTGAAGGTTTTATGGTCCCTTCACACTTGACAGGTGAGTGTCCCAGGACTGCTATTGTCCAAGCATGGAGCACAGACGAATGTCTGATGAGCATGTGAACTTTCATTGTCCTATCCCATTCAAAGTTTTTCAAGCTGGCACTTCGCACTGATGTGTCCTGGATTGAGATTGTATCTCCCTTCCTTGGAGGAGTTTCATAGCTGGCAACTGGGATAACAGGTTTTTCTGAGAGCATGCAACTCCAGCCTATGTGTTTTAAACTGTTTAATTTCTAACTTTGGGTCTTGAATTAAACCAACCTATGACAGAAGATATCCTATGTGTGTACTGTCACCACTAACATAATTCCTGTACATTGCTAACTAAGCAGGCTTTCATTAACAATTGAGTTTTAAACAGGTCATTTTTTTCTCTTCAGTCAACACAGCCCATTGTTTCCACATGCGTTAAAAACTGCTATCATTTCTTTCTTTAATTCAGTTTGCAGCTCCTCAGATTGCCACTGTCTTGGCAGCTGTAGTCATTTTCCTTGCAGCAGGACTCTTATCTAAAATATAGATACATTTATCCTTGACCTGGCTCAGAGAGTAAAAAGTCTCTTTGAACTGCTTTGCCTGGATAGATTTTGTCAAGAAATAAACGTGTGTTCCCGTGCGAGGGAAGAATTAAGTTGCTTTTGATTTCTCTGAGAGTTGGTTTAACTGGGCCTTTTTACTCACAGTGGTTTCAGAAAGACAGGTGGAATTCGCACCAAAGCAGCATTTTGAAAGGGTGAACATTTTTCATTCTGAAGGGGAATTGTTGGCATTTGTAGCAATGCAATGCTGCTGGTTCCCTTGATTCCATATATATTGTCCCAGGAGGATAGCTCAGTGGCAACGTTCTCGCCTTGGAAGCAAAATGACACACAGCAATACAGGTTTGATCCCCGGGTCCACGCTTAGATACCTCTGGGTGTTTAAGTGTGTTATAAATACGCAACTAAGACAAAAACAAAAAAACAATTAAACAACTAAAAAACAAACAATTCCTGTAACAATGCCTTGATGCCTGCGGGCTGTGTGAGTGCTTTAAAAATACAAAAATAAATAAAAATTATATATGTATCAGAACACACTGGCATACTTTTTCATTGTGTCCCCTAGTTCCATTTTGCTTAAATGTGCGAGGCAAGATGGTGCAGCCATTTTTCTGTTGCTGCCAAAATGCAATTTTGCAGCTCAGTGATGTGGGGTAATGCGTTGAGTGGTTCAATATATCCCACAAAGCTTCCCTCCACTTCCTCTGCTCCCTCTTCTCTCATTCCTGACTGTATGACCGCTATTCAGACATGGTGCACTGCTAACGATCTCTGCATTAACGCCAGTGAGACTGAGAACCTTCTCATTAGGACTCCTATCCCATCCTTCCCTCCTACACTCTGGTCACCCTCAGTGGCCCCCCTCCCCACACCCTCGTGTGAGGCTAAAGACCTGGGTGTCATCTTTGACTCCTCTCTCTCCTCACCTCATATTGCTGACCTTGCCAAGAAGACCCACTATCATCTTCACCTCCCTTTCCTCACGTTCCCACAGGAATTCTGTCTCCAGAGCTCTGGTTCTCTCAAGGCTTGATAACTGAAACAGCCTCTTCCTTAATCTGCCTTTTTCCTCCCTCTGCCCTCTTCAACCTATCCAGAACAGGACGGCAAGACTTATTATTGGCCTCAAGCCCAAGCCTGCATCTCTCAACCCCTAAAATCCCTTCAGTGGCTCCCGGTGGTTGCTAGGATCAAATTCAAGACCCCCTGCATCATCCACAAGGTCTTCTGGGGCCTGTGACCTTGCTACATCCAACTTTCTCTCCCTAAATACCTCCCTGCTAGAATCCTTCAGTCCTCTAGCACCAACTCTCAGCAGATCAGGCGTTCCTCAAAGCAGATAGTGGGGGTGGATCTCTGTCTTCAGCAGGAGCCTCCCTCTGGAATGGCCTCCCTGACCCTCCCGGACTTGAGCCTGATCTCCTTAACTTCTGGAACCTTCTCAAGACCTTCCTTTTCTCATCCATCTTCTCTCTCCTGTACTGCTGCTAGTCTCCTCCTGCCACTTTAACTGGTTGTCTGTGCTCCCTTATGAGTCTTACTGGGTTCAGGCCCTCCTTCAACCAGTCTCCCTTCGCACACCCTCCTACCACCCCTTGACCTCAGGCACCCTTCCCTGACTTGCCTCTGAGGCTGGTCAACTCACGTCCACACACTATTGACCCCTACCGCCATCTTCTCCCTGGCACTTGCCCTCCCGGGCTCCCATTTGAACTTGCCGAGTCCCTTGGGGCCCCTCCCTCTGCACTTCTCCTTCTTCACCCTCTCCTTATTCCATCTCCTTGCCCCCATCTTTCCTTCCCCATGTACTTATACTCCATTTGCACGATCCAAATTTCACGAGGCCTAGTAGGACCATCATTGTTGTTGTTTCCCCTGTGCCTCCCTTCCACCCATCTTTGTCTTGTGGCGCTTTGAAACACTTTCTGCTCTATTGGTGCCTTACAAATGTCCAATAAATAAAAATAAAATTACAAACCAAAATTACAATCAAGTTTGTTGAATCTACTTTAGAAGCATGTTTGTAACAGATTAGCCAATTAAAGGCACAGCACAGCTAGACTTGGTAACCAACCTGCTGAAGTCTGGCAAAAGCCTAATGAGTATTTTTGGGGCTATGTGCATTTTGGTCTAATTAAATGTGGTCCACTACTAATAGCAGGGAAGAAAAGGCATTAGTCAGGAAAATGCTGTTGATCAAGGATCACTGCAAATAATTTGGAAGTGTCTAACTGCAAATCGACTTGTACATGATCGAGGTTTTTCTAAAGCTACACACACCATCTCTTGGCACTCTGGATCAGTCAGTGAAATGTGAGCAAGAGCAAGCTACTCTAGGATTATAATGATGATAGCTGCAACAAAGGTGTCGGGGGGTTTCTCCCGCGGTCGGCTGGGCCTTCCGCGGACCTCCGGGCTGGGAGGCCCCAACTCCTCCCGCGTATCCCAAAAATGAGTATGAGACACACACAAGAAGCAAGGTGGTTCTGCTGTTTATTGAATAACGGCAGGGATGGGTCTAGGATCTTACGCGTCCGTCCAGACTCTCGAAATTTGTGGGGCTCGCAGGCCCCTTTTTGCCTCAGTATGACGCGCTACTTGCGTCACCTGGGAAAGTTAGCAAAAAACCTATCGCCGCTCTGGATTGGTTCCTCGAGTGGTAGGGTTAGTATAGCATACGTATAGAGAACGCTGTTAGTGGTTAAGGGTCAGTCAGGTGGTATACTTGGGTTGTCCCTTCTATTAGATACTTGAAAATTGTTACACAAAGACCCCTAATGATTGGCTAATGTTAATGGCGTCAGTGATGAGTGCCCCATGTTCTAATTGGTCCACTCGCGAGCCCCCCAGCCTGGGACAATCGTTGTTCCCAGCTCGCGGTGTACCTGTCATTTGCAACAATATGTAACTATTTGTTCGTGCAGACAATGCGTGGATTTGCTCATATGCCTGAGAGCAGACCATTCCCATCGCTGTAGGTGTCCATTGGGTCATTTCATTGTTGCAGCCTGTGTCTCAAACGTGGGACCCAGGCGACTTCTCCCTCCTGGGTCTGGCACCCTGTCAGGTTTGGCTTGGTCACGTGAGGAGAGACCGTGGTTGAGGCAGAATTCTGCACATTTAAAGTTGTATTTTCCACTGCGTGTCTGGCTTTGCTTGCAGGTGTGACCTTGGCGTCGGCTGGTAGCATGCAAGTTGCAACATCGCTCCCTTGGCTGTCAGTTCTCGGTGGGCTCGTTCTGCAGGGTCAGCAATTGTACTCTTGCTCGTCCAATGTTCGTGGAGGCTCTTGCTTGCGGCCTACTTGGGCCTGGTGCATAGGTGGGGATGTTTAATGCGCGGCACTTAAGTTGCGGTATCACATTGCTTCATAGGCGGTATCATGTCTTCGTTGTATTTTCATCACAATGCAAGGGTCAGGAGAAGCGTCAGCAAGCATTTAGATGAGTGCTTTGCGTTTCTGCATTTCAAAAAACCTATGTGAAAAATAATAAAGATGCACGTCAGTGGGTGTGTCCGTCACCTACGTCATAGCACTGAGTATGTTCTTCGTGTGGATTGATGTGGGGGTGTCCAGTGTGCATGGTTGCACGGGTGGTCTTGACAGTTGGGTAGGTCATCATGGCATCTCTAACGATGTGTTTCCTTACTGTTGAAGGGCTTAGTCGAGTTCATCCATGCCGCAGGTGTCGGCTTGAGCAGGGCAGGCTGGCGGGCAGGCTGCTGGGCACATCCGTATGTTCCTGTACCAGGGTATTTGATCGTCTGGTAGATAGGCAAATTCATCTGGTGGCGGGTGTCTGGGTCGTGATCCTCTAGGCCAGGGGCGCGAGGAGAGTGGGGGGAGTCTTTTCTCCCATTCTCCCACTTCAGTCCCCCCTCTGGTCGACTTGTCGACCACAAACATATCCTTTTCCTTATCTCCTCTTACTCTCCATATTTTAGTTACTCCTCCCAGGTGTCCATAGTGGTTGACATGATCCTCAAATGACCAATACATATATATACAACTTCCTCCCGGTGTGCAGTATACCCATTTCCCGAGTAGCTCCTCGGGTTTCTTGGGTTTTCGAGCTTCAGGGATGGCGGGTCCAGGTGGTTGGTGATGATCTGTTTGCGCAGTTTTTCTCTTTCCTTTATTATTGTGTCTGTGTGCTGGTCATCATCAGTTGGCATCAAGGGGTGCATACCATCCATTTCGATAATTTTGTCTGTAGTGCGTGCCTTCCGGGCTTTCCAGAACCTTATTATAATCAATGCAGCCCCAGCCAGTATTATACATCCAACTATAATCTTCAGCCCGTCCGACAGCCATGATGGCATCCATGACCATAACAATGAAAACCAGCTATCATCCTTCTTCACTCCTTTACTTTCTTCCATCATTTTAGAGTGCATCTGGGCCAGTTGTGATACTGCTTCGGTGAGAGTACCATTGTCGGCATCGTTAGCAGGAATAAATGTGCAGCATGATTGTCCTATCTTTGCGTAAACTCCTCCGTCCATCGCTGTAAGGAGATCCAATACATATCTGTTCTGTAGTGCTACCATCCTCACCGCTCGTAGTTCCTCTTTTATCGCGTTGAATCCGTTTACTGTTGAATTAATTGTCATCATCAGCTCCCATCGGGTTATCTGGAGCCATTTAGCGTTTGCATAAGCTTGTAGTCCAGGGTGTATTATTGACGAGAAGAACATTGCGGCTCTACTGAATAATCTGTGTTCTGGTGGGATTGAAGTGAGTGCTGTTTCCGACCTTCCCCACAGGTAATTTCCTGTCAGAGGTTCTCCTTGTCTCTTTTTCCTGTTCAGGACATTATTGTTGTTGTTGTCGTTGTCCGACCCCCTCTGAGATTGTACCGATCTCTTCTTCCTCTTGTTTCCTTCATCCATTTTGGGGAAGTTAGCCATGTTCACATGTTTTTGGGGCACCACTAGTGATGGTACATTAATGTGTACCATTGTGCATATACCATTCCACAGCAGGGGCAGGGTGTGATATGCCTTATTTCCGCAGGCCCAGTAGTTGTCCATTAACACTGCTGTTCCTGCTCCCCCCTCTGGTAACTCTAACACGATTGCACAGTTGGTGTTGTATCCCACTTCCACATCTCCTCTGTGTTGGTAGCATAGCTTGGGCGCAGTCAGCGGCAGTATGCTCATTGGGTCTTCATCCTTCTCCATCCATGTCAGCATGGGTACGTACTTGCCCCATATCGTCCAACATCTGTTATTATGTTCATATATGGTGGTAATATTTTCTCTTGTTACCATGTTGCTGCTAACCACTCCTATGTCCCATTTATTGTTCATGTATACCTTTCCTGTTATTGTTACCAGTGGTCTTTCCCAACAGCCTTGTGTACCAGGAACTTCAGTGGCGTACCAGTCACAATGTAGGTATTGTAGTGTCACTTTCTTCGTTTCTCCCTTTTCAGGACCACTTGTCATGTATCTGAATGCTTCAGCATGCAAACTGCTCTTGTGGTAACTCAAATATGACTTGAGGAAGTTGTTTTCGTATGGATATGTGTCTCCCGTTTTCCACACCAGTCTCACCACCGTTCCTTGAAATCACCCTCTCGTTTGGAATAGTGCCAGATATATTATACATCGTGCCGTCTTCTCTTCTATCTCTGTGGCGACGAATGTTCGAGAAGCGCTCATAGCGTATGGGATCAATGAGCAGACATAACAGCTGTCTTCTGTTGTCTGCTTACCTATTTGGGTCATGTGCTGGTACCACATGTTGTTCGAAACGTGTGCTGAATCTGTTATGTAATTATCAATACCCTTATTATCTGAATATGTGCTGCGTTTAATTCTACTTCCCTTATGTGGAGGGTTGCTAGTACCACCTGACGTAACACCTGTTGCAGCCGTGGGTGGGGGTACATTAGGTTTGGGTGCAGCCATAATATTGATAGCATAACTTTTCTGCCATACAGTGGCAGCCAATAGACCAGTGATGACCAAAACCCCTATCATTTTTATTACAAAAGCTAGTCTCACCGGCATTTGCTCTTACCTTGCTGCAGTCCGACAGCTTATTCTTGCAACGTTAAAGTTGCCCGCCTGAAAATTCTCAATACGCTTGTTATTATGGTTAGTTGTCGTTATCAAGCCCTCCCTATCAGGTAGTCGTTCAGTGCCCAGGCGAAGAGCTGCTCCCACGCCAATCTAAGCTATCTATCTCTTAGAGCAGGTAAGTGCTGGTGAAGATGGGGCATTGATTGTTCTATGGCCAAAATAAATGCGGTGTAGTAAACACGTACCCTCCTTCTTTTTAGGTACTTTGGCCTTTTTATGTGATATACAAATTGGTGTGATAGGGCTTCAGGGTAGTTATGGTCTGTGGGTAGCATCTACTCCTGGGCAATGTACGCTGTTAGTTACCTATTTTCTTAACAATAGAATTACACACAGTACCTGCATGTGCGGGAAAGAAAAAAGAAAACATACAAGTGTTTACATGTGTATGTGCGCAAAACAATGTCCTTCAATTGGGTGGTGGCTGTAGTGGGCAGGGGGTTTGGGGTTCAACTGATGGAAGTCTGTTTACTCTTTGATCTCGTGATCATGGGATGGGCGGTGTGCAAATGCCCAGTGTCTATTTCAGTACTTGTCTCTGGGGACTCTGGGGGGTGATAGGGTATAGTGATACTAAGGTTGTCAGCTGTGGTAGACGTCTCCTTCTCCGTAGGTAATGCTGTCGCTGTTCTTCCAATGGCCCTGTCAGTAACGCTAGGGCGGGTCTGGAGTTTGCAGATCTTCACGTCGTGTAGGTGATTCCAAGCACGCTTATCCTGCAACTTCACCGCTCTCGTAGATACCTCCTCTACCAAGTGGGGACCAGTGAAGCATGGGTTGTTCCACCTTCTATTGAAGTTGCTGAGTAGCACGTGGTCACCTTTAGCAATTTTGCAGAGTCTTTCCTTTTCCAATTCTTTGTCGGCGTCTTCTTGTTGGTAACTCTTAGACCCGCCCCGCGTGCGCCCGAGCTGTTGAGATACAAACGCTACACTAGTAATCAAAGAAGACACATATTGGTACATTTCATCACCAAGAACAGTTGCAGTGTTTTCATAGTCTGTGAATGCTCTTGATGTTGGCATTAGAGGAAGGCGCATTTGACGTCCGGTCACCACCTCGTGAGGAGTGAGGTGGTGGTCAGACCCTGGCCTATTCCTTAGCTCAAATAGAGCTAGCGGAAGACAATACAGCCAACTCTTCTTTGTTGTTTGCTGTATCTTTGCGATTGCCTCCTTTAATAGGCCATTCAGGCGTTCACATATACCGTTGGCCTGCGGGTGATATGCACACGCAAATGTATGCTTGATGTTCAGTAAGGACGTGATGTGCTGAAACATTTCATTAGCGAAGTACGGGCCGTTATCTGACCGCAGTACTTCGCACACTCCCCACCTGGGGAAAACCTCCCTCACTCGAAATTTAGCTGCTCTGAAAGCATCCGCATGTGGCAGGGTCCTGCCTCAATCCACCTGGAGAATGGGCATACCACTACAATCATATATCTATTTCCTTGACATACATTGATCATATCAACGTAATCAATATGAATGTGCAGGAAGGGTCCCTCTGGCCGGGGTATAATACCTTTTATCACTTGCATCGTGTGACCGGCCGTAAATTGTTGGCATGTAAGTCAGTTGCTGATAAAATTTGTTACATGAGAATTTAGCTCGGGGCAAAACCAGTCTTCCCTAATTCGTGCTGCAATAACTTCCTTCCCTGTATGAGCTGGGTGATGGAGCTGGCCCAGGGCGGTGTTCAATAGTGCCAATGGCATGACCATCTTTCCAGTGTTACCCTGACGCCATAGTGCATCAGTTGGCGACATTGTACATCCTCTTTTTACCCATAGTTCCTTTTCTGCCATTGGTGTGACCGCCTGTAATTTCATTATCTGTGTGGCTGGGAGATGGGTGTACCCTTCTTTCATCAACATCTCTTTAGCTATCCCCCTCCCTCTCCCTCTCTCTGACTCTGGGGGGTTCCATATTTCACCAAAATACGCAGCATACTTGGCATGTGCGTCTGCTGCTTCATTCCCTTTTGAGATCTGATCTTCTCCATTAGTGTGTGCGGGACATTTGACCAAAGCTGGTTCTTGGGGATTATTTATTACTTCAATTAATTCAGCTAACAAGAGAGCATGTTGCACTGGGGTGCCGTCAGCTCTCCTAAACCCCCTTCTCCGCCATTTTGTCAACCCCGAGTGGACAGTTGACGTGACATATGCGCTATCAGAATATATAGTAACTCTTTTGTCAAAGCTTTCCTTCAACGCCAAGATCAGTGCAACCAATTCTGCTGCTTGAGCAGAATAATGCTGAGGTAACTGTACACATTTCACCGGGACACACACCAATTCTTCTGTCATTTTTACAACTGCTGCCCCAGTTCTCCTTATCCCATCTCTCTGGTCTATTGTCGATGACCCATCAATGAACAAGAGCTCTCCTCCATTTAGCGCATCCTCTTCAACTTTTCCAGTACATGAGTACATTTCAGTAGTCTGTGTACAGTCGTGAGCATAGTCACCTTCCTCAACAACTTCCGCTATAAACCTTGCAGGATTAACTGTGCTGCATCTAACAATAGATAGTTCTGGTCTAGATAAGATGATCTCATAACCTGACGCCCTCTGCGTGGTTAGTGTGGACTTAGGTTTGTTCAATATTGCAAATAGTGCATGCTCCACGAATAGTGTGGTTGGGCACCCCATTGTAATAGATGAAGATTTCTCTACTGCGAAGGCAGCTGCGGCAAGACCTTGTTCACAAGGGAAATGACCTAACATAACAGGGTCCAAGTGACCGCTGTAGAACGCTATTGGCTTGTATCCCATGCTTGTTTTCTGAGCCAACACTGCTTTCATTACTGCTGAGTCGCAATGTGAAAAGATAAGGAACTGTCGTTCATAATCTGGGGTGGCCAGTACCGGAGCAGTTGATATCGCGTCTTTTAACTCGTCAAATGCTTCCTTCATTTCCCTTGTCCACCTCAATTTTTTCTCCCCCTTGTTTGCTTCTCTCAATGCTTCAAGTAGGGGTCCTATGTATGAGCTGTAATCAAAAACCCATGCTCTGCAGTAGTTGCACAATCCCAGGAACTGCTGCAGCTCCCTCACTGTTTGTGGCAATGGCGTGTTTGATATAGCCTGTGCTCTTTGTGGTGCAATCTTTCTTCCGTGTTGGGATATCAGTTGACCAATGTTCCTGTTCCTGACAGTACTGTAACTTTTCTTTGTCTACCTTGTAACACTTTTCAGCCAATATTGTCAGCATTTTCAATGAGTCCTCCCTGCATCTTTTTTCGCTTGTTCTGCAAATTATTATGTCGTCAACATATTGCAGCACCGTACTTTCCAATTCAACGTTTCCCAAGTCCATCTGTATTACTCTGTTGAAAATTGAGGGTGACTCGCAGTACCCTAGTGGTAACCTGGTGTGTTTCCATTTTGTGTTTCTGTACGTGAAGCTTGTCAGGTCTTGTGAATCTGGATGCAGGGGTATTGAGAAAAAGGTATTTTGAGGTCAATTACTGTAAACCGTGAGGCCTCTGCTGGAATTCCACATAATATGGTGGCCGGGTTTGCTGCTATGGGGTATTCTGCTTCTACAATGTTGTTCAAGGGCCTGAGGTCCTGGATGAAACGCCAAGACCCTCCTTTAGCTTTGCGCACTGGATACACGGCCGTGTTACATGGTGATTCTGATGGTACCAGTATGCCGTTATTTATAAGGGCCGTTATTGATTCGTATATGCCCTCATCTGCTTCTTTTGATAGAGGGTATTGCTTCACTCTAGGGAGTATTGCACCCTTTTTCAGTTTTATTCTTACTCCCCTGATACTCTTTATGCAACCCACGTCATAGGGACTAGTGGTCCACAGTGATGTTGGAACTTTTGCCATATCTTCCTCGTAAAAGGGAACTGGGGTAGATGCGGGTGCTTCAAGTGCCATGGCAATTTTCTGTGCCACTTGCTTGTATGTCACTCTTAGCCATATATCTACACTCATCATAAATACCATTTCACCCTCTTCCTTGTCTTCTGAAAAGAGCTCCTCATCGGACACCTGGGTGAGCTTGCATCCCTCAGCCAGCGCTATCACTGCCCTCCATGCTCTTTCTTCCCGGTCTTGGGCATGTACTGCGATATAATCATCAGTCGCTATAATGCTCTCGATGCTCACTGAAATCACCTTTCCTTCTGGTTCATTGGCTGGTGTTTCAGGTCTGAACAGATAGGCTGCTGGCCTCCTCCAGATCTTCCCTTCTATTCCTGGCATCCATGCGAATGCCATGTCTGTTCCGTACTGGAACAGTTTGCCATCTACTGGCTCAGCCCGAGTCACCGTCTGCCCACAGTATGCTTGCATAATTTGCCGTGCAGTGAGCATGTTTATTCCAGGGGTGGAACAAATTATGCCGTCCTCCGTGAAGGAGATTGTCATATTCAACCTGCTCATTATGTCTCTCCCAAGTATGTTTACTGGCGACTCCCTTGAATATAGGAGCGGGACGGACATGTCATAATCCCCTATTGATAAGGAGATGTTATCAGTAAAGGGATCCAACCCCCTAGCCCCAGAGAATCCTTGGGTGTTCATGGCCTCACCTGACATCTTAAATTTACCTTCCCTTATGCAAGACCGGGTTGCCCCAGTGTCAACAAGGAATGATAACTTTTTGTCACCTATCGTTACCTCTATGCGTGGTTCCTCCGCACTATTAGGTGTTACCGACAGGATGGGACACACCAAGGACGTCTGTGGGCTGTCCTATTGTGGGTATAATGATTGACTACTTCCTGTGTAAGGGTTTTGTCCCAGGACATTCACCCTTCCCAGTAGTGTTTGCTGTAGCTGTGTATTGGTGGAGGTTACCTTATGGTCCTGAATTTGAGTGGGCTGCTGTACTTGCTGCACTTGGTGTTGTTGTGATATCGCTACCTGTTGTTGCGGTTGTGAATATGTCTGTGGCTGTTGTTGCGTTACTAACTGTTGCTGCGTGCTGCCCTGTGGCAGTACCTGCTGTTGTTGGTAACCCTGCTGTTCCCTTGTAGGCCCTTGTTGTCCCTGTTCTCCCCACGCTTGTGTGGAGGGTCTCATTCTACATGTGCGTCACATGTGTCCTAACAATCCACAAATCCAACATACAGGTGGTTCCCTGGTCTGCCATGGGAAACTTCCTGAATTGTCCTGGTATACTGGTTGCCCAGTGGGGTAGAAGCTTCTGAATCCTCCCCCCTGCTGTTGTGCGTTATAGCCGTATCCCCTCCCCCTCATCATTCCTCCCCTTCCCCTGTTGTAATTATAATATCCAGCTCCTGGTGTTGAGTATCCTCCTCCCATATTAGTCGTATATGGTGGGGGTGGTGGTAGCTGTTGTGCTATCATTTGTGGTGATTGTATTTGGGAGGGATCTTGTGCGGCCACTACTTGCGTGGGGTTTGGTGTCATTGTTGTGGGTGTAGTTATTAGTGCTCCTTCCATCGTGTACTTAGTCAGTTTTTTCTGCACTAATTTAGCCTCTTCCGCTTTCCTATCCTCTTCCTTTTGTTTCATCTTTTCTTGCCATGTCCTACAATGATGTACTATCGTCAGTTGTATTTCCGGCCAAGCCTTTGCTTCCATCCCCACTACTTTCTTCAATTGTTTCTGCAGCGCCTCCCGGAGCCCTTCTATTAGTATATGGTAAAATATTGCTGGTGTCTTGTCCCACTGCTCTCTTGTTTCCATACGCCACTTTTCTTGAATTTCCTGGATATAATCAACAGGATCTTCGTTCTCACGCATCTTGCGCGATGTAATTGCTCCTATGTCTGATGTGTCTGGGTATTGTACCCTCAGTGCTTGCCATAATGCATGTCTGCAGTTTTGCGAATGGCGCCCCGTCGTGTGATGTGTTTGTTATTGTGACCCCGGGGAAGCCCGCTCTCTTCCAGATGTCATCTGCTGCATCCCCCAATATTGATATTAGTAGGCCCTTCACGTCTCCTACTGCCAGTTTCTGTCCTGCAGTGTGTTTTTCCATCTCATATATCCATTTCCCCGCACCTCCACTTAGTGATGGGAGCCTGCACTTTATATTTTCCTTGTCTGCATGCTTCCAAGGGACGTATTGTGGTCTAACCCCCCCTCTCTCCAAAAGTGGCATTATGTTGTGTCCTATCTGACCCCCCGGGTTTCCCGGTGTTGAGTCCGTATACCCCTCCTCTTCTTCCGTGTCGTCTACATCGTCTGTTATGTCCATATTTCCCCTGCTCGTAGCTGTTTCCCCTCCATCTCTTCCCCTCTGTTTATCATTTCCTTTATTTGATGTGGGCGTGTGTATTCGTTCTTCCTGCCTGCGTCCAGGGAGATCTCTAAGCCTGCCAGCGCAGGGTGTGTGTTCGTGAGGGGCGGGTGTGGGTGTAGGTGGACATGTTGCACGGGATGAGTGGGGGTGGTGGAACATGTTGGACGGGTTGATGAGGGTGTAGCTGCACGTGTGTGCCTTCCCGCCATTCCTTGCTCTTCTCCCTCACTTCCCCCCAGTTCTTCCTTCCTTCTGCAGGCCCATGGTGATTCCCTGTTGGTCCGGGTGATGTACAATTTATCTAAGCTTTCCCTTTCCCTATTTCTTCCTTCTCTCTCCATTTCTTCTTCTTCCTCGCTGCAAAAGTCATCCAGGAGCGACAACCCCCAATCTGTCTTTTTCACCCGAATCGTCACTGTTTTTAAATCTATTAAATCCGTTCCTCCCGTTTCTTCTTTACCAGTTGCTCCCCTTTTGTGCTGATGTTGTTGCTACTTCTGTGTCCCTGCGTACATATTTCCTTATTTCACTCTCCCCTCTCCTATCTCCTCTTTCACCTTCTTTTTTCTCTACTATCTCTCCACCCATTTCCTCTCTTTTCTTTTTTAATTCCTCCATTACTTCACTACTCATCTTTTCCAATAGCCTTTCCTGATCTCTCCTCCTTTCCCATCTCTCTCTTTCCCGTTCTAATATGCTTTCTATCACCCTCCCTTCTTCGTATTTCTTTGTCGTTTCTGATAGTATTTTCCTCTTCCATATTTCCATTTCCTTTTCTTTCTCTTCTTCCTCCCTTTTCTTGTCGCGCTGTGCTGCTCGAGATACCCTTTCTGCTGCTGCCTTCACCCTTTCAGCTTCCCTCTTTCGTTCTTCAGTTCGTTCCCTCATTTTTTCCAACTCATTCTTACTGTCTTTCCTTTCTCGTCTTCTCTCTCTTTCCTCCCTCTCAAGCTGTTTGATTAGTGCATTTTGCTCATTCCTTAACTCCGCTAATCGTTCCTCCAAAATTTCTTCTTCTTCTCGTAACAGCTCCCCTTCCTTCCTTTTTCCCCCTTCCCCTCTTATCTCGCTCTTACTCACATTGTCCTTGTTCATTTTCCTTACTACCTCCTTCTCTTCTCCTGTTAATGAACCTCACAATTTTAATAACACCTGTGCAGCTACCCACTCATCGTGTCCTATTGCTGCAATTTGTTCTTCGCTAGTCTTCCCTTCCCCTGCGGGCATCTTCGTATAAGTTGACCCTACCGTACTTGTCGCCTCCCCTCCCGTGTAGCCACCTGTAGCTGTATATGGTGGTGGGCTGTATGCTGGTTCCGAATACCCCTCAGCCGCCCTTAATTGTTCTCTCACTATTTCTCGTAGTTCCGTTATAGGATATAACCCCCCTTCCTCCTTTTTCACTACTTTCGCTAAGGGCATGTCGTCGCCCTGTTCCTTTTTTATTTCTGTTTCGTTTACGTTGCTACTCTTTTCTCCTCCCTCTTGTCCTTTCCCCGTGCACTGTGTGCTTTCACTCTCTTTTTCCCCATTCTGTTCTTCCTCCTTAACCTTCTTCTCCTCCTTTGTTTCCCCCACAGTGAACATTCCGGTCGGTCCTGGTCGGGACCCCTGGAACATCCTCCATAAGTTAAACACCTCCACATGGTGTGTCAACTTCTTCCCCTTGTATGTGTTATGTAGATGGGTCAGTAGTGAGTGTTGGACATATGGATCGAAACTGCCATTAGGCGGCCAGGGTGTTGTCATTTTGTTGTCCGTCCCCTGTGTCCCTCTATGCTGTATTTAATCAGTTTCTCCCTATGGGGTGACATTGTTTTACAAATATGCTGTAGCGGGGTAGTGAGGGTGTTCCCCCACCCTCCCGATCCTGTCCCGTGTCACATAGTAACACTGTGTTGTTATCCTCCCTCGATATGGTAGTGGTTATCTTGCTAATAATGAACGCTATACAATTTCAGATGTTTTACCTGGCCCCGTAATTTTGGGGACTTGCGATCGTCCGCTAAAAGAAAGTAATAAAATATAGCATTTGCAATCATGTATTCTTTTCTGTCTTTGCTTCTTTCTCCTAACACCGTTACGGCCCCTCTACGGCCGAGGCGCACGTAGCCCCCTGCGGCTGCGTGCCCTGTGTGACGTGCTTATACAGCCTTCCCACTTTATTTCACCCCTCCTCCTCTTTCCTTACTCGTCGTGGCCGGCGTTCTCCGTGCGCGGTCACGTCCCCCTCTCCACCTTGCCCCGATATAATCGTTACCGTTTACCTCCGTGTCCACTCCCTTACCACTATTCTCTTCCCCACCACTCTTCAACAATGCTTCGTGCTCGAGGTATCCTATGAAAGCCCTACTGGTGACGTCACCGACCTCTTCCAAAACTACCGGTAAGCTCCTTTCACATTTCAGAAAGCTCGAAATAAGTTTTGCTATTTTATCCCCGTTAACCCCACAGCTGTCCTCTTGTTACGCCTGGAACAAGGTAATCAATAATATAATCAGACTGCACACACTGCGTCGCCTCGCATGTGATACGCCCCTCAACAGGAGGGCTTAACCAGCCAATTATCTTCCGTATTAAGCAACCAGCTAGCTACCGCCTACAGGAAAACGTCATCTATCTATCGAGTTTCTCTGATCGATCAATAGGGATCCTCATCTACTCATTGATCTATAATTGCCAATTCGTAGGAAACCGCACACACACACACACACACCCTTACAGGTGGTCGTGACCTAGGCCAATCAGTGTCTACGAGCGGCTGCACGTGATGTTTTCGTGCTCCGCCCACCCTTCTTCGTAGCGTAGCGGACTGCTCTCGCACTTGTCCAGCTACCATTCACTTCACCGTCAACACTAATTTATCAAATCTTCCCTGCGCACCTTGGTAACACCTCCAACCTCCCTTATTCCATTCCTCCCCCCTCCCTCACAATTTCACATTGCTTGTTGGGTGTGGCATACTCACCAAGTTCTCTTGATGCGGGGCCGTTCGACTGCGTGCACCCCTCCAAGCGGCTCGCCACCTCCCCTCGTCTGGACCACGTCTGGACACTCGCCAACCGCGGGCGGGATACTTCACGACCGGCTCCCGAGGGCCAATATCCGGATTGCGCTGTCCGGTCTTCTCGCAGTTCCGTGATGGTCCTGTAGTACTCAAAAAGGGGGCAGCGGCAAAGGGGGCCGCGCCGCCGGGCCTCCTTGCAACGAGAGTACTCAGAAAAATAAAATAAAAGGCAGATCTTAAACAGATCTCAGCGGTGCCTCCAACTTGTCGGGGGGTTTCTCCCGGGGTCGGCTGGGCCTTCCGTGGACCTCCGGCTGGGAGGCCCCAACTCCTCCCGCGTATCCCAAAAATTAGTATGAGACACACATAAGAAGCAAGGTGGTTCTGCTGTTTATTGAATAACGGCAGGGATGGGTCTAGGATCGTACACGTCCGTCCAGACTCTCGAAATTCGTGGGGCTCGCAGGCCCCTTTTTGCCTCAGTATGACGCGCTACTTGCATCACCTGGCAAAGTTAGCAAAAAACCTATCGCCACTCTGGATTGGTTCCTTGAGTGGTAGGGTTAGTATAGCATACGTATAGAGAACGCTGTTAGTGGTTAAGGGTCAGGCAGGTGGTATACTTGGGTTGTCCCTTCTATTAGATACTTGAAAATTGTTACACAAAGACCCCTAATGATTGGCTAATGTTAATGGCGTCAGTGATGAGTGCCCCATGTTCTGATTGGTCCACTCGCGAGCCCCCCAGCCTGGGACCATCGTTGTTCCCAGCTCGCGGTGTACCTGTCATTTGCAACAATATGTAACTATGTGTTCGTGCAGACAATGCGTGGATTTGCTCATATGCCTGAGAGCAGACCATTCCCATCGCTGTAGGTGTCCATTGGGTCATTTCATTGTTGCAGCCTGTATCTCAAACGTGGGACCCAGGCGACTTCTCCCTCCTGGGTCTGGCACCCTGTCAGGTTTGGCTTGGTCACGTGAGGAGAGACCGTGGTTGAGGCAGAATTCTGCACATTTAAAGTTGTATTTTCCACTGCGTGTCTGGCTTTGCTTGCAGGTGTGACCTTGGCGTCGGCTGGTAGCATGCGAGTTGCAACATCGCTCCCTTGGCTGTCAGTTCTCGCTGGGCTCGTTCTGCAGGGTCAGCAATTGTACTCTTGCTCGTCCAATGTTCGTGGAGGCTCTTGCTTGCGGCCTACTTGGGCCTGGTGCATAGGTGGGGATGTTTAATGCGCGGCACTTAAGTTGTGGTATTACATTGCTTCATAGGCGGTATCATGTCTTCGTTGTATTTTCATCACAATGCAAGGGTCAGGAGAAGCGTCAGCAAGCATTTAGATGAGTGCTTTGCACGTCTTGCCTTTCTGCATTTCAAAAAACCTATGTGAAAAAAAATAAAGATGCGCGTCAGTGGGTGTGTCCGTCACCTACGTCATAGCACTGAGTATGTTCTTCGTGTGGATTGTTGTGGGGGTGTCCAGTGTGCATGGTTGCACGGGTGGTCTTGACAGTTGGCTAGGTCATCATGGCATCTCTAACGATGTGTTTCCTTACTGTTGAAGGGCTTAGTCGAGTTCATCCATGCCGCAGGTGTCGGCTTGAGCAGGGCAGGCTGGCGGGCAGGCTGGTGGGCACATCCGTATGTTCCTGTACCAGGGTATTTGGTCGTCTGGTAGATAGGCAAATTCATCTCGTGGCGGGTGTCTGGGTCGCGATCCTCTAGGCCAGGGGCACGAGGAGAGTGGGGGGAGTCTTTTCTCCCATTCTCCCACTTCAAAGGAATCAAATGGCAAACTGACAAGTGGAAACAAGACAGGTAGGCATTTCAGGAAGGTACGTCCAGCTGCTATGCTAGCCTGATCATTCTTTTAACTTATGCTTCACTCTTGCTGTGTTCAAGTTTTATATGGGGTTTTGAATATGGTCTTTTCTGGGTTCACCGCTGTTCTGTGCACTAGTTATGAGAAATTTGAACTGCAGGCATATGTATTTGGTGGACATGCAATAGTGGTAAACAACCTATCATTTGCTAGCAAGACTGACTGCTATATATCCAGGCATGGTATAAGATTAGTTTCATGACATATCTCAGACTGAGAGCACCAAGCATCGGTTTTCAGTCTGCAAGTCGCAGGTTTAAATATTGACACAGCCGACCCAGACCTTCAAGGTTGAGAATCTGAGTACCATTACTCTGGAAATTAAACATACCAATTACGAGAAGCACTCTATATAAAAAAAATGACACTGACATAGCCAGCAAAAGACATGTGGTCCTCTAATTAGCACTGCCATCTTCAAAAGTAATGCCATTACAATGGACAATAGTATCATCACTGACATTATTTAATACTGAATGCCTTTAAGGATGTTGGCATTACAAGACATTGCAGTGAGTAATCGGAGAAATAAATAACCTTATGGTGTGCAACATCTGAATGGTCACTAATATTATTATTATTATTATGATTAATATTATTATTATTATTGTTGTTGTTGTTCTTATTATTATTATTTATTTATTTTTAGTTTCATATAAAGAAAACCTTTATAAAATATGATAAAACAGAACATAACAAAATATTTTTCTATCATCATGTCACAACTAAAATGTCCATGTAGTTTCCAATCAAATTCATATTCGCATTCCATTCTTATTCAATGTTAGCAAAAATTGTTAAAATACATTTTAGTGGAGTTAAATACGTTTTAGCCAAGACAAATAAGTCAAAGCAAAAGGGAAACAGGGAAAAGGATAAAAAAATAAGATAGATAATGAAAAATAATCCAAATACAATCTCTTTAGTGATCCATTGTTAAACATTTTACATGCCTCCTTTAAGAACCTTACACCACTCAATTTTAAAGAAACATTGTTCCCATGAAGCATATTGAGACCGAAACATTCCAATGATACAAATTGAGGATTACACACATGTTTCCCAAAATACAGTAGTCTCTGTGATTTAAGTGCTGGACAATAGAACAAAAGGTGGAAAAAGATTCAATGATTTGATTATTATGACAGTACCTACAGCCACCTCGTTCACATCATTTGTTTGAGTCTCATAGTTAAGATTTTGTTTGTTGGCAAAACATTAAAACAAAAATGCATAAAGTTGTTTCTGATCCATTTACCCAGAAAATTGATCAATTTGGGTTGAAGTGTACCTAATTCCTTTTTATAGGAATTTATGTGACAATAAAAGTTTGTGCAGGAGGTGGCGTCTATCGTTTTAGACCAATCATGGAAGCGTTTTTTCTTTTTAATATAGTTAGGTGTATTTAGCAAAGTACTCTTTGGCGACACAATCATATCCAAAATAAACAGACACCTTGTATTTAGTTCTTTGATATATATACTTTATTGCCTCTACCCTCCGTTCCTTTAGTACCCAGAAGGCCATAAAGATTTGATGTCGGCTCTGACCATAGTTTCTTCATTAGCATTAACTTCCTCCATTCCACCAGCTTGGAGAGTGACTGAAGGCCCAACCGTATCTAATAGCCAAAAAAGTAATAAAACTTGGTAGATGGAATAAACCCTTTCTCCATATTAGGGCCTCATATCGTTCAAGTTCGCTCACTATCCAGTCAGGCAAAAGTTCCAGACCATAAATTATTTGGGGATGACCTTAGCAACATAGTACTTCATAGCCGACAAAAGCAAAAATTCACCACATTTATTGTCCACATTGCCCATCTGCGTATCTATTAATGTTGCTTTATTTTTCAAGCAGATCCTATAGAATCCTCTGCTAGGGTGAGCCACAATTGGTATCCCAAATAAACCATGTTATTGTTCGCTTGAATCTTGGTTTTATTAATTAACCAAGTAAATGAGCACTTCTTTTGAATTCTACTTAGCTTTAAAATAACCGTTTGGTTGAGATTAATAGCCAGGTTATTTAGCTCCATGTACTCCGTAAAGCTATTAATTGATGTCTGTAGGCCAATAGGGATCACATCCATTATTATGAAGTCGTCCGCAGAAGCGGCCCATGAAATTTGGATATTGACAATTTTTGGTGGAACTAAAGATGCTTTGCTTAGATGACTTCCCACATCTGCTACATACAGATTAAACAATGTTTGAGCAAACAAACGCCTCTGTTTTAGACCATTGAATGTTGGAATGGCTTTGGATATTAGACCATTTTGGTTTATCCTCACCCTAACAAAGGACTTTTCATGAAGACTTACCAGAAAATTCAGCAGACCCGAGGGCATAGCCAGCAAATGTAGCTTGTGCCATAACTTTCCCCGATCTACCAGATCAAATGCCTTAGACAGGTCTATTGAGGCAACATACACTGCAGTGTATGCTTTCGTGATGTCAATATCATGTTGAAGACAGGTCAATAACAGTGCTCCACAATCAGTATCCATACCTCTCCGAAAACCGTTTGTTGCAGGGACGTTAAGGTGAGAACTTAACGCAACAAAACTCCTGAAATTCAGCTAAAGCCACCTTAACTTTGCACAGCCTAAGACCACAATGACATCACTTTTTACAGTGGCACCTTATTTTGTTAAAATATACAGTGGGCATGGCCAAACATTGTTGCCACAGGCAATGGCTGGTTAGTGTTGTACTGTAATCAGTGATTCCATCAGTGATGTCATAGAAGATGTAATTAGTGATGTCATCAGTGATGTAATTGGTAATGTTGTGATGCCATCATTGTGGTCATATTGTGGTTACATCACTAATACCATCATACATGGCATCACTGATGACATCACTGGTGCCATCAGTAATAACATCATATAAGACAACAATGATTATTTAACTAAAGGCATCTGACATAAGATCACTCTAGTTACTTGCACATATTTAGAACACTGTTACGTTTCCACATATGTAATTTTAGCAATTTAGATGAGTACATTGTGAAAAATAGTCAGCAGCTGCACATACATCATATCACTACTTGTGAAGCCTTCATTTGTACTAGTTTGGTAAAAGATGATATCTGAATTGTAAGGATGATGGAGTGAGAGATAGAAGAGGCCCACCAGGGTCGGACTGGGAAAAGAAATAGGGCCGGACACCCAAAAAAAAAGTGGCCCACCATGCGCCTCCAAAAAGTGGCCCACCCCGCGCCTCAAAAAAAGTGGCCCAACCCGCGCCTAAAAAAAACGCCCTTAAACCATCATCCGTGAATCGCCTACCACGCTTCTCACTGCGCAAACACAGATGTTTCTACAGTATCAGTGCCATTAATGAAACACAACCTTTCAACCCTTGACAAAACAGGAAGTGGCATCAAAAGTAGACTAATATGGTTATGATTTCACTAACGTGATATGCATTTCATACAACAATAGATCACTCTATGTATCATTAATATCTGTGTGTTTAGATCCATATTGTCAAATTACTGTGAAGGCAAGCAGACGTCCAAGGCCAAATAATAATATGTTATTGTATAGCACTTATGCTTAAGCTCTTTTTTATAGAACAAATATGCATACAATATCACCCAACCTGTGTTGGTATTCATTTATCAACCTCAGAAGAACGAAAGGCTGAGATGGCCTTGCTGGGATTCAAACCTGCAACCTGCAGATCACACACACATCGCAGCAGCGAGCGCTCAACCCACTGAGCTATCATATCGGCTATAGTAAAATGAGCAATTATTCTGTAATGGATACCATTTAACTGGTAACTGAGATTTAACAGCAGACAAGTTCATCTGCAGGTCTGGTGCAAATGTGGCCGCATGTCAAGCCTACGTGCATCTCTTTTCAAGCTTCAGAATTTGGGAAAATAGGGAAAGCAGGCAGCACACTCACAGGACATCCCATACTCTCAGCACTAGTTACCTCATACATGCAATGAAAGTCTCTTGAAGTCCAGGTTTGACGATCTTTCTGGCCCTTCCCTGGCAGGGCCCAGGCTGTGAACAGGTACCTGAGAAAAAGAAGCCATGGTGTGCTTGAGCCAGATTAAATTGAACCTTATTAAAGTATGGCAGGTTTGTGCCCTGCCTGAAATGTCTGCCTTCTTCTGTGCCCTGTTCATGAAAAGGTGCCAGGGGATGTCTGCCCATTTAGGTTACATATTCATATTCTTTTTAGCAGCAGATTAGTAGCGCCGCAAAGATGCCCCTAGGAGCTGCTGCTTTGCAGCCAAACACCCTGCTAAGCTCTTAGCGGAGCCCTGTCACAAGTCCTTAGTTCCACAGTAGGCTGCTGCTCCTGTATGTCTGGTAGGGCTGGGGCATAGCCATTCACTGACACCTCAACGCGGGCAGAAACTTTAAGAAGTCAACTGGGTTAAGTCATCAAATGGCCACCATAGTTGCATTTTAAACCAACAGCCCGGTGAATGCTGGGACTTGTAGTTTAATTGTTCCCATAAGTACAGAACTGCAAGTTCCATACAATGTACATTGGATTAGTCACAACTTAGTCATGTCTAAAATGTTAGTCGGGTGACACACAGGGCATGTTGCCACCCTGATGTAAGGAAGAGCTAGCCACTGGGATAACATGGCAGGCTGGTAGCTCTGAAAGGCCGGCGGGGTGGGGTGGAGTCAGCGACGTGTTGGGTGCAGCGTGTGCAGATTTCCCCTTCAGGTTGAGCAGCATTTACAAGTGTTCCGCCAAGAGCTCGCTCTGCGTCACTTTTCAAAGTACTTATCTATAGGAAGCTGGTAATACCCAGCCACTCAAGTACTGCTAAGATGATTCTGCTGGTTAAAGCTCTCACAGGAGTGTGCTAGTGTTTAAAATGAGTTTCGTTGCTCTGGAGAATTGCAACATCTGCTCTGCCATTGTGTCATTTTGATGCCCTGGGGTTTGACAGTGATGTGAACAACACGTTTATATGTTTTAAAGAATCTTGAATGTTCCAGAAGATCCAGGTCCAACACCAAAGGAATTTGGCATGTCCCACTCCCTCCCCGACCCCCGCCCACCCCTACCCCTCTCCTTCAGATCCGCCAGAACCCCTGGAGACAATGTAAATTGAAACATGAAGGGTATACATTTGAAAAAAATACCTAACATCACATACAAGTTGGATTCCCCCATAGGCATATGTATATAATATAGATAGACAACCAAAGACAGACAGATAAATAGAGGGTGAGGGAAAGAAATGCATGCTTTTTCACTAGATTAATAAATGAAGGCCAACCTCCTTCAAGGCTCCTGCCCCCCACCCCCGCACCCCCACTTCCCATCGTTTAGCCCGGGGAAGCCAGGAAGTGGAGATTTTGGAGCACTGTGTGAAAACTTGAATATAGTTGTGACAAGCCTCTTTTCAGGCCGACTTTCCCTTCTCGGTCTAATTCCACCGAGCGACATCCTCTGACTAGCGGCTTTAGGGTATTTTATGGCGGTGCCCGGCCACTCTCACCTGTTGACTTCCTGGGTGAACTTGCTTTTTAACAGTGAATTATGGGCTCATGAAAAGTGCTGGGCGGAATCTCGCGCGTGTGCAATAAAAATCATTTGCACAGTACACGCTTAAAAAGGAATTGTTTCTTGAAGAGTAAATAATCCTTCTCACTCCACTGTGCATTTTTCTCCACCTCGGTGGGTGAAAGACTGAGTTTGATCAAGAAGCCTACAAATTGAACGCAACATACATGCCAAAATGCCCCATGCACTGATGCCAGTCGGTAGAACCTAGTCCAGTCCCAGGTTTAACTTTGCATTCTGGGATTTGTAGTTCCGGATTTCCACATTGTAGTACAAGTCCCAGAATGCAAAATTAAAACCGGGACTGGCATCTAACTAGAATGGGACATTTTTGTTGCATGTATAAGAGATAAGAATGGCACAAACTCAATCCACTGAGTTATCTTACATCGTCCATGTATACATATTGCATGGTAGCTTAGAGTCTTACCTCAGCTCAGGGCCATCTCTCTCCGTCTCCGCTGCTAGGTAGCTGTGGCGCGCGCCTGTGGCTGTGTGGGAGGGTACTACTAGGTGGCTGTGGCCTGGGCTGTGAGGGGCGGCCCGGGCCGGCCGGCTAGGCTAGCTGGCTGCCTGCCTGTGTGCCCTGGGCCTCTGGCCTCAGCTTGCTGCTACTGCTGGAGTGGCTGCTACTGTGGTCCTTCTCTTCCTGACTCCTGGACACTACAGTACAGCGGCCTCCGACACCCCCCACGGCCCTCGTCCTCCTGGTGTCACTGTTAGTCTGTGCGCTGCTCTCTTTGCAGCCCTAGTCCAGTCCGACCTGTTTGTCTGAGTAGTGAGTACTGTAGACCGGGTCAGAGGCCCAGGGAAAATATAGTCAGTCATGTGACGTGACTGAGGCTGGTGGTGGCACAGAGTCTCGTTGGCTGCTGCCTGCAGCCACATTTTCATTGGCCCAATGGTCCGCCTGTTTTTCTGGCGTCCCCCAGGCAGGCACAAGTTGCTTTTCAACTTTGCAAAAGTGCAACAAATTTGCTGCTTTCTGCAAAGTTGAAAGCAACTTAATGTGTGCACCGCTGGGCACAGCCAGGCCCCGCCCAGCCCAGCCCTGCCCTGCAGTCAGCCTCCAGGCTCCAGCAGCCTGCCCAGTGCTGGCCCGGCTGTTAGTTCATTTTGCAAATTGCACACTGTCTCTCTGAGACCCTGGCTTACTTGAGTGAGCCGGCTCGAGCAGAGCACAGCGGCCCCAGCCCCCAGCCCCCTGGAGTGGCGGCACCTTCACCCCCCGCCCCTCTAATTTCCATGCATGATGCATGCATCATAATTTATGATGCATACATCACATCATGCATGCAAAATTTCAATCATCAAAGCAAGGTAACAGTTACCTTGCTTTGATGATTTATATGCTGCCCCTGTGCCCCAGCCAAGCCGCCCCCTCCCCCAGCCAGAGTGTGGGAGTTGATCCGCCGACGCCGTCCTGTTGGCTTGGCCCGCCCCGGGCAAGGGGAATGGGATGGGATCAATTTAATGCTGCGGCACGCGCGATCCCGGCCGCAGCCAGGCACACACTGACTCTGACTGCACACTGCGGCCCAAAAGGCTGCGGGCGGCTGCACTGCAGGCAGTTGTGTGACACACACTCTATATTATCTTAATAAAACAATTTAATAAAAAAAATATTCAAAAGAAAACCAGCCCCAGGCGTGGCCAAAAACCGGTCCCCTGGCCTCCACACGTGATTTCCTATCGGCCATGGGCCGATTGGCCAATGGGGCCAGTCCGACCCTGAGGCCCACTGCCCCATTGAGTTGTATCCCACCACCCAGGGCGAGATTAAAAGGAGTAGGAGAGTTAGATGGCAATAGAGGACACATTGAATCCCACAGCAGGGGCTGAAGCAGGGCGCAGCGGCGTCAAGGCGAAAAGCATAGAGTCCAGCATAGAGACAGCAGCGGCTGTCCAAGGTCAGGGTCTGCGATTGAAGGACCATCCATAAACCGGAAGAAAACTATGTCCGCGCAGGATTTCTACTCGAGCCGCTGGTGAGTGGAGAGCTGATGTCACGAGTGATGTCATCAGGGAATTTATCTGTGATGTCATCATTTTGATCATAGACTGCACAACAGGGGACACAGAGTTAAGGTTAATTTAGCTGAATCCCAGTGGTTTTGTTGCATTAAGTTCTTACCTTAACTTACCCGCAACTAATGTTTAACCAGAGTTATTGTCGCATAACCAGGATTGTAGTAGAAAACGGGATAGGAATGAAGGTGTGTCACACAAATAACCAAGGTTATTTATGGATAACCGTGGTTATTTGTAGTACATTACTATTATCAGGGTTATACTAACCGTGTTTATGGAGATTTATTTTATTTTTTATTAAAAGAGTGAATGTTAAAAAAATGTGATTAATACAAAGAAAGTGGAATCTTACAGCTACAGTGAGGTGGGGGTAATGGATGTGGTCAAAGACTATGGATGCTACGTTACTTTAAGGAACCAAATAGTGCAACATGTACAGTGGCCAGAGCTGAAGCCATGGCTAATGGGCCCCACTGAAACCTATTGGGGCAACATGTCAAGGGACCACAGCGAAAAGCCATGGCTAGTGGGCCCGCTTAGGAAACCTATTGAAGCAATCTGTAGAGTGGACATGGCCGAAGGCCATGGTTAGTGGGACTGGAAGAAAGCTATTGGGGCAGCATGAAAAGGGGCCACGGCTGAAGGCCGGGCCAATGGTCATGGGTGAAGACCATGGCTAGTGAGTGGGAAAGAAAGTTTGTGTTTCAAAGGCCATGCTCACTGGCCAGGGATGTAGGCCCTCGCTAGAGGGCCTGAACACCTAGTGGGTCTAAAATAAACACATTGGTGGACCATGTACAGCACACATGGCCAAAGACCATGGCCAAAGGGCATGTCCAGTGGCCCGTTAAGCTACGATATACCAAAACCCTTTAAATTCATGAAAGAAACCTTAGTTAAATTGCTGTTAAGTGGTGCAGTTTTAACGCAAAAGAAACCTTGAAATTCAGCAGCTTTGGGAAGTTATGGCCAGCTCATCTCGGCATGTTCCCGTTCCAGAGCTCATAAGCACATACATATTATAAGAGAATGGATTCACAATGAGATACAAAATGGCATTATGGGGAACATAGCATTATGGGGGACATCAACAGGAATGAGCTTAATTAAGCTGGTTAGGACTTCCTACAGCTGCTGAATTTCAAATGTTTTGTTCCGTTATAGCTGCACCACTTAACTGTACCTTAACTAAGGTTTTTTCAGTGAATGTTATAGTGCAGCTGTTGCCGCACTATAGTTAAGTTGAGTGTCGAGAAACATAAGAAACCCAAAAATGTAATTGCTAATAACTTTTGACTTGTATGATGGATTTTGCTGATATTTTGCAAACGAAAATGTTGTCACAAGCCCCCCATTGGAAATGTCGGGAACGATTAGTTAAAAAATGAAAAAGCGGTTAAGAAAGCAACAAAAAAAAGAACTGCAACAGAAAGTTCCATTAATTTCCCGCAAAGACCAGTTATAAAACAACTCCCAGGAGTATTCTGGGGTTATTCCGTCCAGTAGTTGTTAAAATATTTGACAGAGAAGGGGTGCCTATTTTTCCAAAATTGTAGCTATATCTCCCATTGTGTTTTGCAGCAGAGAGGCTTTTTAGAAATTAAAAAGTTGCAATATTTTTTTTTTCGATGCAAGAGATTTTCGCGCAAATATCTGAAAATGAAAAGTTGAAAAAATGCCTTTTATAGGAAGAAAAAGGAAGAAATGCCATCAGGCTAGGGTTGGGGAGGACACCATGTGAAATTGGGAAGTTGGAGGGGGAGATGTTTTGAATGGGGCTGGGGACCAAGTTCAGAGCTCAAACGTTTTGGCATATTCTGTGTTATTTTTGTGTGTGTCCATAGGCTGTGCTTTGGTTGGTGTGCCCGATCGACATGTACAGTGGCCACGGCCAAAACTGTGGATACCTAGTGGGTCTAAAAAGAAACATATTGGGTGAACATGTAAAGTGGCCACAACCAAATGCCATGGCCACTGGCCATGGGTCTAATCCGTGGCTAGTGACTCAGTAGTGTTTTAAAATATACAGTGGGCATGGCTGAAAGCCCTGGATAGTGGGCCCGAAAGACACATATAGTGGCCATGGCCAACCTAGTGGGTCCAGAAGAAACATATTGGCGAAACATGTACAGTGGACTAATCACCATACACGCCTACACTTGGGTAATGTGATACCAACCAGATCCAAAAGAGCTCAGGTATTGGCTGGGACACCTATTCCCACTGAATGAGAGTAAAACAAATTCAAGTAGTTTGTCATTGTACTGCTTCTATGAACATTTAATAGGCACTGCGTTCAAATGATGCTCTAAGGGATATAAGTATATGGTGACAAACTTCACGATTTGATGAAAATGTGAAGCTCGAAATGTGTGTATGATTCTGAACGGTATGAAGAGGGGCATTTCTCCATTAGACAACTCTCAGTGTTATGTTTTGGGGAAAAATTCATATTAAAATAAAATTCCCTGACTGTTGTTTATATTCAAGAATATAGCGCAAATTTCATAAAAGAAGGTGCTTAAGAACATGTACTATCAAATGAGATCCTTCTTGGGGTGAAGGGAAAGGGGTATATTTCTCGTGGAAAGTCCTGAAAAGCAGCAGAGCTGACTACAGATTTGGTTTACAAGACCACGAACGGTATAAGGTGGCTTATATCTTGAGTTAGTTATCCTTGTGGCTGAGGTCAGGAGAGAAGACAAAATGGATGCTGGTAGAAGATGGTACTCTTACCTGGTATGTGTCAAACGTGGTTTTATGGCTGTGAACTGAGGCTGGAAAATAACTTCACCAGTGCAAGGGCGATCTGCCTCCTGTCGGTTTTGTCTTGACCATTTGCTGGACATGAGACAGGCAGACAATTTGGTGGAACATTGTTCATATGGCCATGAGCAAGAGATTACAAAGGCTCTCTTGGATAATGCAGGGAAGACCTGAGGCCATAAAGGAATTGTTTGGTGTTTTAATGCTTAGCTTCCAGCTTTCAAGCATTCAGTTTAAGTTAAATCTTTAGAAAAGGAGAAGATATAATTCACTCAACGAAATTATGCAAATGACTCTCAGGGGTGTGGTCAATGCTGGGTTGAGGTATCCTGTATTAACCACGTTGGAAGGTGATATTGTGAGGACTAGTGCCCTGTACACAATGGTGAGTTCATTTATCTGGAAAAGGAAGTACAAAGACAGCTTAACAGGTGGAGTTTCTGGAAACATTTTAAGATGAACTCTTTAAAGGAATGATTCACTCCAGGTATGGCTCAGACATTAATCTAGTCTGCAACAGAGTATATTGTAGCAACAATAATGGTAACCAGCCTGGCTCTATAGTCATGGTGTGAGAGAGGATCATGGAGTGCGCCCTGCCAGAGGCCTTTCACACAAATGCAGGAGGGCCTAGTCCCAATTCTTAGGGATATCCCCTAACCTTACAGGTTGAATGGTCTATTGCCAGAGAGAGGCAAGGCAAGGCACAGGGCTTCATAGACTGACTCTTGCAAGGTGTACTCTGCCTTCCCCTTTATGTTATTTCCCCAAGCCCCAATGTTTGACACATTGTGTGTCTTGTGCATATATATATCCCTACAGCATAAGCAGCACATGCTAACACAAATCTGCTGAACACACTGCAGTGCTAGACTAACAAAGCACGTAACTGAGCTTTTGCTATAGCAATTAAGAAATTCAAGACGTTTATTTTTTCCTAAATATCTGATGGTTCACGTCTGGTCACTTTACTATTACACTGCTTAGTAATTTACGTCTCGTGTTATGTTTCATGTTTTATGTCTGCGCCCTTAAGCCTCAGGGTACCGGGTGCACAATACAAGTTGATAAATAAATAAATAAATACATAAGCAAATAAATACATTATTCTGCTTGAGGTTGTACTACTGTAAAACCTGGAGTCTACTGGGTTGGTGTATATTGTTGTATTCCTTGTACTCCCATGTGAAATGTAAATGAAGATAGAAGAACACAATGTTGGGAAGTACATCTCAGTGACAATGGGCGGCTTATACAAAATATCCTTTAATAATGAAGGATACTGAAGTCTTATCCATTATGAAGTTGAATAGTTTAAAGAGACAAAGTGTTGACATTGAAAATAACTGATCAAGCGAGAAGGCACAATGCAATATACAAAATGATATGTCACTGTATGAGAACTTCATGAATACATTACATTTTCTTAGAATCCTCTCGAGCTAAAGTACAAAATCATGACTAAAAATATAATTATATCTTTTTTTGTTTCCTTTCAGAGATTATTTCTGACGACTTTGATAGCAGTTATACGTTTGATGCCTGGCAGGTGGAAGACAATTGTCAAGGATCAACTAAATGCAGTTTTTCTGAGAAGTCAAGCCCTACTTCAGAATTTCCTTTCCCTCCACTGGACCTCCTTTTGCAGGAGCCAAGTGACCTTGATGACCCTAAGTTCTATGTTGACCTCAATGCTGAGGAGCTGGACGACTCTGAGGTCTTTGACCCCATCTTGACATTCCTTGATCAGGAGGGATATGTGCCCCACTTCCAATGCCTGTACGATCTGCCCTTCTCATGTCTTCATTCTACATTTTATGGGTTTTCTGATGAGGACCAACTTTCTGTGTACCTAGAAAGATCCAGAACTTGGGCCAAGAGAAACTGCATGACATGGGCTCACGTCAGATCATGCTTCCTTCTTGGCCGCCTCTGTGCCAAACGCATGAAGCTCTCCCAGGCCCGGGTTTATTTTGAAGAAGCCACAAATGCCTTGACTGATGGATTTGCAGACCTACCACTGCTTGCTGCTCTCTATGGAAACCTAACTGCCATTTACCTAAAACAGAAGATTAAAGAGAAGCAGGAGGCCATGCTCGAGAAGGCAGCCACACTCTTGGCTTGTTTGCCCAGCCATTGCTTCTGCACAGACAATGAACAGGAGGTGGTCACATACCTTCTCAGAAAGGCCATTATGGCTGGGAGTGCCTCCTTAGAGGTGCGTGGTTGTTTTCTCATGGTCAGTATACTTCTCCAGTTGGGGCGGTACGAGGAAGTCCTGCCCTTTATGGAACGCCTACAGTTCCTGTTATTTGCCTTTGCCCCACAAACTGGATCTGACTCTCTGGATGCTACCCCCTTTTTGAGCTATCTGTATGACAAGAAGTACATGCCACACATTGCACTGGCCTCCGCCCGACTATCTAGCCCCTCGAGTTTACGTGAAATTCATGCACATGTTTGGATTGCGGTCCTAGTGTTGCAGAACATAGCTAAGATTCTTGGATGTCAAGTGAAAGGCAACCACATCCCAGCTCAAGTCTGTCCTTATCTAAGACACGCATTGTCCTCCAGCTGTGACGATGGTGTGATAAGTATGCAGAGGACTATATGCACTATTCTATCTAAGTTGTATCTCCAACACAGGGTGTTAGGTGGATCAATTTATTATTTAAAGAATGCTGTGGAGCTGGGCAGGAGACTGGATGAGGAAAAGTCATTCGAGTCCTTGCTCTCCTTGGGCTGGACGTATATGTTAGCCGGCCAGCCAGAAATGGCTTCTAAACTAATGACATCACTTTTGGAGTCTCTGCAGGAGACAGAAAGTGTGACACAGTGTGGCGTAGTGTACAACTTGCTGGGCATAGCTTTCAAGATGGAGAACAAGGCAATAAAAGCTGCTGGGAACACTTTCCGGGCACTGACTGTTGCCAAGGAGACAGGCAACAGGCGTAACCAGGCTGTCGCCCTCGCCAACTTTGGAAGCCTGGCCTTGTCGTGCCAAGCAAGGCGACTGGCAGAAAACTATTTCTTTAAGTCTTTCCAAGCGTATTGTAAACTGCAAGGCAGCGAGGGCACAGATCCAGAGGTTGTGCGGGTTCTGCTTTGGTATGGAAACTCCTTGGTGGACAGAGGACAGCATCAAAATGGCAGACTCCACTTTGAGTTGGCGTTGAACTTTTCTTTGAAGTCAAACGATGTTAAAAGTGAGTATGGCTTTCTCTGTGGAACAGTTTGTTGGGATTTTGTATGGTATGGGTCTGTGAACCGAATCCCTAGTATATGCTAAACATGTGCTATGTGAAATGGCTAAGAGAAGAAAGAGAAGGTGGCCTGTGGTACAGAGGCCGATTGGTTGGGGTTTCCATGGATCAAGACATAAAACCTTTAGGTGAATAGAAATATATAGGAAAAGTAAAGTGCTATTAAAGAAAACCATTTGCTGATTTCATCATTGGTTTTGAAGCTGCAGAGTTTTTTATTTTGGTATCCCAAAGATATTCTATGTCTTGCTTATGACTCACGTGATAGGATGTTCCAGGTACCTTGTCATGTAAGTGGTTCAATTTTGTCATGTTAATGGATGAAGGTAATCTTTACATATATTAATCTCTGAGCAACCCCTAATGTTATGTTATGTTATCTGGCATTTATATAGCTCCTTATGTATCATTGGTATGATCTCAAAGCGCTGGTAGGTTGAACGCCCTCTGGAACACAGTTAATGTTTGAGGTAGAGTGGTGTCTTCCTGGGTTTCAATTAAACAGTTTGGGTGAACCCTCTTGGAGGCTAAGTGCAGGGGTTGGCAGGGTTTACAATGATCCATATATTTCAGGACCTAGCTGTCGAAGTGTCACAAGCAGTGCTCCGGATAAGGTGAGGTGGGAGTATTACACTCCCTATTAAAAAACGTTGTGAGTAAATGTGATTTCAAAATGTGTTTTCTCCTCAGTAAAATAATTTAAAAAATGACATAAAGCGGAAGCTTGCAAAAAGTTAAAATTATATGTAAATCATTACCTTGAGGCAGCACTTTACATTGAGACAGAAAAACAGGTTTCTCTCAGCCCAGGGTGCAGTCGCACAAGCGCCCTCTCACAAATGGAACATGTGAGCACTAACACTTTGTGCTTTGCCTGCATGCCCAAAATTGGTACAATAGCATCATACGGTTTTCAGTGTTTCACTGACATAGAACAGGTACAGCATGGGCTGCAGGAGTTCACACTCCCAGCCTGGTATAGAAAGGGCATGCCATGGATCTCAGTGGACCATGCTTTCATCACATAGAGCAGGAAATCTGTGGGTCTTAACAGTGCACAATTACCACACAGAACAGATAAGTCATGAGCCAGAGCAGTAGAGGTTCCACTTGCATAGAGAAGGAACTGCATGGGGTGGGGAAGTGCAAGCACCCCCACACTGAGCAAGTGAATGAAGGGCCTCGGAAATGCAAGCTACATTCACAGAGAACAGGCACAGCATAGGCCTCAGCAGTTCAAATCCCCATGACAAAGAGCCCAGCATGGGCCTCAGAAATCCTAGCTCCCCTCACATAGAACACAAACAGCAAAACCCCAGCAGAGAGTGCACCACCCACAAGGAACAGGAACAGTCAATTGCCTCTGCAGTGCAAGCTCTTCATTGATAGCAGCTATTCCAAACAAGTAGGGTAAAGCTGCTTCTGGAATCCGAAAAGCTCCACATAGGAATTTAGTAAACCACAATTACAAAGCATTCAACCTTAGAACAACACCTGATTTGTTCACCACTTCCCAGACTTTCTCCTGCTGGTTCACTTCCTAAGGCATGTTGCAGAATGGGATGTTAATATAGCTCAGGAGGATACGATACTCAATAGTCCTTTCATTATTCCTTTGCACACTAGATCTCTTTGCTATATATTTTCATTTTTAAGACACACACAATCCTGCCCTTTTGCACAGTAAAGCAAACATGATTTGTAATATGTTATTTGAGATTTGATAGCAGAAGTATCTGTTGATGATTAATGAAAGTCCCCATTTCACGGAACTAGTAATACTTAATGGTATGCCAGTGTAGTGCACAAAGCTGAAATCCATATCGAACCGCATCTTCAAAGCATCGCTGGGCGCCTCACATGAACATCCATGGTGAAGGGAATCCAGAAGTCCATTTTGTGCTATTGCTGCACTCAAATCCATTAAATGATCATTCCGTAACAGAATTTTACATTGATGCTGATAAGATGCCTCAGTGGGTTGTGCACTTGCTGAAGATGCATGTGCAGGCCGCCGGTCTGAATCCCAAGACTTTTAGATGAGATGTTCATCATTCTGAAGCAAGTGAAAGGAGCAACACTGAGTTGGGCAATCACTTAATCTTTCACTAAAGCGCAAAGAAGCAATTCATTCAGTGTCTTGCACCATATAAATAGTTAACATTCCAGGCAGGAGTCAAAGCTCACCTGTCACTACAGATGGGGATAGCGTGCTCATCCTCATGAGTTGCTTGTCAGTAATTGTCACGTGCGTGTTGCACTGTGGTACTGAGTCGCAACCAGAAGACTGACTCTATGACCTCCACACAGGGATCTGCAACATTTGGCTCGCCAGATGTTTTGGACTACAACTACCATCAGCCTGAGCCAGCCTAGTCAATGATGTGGGATTATGGAAGTTGTAGTCTGAACATCTGCCGAGTATCCGGTTGTAGACCTCTGGCCTAGAGCTTGGTCATGGAATGACAAAACACAAACTGAGACATCTCTAAAATAGAAACTTAAACAACTGAATGTAGTTAAAGTGCTGGATCAGAATCTTCAAGACGTGAATTCTCAAGGTGTCAATGATACGTTAGTGACATTAGTGATTCCTCAATCTTTTATGAATCCAATGCTCTTAATAAGAAAATTGTACTAAAAAAAAGCAAAATAGAGGAAAATGGGAGTTAATAGAAGACCTTATAGAAACCACCCTAGACAAAGAGAAATGGTTTCTTGACATTTCTCAAGCATTTATTAAGCGTTTGGAATGGCTAAATAACAGTTCCCAAGCATTTACGAGCATGTGTAATTTTTTTCTCTGAGAATTTCGTAAACCGCTTAGAAAATGTTCACTTATAGTTATTTAGCTAATTTACTCTGTTCGTTTCCTAGACCTGCCTGGGTACGGCTTAGAAAATGCTTAAATAGGGCCTTTTGGAAGAAGCTTTTTGCAATAGAACCTTGGAGCGTCTCTTGTACTCAATGGAATTACCAATAATGATCCAAGACCCAAATAACCATACAGACTCAAAGAATATGGCAAAGAACTACTTTATTGTCAGCTCAAATAAAGTAGGGCAATCTGGCAATCAACAAACTGTAGTCCATGCACTCACACCTTTAGTTTTGATTATACAAAGACTTTATACCTCAATACGCCTCATCTATGACATCATCCTACATGGCAAACTGTAAAACCTACCAAAGGGAATGATTGCTTAAGGGAACATATGTAGCTATATATCATATAATTATTATTAATATCACTAGATGCCTCTTATCTGGTAGGCACGCCTCGAACCACCTCTAAATTCGTACTGTGCAGATTATAGCAGAATGATGGCATTGGATTGGCCTGTGCAACATTGTATACCATATTGTCACATAGACCCTCTGATTGGTTGGCATTCTCTTCCAACCTTGGACGTTCTGCTTGTTAGCAGCACGCAAGCAAAATGAAACTCAGGTTTAGAGAACAACATCAGACTACTACCTACTTGCCCAATTAGTCCATCATCTCTCACCAGTCAGGCCCCAAGCCAAGGCTTCTCTTTTGTAGTTGACCTTACACCCTGTCCTCTGTTACTTTCCAGGGAGTGTAGGTGCACCATTATCTTTGTCTGGAGCTTAATGATAGCCCTTGTTTTTGAAATCTGAATCACATGTGAGCAGACCACGATTTTGTACATTTCGACCTTTTATTTATTCCTATTTAATTCAATTATGCTTGGTGTCATTACTCCTCTTGGCATCTGAAGACTTGGCTGCTCTACCTCAGATAAACTATCTGCATCCTTGACTGTCCAGTACTTGGCACTTACAGATGTTTTCTTCTTTTGCTTAATCTAAGAGAAATATGTCTTACATGCATGGCTAATCCTCTTGACTCCCTTTGTGCCTTGAAATTATTTTTTGATGTGGCATCCTTGATCCCAGGTCAATATACTCCTCTTTATTCCTCACATGATGTTGTTTTTCCAACGTCTCCTGACTCTGCAGCCCTGGTCTGTCTCTGAGGTAGCTTGATTGGTTTCAACATGAGTCCAGCATCCATCTTTTTCTCATGGCTGCTTCATTCACGTTATATTTTCTTCTACAGCAAGCCTCTATGACTTATCTACGTTGCGTTTCTGTGTATGTATATTCACTTTATCTCTACTCACTTATTTCTTTGGTGCACATTACGTCTTCATATTTGATTGCATGTTTCTCTCGTTACTACAGTTTCATCTTCATTCTTTAAGTATTTGCATATCATTTCAGTGCATCTTCTTGTCTTTCCTTCATGACGTCACTCTACCCTCGTTCAGTTTCACTTGGTAATGGTATGGTAATGTTTATTCATAAAACGCCTATACACAGGCAGGTGTTTCAAAGCGCTCATGGAGGGTGGAAACACAGGGAAAACACATCAGTCTGTCAGAGCCCTTGAATTTCTAAGACGATAACAGTCTGCAGAGGCAGATTAAGTGAATATGATACATTTAACAGTTTAGATATTGCAAATAGGCCTGACGGCGATTCTGTTTTTTTTTTTCTTTTCAAGTGCACATTAAGGGGTGAAGACAAGACAGAACAGACAGAACAATCTTTATCAGGGCTGTATACAGATCATGCAAGTGCAGGCATGGCAAGAGAGGGGCAGGGGACAAAGTGCATCTGGTCGGTAGAGACTGGTGAACTGCAGAGAGAGAAGCTCTCAAGGATTTATTACAAGTGCAGTGAGGGGGTGGGGTGCAGGGCCCAGAGGCAAGTGCAGGAAGACTGGCAGTGGTGCCTGGGACCTGTGAGACTCTGAGGTACACCAGGCGGCCAGTCAGTAAGCTGTATGGAAAGGAGGAAGAGAAGGAAGAACAGTGAGCTAGGTTAGCAGAGTAGGGCGAGAGAGAAGGAAGAGGAGAAGAGGAAGTCTGGAGGAGTTTCTGGAATTTAGGAATATCAGGCTCAAGACAAAGGGTGTCAAGGAGGCTGTTCAAGAGGGAGGTGCATGCTGAGGAAAGGGATTTCCCTCCACATCTCTGCTTGGAGAACCGGCTCAATTGCAGAAGGTTGGAGGTAGATGAGTGGAGGGCTTAAGAGGGACAGTATTTAGGAAGGCAACATTTGAGGTAAGTAGGTCCCAGGCCCCAGAAGGCCTTGGGGACAATGCTGAGGGTCTTGAATTTCATCCTTGCAGCCACAGGGAGCCAGTGAAGGGATTTCAGCAATGGAGAGATGTGGTCCCTGGGCTTGAGGTAAAGGATATGTCTTGCGGTTCTGTTCTGGATTAGTTGCAGAGGGCGCAGGGCAGAAGCAGGGAGGTTGAGGAAGAGGATGTTGCAGTAGTCAAGCCTAGAGAGAATCAGGGCTCTGGAGACAGTGAGCCGCTGGAGGAAAGTGAGAAAAGGTAGAACACCTCTAAGGAGGTGTAGTTGATAGTTAGACTTTTTTGAGATGTCTGAGATGTGAGAGGAGAAGGAGAGAGTGCAGTCAAAGATGACCCCAAGGTTTTTGGCTTCACAGGTGGGGGTGGGCAAAGGGCCAAGGGAGGCCAGCTAGAGTGAGAGGGGGAAAGCGGGAGCAGAGGTCCCAATGCAAACAATCTCAGTTTTACTGGCATTGAGACAAAGGTTGTTTGCAGCACACCATGACTGAATACCTGACAGACAGTCAGGATGAGTGAGGAGGAGGCGACTGAGGGTAGCCTGAAGGATAGTTGCGTGCCATCCACATAACATAAGGAAATTAGAGATGAAAGTGGCGATCACACATACCAGGGTAGCCATGTAGACGTTGAGGAACCAGGGGGATAGGTTAGAACCATGGGGAGCGCCACAGAATGAGAGGGTGATAGTCCAGAGAAAGGTACTGAGTTTGACCTGGGATGGGCAGTCAGAGAGAAAAGAGGTTAACAGAGCCAGATCCTGACCTGTGATTCCAAGGGTGTCACAAATCCGGGAGATCAGGATGTTGTGGTTAACCGTAGAGAGTCAATGTTGTCCTTGTTTGTTTTGGAAGGTCACTGGTCCACTTGCTTGGCTGAGCCCTTCATAGACCGGACTTGTCTGGCAACCTCATCAGGTGTGACGGGGGAGAGAGAGAGGAGAGTGGAAGTGGAGGTGGGCCAAGGGTGGCACAGGTGCTGGTATGTGCTCAGGTGTTAGGGGAATGGAGGAGTCTTGGGTTTTTGTGGTGAAGTGTGCTGCCAGGGCCGAGCAGAGGTCCTGGGTTGGAGTGACAGAAAAGGAGGCTGCTGCAGGATTGGCAAGTTCCTAGCAGACTTTGAAAAGTTTGGTCATGTTGCATGATGTTGCGGAGATGCAGACTTGAATAAAGACTCTTTTCTTGGAGCAGCTGCAGAGTATATATTGCCTTTGAAGGAGGCTGCAGACGAGTTTGTCAGATGGTCTACCCAACAAATTCCATTTCCGCTCAGCTGCCCTACACTTGTGTTTAAGGGCAGCGAGGTCATACCAAGAGTTGCACTTTTTGGAAGGCTTCAGTAAGACCCTCATGACAGGGGTAAGAATATCAAGAGTGTTGAAAATGGAGAGATTAAGGATAGCGATGGAGGTGTCAGGGTGGGAGTCAGCCGCAGGGATGGGAGGAGTAGAATAGGTGGAGGTAAAGGCAGCCACTGTCTCTTTTTCAAGGGCCTGGTGACAATGAAGCCGAGTGGCTGTGCCGGGTGAGTTGCTGCCAGAGGAGAGGAGAGCTTCAGGTGAGTGGATAGAAGAGAGTGGTCGGTGCAAGAGAGAGAGGTAGTGAAAGGGAATTATAGTAGTTCTATGATGTCCATTGGTGTGTGCTGCCATCCTTCTACCCTTTCAGTGTGAGGATACATTTGATACGGTTGTCTGAGTGCATATCATCTCTCATACACTCAATACGGAATTGGGACAATACCTGGTGTCACACATAGGGCTCTTCTAGTGCGTGGTCACATGACACTGATCAGTGATGTCATCAATTAGATTTGTGATGTCATCTTTGATGTCCTGGGTATTAGTCTTAGAAGTGCACAGTGGTAGCACGAGTTATTTTTACCAAGGTAGCGGGCGCCCCTCTCTCGCAAGAACAGACATGATAACCTGTTCAGTGGTTATTAACCACTTGAGAGTTCGCAGCCACTGCTTTTACTCACTGTGCCTTTCACAGATGGGAAATATCCATTTGCATATCAGTCTTTGTCCTGCCCAGGGGCAGTCCAGCACCGAAATGCAATGGCAATTCCAATCTGAACGAGAGTACCACCAGCAACCCCATACACGTGTTTCACCCTTGTTGGGGATCATCAGTGAGGTGAAGCTGATGCCTCTCTAAGCACAGTGAGAGGGAGACCACGTCTGGTTGCCCCCAGGAGACCTAGGGTTACCAATCCCAGGTTCCTTATAAAATAGTTTTACAAAGGTAGCGGGCGCCCCTCTCTCGCAAGAACAGACATGATAACCTGTTCAGTGGTTATTAACCACTTGAGAGTTCGCAGCCACTGCTTTTACTCACTGTGCCTTTCACAGATGGGAAATATCCATTTGCATATCAGTCTTTGTCCTGCCCAGGGGCAGTCCAGCACCGAAATGCAATGGCAATTCCAATCTGAACGAGAGTACCACCAGCAACCCCATACACGTGTTTCACCCTTGTTGGGGATCATCAGTGAGGTGAAGCTGATGCCTCTCTAAGCACAGTGAGAGGGAGACCACGTCTGGTTGCCCCCAGGAGACCTAGGGTTACCAATCCCAGGTTCCTTATAAAATAGTTTTACAAAGGTAGCGGGCGCCCCCTCTCTCGCAAGAACAGACATGATAACCTGTTCAGTGGTTATTAACCACTTGAGAGTTCGCAGCCACTGCTTTTACTCACTGTGCCTTTCACAGATGGGAAATATCCATTTGCATATCAGTCTTTGTCCTGCCCAGGGGCAGTCCAGCACCGAAATGCAATGGCAATTCCAATCTGAACGAGAGTACCACCAGCAACCCCATACACGTGTTTCACCCTTGTTGGGGATCATCAGTGAGGTGAAGCTGATGCCTCTCTAAGCACAGTGAGAGGGAGACCACGTCTGGTTGCCCCCAGGAGACCTAGGGTTACCAATCCCAGGTTCCTTATAAAATAGTTTTACAAAGGTAGCGGGCGCCCCTCTCTCGCAAGAACAGACATGATAACCTGTTCAGTGGTTATTAACCACTTGAGAGTTCGCAGCCACTGCTTTTACTCACTGTGCCTTTCACAGATGGGAAATATCCATTTGCATATCAGTCTTTGTCCTGCCCAGGGGCAGTCCAGCACCGAAATGCAATGGCAATTCCAATCTGAACGAGAGTACCACCAGCAACCCCATACACGTGTTTCACCCTTGTTGGGGATCATCAGTGAGGCGAAGCTGATGCCTCTCTAAGCACAGTGAGAGGGAGACCACGTCTGGTTGCCCCCAGGAGACCTAGGGTTACCAATCCCAGGTTCCTTATAAAATAGTTTTACAAAGGTAGCGGGCGCCCCTCTCTCGCAAGAACAGACATGATAACCTGTTCAGTGGTTATTAACCACTTGAGAGTTCTCAGCCACTGCTTTTACTCACTGTGCCTTTCACAGATGGGAAATATCCATTTGCATATCAGTCTTTGTCCTGCCCAGGGGCAGTCCAGCACCGAAATGCAATGGCAATTCCAATCTGAACGAGAGTACCACCAGCAACCCCATACACGTGTTTCACCCTTGTTGGGGATCATCAGTGAGGTGAAGCTGATGCCTCTCTAAGCACAGTGAGAGGGAGACCACGTCTGGTTGCCCCCAGGAGACCTAGGGTTACCAATCCCAGGTTCCTTATAAAATAGTTTTACAAAGGTAGCGGGCGACCCTCTCTCGCAAGAACAGACATGATAACCTGTTCAGTGGTTATTAACCACTTGAGAGTTCGCAGCCACTGCTTTTACTCACTGTGCCTTTCACAGATGGGAAATATCCATTTGCATATCAGTCTTTGTCCTGCCCAGGGGCAGTCCTGCACCGAAATGCAATGGCAATTCCAATCTGAACGAGAGTACCACCAGCAACCCCATACACGTGTTTCACCCTTGTTGGGGATCATCAGTGAGGTGAAGCTGATGCCTCTCTAAGCACAGTGAGAGGGAGACCACGTCTGGTTGCCCCCAGGAGACCTAGGGTTACCAATCCCAGGTTCCTTATAAAATAGTTTTACAAAGGTAGCGGGCGCCCCTCTCTCGCAAGAACAGACATGATAACCTGTTCAGTGGTTATTAACCACTTGAGAGTTCGCAGCCACTGCTTTTACTCACTGTGCCTTTCACAGATGGGAAATATCCATTTGCATATCAGTCTTTGTCCTGCCCAGTGGCAGTCCAGCACCGAAATGCAATGGCAATTCCAATCTGAACGAGAGTACCACCAGCAACCCCATACACGTGTTTCACCCTTGTTGGGGATCATCAGTGAGGTGAAGCTGATGCCTCTCTAAGCACAGTGAGAGGGAGACCACGTCTGGTTGCCCCCAGGAGACCTAGGGTTACCAATCCCAGGTTCCTTATAAAATAGTTTTACAAAGGTAGCGGGCGCCCCTCTCTCGCAAGAACAGACATGATAACCTGTTCAGTGGTTATTAACCACTTGAGAGTTCGCAGCCACTGCTTTTACTCACTGTGCCTTTCACAGATGGGAAATATCCATTTGCATATCAGTCTTTGTCCTGCCCAGGGGCAGTCCAGCACCGAAATGCAATGGCAATTCCAATCTGAACGAGAGTACCACCAGCAACCCCATACACGTGTTTCACCCTTGTTGGGGATCATCAGTGAGGTGAAGCTGATGCCTCTCTAAGCACAGTGAGAGGGAGACCACGTCTGGTTGCCCCCAGGAGACCTAGGGTTACCAATCCCAGGTTCCTTATAAAATAGTTTTACAAAGGTAGCGGGCGCCCCTCTCTCGCAAGAACAGACATGATAACCTGTTCAGTGGTTATTAACCACTTGAGAGTTCGCAGCCACTGCTTTTACTCACTGTGCCTTTCACAGATGGGAAATATCCATTTGCATATCAGTCTTTGTCCTGCCCAGGGGCAGTCCAGCACCGAAATGCAATGGCAATTCCAATCTGAACGAGAGTACCACCAGCAACCCCATACACGTGTTTCACCCTTGTTGGGGATCATCAGTGAGGTGAAGCTGATGCCTCTCTAAGCACAGTGAGAGGGAGACCACGTCTGGTTGCCCCCAGGAGACCTAGGGTTACCAATCCCAGGTTCCTTATAAAATAGTTTTACAAAGGTAGCGGGCGCCCCTCTCTCGCAAGAACAGACATGATAACCTGTTCAGTGGTTATTAACCACTTGAGAGTTCGCAGCCACTGCTTTTACTCACTGTGCCTTTCACAGATGGGAAATATCCATTTGCATATCAGTCTTTGTCCTGCCCAGGGGCAGTCCAGCACCGAAATGCAATGGCAATTCCAATCTGAACGAGAGTACCACCAGCAACCCCATACACGTGTTTCACCCTTGTTGGGGATCATCAGTGAGGTGAAGCTGATGCCTCTCTAAGCACAGTGAGAGGGAGACCACGTCTGGTTGCCCCCAGGAGACCTAGGGTTACCAATCCCAGGTTCCTTATAAAATAGTTTTACAAAGGTAGCGGGCGCCCCTCTCTCGCAAGAACAGACATGATAACCTGTTCAGTGGTTATTAACCACTTGAGAGTTCGCAGCCACTGCTTTTACTCACTGTGCCTTTCATAGATGGGAAATATCTATTTGCATATCAGTCTTTGTCCTGCCCAGGGGCAGTCCTGCACCGAAATGCAATGGCAATTCCAATCTGAACGAGAGTACCACCAGCAACCCCATACACGTGTTTCACCCTTGTTGGGGATCATCAGTGAGGTGAAGCTGATGCCTCTCTAAGCACAGTGAGAGGGAGACCACGTCTGGTTGCCCCCAGGAGACCTAGGGTTACCAATCCCAGGTTCCTTATAAAATAGTTTTACAAAGGTAGCGGGCGCCCCTCTCTCGCAAGAACAGACATGATAACCTGTTCAGTGGTTATTAACCACTTGAGAGTTCGCAGCCACTGCTTTTACTCACTGTGCCTTTCACAGATGGGAAATATCCATTTGCATATCAGTCTTTGTCCTGCCCAGGGGCAGTCCAGCACCGAAATGCAATGGCAATTCCAATCTGAACGAGAGTACCACCAGCAACCCCATACACGTGTTTCACCCTTGTTGGGGATCATCAGTGAGGTGAAGCTGATGCCTCTCTAAGCACAGTGAGAGGGAGACCACGTCTGGTTGCCCCCAGGAGACCTAGGGTTACCAATCCCAGGTTCCTTATAAAATAGTTTTACAAAGGTAGCGGGCGCCCCTCTCTCGCAAGAACAGACATTATAACCTGTTCAGTGGTTATTAACCACTTGAGAGTTCGCAGCCACTGCTTTTACTCACTGTGCCTTTCACAGATGGGAAATATCCATTTGCATATCAGTCTTTGTCCTGCCCAGGGGCAGTCCAGCACCGAAATGCAATGGCAATTCCAATCTGAACGAGAGTACCACCAGCAATCCCATACACGTGTTTCACCCTTGTTGGGGATCATCAGTGAGGTGAAGCTGATGCCTCTCTAAGCACAATGAGAGGGAGACCACGTCTGGTTGCCCCCAGGAGACCTAGGGTTACCAATCCCAGGTTCCTTATAAAATAGTTTTACAAAGGTAGCGGGCGCCCCTCTCTCGCAAGAACAGACATGATAACCTGTTCAGTGGTTATTAACCACTTGAGAGTTCGCAGCCACTGCTTTTACTCACTGTGCCTTTCACAGATGGGAAATATCCATTTGCATATCAGTCTTTGTCCTGCCCAGGGGCAGTCCAGCACCGAAATGCAATGGCAATTCCAATCTGAACGAGAGTACCACCAGCAACCCCATACACGTGTTTCACCCTTGTTGGGGATCATCAGTGAGGTGAAGCTGATGCCTCTCTAAGCACAGTGAGAGGGAGACCACGTCTGGTTGCCCCCAGGAGACCTAGGGTTACCAATCCCAGGTTCCTTATAAAATAGTTTTACAAAGGTAGCGGGCGCCCCTCTCTCGCAAGAACAGACATGATAACCTGTTCAGTGGTTATTAACCACTTGAGAGTTCGCAGCCACTGCTTTTACTCACTGTGCCTTTCACAGATGGGAAATATCCATTTGCATATCAGTCTTTGTCCTGCCCAGGGGCAGTCCAGCACCGAAATGCAATGGCAATTCCAATCTGAACGAGAGTACCACCAGCAACCCCATACACGTGTTTCACCCTTGTTGGGGATCATCAGTGAGGTGAAGCTGATGCCTCTCTAAGCACAGTGAGAGGGAGACCACGTCTGGTTGCCCCCAGGAGACCTAGGGTTACCAATCCCAGGTTCCTTATAAAATAGTTTTACAAAGGTAGCGGGCGCCCCTCTCTCGCAAGAACAGACATGATAACCTGTTCAGTGGTTATTAACCACTTGAGAGTTCGCAGCCACTGCTTTTACTCACTGTGCCTTTCACAGATGGGAAATATTCATTTGCATATCAGTCTTTGTCCTGCCCAGGGGCAGTCCAGCACCGAAATGCAATGGCAATTCCAATCTGAACGAGAGTACCACCAGCAACCCCATACACGTGTTTCACCCTTGTTGGGGATCATCAGTGAGGTGAAGCTGATGCCTCTCTAAGCACAGTGAGAGGGAGACCACGTCTGGTTGCCCCCAGGAGACCTAGGGTTACCAATCCCAGGTTCCTTATAAAATAGTTTTACAAAGGTAGCGGGCGCCCCTCTCTCGCAAGAACAGACATGATAACCTGTTCAGTGGTTATTAACCACTTGAGAGTTCGCAGCCACTGCTTTTACTCACTGTGCCTTTCACAGATGGGAAATATCCATTTGCATATCAGTCTTTGTCCTGCCCAGGGGCAGTCCAGCACCGAAATGCAATGGCAATTCCAATCTGAACGAGAGTACCACCAGCAACCCCATACACGTGTTTCACCCTTGTTGGGGATCATCAGTGAGGTGAAGCTGATGCCTCTCTAAGCACAGTGAGAGGGAGACCACGTCTGGTTGCCCCCAGGAGACCTAGGGTTACCAATCCCAGGTTCCTTATAAAATAGTTTTACAAAGGTAGCGGGCGCCCCTCTCTCGCAAGAACAGACATGATAACCTGTTCAGTGGTTATTAACCACTTGAGAGTTCGCAGCCACTGCTTTTACTCACTGTGCGTTTCACAGATGGGAAATATCCATTTGCATATCAGTCTTTGTCCTGCCCAGGGGCAGTCCAGCACCGAAATGCAATGGCAATTCCAATCTGAACGAGAGTACCACCAGCAACCCCATACACGTGTTTCACCCTTGTTGGGGATCATCAGTGAGGTGAAGCTGATGCCTCTCTAAGCACAGTGAGAGGGAGACCACGTCTGGTTGCCCCCAGGAGACCTAGGGTTACCAATCCCAGGTTCCTTATAAAATAGTTTTACAAAGGTAGCGGGCGCCCCTCTCTCGCAAGAACAGACATGATAACCTGTTCAGTGGTTATTAACCACTTGAGAGTTCGCAGCCACTGCTTTTACTCACTGTGCGTTTCACAGATGGGAAATATCCATTTGCATATCAGTCTTTGTCCTGCCCAGGGGCAGTCCAGCACCGAAATGCAATGGCAATTCCAATCTGAACGAGAGTACCACCAGCAACCCCATACACGTGTTTCACCCTTGATGGGGATCATCAGTGAGGTGAAGCTGATGCCTCTCTAAGCACAGTGAGAGGGAGACCACGTCTGGTTGCCCCCAGGAGACCTAGGGTTACCAATCCCAGGTTCCTTATAAAATAGTTTTACAAAGGTAGCGGGCGCCCCTCTCTCGCAAGAACAGACATGATAACCTGTTCAGTGGTTATTAACCACTTGAGAGTTTGCAGCCACTGCTTTTACTCACTGTGCCTTTCACAGATGGGAAATATCCATTTGCATATCAGTCTTTGTCCTGCCCAGGGGCAGTCCAGCACCGAAATGCAATGGCAATTCCAATCTGAACGAGAGTACCACCAGCAACCCCATACACGTGTTTCACCCTTGTTGGGGATCATCAGTGAGGTGAAGCTGATGCCTCTCTAAGCACAGTGAGAGGGAGACCACGTCTGGTTGCCCCCAGGAGACCTAGGGTTACCAATCCCAGGTTCCTTATAAAATAGTTTTACAAAGGTAGCGGGCGCCCCTCTCTCGCAAGAACAGACATGATAACCTGTTCAGTGGTTATTAACCACTTGAGAGTTCGCAGCCACTGCTTTTACTCACTGTGCCTTTCACAGATGGGAAATATCCATTTGCATATCAGTCTTTGTCCTGCCCAGGGGCAGTCCAGCACCGAAATGCAATGGCAATTCCAATCTGAACGAGAGTACCACCAGCAACCCCATACACGTGTTTCACCCTTGTTGGGGATCATCAGTGAGGTGAAGCTGATGCCTCTCTAAGCACAGTGAGAGGGAGACCACGTCTGGTTGCCCCCAGGAGACCTAGGGTTACCAATCCCAGGTTCCTTATAAAATAGTTTTACAAAGGTAGCGGGCGCCCCTCTCTCGCAAGAACAGACATGATAACCTGTTCAGTGGTTATTAACCACTTGAGAGTTCGCAGCCACTGCTTTTACTCACTGTGCCTTTCACAGATGGGAAATATCCATTTGCATATCAGTCTTTGTCCTGCCCAGGGGCAGTCCAGCACCGAAATGCAATGGCAATTCCAATCTGAACGAGAGTACCACCAGCAACCCCATACACGTGTTTCACCCTTGTTGGGGATCATCAGTGAGGTGAAGCTGATGCCTCACTAAGCACAGTGAGAGGGAGACCACGTCTGGTTGCCCCCAGGAGACCTAGGGTTACCAATCCCAGGTTCCTTATAAAATAGTTTTACAAAGGTAGCGGGCGCCCCTCTCTCGCAAGAACAGACATGATAACCTGTTCAGTGGTTATTAACCACTTGAGAGTTCGCAGCCACTGCTTTTACTCACTGTGCCTTTCACAGATGGGAAATATCCATTTGCATATCAGTCTTTGTCCTGCCCAGGGGCAGTCCAGCACCGAAATGCAATGGCAATTCCAATCTGAACGAGAGTACCACCAGCAACCCCATACACGTGTTTCACCCTTGTTGGGGATCATCAGTGAGGTGAAGCTGATGCCTCTCTAAGCACAGTGAGAGGGAGACCACGTCTGGTTGCCCCCAGGAGACCTAGGGTTACCAATCCCAGGTTCCTTATAAAATAGTTTTACAAAGGTAGCGGGCGCCCCTCTCTCGCAAGAACAGACATGATAACCTGTTCAGTGGTTATTAACCACTTGAGAGTTCGCAGCCACTGCTTTTACTCACTGTGCCTTTCACAGATGGGAAATATCCATTTGCATATCAGTCTTTGTCCTGCCCAGGGGCAGTCCAGCACCGAAATGCAATGGCAATTCCAATCTGAACGAGAGTACCACCAGCAACCCCATACACGTGTTTCACCCTTGTTGGGGATCATCAGTGAGGTGAAGCTGATGCCTCTCTAAGCACAGTGAGAGGGAGACCACGTCTGGTTGCCCCCAGGAGACCTAGGGTTACCAATCCCAGGTTCCTTATAAAATAGTTTTACAAAGGTAGCGGGCGCCCCTCTCTCGCAAGAACAGACATGATAACCTGTTCAGTGGTTATTAACCACTTGAGAGTTCGCAGCCACTGCTTTTACTCACTGTGCCTTTCACAGATGGGAAATATCTATTTGCATATCAGTCTTTGTCCTGCCCAGGGGCAGTCCAGCACCGAAATGCAATGGCAATTCCAATCTGAACGAGAGTACCACCAGCAACCCCATACACGTGTTTCACCCTTGTTGGGGATCATCAGTGAGGTGAAGCTGATGCCTCTCTAAGCACAGTGAGAGGGAGACCACGTCTGGTTGCCCCCAGGAGACCTAGGGTTACCAATCCCAGGTTCCTTATAAAATAGTTTTACAAAGGTAGCGGGCGCCCCTCTCTCGCAAGAACAGACATGATAACCTGTTCAGTGGTTATTAACCACTTGAGAGTTCGCAGCCACTGCTTTTACTCACTGTGCCTTTCACAGATGGGAAATATCCATTTGCATATCAGTCTTTGTCCTGCCCAGGGGCAGTCCAGCACCGAAATGCAATGGCAATTCCAATCTGAACGAGAGTACCACCAGCAACCCCATACACGTGTTTCACCCTTGTTGGGGATCATCAGTGAGGTGAAGCTGATGCCTCTCTAAGCACAGTGAGAGGGAGACCACGTCTGGTTGCCCCCAGGAGACCTAGGGTTACCAATCCCAGGTTCCTTATAAAATAGTTTTACAAAGGTAGCGGGCGCCCCTCTCTCGCAAGAACAGACATTATAACCTGTTCAGTGGTTATTAACCACTTGAGAGTTCGCAGCCACTGCTTTTACTCACTGTGCCTTTCACAGATGGGAAATATCCATTTGCATATCAGTCTTTGTCCTGCCCAGGGGCAGTCCAGCACCGAAATGCAATGGCAATTCCAATCTGAACGAGAGTACCACCAGCAATCCCATACACGTGTTTCACCCTTGTTGGGGATCATCAGTGAGGTGAAGCTGATGCCTCTCTAAGCACAGTGAGAGGGAGACCACGTCTGGTTGCCCCCAGGAGACCTAGGGTTACGAATCCCAGGTTCCTTATAAAATAGTTTTACAAAGGTAGCGGGCACCCCTCTCTCGCAAGAACACACATGATAACCTTTTCAGTGGTTATTAACCACTTGAGAGTTCGCAGCCACTGCTTTTACTCACTGTGCCTTTCACAGATGGGAAATATCCATTTGCATATCATTCTTTGTCCTGCCCAGGGGCAGTCCAGCACCGAAATGCAATGGCAATTCCAATCTGAACGAGAGTACCACCAGCAACCCCATACACGTGTTTCACCCTTGTTGGGGATCATCAGTGAGGTGAAGCTATGCCTCTCTAAGCACAGTGAGAGGGAGACCACGTCTGGTTGCCCCCAGGAGACCTAGGGTTACCAATCCCAGGTTCCTTATAAAATAGTTTTACAAAGGTAGCGGGCGCCCCTCTCTCGCAAGAACAGACATGATAACCTGTTCAGTGGTTATTAACCACTTGAGAGTTCGCAGCCACTGCTTTTACTCACTGTGCCTTTCACAGATGGGAAATAACCATTTGCATATCAGTCTTTGTCCTGCCCAGGGGCAGTCCAGCACCGAAATGCAATGGCAATTCCAATCTGAACGAGAGTACCACCAGCAACCCCATACACGTGTTTCACCCTTGTTGGGGATCATCAGTGAGGTGAAGCTGATGCCTCTCTAAGCACAGTTAGAGGGAGACCACGTCTGGTTGCCCCCAGGAGACCTAGGGTTACCAATCCCAGGTTCCTTATAAAATAGTTTTACAAAGGTAGCGGGCGCCCCTCTCTCGCAAGAACAGACATGATAACCTGTTCAGTGGTTATTAACCACTTGAGAGTTCGCAGCCACTGCTTTTACTCACTGTGCCTTTCAAATGGTTGCATATCAGTCTTTGTCCTGCCCAGGGGCAGTCCAGCACCGAAATGCAATGGCAATTCCAATCTGAACGAGAGTACCACCAGCAACCCCATACACGTGTTTCACCCTTGTTGGGGATCATCAGTGAGGTGAAGCTGATGCCTCTCTAAGCACAGTGAGAGGGAGACCACGTCTGGTTGCCCCCAGGAGACCTAGGGTTACCAATCCCAGGTTCCTTATAAAATAGTTTTACAAAGGTAGCGGGCGCCCCTCTCTCGCAAGAACAGACATGATAACCTGTTCAGTGGTTATTAACCACTTGAGAGTTCGCAGCCACTGCTTTTACTCACTGTGCCTTTCACAGATGGGAAATATCCATTTGCATATCAGTCTTTGTCCTGCCCAGGGGCAGTCCAGCACCGAAATGCAATGGCAATTCCAATCTGAACGAGAGTACCACCAGCAACCCCATACACGTGTTTCACCCTTGTTGGGGATCATCAGTGAGGTGAAGCTGATGCCTCTCTAAGCACAGTGAGAGGGAGACCACGTCTGGTTGCCCCCAGGAGACCTAGGGTTACCAATCCCAGGTTCCTTATAAAATAGTTTTACAAAGGTAGCGGGCGCCCCTCTCTCGCAAGAACAGACATGATAACCTGTTCAGTGGTTATTAACCACTTGAGAGTTCGCAGCCACTGCTTTTACTCACTGTGCCTTTCACAGATGGGAAATATCCATTTGCATATCAGTCTTTGTCCTGCCCAGGGGCAGTCCAGCACCGAAATGCAATGGCAATTCCAATCTGAACGAGAGTACCACCAGCAACCCCATACACGTGTTTCACCCTTGTTGGGGATCATCAGTGAGGTGAAGCTGATGCCTCTCTAAGCACAGTGAGAGGGAGACCACGTCTGGTTGCCCCCAGGAGACCTAGGGTTACCAATCCCAGGTTCCTTATAAAATAGTTTTACAAAGGTAGCGGGCGCCCCTCTCTCGCAAGAACAGACATGATAACCTGTTCAGTGGTTATTAACCACTTGAGAGTTCGCAGCCACTGCTTTTACTCACTGTGCCTTTCACAGATGGGAAATATCCATTTGCATATCAGTCTTTGTCCTGCCCAGGGGCAGTCCAGCACCGAAATGCAATGGCAATTCCAATCTGAACGAGAGTACCACCAGCAACCCCATACACGTGTTTCACCCTTGTTGGGGATCATCAGTGAGGTGAAGCTGATGCCTCTCTAAGCACAGTGAGAGGGAGACCACGTCTGGTTGCCCCCAGGAGACCTAGGGTTACCAATCCCAGGTTCCTTATAAAATAGTTTTACAAAGGTAGCGGGCGCCCCTCTCTCGCAAGAACAGACATGATAACCTGTTCAGTGGTTATTAACCACTTGAGAGTTCGCAGCCACTGCTTTTACTCACTGTGCCTTTCACAGATGGGAAATATCTATTTGCATATCAGTCTTTGTCCTGCCCAGGGGCAGTCCAGCACCGAAATGCAATGGCAATTCCAATCTGAACGAGAGTACCACCAGCAACCCCATACACGTGTTTCACCCTTGTTGGGGATCATCAGTGAGGTGAAGCTGATGCCTCTCTAAGCACAGTGAGAGGGAGACCACGTCTGGTTGCCCCCAGGAGACCTAGGGTTACCAATCCCAGGTTCCTTATAAAATAGTTTTACAAAGGTAGCGGGCGCCCCTCTCTCGCAAGAACAGACATGATAACCTGTTCAGTGGTTATTAACCACTTGAGAGTTCGCAGCCACTGCTTTTACTCACTGTGCCTTTCACAGATGGGAAATATCCATTTGCATATCAGTCTTTGTCCTGCCCAGGGGCAGTCCAGCACCGAAATGCAATGGCAATTCCAATCTGAACGAGAGTACCACCAGCAACCCCATACACGTGTTTCACCCTTGTTGGGGATCATCAGTGAGGTGAAGCTGATGCCTCTCTAAGCACAGTGAGAGGGAGACCACGTCTGGTTGCCCCCAGGAGACCTAGGGTTACCAATCCCAGGTTCCTTATAAAATAGTTTTACAAAGGTAGCGGGCGCCCCTCTCTCGCAAGAACAGACATTATAACCTGTTCAGTGGTTATTAACCACTTGAGAGTTCGCAGCCACTGCTTTTACTCACTGTGCCTTTCACAGATGGGAAATATCCATTTGCATATCAGTCTTTGTCCTACCCAGGGGCAGTCCAGCACCGAAATGCAATGGCAATTCCAATCTGAACGAGAGTACCACCAGCAATCCCATACACGTGTTTCACCCTTGTTGGGGATCATCAGTGAGGTGAAGCTGATGCCTCTCTAAGCACAGTGAGAGGGAGACCACGTCTGGTTGCCCCCAGGAGACCTAGGGTTACGAATCCCAGGTTCCTTATAAAATAGTTTTACAAAGGTAGCGGGCGCCCCTCTCTCGCAAGAACACACATGATAACCTTTTCAGTGGTTATTAACCACTTGAGAGTTCGCAGCCACTGCTTTTACTCACTGTGCCTTTCACAGATGGGAAATATCCATTTGCATATCAGTCTTTGTCCTGCCCAGGGGCAGTCCAGCACCGAAATGCAATGGCAATTCCAATCTGAACGAGAGTACCACCAGCAACCCCATACACGTGTTTCACCCTTGTTGGGGATCATCAGTGAGGTGAAGCTATGCCTCTCTAAGCACAGTGAGAGGGAGACCACGTCTGGTTGCCCCCAGGAGACCTAGGGTTACCAATCCCAGGTTCCTTATAAAATAGTTTTACAAAGGTAGCGGGCGCCCCTCTCTCGCAAGAACAGACATGATAACCTGTTCAGTGGTTATTAACCACTTGAGAGTTCGCAGCCACTGCTTTTACTCACTGTGCCTTTCACAGATGGGAAATATCCATTTGCATATCACTCTTTGTCCTGCCCAGGGGCAGTCCAGCACCGAAATGCAATGGCAATTCCAATCTGAACGAGAGTACCACCAGCAACCCCATACACGTGTTTCACCCTTGTTGGGGATCATCAGTGAGGTGAAGCTGATGCCTCTCTAAGCACAGTGAGAGGGAGACCACGTCTGGTTGCCCCCAGGAGACCTAGGGTTACCAATCCCAGGTTCCTTATAAAATAGTTTTACAAAGGTAGCGGGCGCCCCTCTCTCGCAAGAACAGACATGATAACCTGTTCAGTGGTTATTAACCACTTGAGAGTTCGCAGCCACTGCTTTTACTCACTGTGCCTTTCACAGATGGGAAATATCCATTTGCATATCAGTCTTTGTCCTGCCCAGGGCCAGTCCAGCACCGAAATGCAATGGCAATTCCAATCTGAACGAGAGTACCACCAGCAACCCCATACACGTGTTTCACCCTTGTTGGGGATCATCAGTGAGGTGAAGCTGATGCCTCTCTAAGCACAGTGAGAGGGAGACCACGTCTGGTTGCCCCCAGGAGACCTAGGGTTACCAATCCCAGGTTCCTTATAAAATAGTTTTACAAAGGTAGCGGGCGCCCCTCTCTCGCAAGAACAGACATGATAACCTGTTCAGTGGTTATTAACCACTTGCGAGTTCGCAGCCACTGCTTTTACTCACTGTGCCTTTCACAGATGGGAAATATCCATTTGCATATCAGTCTTTGTCCTGCCCAGGGGCAGTCCAGCACCGAAATGCAATGGCAATTCCAATCTGAACGAGAGTACCACCAGCAACCCCATACACGTGTTTCACCCTTGTTGGGGATCATCAGTGAGGTGAAGCTGATGCCTCTCTAAGCACAGTGAGAGGGAGACCACGTCTGGTTGCCCCCAGGAGACCTAGGGTTACCAATCCCAGGTTCCTTATAAAATAGTTTTACAAAGGTAGCGGGCGCCCCTCTCTCGCAAGAACAGACATGATAACCTGTTCAGTGGTTATTAACCACTTGAGAGTTCGCAGCCACTGCTTTTACTCACTGTGCCTTTCACAGATGGGAAATATCCATTTGCATATCAGTCTTTGTCCTGCCCAGGGGCAGTCCAGCACCGAAATGCAATGGCAATTCCAATCTGAACGAGAGTACCACCAGCAACCCCATACACGTGTTTCACCCTTGTTGGGGATCATCAGTGAGGTGAAGCTGATGCCTCTCTAAGCACAGTGAGAGGGAGACCACGTCTTGTTGCCCCCAGGGGACCTAGGGTTACCAATCCCAGGTTCCTTATAAAATAGTTTTACAAAGGTAGCGGGCGCCCCTCTCTCGCAAGAACAGACATGATAACCTGTTCAGTGGTTATTAACCACTTGAGAGTTCGCAGCCACTGCTTTTACTCACTGTGCCTTTCACAGATGGGAAATATCCATTTGCATATCAGTCTTTGTCCTGCCCAGGGGCAGTCCAGCACCGAAATGCAATGGCAATTCCAATCTGAACGAGAGTACCACCAGCAACCCCATACACGTGTTTCACCCTTGTTGGGGATCATCAGTGAGGTGAAGCTGATGCCTCTCTAAGCACAGTGAGAGGGAGACCACGTCTGGTTGCCCCCAGGAGACCTAGGGTTACCAATCCCAGGTTCCTTATAAAATAGTTTTACAAAGGTAGCGGGCGCCCCTCTCTCGCAAGAACAGACATGATAACCTGTTCAGTGGTTATTAACCACTTGAGAGTTCGCAGCCACTGCTTTTACTCACTGTGCCTTTCACAGATGGGAAATATCCATTTGCATATCAGTCTTTGTCCTGCCCAGGGGCAGTCCAGCACCGAAATGCAATGGCAATTCCAATCTGAACGAGAGTACCACCAGCAACCCCATACACGTGTTTCACCCTTGTTGGGGATCATCAGTGAGGTGAAGCTGATGCCTCTCTAAGCACAGTGAGAGGGAGACCACGTCTGGTTGCCCCCAGGAGACCTAGGGTTACCAATCCCAGGTTCCTTATAAAATAGTTTTACAAAGGTAGCGGGCGCCCCTCTCTCGCAAGAACAGACATGATAACCTGTTCAGTGGTTATTAACCACTTGAGAGTTCGCAGCCACTGCTTTTACTCACTGTGCCTTTCACAGATGGGAAATATCTATTTGCATATCAGTCTTTGTCCTGCCCAGGGGCAGTCCAGCACCGAAATGCAATGGCAATTCCAATCTGAACGAGAGTACCACCAGCAACCCCATACACGTGTTTCACCCTTGTTGGGGATCATCAGTGAGGTGAAGCTGATGCCTCTCTAAGCACAGTGAGAGGGAGACCACGTCTGGTTGCCCCCAGGAGACCTAGGGTTACCAATCCCAGGTTCCTTATAAAATAGTTTTACAAAGGTAGCGGGCGCCCCTCTCTCGCAAGAACAGACATGATAACCTGTTCAGTGGTTATTAACCACTTGAGAGTTCGCAGCCACTGCTTTTACTCACTGTGCCTTTCACAGATGGGAAATATCCATTTGCATATCAGTCTTTGTCCTGCCCAGGGACAGTCCAGCACCGAAATGCAATGGCAATTCCAATCTGAACGAGAGTACCACCAGCAACCCCATACACGTGTTTCACCCTTGTTGGGGATCATCAGTGAGGTGAAGCTGATGCCTCTCTAAGCACAGTGAGAGGGAGACCACGTCTGGTTGCCCCCAGGAGACCTAGGGTTACCAATCCCAGGTTCCTTATAAAATAGTTTTACAAAGGTAGCGGGCGCCCCTCTCTCGCAAGAACAGACATTATAACCTGTTCAGTGGTTATTAACCACTTGAGAGTTCGCAGCCACTGCTTTTACTCACTGTGCCTTTCACAGATGGGAAATATCCATTTGCATATCAGTCTTTGTCCTGCCCAGGGGCAGTCCAGCACCGAAATGCAATGGCAATTCCAATCTGAACGAGAGTACCACCAGCAATCCCATACACGTGTTTCACCCTTGTTGGGGATCATCAGTGAGGTGAAGCTGATGCCTCTCTAAGCACAGTGAGAGGGAGACCACGTCTGGTTGCCCCCAGGAGACCTAGGGTTACGAATCCCAGGTTCCTTATAAAATAGTTTTACAAAGGTAGCGGGCGCCCCTCTCTCGCAAGAACACACATGATAACCTTTTCAGTGGTTATTAACCACTTGAGAGTTCGCAGCCACTGCTTTTACTCACTGTGCCTTTCACAGATGGGAAATATCCATTTGCATATCAGTCTTTGTCCTGCCCAGGGGCAGTCCAGCACCGAAATGCAATGGCAATTCCAATCTGAACGAGAGTACCACCAGCAACCCCATACACGTGTTTCACCCTTGTTGGGGATCATCAGTGAGGTGAAGCTATGCCTCTCTAAGCACAGTGAGAGGGAGACCACGTCTGGTTGCCCCCAGGAGACCTAGGGTTACCAATCCCAGGTTCCTTATAAAATAGTTTTACAAAGGTAGCCGGCGCCCCTCTCTCGCAAGAACAGACATGATAACCTGTTCAGTGGTTATTAACCACTTGAGAGTTCGCAGCCACTGCTTTTACTCACTGTGCCTTTCACAGATGGGAAATATCCATTTGCATATCACTCTTTGTCCTGCCCAGGGGCAGTCCAGCACCGAAATGCAATGGCAATTCCAATCTGAACGAGAGTACCACCAACAACCCCATACACGTGTTTCACCCTTGTTGGGGATCATCAGTGAGGTGAAGCTGATGCCTCTCTAAGCACAGTGAGAGGGAGACCACGTCTGGTTGCCCCCAGGAGACCTAGGGTTACCAATCCCAGGTTCCTTATAAAATAGTTTTACAAAGGTAGCGGGCGCCCCTCTCTCGCAAGAACAGACATGATAACCTGTTCAGTGGTTATTAACCACTTGAGAGTTCGCAGCCACTGCTTTTACTCACTGTGCCTTTCAAATGGTTGCATATCAGTCTTTGTCCTGCCCAGGGGCAGTCCAGCACCGAAATGCAATGGCAATTCCAATCTGAACGAGAGTACCACCAGCAACCCCATACACGTGTTTCACCCTTGTTGGGGATCATCAGTGAGGTGAAGCTGATGCCTCTCTAAGCACAGTGAGAGGGAGACCACGTCTGGTTGCCCCCAGGAGACCTAGGGTTACCAATCCCAGGTTCCTTATAAAATAGTTTTACAAAGGTAGCGGGCGCCCCTCTCTCGCAAGAACAGACATGATAACCTGTTCAGTGGTTGTTAGCCACTTGAGAGTTCGCAGCCACTGCTTTTACTCACTGTGCCTTTCACAGATGGGAAATATCCATTTGCATATCAGTCTTTGTCCTGCCCAGGGCCAGTCCAGCACCGAAATGCAATGGCAATTCCAATCTGAACGAGAGTACCACCAGCAACCCCATACACGTGTTTCACCCTTGTTGGGGATCATCAGTGAGGTGAAGCTGATGCCTCTCTAAGCACAGTGAGAGGGAGACCACGTCTGGTTGCCCCCAGGAGACCTAGGGTTACCAATCCCAGGTTCCTTATAAAATAGTTTTACAAAGGTAGCGGGCGCCCCTCTCTCGCAAGAACAGACATTATAACCTGTTCAGTGGTTATTAACCACTTGAGAGTTCGCAGCCACTGCTTTTACTCACTGTGCCTTTCACAGATGGGAAATATCCATTTGCATATCAGTCTTTGTCCTGCCCAGGGGCAGTCCAGCACCGAAATGCAATGGCAATTCCAATCTGAACGAGAGTACCACCAGCAACCCCATACACGTGTTTCACCCTTGTTGGGGATCATCAGTGAGGTGAAGCTGATGCCTCTCTAAGCACAGTGAGAGGGAGACCACGTCTGGTTGCCCCCAGGAGACCTAGGGTTACCAATCCCAGGTTCCTTATAAAATAGTTTTACAAAGGTAGCGGGCGCCCCTCTCTCGCAAGAACAGACATGATAACCTGTTCAGTGGTTATTAACCACTTGAGAGTTCGCAGCCACTGCTTTTACTCACTGTGCCTTTCACAGATGGGAAATATCCATTTGCATATCAGTCTTTGTCCTGCCCAGGGGCAGTCCAGCACCGAAATGCAATGGCAATTCCAATCTGAACGAGAGTACCACCAGCAACCCCATACACGTGTTTCACCCTTGTTGGGGATCATCAGTGAGGTGAAGCTGATGCCTCTCTAAGCACAGTGAGAGGGAGACCACGTCTGGTTGCCCCCAGGAGACCTAGGGTTACCAATCCCAGGTTCCTTATAAAATAGTTTTACAAAGGTAGCGGGCGCCCCTCTCTCGCAAGAACAGACATGATAACCTGTTCAGTGGTTATTAACCACTTGAGAGTTCGCAGCCACTGCTTTTACTCACTGTGCCTTTCACAGATGGGAAATATCCATTTGCATATCAGTCTTTGTCCTGCCCAGGGGCAGTCCAGCACCGAAATGCAATGGCAATTCCAATCTGAACGAGAGTACCACCAGCAACCCCATACACGTGTTTCACCCTTGTTGGGGATCATCAGTGAGGTGAAGCTGATGCCTCTCTAAGCACAGTGAGAGGGAGACCACGTCTGGTTGCCCCCAGGAGACCTAGGGTTACCAATCCCAGGTTCCTTATAAAATAGTTTTACAAAGGTAGCGGGCGCCCCTCTCTCGCAAGAACAGACATGATAACCTGTTCAGTGGTTATTAACCACTTGAGAGTTCGCAGCCACTGCTTTTACTCACTGTGCCTTTCACAGATGGGAAATATCCATTTGCATATCAGTCTTTGTCCTGCCCAGGGGCAGTCCAGCACCGAAATGCAATGGCAATTCCAATCTGAACGAGAGTACCACCAGCAACCCCATACACGTGTTTCACCCTTGTTGGGGATCATCAGTGAGGTGAAGCTGATGCCTCTCTAAGCACAGTGAGAGGGAGACCACGTCTGGTTGCCCCCAGGAGACCTAGGGTTACCAATCCCAGGTTCCTTATAAAATAGTTCTACAAAGGTAGCGGGCGCCCCTCTCTCGCAAGAACAGACATGATAACCTGTTCAGTGGTTATTAACCACTTGAGAGTTCGCAGCCACTGCTTTTACTCACTGTGCCTTTCACAGATGGGAAATATCTATTTGCATATCAGTCTTTGTCCTGCCCAGGGGCAGTCCAGCACCGAAATGCAATGGCAATTCCAATCTGAACGAGAGTACCACCAGCAACCCCATACACGTGTTTCACCCTTGTTGGGGATCATCAGTGAGGTGAAGCTGATGCCTCTCTAAGCACAGTGAGAGGGAGACCACGTCTGGTTGCCCCCAGGAGACCTAGGGTTACCAATCCCAGGTTCCTTATAAAATAGTTTTACAAAGGTAGCGGGCGCCCCTCTCTCGCAAGAACAGACATGATAACCTGTTCAGTGGTTATTAACCACTTGAGAGTTCGCAGCCACTGCTTTTACTCACTGTGCCTTTCACAGATGGGAAATATCCATTTGCATATCAGTCTTTGTCCTTCCCAGGGGCAGTCCAGCACCGAAATGCAATGGCAATTCCAATCTGAACGAGAGTACCACCAGCAACCCCATACACGTGTTTCACCCTTGTTGGGGATCATCAGTGAGGTGAAGCTGATGCCTCTCTAAGCACAGTGAGAGGGAGACCACGTCTGGTTGCCCCCAGGAGACCTAGGGTTACCAATCCCAGGTTCCTTATAAAATAGTTTTACAAAGGTAGCGGGCGCCCCTCTCTCGCAAGAACAGACATTATAACCTGTTCAGTGGTTATTAACCACTTGAGAGTTCGCAGCCACTGCTTTTACTCACTGTGCCTTTCACAGATGGGAAATATCCATTTGCATATCAGTCTTTGTCCTGCCCAGGGGCAGTCCAGCACCGAAATGCAATGGCAATTCCAATCTGAACGAGAGTACCACCAGCAATCCCATACACGTGTTTCACCCTTGTTGGGGATCATCAGTGAGGTGAAGCTGATGCCTCTCTAAGCACAGTGAGAGGGAGACCACGTCTGGTTGCCCCCAGGAGACCTAGGGTTACGAATCCCAGGTTCCTTATAAAATAGTTTTACAAAGGTAGCGGGCGCCCCTCTCTCGCAAGAACACACATGATAACCTTTTCAGTGGTTATTAACCACTTGAGAGTTCGCAGCCACTGCTTTTACTCACTGTGCCTTTCACAGATGGGAAATATCCATTTGCATAACAGTCTTTGTCCTGCCCAGGGGCAGTCCAGCACCGAAATGCAATGGCAATTCCAATCTGAACGAGAGTACCACCAGCAACCCCATACACGTGTTTCACCCTTGTTGGGGATCATCAGTGAGGTGAAGCTATGCCTCTCTAAGCACAGTGAGAGGGAGACCACGTCTGGTTGCCCCCAGGAGACCTAGGGTTACCAATCCCAGGTTCCTTATAAAATAGTTTTACAAAGGTAGCGGGCGCCCCTCTCTCGCAAGAACAGACATGATAACCTGTTCAGTGGTTATTAACCACTTGAGAGTTCGCAGCCACTGCTTTTACTCACTGTGCCTTTCACAGATGGGAAATATCCATTTGCATATCACTCTTTGTCCTGCCCAGGGGCAGTCCAGCACCGAAATGCAATGGCAATTCCAATCTGAACGAGAGTACCACCAGCAACCCCATACACGTGTTTCACCCTTGTTGGGGATCATCAGTGAGGTGAAGCTGATGCCTCTCTAAGCACAGTGAGAGGGAGACCACGTCTGGTTGCCCCCAGGAGACCTAGGGTTACCAATCCCAGGTTCCTTATAAAATAGTTTTACAAAGGTAGCGGGCGCCCCTCTCTCGCAAGAACAGACATGATAACCTGTTCAGTGGTTATTAACCACTTGAGAGTTCGCAGCCACTGCTTTTACTCACTGTGCCTTTCAAATGGTTGCATATCAGTCTTTGTCCTGCCCAGGGGCAGTCCAGCACCGAAATGCAATGGCAATTCCAATCTGAACGAGAGTACCACCAGCAACCCCATACACGTGTTTCACCCTTGTTGGGGATCATCAGTGAGGTGAAGCTGATGCCTCTCTAAGCACAGTGAGAGGGAGACCACGTCTGGTTGCCCCCAGGAGACCTAGGGTTACCAATCCCAGGTTCCTTATAAAATAGTTTTACAAAGGTAGCGGGCGCCCCTCTCTCGCAAGAACAGACATGATAACCTGTTCAGTGGTTATTAACCACTTGAGAGTTCGCAGCCACTGCTTTTACTCACTGTGCCTTTCACAGATGGGAAATATCCATTTGCATATCAGTCTTTGTCCTGCCCAGGGGCAGTCCAGCACCGAAATGCAATGGCAATTCCAATCTGAACGAGAGTACCACCAGCAACCCCATACACGTGTTTCACCCTTGTTGGGGATCATCAGTGAGGTGAAGCTGATGCCTCTCTAAGCACAGTGAGAGGGAGACCACGTCTGGTTGCCCCCAGGAGACCTAGGGTTACCAATCCCAGGTTCCTTATAAAATAGTTTTACAAAGGTAGCGGGCGCCCCTCTCTCGCAAGAACAGACATGATAACCTGTTCAGTGGTTATTAACCACTTGAGAGTTCGCAGCCACTGCTTTTACTCACTGTGCCTTTCACAGATGGGAAATATCCATTTGCATATCAGTCTTTGTCCTGCCCAGGGGCAGTCCAGCACCGAAATGCAATGGCAATTCCAATCTGAACGAGAGTACCACCAGCAACCCCATACACGTGTTTCGCCCTTGTTGGGGATCATCAGTGAGGTGAAGCTGATGCCTCTCTAAGCACAGTGAGAGGGAGACCACGTCTGGTTGCCCCCAGGTTCCTTATAAAATAGTTTTACAAAGGTAGCGGGCGCCCCTCTCTCGCAAGAACAGACATGATAACCTGTTCAGTGGTTATTAACCACTTGAGGGTTCGCAGCCACTGCTTTTACTCACTGTGCCTTTCACAGATGGGAAATATCCATTTGCATATCAGTCTTTGTCCTGCCCAGGGGCAGTCCAGCACCGAAATGCAATGGCAATTCCAATCTGAACGAGAGTACCACCAGCAACCCCATACACGTGTTTCACCCTTGTTGGGGATCATCAGTGAGGTGAAGCTGATGCCTCTCTAAGCACAGTGAGAGGGAGACCACGTCTGGTTGCCCCCAGGAGACCTAGGGTTACCAATCCCAGGTTCCTTATAAAATAGTTTTACAAAGGTAGCGGGCGCCCCTCTCTCGCAAGAACAGACATGATAACCTGTTCAGTGGTTATTAACCACTTGAGAGTTCGCAGCCACTGCTTTTACTCACTGTGCCTTTCACAGATGGGAAATATCCATTTGCATATCAGTCTTTGTCCTGCCCAGGGGCAGTCCAGCACCGAAATGCAATGGCAATTCCAATCTGAACGAGAGTACCACCAGCAACCCCATACACGTGTTTCACCCTTGTTGGGGATCATCAGTGAGGTGAAGCTGATGCCTCTCTAAGCACAGTGAGAGGGAGACCACATCTGGTTGCCCCCAGGAGCCCTAGGGTTACCAATCCCAGGTTCCTTATAAAATAGTTTTACAAAGGTAGCGGGTGCCCCTCTCTCGCAAGAACAGACATGATAACCTGTTCAGTGGTTATTAACCACTTGAGAGTTCGCAGCCACTGCTTTTACTCACTGTGCCTTTCACAGATGGGAAATATCCATTTGCATATCAGTCTTTGTCCTGCCCAGGGGCAGTCCAGCACCGAAATGCAATGGCAATTCCAATCTAAACGAGAGTACCACCAGCAACCCCATACACGTGTTTCACCCTTGTTGGGGATCATCAGTGAGGTGAAGCTGATGCCTCTCTAAGCACAGTGAGAGGGAGACCACGTCTGGTTGCCCCCAGGAGACCTAGGGTTACCAATCCCAGGTTCCTTATAAAATAGTTTTACAAAGGTAGCGGGCGCCCCTCTCTCGCAAGAACAGACATGATAACCTGTTCAGTGGTTATTAACCACTTGAGAGTTCGCAGCCACTGCTTTTACTCACTGTGCCTTTCACAGATGGGAAATATCCATTTGCATATCAGTCTTTGCCCTGCCCAGGGGCAGTCCAGCACCGAAATGCAATGGCAATTCCAATCTGAACGAGAGTACCACCAGCAACCCCATACACGTGTTTCACCCTTGTTGGGGATCATCAGTGAGGTGAAGCTGATGCCTCTCTAAGCACAGTGAGAGGGAGACCACGTCTGGTTGCCCCCAGGAGACCTAGGGTTACCAATCCCAGGTTCCTTATAAAATAGTTTTACAAAGGTAGCGGGCGCCCCTCTCTCGCAAGAACAGACATGATAACCTGTTCAGTGGTTATTAACCACTTGAGAGTTCGCAGCCACTGCTTTTACTCACTGTGCCTTTCACAGATGGGAAATATCCATTTGCATATCAGTCTTTGTCCTGCCCAGGGGCAGTCCAGCACCGAAATGCAATGGCAATTCCAATCTGAACGAGAGTACCACCAGCAACCCCATACACGTGTTTCACCCTTGTTGGGGATCATCAGTGAGGTGAAGCTGATGCCTCTCTAAGCACAGTGAGAGGGAGACCACGTCTGGTTGCCCCCAGGAGACCTAGGGTTACCAATCCCAGGTTCCTTATAAAATAGTTTTACAAAGGTAGCGGGCGCCCCTCTCTCGCAAGAACAGACATGATAACCTGTTCAGTGGTTATTAACCACTTGAGAGTTCGCAGCCACTGCTTTTACTCACTGTGCCTTTCACAGATGGGAAATATCCATTTGCATATCAGTCTTTGTCCTGCCCAGGGGCAGTCCAGCACCGAAATGCAATGGCAATTCCAATCTGAACGAGAGTACCACCAGCAACCCCATACACGTGTTTCACCCTTGTTGGGGATCATCAGTGAGGTGAAGCTGATGCCTCTCTAAGCACAGTGAGAGGGAGACCACGTCTGGTTGCCCCCAGGAGACCTAGGGTTACCAATCCCAGGTTCCTTATAAAATAGTTTTACAAAGGTAGCGGGCGCCCCTCTCTCGCAAGAACAGACATGATAACCTGTTCAGTGGTTATTAACCACTTGAGAGTTCGCAGCCACTGCTTTTACTCACTGTGCCTTTCACAGATGGGAAATATCCATTTGCATATCAGTCTTTGTCCTGCCCAGGGGCAGTCCAGCACCGAAATGCAATGGCAATTCCAATCTGAACGAGAGTACCACCAGCAACCCCATACACGTGTTTCACCCTTGTTGGGGATCATCAGTGAGGTGAAGCTGATGCCTCTCTAAGCATAACTGGTTAATTTCTGAGGTTTTTCGGGTTTACTTATAACCATAATGTCCCTTTTACCAAGTATTTTAATTGAATTTTACAGGTTTTTATTAGTGCAACTTAACAATGTTGTCCCTTTAACAAAGTTTTTTCAGTAAATATATATATAGCAACTAAAATACAATTTTAAAATGAAAACGCACGTAAAAAACAAGACTGGGAGTATGGGTTTGTGTCATTAGTTATCAGTGGGATGGGGAGTAGAAGAGTGTGCAGTACTTTTTTAATAATCCATTTAGTGGAAGATTTTCATTAAAACACATAAGGCCTCATTATATCCCAGACGGTCTGGTTTGAAAGTACCAGTATTAACATATACCGGCACTTTACCGGACTGGCAGAGTACAAGTATGCTGGTGGGGGTAACCAGCCATACCTCCAGCCAAGAGCTGGAGGTATCTCAGACCCCCACCTGCATAAAACAGATGGTATTTTTGGCTCTGGTATGGCCGGTGCTGAAAATACCTGCAAATCTCCCCATGGAGTCTGATGGGACTCCATGGAATGGGGGTTTAATGCCCTTTCTGCCACCTGTAATATCCGGTAAAACCAGGATATTAGATGTGGAAACGGTAGGTACGTTTGCCGTAATCCTGGTGGATTTTCTGACAGGATACCAGCAAAGCTAAAATGAGGCCCATAGATGGAGCAGACCAGTCCATGTGCATTTTTAAGCTAGCTGCATGAAACCGGTCGGAGGAGTACCTAAATAGCTGTGGAGGTGAATTGTGCAGCGAACCAGAGTGCGCCCCTTCCATCCAGTGCTGTTCATGTTTAAGGTACTCTGGAGGGTGGAAGCTCCAGGGTCCTATAGGGTGCTGCACCAAGGCGAATAGTGCCACACTGTGGGCTACTCCCCTCCCTCCCCCACTGTGGGCGCTTGGGAGTGAGCAGGTTCCCTGCAAACCTAATGACTACAGCTACCATAATTCCTTGCAGCACAATTAACATTGATTGATTACGTATGCACTGGCTCTTTGATGCAAGTGAGACTGCCTCCCTGATGACGTGATAAGCACCGAAACCGGTGCGAGGAGAAGGTGAATTGTGCGCCACTTCAACTAAAATACATTTCTAAAATGAAAACGCACATAAAAAATAAAGACGAGAGTAAGGGTTTGTGTAGTTAGTTATCGGTGGAATGGGGAGTAGAAGAGTGCCCAGTGCTCTGTTAACAATGCATTTTAGTACACACTCTGTGGATGTTTTTCATTAAAATACATAGGGCCTCATTATAAACCAGCCCGTCTGGTTAGAAAGTGCAGAGAATAACATATACCAGCATTTTACTGGACTTGCAGAGTACAAGTGTACCAGTGTGGGTAACAAGACTTACCTCCAGCCAAGAGCTGGACGTAACTCAGGCCCCCACCGGCATAAAACAAATGGTATTTTTGGAACTGGTATTGCCAGTGCCGAAAATACCGGCAAATCCCCCCATGGAGTCCGGACTGATTCCGCCACCTGTAATATCCCAGTAAGACCGGGATATCAGACGTGGAAATGGTAGGTACGTTTGCCGATATCCTGGCGGATTTTCTGCTAGGATACCGGCAAACCTATAACGAGATAGGGCAGACTGGTCCATGTGCATTTTCAAGCTAGCTTTTTGTTGTACCCCCGGATAGAAGCTCAGGTGCTACAACCAAAAGGCTATAGCTAGCCCCGAGTCCCGCCAGTCCCGACATTAGCGTAGCCCCTGATCTTTTTCAGACCTAGCAACTCCCCTGCCCAACATCATCTGCTGAAGCGCCTGTTGGGAGAGACACACTTCCTGGCACTCCGTGAGAAAGAATGTATTTTCCTCGAAAAATAAGACTCCAGTAAATCATAATTTTTCTGGTTGAGAGGCCAGCTGGAATATGGCAGCTTTAACAAATTTGCATAATTAGATTTCAAGGCTGCGGGTATTTAACCTTTAAGAATAACTCAAAACATCACACAGCCCTGGCTCCTCCGGGCCAGAGATGCTTGTTGCAGACACCAGCGAGTTGCTCTCTGGGAAGCATGCTGGTGTTGGCGCCCGTAGGGCAGTTTAAAATATATATCGCAACTGCTCGAGACTTTGCTCGTAAGAAATATTACCAATAAGGAGGGCTTTTAATGGTGGCTGGTACCATGTGGGCAAAGGCTGACGTTACAAATGGAAGCTGAATGCCTTGGCCAGCCAGGGCAATAGTGGATAGGAAATGGTTGACGGCACTATTTCATCATCATGGGATGATGACCTGATAAATACCCCGACACATGAAAGTAAAAACCAGTAGTTGGAAGGAGACTATTTTATGTTGCAGATCTGAGAGGGCCGAGTTACCTCCCACTGAGCCCACACAACGTCACAAGTCTGCAGCCATTTAAAGCATTTCACACACTAATCAGCTAATGGTTTAACATATCCCCAAGCCACTTCGTCATCTCAATGCGTTTCTAGAGGTAACACACGTTTCTCGGTCTACGGCCCTCGGTTCTGCCACGATTAAACTGACGTCTCTGGTTGCTTTTGAGAAAGCCCTTAAAACCAAACTTTTCAAGGGATAGACGCCAAATTTTTGAATGATCATTAATCTCGGGCAGTAGATTTTGTTCAGGAAAAATGCGCCTAGAAGCGGTTTGCGCCGCTTGGTGCGCTATATTAGTTCATCAATACAAACCAACTCAAATAGTGGCGTGGAACCTTAATGAACGTTCTTCTTTACATGTTTCAGCCCCTCTGTAGCTTGCCTCCTATTGCAGCACAACGGAAGTGAGGAGCAGGGCCTAAGGGTGAGAAAGGTGGATCAGGGCCTGTCCGAAGGGCCAGAAGGCAGAGTAGGTGAGCCCAGGACGTGGCCACGCACATAACAAAGTAGCCGTTTTGTGGCAGCACTGGAACAGTGCAATGTCTGCCAGGTACTGTTGCAACCTAATATCCCACTGGAGAGGGAAGGCAGTCATGAGCTGAGGCAGTCTATACAGAGTTCAGCACTACTCTGGGTGGTCAGTGAGAGGGGTAGAAACAAGGGTCGGTCGTGCAGAAGTTATGGGACTCTTCTAAATAATAAATGGAATGTCAGAGCTCATGGACAAGTTCTCAAAATCAGACAACATTCCTCTATATAGAGAGGTAATGGGGCAGCATCTCGATGGCGCAAGATGCATGGGGGCAACATTCAGATGGTCTTGCCACCTAGACCAAAGCAATGAGTTCCCACTGAGTTCCCACGCAACAGAGGGCTCACAGTTAATGTGTGAGTGCTGAATTTCAGAGGTTTTGTTACGTTAAATCTGATCACCTCAGCTCTCTCATAACCAAGGTTTTTGCATTTATCTATATATCCAAGAAATCAGGGACAGCTCCCTGCATCGCATCTGGTTCCTCTTTTTCGTCCTCGTTCGAAAGGGTTCAGCACGACCAAATTCAGTGAAAAAGGGGACGCAGCAGCTCCAGGTGAATTTTGAAAATAATTTTGCTTTATTTTGGTAAACTCATTTCAAATCCAGAAAAATATATAAAAATCACCTTTGGGGATGACACACATTCAAGAGACTGCAGGGAGTCAACCAAGTTGTTTCACCGTCAAGGCTTCGTCAAAGTTGTCAGTGAATGTAGGCACCATTGTTTATGTGTGAGACTAGTCCCTCTGCTATTTCTCGTGTGTGTTTTTCTCTGTGGTCCTGTGAGTTTTTATTGCTATGCTGGGCACCATCTTGGTCTAGTTTCCAAGCTCTCTTTTATACCCTATGTTCCAAGGTGTCATGCTGTGGGTTGCATGTGTGGTTCACTGCTAATGCTTTCTTACACTTAAAACTAGGGGCAAATCGGCAACGAGTGGCAGGTCAATGCCTAATTGGCAAATGAAAGACATATGTCTATCTATGCCTATTTAGGCAGATCAAGTGCAAATTGTGCTTGTTGGGTGCTCTTATGCTGGAAACAGAAATGACATGCATTATCCTTAATTGATACAGGGTCCAAATACAATACTGATGTGTAAATGTAATGTTTTGGTATGAGTACCTTGAGCAACAGTAAACGAGTAACGTGTCACAATGCTAGTCGCATATATTGTGTGCCGTGTATATTATTGAAAGTGCCATTGTGCATCAGCAGCAGTATGTGAGTATGTATACTCTAGCACCCATTAACGTTCAAAGTGCAGTTACGCTTCTACAATACATAAAGTGCCACTGTGCATCAGCAGCATTGTCATGGTATCAGTACATACAGAATATTGTCCAATGTATCACAGCTTTTACTCAGTGCATTATGAACTGGCCGCATCATATGTTTATAAAGTGCAATTATTCATAAGCAACCATTTCTTTCATCCCGGGCAATATGGTTGTGTTCTAGCCTTTAATGGCAATATCTGCCTCATGGGTACACAGTCGTTGTTGCATAGGATCAACATAATTTTCATACACATAATTTAAAAGGAGATATGTAACAATGGTTGCTGGAATATTTTGTTAAAAGTGTGATAAAATATAGTGTCCCGTGACAAATAAAAGATATCACCATTAAAATCTAGTTGTACCAATGTCCTGTGCATGTTACTTGGCTCTCATTGTGTATAAGACTAATTGAAATGTATTTTTAGTAAGCTACCATTTCTTCTTCATGTCATAAAATGACAAAGTCTATAGCCGCTGTTGCATGCATTTTCTGGGGATGTGGCAGTATGGGATGCAATTTAGCTGTTTCTTCTCAATTTGTCCTGTGTGAGTCAATTCTGATGAGAACGGCATTGTTAATTGTTAATCTCCTAGGAACATATACATCTCTTCATCCATGATGTGTCCATTCAGGACTTTCGTGTCTACGTCAAGGATGTACTGTGACTCTTGATGTAACTTTCTTTCACGGTCATGTCCCCGTGGTTGATTTTCGATTGTATCAATGACAAAGTAGTGTAGTGTTGATAGGTCTCCTTCATGTGTCTCTTGAAAGTGCTTGGCCAGAGTGTACATATAATCCTTGTTGTTTAACACTTGAATGTGTTGTAGAATGCATATTTTAGCCATATGTTTTGTACTTCCTACATATAGCATCTCACAACTATATTGGATGACGTGTATCGAAAACTAGATCTCAATGTTAGACATGTTTTGATTGATATTATTTCCTTTGTTCGTTGATTCATGTACTGTTTGACATTTAGACCATATCTCCAGGCTTTGCACTCACTACATTTGAAAAATCCTGTTATTTGTCCCATCAACCACTGTTTTGTCATAGTTGTATTGTCTCTTTGGAAAAAAGTAGACACTATTTTCGATTGTATTGATTCAGGTTTGTGAAATGTTATTTGGGCTCTGTCTTTCACATGTGGGGAAATATTTGCATAATTGTTTCAGAATTTTCCAGTGGGTGTCCAAGATCTTCCTCACACTTGTCGCATTCACATGGTATGTAGTGATGAATCTTATGATATTAAACATGCCCTCCCCTGGTTGTTTGTGTTGTAAATGATCTTCCCTTCTTTTCGCTTTAGCTTTGTCAAATGCCTGTTATATTGTGGTTTTTTGATAACACTTTTCAAACCTTCTTGCTATTGATTTTGCATGTTTCTGGAACTCTGGTTCTGTCGAGCAGTGTCTAAGTGTTCTGATCATTTCACCATATGGTATGCTGTTTATAATTTATTTTGTATGGCAGCTGCTTGCATGTAATACCAAATTGGTGTTTGTAGGTGTTCTGTATATTGTTCTTTCCAATTGTCCATTCTCCACATATATTCATTTAATACATCTAAATAGATGATTTGGAGTTTGCTGTCATGTTCCATAAATTGTAGAATGTCATGATTCTGATTGATTGCTCTGACAAAACCTGTCCATTCTTGTACGCTCCCGTTCAAGATTATAAAAAGATAGTCTATGAGAGGATTATTTTATTACTGTTTCACATATTCTTCACTGTGCAGTATTTCTTGTTCCCACTTTCCCATCATTTAGTTTACATAAAGAGGATCGAATATTGTGCCCATTGCCATGCCACAGACTTGTAGAAAAAACATTCCATCAAACAGGAACGCATTGAGTTCGAGACAGAACTTGAGCATTTCTAGTAACATTTTTGAGTAGTTTATTTAGCTTGCAGATTTAGTTGATAGGTATAATGTTGTTGCCTGCATCCCCGTTGCTCTATACTTATGTATAGAGAGACCACTTCCAATTTGGTTAGTAAGAAAGTCGCTCCCATTGAATGTTGACAACTTTGTGTAAAAAATCTGTCATTTCTTGTACAAACAATGGTAAAGTCTGTACAAATGGGAAAAGGAATTTGTCAATGTACCATGATGTTTTTTTTCCAAAAGAGATCCTACAGATGCCACCATTGGTCTACATGGGGGTTTGTTAAGTCTTTTGTATACATTTGGCACAAAATATATCATTGGAGTGAAGGATATTTGATTGTGAGTTATTGTTTTTCCTCCCATTCCAGAACACCTGATTTGTGCCACCCTTTCAGTATTTCGTCAAATTGGTCTTTATATTGTCTTGTGGGATCTTCTGTGAGTTTCAAGTAGTGTGTGGTATCATTTAGTTGGTGCTTTGCCTCTCGTATATAGTCATCCAAATCCATCACCACAATGTTACCTCCTTTATCCAATGGTTTTATTATAATTTTCATATCATTAATGAGATTGTGTAGAGTCTGTGATACTTCTATGTATCTTCTGTTGTGTACTAGTGGTAGAGCCCATCTAGCCAGTTGTTTTAGATCATCGACCACTAGGCCATTGAATATTTCTATACTGGCACTATTAGAGGTTATTGGATTGAATTTAAACTGAGGTGTGAAGCTGCTGTCCTTTGTGAGGGATATATTGATGCCACAGGGTGTTAAATCAGTTTTGTCCCACATTCCATCTGTGTCTATAACATTAAGGCCTACCCCCTCAGTGGTTGCTAAGTCTTGAAATGTTTTTGATCAAAAGCATTGTTGGTATTTCATTCCCTTTGTCCTTATCTGTATTTTTGTTGTGAGTTGCATAATGTTTGATCAATCTTAGTTCCTGCACAAATTTGAATAAGTCAATGCAGTTTTGTGCATAATTCAACCAAGACTTAGGGCAGTAGCTTAGACCTTTAGACAAAACTACTTTTTTCTTGATTGCTCATGATTCTCTTGGATAGATTAATTATTTGCATTTCTTCTTCCATTATTTCCGGGTTTCCTTCTTTTTCCAAGACCGGGTTGTGCTCCTTGGTTGTTTTTCGCTTGTTCCTGCCTTGCCTTATTTTCCATGGTACGGTGCTTGCTTTCCACTGGTTTTGTTTTGGAAATGTCCGCGAGTTTGTGGCTGCGTGCCTTCTAGCTGCAGCAGTCTCATCTTGTCTAAAAAATGTAGACGTATATGAGTCTGTGCTTCATCACTTTCCAATGTAGCTGCCGACGAGCTTGATGGGTTTTCTGAAGTGAATTCCTCCAGTGTGACTTTGTTCTTCTTGTCATACTTGTTCATTTTTCTTACTTGGTTGTACTTTTTGGCAAATGTTTAAATTCTGCCTAATTCATACTCTTATTTGTCACTGAAAAAACTTTGTCAATGGAATGTTATGGTTAATTTGCACTAATAAAAACCTATAAAATTCTCTGATAAAAACCTATAGAATTCTCTGAAATAACTTAAAAAAAATAAACCAACAGTGTCCTATCTGTAGATTTATGGGTGCCTTTGGCGGATGAAATGGTTAAGTTATGGTTACGTTGCACTAGTAAAAACCTATGAAATTCAATGAAAAAACTTGGTTAACGGGACATTATGGTTATAAGTAAAACTGAAAACCCCCAGAAATTCAACAGCTATGGTAAGCTAAGCAACCATAACTCGTGCCACCACCGTGCACTGCTAAGACTACCATGCATGACATGAAAGATGATATCACAAATGTCATTGATGACTTTTTGTACCAAAGTCTGAAGCTACCAAAGTGAAATGCACTGAGTGCAACCTTGTACTCAGTTGCGGACTACCTGGACAGTACTCCTACGGGACCACCTACATGCAACGGCACCCCAAATCCAACCACTGCAAAGCTCTCTGAAAGGTTAGTCCTTTATTAGGAAGTAGTAGGCTGTCTTCCTCCACCTCATCTTCCTCATCCAATACTGTAACCACAAAGCCTACTTTTGTGGGACACAAAATCCCACCAGCTACATTGCCTGCAATATAAGAGGCTGTTGATCCATACCTTTTGAAAACAACAGTACTCTGTATATACTGCAACACACCACCCTGAGGGGGGAGCAATTTTGAAGTTCTATTGAAGCTGTAATCAAGGAGCATGAGAACATTGGATGTAACACACGCGCAACATCTTCCCCTGTCCTCCTGCCCCTTCATATTTGTGGTTGGTGCCTCTTCTCTCACCCCCCCCCCCACCTTACTATCTGACCTCTCCTGCAAATTTTATTTTACAAAAATCAAAAAACACCAACAAAGGTTCCTTTAGGAACCACCTTATGCAGTTAAAAAAGAGAACAAAAAAATGATCTTATAGACTCCATCTACTTTACATTCCTCGTTAAAGTAGTTAGATTCAATAAGATTCTCCAACATTTCCATTAGCAATTTGTGTTATGCTAATGAGAATAATAAGGCAATAAGCCCCGAGACTGCAGGCCATTACCACATAAGGTAATGCCCCTGAGGCCCATATTATAGGCTCAAGTGTAGCCCGCCGTGAAGGGGCTTATTGCCATGAGTGCCCCGGCCCATTAGACTGGGGTACTAATGGTGTTTTTTTCTCTACATTTTTTTAAAAATGGCTGCTGTGGACAGAAAACATAGACTGTTTTCAAAGAGTAAACAAAGAAAATGGCCACCATGAAACTGCATCCCTTCTCCCTTTACATGTTGGACATTATAAGTAATGGGAAAAAAAGGTAAGTAAAATAAATGGCTGCCGTGAAACAGGGAGAAGGGAATATGTGCAGTCCCTTCTCCCATTCAATAGTGGAACAAGCACGTTCGTGGGGGAGGCAAAAGAATGAAGGGGACCAGCGTGAGTTCGCTGCCGTGACATGAGTGGAAATACCATGCAGTAGGCTCAGAAAAGGAACAATCAGTGAATAGAACACACAATCTTTATGGTGCGCCGAGCACTAATGGACAATTGTATACTAGAGAAAGACATTGAGGGACAGAAACAATTATTTGTCCCAAATACCTTTATCTAGGATAGAGTAAGGGCCATAATTGATGGACCTTTATAACTATCTGCGGTCTCCACAGTCCCCTATCCAGTCCATGGATCATTAAAAGACCTGGATGGCACATGCACACCATCGCACAGGGCAGCCCTTCTGCCCTTTTTAATTTTATATTTCCAATACTCTCTTGATGCCTGCTTTCAAACAGACACAACAACTTCCAAAAACTGTACATATAACCCTATGACGATATTACGCTTCCACACACCAACTGCCACTTAACAATCTTCTAGAAATCTTTTGTATCTGCATTTCTTTTGTTTATACAGAAATAAATGTACACAGTGCTCCTATAAATGCACATATGCACTGTTCAGTGAGAGAAGTGCATAAATAGAAGGGTCAGTACAAATGGGCAAGTGCTCATGAGAACCCAGGCGGGAAATTCAAAGGGATGCCAAGGTGGGGAGCAATTTCGAAGGGCTTTTGAAGCTGTAATCAAGGAGCTTGAGAACCTTAGATGTAACACACACGCAACATCTTCCCCTGTCCTTCTGCCCCTCCATATTTGTGGTTGGTGCCTCTTCTCTTATTTCCCCCGACCTTACTATCTGACCTCTCCTGCAAATTTTATTTTACAAAAATCAAAAAACACCAAAGAAGGTTCATTTAGGAACCACCTTATACAGTTAAAAAAGAGAACTAAAAAAAGTATCTTATAGACTCCATCTACTTTACATTCCTCATTAAAGTAGTTAGACTCAATAAGATTCTCCAACATTTCCATTAGCAATTGGTGTTATGCTAATGAGAATAATAAGGCAATAAGCCGCGAGACTGCAGGCCATTACCACATAAGGTAATGCCCCTGAGGCCCATATTATAGGCTCAAGTGTAGCCCGCAGTGGAGGGGCTTATTGCCATGAGTGCCCCGGCCCATTAGACTGGGGTACTAATGGTGTTTTTTTCTCTAAATAAAAATTTAAAAATGGCTGCCGTGGACAGGAAAACATAGTCTGTTTTCTCTTTCCATAGTGGCCATAGTAAACTATGGAAATGGCCACCATGGAACTGGTGAAGGGCCTTAGTCCCTTCTCCCTTTACATGTTGGACAAGTAATGGGAAAAAAGGTACGTAAAATAAATGGGTGCCATGAAAAAGGGAGAAGGGAGTACGTGTAGTCCCTTCTCCAATTCAATAGTGGAACAAGCGCGCTCGTGGGGAAGGCGAAAGAATGAAGAGGACCAGTGCGATTTGGCCGCCGTGATGTGAGTGGGAATACCATACAGTAAGGCTCAGAAAAGGACCAATCAGTGAATAGAACACTCAATCTTTGTGGTGCCCCGAGGACTAATGGACAATTATATACTAGAGAACGACACTGAAGAACAGAAACTATGTGCTGTCCCAAATACTTTTCTCTAGGATATAGTAAGGACCATAATGCAGTTTCATTGAATGGCACCAAAGTTATAACCCATCCAAAAGCTGCTTTTCACCAACCTTGTAATACAGAAATAGACATATATGCCCCAGAAGGGTTTATAGTGATATTATCGAAAATATTTTACCGACAATCAACTTTTTCGAAAAAAAACATGTTGAATGTAAACATGTTGACATTACATACTTATAATTGCAATGGTCATTTTTTCAAAACAACATTTTCGAAAACAAAATGTGATAACCCAATGCTTAAATATCAATGATAAATTGTCTAAAAAATAACGTTGTCATGGGGGGTTCCCCCCCAACCACTACTACCCACATAACCCTCACACCCTCTGCAACAATCTCACAAATAATATGCATTGTGAGTGGCCTAAAACACATAAAATAACAATACTAAAAGTTAAACAAGTGAGTAAAAGCCAAAAGTAAAGAACCTTAAGTGAACATTGACAAACAGATGACGGTTGAGATCAAACTGCCATTGCATGACAGAAACGGAGGTCAGAGAAAACGAACAAAAATACACTGTAACTGCGTGTCATATATACTGGTAATTTTTAATAAAAATATAGAAATGAGAGGAAGTGTATAATAAATGTAACCTGTATGTAGTACATAGCAAGTAAAATAAAACATGGTTTTTGTTATTGTAGATACAAAATGAGCAACGACATCGAGTATGTGAAGTCACAGAGAGGAGGAGAACAATTAATACATGAGGGCTACATGTATAACAGAGAATTAGTAAGAGAAGACAAAATGTATTGGAAGTGCACAGAATACCATAAAACTAAGTGTGCAGGGAGTGAAAAAACTATGATAAAAAGAAAAGTTGAACATAACCATTTACCAGACAGAACGACAATACTGTTAAAAAGTACAATGAATGAACAAATAAAAACGGCTATGGAAAACCAGAGTGAGGCCAGCGGGTCTGTAATAACTCACACATGTACCAAAATACCATTACATGTGGCAGCACAAATGCCAGCTGAAAAACATATACAACGTTCCTTGAACCGTAAAAAATAACAAAAGGAAAATCTAACAATAGCACCAAGGAGATACAAGTAAATATACATACCAGAGATGTTTAGAAAAACAGACAAAGGTGAAGATTTTCACAACATGACAATAGCAGCAAAAGAGGAAAAAATAATAATTTTCACAACGAACAGTAACTTAAGACACCTTGGAAATTGTGATGTTTGGCAAAGCGAAGCCACATTTAAGGCTTGCCTGCAACCATTTCAACAATTTTACAGTGTATATGGATCAATTAACCAAAGTCTTATTCCACTATTGTTTGTATTAATGCTAAAGAAGACAGAGGAAATATACAGATTAATATTTGAAAAAATTAAAGATGCCATTCCTGAAAAAATGCCTACCACAATAGTAATGGACTATGAACTAGCCAGATAAGAGCATTCAAAGGAGTAAACAAAGACACATGCATACAAGGTTGTTTTTTCCAGTTTACACAAGCCATATGGAGAAAACTACAAAAACTAGGCCTACACACAAAATATATAGAGGATAGTGATTTCCAGCACAATACAAAAAAAATGTTTGCTTTAGCATTTGTAAAAGAAGAAAAAGTGATTACATTTTATGAAAATTTAATTGACACAGAATACTACAAAAAAATGAAGAACATATAACAGATTTGCTAGATTACATGGAAGGCACATGGTTGGGGCAATTAATAAGGAATGGTACGAGAAGGAGAACAACATATCAAATATCGTGGTGGAACTGTTACAATGCAGTAATTGAGGGTAGAGCTAAAACAAACAATATGCTGGAAGGGTGGCACAACCGAATAAACAAAAGATTCAATATCAACAACCCGACACTATGGCATTTCTTACGAGACTTAATCACAGAACAATCAGCACAAGAATTTAGATTATCCCAAACAATTTCACTGAAAAATGCACAAGTAAAAAGAAAAAATATAGAGACTACGAACAACGAATTCAAAGTATAGTAAACAATTTTGAAACACAAGATGCAAATGACTTTTTAGAAGCAATAGCATATAATCTCATGTGTTAAGGTACTCACCATTTCGAAAATCCACATTAATCCATGAAACATCCAAAGTAACCAAAAATCCATAAGAAACAATGGCAAAGTCAGTATCCAAAGTCAGTAAAATGAATCCAGGAAGCCTCCAAAATAACGAAAAATGCATAAAAAACCATTCCACGGAGAAAATCCATAATCCATTCCAGGGAAACAAAGTGTAATCCGGAGTCAATAAAAAAAGAAACCAATCGAAAAATAAGAAAAAAAACATTACAAGGAGAAAATCCATAATCCATTCCAGTAATCCGGTAAAAAAAAGTAATCCAGGTTACAAAAATCCAAAAATGCAATCCCAAAAACGCGTGGAATACAAAAAAAAAGTCTGATAAAAAGAAAAATCCAGAGAAATGGGAAGAGAAGCAGCGAGGACACCCATCGGTAATGAACGGACTCGCAAAATGGCGCTTACACACACATAACGCATACATATGGGTTACGCAACGAACTATGTTTTCAACAATAATATTGTTAAGTTGCATTACAAAATGTTATACAATTCCACCATCTAGCGGAGAAAAAAATAACTGTTCCATTTAATACACATTTTATTTTACTGTTCAATAAATTATTTAATATTCACATACATTGTATTTCAAATTATTATTTTATTTTAGAAGAAAATGTTTTAGAGAAAGTGTTTTTCGAAATAATATATTAGAAATATTGACTTTCGAAAATATTACATTCGAAAATTGAACTCGATAAGTTCCCGAACATCTCACATCTTCGTGGACATCACAGGACTGCCCCCGGACAACCCGGACTGTTTGCAGATGTCGGAGTTGAAAATCCACCCACTTTTTGGGCTTTTAAGGCCATATCCCATCCCAACCTCATCACCCCTCACCTCTCCACAGGTTGTCTCATTAGTTTGATGAGTGCAATATTGTGTTTTTTAATATGTTTTCACTGCAGTTTCCGCGGACAACGGCAGCTGTACGTGAATCCAACATGGTGGGTGTTGCCAAAAATCTGACACACATCATGCTTTTCACCATCCAATCAGTGGGCGTGTGTGATGTCCACGGACATCACACCGCCGTCTGGGCCAATTGGAGGCCTGTCCATGGACCCAACAGGGAATTGAGTTCTCGGACCGAACCCAGATATTACTAATTTCTTTTTACCTACTTTTTTGGTCACTTATGACTGGACAGATTTACACCAAATGTACGAAAGCATGCTTTCAGGACCAAGCCGATGCTCCTGCTGGAAATTTGGTGAAAATCCATCCAGCGGTTTGGGCTTAAGGCGTGAGCAAACATTTTTTCCCATTGCGTCTTTGGGAAAAAACACACATTTTGGGACCCCCCCTATAACTTTGCCCCCTGTTTACGAAACCTCATCAGACTTCGGAGGATCAACCTGTCTGGGCCATATACTTAGCTTGCAAAGTTGTGTGAGGATTCGTTCAGGGAGGGCAAAGTTATAAGCCACCCAACAAGTGCTCTTGCAATGGGTTGAGCAACTTAACCATAACTACAGGGCCGCTACTGCAGGCTCTGTAATATAAGTATCTATATATATTCAAGGACAAAATAAGGTGAGAACTTAATGCAACAAAACCCATGAGGTTCAGCTATAGCCACCTTAACTTTGTGCCGTTACACAAATCAACATTTATTAGCAATAGCATTTTTTGAGGTTTGTAAGAAAATGTACACTTTAGGAGGCATTCAGTGCATGAGAAGAATGAAGGTACATTTTCTATGTCTATATTGGTTAGGTTTTAGTGTTCCTTGTTTTGTTTCATTATGGCAATTAGGTCTGACTAAGTCCTATCTTTCCACCAAAGAGTTGCCCATCCATAACGCCCCTACATTAAAAAACGTTCCTTTTTTCACTTGGATGATGACTGCTTCTGGTTTCTGCTGGGGCCCACCAGAACCAGCAGCAGAGATACCGCTTTCCACAATTTCAATAGAGCAAAGTCATGGGGTTTAAGGTTGCTTTGTTGCCCTAACTGGTGAATATATACACTTTTTAGGGTGTGTTATTTTTTCATACTTTGACATTTTTATTGGTTTTCACAGAAAGATACACAATCCACCATACAATCATTAAGAAAGCTATTCAACCATCTGCAGCATTTCTGATCCCATTTACCCCCCAATTACTCATGCCCCTCCGTCAAAAACAAATAACGCAACCAAGGGTATTCAACGTCCACTGCACAACGACTTCCACCTTTTTCCAACAGTAGAGATCAAGCACTGTTTTGCGGCTCCCTACACTACAAACCCATTATCAGTGGCTGGTAAGGCTGTGTAACCTGCTCCTAAGCTGACTTTACTTTTCAGACACTCATATGGTCTCCTGCAAGGCCACATTATATCCGGCTTCCATTAATTTGTTCTGAAATCATGACCATTCCCCCTCCATCACTGAACTCACTCTATGAAGTGCAGCTGTGAATTGTTCCAGTAGGTAGATATCTTTAGCCATAGCACCCCATTCTCCAATGCCAGGGATTTTATCCCTCTTCCAATGCCTAGCAAGACATGTTCTAGCAGCCACCAGTAGAAAGTGACCCATGTGAGGTAATCACTTCCAACCCTATTCCTTTTGTTCCAAACCAAATAGTACCGCCATAGGGCGCTCCACTCCCTCCACTTCCTTAATCTATCCCAGGAACTCAGCCCAGAGCATCCGCACCTTCTGACATCCTCACCACATATGCCAATAATCAGCCTTTTCCCCACAAGCATGCCACTGCTCACTGACGCGAACATCCTAGAGAGCCGCACTGGGTTGTATTGCTAACAATGTTACAATTTCACTCCATGCATTTAAATTGACAGGCCATGGAGGCCTTAACAGATCTCCTACACATCTATACCCACAAGCGATGCTCCAACTCTCTACTCAAGTCCCTCTCCCACATTGTGCGAAGTCCCTCAGTACTACCCCTCCCTGCTGCCACCAGCGACACATTTAACTGCAAAATTAGACCTTTGGTATCCCTTTGTGTGTCCAGTATCGTTTCGGTCATAGTAAGGTCTCACTGCACCAATGTTTCCACTTCTCCACTGTTAGCACACCCTTTAACAGTAAATACAAAAAGACGCACAGCTTCCCAATGCGTAAAGATGATTCAAGCTCAAGAATCATGATGAAGTTAGCCTGCCCTTCATTGAACCGTGTCTGGTATCTTTCCACCTCTGGGATATCATCCCTTATCTGAGGGGCTCAAATGTTGCTCAAAGGAGAAGGCCACACAGTGAACCCCTTTTTCCCCCGACCACGTCTCCAAATATCCCACAACACTCCCAATATAGGGTGTTCATTGATCCTTCTGAGTACCTTCTCCCTCGGAACCGAGAGCAATTCGCCCACCGTAGCTGGAGGAAGATGACGATTCTCAAAATAAACCCTTTGTTTGTATGGGTCCTAACATAGGTGCAGTACCAATACTCTCAGTTGGGCAGCTTTATAATACAAGGTAAGGTCTGAAAGGCCCACCACCCCTTGCTCCTTAGGTGACACTAGGGTGTTGTAAACCACCCTCGTCTTATTCCCTTGCCAGAGTAACTTGGGCATCTACCCTTTAGCCTCTCTCAGAAGTACTTCTGGCACTCCTACAGGCAGAATCTGGAACATATACAACATCTTTCGAAGAAAGTTCCTTTTTAGGGCATTCAATCAGCCCATCCATGAAATAGTATACTGCTCCACACCGTCATGTCCCCATACAGCTTTGTGAAGCGGAGGGGATAGTTAGCCACTCCTTAACTCTTCCACGGACCTAGTGATGTTAACTCACAAATAATGGATGCTGTCTAGTTGCATATCCATTCCCAATGTCCAGAGGATGGTTAAATTCTGCCATCTGTCCAAATTAACGGGAAACAAGACTGACTTAGGTCGATTAACCTTGAACCCTGAGGAAGACCCACATTCCTTAATCAGTGCCATTGCTGCTGGGACTGAACAATGTGGGTTACTCTGGTGCAGCAAGACATCCTCCGCATATAACCCCAATTTGAATTCCCTATCCTCCACCCGGATTCCTTCCATTTGGAGTGTCCTTCTCATGCCCCTTGCTAACAGCTCCAGTGATATTTTGAACAGCAGGGATGTGAGCAGGCATCCCAGCCTCGTCCCCCTCTGCAATTTGAATGCCCTAAAATGTTTACCATTAAGCACCACCCAAACCAACGGATTTGTATACAGCGCCTTGAGCCAATTAAGAGTTTTCAGCCCTAAGCCGTACCTTCACATGACCGCATGCAGAAAGGACCAATTTACTGTATCAAAAGCCTTTCCGGCATCCAGGGCCAGCAGTGTGGGGTTATTACCTTGCTTTGTCATAGGTGTAATGTCTTTCGCAATGTATCGGCCCTTGTCTCCCTATGATAAACCTACCTGATCAGATTGAACTGAGCAGGGCATGACCTGTTCCATTCTGGAGGCTATCACTCTCATAAATATTTTTGTGGCCACATTGAGTAGGGATGTAGGCTGATATGAATTAAAGTTATGTGGATGCCTCCCCCGCTTCGAGATTACTTATTGGGCCCTTCCTATCTCCATTATATGATTATAAAGTTTCTCCATGTGGAGGACCAGATCACTAGCCAGTGCTTTATGAAAGCCCTCCGTGTATACATCATCCCCTGGTGCTCGCCCCGTCTTCCTTTTTGAATTGCTTCATGTTCATCCTCTGACAAACTGGCCTGCCGCCTGCTCCAAAGGCAGTACCGGCTCTCCGTTCTCACCAAGAAGAGAGCCCTTATCCAAGCCCGCATCTCTGCGGCATCAAACAACTCTGCCAAACTCTTTAAAATCTGCAAGGAGCTGGCCAACCCTGTTGCAGTCTCTACCTCTCCTGTCCCCTCCCAGGCCCTCTGCACTGCACTGGCCTCTCACTTCATCTCTAAAACTCAGGACATCCTGTCCTCGCTCTCCTCCTTTCACCTCCCTCCCTCCCTACCCGGCCCTTCCTCTGGCCCTTCTGCGGTCACCCCTCCTCCCTCTTTCTCTGCCTTTCCACCTTTCTCTGCTGACGAGGTTTCCAGACAAGTCCGATCTATGAAAGTCTCGTCTAAACAGGTTCACCCCTGTTCCTCCAAAACTATCAAGGACCACATCGACTCCCTGGCTCCTGCCCTGGCTGACTTTTGCAACCACTCCTTCGCCTCTGGAGTCTTCCCTTCCCCCCTCAAGCACTCCCTTGTGCACCCTCTTCTCAAGAAACCCTCTTCCGACCCCTCCTGCCCGGCTAACTATCGCCCTATCTCCATCACTCCCTTCCTGGGAAAGCTCCTGGAGAAACTGGCCATCTCCCAGCTTAACCTCCATGCTGAATCTGTTGGTAGTCTTCATGACCATCAATCTGGCTTCAGAGCTGCCAGAAGCACGGAAACTGCTCTCCTGAACATCCGTGAAGACCTGCTCTTGAACCTTGATTCCAACACTCCGTGTGTTCTCATTCTGCTCGATCTCTCCTCTGCCTTTGACACTGTCAACCATGCCATCCTGCTCAACCGTCTCCGGGAAAACCTGGGTATCACTGGTCAGGCTCTGGCGTGGTTGACCTCTTTCCTTTCAAATCGACCCTCCCAGGTCCAACTGGGGTCCTTCCTCTCCGACATCTTTTTCTCCACCTGTGGTGTCCCCCAGGGATCTAATCTCTCTCCCTGGCTGTTCAACCAGTATCTGGCACTCCTTGCCCACCGCATCGCCGCTCTCTGCCCTAATTTCCAGTGCTATGCGGACGATACCCAGCTCATTTTCAGGCTACCCTCAGCCTCCCCCTCTCCTTCCCTCATCTCTGACTGTCTGTCTGCTATCCAAGAATGGTGTGCCGCCAATGACCTCTGCCTTAATGCCAGTAAGACTGAGATTCTACTCATCGGTACTCCCACTCCCTCCTTCCCTGCAGCTCTCTGGCCTGCCTCCCTTGGCCCCCTCCCTGCTCCTACCTGCAAGGCAAAAAACCTTGGGGTCATCTTCGACTCCACACTCTCCTTCTCTCCTCATATTTCTGACGTCGCCAAGAGGTCACACTACCAGCTGCACCTCCTCAGAGGTATTCTTCCCTTCCTCTCCTTCCCCCAGAAGCTCACTGTCTCCCGAGCCCTGGTTCTCTCGAAGCTGGACTACTGTAACAGCCTCTATCTTAATCTGCCTGCCTCCACTCTCCGCCCTCTGCAACTCATCCAGAACAGAACTGCGAGACTTGTCCTTGGCCTCAAGCCCAGGGACCGTATCTCTCCAGGACTGAAATCTCTACACTGGCTCCCAGTGGCTGCGAGGATAAAGTTCAAAACCCTCTGCATTGTCCACAAGGCCTTCTGGGGCCTGGGTCCTAAATACCTTCAACTCTCTCTTCCCAAATATCTTCCTTCCCGAGCCCTTCGCTCATCCGCCTCCAACTCCCTCAGGGTTAGCCGCTTCTCGAAGCAACGAGCTGGGGGTAGATCTCTCTCCGCGGCAGGGGCCTCCCTCTGGAACAGCCTTCCTGCCTCCCTGAAACTTGAGGAGAACCATCTCCGGTTCCGGAAGCACCTCAAAACCTTCCTCTTTGCTTCTGCTTTCCCTCTCCCTCTCCCCTGCTGAGCGGCTAATTAATTTTCACTGAAGCTGCACTGATCCTGCAATTGGACCACTCTAAACGGCCTCGGTCCTGGGCCCTGCCACTCTCCACTTGCACTGATGCCCTGGAACCCCTTTGCACTGCGGGTCTGTCTCTGTATCCCTACAGCCCCCCCTCCCCCAGCATTTGTTCTGCACTTACCTCACACTTGCCACCAGCTGGCCCTATTTATTTATTTATTACGTACGCCTCTTACCTTGTACTGCACTTCCCCCCCTCCCCTTCCCCTTGCACTTTTCCCCTCCCCTACCCCTGCACTTGCGCGATCTGAATGACACCTGGCCTAGTAGGATCGTTTTCTGCCTCCCCTTGTACCCCCTCCCTGCCTCGTCGCGCCTTGAAACACTTGTGTATAGGCGCGTTACAAATACCATATCATATCATATCATATCAATAGCCAACAACACTTTGCCCAGGGTTATTGGGTCTTCCAGCTATAACACCTCCTCCCTACTTACCTACCTAGGGGAGGGACACACCATCCAGATATGTCACAAGGTCCTGCTCATTCACCTCCCTCTCCACATTATATAGATATTCATAGAATGCAGCAACCTCCCACAAAGTTTCCCCAGTGGTGGAGCATACCGTTCCTTGTGCATGAATAATCCCCTCAATCCATCGCTCTGCTCTCTCTCCCCGGAGTCACGCTGCCAGTAGGGCTTTGCCCTTATCCCTCTTCTCGTAGTATCTGTTTCTTAGAAAATGCAACTGATGCACCACCTTGCCCACCTCCAGCTCCCTCAGCTCCTGTCGCTTTCTCTATCCTTCTTCAGCCGCTCCCTTTCGGAATGGGCCTTAGTCTGCCCCCTCACTTCTAAAGCACAGATCTCTCTCCTGAGCACCTCCACTATCAGGGTACTTTCCCTTTTCTTAGACACACACTCCCCTATCAATAATCATCTCCATGTCACCTTTGCTGCCTTCATACTGTGCACTGATCCACTTCCCCAGTGTCATTTAACTGAAAGAACTCTCCAACAGCTTTCTTTATTTCTTTTTTTTAAAAAAAACAGCATCTTTCAACAACATATCATTGCATTTCCTAAGAGATTCCCTTGTGTGCAAGCCCAGTACAGAGATATTCATTAGTACCATATCATGCTCCGTCTAACTGATGGGGACCAAGTTACATAAGGATACCCTGCCCAAGTGTCTTACTCTGCGTCCCATCACCAAACAACGTCACCACCATTCGCCCCACTGAACAACAACCACCGCCCCTCACGTAGAACCAAATTCTCAAACATGCATCTCCGGACCCACATCAGAGTCACTTCATCAGGGACGGGGTATTCAGTCTCTTAAATTTTCTGCTGCCCGGTACTCTCTTTCCTGGAAGGAACCCCTTCAATAGATTCTGTTTCATGAGTGATCCATCGATCTTCTGCTACCGTGCCTTAGCCGAATCTATGTTCTTTAGTAGCCCCAGCACCTGCTGTACCTCATGCTCACTGGTGATCCTATAATCTGTATCTCTACACTCGAAGTACAAAGATAAAGGAAAGGCCCAATGATATTGGGTCCCCTTCTCTGACAGCCATTGTGTTTGGGGATGGCCGTCCCTGTGATCTGACAAAGCGAGTCCTGACAGAGCCTGATAAACCCGAACACAATCTCCATCATACAGGATGCTGCCCAGTCGCATCACCCTTTCCAGTACTTCCATTTTCTATCCATTCCTGAGGAATTGGAGCACAATGAACTTAGGGCCCTTTCCCCTACACGCTCCCCCTCTATGCACTGTCTCAAGCTCTACCACCTTTCCTCCCTCCAACATGAATATGGTGTTAATCAAGTCTTTGACTTTTATGACCACAACCCCGTCTCTCCTTTCTTTTCCTTCAAGCCTAGAATGTGTTGGTTGTACCACCATTCTCTGTTCTCGAGGTTGCCCAGTTTGAAGAGTGTATCTGCTTCCCTCATCTCCAAATCTGTCAGCCGAGTCTCATATTTCATATCTCTGAGGTCCACTTGCAACTAGTTATTTTTTACCCCCTCCATTTCGTTCTCCAACGTGTCCACCCTCTCTTTCAAATCCAAAATAGAGGCCTGAATATCACTTCTGATGGCTTTAATTTCCTGTAAAATATACTTCTTGTCATCCATGTCAAATTTGGCAAACCTCCATCCCCCACAGCTTGTCACTGTTAGCCAACCTTCTCTCCAGTGTACAACCTTGGATCCCTCCTGAAGTGTTGCAGCACCCTAATTCTCATGTGCCCTTCCTTCTCCAGCCTCAACAAGCAGTGCTGCACTTGCCGGGCACCTGGCCCCAGGGGTGGCACACCCTTGTGTCTGTATCTCCTCTGCTCACTGCCAGGTTATCACATTGACCCTGTTCTATTCACCTTCACCAGTGTCCTCAATCCACCTCCACTCATGTGGGGCAAGTCCAGGTGCCTCCTCCTGCACCCTCTCCTTTTATTTTCTCTGGCCGGTTTCTCTAATGGAGGCCTTCCAGTTCATCTCGGTATTCTACACACCACCAGGCCTCGAATACCCTCCACCAGACACCTCTGGGTACACTTCCAGTCCTGTGGAGCCCAGTGCACAGATCAACACAACTGGTGCCTCTCCAGGTAATTCCAGCACCAGCCCTCACCTTGCAATTCATGCGGCCACCATTACTGCAGCCCAGAACAGACCACCTTTACAGCTGGGCTTACACATGCGCAGGCCCATGGTTTCCACTGCAAATTCTGACAGAAAACACTTCCACTCCTGCTAACACATCGTGATGCCATCAGCGCCTCCTCCCTTTCTCCGTATTGTGCCTTAGTGGCTATCGCCGACAGCCTCCTCCTCCTCCAACCACGTCCTCGATCACAGCCCCAGGCTTCAGCGGCCGCATGCTGAATCCCAGCACACCACATACCCCAGGTCCACTATGCCTCAGCCATGCCAATGTGGTCACAGACTGCTACTCATCTGCACCAGGTACTCCTGCCGCCTCACTCTACTGGGCCTCTCAGTCAGGACCCCGTGTCCACTGCAGCCTCTCCTAGGCCCACCAGCGCGTCACTCCTCACCTTTGACTACAGCCCTATGGAGGCATTGCGGCCAACCTGAAGCACTTGCAGGGGCTCTACCACGATCCACACAATGGATCTCTGACAGCATCACACCTGATACCCTGGGGGCAGGGACATCTTTTGAGCTTGCGATATGCGCTATTGTGTAGCTCGGCTTCTACGTGGCCATCTTAGTCCGCGCCCACTGGTGGTGTCTAGAATGTGATTTTAACATTAGTGTGCCTTCAACTGAAATATAATGTATGGTGTTTTGTTGTACAATTTTGCAATGTTTCTTTAGTCAGTTAAACTTAGCCTGTCAGTGAAATTGTTTTCCTTTTTATTTTTTTATAATTGTGAATTACAGACCTTTGCCATTGCTGAATTCACCCAGTACTGTTCCATGTTTTGAGTTGGTCAACAGTGCTCAATATATTGGTTTGCTTCACCCTTACAGGTCAGCTGCTTGCCACCCAGGCACTGTGCCATTATTGTAACCAGGTGATGCCCAAGTCTAGACAGTGCATTGTCTATCATGAACACTGGCTGAGCCTGGCAAACTGGACGAGGGACCGGGTGCAACAGGCAAACCTACTGGAGACACTCAGCCGACTCTACCAGGGCCGTAACACCATCAGGTAAGGATCCAACCCCTGTGGCACACAACCCATCCCTACAAGCGTGCAGTGTTACCAGATAATGGTAACATGTACATCTAGCAGGGTCATAACATCAACATGTATGGGAATCAGCTGCAACAAGGCAGCCGTCATTTAAGTTCTTGATAATGTACACCGGGACATCACCCATGGAGATGTTAAAAATGATTGTGGGAGCCCATCTACTGAGAACGATCATTGGTCAAATACCCTGTTCTATGGAATGTCGTCCACTCAGGAGGGTCTTCAACCACGATTTAGCTCACTGCACCCTCCACATAGGAGAAATACCCATTTGCATATCAGTCTGGCCGACCCGCAAGGGCAGTCCAGCACTGGAATACTAAGCAATTCTCCTCTGAGCAACAGTACCATCGGCAACCCCAGACACGTGCTTCGGCCTTTGTTAGGCCTCCTCAGTGAGGTGAAGATGAGCCTCTCTAAGGCACAGTGAGCAAGAGGTCCATGTCTGGACTACCCTTGGATTTAGGAAAGTCTCCTAGACTGCCCAAGCAGAAGGGACCAGACTGATATGCAAATGGGGACAGACTGATATGCAAATGGGTATTTCTCCTCTGTTAAAGGTACAGTGAGCTATAATGTGGTTTTAGACCCCCCAGAGTGGGCATCGTCACAAATAACAGCTTATTTGGCCATGTTCATTCTCAGTAGAGGGGCTCCCAGACCTTTTTTTGGTAATTTTAATATGTTACTGCCAGTGTTTACTTGTATGTAAATTATCTATGGAGGGGGTAAGTACGCAAGTGAAAAAAACATTCTAGTGTTCTGTAATCATAGCTACATAAACAATTGCTAACAATAGGAATGTTATTGCAACATTCACAGCACCATCCCTTGAATCAGGCTCATTCAAAGTTTTACTTTAAACATTTAAAATGTGTGCATTAGTATTTGCATGTTGGCTTTACAAAGCACAAACCTAGCCAGGAAGGGTGGCATGTCTTTACATTGATGCGTTTGCATGTTTATGTATTTGCATTGGTACTTTTGCATCTGTTCATTAACATTGATGCTGCCCATTTTTCAGCGAACAAGGGCTGGGGGGTTATATCGAAAATCAAAAGGGGTGGGATACTTGGGGATTGCCCAATTTACACTAAAACAATGAAAATGTACAGATATAAAGGCATGGAGCTGCTATGAAGCTGTGGAGCACTGTACAGAAGGACTGTCAACAGTCTGTAGGCTCAGGGGGAGCAGTAACATATAGGCCCAATGGGAAATAATGTACTTTCGAGACTAGTGATCGCCTCCGATGAACCTACATGGCTTTGCTAGTCTTTATCACCTGTGGGGCTTAAGGGTCAAAACGTGGGCTAGGAAGAGAGACACAGGATGCCTGTTGGTCAAAGAGTATTGTCCACTTTTTCAGAGCTTTTCGGAAAGCCCTGGATTATACCAAGCAGAGTCTTCGGATTTACATAGACCTGGGGGAGACGGAGAAAGAAGCCCAGGCCTGGCTGCATGCCGGTGTCCTCTACTACCTGCTTCGGGAGGACGAACTGGTGGAGATGTACTTTCAGGTGACATTTTTCCACATAAATGCTAATAAAGTGATGCAAATGATGTGTCCCTCTGTCCTCTTTTCCAAGACTCACTTGTCAAAGTCTAAGTTATTCTTGGGTTTTAAGCAAGCAACAAAAGGCATTCAGGGTACTGTGTTTTTTTTTATTCCCATAGTGGACTGGCCCATGTTTGTTGTGTATGATGCCCCCAGGTGAAAAGATATTGCTATAGGACTTTTCATCCAGAGATGTTTAGATGCACTAATGTACTAGTCTTTCTGATAGTGTTTTCCATTAGGATCGCCTAGTTGGCAGCCTACATTTTGCTGGAGCTTTGGTAAAGTGACAGTGACTCTGATTAATCCCTTTTGTTATGCAGGTTAATCACCTACATTCTCTGAAATAGTATGTTGTAAATGCTGAGGTGCTTCTGGGCAGTATCTGTAAAATAGCTACTTGATGACTGAATTAAAGGCATGACTCTTGGATCTCACCATTACGACTTCTCTTGCAGGCAGCTGTCCAGAGGACCCTGGAAACTGGGGACTATGTCCTTGCCCTGCGTCTGTATGAGGAAGCTGGGGATGTGTTCTTCAATGGCAGCCGGAACAGGCAGAAAGCAGTGGCCTTCTACAGGGTAAACAAGCAAGGGAAGGCTGTATATCACTGCAGATTGGCATTGCAAGTGGAACACGGTTTGGTCACTGGATTAAGTTATTGCTCATGCAAACTATCCAGGTGACACAAATTGTCAATGAGATCCTAGGCATATAAGTTCCAGACATATTAAAAAAGGATCATATTTGGTGCAGCATTGCTATATACTCTGGAAGGGCATAGTAATCAGAAGTCTGGAACCTTTGGGACTCCAGATGTCTTACACTAAAAATCCCATCAGGCCTAACCAGCCTAATCAAATGATGTGGGATCATGGGAGTTGTGGTCCAAAACATCCGGAGAGCCACAGGTTGCAGGCCCAGTTAAACTGGCAAACCAATAAAACCAACCCGTTAAGCATGAGATGTCGCTGGACTAAAGGAAGACACAATAACCACAAAAGGCAACATACATTTCCATGCCTGGAATGTAAATGATAATTAGATAACTCTTTAGACTCAATCGGGCCACAGCAGGAAACCTGCATACTGAAAGCTACACTGACCTGGAAGTGGCTCAGTGTTATCCATTAATCCCTACTACAGAATTAGCAATTTCTGACTATTCTGGGTATGGGGACTATACAGGGTTTCCAAGTTGATCTTTAGATGCACTGGTGCTTATTTTGTTGGCTTGCTGCCTGGAAGATTCTCTCCCAGCATCACAGTCCTGTGACTTGAAGGCCCTAGGCAAGCAACACGAGCCCCTAGCCTTTTGTATTAACAGTCATGTAACACACAGAGCCCCCCTGCACAGGAACTATAAGCTGTGATACGACTTCACTCCCAGACAACATATTATCAGAGTATCACATTATTCTACCGTCTTTCTGAGTGCCAGGCTTCCAACATATCCTAGAACATGTCCGCAGTTAGTTCCAGAGCAGCCCTTGCTATGCTTTTGTTCTGGGACTACATTCACCTTTCGATAAGGGACATCGGCACATCTGGCTTCCCGGCTTGGCTTAGTTCCGAATTACTGCTTTGGAGTTTTTCCCATTGAAAAATGTTACAGGTAATGCTGAGTCAAAAAGAAAACCTTCACAGTTTATTTGAGCACCTGGAACATGTCTCAAGCTCGTAAGGCAGCCAAACACTACATGTTACTAACTGGCTATTGCTTCTCTCCACTGCCTCATATAGATTGTCCTGTGGGTTCACATTTAGAATAGATTTCCATTCTGTAGTCCTGATCTCTGGACCACCTTTATTGGTCTTCATGCACCTAAGCTATCACAAAACATTGCCTTTTCCCCTTCACAAATACCCCATACATATGGCTGTGGCATTTCTCCTGCTTCGCCATCCTCTTACCTGCTCCCTAATCCTTTGCCTCTGCAGACTAAGATCTTGATATCCTGTGCACAATACACTAACCTTCTCACCAGCTAAGTGCTATGAGACCTCTACCGTGGTGATCTGGTGCAATAAAAAAAAATAATTAAAACATAACGTAATATAATGTTGTCAGCACTTATCCTGAAACAATCAGTGGATGTCAGTCTAGAGGCCCAGTGTTAAGCATTTGTATCCAACACTTGCTGCCTTTCTGTGTGAATCGCATTAGTTGGAAGCAATAATGGTATAATGATATAATGTAAGGGATTTCAATCAGGCACACACCCAAGTCTCGCCTAGCATGTAGTGCGCAAATGAAACCCTTATTTATTTTTGTCTATAGGTTCAATATTCTGAATGATATACCACTCATATCACACCCTTCTCAAAATCCCCCCCCCCCCCCGGTCACACTGAACCAGGAATCAGGCTAGTTTGTAACAGTAAATATTTATTTATTTGTTCAGAATTTAAAATCACAAAATAATTTTAATAGGTAACAACAATCACCAATGGGGTGACAGGAACAATGAATAATATCTTTATTGGACTGGGAATCAGGTAATAACACAAAAAGAATGCAGCAAAGAAAATAATATTTTTGGGTTGGTTTGGAACAGATAGCACCATGGTTAGAAGTTCCCCTTGCAACACCCCACAACCCACAAATAGGCAATTTAATTATATGTGAGGAGAGAGCAGGTAATCAGGAATAATACATACCAAACAGAATATCACTCCCACCTTCCCCTCTTAAACACAAGAGAAAAACGGGTTTGACTTTTCAACTGTCAGGCTGGCTTTGAAACTGGCTGAGCAAAAACACTAAATGTGTTCTAAAATGCTTAAATTATTATACATTTCTACGGGAGCTGCTTTGAAGAGATGCAAGCAAGCAAAAGCAATGATTTACTCAAAAGAAAACAATTGGAATCTCAAAGGCAAAGTGGGAAATAATTTAAAGACAATTCACACGTGTAAAACGTTTGCTAATGTAAATTTGCAGCAAACCTTTAAGTTAGGTATCAATGAGAGTTGAAATTTCATTTCTATCTTTAAAACTGAGGTAGTTATAAAGGATTTAGTGAGAGGTGTTTTTCGAAAATGCAGCCACAAATTTGGACAAGAACTTCAGTTTAAAATCAGATAAAATGGATTATGCTTTTACTCAAGACTAGAGCATTCAGACTAGACAACCAAGTTGGGGCAAAGTAAGCTCTGACACTGATTCATGACTTCAGTAACAGATCCCCAGCGCCTTCCCCGGCGGACCCAGTCTAAACACTCGAAGTGGGATTTATGGATAAGAGTTACACAAATAAAAATGACTATGAAATGATGCTTTAGCAAAAAGAAAGGATAGGATAGCACTAAAGATTTTGACATTGTTACTGGTTATGAAAGTAAGGATAGTTCAGAGATTAGGGTGGAACAAGATAAGGCAAGGTATACAATAATTCTCTAGCGTCCTGTTAATACTCACAATCCAATGGGATTTAAGGTTTTTGGCCTCTCAAGATTCTGGTCAATGGATCAGGTCTATCAGGGAAGGACAGCACATCAGTCTCAGGGCAGGATCAGCTAGGCTGGTCGCCGGAACTGCACGGTATCTGCCCTTCTTGTTTCTGGATATTTCAGATCAGCGGGATAGTGAGTTCAGCAGGCAAGCATTTATGGTAGCAAGCCAGATAGTTTCAGCATGCTTTCCCCCACCACAGCGCTTCACTGGGTTGGGAGGATTAGTTGAGGATTGAGGCCTAGCTGAAAATGGTTCAGCTACCCCTTGGCCTGGCCTTTGCCATCAGGATCTAGAAGGATGTTGAGGGCTGGATGTTGAATGCTGGATCAAAGTGCTTCGCTGGAATCAGAAGAGAGAGTGTATGTCCTATGTGTTGTCAGATGTCTCTATTTATCCTGTCAAATGATGTCACCAAATGGGTGTATGGGCCAGCTTAACTAAACCTGCCCCTGCGAAATGGGATTGGATCAGAGCCTCATATCCGCCTTGCATCCTGGTGATTGGATTAAAGACAGATGATGTCAGGTTTATGGTTGGATGTTTACAATACTTAGAAACCTCCCTTAGCCACTAATATCCAAATCTAATTCTGTCCTAAATACATATTTATACATTTGTCACCTCCACGAACATCACATACAAGGATTACATATTTTATGGAGTATCTGTTCATCAAAATCCCACAGCTGTGAGACCTTGTTTCATCTTTTTGCAGAATTTTTTGTCCATTTCACTATGAAAACATTTTCCAATATTTCTCCAAATTTCCACAAATATGCGCATTTACCCTAGGAAAGTGTGTGCAAAGTTTAACAATTCTAGCATACATACAGTTCCCATAAAACCTCATATATTGCCATTCCTGTTCAGAATATGCTACACAGTTCCACCATGTTTTGAAATGTAGGGCCAACATTTAGATTAACAAATCTGCCCGTTTTATATTTTTCACCACTTCTGATAGCGAGTTATACATCTCTAAAAATGTTCATTACATAGTCCTTAGTAGCAAATGGTCAGCCTTTTGTCTGTCTCTGGAGGCAAGGAGCAGCCCCCACCGTTGGGATTTCCTTCTGGTCTGGAGAATCTGCCATTGTTCAGTCCCTGGCAGCAGACAAAAGTCTGACATACCCCACAATTATTGTGTCAGTGAGCATCTGCTGAGAGCTATTCCCTCCCCTTGGGTGAAAACCTGTTTTTCAACCTATTGCAGGCCCAGCCAGCCTAAGTTAATTCTTACTTTCATGATTTGAAATCCAGCATGAAACAAGCTTGTTGCATCAGATGACATATATAATGTATATTCTTAGATTTAAAACTGTGGGATCAAAACAACTGAGATCGGTGTTCCTTTCAGCAACAGTCCTTCTATATTTGCTAACCCAGCAGATCTTTAGTTTAAGACAACTTTAACGTTTAATCAGGAGAGCCCATTTGACAGGGGATGTCTCTCGCAGGTAGCCCTGTTTGGCTACACAGAGATTTTTGACAGGAATTGTCCTTCACAGACAATCCAGTTTTGCTGAGAAAATGTTTTACTCTTAACATTTGAGGACCTTGTAAATTCACAGTGCTTCATTAGATTAAATACATTTTATCGCCAAGCAAGATTTTGAGGATTGGAAAGTGTTATGTACAGTTATTTTGAGGTTTTTGCAGCAAAGTAAATGTCATGTACAGCCACATTTTTGGGGTTTCATATGCAAAGTGCTGCTTCTCCCTCTGCACTCTATGTTTACTTGTCATGGAGCCCACTGGCACTTTTTCTGCAGCATGTGTTTGGTTCCACCACACGTGTTATGATCCACCACACATGCACCATTGGTGGCAGGTTGTTCAGCCATCTTTTTGTGTGCTGAAAAACGCGGTTGGAGGTTTTGGCGCGCACAAGGATTTTGCCGCCATTTTACTGTTTTTCACAACATAGATAGCAGAGTGAGGCCGCATAGTATATCAGAGTGGATCAATACATCCCACAATAAGCCCCAAGCTTGATGTTCCTAAGGAAACATGCAGCATCTCAAACATGAGGTCCAGTTACGTCAAAGCACATGGGGTTCCCACATCAAATGGTTCTGGCCGAGCAGACTGCTTGTGTGTGTGTGTGTGTGTGTGTGTGTGTGTGCGTGCACGCGTGCATGTGTGCATGTGTGTCTGTGTGTGTGTGTGTGTGTGTGTGTGTGCACATCTGTTTGTGTGCTCAAAATTGATTTGCATTCAGTGGGACCTTTTTTGAAACAACAGAGTATCTGAAGCATGATAGAAAGAAATGGTGCCTGGTTCCAAAGAATTGGCTCAATTAAGCAGGTCCATGCACATCTTTTTGTTTTCTGATAGTTGAGAAGCAAATACACCAAGACGATTGCACTTGTTCTCGAATAGATGCAATTGATTGACAAGTAAGTCTATAATACTGCCTGGTACATATTCCAAACATAGTAGAATTGTCAAATAGGTAAGTCAGAAATATTATAGCTTTACAGACCTCTCCCGTCGGCCATACTGGGTGTTATGGGCCCTGAAGACGTAGTTAAAGCGCAAGGGCCTTTAATGAGGTATGAGGGCCCATAACAATGGTACGGCCCACGGGCAAGGTTTATAAAGCTATTAGAACCCATAGCCAAAGAGAAAGAAATTCATTTAGACATATGTATTTTTTATTATTACATTGTTTTCTGGTGGCCTTGAATATTCCCTATGAAATATTTTTTTGTTTTGTTTTAAACATGAAAAATAACATTACAAAAAGCTATTAGAACTCATATCCAAAGAGAAAAATGTTCATTTAAAAAAATAATTTGTAAAATTATTATATTGTTTTTTGGGGACTTCATTCCTTGTGTAACATTTAAGTTTAACAAAAACATGAACATAGCATGCCAAAAATATGAGTCATGCTTATTTACAGTAAGCTAGTCTTTTCACTAACAAACTATTAAACGAAAAAGGACGGTATATGTAGGAAAATGTAATTTTCACTTTGGCCACTAGATGGGGCAAATCACTGTTAATGCAAAACTTTCCGAGCTGAAGAAAGCAAAGGGCAAATTTGAAGGCTATAATGAAAATGTGTGCTATACCGTTTCTTATAGCCTGCAAATTAACCAATAGGAAATGGGTATTCACCGGGCCAGGGTTCTAATATTTGACAACTCTTCACTAAGGGATTGGACCTCTAACCAAGCAAGCTAATAAAGCTACCTGCTACCTGATGAGAAAATGAGATTTTTAACGGGAAATCTAGAACCACAGTTCGCACCTCTTTGTCAAAGGAGGGAATTATTGGGCAGTTACTGCAAGCCAATACAGCTCCTTATGACCAGGGGGGACATATTATCGGTTTAGTGAAGGTTTTACGCTGTGCTATGGTCAGCGAGTATTGCTCACATATTGCTCAGTATTAGCAAAGAATAAATGTGAAAAAGAGTATACCACATTATAGGATTGTTTTAATGCTATCATCATGATTACATCCTCACAGATTATTAAAGTGTATGAACACATCATTTTTGTTTTCAAATAGTACACAAGGTAATTGATGTCAATGTTCTTTGACACATGTTTAAATCCCAGCAGGACTCACTCAGCCCTTCATCCTTTACAGGCCGATACCCTGAGTACTATTAAGTTGGCTAATAATAACTTGTATTATTTATTAGCTAGCATGACAAATGTTTCAGTTGGTGGTATAGACCACATAAATGGTACAGATTATAATGATCATGACACTAATGATAACAACAGTAATACATATTATTATGAATAATCTAATTTGCATTATTATATTATTAGCAGTTGTAATATCCTTCTGATTCTTATATTGTTATTATTAGTAAAAGAAAAATCATGATTGTAATACTTCTAATCATAATATTGCGGGACACCAACGTGGCATGGTCTCGCCCTAAACTGAGGAGTTTAACTGATCAGGGAAGGCATGACTTTCTCAAGCAACTAAAAATGTTAATTTATGGTCAATGCACCCGTTGAACTAACAAATGGATTAAACCCAGCCTTGATAAAAACCGTGCAAAGTTCGAAACACGTGTTGGCACTTGGGCATCTGTAATTCCTAAAAAAAGGCAAAATTTGAGTTGGAAAGTAGAATCATATGGAATAAAGAGTTTCACAGAAATTTTCTAAAAGGGACTGAGCATCATTAATTTAGTGATGAGAAATAATTCTGTGACTGCTAACTCACAATTCAGGTTCGTCTCGTTATTGAGGATGTACGTGATTTGGCCGTGGCAGAATTCTTCGTGGCGGAATTGACAGTGGTCAATTTTGCTGCAAAGACAATTTTGCTACAGCCAAATCCTGCAAAATATTGACCCTTTCGCCCCCAATACATCCCCCCACCTGCCCCCACTTATCATTTGGATGTCTGCTTTCATTCTGACCCTGCAGCGTCAGTTCTGTCCCTCCTGCGCAGGTCGGATCTGATGCTGCAGGGGGCGCTTTTCTTCTTTTTTAGTTTTTTTTCCCCATCCCCCACCTCCCATCCTCTGGAAGCAGGGGACACATGCCCCGCTCCCCCAAGAAGCCATCACTACTGAACATGGGGAGCAGGGGACACCCCCGCAATCCCTGCCTCCCATGTTTAGTAGTGATTAACCAGTTTGATCGATTTTAATCGATCGAATGGTACTGGCCGAATTCGGCCAGATGTACCATTTGATCAATTAAAATCAATCAAATTGGGCAATACTGTTATTGAGCCACTAATAGGCTGCGCCCGGACTAAGGTGTATTTTTCTCTTCAATATTCATAATTCTTGTGACAACAATACTTATAATTATTATGATTTTCAATCCCTGCTCATAAGATTCAGGTACAAAATACATGTTTGATGTTTGATCTTTCATATTCTAATCCTGCTTACCTCTTGTGGTGCATAGACAAATACAAATGTTTCAGTTCTGAAGATATATCTCAGGGGTGGGTGGCTGAGGCGGGTTCACATTTGAGGAGATTTTACGATATCTGGTCATCATTGCATCTGAAAATTAGGTGATATCGGAGCAGAGTTGGTTGTATGTCAAGCTCACCCCTGTTCGATGTTCTGTACATTGTCGCTTGGCAGAGTGCCATCTTATATCTCCCTGTTCTTTGTAGGAGGGAGCCATTCCATTGGCCAGGAAAGTACTTCAGACCGCCACTGAGCTCAGGCTCTTCCACAAGTTGGCCGAACTGCAGATCGCACTAAAGGACTATGTGAAGGCAAGGGAGTTTGCCACAACAGCTGTGAGGCTCAGCTCCATTGTTGGTGAGTTCTATTTGAATGAAATTCAGTCGAATCAGAAACAAATGCATGCAATATTGACCTCTTTTAATAAGATAAGAAGCATATTTCCTTTGCATCCCATATTTCAAATCACATCTCAACTTCTCTTCTGGGGGTAATGCCAGAGGTAGGAAAGCAAGTTCCCCCCTTCTTAAAATAGGCAACATTTCACCGAAAAATACACACACATACAAAAGGTACACATTTAAAAGCTAGCAGTGATGTATACCTTTGAGTGTTACAATATGTTATGGTCAACATAGTGACTTTGTTAAGTTAGATAAATGATTCAGGCAGTTTGAAAACATAAGAACTATAAGAATTTTTGACAGACACTGCATGTCATACAATCGGAAATGCTAAAAAAAGAGTTTTTAAAGTAATGTCAGCAAGTTGTGATTCTTAATTTGGAAGTTAAGGAATCAAAGTAAATAAGATTGTTACTTCAAGTTTATTATATTAATGTAAGAGTTTAATACAAATACTTTTTTGTAAATCATTATTGTAACAACATTTAAATTATTAGTGATTTTGAAAAACTTCTGTTTCAATATAAAATTGGGATCACTATAAAATAATTTATGAAAATATAAATACCTGTAAAACAATATTAAAGTTATTTGGTGATATTAAAAAATACATTAAACAGTTATACAAATGAGTTGTGTTGAAATATGTTTGTGTTGCTATTAAAGAAAGAAATACAGGTAATTGGGAGTTTATATAAGGTTGGTGTTATTTAGGTCGTTTAAACACTCTAAGAGCCTGATTTACAAAAGCTTTTTACAAAGGGTCAATCACATCTAAAATAAAAAAATAAAAACTTTGTAAATTAGGCCTTGAGAATGTACAACACATTTTTATTAAAAGGATAAAAAAATTCACCCAGTTGTCAATTACACTAATAACAGGCCCATCATCAGTTTCCCGTTCCTCCTAAAATTCCTAGTCCGAGTGCCATACTTGCAAATTCAGAAGCATTTAGAGGAAAATTAACTTCTAGGCCTTAGACAATCAGGCTTCAGGCCTAGATACGGCACCGAGACAGCCCTCCTGCATTTAAAGATCCAAATGGATGAAGCAAAGGACAATGGTAAGCTAGTGATCCTCCTGCTCTTAGGCTTATCAGCGGCCTTTGACCTCGTTGACCACCAAATCCTTACTAAGCACCTTACCTCAGCAGCAGCATTCTCCACAAATGCCTCTGAGTGGGTCAACTCCTTCCTATCAAATCGGACTACCAGAGTATTCTCACCTACAGCCTCAGCACACCCAATACCCACACTTTGTGGAGTCCCTCAAGGCTCATGTGTATCACCCACACTATATAACATTTTTACAAAGATGTTATTCGATTGGCGGACAAACTGGGTGTCATCTATACCAACTATGCGGATGCCATCCAAGTCCTCATACCCCTCAATGGCTGTTACGTCCAAGACTCCAAACTAATTAATGAAATATACCTGGAAATCAAGCATGGATGGCCACCAATAGCTTATGTCTTAAGGACGATAAGACCAAGCTAATGATCGTGGGCACTCAAGGACGACTGAATAAACTCAACTCAAGGGGCCTCATTACGAGTATGGAGGTAGCCATGGTGGTATTAGCGCCATGGCTGCCTCCATACCGGTCTCCAATACCGGGTTCCTTCAATGAGGAATAACCAGGTCATTCCAATATTGGAGAACCCGGTAATTCCTCCTTCAAGGAACAATTCCCCATTCCCATTTGAGCCCCCATAGGGCTCAATCGGGATGGGGAGGGAGTTAATAATGGGCACGGAAATAACAGCCCGTTATTAGCTCCCTCTTCCCCTCGCGGGTCCCGCTAAGGACGCCTGGTTTCACCAGGCGTCCTTAGCGGGTCCCGCAAAGGGAACCTCGTAATCAGCGCTCCCGTAATGAAGGGTGCCGGTCCCGTATGGCACACTTCATTACGGGAGCGCCAGGGTTATAATGAGGCCCAAGGTACTCATCCTTCGATATTGATGGCAACAACATCAAAGTATCCAAAGATATAAAAACACTAGGGGCCTACCTTGATGCAACTTTATCCCTTAAAAAACAAGTCAGCAGTTTGGTGTCATCCACAGCCTACACCAATAAACTGATCTATAGCTGCAAATCATACTTATCAACAAACAGTTGTCTCACTGTAGCAAGGGCTCTTGCGTTGTCCAAACTATACTACTGTACCACACTCTTCTTAGGCTCTTCTGAACTCAACCTAAACAGACTACAGGTACTGCAGAATAACTCATTGAGAGCAGCACTTAGCATACCCAGATCTAGCCAAATCTCCATGCTCAGACACAATGTCAATTGGTTGCCTATTTGCGACAGAATCACACTATGCACCTTGGCTATTACCCATAAATGCCTCTCAAATACAGCTGAATACAGCCGTAAAATACCTGTCCGACAAAATATGCAAACAACAAGCCTCAATTACCACTAGATCAACTCACTCACTCAAGTTGGTGGTACCAAGGTACAACCTAAAGACAGCTGGAGGAGCTAGCTTTCTTGTCCAAGTGGCCATACGATATAACTCATTTCTTATCCAACTTAGACTGGAACCTTCCTTCCTCACCTTCAAAACCAAACTCAAAAACTGGCTCAATAATAAGCCGTTACACTAATTCTGAAACCCTCCACATCTGACTACTTCATAGCATATCCACGCTAGCAACTACTGTACTGTACTCGTTCTATGCTGTATTTCTATTAGGATACTTCACAATTGCCTCCTGATGTCTTCCCACATGTTCCTGCTCTCCTCTTGTCATGACTTTGCACAATTGCCTATGCTTGCCTGACCCAACTGTAACCAGGGTCGCCAATCTTGTTTTTTATTATGTACTTGTCACTGTTTACTGCTTCATACGTATGTAACTCAAAGTTTCTCAAGCGCCCAGTTACCTCAGGGTTCGGTGCGCGATATAAATAATAAACAAATACAAATACAAAAAATTACTAACCTAATCGGCCCCCAAAAATCGGTTCCAGAACATAAAATCCCAGTGCCAAAATGTGCTTATATGCCATGAAAAAGCACAATGTTTTACAGGCTAGTAACATATTGAATTATGAGTTAAAGATAAATGTAAAAATGGTTTGATTAACACATGAGATTTCAGATTAAAAAATAATGCAAATAATTTGGGGATACAAATTGAATTTCTAATTAAATAAAAACACCAAAATAATGATTGCTGAATAAAAAGCTTTCTTCAAATTCTATCCAATAAATAGCAGCTGTTTCCGAGAGACTGTGCATGTCTGGATGGGGGGGGGGGGGTTTGGGGCAGAAGATCATTACCAGCAGGTGGCAGTGTTGCTGTACCAGTGCTTTTCTTTGCAGGGGATGAGTTACACGAGCTAGTTGCATTTCATCGTCTGGCTACGGTCTACTATTTCCTGCAGATGTATGAGATGGCTGAGTTCTGCTACCTGAAGGCCGCGTCCCTGTGCCCTTCGCCACTGCGGTGCTCAAAGGAGGCAGAATTCTACGCAAGACTGTACTACCGTTTGGGGAAACTCACTCTGCACAATCTCAAGGTAACGATCCATTTCCTCAGTGCCTTATCCGCTATGGCACACATCACCAGCTCACATATGCACATTGTCTTACCTTCTGTACCATATGGAGGGGCTGACGGGTCTCAGTGTTTACAATGACTGTTCCCAAGTCTTATTGCCCTATGTGGCAGAATTTGAAAACCACCATGTTTCTTCGCTCCATCATTTGCAAGTATGTTGCATTTCACCCTTCACATTTAAACTTCTAATTTCCCCCTTGCCAAGGCCTTAGATCCCAAATTGCAGCAGGGGTCAACGCCCTGATATCTGTTCATACTTCCAGAGAACTCTTACATACGGTTGTGCGCTGGTGTGTGAGTTTGCAAGCCCTTACTGGGTTTCCTTTGTATGGCCTATGTACGATGGCACCCAGCAAATGAGAGAGTAATGCTGGATACTGTTGGCATGACAGATGATAGATGTCATTGCAGGAGAATATCTGGTTGATATTGGTGCTTACAGGTCTAAGCATGCTAAGTGCGCAACATTAGCTGGGTTCTGCACCTAATAGGCAACAGGTCCTAATAAGGTGCACGCTTGTACCGCTTCCTCATTTATTGATTCTTCCCTTTCTTCTTTTTGTCCACCTACTTTATCATTACTTTCCATGGCTCTTCTATTTTGTTCCGTTGTTCATGTCTTTCTCCAGTACTCCACTTGATCACTGGACCTTCCTTCTCTTTCTATTCCATCTCTCCCATCTTCTCAACAATTCACACTTGGCATCATTCTTCTCTCTCCCTTACACTGCCTTTCTCCCTTCTCCTGTTCTAAATATATCTCCTTCTCCCTCTTGCTTTTCCATTCCCTAACCTTGATACCATTGGCCTTTTTCAGTTCTCCCTTTCTACCCTTTATTATTTTGTTTTCTCTTTCTCCACTTTATATTCCCTTTCCACTCCCTCTTCCTTTCATTGTGTATCCTAATCACATTACTAATCCACTCTTCTCTCTCCCTGTTCCCGCCTTGCTGCCCATTCCCCTTTCTTCAATGCCTTTTCCCACCTTCTTATCCTTTTTTCTATTTTTATTTTCCTTAAATGTATATATTGATTGTATTGCTCTTACTCCCCACCTATTTTGAGTGGCTTCTACTTTCTCCGTTCTGCCATCGCTTAATAAATTATTCTCCATTATGTGCATTTTTTTGGGGGATGTTTTTCTGCTTTTTTATTTATTTATTGGTTATTTATAAAGCACCTACACAACAAATGGTGTTTCAAGGCACCACAAGACATAAAAACGGGCTGGAGCCGGGAAGACAACGGCAATCTCGGTCCTTCTAGGCCCTGTGTCATTCATATCATGCAAGTGCAAAGAGAAGTGCAGGGTGGAGGGAGTGGGGGCAGCACAGCGGGGGAGTGCAGGAAGGGGTGGAAGGGATTTTGCTCGGGTGGGAGGGAATTGGTAGGCAGCATGGAGGCATACAAGTGTGGGAGGCATGAGGGCCCATGGGGCTAGGCACGTGCTAAGGGGAGGCCAGGTGGGCAAGTACCAGGGGGTGCAGGAAGTGAGGACCACATGCAAGTGCGAGGATGGGGGTGGACTAGGCTTAGTTGGGATGCAAACCCTGCCAGGCTAGTCAGAGGAACGGGGCCTGGAAGGGAAAGTACAGGTTGGGGGGAAGAGAGTCAGGGAGACCGGGGTAGACTGGGTAAGGAGAGCCTGGTGCCCTTTCCCGACTCAGAAAGGACCAGACAGCCAGTCAATGTGGCAGACGGGGGCATTACCAAGGGAGGTGGAGAGGGAAGGAAGAAGAGAAAGGACGGTCTTGAGAATCTTCCGTAGTTTGAGGAGATCTGGCTCAAACTTGAGAGAGGCTAGGAGGTCCTTCCAGAGGGAGGCTCATGCCAAAGAGAGAGATCTACCCCCCACTCTCTGCTTGGAAAAGCATCTGATCTGCAGAGAGTTGGAGCTAGAAGACCGAAGGGCTCTAGAACTAAGGTATCTAGGGAGAGAGGGTTGGATGTAGCAGAAGGTCTTGAAGTTGATCCTTGCAGCCACTGGGAGCCAGTAGAGAGATTTTAGGGCTGGGGAGATGTGGTCTCTAGGCTTGAGGCCAAGGATATGTCTTGCACTTCTATTGTGGATTAGTTCAAGGGGGTGAAGGGAGGATAAAGGTAGATTGAGGAAGAGGCTTTTGCAATATTCCAGTTTAGAGAGGACTAGAGCTGTGGAGAGGTGCAGCCGAAAGTGGGCCATCTTGGCAAGGTCTGCGATGCGAGGGGAGAAGAAGAGAGAGGAGTCGAAGAAGGGCACAGACCCATGGAGGGCAGCCAGAGATTGGGAGGAAAGGAGGGATCTGGGGTCCCAATGAGAAGGATCTCAGTCTTACTGGCATTAAGGCAGAGATTGGTAGCAGTGCACCATGCCTGAATAGCAGTCAGACAGTAAGGAATTAGAGTGGAAGAAGAGGAGGAAGTGGAGGGAAGCTTGACGCAGAGCTGCGTGCGTCTGCATAACACAGGAAGTGAGGAGAGAAGGAGGAAATCAAGTGGGCCAAAGGGGCAAGGTAGATGTTGAAGAGCCACGGCTCAATACAAGGGAAAGACACTTAAAGCACAGTTGCCAGAAACCAGCAGAATAAATCACATTGGCCCTCATTACGACCCTGGCGGAATCCGCGGTGCTAAATGCACCGCGGAGCATGGCGGAAAGCCGCCGATAGCGCCATGGGGGTTGGCGGATTTACCACCCCATGCCGACCTTGGCGGAGCGGTAAATCCCCAATCCCCATTTTACCCTTCCCCATTCCCATTCTTGCCCCATAGGGTATAATGGGAGTGGGGAAGGAGTTAATTACGCCGCCGTAAAGTACGGCGGCGTAATTAACAACGAGGTCCCTTAGCGCCATGGTTTTCTCCGCCCGGTAAAACCAGGCGGAGAAAACCTCCATGGCGCTAAGGGAACTCGTAGTACGGCGGACGGGTCCGCCGCGATTAGCGCTGGCGGAAACCCACTCCGCCAGGGTCCTAATGAGGGCCATTGTCAAAATGAATACAATTTGCCTAAGTGTATGTTTCTATGAACAATTATAATACAGTTCCCTTTGCAATACTTCTTCAAAACAAACACCCTTCTGTCAATGGGTGGACAGACTGCTTCACTTTGTATATCCAACAAAGTCACAATACTCTCTTTTTACATTTGACGTGTTTTGGAAAACAATATGCAAATCAAAATTTTGAAATGTCAGACAATCACGAAATGAAGAAATCAAAATAGTGAAGGAATCAGCAAGTCAATCACTTATGGGCCCCAGGCATTCACGTATAGTAAAGTCCCTTGACTCTGGGCTGCTTTAAATGGCAATTCAGTTGAAATGGGTAATTTTGTAATGACAATTTATTTCCTATGGAAATTAATTTGTCGAATCCAACTGTCTGTTGGGATTCTGCTCAACCATGCACCATCCATGTAATAATCCCTTTGAGGAATAAGACATATGTCCACACTTTACTGTGGTCATCACATGGCTAATGGTTTGTAAATCACTGTTAATCCATGACATCTGTGGCACCTCGTAATTTACACATTCAGATAGAATTTTACATCTGTGAAAACCAAGACATTCTATTTGGTCCCATTAAGAAGAGGCCAGCTTGCCTTTTTCTGTATTAAATTCATATAGAGCTATACTTTTTAATGTACTTTCAGGGTACCGATTTACTTACTTTCAAGATGTACTTATTGGACACAAGGAGGCAGAACTCTGCACAGGCTGGTCACTCGCCTGGCTCCCTCTTGCACATCTCTTCTCACTGCCTGTACATGTGCAGGATCGTCAGTTACTCCCAGAAACCAGCTTCTGCTGTATGCAAACAAGGCCTGCTGCTAAGCACTGGGCCCTCTTCTGTTTCTGTTGAAGTCTGGAAGTAAACTTTCCAAATGATCTCCTGCGCCTTTCATTCAGGATATTTTCTTCCCCTCCTCTGAAAAATCAGCCTGTCTCTTTGCATGATGCTTAGCATTTTTTGCTGAGCCCTGTCTTCTTGCTCTGGATGCTGTCCCAAAGAAAGGCATCTTTTCATTCATAGAGTTGGACCTTTCAAAGTGTATGACGCCCTTCCCCTTATCAGGCATTTGTGATGACATTGTTTTTGACTCATTCTCTGTTTTGATTCTATGCTCGGATGTTGTGACATTTCTAAAGACCATGTCCCTAACCACGTATTCATCACGATTGTGAGAACTATTTGGGAATGGGAACATTTCTCAAATGTCAATTCTTTACTGAAGAAGAGATCAAATGTTGCCTTTCGACTCTCCACTCAGCAATTTGACTTCACCAAGAGGATAATTGACCCAAATAAGTATGCAGTTTTTAAAACAGCATTTGCAGTAGCATCATCATCTGAAATAAGCAGATATTTATAAGGGAGTATTAAAGACAAATGTGTTTAATCCATTTATGAACAGAAATTACATTTTCAAGTATTATTTTACATTCTAAAATATGGATATACCACCATAAAACCAAATCCAGGATTCTAACTCTCAAAAGCATCCCAGTTCCAGGTTTCAACACATGTTCAGCAGTTTCATTTCTGTCTTTCAGCTGTCCCACTTCCAAAGGTTTGAATAAACAGACTCTACAAGCCTGTGTCTTTGCATATAAGATCCATACTTTCCTTAGTAATAGAAACTAATTTCAAAGCCTTCCTAACATTACAATTTGAGTTTCCCAGAGTCTATGAAGGAAGTTTCTGTGAATAGCATCTGATTTGTGTGTATACTAAAAATATGTGAACTTTACATTCCTGTGTCAGACTTGTAGGTTGTAAAATTGTCACCTTGGATGAAAGGCACTATAAAGCAAAGGCAATTGAGAATCTTGTTAATTAAAAACCACATTGCTATTTATAGTTGACCCATTTTGGGTACGTTTGTAATGACGTCTGCTAAGCTAGCTGGTTTCAGATCACCTTTACAGCCTTCCCTTAAAACCTGAATAGTATAAATAGCTGATTGGATCAGCAATGTTAACATGTTTGGCTTCTTACACTGACCTTGAGAACGCAAAAATGCATTTGATGCTTTATAGGACATGTGTATCTGGCTGAAATAACAACTGTTAAGTGGGAACGAATGTTTTGTTTTAAAAGACTGCTCTATCAATTACAAAGACTATACACCAATATTTAATCCAAAATTCTTCCATTAAACATTAGCGTTTTTCAATATAAATTCATGTAAAACTGTTCCCAACATCAATTAATACATGTACAGAGTACACAATAAACATCATTCCATTGCTTTATTGGAGAAACTGAATATTGAATAATGAATATACAACATCATCTGGGCTCAGTTTAAACAGCAGAGTAACTTTGAGAGAAGTGGCTTGGCAAATTCTATTAACTTTCTTTTGTTTGTTGAAAATAACTGATTGCCATTTCAGTGTGAAATATATTTCTGGCCCCATGCCATTTTACAGAAGATGTTACATTCAGTCAGATAATATGCTGCTCATTCTCCACCTGGAGGGCTTAATTGGGGACATGGAATTCCATGGTGTCTGTTTGTAAACAGGGGTAAACAGGCTGGGGTAATATTGAGCACAGATACAGAGGTTTTAATCAATATCCTAATTATCTTTCCTAAACATAATTGCTTACTCTTTAGGATGATTCAGGATGATTCAGTTCCTTGCTTCATTAAAGTTTTCCTCTTCAGATGTATTCTGAGGCATCCTTATCGGTGGTTCAGATGATCCCTGTGTTTGTCTTAGAGTGGATAAGGGGTGACAGCTTTTCAGATGGTGGATATTGGTGGTGAGCCTTCATGCCTGTGGGCTGACCACTGAGCTGGTGGTTAAATAAGTGGAAGAAGAAGATTGCCAGATTGTCGGAAGTGGCCGCTAACCTGCGTGAGAGAGTGAGAGAGGCGTGTGCTTCTGCAGAGCAGCGTGGTGCGGCTTGATGATCAGCTGATCGACAGAGTGCATACTGGCCACACTGTAGGGTCCATTCCTCTAGTTAACCAATGCTGTGAGTTGGGAGCTGGCAGACGAATGTGGAGAACACAGAATGGTGAGGAAGGGGATTCTCTGCCCTTTTGGACCCACAGACTTCCTCTTGATCCAGTATGGGTCGCCGCACCACGGTGCTGCTGAGTAGTGTCCCTGCATTCGCTACCCGCAAATTGGGCAACTTACAGCTAAGTGCAATTATTTGATCTTTGAAACACATGGCATCCACTTCCCAACCCCAACCCCTCTTCCTCTTCTATTTATCTCATTACAGTGAGTGTTGGGGAACATATCCCCTTTGAGCTGTGGGGATGGGGGACTGAGAGAGGGCTAAGAAACGTGCCTACACAGTTGAAGGGAGTGCAGTGGCAATACTTTTTATTTACTAATTACACTGTCATTTCTCACTTTTATCACTGTCTTGAAGCACTTAACATTGAAAGGATAGCCTCTCCATGGGCTTTGGATTGTGAGCCAGAATTTGGCTAGTGTACCCCCCTAAACCCATTCCTATGTCCTTGAGACTGGGATGTGAGGCACAGTGAAAGTGTGCATCTTATGCGTGATTGGATTTGTAGTCTGGAGAGGTTGGACCTGCAGCACTGAACTTGCTGTTTAGGGCTAGTGCATGCTAGTTGGTCTGGCTGCTTCCCTGGTTCTCTGCCTGTGAAAAGGCACTTGGAATGGCCAAACTTTTAAGGGAGCATATATTGATAGGCAGTGTTAACGCCTGCTGACTACTTCCACTCCTCAGTGGGCCTGGAAGATTAAAATTGCCCAAGGCAGACTGATAAAAATGCCTGCTAAACTGCATTCACAAAAGCTGCAAGAAACCAAGCGGGGCCACAATAATGCCCTATGAGATTTCTATTCCTTCACTGTTGATGTCCGGTCCACAAAAAAGGCAAAAAGGTAACTGGTATCTAAATCGATAATCGATGGAAAGCATACTAAGGTGAGTCAAACGATGGATCAGAGGAGGATGACAGATGTTTTAACTCTTAATGTTATTGATTTGGAACATAGGTGCACAACGAATGACTTGACACTATTCTATTACCTGACAACTCACAGAATTTTGTGGTAGATAACTGCCTGATACAATTAGTCTAATCTGAACTGTCAATCCTTAGTGCCTTCCCCTGTGCTTGAAGGAAATGACATACAACTGAGCACAGAGGGATTTCAAAATATTATTGGCTCTAGTATGCCCCCAAGATCGGGAGAATCTTGTGACAACATCATAGGTTCCAGCTTGTCGGCAAATCCCGATTTTTCACGGTTTGCTGAATCATTTAAATCAACTTCTACAGAAGGAAGTTTTCCACTGGATAGCACCACTCTGTCACAAGTCTTGGACCATGAATCTACACACTATGATAATGACTCTGTCTGCCCCACCAAAAATATGGATTAGGTTTCAGCTACATTAGAGGTAGTTTTTGGCCTCTGTTGCACAATAATGAAGGAGCATCAGGATCTTTACTGTATTGTGGCCAAGATTGTAGATATTATATTGTCTAATAACATCCGCACCACTGATGATGGATCAGGGGAGGTACAGGTGGCTAACTCACGGGAGATGATAGATGTTTTGTGTGATGTTCTTGATGATGGTTTGATGGGTAAAAGTGAAAGAGGTAATGAAATATTGACCAATGGGGAGGTGGAGGTTGTGCCCATCTCACATGATTTGCAGGATGAAGAAGGTATGGTAACCCAGATGTGGGGGCATATAAAGAGGTCAAGAAGTAAGAATTATAAAAATAAGGGTAAAACAAAAAAAAAACATTGAGTCATCTCAAATGATGATTTAGCATCTGCTTTCTGTTCTTGTGTCAGAACCTGAAGGTTCTCCACAAGATTATCTTTCACGTGTATGCTTTGTTTCAGTCATTTATCAACATAGACAAAGTTTCCTCTTTATTTGAATTTGGGCATGGACTTATGGAGGAAGATATTAAATATATGTGTACTATTGACAGACCTAACGGGGGCTTATTAACTCATGTGTCATGTTGCTTCCTCAAGGTAAAGTAAAGTTTATATTGATGCACACAATCACAGATATCATCCAATCAATTATTTCTCAAATTAAGGGTTGAATACATTTTAGGATTTAGGATCTTTGCAAGTCCTTCCAACTAGGATTTCCATCCCCTTGCTGGTTTTAGCACAAAATATTCAGAACATTTGAGGTTGTGGGAAGCTTTGTCCAAAATCCTGTTATTTCTTAAATCCTAATACCTTTCACTGAGTGATTACTCTCAAATGTTTCTGTTGACTGACAGACATGATGGTAATGTCACAGATTTATTTGTCTATGAAGTCAATTTGAACTTGATTTGGACAATGCTCAATTAAGCCATTTAAGCTGACATAATGGACAATTTTATTTAGATTGATTTGTCAGCATTTTAAGTCTATAAAACCTCGTTAATGCAATTAATCAAAGGCAAGAGCCTTCAAAGTAAATCATTCTCCATTAAAAATGGAGTACTCTCGGGAGCCACACCATTCATAAGGTATGTGAACAAGTGTTGTCTAATTTTGATGTCCAATTCAGTAATTGCAACTACTGGAAATTCTGTTCCATCAAAGTTATGTAATTTCCTAATACGGCATTTAATAGTGATGAAGCAATCCTCCCTGGGTTCAGAGTATTCTATATTTCATTTGAAGAAAATAGTGAGATATTGGACAAATATGAATTTATCATCTTAACATGAAAGGTGTCATGATCGTGATCTTGGGTGATGATCAGACATGCATTTTAACCAAGGTCAAGTTCAGGTGGTTTGGAAGAGGAATCCGTCAGAATAAAACTACATTTTGAAATCAGGTAGGGTGAATTTGCAGGCACCTTCTGCCTGGCGGCTCTATAGCATGGGTCACACAGTGTGACTGCAATTTGCAGAATCTCATGGGAAAGAAGGTGCATCTACATTTTTGTTCTTTCAACTAAATCATTTTGGTTTCTTTATGTTGCATCTCATGCCTGGAGTTTCTTGTCAAATCTCTTGCTTTTCTTCCGGTTTATCTTTCACTTTTCCTTTAGACATAGCCCATTGGAAGAGAGAACTTCCAGTCTCGTCTGAAATTAGTTCTCCTCTCTATAAAAGATGATTGTTAAATGTTTCTTTTCATCAACTTAATCTTTTGCTCTTAATTTTGAGTCAATTGATGAAAAGGTATTTCAACCCGTATTTCCACTAACTTGGGTGGATCTTTAAGAAGCACAGAAGTGTCTCCCCCTAGGGCTTGAAATGTCTTTTTAGCATACTAAAACTAAGGCTCTTTATATTTTGAAAAAATTGCTCTCAGAAGCTGACAGAGACTCTTATAATGGTCATGTTAGGGCTTATAAAAAAGCGGTGATTGCTGCCAAAAGAGTTTATCTTGATGACAGGATAGCCAAAGATCAGTCCAAACCTAAGGAGCTGTTCAAAGTGTTTAAAGAGTTGGAAACAACCACAAATACAGGATCCCATTGTTAAAGACACCAAAGGGTGTAACCAAATACAGGAGGCTATGGATGCAAAACCTACCAGAACTAACAGAGGCATTGACAAAGACAGAGACATACTATCACTTAGGGGCATCAAAGACACGGCCACTACTGTTAAATGTTGGAATGATGCAGAACTGTTGTCATTTAAGCCCATCTCAGAGGCCGACCTTACAGTGATAATTCAAAATCTTAAACCATCTAACTGCAAGGGAGACGTATGCCCGGCACTGACAATAAAAGCCTGCACCACTTTGCTTATTACTACTCTCTGCAAGTTTGTCAATGAATCCTTTAGGGACAGTGTTGTTCCTACCTGCATAAAACATTCTTGGGCAACTCCACTATTAAAAAAAACAGATCTCTCGCCTGACGATCCATTGAACTAACGTCCTATTTCCAATTCACCATTTCTGCTTAAAATTCTCGATAGAGTTGCGTACACTCAACTACTGACCTATCTGAGAACTACTGACATCTTAAGCAAGAGATAATCTGGTTTCCGGGAAAAACACGGCACAGGGACCCCCTTGCTGAATTTAAAATCTAGGCTCCTTCGCCATATGGATCAGGGCAGCCCAAACATGCTCATGCTGCTGGAACTTTCTGCCTCCTTCGACCTGGTAGACCACTCAGTTTTAGTCTATAGGTTGAAGGAGGTGACAGGCTTCTCAGCCCCTGTGGCCGCATGGGGCGCCTCTTTTCTGAAAGAGCACCACTGGCGAGTGAGCAGCAACATTGCAGAAGCTAACCCCATGGATCTGACACAGGAAGTCCCGCAGGGAGCCTGTCTTTCACCAATTTTCTTTAACATCTTTACGGTTCCGTTCCTTGACTTTCTGGACAATAATGACATAGAGTTCACCAATTACGCTGACCATACTCAGTGTATCATTTCTATCACAGGTGTCTTCTCGGTTGATGAAATTAAAATCAACTGGATATATTTGCTCATCCAAAGCTGGAAGTGTGCTAATGGATTGGCCCTCAACACCAACAAGACAGAACCCATGCTTGTGGGCACTGATCCAAAAATTCACAAACTGGAAGACTTATACTCCCAGTTTGTGATTGATAATTTTGCCATAAAGATCAAGAAAAAAGTTAAGACACTGGGGATTTATTTGGACTGTAATTTGAGCATGAAATCACAGGTCAGTAATTTGGTGTCCTCGTCTTCGTATTGTATCAAACTACTTTCTCATGCACGCCCCTTTCTCTCTCAAACTAGTAGAGAGACGTTGGCCCGAGCACTGATTAGCTCTAGGATAGACTACTGTAGCAGTCTTCTGATCGGTCTCCCAAAATGTGAAGTGAATAGATTGCAGGTAGTGCAGAATAATGCTTTCAGGGTCGTTATGGATAAAAAGAGATCAGACCATATCTCCCTGTCAAGAAGGGAGCTTCATTGGCTTCCTATTAAGGAACGTATTCTCTTTCGCCTCTTATCTATTTCCTTGAACTGTCTGAAAAATGTGTGGTCCTACCTACATTAATGATGAACGTAGGCCTAAAACCAGCAACTATAGCCTCAGATCCAATGATCTCTTTCAGCTAACTGTTCCAAATTGCAGATTATCTCAGACCAAGGTTGGAGCCTTTTACTCTGTGGCCCCCTACTGCCTGGAACAACCTTCCACTGAAACTCAGAACTGAAAGTTCAAACAGAATGTTCAGGAAAGGACTTAAAAGCTATCTATTCAACTAACATCTTTCTCTGGTCTGAGATCATGTCTTCTGGCACTACTAGATTTATGCCAGGCCTATGAACTCTCATCACTTGACCAATGCTCTCAGTCAATGGTTTGACCTGTCGCTTCAGTTGGGAGACCCTTAATGTGCCCTTTTGGTTGCATGGAGTTCTCCTTTTATAGCTTGGTCCCTCCCTAGGAGTGTAACTATCTCTCCTAGGGGAACAGTTAGGATTTAACTACTAGTTGCCAATGTAAAATGAACTAGGTCTTCACTAATCCTGGTACTGGGGTCTAATGTCCTGGAACCTAGAAGGAGGAGCGGGGGAATTGCATTACTAGTTGTTTCTTGGAGGAAATCTATTTGTTTCCTGGTTGAAATTTTGATTTCTCAGAGAACCTGACTTTGTTTACTGATTAGCCCTTCCCTGCGAGGTGTGTATTTGTAACCCACGATTGGAATATAATCAAAATATTGAGGACTAATGGAGGACTATTCTGCTGGCTTTGAAGAAAGGGTCTCCTATATTTTTTTTATATGTATAACTGCAGAGGAGGATTACTTTGTTCCCCCATTGCAAAGTCCAATTGAGGAGTACTCTTAACCTCAGCTGCTAGTATCGGGCACAGTAGGATAATGCACTTCATAGATTTATGTCAATATAGTTACTTCCCACTACAATGATGCTATGTGATCCATGTGATGGACTAGTTGCATTACCGCTTATTTTGGAAAGGCTAAAATATGTGGTCTCGAAGTCACAATAATCAGTATCACCATGCCGGTAACTCTATGTGAATGCACGCTTGAGATACAGAGCGAAATCCTTAGGAGGCTCTTCCACAGTGATCATCAAAATGTAGATTGCCTGTTGGGTTTCTTGGGGATTTCTATTTATAGAAAATATTTTAGGATTGCAACTTTCAAAGTGGACTATTTAGTGTAAGTCTGGTGTCAAGACTACAGCAAGGAAAGTGGAAAATTCAAGAGTGAAGTTCAATTTCATGAATTAAATCTGATTTTGATCACGATTCAGTCCAAATGATACCATTATCTGTTCTTAACATTCTAAATGTTTGTAAACAGAATATTTTGCATTTTTGTGATATTAAATCATATAGACCTTTTTATGGATTTGATTTGTTAAATGGGATCAATAAAGAAATTAAGTTTTTATTTTTTCTTTGGTCGTCTAACTTGAGTACGACTTCCCTTACCCTAGTCAGAGCAGCTAATTGGACCTCCCTCTCTGTGTAATAATATGGTTTCCCTGTTGTGTTCCCTTTGGGAAGGCTTCTTATCTGCTTGGTGTCATGTTCTCAGGCTTTATTCTTTTCTCTGTGCTTTTCTAGGTGATTAGTTCAGACTCATTTTTAGGGGGTGTATCATGTGGCATTTCTCCTTATTGTTGCTGTAAACACTGTTGTTTCCTCACCTCCCTGAGGATCCTGAATGTCTCTCAGTTAGGAAGACATTTTTAGAATGCCTTTCCTTGTCTCTCAAGGTAAGCTGGGTGAGCTAAATAATCTTGTTTTTGAAATGTGTGTTGTAACATTTGCTTCCTTAACAGGTTGTCGTATATGTGTTCATTGATTCTCTACTTAGGATCATGTTTATTTCCCCCCCTTTTCACACCAGACATATTCATTTGGCCACTTCCCATCTCTCAGCTGAAAGTCAATGTCTTCCTCTGCTCCTGATGTTGTGGAGGGGAAACCACATACCTCCTGCCCCCTGAACCTTGTTGTAGGCCAGGCATAATGGATCCACTGACATTATTCAAGACTTATTTGGGCATTATGATGGGATTTCTTATGCAGGTCAATAGATTTACCTCTCTATGATGCCTTTTTCTATCTCATTTTAAGTAATCTCTTCTGAAATTAACTGTCTTTCATTTCCTGTTTCAATTTAGCATTCTGTTCCATTTCTGTAATCAATTGTTTACACTGAAACAGTTGCTCTCATGATTCACAGAGACTGACCTGATCAGAATCACATGCACTATTCCTGGATGCCAATAATTATATTATGTTTATTTTGCAGCTCAATATGTAGGGACTCTTTCTCAAGCCTGCAGAAGCATGCCTCATTTATTTTGCATTGTTTTTGAGGCTGCTAGCTATTTACTTCTTGATCCAGTTACCCTGTTGTTGGACACTGTGCATAGGATCAGGGAAAACCTTTTCTAGTTTCTATTTCAATTCCACCTTTTCATCTACATCTCTTTTTAATTCTTGTCCATTTATCGTGTTTTGATATTCTTGTGCCTGTGCTTGTGTCAATTCTAAATTTAGTTGGTGTTTTTCTTGAGAAATAGTATCGCTTGGTTTGGCAATTTTGGTCATTAGCTGCTGTACCACATTCAAATCATGCTACTTCTGACCAAACACCACCTCGGAGTTAACACCTTTAACAATTTGATTAGTATTTATGTCTTGGCTTTTTTTAATTGTAATTTCAGAGTTATTAGATTATCAAGTAATTATTAGTGTAGGTGCAATTAAAATGTATTTGTCTTTTAAAACCATCCTGTCTGTATCCTCTGCTTATAATTTTACTTGAGATGCAAACATTCTGCATCAAAATTCTTTCTGGACGCTTAGTGTATTTTGAAGTATTTTTGTATGTGTTATATTGTGCTTTGCTGCTGTTGAATGAACATCTGATCAACCTCTAATATCACTCGCAATACTTTTATTTCTTGTAGTCTCTCATTACATTTTTGCTGCATATTTATCAACTCTACCAATGTAAACTTTATCTTCAATTCTATTTTCTAGCAACTTTTCACTTTATCTCTCTTTGCGGTGTACATGTATGATTTCTGTAGTGATTGATGTGATAGACCCCTTTCTTACCAAATGTCTTTTCAATGTTTGCTAATCTGTCATTTACATTTTCCAGAGTCTTAGATCTTGTGTTGCACATTTTCTGTGAAAATTTTATTTGGACCATGCGTGACTTGTATCACCTCTGTCAACCAAAGCTTGTGACTTTTAAAAAACAACATTTGATTATGGGTTCTAATAAATCATATATATTTATCCTGTATTCAAAGTCCCTGTATCCAGTCTACCTTGATGTTTTCTCTCTGGTTCCTACAATCGTCCAATACGGAGTACCAATTTCCATACATGCACAACACCAATATCAAAATTGTCTAACTAATATACAGATTGTTACATTTAATTTCAAATCAATCTGTGAGTTAAACAATTACTTTACTCCTTACATGTTTGGATTGATTAATATATAGCCCACATCTTTTATGAGACTGTGCTTTGAGACTATCATATTCACCATGACAAACCATTCTCACATACCTTGTCATCTTTTGCTCAAATCTCTGTTAAAGGATTATGTGCAGAGTGAACATTATATCCTCAAACCCCTTATCTTTAACAATAATTCAATGTACAAAAACCTCTTTTAAGGAAGTTTGACAATACCATCACCCCCCCTCAATCAGAGTCGCATAATTCAATATTTCAGGTTCTTTTTTCCAGGCACAGGTAACCTCAGGTGGTACTCCACTATCTCAGTCCCTATTGCCAGGACAATAAACAACCGGCGGCTTGTGATAAGAGCATCATAAGAGAAGAACTCCTTGAACACTGTTGACAGAAACAAGCTGAGTAAATAATCTTGAATTTACAAAACAGTTCCATTTGCAATACTTCTTCAAACAAGTACAAACCCCCTCTATCTGAGTTGCAATTATTCGAAAAAAGACTGCTTAACTTTACATGTACATTAAAATCATATCACTATTTTTTCCTAAATGTGAAATGCTTTTTTTTTAAACAAAAGGCAAATCAAATGTTTAAAATGTTAAACAATCATGAAATTAGGACATCAAAATAGTGAAGCACACAGTAAGTGACTCAGTGTTGGGTCTCAGGTGTTTGCACAAGTCAAAAAGTGTTTACTTCTCTGCTGCTTTAAATTGTCATGGAGTTGAAATATGTAATTTTGAAGTGACAATTTATATTTTGGGGAAAAGGAAGGGGTGAAACCGGTCCTATGGGATCTGTGAGGAAGTTTTCATTTTTACAAATCCCACTGTGATGAGATTCATGTGCAATGGGACTTGTCTAAAGGATGCCTTTTCACTCCTTTCCCACTGCTCACATTGTCATCCTCCAGCTACCTCTCCTGGGGACATCCACAAATCAGAGCCATTTACATCCCTCATCAGCCACCTTGTCTCCCTGCTCACCTTTTTCTGAGGACGAAGATGTGTGTAGATGTGCACACAGAGTAACTTAAATTACAGCGAATGAGGTAGAGTAAATTCAAATAAGGGAAATGTTTAGGTCCTCTGGGTCTGAACTTGGCTACAAGGACAACGCAAAGGTGCAAAGGGATGGTCACACAAAAACATTGTGTGGCAGGACCTGTGCAGACTGTGGCAAATCAATTGCCTTAAAGGAGTTCAATCACAGTCAACAACTTTGAGTGCTATACAGATATTTTACTCATAAATAATAAGTGGTTGAAGGCAAATTCATAAAACTAACAATGCAATATTCATGGAAGCAAAACTTTTTAACAAAATGTGTTAAAGCAATAAGTGTAACATGGAATCTCAGAGTAGATATATTGCATGAAAAGAGATTTGGTCAATACATTTCAGTAGAAAGAAAGCAACATTACATTGTGCAATACATAATTCAAAAGCTAATTGGAACAGATATTTAAGTGGAGAAAAGTGCTAAGATAGAAGCAGTTGTTATGAGCCAGCAGGACTCTTCCTAATGACCGACACATTTCGTGCATGGGTGCCCTTCTGATGATAATACTTCTATGGGACCTGTGTCCATAGTGAATTAACCTGGGGATCATCGCATTGTGACGCTCAAATCTTTGAATTCAGGACAAGCCTTCGCCTTGTCTGTTAAAAAGAGTATTGTAAGCATTAGAAAGAGCAAAAAGATGGTTTCAGAAAAAGTGGTCAAACGCGGCACCAGTCGCTAAAGTATAGCGGTGCATCCCGCGTTTTGACTGCATTGAACACAGGTATCATATTTTCCCTTGTATCCCTCCTCACATCAAAAGTACATCAATGAGATTACATTTGGGGAAAATATGAGTAAGGTTATTAAGATCACATTTGTAATAACTTCCCGTTTGTCAAAATAACATCAGATTTTTCAAAGTGAGAGGTTTTCTGACTTGCAATTTATATATGACTAGGATAAGCAGAAATTACATTTTCAGATATTGCTTCACATACTAAAATGTCTACATATTGCTTCTTTATTGAATATTTGTAAAGCTCTTCTCCTGCATATCACATTCATATTTTCAGATTTTCACTAGTTAAAAAAGGTTGAGAATGTGTGCAGGATTCTAATTCTTGAAAACATCCCTCTTTAAAACAGCCTGCTTTCAAAGCAAGTCTTGCAGTTTAATTTCTTTCATTCAAGATACATGCCTGTAGAAGAGTTACTTTGTGTGTGTCCCATAAACTGGAAAGAAAGTATTGATTAGTAGCATTTGTTTTTTTGTTTTTGTATGTTCCAGAAAGCTATAATATACACTTTGTGTTATTGCTGTCTGGCATGCTGTAAAAGTGTCACCTGTGAATAATGGTACCCTACAGAAAAGGAAAGGAAATCGAGACCTTGTTAAGAGGTCACATTTTTATGAAAATGAGACCTATTTTGTGGTCTTTGTATAATGAGGTCTTTTTAATGGCTAGTCTCAGAGTATTTCTTTGGCCTGTCATTAACAACTGGATAGGATGACGCAATAAAATCAGCAGACAAAAAGTATCTGACTTCCTATAATGACTTCAAGTACCTAAAGAAATGTTTGTGGTTTTACAGGAAACATGTGTGCCTGGCTGAAATAACACCTGTTCTGTGGGAACATGTTTTGTTTGGAAGGCCTGTTCAATCTTTTGCAAAGGTTCTCCTTTTAACAATAGGGATCTTCTGTTAAATGTAAAAACAAAGATCTGTCTCATAGATAAATTATTGTTTGTACAGAATAAACAATAAAATACTTTGCATGTTTGGATGTGTACAAACAGGATATGGGAACAATTCACATCCAACAAAGTCAATGATCTTTGGTCATTTTATGCTGAATATTTCTTTTCAGAAAAGTGATTTCCATTTTTACTTTGTTTTGTATGCCTTCATTGATTGCTATTTCAGTGTGGAATGCCACGTTGACCTCATGTCATTTAATCAAAGGCATTACATTCAATCATACACTATGCTATAGTGTTTTCCTTGTTTTAAGTTTGAATGTTTTAAACCCCACAAATCCGGAACCTTCCATATAAGTTGTCTATGGTCAATTAATGTAATTGTGGCCTTAATCATGCTTGTGTAGAATATTTACTTTAAAGCGTATATTGTGATTATTCAACAGTACTTTCAGTATCAATTCCAGTTGATACAAAAATAGCAAAGTATTCTGTACGCACAGTCTCTCTGTCCCACACCATATAATGTAAAACACCAGCATTACTGAATCACTTTCTTTTGAAAAAGCACCGAAACAGATTCACTTGAGAGGCAGCACTTTCTGGCACCGAGCTATAATACTGCCACATTATTTTATCTTCACTTTGAATTGATGTTTAGGGAGGGATAATCAATATTGTGCCACAAAACAGTCAACATTAAGTGAAAGAGATAAATTACCTCATGTATGTATTTGTTTTTTAGGACACAAAAGATGCGGTCAGCTACTTCCTCCTAGCCCTTGCAGCATCATTGGAAGTGGAAGATGAGAAGCTCCGAGACATCTTGCGGGCTAAATTGGCTGAGGTCAACTGTGAAAAGATGAGCAGTGAAGACCAGGTCACATCTGTGCCAGAGCTCCTATGCCACACTGGAAATGGATGCCAGACACAGGAACTACAGGGAACAGAACTACCTCAGCAGTTAGGAAACCAAACAGAATGTTAGCCTCTTGGGGAGCGTGGATGAGCACCTAGTCTGCTCTCAGATGGTTTGATGGCCACGTTGCCATCTCATAGATCTGAAAGCGGACGTTCCATGAAAAGTGGACCTATTCGCTCTGCAGCATATCAGTGTGCCAGTACTTCAGAACGAAGTAGAGTTGCACACGCTTGATGGGGTACCAACTGGCTTTAATGGCATACTGTTGCCCCAGAAAAACCTGCATAGCTTGGATGGAGTCGATCTGAATTTGACTTCAACTCGGCTGCACATACCTTTCATAGGCAATGGCCTTTCATACAATGTTCCCATTTCCTGATAAGTGAGACCTCTTTTGTTCTCAAACAATGAAGGAATGGTGCCTGAATCGATGTCCAAGATCTACCAGTGGGTACTTTGTGTGTGTGTGGCAGTCAATCTGCAGAAGATGAACGAGGGATGTAGGGAATGCACTATATGGATCATAATTGGATGGGAACCTCGAAGGGTGAGTTCTAACTTGGACCACGACACAAGCATTTGATTATCCTCAAAGATGCTGGTCTATTCATAAAGTTGTTCCTCATCCTAGTTTCCCATACGTAGGTGTCGTTCACTCTAAAAACATTGAACTAATGGATCACCTAACTTGATTAACTCACCGCAGTAACCATCGGGTGCATGGCCATGGAATACTCATGTCTTTCTCACTCCATGATGCTGACCTCTGAAAGGTGGGGCAGCATTGCTGCAAAATGGAATCACATCCATGGCTGCCAGCATTCGAAATATATGTGTAAGAACCTTGAGCTAAATCAATATATATTTTCTTTTTTTTTAAAAGGCACTTTAAATAGCAACCACACTGTAAGGAATTGAGTGTTTTAATCACAGTGAGAAGTATTGGTGCACAATGTGGAAGGCAAGTTGTAATTGTAAGGCATGGTGATAAGTTGGGGAAAGTAAAGGGAACAAGTGCAAAATAATGACTCTGCCACCAAAAGCACAGCCCTAAAAAGTAATATCTTTGATATTTTCTGAGGCATAAAATGCAAAGCCAATGATGACGGAAATATCTGAGCTTTGACCATCACCAAACCCCATCCAGTAAACTGCCACTCCTTGTTAAACCTTGCAGCCCTATTGGCTTCTGGCCTTACACCTAGTGATAGACATGTCATTTGAGAATACCGTAGTGTGAAGGGGAGTGTGCAACATCTGTTTCCCTCTGAAATATCATATAAACTGCTCTGAAGGTGTTCAGCCATTGTCCATATCATAAAGTTTAGGTGCCCATGGATGGGGAAAGGAATTCAGTTTCCCCGGACAAAGTACCATTATCATACCCCAACCTTACGCTGCGGACAGATCTGAATATTTCTGGGCCAAACATGGAAACATCTGTGGAGCTTTTGAAGGTAGTGCCACAGGCAGCTGCCTAGAATAGTCATGCTGCTACACTGGCCCTCCCTGGAACAACCTGAAATCTGATTAGCAACTCTAAGCTCGAAGCACTGGCCCTGCCTCCAAGGTGTGATGTTCTGCCACAGTCAACTGAGTTGTTCTTTACAGATGCACTGCATGCCTGCTGCTACCACCGATGGCGATCTTCTCACTGTTGGAAATTCGTACCTAGGTTTTTGGGTGGAGGGATGGTTTTTTCGTATGTACTTAAAAATGGGAAGCCGAAAGATCAATTTCGTGTAGTATGGAAGGGAAAAGAAGTGTATTTTGTAAAAAATTAAGTCATGCCATTTCTTTAAACATCAAGGAAATTCCTGCTAAATTATTGGTACATGTGTCTGAGTGTGTGTGTGTGTGTATGCATATTTATGTTTATATTCTATATTATATATAATGTGGTTCAAATATGGCTAAAACATTGTTTACAACCTTGCCAATCTGCTAAATCCGCGTTTTGATTTATTTGATTTAATGTGCCTATAGCTTCTGAAATGTATAATCAATCCTATTTGTTGCTGCCAAAAAGAAAAAGGGCCTCATTCTGCGTTTGGAGGAAATTTGGTGGAAATTCTGCTGTATTACTGCCAAAATGGGATACCGTTACCGCCACTTGGTCCGGTGCTCTTACAACAGATTACAAGTGGTGGCAGGGCCGTATAATACCCAATTTACAGATTTTTGGTGGAATTACCACCGGTGGAATTACTGAGTGGTAATTTCACTGATTTTTGGAGGCAAATGCTGGAGGTAAATCCTCCACTTTTCCTCCAAATATTGGCAGAATTACCGCTTGGTAATTCTGCCAGTTGTAATTTCGCCAAAACATGTAATTTGGCGTTATGGGAAAAATGATGATAATTTTGTTACTACCTAAAAAAGTTCCCACTTTTTTCCCACACTGCCAGAGTCAGAATGAGAGCATTATAAAAGTGCAGTGTTTCAAAATGTGAATAAGAAAGGTATTAAATATTCAATATGTATACACTTCATAACAGTTTGTTAATATTAACTTAAAATAATTACTACCGCACAAGATGAAGGGCCTTCTCCAGACTCCAGTTCTCATTATACCTGGAAACTCAGGTGGTGTTCTCCTTCAAGCGCTTTCAAGCCTCATGCTCTCTTCAGGAATGCAGTCCCAGGTGTTGATGATTATTTCATCCCCCATCAGTGCAGGGAATTCTGGTCCTTGTAGTTGAAAGGTGCTGAGAACAGACACTCCACCATTACTGTAGTAGGAGAACCTCAATGGCGGGAGAGAATGACTGACAGAGCAGCATTCCTAAGCGGGGTACAGTAGCCCTGTTGCTGCCCTTCTGCTGTCCAAATCTCCGAAAAAGAAATGAACCACACAAGATAAAGGGCACACTCCAGTTCTCAGGAAGCCTACCAATTTAGGCTGTGTCCCCCTTTAAATGCTTGTGAGCCTCATGCTCTCTTCAGGAAGGCAGTCCAAGGTGTTGATGATTAATTCATCCTCCATCAGTGCAGGTATTCTGGTCCTTGTAGTTGTGGGGAAAAACTGACAGTGCAGCATTCCTTCCTGAAGAGAGTATGAGGCTCAAAAGGACTTGAAGGAGAAGAGAACACCAGCTAAATTGCCAGGTATAGTGAGAACTGGAGTGTGCCCTTCATCTTGAGTGGTACATATATATGTATATATATGGCCTGTTTGACCTTCGTACTCTGAGTGAAAGTTTCATACAATACGAGCCTGTAAATAAACTGAACATAGTATTTATTATACCATCACCCAATTTGTTTCCTTTTATTGATACAGATGCAACAGAGGGGCATCGTAAAAACAAGAATGCTTTTCTTTTATGTTAATTATGCGCGGTCTTACAGAAACGCTGCGACGGTGTACGAGCAAGTAACACTAGGGCAAATATAAAATACAAATGCTTTCAGTGCAGTTTTGCACAAAGACGATGTTTGCATTGTGCCTAGTAATTTGTCATGATGCAAAAACGCATTGAAAGTTTGCTTTTTGAACTAGAGCAATATTTTCCTCGGTGCTAATTACACTTGCATCCATGCAAAGCTCCTGTTTGTAAATCCATATATATTTGCATGTGTGACATTTGTGTTTTGTGGAAGTTATGTTTTTGCTTCAGCATTGAGAGTAATAATAGAAAATGTTATTCAAATAAATCCATTCACCGGAAATACATCACAATAAAATATCAACTTTGTCTCTTAAAGCATCCACATTAAAAATATGTAATCAAAATATAGATCAATATTCAATTAATTATTTGTCAAAAATAATAATACATTAAAACAAAATCCCGCATATGCAGAAGCAAAACAAAATGAAGCTAAAACTAAAATCCTAAAATGCTACAGGTGCGCACGTTTTTTTTTCATCCTAATCCGCGAGGAAGAAAGTGTTCGAGACAACAGCAAACCAAAGGGTCATGCGCCAAGAGGATATAAACGTACGTTGTATAACACTTCTTGCAATTAATATTCTTGAAAAGCTGACTAATTTTTATTCTCATCAGTATTACACTGCAGCCCAACAACATGTAAGTGCTTGATGAATATCAAAAGGTGTGTACAGAACAATAAGCGAAATCAAATTTGTGATAATTTTTCTAAATGTGAGATGATCACGTTTGTCAAAACCACTGGCTGATAGCGTGTGCCAATGTCTGTAATCCACGAAAAAACCGGCCATTCCGAGATTGCTTAAATCTGAGGATTTGCAGTGTGTTACGAAGATTAGATTTAAGAATCTGTCAGGGTTATGCCTTTTTACTTGAGTCTTGATGGAAGTGGGGCAGTTTACATACTTTGTTTTATTAATAATGGTGAGAAGTTCAAAAGTTGTCCTACAATTTACTGGGAGGCAATAGACCTTTCTCAGTACTCATTTCTTTTACGAGAGAACTCATACCAACAACAAAAGAACAGAAAATCCATATTAGGTTCAACTGAATTACCATCAAAACTACAAAAACGAACATCACCTCTCTGATGTAGGGCTATGGGAAGCCTAAGAACACAAAGACGGGCCATACGTTTTCGTACAAAACAATTTTTACCTAGAAAAAATAAGACTTGCCATTCAAAACTGGGAATGGATATGACAAGAATGCTTGACTGGGGATTTACTTGACTCGGCTAATAGATTATCATTCACTTGTTTTGACATGGAAGCCTTGGTCACTACCCATTTGGAAAGGTTGGTCAAACAGTGTAGTTAAAGGGGGTAGAGCAGCCCAATAATTGAGAAGTGTAATGAACAAAGGCTATCCACTAGATCTTGCCACAGTTATCAAGGGACAGAAAGACTACGTGACTAAGCCCAGAAAGAGTCACCCAGATCTCAAATCTAAAGAACAAAGCCAGCATTAGTCTGGGTCATAGACCTACAAACTGTGGGTCTGTAGGTGCTTTGCACTATGCATTCTATAACCCCTCAGCATTGAAAATGCTAGCTATGGTTGTTGGGAGTTGTAGTCAAAAACATCTGGAGGACCAAAGGTGGCAGACCATGGAATCCGTGCTAGGGCTTCAACACATGCCCCAAGGTAGAGAAGACTGTTTGCTGTGGACCTTGGCATGCCCAATAGTGATCTCAAAATGTATACACAGCTATATTAATAGGAATCAGAGGTAGGATAGCCCAAGCTCCCTCACCAAAGTGCACAATTCCATCTATCTTAGACTTGAATTTGATTAAGGAGGGAGGGAGAACTGTGTTACCACCAAACTATGTGGAGAATTGCAGAGTTGACAAATGTGTTCAGTTCAACATTGCTTACGCTCTCCTCTTGGTGTTTCCAGGAGCTTTCAGCATAAACCCCACTCACCCATGAATAGGCAAATGTGTTAAACTTTGTAAGTGTCTGTCAATATAAATAATTGGGAATCTTGACCATGACCTGTGAAATATTTACATAAATGGTCATTACACGAGATTTAATAAAAACAGCATAACCTTTTGTAGGGTTGGTGGAGTTCTTCTGAAGTCGGCCATTTCCTCTCCATATGCCAGACAGGGGTTTAACCTATGTATTGGCCTTGAAATATCAGAAGTTAAAAGCAGAAGTTAATTTTAGAAGGTGGTCCCAAGGCCATTAGAATAAAGGTTGTCTAAAAGTGGGGTGTAAACGTACCGTTAGCAAAACCCTTCATTTATTAAAATGCTTTTGCACATTCACCACTTCTACCACAGGTCAGACAGGACAAGGCACATTCATAAAGCTGCATTAGTAGCTGTTCATCTGTCCTCATGTCATAGGCCATAATACCTCACGAATTGCCTAGCCAAATGCCAACAAAGAGTTCTTTCACTCAAAGCACAAACTGCCTTGCATCACCCCATGGTCCTTGTCGATGATGAGGAACAGTTTCTGATATTGTTTTGAAATTGGGTTGCACCAAGCCCCTATGCGCAAAGTTTTGAGTCGAAAGTTCAGCCTGTGTAAGGCTTCATTTTTGACAGTGTTGTGTTAGTTTATGCAGGAGTTTATTCGTTTTTAGATCAAGTTATAAGTACAGTTGTGCCAACATTACTCCATCTTGGAGGCACGTGCTATTGTCTCACCCATTCTTGGGCTTTCTCAAAGCACATAGATATTCAGTTCTACCCGTGTACATGTATTACTTTTGCAAATCTGAGTTTGTCTTTAGTCACATACAATGCATATTCGTGTTTGCCCATTCTTATTTATGTGCTTTAACATTGCATTACAATTTTGTTCTATGTAGATTCATTCACAACTCAGTTCAATATTAAATACAAGTCTTCATTGAAAGATAGGTTCAAAACATTGTTTGGTTTTCTTAATCAGTTAGAGCTTCCTAGTCAGGCATAAATAATCAAACTTCGATATTTCAATCTCATTGTAACCTATTTGGTTTATGACGGCTTATTTGGTGGGGTTCTTTCAGTTTCGCAGCAGTTGCTTCTGATATTGCTCGGTGTGGCCCACAGAAGAGTGAACCCGAAGTTGACAATCATAGAGGATATCATTAGAGACATTTTTCCATAAGCGAATGTACCCAGAATTTTTAAAGCAATATCACTCAGGGAAATTGGTCTGTAGCACAGAGGATCAGACCCCATCACCTTTTCAAATACTTTGACTATAGTAGTGTTTAGGTTTCTGGAAGGGTATGCATTATTAAGACTATGGACCTCATTACGAGTTTGGAGGCAGCCATGCCCTTAAAAAGGGCATGGCTGCCTCCAAACTCGGGTCTGGGTTCCCTGAACGGGCAATTACCGGGCTATTCCGACCTAGGAAGGCCCGGTATTTCCCCATTCAGGGAACCCGGACCCAGACCATCCCCATTCTGATTCGAGCCCCCATAGGGCTCAATGGGAATGGGGATGATGCTAACAACTGACCAGATGTCCAGAGCGGGCCCCGCGAGGTAACCTCGTAATGAGGCAGTATGGTTTTAACGGCGCCAGCACCTTTACCGGCGCTGTTAATCCCATACTGCCAGGGTCGTAATGAGGCCCTATATGTGTTCCATTTGGCAGCAGAGGGGGCACATAAATCAGGTGTAGATCACAGAAGTCCCCGGCATGCCATCAACCTTCACTGCCACTGGAGCTGTAAAAGATATTTGTGTCAACTGTGTTGTTGTGAAATTGAGACTGTAGTTTAACATAAAAAAAGCTTGATGGAGATGTGTTTGCTTGTGTTGTTATTCCATTTGTATTGCGCTCATCCTCAGCTGTGAGAGAACCTTGAAGGAGACTTGCATCTCGGCACAGAACAAAATGGGATTATTAGGCGAGGGGATATAATTGGAAGAGGTAGGTTTTACATTTGTTTTCTAAACAGCATAAGAGAATGTACATTTTCAATATCATGAGGGAGTGGATTACACAGTTTAGGACCTAAGACTGAGAACAGTCCTTCAGCATGTGAGTGAAGTGTGAACTAATAACTACTAGTAAAATATTGTCTTCAGAGCAAAGTGGACACTTTCATGCAGCGATAGGGTGGGGCTAACTCGTGGGTATTCTTAGTTGTTTACGGTACACAGAAATCAGAGTGGATTTAGAGAGATTGAAAATCAACTGCTCATTGGCATTTGACTTAGTTGTAGTTTGTCCAACAAGGTATTAGAAATGCCAGCTTAAAGGCATCACCGTAATCTAAGTGGGAGTTTGCAAATATGCCCACTACAGGAGAGTGGAGTTCTTTTGGAATAAATTAGAGTTCCTGAGCAGATGGAGCAGGAAGTAGGATACTCTGTAAAGTTAATTGATTTGGACTGCAAGTGACAAATCACAACCCAAATAAACCCCAAATTCTTCACCAAACTGATATGCCAAAGAGTCCTGCAGCAATGTACATACCTGATATTTGAGCAGATGGATTGGGCCTAACAGCATAACCTTGGTATAGCAAAAGAGTATATGTCCTCTATCTAACTGGTATAACACAATGTGGACAGTAGTTGTTTTGTTAAAAAATTGGCGTTACATTGACGACATCCTCATGTTTTTTGAAAGAGATCAAAATACCCTCACCAATTTCATCACGTGGGTAAACAGACTAGACCCATTCCTCGGATTTACCCATGAGGTGAGCAAAACTGAAGCCACGTTTCTCGACTGAAGAATCAAAAGAACAGAACACACTTTTGAAACCACAGTGTTCTGAAAAACAACAGATAGGAAGTCCCTTCTAGAATATGCCAGTTTTCATCAAAGGACACTTAAGGAAAACCTGCCATTTGGTTAATTCCTCCGATTTAGATGGAACTGTACCACCCAAAGGTAATATGATGTACAGGCGAGAACACTCTCACTAAATCTGAGAGAAAGGAACTATCCTAAAAAAATCACAAGACAAGCGTGCAAAAGGGCAAGGAACATACCCAGAGAAGTCACCCTTACACAACACGGGAAAAAAGAAAGGGGACCGGATGTCATTACAGCAGTCTTCAGCCACTCACCTGTGATCAACCTTCTTAAACAAGAAATTAAAAAATCCTGGCACCTACTAAATGTAGATGATAATAACTTACCAGTGCCACTTTTCACCATCAAAAGAAGGAAAAACCTCAGGAATAGCCTAATACACACATACCTAGGAACAAAACCCCCAGAGACCAACACTCTCTGGAACACACCCAGGATGCTGGGACATGCCCCCTGTGGAATTTGCTCAGTGTGCCCACTAACTAAACGCACAACCACAGTAGACATCGGGTGGAAATACCTGTGGGAACAGAGGACCTTCACAAACTGGAATACCACCAACGTGGTCTACCTAATTCTGTATCCATGCAATATGAGGTACATCGGAATGACAACAAGAACGATAAAAACACGTATCTGTGAACACAGATCCAACATCAGAACTAAACAATGCACTGCCCCTCTAGTAGAGCACTACATGACAAAGGGACACTCAGAAAACGAAATATCATAGCCATCTTAGAGAAAGTGACGGTACCAAAAAGAGGAGGCAACATAGCAGCGCTGTTATTACGAAGAGAACAAATGTGGATTTACAGACTTCAAAGCCATAAGATCAGCCTGAATGAAGAAATTTGCTAGCAAACATTGGCTGTGCAATGATGATTAGTATATATGACCATAAGAACCAGCAGTCACCCAATTAGATCATGGAACACCGTTTCTATTAAAAATTGAGAAAGCTAAAAATTGGCGCACCTTCTAGATCATTGCAGGTTGCCAATCCTATTTACCATCATCTATAAGTCTGTCCAGTATTTGGCCAGAAGGCCCATTACTTGAGCATACTCCTCTGGACTACATGTCCCAACATGCCCTGGGCAACATCATCTCCAGCAGCGGCACATATGTGTGCACTCTTTGTATACACAATCTCTGACAGCCCTATTCAGCGTATTGCCAACACTACTGCAATTCCCAATTTCCGGCAGAACTTGGGATATTGTGCGACACAGCCACATAGCCCACCTCATTGAACTACAATTTCCACTACATCTGAGGAAAACTTGTAGTCTTTCACCCACACGTGACGATTATTGGTCATCACAAATATAGACCAGTACCAAGATGGGTCACTTCGTAGTTACTACCAGACACCTGCAGCCCCATTTAGGCTCACAGGGTTTGCCATCTCAGCGCAGTGTTGCTAGCATGACTACAACTCCCAACACACTTTGGGTTAATGTGCGGCACACCCACATAATCTTTTATTCACATGATACCATTTTTGGCCACTGCAAACTAATACGAGCACTAAGAGAGGGGGGACGCAAAGCCAGAGAACCACAATTCCCATCATCCTTGTGAAAACCTGTAGGCCTTCGTCTGCACGTGACCACGAAAGGCCACTGTTCTCATATACGAGAACCAAGTTGGTGGGCGCTAGCACGGCCACTCCACAGACAGCCCATTCCCTTGACAGAGAACACCTCACACATGCAGGTAAGAAACCAAGATACCCCTTAGGAAACACCCATTTGAATAGGGGCTTCTATGGCCATAGTATTCAACAATTGCCTAATTGCTCGCACCACTCGAACAGCACATCTCCATATTGGTGCATCAGTTATACGTTATCAAGCTTAACTCAATTATGATAATCTATCCTGCAACGAGCGCACTGCGCACAATATGTAATGGTTTAGCCACATTGGAATTTGACCATTGCCCGCACACTATTTGCCCACCAATCACTCTCTTGGCACTCAAGACTTAAGACTCAAATCCTCTGATTTTGGTTTTTAATTTGCAGAGATATTCAAACAAAAAGTTTGAAGAGGACTGGACGAAACGCAACATCCAGTACTTAGATCCAGCACCCACAGAGTCTGATACGAGGGATCCCGATCTTACAGGTACTATATATAATGTTAACAAAAACAATCTGCAATGTTGAGCACTGGCCACATTTTGTAAATTAGTTGGTACAGTACAAGACATTCCAGGATATCTCCCTACAGGTTGTTCACACAGGAAGTCACCAAGAGCTAAGGTGTACCCAGCAACGACCAGAGAATAGAAAGTGTAACTATAGGTAACACCTCTCTACCAAATGGTAGTTCCTACACTAAAATACCTATTAAGAATTTTCCCTTCGCACAATCCCCGTCTTGTCCATTTTTGTAACCCTAAAGACATCAGGACACAAGCAAAAACGCCCGTGGGTAACCCAAATAATCTCTCAAACCCTCCAAGACGTGGAGATGTTTGAAGAAATCATGCTGCTAATGAGAATGTTACATTCTCTGTCCTGAAGAAGGGTGCTAGTCATAAGGACCGCTGAAACCGGTTGACTATTTTCAAGAGTTGATAGGCTGATGACCACAACTCCGAGACCCTACACACGTTTGAGGAGAGGGCTCGAGTAATTCAAATACATCATGTTTAACCCTATCGAAAAAAGTATAACATTTTCGTGCTGATTGATAGACAATTTCTTTTAAAGTTGTTTTTTTGACCATTTGACCAAAATACATTTCTTGACCATAAGTCACACAGACTAGAGGCGGCAATAATAAATATAAAACACCGACCTCCACAGAGTGTGCACCTATTACTTAGAGTGAGGAGAGTAGTAAGAGAGTTGAGTACAAGGATCTCTATACCCCTTGTAGGCGGCACATCATCGCCAACTAGGCACAGGTGTGCCATACAATGGGGGCATGAGATATTCACACAACTAGTTTCACGCAATTTAGTTATCATTAGGGACTCTGACCCAGGAATAAATATATATTTTTTAACAAAACAACTACTGTCCACATTGTGTTATATATATTAGGGCAAAGACAGATAGTGGAAGCCCAGTGACTCTCAATGTCATTATCTCTATCTAACTGGGACATAAGCATGTTCTTTGTGTCTAAGAGCAGTTTAACCTAGGTGTCTGCATAGCTTCGTGCAGGGATGCATGTGTGCTTCATGTCTACCGCATCTATATCTTGGTCCTGGTCGTGATGTCATTGGCTCTCTGCACTATCACGGTCAATCCACTTGCTACATTGCCTACAAGCTTATCTCCACTACAACGCCATCAGGGTAGGGTCTGTATGGTTGTCTGAGTGAATAGCATTTCTCGCATCAGCGGAACAGCAGTGATGGGGAAGAGGGGGCAAGGAATGATGTGCACCCTTGATTTATGTGACACTGAGATGAGGGAGGGACCGGAGCAACAAGGGCCACATTCATCTCTCTCTCTCTCTTCAAATGTTTCGTAAAGATTCATTAAAAAATAAGTTACTAGGAAGAAAAAAAAGTGTGCTCTACTTACTATAACATTTTCCCATTGACAAACAAGTTCAATTCTTACCGGACCGTACAGCCCAAACCGCACGACGGATTTGAACCAGGTCCGAAACAACTTGGGCATGAAGCACTTGAAAGATGTCTTTCTGTGGTTTGGGGTTATTCCATGCAGTAGTTCTTTAAATATTTGATGGAGAACGAGGTGACCCCTTCTCAAAAATAGATAGCTATATCTCGGGTAAATTAACAAAACCAGGGTGTTTTTATAAATGAAAAAGCTGCTGTCTTTTTTCTTCTCAATGGGAGAGATCCCCGTGACTATAGCCAAGGATATCAGAAAATGAGAAGTAAGAAAGAAGTAATTTGCAGACGCCAAGTTAAACTTGGGAGTTGGAGGGGGTCTAGTGACTGTGTTTGCAACACAGAGCTTTTCTGTAACTTCAGCTATATATGCGAATAGTTGACATCTGAAAGCAAACTGTGTCACACAAACAGCACTTGTTGTGGGGGAGAAGTGGGAGGGCAGGGTAGGTGAGAAGGCCAACTATGGAGTGGGGGGCTGGCACAGAAGATGGGGCACTTGGTGAGGGCAAGAAAACATTTTTCCCCAGCCGTTTTTCCCCTATTCTCGGTTATTAAAAACTACAGATAACCACAGCGCTATGTTTTTCATATATAACATAACTAAAGATAGCTGAGGGTATCTGTAGTTCTTTACCCACATCTATAGAAAAAAACTTTAAAAAAAAAGATATTTTGACAGCTACAGTGATGTCGAGGATGAAAAATCACTGGCAGTGACACAATAGACATCTGCGACTCCTATCCATGCGCTAACCAGGAATGACTCTTCTTAGCTTCAAAGAAAGGTAGTGGCTGACACCCTCATTCCATGTTGCCAAATAAGTGAGCACAAGTTAAAAGACCACTTAGATCAACATGGCCTGTAGGTGCAGGCACCTTCTTTGCTTTGAAGCTAAGCAGGATTGGTCAAGATTACTGCATGGATGGAAGACAGTCCACAATCCCCGACGCTGTGTGTTCTCTTAGTTTTAAATATCTCATAACACACTAAGAAAACACAGAGCATCTGTGTTATTATTTCTTTTAAACTGTGCCACTGTCAGTCCTTGAATGTATTGCACTTAGAGACAATTGCCTTTCACTGAATTGCATTCTGCTATTTGTTGTCTCTTAGTCAAGATGGGGGAAATAATGCCACAATTGTAACATTACTGCCTAGCATAGTTCTATAGGTATTTAGATATTTGAGTGACCCTACTGAATGTGTACTTTTCAAGTTATCTTTATAAAGCAGAGCATTGTTGAAAGCCAGACATGGGGCTGAGGAAGGTAAATGATGAGTGCAAGTAAGTCATGAGTGTTTGCCCATGATATGGCAAGAGAGTTTGTAATCGTGGACACTGGTGCAGTTATTATCCCCTGGTTATGGCTGATGTTAAGGGCACAATTAAAAAGGACACGTGGTTGAAGAGTGTACATTTTTTCAGAGTGTGGAGGCAATCCCTTGGTTTTTTTTAGGTTGGCACGCTTGCTCAAGTATTTGGCTACCAGGATTATACTCAGGTTATCATGTTCCCAGTGGAGATGCTTACCCACAAGACCACACACACTTGTTTTGTAGTGGGATTTTGTTTACCAGGAAATATTTCATTACAGCATGCTGGGTTTAAAAGTTGAGCACCTTTTGTACTTTGCTAGCATTTTATTGCAGCATTTTCTCTCTCAGGTTATTTTTGTGGTGTTCATTCCTTTTTTTATTTTTTAAGTTCAATGCAATTTTGTCTTGCACATTTTTTTTCTAAGAGGAAGGTCTATTGAACTACATTTTTATATTTCTGTAAAATACATGTTCACTTACTGTGCGTGAAACTTTTGATTTTCACTATGGGGGCCAAAGTACCTGGGCATATTTTATTCTTGTATTGGTCATTGTTTTCCCTTTTCCATGTTGCTTAAATGCAGTTATTTGGGGTTGTATGATGTATCCCAACAGTCACCAAGAGACCGGCCATGAAACAAGCGACTTGTAGCCCACTGCTTCATCAAAGTGTGTGATCATGGCAAATAATTTAAACTCACTGCACATTGCCTAAAAACATTGTGAGGTCTCAAAACCTGCAATCTTTTATACGTAACAATACCACTGTCAAAACAGGTCAAAATCAGTTTGTGATTGATGAACATCTTTGAGCGATGGGTTGAAATTGTTTTAAAATATAGAGTGGCCATGCTCACAGACCATGGCCAAATGCCATGGCTAGTGGTCTGATAGTGTTCTAAAAATCTACAGAATTACAAAACCTTTGAAATTCAATGAAGAATCTTTAGTTGCTGGAATGATAAGGTGAGCAATACATTTATTTTTTAAATATATTTTTATTGTGATCAACAAGTACATCGGCCAAAAGGCCCCAAACAAAACAGGCAACCAACATTTGCCAAGTTGAACTGTGCGATCACAAAGAAAACATTTTCTGTTTTCAACACAACCAAAGAAGAGAGGAAGAAAAAGAAGAGAGAAACAAAGAGCCCTTGACCTCCCCCCACCCACCCCTCTTCCGCAGGCCTGAGCCTGGCCGACAGCAATTGGTGAGATGATTTGGTTAGTTGGCCATAATTGTCGGGTAGCTGGACTCCACCAATGAGAGGGAGACGTCTTCTTCCTTTGAGAAGTATGAAATGGGGGGGTCTGAATTATGCAGATGTTTCCTCTTGCGTGGTCTTCCAAAGGCGGGTAAAGTACATATAGAATGCCAGGTTCACACGGCCAGTCTCTTTTCAGTGCTACGAGAGTACAGGGATTTTAACTATTGCAGAGCCACTCGTGCCTCCCTGTAAAAATGCAGAAAAGGGAGCCAAAGCTGGTCTATGTTTGTATGCGTTGCTCTCAAAATGGCAGTCAGGCTCTCCATTTCATACATTTCCTTCACTTTCCTCAGCCAGTCTGCTTTTGTGGGGAGGGAGGAGGCCTTCCACTTTATCGCGACACATACACGGAGCAATACATTACCTTTTAAATTAAAGGAAACAATTTTGGTTGGAGGGACATTAAGGTGAGAACTTAGCACAACAAAACCCCTGAAATTCAGCTAAAAGCCACTTTAGTTTTGTGCCCCCTGTCATGCAGCCTATGACCACAATGATGATATTACAGATGTCATCACAGATGTCATCATTGATGACATCAGTGGTGTCCTCATTAATGACATCATCTATGGCATCACTAATGGCATCACTGATGACTTCACTGGTGACATTGCTTATAGCTTCATAAATGGCATCAATGATGATTTAACTAGTGGCATCAGACATAAGATCACTCTCCATATTTGCCCATATTTAGACCACCCTTACATTTCTACAAATGTGATATAAGCATTTTAGAGTAGTTCATACCAATTAGTACGTTGTTTAAAATGCTAAACAGCTACACATGCATCATGTCACTGAAGCTTTCCTTTGTAGTGCACTGGTAAAAGATGATATCTGAATTATAAACAGTATAGTTCTTAGACTGTTCCTGTATGTGCACAGTCTGCAGTGTGCTGGGTGCGTCAGAGTTATAGAGAGCTGGTAACCTTTTCGTGAAGGACTTTGCCAGTGATCCTGTTGGCTCAGCCCCCTGCTGCAGTACCTCTTGCGGTGTCAGCGAACCGGGCCACGAAGCGCCTGACAAGTGCTCAGACAGTCTGCAGTGTGCTGGAGTGCGTCAAGGTTTTGGAGAGCTGCTAACTTTTCTCTGAAGGACTTTGCCGTGAACCTGTTGGACAGCTCCCCCTGCTGCTGAAAATCTTGAATGTCCAGAATGCGGACCGCAAAGTGTCCGACAAGTGCTCAAACAGTCTGTAGTCAGTGTTCGGCTGTCTGTGGCAGCTGCTGCGTCATGCCAGGTTCTCCATTAACTTTCCTTATAAGCGGATTGAAGAACTGAAAGGTATTATTCACAAACTGGTTGCAAGATGTTGGGGGTGTCTTACTAGTGTAGAGCGTGATAACTCATTCCCAACTAAGAATGACTCCCTTTACAGAAGTCTTCCTCTGTTAGTTTGGTGAGAAACATTGCGCTGTAAGAATGTGAGGGAAACCAAAAATATATAACCTTTGCACTGTGGATTCAATCCACAGTGAGCGAAGAACACTGAATTATCAAGCAGGGAAGAAAATTAATCCAAAATGTTCTAATCAAGAAAAAATAACAGCCTTCTTTGCTCAGAGACCAAGCATACATATCATGCCTGGTTCTGTTGGAAACAGAAAGAAGAGCAAGTTACTGCTAATGGACGCTTGTATAAGCCTTGAGGGTGAAATACACGCTATTGATGCCCTTTCACTAAGCTTAAGTGTCTCTCCTAAATTGTTTGAAACGCCCGAAGAGGGTGAGGCAACAAGCAATGACTGTTATGCTGAAAACAACCCGGCATGAGGCATCATGGGAGATTGCTTGTCACTCCCGTTTCAGGGGGATTCACAACTATCGCAGGATTCTACACCTAATACAGATAGTCCGCTGGTCGTATTAAACATTGTCCTGCAATCATTCATACGACTATACGACACAGTTGTTTTGGGGGTGGGGGAAAACAACAATTTTAAAGAACCAAAAGCGTGTTTTCTCGATAAAGAGAATGAGAATTTGAACTTGGGTGTTTGAAAGCAGCTGAACCATCTACAATTAGCATTAAGATAGATACTGTAGATCCTACTGAGCAATCAGCTGGAGACAATGGACTCATGAATTTGGTGACCTGCGGTGAAAGAATTGGTCTGTTTGAAAAATTATATGAATGGCGGTATTAATGAGCAAAAAATCAAAGAATTTGAAAGGACGAGCTAAATTGAAGAACATTGGAAATATTTAAAGAAAATGCAACATTTGGCATCTTGTTGCACACAGGCAGGTGAACCTGATTTACCATCTCCACACCAGAATACCATTACAATTATGGATTCACAAATATGAGTAGCCCCTAGCAGAGTGAAGAATCGAAAAACTACAAATAAAGTGGCGACCCAACCAGAGGCCATGTATGAGGTAGCTGAATGATCACTTAGTCCTGGTGATACAACACCAATACCCAGGAAACGGAAAAAAAAAGAAAAGAAGAGGAGGCATATGATGTTTTTTTCGATCAGTGACCGACGGAAATAAAGAGGACACAGATCCAGCAGACTCCTCAATTGTAGAGGAGGGAATATTAAGTGTTTTAGATTCAAACAAAAACAAGTGGCTATGTCATGTCATCAGTGATGTCATCAATGGCATTTGTGATTTCATATTTGATGTCCTTGGTTTTCGTGTTAGCAGTTCACAGTGGTTGTGCGAGTTATGGTTGCTTAGCTTACCATAACGGGCACATTTCTGAGGTTTTACTTGTAGCCATAACATCCCTTTAACCAAGTTTTTTCACTGAATTTCAGAGGTTTTTATTGCAGCAACTTATCCATAACATCCCTTAACAATGTTTTTTCACTGAGTTTCATGGGTTTTTACCAGTGCGCCATAGTTAGGTACAGCTTTCTAATATTATACTTACCTCCAATATAGCAGCCTTTTCGGACGATCTAGAAAGATTCACCTTATAACTGTGCCATTCCCCACCTCCTAGAATCATTTCTAACACTTCCTTGAATTTTTGCAAATGTTTGCACCGTTTTTTGTTCACCGACGTTTGTGAACATCTGTCATTATTGCAGACTTTCTGGACAGTGTCCAGTGACCATGCGCGTGTTGTGATGACATGTTTGTGAATGGGTCTACGCTTCGCAAACTGGTCTGTGATTCGCAAATAGTTTGAAACTGCATTTTCAGCTAATCTAGGAAGTTTCAAGCTGAAACTAAACCCTAGCAAAGCTCATGGACCTATTCTTACTCATTTTCTATCTGCATTCCACGAGAGAACACATGCTTGGAAGGATATTAGCATTACTGCTATTTAACCTCAAAAATGGCATCAGCCATGGTCATTTCTCCTCCCCAGGAGCCAACACCACCACCATCACCAGCTGGATGGCCTGGAAAACAGAGAAAGTGCAATGATGCAGAAAAGAATCAACAGTACTAAGAAGATGAGAAAGAGGACATGCCTGCCTCCAGCACCCAGAGAAAATCATGGGTGTGGCGGTTCTTTACCACCATTGGGGGTGCACCAAAGGCTAATGCTACCAAGGTGAAATGCACTGAGTTCAACACTCAGTCGCAGATGAGGACAGAACTCCTACAGGACCACTTCCATGCGCCGCCACACCAAATCCAACCACCGGGATGCTCTGAGAAAGGCTGTTCCTTTCTCAGGAGGTAGTAGGCTGTCTTCCTCTACCTCATTTTCCTCAATCAATACTGCCACCACACATGCTACTCTTGTGGGGCACACAATACATCTCACCAACTACCTTACAAGCCATGCAAGAGGCTGTTGATCCATATCTTTCAAGACAATAGTACTCTGTATATACTGCAAAACACCACTCTGCAAGGGGGAGTCGTTTCAAAGTGTTTTCAGGCTGTAATCAAGGTGCATGGGAAACACTGCCCCCTGCCTTAGATTTAACACACACCCAACATCTTCCCCTGTCGACCTGCGCTTCAGTTTCCTTGGTTGGTGCCTCTTCCCTGATTTCCCTCCCCAACTTACTTCCTGGACTCTCGTACACAAAAAATAAGAAACACCAAAAGAATTGTTCCATTATGAACCATCTTTCACATTTCAAAAATAGAAGTAAAAATAAATAAGCTCATAGACACCATCTATTTTTTCATTTTTCAGTAAAGTAGTTAGGCTCAATAAGCTTCTCCAACATTCCCATTAGCATATTCTACTATGCTAATGGAAATAATGGACAATTGTTTAATGTTCCAAATAAATGTTTCTAGCAAACAATAAGGACCATAATCCATGGACCTTCATGACCCTCTGCGGTCCCCACAGTCTCCGCAGTCCCCTCTCTAGGCCATGCATCATTAAAAAACCTGGATTGCAGATTGTAAGGGAAGGCATGGTATCACAAGTATGACACTGAATCAAGAGGTACAAGTTTCAAAACCTTTATTCAAGTTTCAGGGTTTGGAAAACTCATGCATTGCTCTATAGCTAGGATGGGAGTAGTCTCTACCATCAAGTAATACATTAAACAGTCCTGGTCAATTTCTCTCGAATCAAAATGGCCTATACTAACAAACCCTAATGCCTGCTCTATCTCTTATACAAAATGTCTGTAAAGGGGAATATGTATGTAAAAGAAATTCAGTGTTATAACATAAAGGATCAACGTGACAGAGTCAGCTCTCCTCCCCACGTTGGACAGCATGGAGTAAAGTAGCCCCCATAGACAGGATGACACACTCTGACTCAGGTTCTCAAAACAAAGGCAGTTAAAAACGTGGATCGACGCCTGCCTGGCCTTCCACGTCAAAGTCACTTATTGCAGTTTTCCAAAAGATCTTTCACCATTTAACCAAAAAAAGTTCACGTCGGGCTCCGACATCTCAAAGCTTTAACAGTTCACATAGGTCTTCCTCAGCTGGGCTCGGACCTCTCAAACACTGCACTTGCAGGGTTTCTCTCCCCCTAACTTATCACACTTACGGTTTCCCTCAGTCGGCCTCGTACCTTTTAAAAATGTCAAAGACTTTCGAATTTGCAAGGCTTTTACTTTAGACCTCCGCAGGACCACTTTGACTTTCTCTTCAGCTCACACTCTTATGTTACTTGCCCCATTGTCTCTTGGACTTGGTTGTTCGGTACCATAAGCACAAAAGTTCAAAGAAATCTTTCTCTTCAAGCATTCACCTTTTAACTTCCCCTTTTCCCGGGGTTAATCTTGACTAGTAAGTATTTCAGAGTTCATTCACTGCCACTTTATAAGAAAACATTTCACATTTCGCTGAGACTTTCAAGTGGGTTACTTCCGTTCTCCGGGCCACTCCACTACTCTGTATCACTGGCTTCATAGTTATCAGTCACTTCAAAGTTCATCACTGGTTCACTTTCTTTCGTGTCTCATCAGCATGTGTACAACGTTCATTTGTGAGATACACTGTTGCAGCTTAAACCTTTCCTTGACATAAACCGGCCTTTCATGTCTTTCACTAACTCACCGTTTGTGAGCGTTCCTTTCTTGTCTTTGTGGCTTTTATTCACGAGTCAAGGTTAATATCAAAGGCTTGGCCTCACCTCCCCAACTCTGTTGTTCACGCGGGAGGGTCGTGGGAGTCCTTGAAACACAATGCAAGTTTCTTCTTGTCTGAAATTTAGTTTTCTCTGCGTCTCTTTCATGGCTTCCTGGAGGCAACAACCTCCTGAAGTGAAACTCAGGGTTTCTCCAACCTTTGCTCTGGTCCCTCGATCGGTCATCGTGCTCCAGTAGGTTTGCCTTTGCCTCAGAAGATCTGCTCCTTCTCGTGTTCCACCTTGCTCAGAGTGTGTCTCTATGTTATGCCTTTTATCCATGTGGGGAGAGCTAAGGGGTATCAGATGTATGTGATTAAAGTCAAGTGCCTGACTTTGCCTGACCAGATTAGCAGGGCATGTCCAATTAGATATGTAAACATTAGCCTCTTTACTCTGTTGCCCTCTTCCTCGTCCCAGTGTTTGAGCAGAAAGGGGGCATTGGGACATTGGAGTATCCTATGAAATAGGATTGGGCATTGGTACGGGAAATGGGGGAATACTGCGTGTCACCATCGGCTGTCTCACCCCAACTCCCCAAATACCCCTCACCCAGGTGATTCTCCCACACTGGTCAACCACCAGGGTCTTGATCCGAAGGCGATGGCCGTGCCCTAGCCACCTGAGTGATCCCCAGGAATTAGTAAGTGAGACACCCTTTGGTTTCTCACAACTTGCACACGATCGCAGAAGAGAACCCTTCTACCCTTTTTACAGTTATGTTTGTAACACTGCCTCATTGCCTGCTTTCAAACAGCCACACATATGTCCACCAATTGGTTAAATAACTCTACATATAACCCCATCAACATATTAAGCTTCCACACACCAAATGCCACTTAAGAATGTTGTACAATTCTTTTGCATCTGCATTTCCCTTACTTATCCAACAAAATTGTACACACAGCTGCTATAAATCCACATATGCATTGTCCAGTAAGAGAAGTACATGAATGGAAAGGGGAGTAGGGATTGCCAAGTGCTGATAGGAGCCCAGAAGAAAAGTGCCAAGAGATGCCAAGGTGGGAGGTCATTGCTAACTGCTGGGGTAGAGGAGTCCCAAGAGTGGGATACACAGCCGCCAGGCGGTAGACCCACAAGGGCAGTGCTGAAAGGGGGATAGTGTACTGGTGTCAACTAGATATAGGGCCTGCAACCTGTGAGGTTCATGAGGGACCAAGCCACCAGTCTCAGTGGCAGTAGTATGAGTTAGCAGGGAAGGGATTAAGTAAAGCAGGAAGAGGAAATCTGAGGTTTCAGAAGTTTTCAGAACCTAAGAAAGTCCAGCTCAAGTAAGAGAGGAGCAGGAAGGCTGTTCCAAAGAGAGGCACCAGCCAAAGAGAAAGACATGCCTTCCACTTTCTGTTTCAAAAAGTGTTTGATAGGCAGAGAATTGGAGTTAGTGGAGCGGACGGCTCTAGCATGGAATGTCAATGATAAAGAGGATCTTGAATGTCATCCTTGCAAAAACCAGAAGCCAATGTACACATTTCTACAGCTGCAGCAATATGATCCTGGGCTTGAGGCTAAGAACACCTCTTGCAACCCTATTCTAGATTAGCTGAAGGGGGCTTAAACAACAAATGGGGAGGTTAAGGAAGAGCCTGTTGCAGTAGTCCAGCCTAAAGAGGACCAGGGCTCTAGAGACTTTGAGCTTCTGGGGAAAGGTGAGGAACGGTAGTGTAGAGGTCGGAGCTAAGTATCCCCTCCTCAACTACTTTGCCCAGAAAGCCTATATTTTGGAAACCAGAGTATGTGACATATATGGAACAACTGAAACAACAGAGAGTAAAGGAAATCCTGGAGGTTAGGTTCCCATTGAGAAAACCATACGTGCATTCTAGACAGTATGATGGCTGTTTAAACGAAATCCCAGAAGAAGTAGGACACCTGACTGACGAAGCAGAGTGGTGACATCATGCGAGAGACGAGATGACTTAAATAAAAAAGATGCAGAGATGAGAGGATGCAGATATTCTATAAGGCATCAAGAAAGTATCACAGATAAGCAACATCTTGGGCTGTGAGACAATGAAGATATTAAGCCAGTTCACACATGTACAAACGCAAAATAAAGCAAGCAGACAAAGTTTTCATGAGGCTAGCTTTATAGTGAATAGATTGCGGCAAGCGCCAATGTATGGATACAAAGGAATGAGTAAATAATGGATGGTCCCATTATGAACTGTAAACAGAGCTGAGCTAAAGAAGAAAGGCCATCTTTTCCAAGTGTGGCGCAGTTAGAAAACAAATGGATTACAAACTAAGTTCAGAAAGGCGAGGTTGAACGAGCCAAGAAGCCATGGTCGTATCTGGCGGAGAAAGACAGACACTAGTTACAATCATGTGAAGGAATGAACCTCCTGTTCAGAAGCTTGGAGAGAACAAAAAAGGCGTCAGAGGCTCATTGGAAAATAATCTTTTTAATACACTGAAACTCAATTTTGTGGTCTTCAGTCACGTGGGGAGAAGGAGTTGGATGAGCAGGATGGTCCCACCTACACACAAGTGCAGAGCGTACCTCTACTCTCCTGTATCTTCCAGAGCAAATGAACACTTCCAAGGACAAGTTCAAAGGCCTTAATTGACAACCGACCACTAAGGTGATGATGGATGATGTTCTAATTGGTGGGAAGTGGACTTTTAAGACTAACTAACCAGCACCTGGCAGGCTGGCCTGCGTGCTGCTAGCGTAGGCTGAAGGATGCTGACGGAGGTTAGAAGCCAACCAAAGATAGAGGATCATATGATTGAGGGTCCTTTAGTTAAATAGCCAATGAGACGTCATGTATTTAGTGACATTCAACCTGTTTTGAGGGAAGGGCTTAGTTGTCCCACCTGATGTTAAGAAATCTATCACTTTTCTCACACCCATGAGACCGATATGGATTGTATACTTAGATATTCCCTTAAACTCTATCACTCTCTTCAGTATGTTTTTGTAGTTTGCCATGGAGGAACACATTAGTAATACGCAGGCTGTACGTCACCTATGATGAGATTTTAGTATAAAAGATTGTTTTTTTATGAAGTTTGTTGAGATCATGCTGTGAGACTTCCGTTGAAGTCCGTTGTACTTCCTGTTTTAGATAATTGATATTAAAACAGTTATCTTTTTGCCAACTTCCTGAGTCGTTTTGTTAATTGATGTTTGAGTAACCTCTGTATCCCCATCCCTCTCAAATGGATTGCTAACCTATCTTAAATGGCTGGAAGACCTCCAGTTCAGTAGAATGTCTGTAAGGAGGTCAAGCTGAAAGTGGACTTTCTTTACAAGCTCCCAAATGTAAGGAGTTAAGGAAAAAGAGGCAGGGGCATCATTTGCGAGTAGACAAAGGTAGCAGCTGCTACCCCTGTCCCCCTCTGCTACCCTTAGACCTGTCCTTGCTACCCCTGACACTGGACAAAGAGGCAGTGCCAAGAGCAGATATATGTGTTGCACCTGAAAAAGGCAGTTGTAAATGCAGCTAAATGCGCCACAGCTTTTTTCACCCTGAATCTCTATCTCATTAGCTCGAGAAATAACAGTGATGCAGGAAAAACCATGAAGCTGCCATCACTAACAGTTTAGCAGTCCATTTGTGAAGAATGTGTAATTGGTGACCCAGTACTGTATCAACAGGAAGGGGGTGGGGGCTAGGTCTAGCTAGCTGGGAATGGGTAAGAGCAGCCTGCAGTACTCAGTGACAGCACAGCATGAATGCAAATCTCATCAGTGTTTCTCGCTGTCTGCTTTGCACATCCAGTGAGCAACTGAGCCTGTGATGAGAGGGGTGTGCTCCAGTGGCTTCTGGCCACCAATCCATACTGGGCACTGTGTGACTTGACCCAGATATGCCAGACCTGATTCACAGGCACACTGTAAATAGACGCAAGCTGAGATAATTAATTTACATGAAGTTGCCCATCACCTTTGAAATAAACCATTTGTTGCTTCCTCAAGCAAAACAAATATATTTGGAAGGATAACTCGAGGACAAAGCACTTTCTCTGGGAACAAGAGGATGCAGTGCAACATGGGTTCAGTTCCTGTTCCAGTGCTTATTAGCTGGAGCAAGCTGGCATTAAGCAAGATATAAAGGACCAAAAGAAATAATTGAATTGCCCTTTTCTAGTGTTAATGTCATGGAGGTATTGCTGTTGTTTACATTTTAAAATAAGAAAATATGCAATTGCTGTGACCTGCAACACATCCTTCCCCTTTATCTCTCATTTAACATAAAAGAAACTGTGGGTTACTAACCAAATAAGCAAAATAGCATTGTGATGTCTGGAACATCTCAAATCATTCATAACCACTTTATTAGCTCTGGGTAACCCTCCAGACCATAATGTTTCTGGTTGGACTTGTGTGGGTCAGTTGCTGTTTCCAGTCTGTGGCAAGACACTTGGCAGGCACTGGATGCTTGGACTTTGGAGTTTAGGCCTCTTTGAGATGCTCTGTCTGTTCACAGTTCAGCCCGAGTGATGTACAATAGTCCAGTTTGTTGTGTGGGACGTCTGCTTACATTCACAGTAATTTGGTAAAATGGGCCTATATACACTGATATTATTGCTACATATGGTGATCCATTCTTGTATGAAATGTATATCGTATTACAGTGATATTGTAACCATATTTTTCTTAGTGTTCTGAGGAGCAATGCTATGTGATGCAGCTTCCTTTTTGTCAAGGGGTGAAAGGTTGTGTACCATCACTCCCTGTGATGTTGCTTGGAGGTGGGGTCAAATGACATCACTTCTGGTGATGTCATCAGAGGTGAAGGGTCATGTGATGTCACTTCTGCTCCCCCTTGCATTTCAGTGAAATGACGTCCCTGGAGAGAGGACCTAAAGATAACCCCAAGGTTTTTGATCTCACAGGATGGTGAGAGTAGAGGGCACAAAGAGGCCGGCCAGAGGGTAGGAGAAAATCAGGGCACAAGTGTCAAAATAAGAAAGATTTCTGTCTTATTGGCTTTGAGTCAGAGATTGTTAGCTGCACACAATGCCTTGATGGCGGCCAGGCAATCAGGGATAAAAAATGAGAAGAAATTAGTTGAGGGAATTTTAAGGAATGATGTGTGCCATTAACATAACACTGGAAATGAGAAAAGAAAAAGAACATCAGGTGAGCCAGAGGGACAAAATAGATATTGAAGAGCCACAATGATAGGATAGAACCCTGGGGTACTCTGCAGACAGGCATTGAGGTGGTGGAGTAGAAACGGCCCAGTTGCAGCTGGGAAGGGTGGTTAGTGAGGAAAACAGGTGAGCCAGTCCAGTACCTGGTCCATTATGACAAATTATCATGTAACCGTTAAATGAGGATAGAATGGTTGAGCATGTGAAAGGAGAGGATACATGAAGGCATCCTAATCTTAAGTGTCCTATTATCATAAATACCATATACACTTCAATTATATAATTCCACCATGTTACAAATGCTGTATACTCCCCCTACAGTACCTATAATCACTATACACATATTACTATTCTATGTGTTGCTAGCGTTCCAGCGTTGCTCAATTTCCGCACCTGTGAAGGTGAGGGAGAACCCGCTCAAATTTGTCTTCAACCTTCTTCTGATGCATGAAGTGCTGAGGGAAGCTGGTGAAGAACTGATTTGCAAGGAGCAACATCAGGGTGCAGGCATCTGGAGTATTGTCTGCTTAAGGACAGTAAGAATTTTACGAATTTGCATGAATGAGAAGAAGGTGATGGCATAGTTAATGGTATAACAAGTAAGGAGGTTAATGTCAAGTGATCTTCTGTTAATTCACTGCCTACTCACTGCAATGAGTCACAATTTTGGGCAATCATGTCCAGCATGCCTGCACCTGCATTTTTTCTCACGCAAACTGGAGAGCCACTCATCAAGTGGAGAAAGTGGAAAGAAGACTTTTTGAAATTTGTATTAGTAGTTTATGGGTCCGAATTACTCAATAGAAAGGAAAGACGCCCTTCTTTATCATGGTTTAGGCAGTGCAGGAGAAGATGTCTAACTTCCCGGACCCACGCAATCATTTGATGTTGGATCATGTAACAGTTTTGACATAAGCATCACTAAGCTTGACAAGCATTATGAGGTCAAAAAGAACAGGATCTTGGCTAGGTATCACTTTGGGACAAAGGAACAAAAGAATGGAGAGACAATTGAAGACTTTGTCACTGCAGTTCGTGGGCTTGCTATAAAATGTTGTTTTTGTTCACTGTCACAACAAACATATCTGCGACCAGCTAATGATAAAGTGTACAGATAATCGCATTAAGGAGGAGCTGTGGAAGGAACTGGACCCCAATTTAGACAGATACCAGGAAACCCAGAAATGCTAGAGGAAAGAAAGAATACACTGGGTTTTGGAGGAGTGATGGTCGGGATGATGATGTCCGGAAGAGAGATACTCGTCATTATTTACAGAAGCGATCTGCAGCATCTTGCCAACTCGAGAGAATGCACAGCTGTGTACGCTCGGGAGGGAGTGTGCATGAGAATGAGGGTGAGGGACACAATTCAGATGGTGAGTTTCCAGGCGGAGTACGAGTTATTCAGGTGATAAACGCTGTCTCTGGAGTGAAATTGGAAAAACCTAGGTTCTTGGTCAGGTGAATGGGAAAGAAGTGCTCATGTTGTTTGACAGTGGAGCTGACTACAACCTCATAGGCAGAGATACATGGGACAAAGTGTTTCAGAAATGTGTACTAAAAGAAGCATCTGTTAAGGCAAATGATTATGGGGAGAACCCAATTCACACAATTGGCCAGATGCACATAAGTCTAGAATTTCTTGGTAGGATGGCTGATGGGAGGGTGTATGTAACAAATGTCCATGGTGATTTGCTCTCTTCGAGCAGTCAAGCTGCTCTGGGAATCAAACTTGACCCCAATGACAAGTCATTTTGATTGCCACCTTTGAAATACTTTTGTAGAGGGGTACAGGCATGAGAAATGCCCTGCTGTAGTGTTAGGGGTGCCCAAGAGTGGGCAGAGGTGGAAGTGTAGTCAGAGAATAAGAAGAGAGTGGCAGAATGTGGAGAAGGCAGAGCAGCCCGAGAAGCAAGGGAGGGTGATAGAGAGGTGGCAGAGGGAGACAAAGGCAGAGGAGTCAGAGAAGCAGTGGAGGGTGCCAGAGAGGTGGCAGAGGAAGGAGACAGAACAGTGGCCAAAGAAGCAGCCGAGGGTGCCACAGAAGTGGTGGAGAAAGGAGTCAGCAGAGGAGCCAGAGAAGGGTGGATAGGAGTAGCAGGAGAAGAAAGGAAGTTGATAAGATGCAGGAAGTGTCTATTGAAAAGGAGGAGATTGGCCTGAGGGCCTTGGCCAAGACGGTACCATTTAAATAGACATTAATGATGGTCTTGGAGGAGTGGAAGAGGGTGGAGGGCCTCCCACCGGGTTTCACCATTAATGGGAGAGGAGTAACAAGTAGAAAGAACAGACCAAATGTGGTGTACATAGGCATGGAGAGGGAACAACAAAGAGGATGTTGGTGAGGGTCTGTCTGGAGGAAGCACTGGTGTAGATATACACAATAGGGAGGCCTGTGTTGGAGACCGGGATGTCCCTTTTGAGCTTCTTCCTCCCAGACTTAGTGAGAGGGATAGGATAGTTGATAGAATAGCAGTTATAGAAGATAGGGGAAACAGAGAGCACCATAGACAGTGCGGGCGGAGAGTGAGAGGGGTTGGGGGGCATCCCAAGCAGGAGGGAGTGAGGGTCAAACCCTAGGGGCAAACAGGAGGGAGACACATGAGGGAGTCACACAGCACAAGAGGGCAACAGGTACATAAAGCACATAACTAGAACACTGACATTGCAATGTCTTAGCGTGGTTGGAGAAGAACAGTGCAGGTAACAAAGTACACTACAATGGAACTCAAGGTTGTGAGAATGCAAGTACAGTACAAGAATACAAAGCAGGAAGTGGAGAGGTCCTAGAGGGGAGGAAGAGAAAGGAAGGATGCAGTATGTAACAATACAATAGAACCCAACACACAAAATCACACACACAGATGATACAAGGAAAGGTATTACCCGAATTGTTTGTTTACAATTGTTCGAATGACACAATTGTTCGAATAATAGGGGTCCTAATTGACCTTCTGCACAATTGACCGTATGGTCATTTTAATATATATTATGGGTTGGGTTGGTGTAATAATAATATAAGGGGATTGGGAGGGGGGTTGGGGTGGGGGTTCGATTGGGCGGGAGGCTGCGGGGGGTTTCCCCCGCATATATATCCTAATTGACCGTTTAAATTCGGTCAATTGTGCAGAAGGTCAATTGTTATTCGAACAATTGACATTCGAACAAATCGTATACAACCCAAGGAAACATGGAAGTAAGAGAAAATGAAGGCTGTGCAATGGAATAACAATACAATAGTCACAGAATTACAGTACTGAAACAATATAGTGGAATGACAACACAATGGTCACAGATCGTAAGGGACAGTTCAGTGGAGAGAACGCAGAGGGATGAGTGGGTAGCAGTGCAGCGAAGGATGCGTGGGAGCAACACAGTGAGGATTCATGAGGAGCACTGCTGCGAGGGATGTGTATAGAGCAATGCAGAGAGGGATGTGTGGGAATCAATGCAGAGAGTAATGTGCTAGATCAGGGGAGTGGGTGTCTGAGGTGTGAGGTGAGCAAGCAGGGAAGGTGAGAAGGACAAAGCAGATTTCAGGGGGAACAAAGCGAGTGCAAGCAGGAAAATTGACAGACTTGCAAGGTGAGGGGGGGTTGGGTAGAGTGTAACAATGCTACTCTCCCTTCCCAATCTCTCTTACCTTGCAGCCACAGAAAGAAGGGTAAGGTTGTCCGTGGTCACAATCTGCGCTGCTACCCCATCACCGAAAAACACTTGTGTCACTCAACACCACGGCTTTGTCCTGCGAGGGCTTTGCCACAGAGCATCCGAACCTCTGTTCTTAAAGGCTTTGAAGCCTTTATGTAGCATAGCATGCCGAAGGGCAGTGTCTCCTGTGCACCTGCATTGCTCAACACTGCAGCCTTGTCCTGAGAGGGCTTTGCCATTGAAGGTCCAAACCTCAGTTCTTAAAGGCTTGGAAGCCTGTATGTAGCATAGCGTGTCATCGGGCAGTGTCTCCTGCACACCTGTGTTGCTCAACACCACTGCCTTGTCTTGCAAGGGCTTCTCACAATTAAAATAAGTATGAGGAGTCCGAGCATAAAACAAAAGAGACAACAACATTTCCTGCAGGTTCAGACATTAGGTCAGGGAGATAAATGGCACTGGAGAAAGGCCAAATAAAAAAAGACACAATGCAGAATCAAAATAGTGTGCCGAATCAAGGGAGCACAACATCACAAATACCAGTATTTCAGTCAACAGATCCCAGTCAAACGGATACCTACATGAGTCCCTGGTAATTTGGCAGCTCTCCATGGGTAGGATTTCGGTACAGCATGGCAGAATCAAATAGTACCCCAATTCAAACACATACTGGGCCATTTCAAGCATTGTGGGCTTTGAAGAGATCTTGGAGTAAGACACAGACAACAGATTCTAAATTAACAATAACACTTTTTTAACTTAAAGGATGGAAAAAAGGTCTATCTTGGCCAACACTATGGTGGGATTTCCATACCAAACAAAACTAAGGAAAGTCAAAGAGTTCAATTTAGGAATCGGTCTGTGTCCAAAACGTATACTTGCCCCCACAACAAATCTATACAATGTGTAATGATGTCGATAATATAAAAAATAGTGTTCAACGCAAAGTTTGGAGCTCTGTCCAGCTCGCAGCTTTCTTTCAGCCCCCTTCCTCAAGTATAAACAGTTCCAATAAAAGTCTCAGGATTGTCTTAAATTCAGGATGACCTAGAGTTAACCAATGCTTGGGATTCCCTTCCCCAAGTTCAAAAACACAGTTCCAAACACAAACTATCTTGAGACTCTGTGCTCAGGTCAATAAGTGTATTACACCTCAGGGTTCCCTTCTCAAGATTCACTTCCAATGTTATAATAGTATTGTTCAGTTTTCTTAAAGTTCTGAGCCACACTTGCGCCCTGCATATGATGGGTCTTTGTACAAAAATGTCTTGACTGAAAATTTCCCTTCATTCAGATTTCCAAGTATATTTTATTATTTACAATGTTTCCCACTCTGTTGTTTAATATACTTTTCTTCGGTTCACTTAGTAAAGTTAATTTCCAAAGGTTCCATTCTCCTTGGAGTTCCATATCTACTGGGTTCACTTGTATTGTTAAAGTTTTATTCACTTTAAAGTTCAGTGTGATTGGTTTCTTTGGTGTATGTTTTATGGACTTGTATTTTCAGCATATATGAATTGTATTTGTATTTAAAGTTGCATTTCAAGTTCGCGCTTGACATATTTGAATTTTAAAGACAGTGGTCGAAGTGAAAATGATTGGTTGGGAGCTGTTCTCTTCTACTTTTTTAAATTTTGTATTTGTATTTGTATTTTATTTATTTATAAAGCGCAACCAGGCCCAAGGGCATCCAGGCCCATCACTTAGGTTACAACATAGTAAGGCAGAAATGTACAGTTATATTAAGTTTAATTAATTAATTAAATACGTTTTACTGTTCCTATACTTTTATTTGAAAACTAAACCTATCTGGAATAGTTTTGTTTTAAAATAAAAGTGCAGGAAGAAGTTGAATCTTGCACTTTTAGTGCACTGCACTGAAAATCCCCTTAAACAGCAGGCACATGTGTTTGGGGTTTTGTATTGTGCGTGGGAGGGGGTCTGGCAATGGGGTTTGTGGGGAGTGGGGGCAAAACTAGGGTACATAGTTCCACTACTTCTTTTCATACATTTTGACCACTGTTTAAAGATGCATTCATTTGTAGTCTTGATACACAACAATTCCATTTATTTATTGAGTTTTCTTTCAGTTCAGTAGTCAATAAGTATGAACATATTTTGTTTAGCTTTTTGTTCAGTTCAGAATTCAATATTGTTAACCGTTTCATTCCGTTCATTTTGTTGTTATTTATCTTTGCCTCCATGATGTGCACAGCACCTGAGACTTCCAAAAATGTGTTTTTATGTACATGCCCCCACTCTGTTACAAATGATTCTTAATTGTTCAATAGTGAATGAGGATTCTGATCAGAGACCTTTAAAAACATAAAACATGTTTTTTCATGCACATGACCACTCCGATACAAAGTAATTCTCTGCATAATTTTCAAACACTGTCATACTGGATTTCCTCTCTCATAGAAACTCACTGGTTGCTTCTTTGTAGGTTCCCACAGCACAGATCTCTCTGCCTTCTGTTCTCCGCCTCAGTGCTCCACCTCTTGCCCATTAGGGACTCCTGGTTCATCTTCTCACCCCAGGAGAACAAGCACTTTGAATACCAGAAAAAGGGGCAGCCTTCCTGCACGACTCCCCTTTTAGTGTTCGTTTGGTTCCTTGGAGCCGCACACCCATTAATAATCATGTAGCACACATATAGCTCCCCACTGCTTTTCTTGGCCTCTCTGCTGCTGCTTCACCATCACCACCACTGCCTCTTCTTCCAACATCATTTGATTTGGGTACTTTTTACAGACCTGCAGCCCTTTAACAGGTTGCATGTGTGAATGTGCAATCAGCCCGGCCTGAACCTTATTAAGGGGACATGACTGACCTTTACAACTCTCAGCCCGCCTCTTCATCGTTGCCCTACCAGAGTGGTAAAAACACCTAGTCTTCATTACTCCTGGCTGCCTCTTCTTCGTTCCAGTACTGTTAGTCATTCTATATGAGGAAGTCAGGGAAGTTTATTCACAATAAATAAGGGAAGGGTTGAGATGGTCATTAGAAGGGAAATTCCTGTCTCTCTCAAGGGCATCCCACTCCTATTCCCCAAAGACCCTCCACCCAGGTGTACCTCCCTTGCTAGTTTACACCAGGGTCTGGATCCAAAAGTGATGGCCTTTCCCTGGCGACCTGCACAGAGGATGCATGGGGAATTGGAGTGAGAATACCCTTAGGTTTCTCTCAGGGCACAGAGTAGAATTAACCCTGTGACAATGGCACGTGGAAAAAACAAACAAATGGAACCAAGATATGTAGATACATTTATTGAAGTAGGTCCTCAACATAGGAATAGGATCAACCAAATGTGCGACATAATGATTTCATGTGATATGATAAGTCAGTTATAACACGCCTGCACAGAAGTGTTCCTAGGTGCGACAAGGCAAGAGGGGGAGACAGGGGAGGACAAGACAAACAATCTTACCAGGCCTTGTGTCATTCAGATCGTGCATGTGCATCAGCACAAAATGTTCAGGGGTAAAGGGGAAGTGAAAGTGCCAGGGAGACAGAAAGGGGAACTGCAATCAGGGCAGCATTTCTCTGAGTAAGTGCAGTCAGGGCATCTCGGCTCTGGGTAAGTGCAGGGAGGCAGGCAGCGGTAGAGTTTACAGTTACAGCCTCTAAATTTGTGGTAGCCAAGCAATCAGTCAGTACAACTGACAGGTAACTTAGCAGATGAGAGCGCGATAGAAAGCAGAGGAGAAAAGAAAGGTCTTGAGCAGCTTGCCGGACTTCAGGTGGTCCGGCTCAGGTTTGAGAGCAGCAGGGATAACATTCTAGAGGGAGGCACCTGCAGAGGAGAGAGATCTACCACCCTCTCTCAGCTTGGAGAAGCGTCTGACCCTCAGAGAGTTGGAGGTAGCGGAACGAAGGGATAGAGAAGGAAGGTACTTTGGAAGAGAGAGTTGGATGTAGTGCCGGCCATGGCCCCAGAAAGCTTTGTGGACGATGAACAGGGTCTTGAACTTGATCCTTGCAGCCACGGGAGCCAGTGGAGAGATTTTAGGACTGGATAGATACAGTCCCAAGGCTTGACACCAAGGATAAATTGCACAATCTTGTTCTGGATAAGTAGCAGAGGATGGAGAGTATCGGAAGGCAGATTGAGAAAGAGGCTGTTGCAGTATTCCAGCCTAGAGAGAACCAGGGCTTTGAAGACGGTGATCTTCTGCAGGAAAGTATGAAAAGGACTAATAACTCTGAGGAGGTGCAGCTGGTAGTGGGGTTTCTTGGCAAGGTATATGACGTGAGGAGAGAAGGAGAAAGTGAAATCTAAGATGACACTAAGGTTATTTGTGTCACAGGAAGGTGAAGGAATAGGGCCCAAGGAGGGTGGATGGAGTGAGAGAGGGAAAGCAGGAGAAGAGTCCCAATGAGAAGGATCTCTGTTTTACTGGCATTAAGGCAGAGATTGCTGGAGGCACACCAATCCTGAATCGCAGATGGACAGTCAGGAATGAGCAAGAGTGGAGAGGAGGCTGAGGGGAGCCTGAAAGAGAGCTGATTGTCATCTGCATAACACTGAAATTGTGAGGAGAAGATAGACATCAGTTTGGACAAAGGGTCCAAGTAGAAATTGAAGAGCCAAGTGAGAGGATATTGCCCTGGGGAACACCACATGTGGATAGAGAGGTGTTGGAGAGAAAGGACCCAAGCTGGACCTGGGAGGAAGTAGGTCAACCACTCCAGGGCTTGCTCAGTGATGCCCAGCTTCTTGCTGGCAGAGTCTATTGATCAGGATAGTGTGATTGACTGTGTCAAAAGAAGAAGAAAGTTCAAAGAGCATGAGGACAGAAGGAAGGCTAGAATCGAGATTAGACAACAGATCTTCACAAGTTTTCAGGAGAGAGGATTCTGTGCCTATGGCTGCTCTGAGGCCAGACTAATGGTCATGGATACAACCAACAGAATCAGTGTGGAGAGTAAGCTCGGAGATGTCCAGATTTTCAAGGCATTTGCCCAGAAAAGGAGTGATAGAGATCAGGCAATAAATTGCTGGACATGTAGGGTCGGCAGTAGGCTTTTTTAAGGAGGGGGTGCACAAGGGAGTGCTTGAGGAGAGAGGGGAAGGAACCAGTGGTGAAAGAGCGATTGCAGATATTTTCCACGGCAGGAGCGAGGGTGTGAATGTGGTCCTTGATGGTTCTGGAAGATCAGGGCAGCATCTGTTTGGACGATTCTTTCATAGATCGGACTTGTCTAGAAACATCGTCAGGTGTTGTCAGGGTAAAAGAGGAGAAAGGAGGAGAGGGAGACATGGCCAGAGGGAGATGAGAGAGAGAGAGGAAGAGGAGAGCGAGGACAGGATGTCCTGGGTTTTAGTGGTGAGGTGAGAAGCCAGAGCCGTACCGAGGACCTGGCAAGGGCCAGGAGAGGTAGAGACTGCAGAAGGATTGGCTAGCTCCTTGCAGATTTGAAAGAGTTTGGCCATGTTGTTAGAGGCTGCAGAGATGCGAGCTTCGAGATGGACTGTCGTCTTGGAAAGGACAAAGAGTATGTATTGCCTTTGGAGCAGGCGGCAGGCCAGTTTGTCAAAGGATGAACCCCAAAGCCTCCACTTCCTCTCAGCCTTCCTGCACTTGAATTTCAGGGCGGCGAGGTCAGAGTCATAGCAAGTGTTGCACCTCGAGGCAGTCTTCAGGCGGATTCACATGACAGGGGCAAGGATGTCCAGATCATTGGAGATAAAAAGATGCACGTTAGAGAGGGCTACATCAGAAGGTGAGTCTGCTGCAGGAGTAGGCGGAGCAGAGAAATTAGAGGCAAAGGCATTCACTAGCACACGCTTCATGGGCCAAATGACCAAGAAGGTAGGTGGCAGTGCTGGGGCAGGTTTTGCCTGAGGAACAGAGAGTTTTAGGTGAGAGGAATGTAGCAAGTGGTCAATCCAAGAGAGAGGAGTGATTAGAACATTAAAGAGGTTGATGTCTGAGGAGATGAGATCATCCAAGGTGTATCCGGTAGAGTGTGTCGGACTACAGGGTACAATGGAAAGAGAGAGAGTGTCACAGAGGTTGTGAAAGCGCCCAGAGAAGGACAAGTTGAGAGGTAGAGACAAGGAGAGAAGAGGAGAGGTCAGCCTAGTCTTAGGCGAAGAGTGCAACTCTGCCAGGGGGCCTCTAGATGGTGGGCACAGTCAGAGAGAGGTCAGAAGAGAGAGACCTTGCAGACCAGGCATTCAAAGGAGGAGTAAGCCTGCGGAGGAATGACAGAATCAGGGACCCATTATGGAAATATCACTGCTTCTTCACCTCCAGGTCGGTTGGTTTTGGGCTCAGAGAGGATCTTGTGGCAATCAGGGAGGAGAGTGTCAAAACTTGTGACAGGGCTGGCTGTGAACCATGTCTCTGTAAGAGTGAGGACATCCATGTTAAGTTCTTCAAGGAGCTGGCATATGTCAGGGGAGTGTTTGACAGCAGAGCAAGAGGTTAGAGTAGCAACAAAGAGCAGGATGACACATTTGGGAGTCTTCCGGGGTGGGGTACAGGCTTGAGGTACACCCAGCGGAAGTGGTAGAGGGGCCAGAGAGTGGGCAGAGGTTGTAGCCAGAGTGGAGGAACAGGGAAGTGCCAGGGAGTCGGCAGAGGCAGGAGGTGGCAGAGGAGTCAGAGTGGTGCTAGGAGGAGTAGCAGGAGAAGCAAGGAAGTTGATAAAATGTGGGTGACGCCTATCAAAAAGGAGGATACTGAGCTGAAGGCCTTGGACTAAGACAGTGCCATTCAGAGAGACATTAATTATGGTTTTGGGGGAGTGGAAGGAGACCAAGAGGACTTCCCACCTTGTGCCCCGATAATGGGAGAGGAAGAGATAAGAAAAAGAACCAAGACCATATGAGGGGTCTGTAGGTCTGGTGAGGGAACGACAAAGAGGATGTCATTGAGAGTCTCTCTGGAAGAAGCAGTAATGTGGGTATGAGCAATACAGAGGCTTGTGTTGGAGACCAGGATGTCCCTCTTGAACTTTTTTCTTCCAGTCTTAGTGACAGGGATAGGATAGGAGATAGAGTAGCAGTTAGAGAAGATGGGAGAGACGGTAAGCATCATAGAGGGTGCGAGGAGGAAAGTAGGAGGAGGAGGGATTGAAAGAGAGAAGGAGAGACATAGCCAGTGCTGCACAATACAGTAAGCATGGAGGGGGGGGGTCACACAGTAGGTGACACACAGGATGGTCAGACGAGGGACACACCGCAGTACAACAGTACCCCCATCTGGTGGGGACCTATAGAGTAGGGAAGAGCCTAATGGGACACAGTTCACAGTCCAATAGTAACCAGAATGCACAAACCGCCCAGATTCGACTTTCCTAAAATAAGGGGACAATGCCTAGGTATAAACACATCAGCAATGCACAAACCACGCAGATTCAACATTGCTAAAAATGGGGCTGCCATGGGCAGTTGGGCTGCCCTACTGGGGTCACATAAGTAGGGCCGAATGACAAGTTAGGTTTCAGGGGCAGGGAGGGAGGCAGGAGTCAGCAAGGAAACAAGGAGGAACTGCCTCCACTAGGCCGTGAAGCGGCAAAAACACACAATGTCCCAGCAACCAGAAACATATCTGAACAATGGTAGTAAACTCACTGCAGGTCTGATCGTCAAGTGACATGCTGCGCCTAGCATCTGCAGAATAGCCTACATTCACTAATCCAGCATTAACAGCCAATGCCCATTCAGGGTTCAGGGCCAGGGAGAGAGGTCGAAGTGAGCAAGGAAACAAGGAGGAACTGCCTACTAGGGGATAGGATGAGGGGAGAAGTGCGGGGAAGCGGTGAGATGGAAACGCAGTCAGGGCATCAGGGCTCTGAGTACGTGACAGGATGGCAGAGGACTACAGGTGTGCAGTCCCAGACCAGAAGTGCTAGATAGGCCAGAACCCTGTGTGAATCTGAGGGCAACCATGCCACCAGTCAGGCTGAACAGACAGGTATATTTGCACAGGTGAAGGAGAGAGAAGGACGAAGAGAAAAGGAAGGACTTGATCAGCTTCTGGAACTTCAGGTAATCCAGTTGAAGTCTGAGAGGGGCAGGGAGGCCATTCCAGAGGGAGGCACCTGCAGAGGAGAGAGCTCTACCCCCCACTTTCTATTTGGAGACATGTCTGGCCCACAGAGAGTTTGAGGAGCTGAATGAAGGGCTTTAGAAGAAAGGTATTTAGGAAGAGAGTGTTGGATATAGAGAGGACCACAGCTCTAGAAAGCCCTGTGGATGATGCAGAGGGTCTTGAACCTGATCTGTGCAGCCACCAGGAGCCAGTGAAGACATTTCAGAGATGCAGTCCCTGCGCTTGAGACAAAGGAGAAGTCATGTAGGCCTGTTCTGGATTAGTTGAAGAGGGTGAAGGGTAGAGTTTGGAAGAAGAAGAAAGAGGCTGTTGCAGTAGTCCAGCCTGGAGGGAACCAGAGCTCTGGAGACAGTGAGCTTCTGGAGGAAGGTGAGAGGAGGTAGGATTCCTCTGAGGAGGTGCATCTGGATGTGGGCTTTCTTGGCATGGTCTGTGATGTGTGGAGAGAAGGAGAGAGTGGAGTCGAAGATTACGCAGGATTTGTTTGCCTCACAGGAGAGACAGGGGAAGAGGCCCAAGGACAGCAGCCAGAGGGATTGAGGAATGGCAGGAGCAAGGGTCCCAATGAGAAGGATCTCTTTCTTCTTTGCATTAAGGAAGTGGTCATTAGAGGTGTACTATCCCCGAATAGCAGACAGACAGTCAGGAATGAGTGAGGTGGGAGAGGAGGCCAAGGCTAGCCTGAAAGAGAGCTGTGTGTAATTCATATAACAATGAAAGTTAGAGGAGAAAGTAGAGATCAGGGTTTCAAGGGGGCAGCTAAATATTGACAAGCCAGGGTGACAGGATAGAGGCCTGAGGAACACATGTGGAAAGAGGTGGTGGAGAGAAAGGACAAGAGTTGGACCTGGGAGGGTCGGTACAAGAGTAAGGAGTTCAGCCATGCCAGAGCCCGATCCGTGACACCAAGGTTCACACTGAGACGGTTGATCAGGGTGGTATGATTCACCATATCAAAGTCAGAGGAGAGGTCAAGGAGGATGAGGACAGAGTGAGAGCTGGAGTGAAGTTTGGAGAGCAAACCTTCATAGGAGTTGGGAAGAGCAGTTTCCCTGCCTCTGGCCGATCTGAAGCCAGACTGTTGGTCATGGAGATAACCAGCAGATTCAGTGTGGTGGTTTAGTTGAGAGATGGCCAGTTTCTCCAGGAGTTTGCCCAGGAAAGGAGTGATAGTGATTGGGCAATAGTTGGCCAGGCAGCAAGGATCAGCAGAAGGCTTTTTCAGTAGGTGGTACACAAGGGAGTGCTTGAAAAGAGAGGGAAAAGATCCAGTGACAAAGGAATGTGACCTATAGCCCTCGCCCCTATCCTATGTTCAATCCTCAGTGCAAGGGCATACAGGCAGAGAAGAACCCCATATTCCCCACCTCCTCTGTCACAGGAGTTCAGGGGAAAAGCAAACTGAATTTAGTCACCTCAAGGTGACTAAAACAGGACAGGGCAATTTGAATGGAACTTGTACTGGCCTAGAGCACAGAGAGATAATTAGAAGGATAAAGAAAGAAGCACAAGTGAAAATGCTGGCTGATCAAATAGGAAGGCTGTGTGCTGGTCAAAAGAGCCAGCAACAGGTGACCAGTCAGAATGAAGAGCACATGGGTGACGTTGCCCGTGGAACTGGCAATGACTAACCAGGCAAACATCCCACACGGAGGCACAAATGATTCAATTCACCATTGGCTAAACACACAAAGCTGCGCAGTGAGTTATAGTTGGGGAAACAAAGTGGTGATGACATAGGACATAAAAACACATACAAGAAAGATTTGTAGTTTAACCTAAAGTTAAACCAAAGTATTGACTCAATTCATGTCTGTGAGATGAGCCAGGGAAAAGGAAAAGGAAATTGCACAGGCGGAACCCAAGGAGCAGCGGGATAAAACGTTGTTGAATAAGAAACATATGAAAAGGACGAGGAGCATATGATAAATCAGAACCAAATGAAATGACTATTAAGGATAGAAAGAATACACAAACAAGTGAAGGGGTTCAATACCTCCGTCTAATGATGTTCATATTTCCACAGAGTTCAAAGCTCCTCAAAGGACAATTGCAGTTGAGTCTGCAGAGGAATATATTGAGCCGCAGATGTTCAACGAGGTACAATTAACAGGTAAAGTACAAGTGCAAGGTGAGTTCCAAACACAAAGGGTCTCATCACGACTTTGGCAGTAACCCTTAAATCCGGCGGTTGCGCTATTACCAGCTCGTGGCTGGGGGGAAATCCGCCGATAATTTGCGCTATTACCGCTGGCGGTAAATCCGCCGGCGGTAAGAGTGCACATTTTCCCCATTGAGCCCAATGGGGAATGGGGCATTCCCGAATGTGCTTTTAGCGCCGGGGAGTTTGGCAGTAGGGCTAATACCACCGGTGGTAATACCGCCGGCATTACCGCCAAAGTCATGATCAGGCCCAAAATATTGATATACTGCCACATGAACAAGAAGTTAATGAAAACGCATAGCAGTTGTGCTCCAGCGAAAAGGTAAGTGAAGAAAATAAAAACAATATGGAAAAAGCAGCAAAGGAATTGGATGAGAACTCAGGTGGGCTTACTATGCAGGGATGCCAATGAATAGCAAAGCTTCAAATCGAACCTCAGGACAAAATAAATAAACAGGGAAATTCAAAATGAAATGGGCAAAAAGGGGGCTAAGGTATCATTCCACATACCCCTTTGTTTCGCAAGAAGCCAGGCAGGCTTAAGGAAAATCGGCCCTGAGATAAGTAACAATTAACATTTCCTAGGTATACTTGAAGAATGTGAAGATAGATATTATGCCCCTATCACAGTGGAAGAGCAAAGCAGCGTGTTTGCAGTAATTGACATTCACACGTTACTGTAATGTCAAGAAAAATGATGGATAGCAAAAAAAGAAGATCCCAACAGAACATTTTGAAGTTAAGGCAGATTGAGGGCCCTGTGTATAACTTCATTGGTGAAGAGATCCCGGGGGAAGGTGTGACAGAAATTAACATCAAAGTAGGGAAACATAGACCGAGGCAAGAATTGGTGGTCATGCCAATTAAGGAGACACCATTCCTCTTAGGCATGCATTGTCTGAAGTAACTGTCTCTGCTAATTGTTGAGGAGAATGGTGTTCTGTGGTCTTAGGCCAAAAAGCCCCATAACCCTCAAAATGTGGTAGCCAGGTTAGTAGTGCAAAAGAATGCAACCACATTGCCAAGTCAGAGAGAGCAATAACAGTATATCTTCCGAAAGGCTGTGTACCTAGTGTCACTGTAATTCTCATATGCCAGGATGAAATGCAGGGGGACAAAGAAAAGCAGTCATTGGAAATTCATCTAGATCCCAAGAAAAACTGCCAAACACAGTGGGAGTGTACACATTGCAATTCTATCTAAGTGCTGATGATTTTAAACAATGTGTTGCTTCATGGTCAGATCAGGAAAAATATAATTCAACCATTGCAGAGATACACATGAATGAAGATCAGGCTACTGAATGGGCATCTGGAAATTATTACGGCAGTATTGGCCCTGGAACAAGAGAGGAATTTCATTAATGAGAACGTGTTCAAACAAATGCTTACCTGGAATGAAATAACATGTTTTAAAATTAAAAAAAATCAACATTCTGATTAGATGGTCTTGACTTTGGATGTAGAATTGTCGGGAGATGCATGTTAAAAATAAATTTCATCCATCACTATATATGGATTGGACGTAGAACTAAGAACAGATTCTATCTGGGATATGAGGTCATGCACATGAAGAGTATCGTTTTAGATTTTTTAAATCAAAATGTTTGGTCTAGACTGTGTGGGGCAGCACCCAAATTTGAGAATGGAAGTCAAGCATGCCATTGTGCACAAATGATTCCATAGGCAGTTGAACTTTGTGTAAAGACAGATGTTCCACTCATGCATTCAGAAGGCAGTTTACAGTATCATTGACATCCACCCTTGGTAGAAGTTGGGGATGGTCCCATCCGGATATTTGTGGATAACAAAGGATATCAGGGTATTTGCTTGAAGGAAGGGATACCATTAGGAATGGCAATGCAAAATCATATTACACTGTGGATTTAAACAACCCAGTTACTGGGAGTATTCCTGAAAGCTATGTCACTTCATGAGGTGAACTGAGTTTTCAGACTTCAAGCCAAAAGGGATCTTCAGAATTCAGTTGGTGAATACTTATGAACCAAAATATGTGAATTGTCATCACCTGGATGATTGCACCCTATTCTAGGTGGATGAAAAGGAGACAGAAGAAAAATTGCAAATTGATGTGGAGGCTGGAATGCCAAGATACTTGAGAGTGGTGTCTGATAGTGGTGTCTGCGAGTGGTGTCTGTCCAGAGAGATACTGCCACACAATTAGAAAAAAAGCACAGATATTTCTCCTCTGGTGGATTTTCCTGATTCTAAAATGATAGAGGAGCAAGTCCAAGCTGCGGAGGCATGCACAAATGATTTGGATAAAGACCAGGTGAGGAAAATATTCATAGAATTCAAGGCTATATTCGCCAAAGATGACTAAGAATGTAGGCATACTGATCTGCATGTTGCTACTTTGTCAGAAGGTTATGGTAGGCAGCCTGTCTTTGCATGACAGTATAGGCTACCCCTAGCCTGTTAAGAATCTTTTGCAGAAATAATCAAATGTTTAGAGTCCAGAGTAATCATTACAACCATTAACAATAACTGAACCACGCCTATATTAGGAGTGTTGAAGCCCAATGGTCAGTGGCAGTTATGTGCAGACTTCAGAGGACTGAATAAGAGGGTACCTGTGTCAAGGTGGCCACTCCCATTCATTGATCCAGGTCTGGAGAAAATCCATGGATGAAAGGTTTGTACTACTTTAGATCTGACAGCTGGGTATTTTTGTGTGTCTTTAGCAAAGGGCATACACAATCTATTTGTGTGTACCGTCCAAGGGAAACAGTATGCATGGGAAAGAACCTCATTTGGCTTCATAAATAGTGAGAGTGAGTAAAGAGAGAGAGAGAATACATGAAAGGTGTATGGGTTGGAAATATAAATAAAATAATACATGTAGGCCCCAGGACAAAGCAACATGGAGTGCCTGGGATGAGAAGAGGAAGGCTCCAGTAGGCGGAAAGAGACTGGTGGATGCAAGTGGGAAATCCAGATGACAACAGGGCTGTACTTGCGACATGGGAAGAAAAGGAGTGTTAAAAATCATGTTGTTTTATTAAAAAAATATACTACTTATAATGTGTTTAGTAACCTGGACATGTGCCACACAGCAAATGGGAAGGTTCTGGTTTCCTGAATGAAGCACTTCCAGATACAGCTGAGAGAGGAACAGTGGTTTATGTGGATGTTGTCCTGATTAAGAATGATTTCATAAAGAGCCATTTCAGAGAAATCAGACATGTACTCTGCCAATTGAAAAATGCTGGAGCAAAGGTATCATTGCAGAAGACACAGTTGTGCAGGAGAAGGGCACATTTCTTGGGACCAGGGATAAGATAAACCCACAGAAGAAAAAGGTAGATAAGGAAAGATAAGGTAAGATAAGGTAAGAAAGTTGTAGGATCCCACACATCTAAAGGGTTTGAAGAGCTTGTTAGGGATGACAAGTTACAATAGAAAATGAATTGAGGACTATGCTGAAATCACACAACCATTGACTAAGCTACTGAAAAAAGGGTTTGCACTGATAATGGGGACAGGAACAATGTGAGGAGGGAGTAAGGGCCCCATGTTTGGCCTATCCAAAGAGGAATCAGGATTTCTTCTTATAAATAGAGTTCACAGACCTATGCATGTCCGTGGTCAGGTATCAGAAGCATGCTTAAAATCACAAGACCATTGCATATGCCAGCAAGACCTTATCACAAGTGGAAACAAAAGGTTAAGAATGTGAAAAAGAACGATTGACGACTGTTAGGGAATTACAACATTTCCGCCCCATTATTCATGGAGAGCGTGTGATTGTTGAGACTACTCATCAACCCCTACAATTTTTACAGAGTAGGATGACCCGTTCAGGAAATTTCGCCCAGTCAAGAATTAAATCATGGACATTGGCATTACAGCTGTTTCCTAAGAAAGTGCAATATGGGCAGAATAAAAGAAGCCCAGTGGCTCAGGGGCTGGCAGAATTGCACGACTGTGAATTTGTAGTTTCTATCTATAGTACACAATTAGAAACAGATGTTATTGAATTTGAAGCATCTCCACACAGAGCATTTGATGAAGAGAAATGTAGAAATACCAAGTGAGTAATGACCCTGAAAAGGAAATGGTGGCAGTAATTGGGAATGTGCAGGTCAAATGTGAAGGTATCCCATCAGTGAGCATGGAGATAGGTCCCAGGACTAATCAAGTAGCAGAGTTGGCTGCAATTTGCAAAGCAATATTCACAGCAGTAGAACACTAATTAAAATAAATAATGTTGGTTTCTGATGCTGACTATGCCTGGAATAGTTTTGTGGAATATTTACCAAGCTGGAAACTTAGAGGGATGGTCACTTGAAACAAAACAAAAAAAAACACTCAAGCATGGGAAGTTGATTCAGGCCATCAACCATCTTGTTCAAGGAATGAGATGAAAATTCATTGGAGGAAGATAAGAGGGCACTTTAAAAGACCAATAGATGATACGGAAGTTAATAATAAGCCTGATCAGAATTGGGGTGGTAATGGGAGAACTGTTTCCCATTGAACACTTGCTCGGTGAGATCCAAGTAGACATGTTGACATGTTCCAAATATCAAGGGACAAGTAAACAATCATTAGTTTAGTGGAGCTTTGACATCCTGAACATGATTTGATTAAAGCAAAAAAAGAAGATGCAGAAAATAATACTTTAACAAAGGAGGACTGCTAGTGAAGAGAGTAATTTAGGGTAATGATGAAGAATGAAACACAGCTTCAGCTGCAAGATGGACTGTTATTCCGAAAATCCATTTCAGGTCATATCCAATGGGTGATCCCTGTGTCATTGCAGGGGGCTAATGTTTCATTATGCCATGGTATGATAACAGCAGGGCATAGAGGATTGCATGAAACATTAACATATTGAAAGAATATGCCTGCATATGTCACACAATGTGGAATGGTATACCCAAGGGTGTTTGGTGTGCACACCATGCAAGCACGCCACCCAGACACATAAAGCACCATTAATGAAGAGAGGTTGACACATCCCTGGCCAGATTTGCACATTTATTTCATTGACCCAGTCAAAAGGTCATGGAAACAAATACATGTTGACAGTTACATGTTTGATGTCAAAATGGTTGGAATATATACCTGTACCTGATTGCATTCACACAGCAAAACCTAGAGAGAGCAGCAGAGGGCGCCAAATCATACTATGACAGGAAGTTATCTGTTAGGGAGTATGAAGTAGGTGAGCAGGTATTAAAATTCATCTTTACAAAAGGAAAAAGGAAACAAGTATTCTAAGTTGATGGCATCCTGGCATGGCCCATTCAAAATTGTGTACAGGATTTCGCCGGTGGTATGTAGAATACTGAAAAAAAGAAGGGGATCTGGTCATGGAGCAGTTTGTCCATGTGAACCAAATAATACAGTTCCAACCAAAACATGAGGAGCAGATAATATAACTACCTGTAGAAACTAATAAGGACTGAGGGGTGTAACGATCACATCAGAAGCCAGAAAACGCTGTGAACTAGGTGAGTAAATCATTTTGCGATGGCCCATAAAGAGACGAACACAAGATTGAAAGGAATAAATGAAAGGTGTATGTGTTGGAAATATAAGAATAAAAGAATACTTCTAGGGCCCAGGACAAAGCAAGATGGAGTCCCTGTGATGTGAAGAGGAAGGCTCCAGTAGGCGGATAAAGACTGGTGGACACAAATGGGAACTCCAGATGACAACAGGGCTGTACTTGCGACATGGGAAGAAAATGAGTGTTAAAAATCATGTTGTTTTATTGAAAAATATACTACTTATAATGTGTTTAGTAACCTGGACATGTGCCACACAGCAAATGGGAAGGTTCTGGTTCAGCCGGGGCAAGCATAAGGAATTGAGATGGAAGATGCCGTTGGACTCATATTAGGGAACAGAATACCACTTTACAAAGTCTCCATATTATGTACCTAATTCCAAAGTTGCAGAATCCATCCTAGACAATGTCTCACATTGCTTACTTCTATTCCCATAATGGGCATCATCACAAGTTGGATGGAGTGGTAAAAATGTGACGCTATTACCACGGCATTACCACTCTGCCTGACTATGGGCCTGATCACGACTTGGCTGTTACCGCCGGCGGTATCACTGCCGGTGGTAGTAGCCCTACCGCCAAACTCCCCGGCGCTAACAGCGCCGGATCACGAGTTTGGCGGTAAAGTAATTCCCCATTCCCCATTGAGCCTGTTTGGGAATGCCCCATTCCCCATTGGGCTCAATGGGGAATTTTCACGCTCTTACCGCCGGCGGATTTTCCGCCAGCGGTAATAGCGCGAATTTTCGGCGGATTTCCCCCCAGCTCAGAGCTGGGGCGAAATCCGCTGAAGCCCTGATTCAGCGGACCCTTAAATCCGGCAGTATTAGCGCTACCGCCGGATTTAAGGGTTACCGCCGAAGTCGGGATCAGGCCCTATGAGTTGGGCAAAAAGTCGGCAGATTTACCCCCAGCTCACAGCTAGACATACATCTGCCGACTTTCGGTGACATTACCGCAGTGCTAATAGCACTGTGTTAATTGCACTGGAAATGCCCCATTGGGTCCAATAGACCCAATATAAATGGGGACTTGCTGCCCCACCACAATTTATGATCTGGCAATTATAGAGCTGGACCGAGTTGCGGGAACACTATTTGCATTGGGTGGTATCCTGGCGCATTTGCCGCTACGATACCACTGACTCCTTATGAGGCCCAATATCCTTTAACTCTATTCTCATTGTTTTTTTGTTTTTGTTTATAGTTTAATCTATGGATCACAGAATATATTGTTAACAGTGCCACAAATTATATTGCAATTATTTTCACTTCAATGATATAAACAAAGCACCCACTCACATGCTTATAAAAGTGTTCAACTGGGATGATAACAATGAAAAAGAATACAATATGTCTGAATGGGCCTTTGATTTCTAGCCTTGATGGTTAGTTGCTCTGCAGAGTCCCCATGTTTAATCAGTGCCCTCTTCTGAAAAGGGGGATATGTAGGAGAGGTTATGAATAAATAATCTGAGCAGTATATTCTGTGTGTAGTGTATTACTTGGGTTACTAACATTTGGGTTAATAATTGGGTTCATATTGGGGACAACAAAGGTGGTGTTATTGGTTACTAACACTTAGTAAAGGGGCAAATTGAGTGGGCTAGATTTGCTAGGCCACAGGCTTTAAGGGAACTAATACTGCAACAGGTGCATGAACACCACTGACTGATCATCGCCAGTTTTAGAAAATAATACAAAATTGAAAGCTGATAAGCAGTGCTATGCAAGGGAGAGCATGCAGTGTAACAGTGCGATGGGCCTTGAGAATACATGTTCATGGTGCAGAGCAGAAAGAGAGAAAAGAAAGATGCAGCATTATTGGGAGGTTGTGTTATGCAGAATACTGTCCAACGGTCATTTAAGCCAGGCACTAGAAAATTACACGAGCAGAATCGTCAGAGGGGGCAGGATGAGTGCTAGAAGGTTCTGGCATCTAGTGTGACAGATGACACCACAGAAAAGGAGGCTGGAAAATGATCAAGAAAATGCATGGAGACATATGACGAGAGGTGGTTCTCAATGAGATGTTTAAAAGAGGGAGAAAGAGGAATGAGGGTGTGCTAGCTTCCTGGGGAGAGAGAGGTGCTCCTTCTGGCTGGCTGGATAGAGAGGGTTGTCCTGTGTCACTGTCTCTAAAGGTTTCTTGGCTGGGCTGGAGTACTGTGTAGCTGCAGAAAAAAGTTCTTTGAAGGCCATTTTTTGAATCAGGTTCAGTGTCCTAGCAGAAAAGGGCTGTATCACACTTCGCTGCAAAAAGGGCCTCGGATTCAAGGGCAAGACAATCATTCTGAAAAGCAGAGAGCTCTGTGTAAGTATAAATAGGTGAACAATCATCAATTAGGACCCCCCTTCCTTCTGCAGGGTATTGTAAATGGCATTGTGTCAGAATGGGCATGGACGACAGATCTTTTTTAATCCTTCCGGTACCAAAGCAGGGATGTCATTTCACAAAAATGCCAAGGTTAGAAGAGGTGACACCTGATGGCATCAGAGGCAGTGATATCATATGCCCTTTGATCATGACATTTAACCCTTTTGTTAGCACGAAAGTGACAGGCGAGTGTCGAGATCCAAACCAGTACTAAACATAAGACGTTTTTAGATACCAACCATATTTTAAGAAATGAGTTGACTTAATATGCCATGGAAGGGGACATGTTATGGCAGTGGTAGACAGAGTAGAACCAAAATAAGTCTGGGGGGCTGCCATGCACATGCTACATTAGCATCATATGACAATTTATTGCCAATTTATACCAATTATTGCTGCACATGTCAGGTCAGGTAATCATTTGCCAAGTAAATACCACACTCCATGTAGCTGCCGTAATGCAGAGTGTCTATTGTAGCCTTTGAGGAGACTGCCACCCCATGTCTGTTATAGCTTTACAGCCTGTATGTAAGGTTAAATTGGTAGGTTACAGATTTAATATGGAGTTGCTTCTTTCATATGCAAAGTGCATCCTTAAATGTCCAGTAGTACCACCCAATATCAGTTAATGACTCATACACCTGGTATGGGCCACACCCATTTATCAGATGTTTAATGAAACCAAATTTTAATATGGATTACGTACATAATCATACCTTTTCCATGATTCCTTGTCATATTTATTGTGGCCTCAGAGGGTTTACCTGATAGACCTGTACTTGTACTTAGCTTCCCACACTCTTCCCTGCCAGCATGAATGGCACTTCCATGAAGGCAGAAACTCTGACGTACTCAGTCAGATCCCTGCAGATGTTCTGCTGTTTTGGGGACTGGGGATTGGACTCAGATAATACTGGCATTATTTTCTGCAGGGGATAAATGTCTCCCCAGTGGTCTCTCATGCTGATGGCTTGACTGCTCCACCTAAATGGGATTTTCTTTTGATGTTCTTCAATGAGGCACATGGATGCTGATAAGTGTTCATCCTATCATGTACTAGGAAAGCAATGCAGAAATAGGACTGCAATCACTAGCACCAGTGTTGGCCATCTTTGAGTTGTGTGTGCTATCACTACCTGTGAGGATCTTTACTGTATATAAGTGTTTGAACAGAGTGGTAATCAAATTATTTCTGGCACCAAATAGTCATTTGAATTTGCTATTATCTGCAATACCTGATATTACTATCTGTGGCATACTAGATGGTTGAAGTTGACATCATTGATGTCTATAATTCAATATCTTATTCAACAGACTAAAATGTAATTAGGTGCTTCTTTGTCCCTGAGCCCTGGTGTGCTCTTTGTTGTTCCACTTCAATGTGTTATACAGTTATGCAGTTGGCCTGTGTTTTTTTGCACACAGAGTAGATTTTACCATGTGGGCAACTGTTCCACAGCACCACAGCACACTGGAGGACCAGCAAACACCAAAGGCCCAGTACTCATTGCACGCCTCTCGCTAGTCACCAACCTCATAGAAGGATTCACAATACTGAACAGCTGCACAGTGACACTGCATCTCTCCAACAGGCTCGTTCAAGCACAGCGGGCATCAGCATACTCCTACCATGCTAGAGTAAAGGACCTTCAAACATGAAGAATGCATGTAGAAAGTCTTCAAGACGCACTAGCTGAAACTAACCAGCCAGCCACTTCTGACAGCTCTGAAGTGGATAATCTAAACTATTTTTGAAAAAACGCAGTCTCCAAAGATCCAAGGTTCCAGGTGCCATGACAGGGTCGCAGGGGAATTGGCTGGGGTCGCAGCTGCAACCCCTAGAGACCTCAAATGATGTCCATGTACCAAAGCATTAACACAGTAGCCATAATCCAAAGTATTAGCTTGGGGTTGCTTCTTTCACGCAGAGGGGATCACAATCTCATAATATTGCAATTTCATAATCTTATCTTCCTACTGATACAACATTAGATATGTGTAGGGGTGTTACTGAGAGCTGAAACTCGTTTCATAGTACATTGCTGTCATAGCCAACGAGTGCCAGGTAGGATTTCTCAGGTTAGAGGGAAACCACTTATGTTTTAAATGCTATGCTAATGAAAAGTGCTTACTGTTACAGAATGTGTTTTCCTGTTTTCTCACATGTGCCCAGAGTGTGTTTTTCTTTGTTTTTCTGGCTGATGAAACTGAACATATATAAAAGTGCAAAACTGTGAAAGTGTGTGGTGGTTCTGTAATGTTTCTAGTTTGTTTTTGGTTTATACCTCTAAATAAATGCACATCTAGAATGAGTACAAGGTCTGTAGATGTCTAGCTAAGATCCTGCGGTAAAATTGTGGCAGCAAGGGAAGTGTCAGGATTTCTCCTACAGGACCCCACAGTTAAAACAATAATTGATGTAAAACTTTGAAGTACGTACCATGAATTAAATGACCACAAAGTAATGTTTTCCTTGACGCAACATTGAACCACTCAAAAATTAAGATAGAGAAGTTTAAAGTGATCCTTTGCTGAGTTGGTAATCAATGAAGTTGTTGATGGTACATACGTACCAGAGAGGATGTGGGCAGATTGAAAATCAACTGCACAGTGGTATTTTGTATCAGTTGTTGCTTGTTCAACAAGGTATTAGAAATGCCAGCACAAAAAGTATTAGCATAATCCATGCGGCAGTTTGTAAGTGTGCCCACTACAAGATAATGGAATTCTTCTGGAATACAATTAATAGACTATGTGAGCAGCTGGAGCCAGAAGCAGTACACTTTGTAAAGTTCATTGATTTGGGCTGAAAGAGACACGTCTGTGTCCCAAATAAACCTCAAGGTCTTCACTTTACTGAAAAAAGAAGTTTGAAGGGCAATTAGGACCGGAAGGTGGCAATATACATGCCAGATCCTTGTAGAGATGGACCGGGCCTAACAGCATAACCTGCGGTTTTAGAAGGATTCAAATGGAGGACATTCACAGTGCTCCACTTCCAAGCCATTCTAAGGCAATCATCTGACACAAAAGCATTCTCATGGGGACACGCTGCTTGAGCATAAATCAGTGTATCAGCTGCATATGATTGAAATGTTACCTGTAAAGTACAAGGGCTGGTCATGAGCAGTTAAACACTGATATTAAACAGCAGAGGGAATAAGGCAGTGTCCTGCCAAACACCCAATTGATAGAGCCTAGTCAGATGCACATGGTCCCATCTTTACCAATCGATGGCTCTCTGTAAGAACACCTTTGAACCAGTCTAGCGAGGGACCAGTCCTCACTTTTTAGGTCTTGAGACAAAATACTGGAGTAGTATGATCCACATTGTTGAATGCTGCTGATAGATGAAGAATGACTAGATAGGACACATGATCATCCTCAGCGTGTGGCAAAGATGTCATTTGTTAGTTTTTGACCTGCCCCTGTCCATGTGCAGTATGCTTGAGTCATACTTAGAATGTTAATGTGGAATGTTTATGCTGGAGTGTGCAAGAGAGTTCCAGGGTATGTTGATGGGGATATTCCCGTCAGCTTATTTGTTTGCGGAACAAATCTACGCCTGGCATATGTGCTAGGTTTGAAAGTGTCTGTGCACATCATTTAGTATGAAGTTAGATGAATAGATGGTTTAGCATGATACATGGTGGTTATGACTGATCGGTGAATGAGGGCTGGTTCCCTATTTGTTGATGTCTGTAGTGGGGCCCGCTACATAGTTGATATTGGTCCGAGGTTAGTGTTTAGCCGTCTGAGCTAGAGAAAGGTAAAGTGAGGGCAGCAAATTTTGCTCTGAGCTATAGCTTGGTTGGTGAAAGTCATATTGAACAGAACTTAAAAGAACCGACCTATGTAGAATGCATGTGGTTTGTTTGTGTTCAGAGCAGTGTTGCATCTTCTCCCTGTGTTTCTTCCTATTGTTGTCTGGTATAAAGGGGGAAGATGTGTTAGGTTTTGACCTGCCCCTGTCCATGTGCAGTATGTTTGAGTCATACTTAGAATGTTAATGTGGAATGTTTATGCTGGAGTGTGCAAGAGAGTTCCAGGGTAATACAGTTGAGACCGGGCACTGAATGGACAAGGGGGCCGGTGGATGTCTCCCTTGCCTATATTACCTGTTTTACTTCCCTTATGTACTTACCTGTGAACCTGACCTAGTAAAGATTTGTGAAACCCACCAGCGGCTCCAGCGTGCATATTTGACCCCAACTCCTAAACTTAACATCATTCCACACTGTGATCAATGCAGATTCAGTACTATGTTTAGGATCGAAGCCTGAGTTGAATCGTCACCAGCTTGTCCAGCACCTTGGCTAGCCAAGGCACATGGATGATCAGTTGAAAATAGCTCATAAGTGTGGGATCAAGATTGTTTTCTCTTTAGTGATATGAACATACTCACTGATTTAATATTTCGGGGGCATCATATCCTAGCTAAAGGAGAGGTTTGCAAGAATTGATACACATTTAGATATGCTCAGGGCATTGGGCCAAGTAGTGAAAGCTGGAAGAGAGTTTAAACAAAATGTAGTGGGTTTGAGCACCAACAACAGATACAATTAACATCAGGCGTTGCATTACAAAATGTAAAATTAGAATCAGTGCATAAATATGGATCATTGTGAGTATACTTAGGGCCTCATTACGACCCAGGCGGTAAGGGGTTTACGGCGCCGTAAACAGCGCCGACCCTTACCGCCTGAGTACGAGGTCCCTTAGCGCCATGGCGAATTTAACACCTGCTTTTAGCAGGTGTTAAAATCCATGGCGCTAAGGGACCATGGAGTTAATTACGCCACCGTAATTTACGGTGGCGTAATTAACGCCTTCCCCACTCCCATTATGCCCTATGGGGCAAAAATGGGAATGGGGAAGGGTAAATGGGGATTGGGGACTTACCGCCCCATTCGGACCTTGGCGGGGCGTAATAGTTTACGCCATGGTGGTAAAGTCACGGCCCAGGCGGTAACTTACCGCCTGGGTCGTGATGAGGCCCTTAGTGTTGTCTATTCCATCTGCAACTTTTACCAGATAGTGGCTACTTTGGAGAGAGCAGATGTATTCAAACCATTAGCCAACTGCAAGGAAGGCGTGTGAGGTTGCATTCAGCAGTCTGCGGAAGCCATATTTTTGATAATAGTGAAACGCTCTTTAGGTTTGTTACCAGCTGAAGATTGTGGAGATATCCCGATTTTGCTTCCACAATTGCCATTTTATAGGCTTTATGATGTTCATATGTTACCAAATGCGAAAAGGAATCTCTTCCGTTGAACCAATTTTTTTCATGTTTCGTTCTTCTTTGTTTAAGTTAGGTGTGTGTCATGGTATAGAATTTTCTATGTACAACATGTTTGACTGGAGCAAATTGATCCACTATCACTTGAAATTCTGAGAGACAATGGCCCTCATTATAACTGTGGCGGTAGCCGTGCCCTTATTAAAGCCACGGCTGCCGCCGGAGTTGTTTTTTTTTTCCCGCACCCGCGAATGGGCAGTAACAGGGTCATGCCGAGTTTGGCAGACCCAGTAATTGCCCATTAACGGGTGCCGTTATGGCGGCCGCCCAATCCCCATTCTGCCCCACAGGGCAGAATTGGGGACGGGAGCATGGTTGCACCGGCGTTTATAACGGTGTTCTGCTTGTGGGTGCCGGTATGCACGTCTGGTCAGACCAGGCGTGCAGTCCGGCACCGACGAGCAGAACTCATAGTGTGGTGGAGAGGTCAAAACTGTGCCGTTAGCACTACCGGCGCCGTTGGTGCCTTTTTGCTACACTCATAATGAGGCCCATTGATATTTATAGGTTTCAAAGTGTGACTCCAATTCTGCGCTTGGTAGGGCAGCCTAAAGTGATTGCAAAGAGATCTGGTTCTGAGTGGGCATGTTTCATTCTGTTTGCTTGTGTCTGTAGAACAGAGTATGACATTTTGTACATGTCATGTATGTGTAAACATGTTTTTGAATTGGTTCATATATGTGTGTGCCACTTGAGTTCAATGCGAATATCTCAGTTTCTGCCTCTTGTGGAGTTATGTGAGTGAGGCTATGGTTCCACGTCATGCTTATATGGTAGATCTGCGTTAGTGTGGAAAATTGCCATATTTCTGTAATTGCAATGCCACGGCCCAGAACACTGGTGAATAGACTTATGAGAAACGGGGTCATTCCGAGTTGGGCGGTAAGTATAGGGGAATACCAGCATGGCGTTAAGAGCGTTTCCGTGCTGGCACTAGACCGTAAAAATCGGCCTATTCTGACTTCGCGAGCACGCACTTACCGCCATGCCGGTAATGAACGTTAGCGCCATGCCGCAAAAGTGCCCCCAAAGCCCTTACCACCAACAAATGCACCGTACATAACACTACCGACATGGAGTAATCAGCGGTGACAGTAAATAGCGGTCCCCGCTATTTACGGTCACCGGTAAAGAACGGAACCGGAAAAAACGTCACCGCACAGGAACGGGAAGGAGCACGGCGGCCATCTTTAAAATCACAATCCATTGCCATCCTCTCCATACAGGACCCTGAGGCATATACTGAAGAGAGAAATTGGCATTCGAGACCAGCATCATGCCTAAGGCACTAAAAAAGGGGGCCGCACGCATAAGAAAGGAGCGCTTTACCCAGGATGAGCTCCAGATACTGGTGGACACCCTGCACGAACATGCAGACACTGTATTCAGCAGTGATATGCGTAGGCCCACCGTCGTCAGGAAGAAAGAGATCTGGGCCTTGGTAGCACAGAGGGTGAGCGCCGTAGGAAACCCCCCCCGCACCACCAAGGATTGCCGGAAACGGTGGGATGACCTACGTCTCCGGGTGCGGGCCATCCTCTCGGCAAACCGAAGCCAGGCCCTGGAGACAGGAGGAGGGCCAGGTTCCCCCATCAAAATGATGCCGTGGGAGGAAACGTGTGCGGCCATGATGGGCACAGAAGCCATAGAAGGGGTTGGCGAAATGGAGTGCGGTGCAGCGTCATCCGCTGATGGAGGTGAGTGTCATGATTCAAGACAGAACATGCATTCCTAATGTAAGTCACTGCCAAGGGCTGGGCAAGGTGTCACGTCATGGTTGGGCAACCCCCCCCCCCAATGAAATAATGCTGTAACAAGTGGGACCCAGTCTGATGTCAGGTGCAAGGCTGTAACCCATATGGCCCATACCACACAAAGAAGCTGAATCTGTGAGGCACACGGGGCAGTGATTGTAAACACTGTGAATGTGAGTCACCACAGTACGCCGCCAACATGAGTGATCCAGACATCTGCATGCATTTAGCATCCAAGCCCAGTTCACTGTCCCACTCACCACCCAAATGTCCACAAAACACTGCAATCCCATTGTGATACCATAGGCATGTACAAATGCTGACACCCAAATAATTGCTCATGCCGTCTCTCTCTCCCCCCCAACAGGCAGCGGGCATGACAGCGAGGACCAGGAAAGCACCCGGGCCAGTACCTCCAGGGGCAGAGGCAGGGGCCAACGTATACCTGCAAGCAGGAGAAAAACACAAGCAACACCACCTGCTCCTGCAACCCCCATGGAGGGTGCACAACCCCCACCTGCACCCCTACCCATGCCTGCAGTGCCGCTGGACACGTGCCCCACGCTGCACTCAGAGGAGTCCAGTGTGGCTGGGGAGCATGCAGCCATGTGCCTCCTCGATGTGCCAGACAGCCCACCATCAATTTCCAGAACCAACGCGGAGGATACCAATGACATTGCCCATACCCCTGACACACCATCATACAGCCAGGTGGCACATAGCGACTCCGGGGAGAGTGACACCCCAGGGCTCACAGGGCAAGGATTACAACCTGCCTGTCCTGAATCCACTTCCCCTGCAGACACTCCGGAAAGGCCTGCAGGCCCAATACCAAGCCTGCCAAGCACGTCGGCCACATCGGCCACGGATGTATTGCGCTCCCAGCACCTCACAGGCCTCATTGAGGAGTTCATCAGGGACAATCGTGATTCTAGGTTGGAGTGGCACAATGACCTTTAGGCTCTGGGCGAGGTGATCACGGCGAACACAAACCGGCTCTGCGAGGTGCTGAGCCGGATCGCAGATGCCCTGGAGGCAGCACACCCCACACCACAACCCGAGCGGGTGGACCCACCCTCCCAAAGCCCGGTCCGACGCTCACTGCGTACATTGCGCCGCCACAACATGGATCCCCCTGGCTCTGGGAGTGCACGTTGACCATGCTGGCACACATATGTTGCCTATGTTGTACCAATGGGACTATTTTGGGGTTGTTGTGGGGGGAGGTGGAGGGGGTGAGGGTGTGTGTGGGAGTTGGGGGGGAGGGGGTGAGGGTGTGTGTGGGAGTTGGGGGGGAGGGGGAGGAGGGTGAGGGTGTGAGTGGGAGTTGGGGAGGTGGGGGAGAGGGGTGAGGGTGGAGGTTTTGTTGTACACGTTTGAACATTATTACTCAATACCCTGGTTGATCATTCCTAAGAAACAGAGTGGACATTGATCATTGTGCATGTGTCCTTTAATGTCTCACAGTGCATGGTGTACATCTATCCCCACACCCAGTGCTCAATGTCCTGTCATCCTCACACCCTCAGCTGACTTGTGAGTCAGAAATATTGTCCGATCAATGATTGCCGCACGGAACGTCCCTCCTGTGCATCGGCAACGTGATGCTGTCCTGCCATTCCTTCCTCCTCCCCCTCATCATCATCTGGTGGTAGCAGTTCCACGTCAGGGGGCAGTGGCACGTTCCGACGGATGCACATGTTGTGCAGCATTACACATGCCATGGTGATCTTGGACACCTTCTCGTGGCTGTAGATGAGTGCCCCACCCGACCGAGTGCCTTCAACAGGCCGAAGGTCTGCTCTATCACCACCCGTGTACGGGTATGGGATCTATTGTAGCCCTCCTCGTGCCTGTTCTGTGGGTTGCTCATGAGTCATGAGTTGATCCGGGGTATCAGGCATTGCAATGTGTGATGGCTTTACTGGCATTACACACCATCTGGACGTTGATGGAGTGGTATTGCTTGCGGTTGCGATACGGCACCTCCATGGCATGCGGGACCACCAATTCAATGTGGGTGCAGTCGAGGGCACCTATGCAATTTGGCATGCCTGCCAGTGCATGGAAGGAAACTTTGGTATCATATATCTCCGAGGGAGTCCGTGGTAGGGATATGTAGTCCCTTGTGTGGTTGAGGAGGGCATCCAGCACTTGGTTGAGTATCCGGGAAAATATGGGCTGTGAAATGCCATGCATGTAGCCCACTGTATGCTGGTAGGTACCTGTGGCAAGGAAGTGGAGCACAGACACTACCTTCAGTAGAGGGGGGGTGGCAGTGCAGATGTGGCTCACTATGTCATCATGTATCAGGTCCACTATGGTGGTAATGGTGTCCCGGTCAAGCCGGTACAGGGTGTGGATCTGCTCTGGTGTGAGGTTGAAGGGGGTGGCTCTGATGCGGGGGATTGGGGGCTGCCGGCGTGGTAATGTTGGCTACACCGGTAGGGCATGCTGGGCCTGTCTCACCCTCCTTCTCTTCCTGTGTATCCTCTGTGGTGGGGGCTGTGGTTGTTGTTGTTGTTGCTGTTGTTGTAGTTGCTGCCTTGAAAGCAGGGCCTCCAGCTCCAGGAATGCTGCTACAATTGGTATCATCTTGGTGTGTGAGGGGGTGTGGTGTGTGGGTGTGCTCCTTTTGTGCTGTGACAGACTCCATTGCCTCCACCTGTGCAGACTGAGTGCACCTGTGCCTCTTTGAAACACTGCTCATGGTTCTTAACACCTTCTCGGCGATGCCGGTATTTACTCCATGGCGGTAAGCTACTTTGCGGCCTTGTGGAGGCCGTTTTTTCCATGTCCGCTTTACTTTGGATCAGCTCCGGTTTACGCCATGGCGCTATTTTCGGTATGGAGTGTCGGGCGCGCGCCACTAAACCGCTATTTACAGCCTCGTAATTTACGGCGCCGTAAATAACGGTCTGGTGGGTCACAATGGGCCGTAAAGGGAAACGATGCCGGTAATCCTTTACCAGCATCGTTTTACCTTTACCGCCCAACTCGGACAAACATGACTTTGATTGTTCATTTGGGCGAGGGCAGAGTGAGTTCTGTGTCAGGCAATGCAACTTCCCTAGTATCTATTTAAACTCATAAGGCTAACAAGGAACATACAAGTTTCCCACCAGGAAAGTCCATACCAAGCCAAAACATTTCTGGTCGTTCCTTCCTAATAACAATTCCCCAATTTCAGTGTGCATAGTGACATGTGAGAATTGAGGCCAAAGCTGGACCTGCTGGACATGTACAGAAGGATAAGTTATGTGTCCGAAGATCCAATACAAAAAGGAGAACAGTGATGGAAACATTTTAAAATTGCCTTGAACTATGCAGATGATGGCACTGTGACCGTCAACCTCATGAAGAGAGTTTATGATTGAGTGTGATGTTGTGCCCTCCTTGCTACTAAACAATCTCCAAAAAGGGCATCAATGTATTTATTTATTTTTATTTATTTATTGTGTATTTATAAAGTGCTTATATAGCAAATGGTGTTTCAAGGCGTCATAAGATAAAAAAGGGGTGGTAGAGTGAAGAAAACCAAAACAACGGTTCTACTAGGCCTTATGTTACTTGGGTCGTGCAAGTGCAGTAACAAGAAGTGCTGGGGGAGTGCAGGTCGGGCTGAATGGATAATGCTAGGGTGGGAGGGAAGTGTGGGGCAGAGTGGAGGTATACGAGTGCAGGGGGGGCGCAGGAGGGGAAGAAGAGGGCCCCTGGGATTAGGCAAGTGCTAAGGGGAGGCCAGGTGGGCAAGTGCCAGAGGAAGCAGGGAGCGCAGGGAGTGAGGGCCAGATGCTAAGTGCGAGGACGGGGGTTTGTCTTCTGGTTATCACTCAGAAATGCTGTCAGGGATTGATGCCAGTGTATCTACAGGAACTCTTGAATGAAAAACCCTTTACAGGAACCCTGAGATCTATTAATACTGATCAGTTGGATCTCCCTAGGTCTAGAACCTCGAAGGCCTCAAGGGGATCTTTTCAGTTTGCAGCCCCGAAAGCTTGCAATGGCCTCCCTCAGAACCTGAGGTGTTTAAAGTCGACATAATTATTTAGGAAGAAATGGAAAACGCACCTGTTCTTGTGAAGCTTGGCTATCGAATTCTGAAGTCCGGTCTCTGGTTATGATCTCTTTTTTCTCTCCTTCCTGTTGTTTATTTTTTTGCTGCAGCCTCAAGCCTACGAGTCCATGGCCTGCGCAATATAAATAATAAAAGTAAATTAAAGTAAAGGATAAGGCTCGGTAGGGATGCATACCCCGCCAGGCTACTCAAGGGAAGGGGACCCGGAAGGGCAAGTGCAAGCAAGGGGGGGGGAGCTTGACCGGGGTGCAGGGGTGAACTGGGCGGGGAGGGCCTGGTGCCCTCTAAGATTCAGGAGGGACCAGGCAGCTGGCCAATGCAGCAGAGAGGGGGCTATTAGCAGGAGAGGGAGAGGGAAGGAAAATGAGAAAAAAGGAGGGTCTTGAGATGTTCCCAGAACTTAAGGAGATCCGGCTCAAGCCTGAGAGGGGCAGGGAGGCCATTCCAGAGGGAGGTTCTTGCCAAAGAGTGAGATCTACCCTCCCACTCTCTGCTTGGAAAAGCGTCTCATCTGCAGAGAGTTGGAGCTAGTAGACCGAAGGGCTCTAGCAAGGAGGTATTTAGGGAGAGAGAATTGGATGCAGCAGAGTCCAGGACCCAGGAAAAGCCATGAGGATGATGTAGAGGGTCTTGAACTTGATCGTCACAGCCACCAGGAGCCAGTGGAGAAATGCAGTCCCTGGGCTTGAGGCCAAGGCTAAGTCTTGCAGAACAATTCTGGTCTACTTGAAGGGACAAAGCGAGGATAAGGGCAGATTGAGGAAGAGGCTGTTGCAGCAGCTCAGCCTAGAGAGGACCAGCGATCTGGAGACATTGAGTTCCTGGGGGAAGCTGAGGATAGGGAGAATGCCTCTGAGGAGGTGCAGCTGAAAGTGTGCCTCTTACAGAACTTTACTGCATGTAGGACTGTATCTCTGATGACTCCCTTTCCTAGAAGGAGCTTATGGATTTCTCACCTCACACATTCTCTGACCTTCTACAGGAATACTATAGCATTCTCTGCAATGATCAAGCTGAGACCGAATGCCCTTGCACGACTTCAAAAGCATTGAATGAAATGAAATGCAAAAAACACCTTGACTTCACAATCTATTTCATTGTTTGATAAGTGCTGCCTTCTATTTCATATGTGTTATACTTTACCATCACGTGAAATGTTAAGCTTCTTTCCACAGCAGAGTACATGACGTGGCCATGTTCTATCCAAGCATGCATATTTACTAGATGCCAACACATTTGTGTAGATGACCTGTGTATCACCCTTGTTCAATGTTTCCTCCCCTGCGTAGACAGCTGTGAATTCACCCAACTAGATGGAAGACCTACTTGTGCTTTAGCACCTTGAAGCATCTTGTGTGCTAGATGGAAATACCAATAGTGATCTCAAACCCAAATAACCGGACAAACGCCAAGAATATGGTAAAGTATAATTAGCATAAAACAAAGTAGGCCAATCTGGTGAATAACAAGCTGCAGTCCACATACTCACAACCAAATCTGATTATACACATGTTTTATACCTCAATATGCATCATCTATGATGTCATCCTATGTGCTAAACCAAAAAAAACTATTGAAAGGAGGGATTGGTTAGGGAATATATATACTTACATATCATATACATATTAGTAATATCTTGTAGGCACACCTTGAAACACCTCTAAATATATATAATACAGATTATAGCAGAATAATAGCAGCAGGTTGATTTATGCAACATTGTATAGCATGTTGCTACATAGACCCGTTGATTTGTCGGCATGCTTTCCCAACCTTGGACTTTCAGCTCATTAGCAGCACATAAGCAAAAGGGATCCCAGGTGCCGCAAGTAATGTCAGACTACTCCCCACTTTTCTCAATTAGTCCATCATCTCTCATCGGTCCGGCCCTAAGCCAAGGCTTTGCCTTTGTAGTTGACCTTGCATCCTGTTCTCTATTCTGGGACTTTTGAGGGAGTGTACCTACACCATTATCTTCACCTAGAGCTTAATGAATGGCCCTTGTTTTGACTTCTGAATTACATGTGAGGAAACTACACATTTGTCTATTTCAACCTTCTATTTACTGCTATTTGATTCAATTGTGCTGGTTGTCATTACTCCTCTCAACCTTGAGACTTGCTCACTCCACCTTGTACAGGCTTTTTACATCTTTAATTGTCCAATACTTGGTTCTTGCAGATGTTTTCCTCTTTACCTAAACTAAGAGAAATATGTTTTACACACATGGCGTATCCTTTTGACTCCACTTGTGCCTTGCAATTATTCCTTGAAGTAGCTTCCTTGATCCCAGTCCAATAGGCTCCTCTTTATTCCTCACATAAAGCTGCTCTTCCAGCATCTCCCGACTCTGCCGCCATGATCTGTTTCTGAGGTAGCACGTCTGATTTCAACACAAGTCCGACGTCCATCTTTTCATCATGCCCACCATAGCCACGTTATGTTTTCTTCTGCAGCAATCTTCTATATGTCACAAGCTTATTCTTGCAAAACTTGAAGAATCTGGTGACCAGAGGCTTGCATGATTGTGAATGCTTTGTGGAAGATGTTCTCTCTAACCCATCAGGCGTGAAGAAGGCGCTGGGCAGAATGGATTGGATCGGCGCAATTGAAACCATGCGTAAAATAAGTTTGGCCTTGTTCCTTTCTCTGACAAACCAAGAGGGTTCCCAGCCAGGTACTTAGGACACTTTCCAAACTCCAGATATAGGCAGGAATTCTTAAGATTCTGCCTAAACCTGATTAATACAGGAGCGGTCTTGTGCAATCGCAAAAAGACTGAAAGGTGACCAAACCTGCTCTCTCTGTCAGAATGATGGTAAACAGACCCACAAGCATATAATGATTGAGTGTAAAAGCTCAAGGGGGACGAGAGTCAAGTTTCTGAGGCACTTTGTGGATCGGGAAGGTACTGAGATGTTTTGGGAGAGGCTGATTGCAGGGCACGAAGTCCAACTAACTGTGTATGTAATAAGGGTGCTGGAAACATTGGGCTTTTATAAAAAAATAAAAGATGATGCAAATGCTTTATCTGGAAAATAATCAGCCCACTTCTATTGTAAATGAAATGTGAATTATGATTTGGTTTTAAGTAGTTTTACCTTGAGAAATTCTATTAATATTACATTATTTTCTTTTGTTGTAATTGATGTCTTTATTGTTTGTGAAAAGTAAATAATTTGACAGGAACACAATAAAAATGAAATAAAACAAAATAAAATATGTCTCAACTACCTTGCGTTTCTGCATATATACATTCACTTCATCTCTACTCACTTATTTCTTTGGTGCATATTATTTCTTTGTATTTGATTACGTGTTTCTCTTGTTACTCCAGTTACCCTTTTATTCTTTCCGTTTTTGCATATTGTTCAGTGCATCTTTGTGTCTTTCCTTCATGACGTCACTCTGCTCTAGTCCGATTTTACTTATAGCTCTATGATGTCCAATGGTGTGTGCAGGCATCCTTCAACTCTCTCAGTGTGAGGTTACATTTGATACGGTTGTCTGAATGCATATCGTCTTTCATACACTCAATGTGGTATTGGGATGATACCTGGTGTCCCACATAGGGCTCTTCTCCTACTGTTCCATTATGGCGGCAGTGAGGGGGAGGGAGCTACTGGTGACATATCCACCTGCTCCTCTACATACTCATAGCATGGTGTACAATTCCAACATTTGATTATCAACACCCTCCTTGTCTCATCACATGCATTCCCCGTCTCTGATTGTGTCCTCCTCATCCATTTTCACGCAGACTAATATTGGCTCAAAAGAAAATCCTCTGATGTTTTCATGGATACCCGCTCTTTTCTAAAACTTATGCATGTCCTTTCTTCAAACATTCCCATCTACAGATAATCCACTGTATGCTCCACAAGAAACCTTCTTAATGAGTGAGGGAGGAGTGTACCCCGGCACCACACCTTTCCTCCCTGAATCAATAAAAAGAAAGAATATATCTGGCACACCCATGCAAAGAAAGGTTTTGCTACGGCTCTCCATATAATAAAAGAAAATCCATCCGGAAAGTCACTTAAGGGAAATTAAATGTCCCACCACTAGCATAACCACCTACATCAACAGAGTGCAGCAGGCACACTCTAGCCAAAGCAAATACTTACAGGCATGAATCTTGAGAATGTTCTGCAAAATGGTAAGACACTAGTCACCCGTTGGCCACTACCATCCCCATGAAGCAACTTTTAGCCAGTCTTGTGGCCTTCTTCGAGATAATGATTGAACCTCATGGCTCAACTACATTGGGCCACCACTCTGGGCATATTTTACCGTAGATCAACTATATTGATTTCTTGTCATGATATCCCTGAACTGGAAGTTGAAATGATCATGAAGTCCGTGAAAGCGTTGTTCTCATCTCGGCCCATTGACATTTGTGGCATTAAAGCAGTAAAGTTAGCACACTGGAACTCCGCCGGATTCACACTTCTTCGACCACCAGAAGTTAAATGGTCTCAATGATTTCGAGTCTAGGTGCTGTCACCACTGAGGCACAAAAAGAATGACCATGCGCATCAGAGGAGGGGTTCTGAACATCACGGTCAAAGGCTGGAGGTGTGCCTCAATTCTACCCTACCTCCCAGAAATAGTCCATACCGTGGATAGAATTGTTTACTGCCATTGCCCCCATATGTTGATGTCTATTAGTGGGTCAAGTGGAGGTCGTTCTCATCTAATGTTCCAAGGACGTACCCTATATTCTAGGGATACTTCTCAAGCAACAACTCACCTTAACTATGTCTCATTGTCTCTGTGCTCTTTTGGAGGATTCTTCCTCTGCCCAAGCTGTACCAGCTTGCCCGTTCCTGTTGATATTCCCCACACTCATTGGTCTATTATTTTGTCAGTCATGCTGTCACTAAGATACAGTCACCCCATTCCAGCATCTCTGTGCACAGCCTGCTGCCAGTTACTGACAGGCAGCCCTCACGACAGATCAGACATCCACATGAAAATGTAACCTGACATTACAACCAGAAACTGCTTAACTGAAATTTAACCCCTTCTGTCTCAGGCAGTGTGTGTGCCTTTCCACAGCAGTTTAAACAGGAAAAACACTCAGTGTGATTCATGGAATAAATGTGTGCTGAAAGCGGGGCGCGTGGAAAACACGTGCAAGCACCCGTTTATGTATTCATGGAACACATTGTGCGTGGCTTACCTGGGACCTGTGTTGAATCCACATGGGTCCAACACGTCACTGCGACACCACAAACGCCTTGTGTGATACACCAGCAAAGGTGCACACCATCCAGTACACACCCCTAAAAAGGGGACGGGAACATGGAATGGGGAACAACACGTGAAAATGTGGGCGTTATGGGGGAAGCACCACAGTAAAATCCTCAAAACTCCCACATGTGCGCTAACAACACGTATTCATGGAATCGAACAGGGCTCACAGGCACGAGGCAAAAGACGTGCAAACCTGGAAACACTTATGCCACGCGAAAGCCGGTGTAAGCGCCCCCGCGAGGCAAAACCAATGCATAAAAGTGTGTGCAAACAACAAAAGCGCATATACAGCTACAATGAATGTACCATTCCTTGCAGCAGTGATTGTGGGACACCGCAGGAGGAGGAGAGGAGGAGGAGGATAGCCAGACCCCTGTTTTTTTTCCCCATGGACTGGTCTTTTTTGGGATGCCTAATGACCAGGTCTATGGCAGGTATAGGTTTCCACCTCATAAAAAATCAGACCTGGTCAGGGTGGTAGGTGGTAGGAGGATGACATCACATCACCCACCCTTTGCTCCCAAGCACTGAGCCCCTTGGAAAAGGTGCTCAGTGTACTGCATTTTTTGGCCACTGGGTCATTTCAGCGGACAACTGCCATAGTTGGGGGCGTCTCACAGCCCACGCAGTCACGCTGCCTACACCAGGTGTTGGCAGTCATGACTGCATGCCCTCAGTCCATAGGCACATATACCTGCCCAGTACACCCGCAGAAAGGCAGGCCGTGGTCCCGGACTTTTACGGGTGGCACACTTTCCTAAAGTACTTGGTGCCATTGATTTAATCCAAGTGGCCCTATGTCCACCTAGGGCCACTGAGCACATCTATCGCAATCGCAAGCACTGACATTCCATCAACGTGCAGGTAGTTTGTGTTGCCAAGGGAATCATTACCTCTGTCTATGCCAACTATCCAGGGTCCACTCATGATAGTTTCATATTCAGAATGTCACCCCTAAACCAGGACCTGGAAGCTGGGAGGCATGGCAACACATTACTCATTGGTGAGTACAAATGCCTGTGCACATGCATGCATGTCACACACAGACACACCCAACTAATGACAACCATTATCACCTAACCAGGGGACAGTGCCTACCCTCTGAGCACCTAAATGATGACTCCAATACGGAACCCCACCACACCACCCCAGGTAAGATACAACGCAGCCCATATTGCAACCAGGGCCATAGTGGAGCGCACATTTGGAGTGCTAAAGTCACGCTTCCGTACCCTTGACCACTCCGGTGAACAGCTACTATATGCACCACCAGCAGTGTGCAGGATCATTGTGGCAGCATGTGTCCTGCACAATTTTGCAACACGGCGGGGTGTACCGGTAGACATGGTGGTGCCCCCACATCCACAACCACATGCACGCCTGCTGCGCATGGGAAGGGAATGTTTACATGGTGAGGCTTCTCGTACCCAGCTTGTGGCACAATTCTTCACCTAAAATCCCACCCCTGCGGAGTGCACACAGGCCTAGCACATTCCAGGTAACAATCGATGATGACAAAGGGACAATCAACTGTCACAACCTTAATGTGTCCCTGGAAGTGCTACATTTTGTGTATCCCTAGCTACTTAAACCAACACAATTCTGTGTGACCAAAATGCACACATTCAAGATGCAGTATGCCACTAACCCCATGCAAAACAGCACATCTAAATACTAGTATGTCACCTAAACCCTCCCAAAACCCATGTCACCCGGGCAACACACCACACCATGGCATGCAATTTAAAAAGTCCAAAGTAAATGTACAACACATGACACAACTGTCTCAAAGTGCACTTTGACAAATGGAAATAGGTAAGAAACAATTCCCTCTGACACATCAAAATGAAACCGTGCACAGGAACATCCCTTTACCAGCATGACATATCATAAACACAGGACCCAAAAGTGACAATGTCAGAAAGTGACCAAGTGCCTCAATGTGACAAAGCCACCACATGGACCCTTTCATCTTGAGTGGGTCTCTGCTAGCTAAAGTGGGCAGGGTAACGCATACAGCGTGAAGGGTATCAATAATGGAGACAGCAAGGTAATACATGAAGATGCAACAATAAAAAAATGCCCATTTACCAATATACAAACCAAAATGCATGCTAATCATGCACTGGACAAACAATCATGAATCCCCACTAGGGGTGTATACACAGGTTGGACTTCAGACTGGCCACATGAATGACGGAAGACCGATGCATCTGTGTAAATCAATGTCACACGCTGCCCTCCTTGCAAGCCCATGGAAAGGGGAAGCAGGAGTGGCATATATGTCTGGACCCCAAGCCACAAACAAAAACATGAGACAAACCTGTATGGGCCCAGCCGGAACACACAGTGGATGCCTTTGGATGCAACACAAAGCAACACACTGTTACATGAATGCACAATAGACAAAAATAAAAATAAAATAATAATTTTAATAAATGGCCATGGTGGACCAGGGAAACTAGGGGGGCTGGCGAACCCAGGAGGGGGTGCATGGCTAGCCTATAGTGGGAGAGATGTCACTGCTGTCGGCTCCCTCTGGTGTAACATTAGAAGGTGTGCGTGGTAAGGGAGGCTGACGACGCATAGCCCTGGTATGCTCCTCAATGGCAGCAAGCATACAGGCCTGAAGGGTCTGATTCTGCATAATGATGCTATGCAGGTCCCCATTCAGCACCTCACGTGTTGCATGGAGTTCTGCCCACAAGATCTCCCGGGTTGCACGGCGTTCAGAAGAGATGTTGTGTGTCAGCTGCTCCATCTGCTGTTCTGCCCGTCTACTGTGGGCCATCTCAAGTGCAGCCACAGTAGATCTGAGGGAGGTGTTCTCTTCCCTCAGGGCATCCCTGTTGGCCTCTGCCTGTGCAGCTTTGGCTGTGCGCAGAGCCCCCAGTTCAGCCCGTCAGGCCCTGTTGGCAGCCAACAGGTCCAGCCTGTGCAAGCAGCATGTGGACCGCACTGCCTGCTGCTGGAGCTCCATCTGCCTTTCGGGGGGGAGAATTGGCCACTCTTTCCACACCCTGAGCCATCATCTCACATGATGCCCCCTGTTGCTGTGCAATGGCATACACGGAATTCTCCCAAACAGTATTCCTGGGTGGCACACGGCCACCACGTTGCCGGACACCACACCTGTCGGGCCCAAGGATACCTTGCCCTTGCTGTGCTGGTGCTGCCTGTGGTTGCAGGACTGCATTCCTCTCTTGCTGAGTTGCCCCAGGAACACAAGCAAATAGTGTGCAGCGTGACCCAGCATCCATAACCACCACAGACGGATGCACCAACACTGACTGGCCCGTGAGGGACCTGCTCCCCTGCAGGTGTGTCAGACAGAACAGCATCCACAGCAGAATCACTCACCTGCAACAGTAATGATAGTTCAGTGTCAGATTCCGCACCAGAGGCATAGGGCTCAGAGACACACCTGGCCAGGATGGTCTGGAGCACCAATGGATTTTCATGGCCCACCACACCACGGCCTCCACTGGTGCCTGGTTGGGGCTCTGAATATGTCACCCCCTCCACCATCTCCTCCTCCTCCACGTCCTCCTCCTCCACGCCCTCCTCCACTGCATCCAGTGTCTTTTCACCTACAGAAAATCAAAAGAAGATATGAACACATATGTTAACAGCATAGGCCACACACATAGGTATCACAATGTTGACAGCCAACACATGAACCAGCCATGTCACACATGAGACAAACTCAGGCGCGCAGTGTCAATGAAATGGAAGGGGAGCCTGAAAGAAGACATGGATGTGTGTGAAATGGTAAAATAAGAAATGAAATACATGGTGCATAGCACTTGCATCACACACAAGCTTCTGGCTGGCATAGTGCTTCCACAAACATGACAGATCCCAACACACAGATGGCACGTAGCATAGCCATGCCAAACTGTCAACCAGACTCAGATGGAAGCTCAATACTACTGTCCATGAGCCATGTACAATGCATGTCATTTGACATTTTATTGAAATCACTACGATAAAACACACATGTGTCACAGGCTGCAATGACTCTAGGGTGTTGAAATACAGTGCTCAAAATGGTTGCACAGAGTACTGTGTTGTAGCAGACAGTGTGGGCAGGTGTCAATTGCATTTTTTCAGTCATCTGGGACTACAGCAGGGGGGAGGGGGACAGTAAGCACAATGAGGAAGCAGTTGCATAGAGGCAGGGAGGCTGTACCAGAGGGAGGCTTCTGCTCGACACAGACAAGAACCCCAAACTAATGACCATGAGGAGCAACTGACCCTGAGTGAGCAGGAAAAGGATGATAAAATACCATTCGAAGGAAGCAAATACTGGAGATGAATTGCTTGCCCAGGACCCATATGGACTTGCTGGGAATGCTCAGGGTCCAGGAACGAACACTCATATATTCACAGAAATGTGGGTGCAGCCCATTGCATTAGTCGCCATCAGAATCACCAGTCCCATGGATACATTGAGCTGCTGGGGGATGTAGAGGTAAGGAAGAATGCCTCTGAGAAGGAACAGCTTGCAGGGTGACCTCACAGAGACGTCAGTCATGAGATGATAGAAGGTGAGTATTGAGAGGATTATCATCCAAGGCTATCCGTGACCATAGGTTGGAGCAAGAATAGGGCCAAGAGAGGCTGCACAGAGATTGTCATGGAAGGATGCAGCAAGTGTGGTGATGAGGATTGCCTCCATTTGCAGGACATGGTTTGTATGCAGTCTGCATGACAACAAAAACGTATCAGTCCAACATCACATGGGTCACACATGGCAGTCATGTCCATTTAGCCTGAACTAGCCGACAATCATGACGCATCACCCAAGAAACATACACATGGCCTGGACACACACGTATCACCACTCACCAGACATTGGGCCTCATTACACGTTGTGCGCTAAAAATCGCAAATTAGCGGCATGGCGCTATTAACGTGTCCGCCCTCGCAAGAGGGCGCTAATGGTGTTCCATTACGAGTACGCGGACACGAGCATAGTGCCATGCCGTTAATGACCCTACCGCCATGCCGCTAAAGTCCCCAAAAAGTCATTTACCGCCTTCCGCGAAAGTGCAGATAGCACGTCCGCCCTTGCGCCATTAGCGGACAACGCTATTAGCAGTCACCGCTATTAGCGATCACCGCTATTAGCGGTGACTGTTAAATTGCGGAACTGGAAATAGCGTCATCGCACAGGAACGAGAAAGAGCACGGCGGCTATCTTTAAAAACACAATCCATTGCCATCCTCTGCACCCTGGACCTGGTTTGAGTTGGGAGCTGTGCAAATTCATCTGGGACACCTGCATCATGCCCAAGGCTTTGAAGAAAACCAGTGACAGGCAGCGCAAGGAAAAATATACCAATGAGGAATTGGTCATGTTAACACAGACCCTTGCAGAGCATGCGGAGGTATCCTTGCAAATGACATGCGCCGGCCAACCTTGCTGAAGAAAAAAGCCATCTGGGAGGAGGTAGCTCTCAAAGTCAGTGCTGTGGGCACCAGCACGCGCACTGTGCGCGAATGCAAGAAGAGGTGGGACGACCTCAGGCTCCGGGTGAGGGGCATCCTGGCTGAGAACCACCGCATTGCCAGTGCCGGTGGAGATGGCTCACCAATCCGGATGAAGGAATGGGAGGAGACATGCGCAAACATGATTGCCGTTGAATCCATTGAGGGAGTGGGCAACATGGAGATCGGCGTGGCTATCACTTCAGATGGAGGTGAGTGTACACATGCCAGGATGCGGTGTGAATGTACTGTTACCCCCATATGTGAGCACAGACTCCTCTCATGCATGGACACACATCCACACATGCATCCATCCCTCACCATGTCAGTGTCAGACCCAAACACACACACATGCACACATCACCAGAGACAAGTCCCAAACACAACCATGCATGGATGAGGCACTGAACTGGCACATCACCTGCATCCACAACCACTGAGTCCCAATGGCCACAACTGCATCATTCATGTAATCTTCATTAAGTAAATTGAATCGCAACCAATGACATCCCCCTTCTCGTCCCTGACAGGCTCACATACAGATGGGGAGGATGCCGCTGATGCATCAAAGGCACCAGCTACATGCAAGAGGCCAAGGGCACAGGAGCCGGAGGGTACCCCAACAACATCCAGGGGCAAAGGGGGAAGGCCACACCTGACGAGTAGGAATCATCGTCATAGTGCCACTGCCAGGGCAGTAGTAGCTGCACCACCAACTGCGGCCCCACCACCGGAGGTGAACCCACTGGCACCAATGCCAGCCACCGAGGGCCCAACATCAGCTGCGGCTAGCTCCGCTGGTGAGGCAGCCGCCACTGCCCCCCTATCCGATCCGGAGGACACCCTAGGCCAGCACATGGAGATGCACACCCCAAGCCCCCCTAGAACTCCAGCGCCTGTGCCATTCCAGACCCCTGGGTCTGATGGGACTGTTGAGGACACCAACCCTGCAATCATGTCCCCCATGTTACCATCACCTGCTGCAGTGGATGCATCGGAGGGCACAGCATCCAGTGCACGGTCACCCAGCACTGCCCCCCAACTCACCACAATCCTGCAGCGCCAAAACGAGCTGACTGTGCTGGTTGGCCAGCATGTTGAGGAGGCTGCCAATCTCAGAGAGAACATTGTCGAGACGGCGAGGCACTGCACTGAGCGGATGGACGCCAACACCGACAGGCTATGCAATGAGATAGCGAGGCTCAGGGAGGTCCTTGTCCGCATGGCTGACACTATGGACCGCCACTTTTCCCAACAAGGCCAGTCTGCCCCGTCCTCATCTTCCGGGTCGAGACAAACAAGCCCCCTCCGGCGCTCATCGCACACCACCAGGCGCACGTCTGGCAACCCTCAAGATCCTTTCAAGGACAATGGAAAATAGGGGGTTGATGGAGATTCCTCTGTATGCATTGTCCAGGGAAAACATGGCAGACACATGAGGGACTGTTGTGGGGGGTGGTGGGAAGGGTGTTATGGGTCTGTTGTGGGGGGTGGAGGGAAGGGTGTTATAGGTCTGTTGTGGGGGTGGTGGGAAGGGTGTTATGGGTCTGTTGTGGGGGTTGGTGGCAAGGGTGTTATGGGTCTGTTGTTGGGGTGGTGGGAAGGGTGTTATGGGTCTGTTGTGGGGGGATGGGAAGGGTGGTGGGATGTTTTGGGGCTTGCACTTATACACCTTTATGTCACTCAATACACTGGTTCCTGATCAAAACACAGGCTTGGACATCTTCATTGTGTGTGTGTACTTTATTGGCGACAGGGTCCATTGCGTGCTTCAAAACATACACCAGTGCATTACCCCCCATATCCATGTGACAGTACGAAAACATGTTCCTCAGAATATTTGGTTGATCAGATGCTGTCTCACAGCACGTCCCTCCTGGCCATCCCCTCTTGCAACAACTGCATCCCCTTCACCTCCGTCCTCATCACCATCATCATCCTCATCAGGTGCTTCTATTTCAACGTCAGGGGGCAGTGGCACATTCCGTCTGATACACATATTGTGCAGCATGACACATGCCATGGTGATCTTGCCCACCTTCTCATGTCCATACAGGAGAGCACCACCAGACCTGCTAATGCACCTAAAACGTGACTTCAAAAGTCCAAAGGTCTGCTCGATCACGATGCGGGTACGGGTATGTGCACGATTGTATTCCTCCTCGTGCCTGTTCTGTGGGTTCCGTACAGGTGTGAGGAGCCAGGTCTTCAGGGGATAGCCCGCATCACCTGTATGGGGGAATGAATGGGGTCCTGTTACTGTTCACCTCAAGATCGGCCTGTTCACATCACACAAATTGACATTGCATTGTGATTCAAGTACTGAATTGACAGCATACATGCAGCTGGTCTGTGTGACAGCAACGTGCAAGGGGAAGGTCAACCCTGCAAGTAGAAATGCCACATCCATGTCTCCAACAGTAATTGACATGTCCTGGGTGAGGCCAGGGCTTAGGTGCCCCAGGCCCAGCCAAATTTGGTACCACACTACTAGTGTACTGACATCCTGACACCGATGTTGCCATGCTGTGAAGCATCACTTCAGTGGTGCCATAGGTGTGTGGTTCAGTGCTGTGTCTAGGGGTGATCCCTTTGCATACATTCAAGGGCGCATTGCTGGATTGATGTTGTGCTGCACTGATTCTGTATTACTGTCTTGACGCCATGTTGCTGATTTGTGTAATATGTGGCATGGCATGATGTGCAATGTGGATGGATGTGTAATATTTTGCAACCTGCATTGTTCTCAATGTTGTGCACCTTTGAATTGCATGTGGGTTCTTCTCAAGTACATCGTGGCCTGCCCTGAAGGACATTGGCGTACATCTGTATGTCCATTTTCCCTACGGACGCCAGTCAACACCCAGTTGGAGTATGTTTCTCTCCCCCCCATTCACACCCAGTTGGAGTATGTATCTCCCCCCCCCATTCACACCCAGTTGGAGTATCTATCTCTCCCCCCCCCATTCACACCCAGTTGGAGTATGTATCTCTCCCCCCCATTCACACCCAGTTGGAGTATGTATCTCTCCCCCCCTATTCACACCCAATTGGAGTATGTATCTCTCCCCCCACCCATTCACACCCAGTTGGAGTATGTATCTCTCCCCCCCCATTCACACCCAGTTGGAGTATGTATCTCCCCCCCATTCACACCCAGTTGGAGTATGTATCTCTAACCCCCCCCCCATTCACACCCAGTTGGAGTATGTATCTCTCCCCCCCCATTCACACCCAGTTGGAGTATGTATCTCTCCCCCCCAAATCACGTTGCCATGTGCTTTCCCTGCTACTCACCAAGTAGCCACGAACGTTGTCCGGTGTGTCGCTCCCTGTAGCGTGGGATAGTTGAGTTCCGCAGAACCATGGAATCATGTGTTGATCCTGGAAATCTGGCACAGCAATGTGTGATTATCTTGTTGGCGTCACATACCATTTGGACATTGATAGAGTGGAATTGCTTCCTGTTTCGGTACACTACTTCATTGTGATGTGGGACCACCAATTCCACATGGGTACAGTCGATGGCCCCGATGCAACTTGAAAAGCCTGCCAGTGAATAGAAGCCAACTTTTGTGTTTGCAATCTCCTGGGCAGTCTGTGGCATGGATATGTGTTCAGGTGCATGCTTCAGGAGTGCATCGAGTACCTGGTTCAACGTGCGTGAGAATACTGGTTGTGAGATGCCATGCATCTGTCCCACTGTATGCTGATAGGTGCCTGTGGCCAGGAAGTGGAGCACACTCACCACCTTCAGTAGCGGGGGGATGGCAGTTCTGATGTCTATGAGGCTCACAATGTCGTTGTGGATCATGTCCACGATGCTGGTGATGGTAACCCTGTCCAGACGGTACAGGGTGTGTATCTGCTCAGGGGTCAGGTTGAATGGACTGCCTCTGATCCTGGGTATTGGTGGGTGCCTCTGTGGTATGATTAGGTGCCGTTGTGGTGCTTGCTGTGCCTGTCTTGCCCTCCTCCTCCTCCTGCGTCTCCTTTGTGCTGCCTGTTGTTGTAGCAGCTGCGCTGCAATGAGGTCCTCCAGGCCATGTAATGCTGCCAGTATTGGAACCATCTTGGTGTGGGAAGGGGTGTGGGAAGGGGTGTGGTGTGCTCCTTTTGAGCTGCCACAGTCTCCATTGCCTCCACCTGTTCTGATTTGGTCCACCTGTGGCAGGTGGGAACACTGCTCATTTCCCTTAACGGGTGGTCCGCGATGCCGGCATTAGCACCATGGCGGTAAGGGATTTGGGGGGATTTACCATGCCGCTATTAGCATGTGCACTGGCCTTGTGATGCTGTGCTAATAGCGGCATAGCGTAATTAACGGGATGGAGGGTCGCGCGCACGCGGCCTACCCGCTATTAGTGGCACCGTAATTAGCGGTGCCGCTAATAGCGGTGTGCCGGGTTGTGATCCACATGGGGAGTTAAATCCCTACCGCCATCCGTGTAATGAGGCCCATTGTCTCATAAATTGGCATGTCTCCCATGCCTTGGACCTGCTCCACTACGATGAAATCACCAGCGATCTCCTCATGTGCAGTGAGTTCATCGTCCTCTGGTGGTGTCTCACTGCCAGTCTCCAGAGTAGAGGCGAACTTTGCAGCCAGCTTGTCTTTCGCTCGGCATTGGAGATCATTCCAATTCTTCAAGACTTCACTGGCTGTACGCCTCTCATATCCCAAGGCGCTAATACAGTCTGCAATGCACTGCTAGTGGGCCCTACGCTGAGCAGGCGTATGTTTGCTTCCTGCCATCACCAGCATGTTGTGGCCGTGAACCAACACGTAGTCCACAAACGCGTCCAGTTCCTCATTACAGAAACTTGATGTGTTGGACTCCTGAGCCGTGTCTGGGGTCCCAGCCTAAACCGCTGGAGCATGCTTCTTCCTCTTGCGAGGTGGTGCGGACCCTGAGTGGCTTGTGCCACTCTGGTCAGTAGGGGCTGAAGCGCAGGTGGACTGGCCGATGGAATCAGGCAATGACATGACGACTGAAGGTTGGACTGCAGGTATTGGCAGCTGAGTCCTGTTGTCAGGACCCTGCACTGCACCTGTCTTGGTGCCAAGCACCGGGACCAATACAGTCCTGGCTGGGTGACCCACAGCCGGGGTGAGTGTAGCTGCAGCTGCCCCTGCAATTTCCACACCCTGGCTGCTCGGGCACAGAAGATGACAGTGCTGCTCCAGATCCACGTGTCATGGTGACAGCAACTTGCACCACACGTGCCTTGGCCTTCTGGACACAGAAATCGGTCATTGAGTCACTGTGTGCCTCTTCCGGGACGACTGCATTCCGGGCTGGCTGACCCAGAGCCTGGGTGGTGGTAGCCGCAGCTTACCCTGCAGCTTCCACACCCTGGCTGCTCGGTAGAGCAGATGGCACTGCTTGTCGGGTCCGATGGGTGCTATTGATGGCAGCAGAAGATGCATCTCCCTGACTCACTTGAATGGGTGGCATAGCTATCCCTGTATGGGCCTGGACACCTTGCCCTCTTTGACCACCCTGGTAATGTCATCCACCTTGTCCACCTTGGCCACCTCGTCCAGCCTAACCATCTTGCCCACTGCTGTCACCTCTGGGAGGTCACCCAGCTTTGCCTCCTTTACCACTTGTTGCCTTCCCAGTCATGGCACTGATGGACTACCGCAATGGGAGATGCAGACAACAATTGTCCTGGGCAATTGGGGTGAGGGGGCAGGGTACGTGATGGAAAACGTACCACTGTTCTCCATCAAGGTTATATGTGACCCCTGGGGGAAAAAAATGGGTCATGCAACGCTCAGGCATCCCAAAAACAAAAACAAACATGCATGCGACCCCTCGGTGGCACACGTGCGATGAAAAAACGACCTTTAGTACGCTGTGGCACCCAGCAACACAAAAAATGCATACACGTGTAACACATAGGCTACTCTGACCTTGAAAAGGGGGTATTTGACACACAGGGGCAACCACAATGGGAAAAATGCATGCGCGACTCACCGTCCGCCTCAAAAATAAGAAGAAAAACACACGTGCGTGTGCGCATAGGCAACCCCTCTGCCAAAACAAGAAGTGCGCACTGCCACAGTAGTGAACAATTTGCGTGTGAACCCACAATAATATGAATCTCACGCGTTGGTCTCCACGAACAGCACATACAGTGCACTGTTGTCCTACGAGGACCTTTAACCCATTGCCAGCCCCATCCTTTGGCTGCCCACAGAGCAAAATCAGTGCAAAGGAATATAGGGCTGGTCAAAATCCGTTTTAATTGATGTCAAAAATTGCTAAAATCATGGCTCACAGAACCACTAAAAAGGTCCCACCTCCTTGTTGGGGGGTCAACATCATTCTCCTGCAAAAATCTACATGAATCTGAGGTCCACAGAAGTGCACCTATATGTGAACAAAGTATAATTTGAGGACTGCTTACTGGTAAGGCAGTTGTCAAAAATGGCTGCAATACCGGTGCTTGACTCTAACCGGCGCTAGAGATCTAAATTCTAACAGGGGACCTGTATTTCAGAAGCTCAACAGCATCCTGGGTTGGCTGAGACTTCAAAAGGCTTGCTGGTCAATGAGAATTCTTAACACCTACTCTTCCCAGGCCCTACATCAACAGCACAGGATATCACAGGGTCCTGTTGATTAAAAGGGGAGGAGAGTTTCCCTGCAGCCTGGAGGAAAGAGACAATGGATGCCTTCAGCTGAATAGAATATGCTGATTTTGGGTGTGAACTGTCCCCACTGCTCTGGGGAAGGCAAGCCAAGTTCCCGGGGGCAGGAGCAAACAAATGGGTGTACTGAATTTAGAGCAAATGTATGTTTTATTAAATTGTTTATAAAATATTGTATCAAGCTGACAGAAATGTACAATTTGGGGATTCTTAACATGAAAAATTCACTCACAGTTGAAGACGAAGTTGGACGTTGTGGGATGTTCTGAGGCAAAACCCTGGATTGATTGATATTGTAGACACTGTGTTTATGCTAGGACAATGCACACTTACAGTAATATACGCAGAGAGGGGGTGCACCTCCGTGGAAGATTTGATGAAAAACCAATATGGCGAAACCCACTAAAAGTGCAAAATGTTGTTGTTTCTGAACCGAAGCTCGTAGAAACATGTGCCTTGAACCGAACTATACCTTAAGCAATCTGTGATGTGTACATGTAATTTCAACAACTTGTGTATCTGGGAAATATGTGTTTTGGGTAAAATTGATTTTCTATAAGAAACCAAAGGGGAGTGTTCTGTCCTTAAAGCCATAAAAATGATACCTAATGACACAGGATGACTCACTACTCCGTTCTCCAGTCAGAGGACAGTAAAGCCTTTAACCTATCAGAACCCTTAGTGGGTTGGGCATAGAAAGTCATCCTTCCCACCCACTTTCAAAAGACATAAAAAGAACCACTGAAAGCCAGATAGAGACTGCTCTTTCCACTTTCTTGCGCAGCACTTTGCCGGATCGGACAATATCCAGAAGGACCATAGACTCCAGATAGACTCCAGAACTTGAAGCAGAGAGGCCTGGACCAAAAGCTGAATCCTTCTCAGCAGGCCTCAGAATCCAGCAACCTAACCAAACTATTCAACAGCCGGGCGAGCTGTTTGATTCTGGCTAGAACCCTGTGATAGAACCAGACCAGACCGCTGTGCAGTGCGGATAGCAGACCAGACCAGACTGCTGTGCAGTGCCAGACCCAGACCAGAGGCCACGCTGTAAGCAGAGCCAGTGGCAGAGACCGTTCTGTGGTGAGAGTGCAGTCCAAGGCCCATTCCGGTCCAAAATTAGGAGTGAGTATCCAACCCCAGAACTGTGCATAGTCAATTCTTAGTCTAAAATAATCTCACCCCATCCATTTCAACCTATTTAGACTGCATAGAAATCGTGTGTCCATTCTGTGATTTCAAAGCTGTGAAAGTGTCATTTGTCATTCTGAATCTTTACTTTATTTCTGAAAATCTACCTCCACAAAAACGTCCATATCTTTTGAACCGTATGTCCTAGAAGCGAGATTTAACTTTCTTTTTAAAGCTAAGAGCCTAAGCTTTCTAAGGAATCTAACCCACTCCTTATAGTTTTTCCATAATCGCGATCGACGCACTCGGAAAAAGTGCCGCGAATTGCAATTTGACTCAATTTCGCCACTTGTAAAAATAGCTGCTTCTTGCTTTCCACTGATGAAATTCGTTTTCACTCTGATAATCATTCCTGAATCATTGCTAGTGTTGACCTGAACTAATTCAAAGTAGCTATCACCTACCCTGAATCTCCTATAGGAAATTAAAATCATTTTTAGCATATTTTCCACTTCACTGCAAATCACATGTAAAAGTATTATTGACTGTTTAAAAGCATACCGGTTGCTCTAAGCTTTCTAGGGGGGAACTGGAATTTGAATTGCATTTTGATTGTATTCCTGAGAACTGTGTGCTCTTCTTTCCATTTCTTTATATTGCATAAGCGGGGGAGTGAATTGCCACAAGGGGAAAAGTGATCGTATTATCTCTTGTTGAAACCAAATCAGTTTATTTCTGTGCTGCATTCGTTCCATCATTGCTTTTTCTTGAAACCATAAAAGTATTCTCTGCTACCTTATCCTTTCTATACCAACTCCTAAGTAATTAAAGAATTGTGCTACTGTAATATTATCCACTGTTAATCACTGTCATATTCATAAGAGTACTATCAAATATTAATTTATTCATAAAAGTTTGATATATATATATTGTTTAATTTTTCAAATAAATCTTCTAATTTGCAAAACAAACCTACTTCTTGGCTCAGTGAGATCAGGTGGATTCAAAGAGAGGGGCGTTATATAAGGGTTCATCATCCAGATTTATGAACTTGTCATAAAAATGTATAAATAAGGGCTTCCATTGGGCATCCCAGGCTAGGCACTGACTTTGTTAGAGTGCTGAATTGAAGTCACTTACAGAGTGGGGGCTCGTAATGGGACGTCCGCATTTGGCAGATGTATCCATAGAAACGGATCTTCCACTACCTGCGGATGAGGCAATTCGTGACAGGGTTGAACCTGTGATAGCCAGTATTGCGAGGCATACAGGCAGCATTCGTGATGATGTGCTGGCTTCCAATCGGGGGCTTGAATATCATCACGATGAGGTCTGTTGACTCATCAACTGGCTAGCACAGTTCATGGTCACAAATATGCTACGTGTGCTGCCACTGCTGGGACCCTCTCCTCCTCTTCCTCCTCTGTGCGCCAGTCATCCACCCTGCCGTCTTCTGGCTCAGATACCACCAGGGCCCCCTTTGTACCTGTCCAAACCCCAGTGGCCAGTCTGATGGAGACCACATCCCTGCCACAGTTGGGAGTCGAAGGAGGATCATCAGAGGTGGTCACCGCAGCAACAGGAACAATGGCAATGGAGAAAGTGCAGGCACCAAGCAGCAGGGCACGTGCACGACAGCCCCGGGGCTTCGCGTCATCCTGCAGGCTGTCCCGGAAGCTCAGGCACCGGGCTTTTCAGCGGCAGCAGGCTCGACATAGGAGGTGACAGGACTCGGGCCCTCAACATCACAGGGGCAGGTATCGGCCATCGGGCAGGAGGTAAACGTGGACCTTGACACGAGGATGTGTTCCGTGTTGAAGCAAATGGCCCAGCAGATTGGAGCAGAGTGGCAGCTGGCAAAAGGGATACAACTCACCATGGCCAGGGTGGAGAACACTCTGCGTCTGGTGGGGAGGCGGGCCGAGTACCTCGAGGAGGCTCGCAGGGAGTTTGAGAGGAGCCCGTTGGAGTCCCTGCGGGCCCTCGAGGGGAGAGCACAGGCCCAACTCAGGGAAATAGAAACAGAGTTTGATGATGTCCTGGCCGAGACTCTTGGGGAACATGGTGAGTCATAGGACTAGCCCGCTGCCTTTGTAAATAGTTCTTCAGGAGTAGGTTTCATTTGGGGTTTTTTTAATTTGAAGTTCATGGACTTTTCTCCACATCTTGTAAATAATTCTTTCTTCTTAGACTTGTTATGGTCGTTGATTTATCTTTTGGGATCCTGGGCCCTGGATCTTTGCATATAGTTGGACAAATATTTTTAATTTTTGAATTTTTCATCATCATGGACAAATGTTTTTTTTTATTTCTGTTAACATTTTGAGAAGCATCATTGGACATGGACCACTTTTTTGAGTTTTTCTTTTTTTACATCACAATTCTTTTCGTTTTCAATTTGATTTTCCTTTGGATTTCATTCATATTGATTTTACTGGTTGTCTTTTAGTTAGTGTGAGTTTTATGAATCAATACATTTTTGTTCCATGATGTCCAAGTTGTGCCTGCTCTCAATGGTTTGGTGCATATCTCACTCTTCCTTGGCCCTCTTACATGTCCCTGCTGTTGAGCAATGTTGGTCATGTGTGTGCAAATATGCATGTGTGAATTTGTGATTCCCATGCCATGGGGCATGTACTGGGGAGCAGAGGCAATTGATGGGTATTGAGGTGCACTGTGGCAGGGTGAGGGGGCGACGTATAGTTGCATTTTAGTTGACATATGCTACATGATTGCATGTTAGGCCAATGTGTTGGGGGGACATGAGTCGGGCCTGCCTGCAGGTTGTGGTTACTGCTGGGGATGGGGGGACATGAGTCGGGGCCTGTGTGCAGGTTTCCATCGCTGCTGGGGGTTGGGGGACATGAGTCGGGGCCTGCCTGCGGGGTATGGTCACAGGTTTTGAGGGGTCCCTTGTGGTGTGGGCTGCCTTCGGGGTATGGTCATGGCTGATGGGGGGTCCTTTGTGGTGTGGGCTAACTGAGGGGTATGGTCACGGGTGGGCTGTCTGCATGGTATGGTCACAGGTGTTGGGGGGTCCCTTGTGGTGTGGGCTGTCTGCACGGTATGGTCACAGTCGAGCTGCCTGCGGGGTACGGTCAGGGGTGACGGAGGGCTCCCTTGTGATGTGGGACTGCAGGGTATGGTCACGGGTGAATGGGGATCCCTTGCGGTGTGGGCTGCCTGCAGGGTATGTTCATGGCTGATGGGGGGTCCCTTGGGGTGTGGGTTGCCTGCGGGGTATGGTCAAGGGTGTTGGGGGTCCCTAGTGGTGTGGGCCACCTGTGTGGTATGGTCACGGCTGATTGGGGTGTCCCTTGTGGTGTGGGCTGCCTGCAGGGTATGGTTGCGGCTGATGGTGGGTCCCTTGTGGTGTGGGCTGCCTGCGGGTTATGGTCACAGGTGTTGCGGGGTCCCTTGTGGTGTGGGCTGCCTGCAGGGTATGATCACAGCAGATGGGGGGTCCCTTGTGGTGTGGGCTGCCTGCGGGGTCTGGTCATGGCTGATGGGGGGGTCTCTTGTGATGTGGGACTGCAGGGTATGGTCACGGGTGATGGGGGGTCCCTTGCGGTGTGGGCTGCCTGCAGTGTATGTTCACGGCTGATGGGGGGGTCCCTTGTGGTGTGGGCTACCTGCGGGTTATGGTCACAGGTGTTGTGGGGTCCCTTGTGGCGTGGGCTGCCTGCGGGGTATGGTCATGGCAGATGGGGCGTCCCTTGTGGTGTGAGATGCCTGCAGGGTATGGTCACAGCTGTTGGGGGTCCCTTGTGGTGTGGGCTGCCCGCGGGGTATTGTCACGACTGATGGGGGAGTCCCTTGTGGTGTGGGCTGCCTGCAGGGTATGGTCATGGGAGATGGGGTGATCCCTTGTGGTGTGGGCTGCTTGCAGGGAATGGTCACAGGTGTTGGGGGATCCCTTGTGGTGTGTACTGCATGTGGGGTATGGTCATGGGGGTTGGGGGATTCCTTATGCTGTGGGCTTCTTGTGGGGTATGGTCACAGGTGTTGAGGGGTCCCTTGTAATGTGGGCTGCCTGCAGGGTCCGGTCACGGCTGATGGGGGGGTCCCTTGTGATGTGAGCTGCGCGCAGGGTATGGTCACGGGTGATGGGGGGTCCCTAGTGGTGTTGGCTGCCTGTAGGATATGGTCACCGCTGATGGGGGTCCCTTGTGGTGTGGGCTGCCCACGGGTATGGTCATGGGTGTTGGGGGGTCCCTTTTGGTGTGGGCTGCCTGCAGGGTATGATCATGGCAGATGGAGGGGATCCCTTGTGGTGTGGGCTGCCTGCAGGGTATGGTCATGGTGTTGGGGGTCCCTTGTGGTGTGGGCTGCCTGCAGGGTATGGTCACGGTAGATGGGGGTCCCTTGTGGTGTGGGATAACTGCAGGGTATGGTCACAGCTGATGGGGGGGTCCCTTGTGGTGTGGGCTGCCCGTGGGGTATTGTCACGACTGATGGGGTGTCCCTTTTGGTGTGGGCTGCCTGCAGGGTATGGTCACGGGTTATGGGGGATTCCTTGTGGTGTGGGCTGCCTGCGGGGTATGGTCACAGGTGTTGGGGAATCCCTTGTGGTGTGGGCTGCCTGCAGGGTATGGTCAATGCTGATGAGGGGGTCCCTTGTGGTGTGGGCTGTCTGCAGGGTATGGCTGATGGGGGTCCCTTGTGGTGTGGGCTGCCTGCGGGGTAAGGTCACGGGTGTTGTTGGGTTCCCTTGTGTTGTGGGCTGCCTGCAGGGTATGGTCACAGCTGATGGGGGGTCCCTTGTGGTGTGGACTGCCTGCGGGTATGGTCACGACTGATGGGGGGGTCCCCTGTGGTGGGGGTTGCCTGCAGGGTACGGTCACGGCTGATGGAGGGGTCCCTTGTGGTATGGGTTGCCAGCAGGGTATGGTCACGGCTGACAGGGGGATCCCTTGTGGTGTGAGCTGCCTGTGGGGTATGGTCACGGGTGTTGAGGGGTCCCTTGCGGTGTGGGCTGCCTGCGGTTTATAGTCACAGGTGTTGGGGGTCATTTGTGGTGTTTGCTGCCTGCGGGGTATGGTCATGGCTGATGGGGAGTCCTTTGTGGGGTGGGCTGCCTGCGGGGGTGTTCGTGGATGATGTCAGCACGCGCATCCCTTTACACACGATTTGGCTGGCACGAGCGGGGTACGTGATTTTGCGGGGGTACACGTGGCCCTTTACATGCGATTAGGATTGCGCAAGTGGGGTTTGCGATATCACGGGGGTACGCACCGCCCTTTACACACAATTTGGCTGGCACAAGCAGGGTACTTGATTTCACAGGGGTATGCATGGCCCTTTCTATGTGATTTGGCTGGCGGGAGCGAAGTACGTGATTTTGTGGGGGTACACGCGGCCCTATCTACGCAATTTGGCTGGCGCGAATGGGGTATGCAAATTCGTGGGTGTATGCGCACTCCTAGCCATGCGATTTGGCTGGTGCGAGTGGGATACATCCTGATTTTTCACGTGATTACGATGGAGGGGGGCTGTGTGCTGGGTCACGGATGGCACAGGCCTTGTGCCATATTGGACATTTCTCTGGCTTTTTCCTGCGCACGGGGTGGTGTTGGGGGTGCTACTGGTGCTGTTTGCTGTTTAATGCGCCACGGCTACTGATGCTTCGGGCAATACATGAATACCAGTGCCGCGCAATTGCTGGTTTGCGCCATGGCTGGCACACACGTGGCGCACGCTCCTTCTCTGCGCGTGGCGCTTGCGCTACTTCTGCGCTGGATTCTATGAATTTGGCCCACTGTTGTAGGCTGAAATAAATTAGATAGGATCTACACATTATTTAAATAATTAATCAAATAGGAAACCCTGACTGGTTTGAAACAGAGGGACTGTCATATATGCTTGTCTGCGCTTGGGTGGATGCAATTCTATTGGCTAATTTCCCAACGATGGACCCTTGAGAAATGGCTAATCAGCTTCCCTAAACTACTTAGTGTGTGATTTTGGGCAAACGACCAAATCTGCCAAAATCGGGACCACTTAGGCTATTGATTTTCAGAAAAGAACTGTTGAGATAAACATACTGGAATGGTAGTTGGAAAGGTCCTTTCATGTGAGGCTACAGAAAAGCGCATACACCAGGATGATAACGAGTAGGGTGAATAAATATGGTATCGCGAGCGTATAGAAATGGAGAAGGTGGTTAATGTCCTCCACATTCTTGTGTAGGAGGCTAGAAGAGACGTGAGTGGTAAGACACAGAAGCTATGTCTGTTCTGGAAGTCTTCTGAAATGCAGATGAATGGGTCAATTATTGGCGTGATAACTGATGGCATGAGATCTGATTGGAATATGCTTTCCTCCCCCCGAATAGCGTTATAGTAAAGTGTTCTGTGTAGTGCGGTGGATGATGCAGTGTCAAGCCGTTAATGTCTGGTACACAGTCCCACAATGAATGCATTTTGTATTCCTGGGCAATTACTTCATTTCCCTGACTCCATTTCCCTGCAGTAACCTTACATGTCATATTTTGAATACATATTTGTGTTGATGAAAATAAGATCCATAATTAACCATAAGATGATTAGGAGAATGCTTCTGTTTATATGGTACTTTTTTGTTTTCCTTCAAGCTTTGAGCTTGTTTTAATTAACAATGGTGGGACAAAGAGAGAGAGAAAGAGACAACGCGCCAAGAGGGCAGAGGAAACAGAGCGCGAGAGGCAGTCAATGAATGAAGACCACAAAGAAAAAAAAGATTGGGCACAGACAATGTGGGGTGCAAGATAAAGAGACACGCATGGAGATGGGGAAAAGAAAAATGGAGAATATAGAAGATGACCAGAAACAGAGATATTAAAGCCATGTCTGTAACATGAGGCAGATGGAAGTGGGTGGCAGCTGGCAGGTTGGGAATGACAGGGTGAAAAGGAGGGGGGGGCGACGAAGATTTAAATTAGAGGTAAAAGGGAGAAAGGGGACCTTGGGTCGGTAGACTTAATGAGAACACATGACAAAGTAAAGGGGCAAGAACTATGGCTTGAAGTGAACGACAGGCGAAAGGAGAGGGAGAGAAAGGGGACCGGATAAAAGGCAGCATTAAAGCGGTATAGGTTCCAGGGAGCTGGGGGAAAGTAACATCTTACACATGTGTTAAGGAGCTGGCAAGCACAAGGGGGGAGAGGTCAAGTTATCAGAGGAAAGCAAAGAAAGATGATGAGGACAAATGAAAGGATTAACAGAGAATACATATATCTGTATATGTATGTATCTAAGTAAGAACGGTCACACATAGGGGAACATGATGGAAAGAGCCCAATTTAAGGAGAAGGACAATGTTGGGGTTCAAAGATAGAAGTGAGCAAAGTACAAACAAAGTCAACGAAATAAGACACAACGCACACAGGAAATGAGAGAAACAAGAAAGAAAGAAAGAAAGAAAGAAAGAAAGAAAGAAAGAAAGAAAGAAAGAAAGAAAGAAAGAAAGAAAGAAAGAAAGAGAGAGAGAGAGAGAGAGAGAGAGAGAGAGAGAGAGAGAGAGAGAGGGAGAGAGAGGAGAGGAGGAAAAGGTATTTATCTTCCATCTAAAATTAGCTTAGCTGCACCACTTTCTTGCACTCCCTCACTGTGCGCCAGAAATAGTTTCCTTTTCCCTGGAGTTCACCTGCGTGGGCGAATACTATTTTGAGGAGTAAAAAATGATGCTGCCCTTCACTGTACAGCGGGCAGATGACATATCCGATGACTAAATACCTAAGCAGCGACCAGCTCGTGTCCTGTTCGTCAACCATTGCCGTATATTTTATCATTCATTTATGTGTTATAAACTACTTCGGCGTGACAGCTCCGACCTCTCAAGGAAAACAGAATTCATGGCAGTAACAATAAATCGTTCAGAGGAGAATTAAACAAAAGTGTTGTCATGGAAGCGGCGCTTTTGGCCCGTAGATAGATGTGCGTGGCGTCTCCAGCGCAGTGCGAGTTATACTCTAAATTCAAAGAGCATTCGAAAAGGAGCCAGAGGAAATTTCCATCTCATCACCCGAGGCTCCTCCGGGCGGCTTCAGCCCCAGTGCGCAGGTGAGAGCAACCCCACTGAACCAGTGACTCAACAGAAGCCATTACCAAGCCCCCCCACGCCAGCCAGCTCTCCTCTTACCCACGGGTCTGGTGTGAGCAGTCCCCCCTCGCCTCCGAGCCAGCGAACGGTGCGAGCCCTGTTCTGACCTAGAAAAAACAGGCGTTTATAATCTGAACCATTTGAATCCTGAACACGGTACTGACCCAAAGCCAAGTGGGTGACTTCCAAGTCCAGGTGCTACTGCGTACCATATCCTCCCGAACCACTGGAACCAGACCAGGCCCTTACACAAAGCCTCAGTCAGCCCTGACTACAGGATCAGGTAGGCATCCCGTCCTAGTCACCACAGACCTCCAGACTGCGGACTGACCTGTCTTGGGTCAATCCAGCCTTTGCTACAACTGGACCTTTTCCCACTCAAAAATAATGCAGCGTTAATGGTCTTGTGACTTCCACCTATAGAATCAGGTACTCTGTGGCTCTGAAAATGTGAACCTTCATAACATAATTTCAGAACTTCCAGTCCAGTTTCCTTTGTGACTTCCAGTCCAGTTTCTGGTAGTCGTAATAGGCATAAACTACCCGTGAAGACCCAGGGATCAATTCATAGAAATCAGTGCAGAAGTATCACAAGCTCCGCATGCCGAGAAGGAGCGTGCGCCAGCCGTGGTGCAAACCAGCAAATGCGCGACAAGCGTATTCATGGAATTTCAGAGGCATCAGTAGCCGTGGCACAATGAACATGAAGCAGCACCAGTAATGCCCCCAACATGCCCCCTTGCGCAGGACAAAGCCAGTGAAATGGCTACTATGGGTGCAAGGCCCTGCGCCATCATTGGGACAGCACACAGCCCCCCATCGTAATTATGTGAAAAATCAGAGCGTATCCCGCTCGCACCAGCCAAATTGCGTGGGAAGGCCTGCGCGTACCCCAGCAAAATCACGTATCCCGCTCGCACCAGCCAAATTGCGTGGTGTTGGGTGTCTTGACCCACGTTCAAGTTATTATGCTGCCACATTTGGTGCGGTGGGCTTAGAAAATTTGCGCCAGAATCCAGGAAAACCGCGCAGTTTTGCGCACACCAAAATGGTCGCCTGACCTACCACCCACCAGTGCAAGCGTGATGGGCCAGAAGCGCCATGAGTGAAACGTGGTGCCAAAGGAAAAACAGCAGTGCCTGTTAGCTAAAAAAAAGCGCTTTGAAATCACCTTTGTTTCTCTGAAATGCAAGCTAAAAATGCCTATTTTAAACTTTGCAAGATATTCAAAAATCTCACTGAACACGAGCAGACATTTGGCAGAATGTAGTATTGTTTGCATACAAAATCTGGGAAGATGAAGAGCCCAAAACAATGTTTATAACAAAACTGGCTGAGCTGTGGATGTCAGCAGCTTAACTGAAATTGAATTTAAAACCACTAAAATCGAAATGTTTAAAATAAATGAGTGACCTACTTTTGAGTGTCACATAGGTTGCAACTGTTTAAAGGTCAACGTTTTGAACTTAGAATCAGCGTTCTAGCTGCATGTGTAAAAATTGTAAGTTTGATTTGAATGAAGAGAACTGGAACAAAAGTGACATTTAGCTGAAGCCTGGCTTGAAGAGATTGAATTCTGCCTGGCAGCTACCACCGACATGAGTTGAAACGTGCCCCACAACTGAATTCCAGGCCTGGCTGCCTTCTGCTATTCCCACCAAAAGGAGATTACACCTCTCTGATTGAATCAGGGGAGGAGCATCTGGGAGCAGGGAAACAGAACAATGAGCTTTCCTTGGCTCAGGCAAATGTTAAATTAGGGGGGGTCGTAAATGGCTTCCTCTTGGAAGAAACTGGGAGGAGCAGTGCCTCTGTGAGCAACCTGAGTTGGACGAAGTGGATAAACCAGAAATTCCACCATGTGCTTTGGGAAACCACACCCCTCTGGGCCAGAGCATAATTTTAAAAAGATGGATAATTCATAGTGCAGACTTGTCAAAATTATATAATTAATATCATTATTCTTGTGATTTTTCTCTGCACATTTTAAGATGTGTTAGGACTCTGTGGTATGTAGCGGAAAATAAGGTATTACTCCGAATGTCTGTATGTTAAAAATCTGACACTTTATCATCTGATGCCCATATTCCTTGTGCATGTTTGTGTAAATTCTGGAAAAGTTTAGAGGTTGTGTTCTTGATGAAAAGGGCAGAATTCTGTCATAAGTGGACACGACATCTTACAAAGACAGGGATCGGATGGTTTGGTGCTACAGAAAATATGTTAACTGGACATATAATATTAGAAAAATGGTACATAGATAAATATGTATTTGGAACAAAAATAGATTTGTGTGCAAATTGACAAGGGGAGTGTTCTTTCTGTATGCCATAAAATTAATGCCTGATGACACTCCATTCCTTCCCCCAATCGAGGGAGAGAGGAGAGCTTGGCCAATGATAAGTTGTGAGGGGCAGGCTTAGTTATGCCCACGCACACACCCATTTTCAAAACACATAACAAGAGACTGCTTTGGACAGGCAACACACTCACTTTCCATTTTCTTGCGAAGCATTTTGCCGGACGACTTCAAGATCCAGAACCAAGCCAGAACTTAAAGCAGAGAGGCCTAACCCAAACAGCTGGACTCTTCTCAGCGGGCCTCAGCATTCAGCAAACCTAACCAAATTATTCAACAGCCCGGCAAGCTGTTTGATTCTGGCCTAGAACCCTGTGCCAGTACCCAGAAAGCAGTGCTGTATCCAGAATCCACTTGATCCAGACCAGCAGAACCAGAGACCCAGACCAGACCGCAGTACCGCTAGCAGACCCAGACCAGATCGCTGTGAGCAGAACCAGTACTAAAGACCGTCCGTGGCAAGAGAACCGCAGCCAACCTGACCAGATCTTGACGGCCTATTTCAAATTTATAGTGTGAGTACTCAGCTAGAACTGTGCCAGACCCAATCTCTTAGTTTAAAATAATCTGATTCAAAACATTTGAACCTGTCCAGAACTGCATCATAGGAATCATGTGTTCATTCTGTCATTTCAAAGCTGTAAAAGTGTAATTTTTGTCATTCTGAAGTTTACTTTAATTTCGAGAAACTACCTTCACAAAATCGTCCGTATCTTTGGAACCGCGTGTTTGAAAGGAACGAGATTTAACTTTCATTTGAAAGCTAAGATTCTAAGCTTTCCAACAAGCCTAAAACTTAAGCCTAGACTTTCTATATAGTTATTCCGTAATAGCGCTCGACGCATTTGGAAAAATTGCCGCAAATTGAAAAATTAGCTCCTGTCACAGATAGCCGTCTTTTGCTTGAACTGCTAAAATTCGTTTTCAACCTGCTAATCCCTCATTGAGCATTGCCAGTGTGACTTGAACTAATCTAATCTTAAATAGCTATCACCTACCCTGATCCTCCTACAGGGAATTAAAATCATTTTAGCATATTTTTCCCTTCTTTGCATACCACATTTAAAAGTACTTTTGCCTGTGTTTAAAACCATCCCTGTTTCTCTAAACTTGCTAGGGGGGGAACTGAAATCCGTATTGTATTGTGATTGTATCCCTGAAAACCGTGTGCTTTACTTCCATCTCCTTATATTGCATAGGGGGGGAGTGAATTGCCACAAGGGGAAAAGTGAACATATTATCTCTTGTGAAACTCTATCAGTTTATGTCTGTACTGCATTCTTTCCATCACTGTTTTTCCTTGAAACCATAAAAGCAGTTACCTTTTCCTTCCTATACCAACTCCTAAGTAATTAAATAAGCGTACAATTGTAATATTATCCATTGTTGATCACTGTCATATTCTTAAGTGTGATATCAATTAATTTATTATCAAAGCGTGATACATATATATTGTTTAATTTTTCCAATAAATCTTTTAAATTGCAAAACAAACCTACTCCTTGGCTCAGTGAGTTCAGGGGGATTCAAAGAGAGGGGCGTTATGTAAGGGTTTTTTCATCCAGAGTATAATTTGTCATAAAAATATATAAATTAGGGCTTCCTTAGAGGCTTTATCGTTGTCGCAATGGAGCTCATCATCTTCCATGTGCCTGTGATATGACGTATCATCAGGAATAAGGTCTTTTCTTGACAATGTGCCACAGTTAATGTCTTTGGATGTGCTGGGTCTGCAGATGTCTTTTGTTATTTTCACAAGATCATCTCCAGACCATCTCTTTCCATCGTCCATTATGACAGATTTTCCTTGACAACGTGTGACTCTTTGTGGAGACCTGAAATTGAATTCGTCCTTGAGTGTTTTCTTCGGTTCTTTGACACAAACCCAGTCTCCTTCCTGAATGGACATTTCTTTTACTCCATTCCTTGAATCATAATATGTTTTGTGTTCTTCTTGCTTCTCCTTCACCGTTTTCCGAATTTGGTCTATATCCATTCTTGCCTCACCAGTATCAATGAAGATCCACGCTGGTCTCAGTTGGTTGGTTGCAACTCTGCCCCGCATCATGGTAAAGGGCTCCACGTTGGTGGTGGTATGTAGGGTTGTTCTGTATGCATATAGAGCTTTCTTCAGGGTTTCCCTCCATGGAAGGGCATTTGCTGTGGCTAGTTGGACTACACTCTTCACTAGTCTATTCATTCTTTCCACCAGTCCATTGGATATCGGGTGGTAGAGGGACGTTGTGATGTGGTTGATGGATTTGTTTCTGAGGAACTCTTGAAATTCTGATGATGTAAACTGGGACCCGTTGTCCGAGACCAGATCTTTGGGGTCACCCTCTCTGTTAAAGATTTCAGTTAGGAAATCTGTGACTTTTTTGTGGTTACACTTGTTTCCACTACCTCCCATTCAGTCCATTTGGAGGTATAATCTATGATCACAATAATGAATATTCTCACTGCCTCTAGGTTTTCGAAAGGGCCCATGATGTCTATGGCAAGTTTTGACCATACGTTTCTTGGGGGCTCTATAGGTTGAAGGGGGGTCTTCCTTAATACCTTTGATTTGTCACTGGTGGCACAGGCGGAGCAATATTTGACTATTTCATCTGCTTCTTTCCGCATGTTGGGCCACCAATAGTAGGAAATTCAGTCTCAATGTCTAGGTTGTCTTGGTTGGCCGGTAACCTAGAGAGGCAATCGGCTACTTGGTTTTGCGGACCAGGGGTGTAACATATTTGGAGATTGTATTGCATGATGTCAAGGAACCAACGTCTAATCCTTGGTGATATAAGGTGACAACACCTGTCACCTATATCATCCCACTGTTCTAGCCTCAATGTATGATGTATTTATGTGTGTGACTATTTTTCGTATGCCGCATGCTTGTTGGATTTTTAATAAAGCAGAAGTGAACTGAACTGACTTTCGCTGGTGACCTGTGTGACTTTAATTCTAGCAAGTATATAGCAGTACAACAGAAATGTTTGCATACATCTCAGGCTGCTTGTGTAATGAGCGAGATGGCCCCATTCTGGTGTTTCAGTTCGCATCACTTTGCATTCTGATAGTAGTTGTAACAGAATCATATTGGGAAATTCAAACACACCTAATAATCAGGAATGCAAAATGACATGAGCTAAACAACTGATATGTTCTAAAACATGATCTGGGAATTCTATTTCTGTACATTCTTGAGAAGAGGTTAAAGAAAACACTGATGTGATAAAAAAGTGGACTCTGGCTTATCATTATAACTCACTGTAGTAGACATCTACACTTCTATGCAATGAGATTATTTTACAAGCACATTACTGTTGGGCAACATTAGTTAAACATGTACTACCGTAAAATAGTGCCATGCAGGTGTACACTATTCTCTGTGTAAGCCCCAGAGATCTGTGGTGGTATTTGTGGATCTGTGTGCAACCTGAACATACGAATTTGGCAGGGCCAACTCGGCCGTTGACACCTATTCAGGCGATAAAACGAGTGCCATTTAATTAGATAAGAGCAATACCTTTTATTTTACACTGCAATGAACCAGCAAAAAACTGTTGAGTGGGGAGGCATTGGCGAGAATAGGGTATGTAGAAACATCCTACAGGAAGTGGTGAATGCATACAAATTGATGGATACACAGTGGACAACAGTAACAGAGGCCTGGTGAAGAGGCAGGGGATGGTTGAAGAGGCAGCGGAACCTCACCCCCTCAGATTTACTTTTCTGGGCTCCTCAAAATCCAGTTGCATCTTTGGTGAAAGAACCCTTTGCTGCTACTCAGGCAGACCTGAGATTAAGGAACTGTAGAAGGATGTCAACCACCAATCATAATGGCGCTGATGTGCAGCTGAGGTATCATTGCAATATCTTTATAATTTGCTACACCCGCTGGTGTGGTTTCATGTGCCATGGAAACCTCATTTTAGTTTATCAAAGTAGCAAGTGGGAAAAGGGCAAGTAATGCTGGACAAGCCTTCTTCGCACCTCGTCTTACTCACCAGTATGCTCAAACTCCATATTCTGGGTTCAGCTCACTCGCAAATTCTCATTAAACTCACTGGCACTGCTAAAGCCTGACTGATCCCATGTGCGGGTTTGGGGACGGTTGTGAGTTTAGAAGGTCAATCGGAATCAAGTAACTTCTTTGAGAAATTCATCTGACCACTCAAAGACCTCGAATATCTATGGATATTTGATAACCCTATACATGTCCCAATCTGTGTTGTGCTAATGGTTGGCTTGTGGTGGTCTGTCATATTCTGCCTCTAGCAAAGTCCTGAATTTTCTCCTTCCGAGTCACAGGCAACACATGTGATTTATGTATATTTCTTGCAGTGTGGCCGGTGCAACGTGGCCACTGAGAAATGCTCCTCCCTAGTAAGTCACTGAATTAGCACATTTGTTGCACACTTAGTTACAGCCACTGAATGCATTCTCCAGCCTAATCACAAAAACAGTCATGTGTCTGTGTGAATGCTTATCAAAGTGGGCATGAAAAAAGCAAACAAACTATAGTCATTCAGGTCGGACTGGGCCATAAAATTGCCTGGGGCACCACAGAAAAAGTGCCCCACAGTTGCAAATGGCTATTCATTCCTTTTGTTACATTGTTTGAATAGTAACTAAGGGGGAGTTTGTTGATAAAGTGTGATGCAATTTGTGTAATTTAAAGACTATTTATTCAGCAAGACTTGTCAAAACTACGAGCCACATAGTAAGTTAACTCATCAAAAAGGCCCAAATTGGTCAAAAAGTGGCCCACTTTGAGCAACAAAAATGGCCCACACCAGCATTTTGTGTTTTTGTTACAGCCATGGGCCTATTTGCATAGCGGAGATCAAACAACCTGAGAGACTTACTTGTTAACACACGAGAAGACAAACCCAGAAAAATCATAGTGACAAAAAGAACTGGAAGTTACCCGTGTTTAAATTGCGGGAATTGCAACAGCATAATAAATGGAGGAACAGTGGTTCATCCCTACACAGGAGAACAGATTAAATTAAAATGCCAAGCAACTTGCAACACAGAAAGTTGTGTATATTGTATAGGTTGCCCTTGTGGTATAAACTATGTTGGAGAAACAGGACGAAAACTACGCATACATATCAATGAACACAAATCCTGTATACGCAATAGAAATACCAACTCAGCAGTGGCAAAACATTTCAACGAGAAAAATCACAATATCTCACAACTCAGATTCCAAGTACAAGAACTAATTGACAAGACCTCCAGAGACACTAAAAAGAAGAGACAGCAGAGAAAAGCATATTGGATTGATCAACTAGGCATTATCACTGAGAGGAATTAATGATGCATTTGATCTGAATTGTTTTCTTTAATTACTTTGCAAATTGTATATAACAACATTATGTATTGTCATTCTTCATTATTTAAGTTTTTGCAGGCGCTGTATCATGTATCCACATAGATAGACTGGTATTACTTTATGATAATCATGCACGCTCGGTATCTAAACATTTAAAAGAGTATCACATATTTACATCTTCAGAAGGGCTTAGTTGCTCACTTTCTTTTTACTTTTTATACGTAACATAAGCCTGATAGAAACATCATCTATGGACTTCACTTACTTGCATTGGCACCAACCAGCCAATTATGTAACATCATAATTTTAATGTTCACAAAGTAGTATACACGCTTTACACACGTACCTTGCTATTCAATTACCGATATATATTGTACTATAATCTGTAAACATACTATTTACACTTACGAATTGCCTTAAGCCATCAAACATCCATCAGTCAGACAATTAGCTGAACACGGAGATGGAGCACAGTAACTCACATTAGGTACCATTGACATGCCCACACCAACATGGCCGACTTGCTCTACTGCGAGTGGCCATTTTGGATATATACGTTGCCTAGACAACGTCTCACTTTTCTGTGACCACCGAGCCAGGCAGCAGCTCGGAAGGGAAGACTTGTAAGAACTACGTTTACAGATAGCAAAGCATTTAAGGTAAGCACTAAGAAACAATAAGCAGCCGCTTAACCAAGAGCAGACGTGCACTTTATCATTACAAACACGCTAGAGCACACGTTCAACTTATTTTAAGTACCTCTTACACCATTATTTGAACGCAACCGACAACGCTGACCAATGCGGATAGCACCTGGGTTGTAAAAACACTTGCAGGTTAGTGCCCGCATATGCTAAATGAAAGTATGAATAAGCACAACATTCGGTGAGAACTAACAATATTTAGCTCAATTAGCAGCGCTAAATAATAAGGATTGACCAGATAAAATGCATAAGTAATTCTATGATTACAGAGAAGATGAGATATATAGTTCTTTAAGTTGTTGTAATATGTGGAACATGTTTTACCATTACATTATGAGTGTGTAAAGAATTAGCTAAATAAGACCCTTGCATAAACTCACAGGTATTTTAACACAGACATATGCTTTTTCTCTTTCTCTTTATATGTGGTTGTTAATCGTTGTTGTCCCCTGTGGGTACCCTGTTTTTCCAAATGTTTTTGCAATCTGTCTTTCCAAATGTTTTTACAATCTGTCTATTGTAACATGAATGTGTAATTCTTGATGATTTTTTTGATTAATGGAAGAACAATTTTGAGTAATCCTGTGTATATTTACCCGGCTCTGACGAAGGAAATCAGTATTTCCGAAATGCATTAGCCATAGGGTTTTCGTTTGCCTGACAAACAGCATATTGCAAATTGGTGCTTTTTAACCAATGATAAGCATTTATTAATTCACAACTTATTGGATTAAAGAAAATTACCTTAAAACTATTTGAACTTTGTTGGTACTTATTATTTTTTGACAAAGTATAATACAAAACAATTAACCACACGTGGTAATTATAGGTGTGCGGCCCACACCGATGGCTAAACAGCCTAGGTCCTTTTTCTACAGTCCAATACGAGAGTCCAGCACGGAGGCACTTTTTAGTGGGCTGCACCCTACGAAGCAACTATTAACTAATCAGAAGTTAACATGAAGAAAGTTACAAAATTATTGAATACATAGCTGTGCACCCTCTCCCTTCTCAAATCCTATTGCCCTATAGGCCAGTCCGATCCCGGTCATTCTACCTCTGCCTCTGCTACAATCATGAAACGTACGGTAAAACCTCTTGGTTGCCTACCTACACCAGCCAAGTCAGTCGAAACGTCCTACCTCTACTTACAGGACTAATCACAAACTTAGACTGCACAGGCCTCTTATATAGCATGCACGACAGGCCTCATCATAACCACAAAGGAAGCTTGGGAGAATTTGAGCTGTCCGAAACAGCGGAAAATCCGATTGTTCAGAGTTTAGCCAAATAAGTTCGCCTCAGATTAGTCAAAAGTCCCAAGGCTTGAAAATGCTCTGACAAATAGGTGTATAGAAAGCAATGCACTGAAACCTGTGTTGTTGACTATTATCCTATTTCACCTGACTCAGAAACCTTTCCTAGAACAACAGGCTTTCACACTCTGGATGACTAGGGTTATTTAAATTGTTTTCACTCGATCTTTTGGACCCAGAATTGTGCTGACTCTACACCCTTTTCAACAACTTTCCATTAATCACCTTGTGTGGCAACATCAGTAGAAACACTTTATAAAATATTTTTTATTGATTTGTTTGTGTCTATGGTTAATACACACCATTACACATATTAAAATACAATACATTTCATAAAAAATTTGCAGATGTAGTATTACAATACAGAATATTAATTTATTGTTAAAACAAGAAAGAAGCCACTTTGAACCAAAATAGAGTTAACAATTCATGCCTTCAATTAGATCATATTATAAAATAATCACTTAAAAATGAAGGATTGTTTTATCCTTCAAAGTAAAAACGTACAATCAGGAGTGACAGGTAAGAACATTAGGATCCTTAAGATGATTCAGTTATTGGGAAATTATTCGCCAGGTGGCCGTCTTCCATACATAGAAGGCAGCACCAGCTATAACAATTGATTCTGCCCCAATAATTGCAGCCCAAAACAGATTCTTTTCAATGTGTGATATGTTAGTTACAAAATTAACATAACCTAGTGTATACTTACTTACTAGTTGATTTCATTGAGTGAGAATGTGTCTTGAGGTTTCAATACTGTTCCTGCTGCGTCAACACAACCTTTCCTCTCTTGGAATGCATGACCAATGCCCTGTATGCTCAAGAGTGGGTAAAAGGTTATAAAGTTATAACATTATGCTATAATGTTATAATGTTATGAAGATAAATAATACATCTTCTAATTTCTTTAGAGTACATTTTGGTGAGATAAGCACAAGGAGCCCCAGATCTAAAGGCTTGCATACTGTATTCCATATAGATGATCCAATTAGATAAATAATCGATATTCATACACCAATCATATTGTTTTACTTTTCTCTTAATATTGATCATTCGGTTGGGACTAAGTAATGTCTCTCCCAAATCCATATTAAGTTGCTCAAGAAATTTCTTGATGGTTTGTTTTAGATTTCCCACGAAGACATTATTGCTATTTTTATTGTACTGTCCCACCAAGAGTAGATTTTTCTTCCATAGCTGTCAGCATGATGGCGAAATAAAGAGCACATTTTTGTACCAATTGTATAGATCTAATTGCTGTGAACAGTCTGTGGAATGCTCAAAATAGTACAGACAATGTTTGCTTCCAGTTAGTCTATTTACTCTATTTGCTCTATTTGCTCTAATTTATTTTTCTGGGATAGTTGATAGACAATAAACAATGCAAAGAACAATATTAGTACAGTATACTCTGAGAAGGCCCTCAATATTATTGTCACCTTTCTTGTGCATAATTCCCCTAAGTAGGAGACATTTTTTAGAACCTTAAGTCAAAGGTTAGTGCAATAAAAATCAATACTGGGCACATTGTTATGAAGAACACCCAAATATTTATAGGTGTCTACCACCTCCAATTTGCTACCATTAATATACCAGGATGGGATGCATGTTTTGGTTTTATGACCAAATATTAATATTTTAGTCTTTAAACCATTTATCCGAGGGTGATTATTTTTAGCATATTCCGCTAGTGCTTTGAGTGATTTTTATAGTCCAACTGGGGTGCGATCCATAAAAATAGTATCATCAGCACAGCTGATCCCTGGTACCGCAGTAGTCCCAATAATTGGAGGGAAGTTACGGACAGTCTTTTTGGTCCATATCAGATACATATAAATTATATGAGGTTGGAACTAATACACATCCCTGTTTGATACCAGTGTTAGTAACAATGTCTGGTGTAAGGACACCCTCTTTATTAACTATAATTCTAACAGTAGTGTCAGAATAGAGAGCTGTGATGAAATGTAATAGTGAATGATCAATCCCCCATTTCTTAAGTTTTTCCCATAGACGAGGTCTGGTTAATGTATCGAAGGCCTTACTGAAGTCTATAAAGCACACTTATAGTCTATCATGTTTCTTCTGCTTAGAGGCAGTAATTAAATAATTCCATAAACTAATGTTAGTTAATGTATTAATTCCAGAGCAAAAGCCCATTTGGAATCCAAACATTTAACTTTTTCAGAAGCAAAGCAGCAAATACTTTCTAACTGGCATCTACCATTACCAAAAGTCAATAAGATAGGCACCATAATACATTTGTGCCAGCTAACTGGAATAATACTATCTCATAAAATTTGCATAAATAGCTTTTCTAATATGGGTGCCCAAAAGCATGGATTACCTTAAATATTTTATTTGGGATCATATTCAGCCCCCATGAGCTTTATAAAATACGTATTCCTTTGGTAAAATACTTAACAAGATTTTTATTTGACAAAACATTTTTTTATAAAAAATAGAAGATAAATATACAGAAAAATAATGTTTTGAATGATATATATATACACATATTTGTTCTTGAAAAAAGTAAATGTATATGCAATGGCTAGCATACACTGATAACATCTTGTGCTAGACTACACAACCATCGGTCTTCAAAGAGGCCTTCCCCTTTTAAAAACGTACCTTTTGTAGAATGAGTTAGAGCTAAACATCCACAAGACAAATGTAATACACTTTACTTTTTTTTTTTCTTGGTGCCACCAGGGGTCCAGACTTGATCTATTCTGACACGTTACCTACTTAGGATTCTAAATGTATTACAAACACAGCCCAAAGCTCCTATATGCCCATTTGAGGAAGAGGGCATTCTTACTCGCGGAACAAATTAAATAAATCCTTCATAGATACTGTTGTCTTTCTCTTATTCTGTTAAATAAATTCTACAATGGAAAAGTAATTTGCAACCTAATTTACAGCTTGGAATTATGGCACATGTCTGGCTGGCCTTGTCTGGCTAAACTCGAAGGCCTACTGTGGAGGTCGGTCGTAGGTCTTCAAAATTGAGTTGCTGTTTCTGCAATCCGCTTCAAACAAGATTTCAATTCTTTAAAATCATGCATACCTACTATCCTTTTATTCTAAACTTCCCTCCCAAAAATACACTCATTTTCTCTTGTGGTAGGTCTGGCAGTAGATCTTGCCAGAATGATCTTAAAACTGACTGCAACATTCTTCTTGATAATTTGAATGAAAAGTCTTCAAATTCTATTTTGCGCCAGGTCAAACAAACACTCTGGGAGCGGGAATGGATCAACACACATGAGACCTTGGCTCATTACAAACTTTACAATCTATCTTATGAGGAGGAAAACCACTGGGTTCACTATGAGGATACTTATGTAAATTCCCACATTTTTATTACAAAGATATTTTTGTAAGGTTATGATTGAATATGTTATTGTGTGTAGAAACAGAGAACATTTGAGGTGGGTCGAGTGTCTTAAACAAATCATGTAAATTATCCAATAAACTGGGACAGTCAGAATCATAGAAACATCTGCTGAACGAATGCTCGGAACCATTCAATGTTGCTTACGTTCTCTCTCTTCCTTTGTTAACTCCATGAATTCCAGAATTACTGATTGGTTTTGGCGTAGAATGTCCTGAGGAAATCTTACATGATTGACTCTGGCCACTGTCAAATTAATCAAAATGGTGCTGTACAATGCTGTTTAGCACCGTATTTTCACAAATGTATGTTATGATGTGATGTTGATATGTAATGATTGCTGATATACTTGATTGGCTTTTTGTATTTTGTATTTATGTGATATTTGCTCTGATTTTAACTGTTTATATTTTGTGAACTTTTTTCTTTAAAAAACTAAAATACAATAAAAAATAATATTAATCTCATTCATATATGAAAAAATGAGCATAACTTTCAGACACACAAATTCTAAGAATGCACAATGTGGGCTTAGTTTGTAACTTCCTGTAGAGCCACTGTAGACGTTGGCCCTGTACCCTCACTATTTATCTGCGTATGCAACATCTACTCGTCAATGTGCAGCTCTGTGCAGATGATGCTAATATTTTCAATTGGGTTGTGCCAGATATCCCAAAATTATAATAATTATAATTGTTCTTTTATAACATGCTTAATACCGAAGGCCAGTTTCTAAGCGAGAGACCAGGATTAAAACTTGTGTTGCTATCGGGGGCATCATTTCACAAAAATGCCAGTCGTAGCGGAAGTGACATCACCATACCCTTGACCTATGATGATATCACAGGAAGTGATGTCATTTGACACCACCCCAAACTGACATCAGGATCAGGGGAAGCGATGGAACACAACCTTTTACCCCTTGACAAAACAGGAAGTGGCATCACATAGCATTTTTCCTACGTACACTATGATAAATATGGTTACTATATCATACGCGAATGAATCACCATATGTATTGTTAATGTCAGTGTGCATAGGCCCATATTAGCACATTACTCTGAATGCAAGCAGACGTCCAAGGCCAAATGATAATGATGTGTTGTTATATAGCACTTACACTTAAGCACTTTATATAGAACAAATATACATACAATATCACCGCAGATCACAGCAGCAAGCACTCCACTCACTGAGCTATCATACCAGCTATAACTATCTTACCGGCTATAGTAAAATTAGCAATTACATGTCTGAATGTTCTCAAAGTGGATACCAATAAACTGGTAACTGAGATTTATAAGCAGGCCAGTTCATCTGCAGGTCTGGTGCAAAGTTGGCCACATGTCAAGTCTGCATGGATCTACTTTTCAGGCTTCAGAGGTTAGCAAAATACATACCATTGGAAGGGTTCATAACTGTGTATTAAATAATTTCGAGTATCGCAGGTAAAGCAAACATCCTGAACAGCATGCCAGGGAGATAGGAAAGATAGACACATTACAACAAAGCATTAATTGTGGCACAATGAAATCAAGGGCCACTTGATTTGCTATGGTTAAACATTTCTACACTGTACACAAGCTTTTAGGCACAGGGAATTCGTCAAGTGACAGAGGACACCGAGATGGAATGTCTTGTGATGATTGTAACAGAGACAACGGCAGAAAAAAGCATGCTATAACTGCAACTTGCGAAAAGCAAAATGCATATAGTTTTTGTCTGCCTTGTGAATTTGAGGTGTTTAAGAACAGACTAAATCAGACTAAATCAGTGACACACCCACTGAAGTGTCCCTAAAATAAACCTTTAATGAGTCTAGCAATTGTTGTATAGAAATCCAGAAAGACTATTTGTTATTCCTATTCTTTCTTATTTAGGGTCACTGCTCAAAGTGTTACACTTGTGCCACCCCCTTTTATTAAGAGGCCTGATCAGGAAAGCCAACCACTCCAGCAACAAAGAGCCACATGGCTCTCGCCACAGCCCAGGAGTTTACATTGTTATTCTTTTTTTCATTTACTTTTTTAGGGGTAGCAAGGGAGACCACAGGAGTAGCAAGTGGGGTAGCAAAGGAGACTTCACTGGTGACCCCCAAATGACGTCCCTGGTTGATACGCGTTGTTTTGCTCCCAGGACAAACGAGCTGCCCTTGAGCTACGCTCCCAGCATTCAATCAATACGTGTGCAAACACCCTTTGTGAAATTTGCATCGCACAATCTCAACAGTAATGGTACCCCGCCTCCGTCAGCCAGCAGTGGGAGCCTGTGCTCTTTGCCCCCGCTCGATTCTTTTTTTAGAGGCATCGAGAGGATGCCAAATTGCTAATTTGACGAGTTTCTTCTCAGCACGGCTGCCAGCGTGTCTCCAAAAAGCCTCCGGAAGCGCGCCATTGCTTTTCTAAATGTGATTTTCAATGCCTTGCTACAGCTGCTGACAGGACACAGCTTTGTGAAGAAGTATGCTTCCCGTTATGGCCGATTACCGACTCTTTGCATCTCAGCCGAATCTCTCTATAAAATAAGTGCCTTCACCGGGGGACGGGCAATCACGATAAAGCGTCTATAACATAGATTTTTTTTAAAGTGTGACCTGAGAGTTCTTTATTCTCTGCCCTTTGTAATTGCCTTTATTGGTGTGTTGTCTTATATTGAAATGTAAACTGTTTAAATATGTTTTGAAATAGTTCATATCATCGGTCAACCCAGACACCAGGGCTTTGGGAAACTGTCAGGTAGCTCCTCGAGTTGTGCTCTTCACTCTGACTTATGTGTGCTGCCTCCAGTCAAAGTGACAGATCCCAGCAGATTTGATTAAGCACTTTTCTTTCAGAGGCCAGTACCTTAAATGCCTTAAAAACTGGCAATGACACCTACAATTCCAGTGGTCCTGACAGCGTTGTAAGTGTGGTTTGAAGGGTAACATAGTGTGCAATTGAATTGGCTATTTACTGCAACATAGAAAGTACTGCATGCGCAAAATATGGATTTTGCATATTTCAATTGTGCGATCTTTCAAGCAAAACTGCAGACTCAGTGCTTCTACTATAATAATAATAATAATTATTATTTATTATAATTATAATTGGTTATTTATAACGTGCTTAATACCCAGAGGTTTCTAAGCACGGACCCGAGAATCGAACCTGTGTTGCTCTGCGTCGTCCTAGCTGCTGCAGCTAGTAAGCTGTCCTTTCTTTTTGACGTTTCTCATGAATTTCCCACCTGCTTCAACGTGGATTCTGATTCCTAGCAGCAAATACACTCTGTGCTCTCCTTCAGGCCGTCTGACCTCTCGTGGAGGTGGCATATTCAAGTGTCAACCACAGTAGACTTTGCACGTGTGGTCACTACCGGTGAGCGCTCTAGTCACAGAACCCAGGTGAATCTGTGTGTTTTCATTGCACATACACAGCTGATGCTGCACTAGGTCACTTTATCAAGGACGGTGGAATTCTGGCTTTTAGACTTGTTTGATGTAAGTCTGCTCTGCAGGCTCGGTATCCCACTGGCATTGGAAAGTCTCTTCTTGAGACTATGGGCCTCATTACAAGTCTGGCAGTAACTGTGCCGGTAAAAGTGTCCGGTTGCCCCCGGATCTGCAAGATTTACCAGGATCTGGCTTGCCGGAAACACTTGGGGATTACAATCCCGGCATTCTGGGAAGTCAGGCACTGGTAAATGGTAAATCCCCATTCCCATTTCAGTCCCATAGGACTCAATCGGAATGGGGACCACGGAAGCACCGGCACTGTTAATAACGGTGCCGGTGCTTCCGTGAAACTCTGCGGGTGAGTTCCGTTCTGCCCACCAGGTCTGACCCTGTCAGGTGGTACGGCACCCGCCTGCAGAGTCGTATTGTGCCACACCGGTAACAACAGTGTCAGTAGGTTTACCGGCGCCGGTGTTACCAGACCACTATAGTCAGAATGAGCCCCTATGTTCCAGACTCGTAGAACAGTCCCTTTCATGCAATAGAGCTCTTGTGACACTTTTATACCTGGCTTGAATCACCAAAACTCCCTTCCACCGAAGTGTCCACCTACCAGTGGCATATTTGGTTCCCAGTAACCGTCACGTATGGCGAGTGTCAAGGCCATGTACAGAGAGAGAGAGGTGGTGGAATTGACTTGCCTTTTCAGTGCGTGCACATTCGTGTTACTCAATGTGTGCAAATGTCGAATGTTTCCAAACATGTTTGATGTTGAAGCAGTTTGTGGTATCGCTTGCACGCTTGTATATAGACTGCAATAGTCATTTAAAATACAATTTGCTGGATTTGTTTCCTGACCTACTGCTCAGGCTACAAAAGCTAATTAATAAAAGCAATCATCAGTGCACCAGGAAAAAAGGTGTAGCGGAGCAGGTGATGTCATCATTGGTGCCTGCCCCCTCACTTCCGGCATGTTGGAATAACAGCAAGAGAGCGATGTGTGCGACACTAGGTATCATCCCAATACCGCACCAAAGATATGAAAGACATTATGCAATTAGACAGACATATCGAATGTACCCTCATGCTGAAGTGGTGGAAAGATGTTGACATACACCATTGGAGATAAAAGAGCTGTAAGTGCAAACTAACGCAAGTAAAGTGATGTCATAATGGGACAATATGAGGATGTACAGAAACAATATGCAGCTACTTAAAGATGGAAGGTGCAATTGAAGTAACAAAGTAATCGAGTGAAGAGAGATGAGGAAATAATCAATGTTGAAAAGATGAGTGAGATGAGGCTCAATGAATGTACATATGCAGAAATGCAAGGTAGGTGAAACGTATAGAAGCTTGCTGCAATAGAAGTGATAATGTAAATAGAGCATCCATGATGGAAAGATGGATGTCAAATCGTTTTGAAACAACATCAGAGACAATAAAAGGCTGTAGGGCTTGGAGACGCTGCAGAAACAGCTTTGTGCAAAGAACAACGAATATCTGTTTTACTAAGATTAAGGATGACACAGCAGGATATAATTGGAAAGTACAAAGGAAGTTAACCAGGATAAGCTATGAGATGAAGGGCACATTTCTCTTAGATTAAGCAGAAGTGAAAACATCTGCAAGTGCCAAATATTGGACAATTAAGGATGTAAAAAGCATATGTAAGGTGGAACAACCAAGTCTCCAGAGGCCAAAAGGAGCAACAGCACCCTGCAAAATTAAATCAAATAGCAGTAAATGAATGGATGAAATGGACACATTTGTGGTCTACTAACACGTGGATCAAGAACCGAAGACAAGGTCTATTCATTAAGCCTCAGACAAAAATAGTGGTGTACTCTGACTCCCTTAAAACTCCCAGAGAAGAAAACAGTGAGCAAGGTCAACTATAAAGGAGAAACCCTGGCTTGTGGTGTAACTGATGAGAGACGGTAGACTAAATGACCAACGAGGGCCGTGGACTGATGTTGTTCTCTGCACATATGTTTCATTTTATTCATGTACTGCTAGCGAGCTGGATATCCAAGGTTGGGAGGTTATGCCAACCAATCATGAGTGGCTATTGAGCAGCATGCTATGTAGTGTTGCAAAAGCCATTCCGTTGTTAATATTTTGCTATAATCATTATTATACATATTTTAGGGGTAGTTTGAGGCATGCCTACTGGAAAAGGGGCAGCAAATTTGGTTATCAACACTTACACATGCTATACGTATATATGTTCCCCTATCCAATCCCTCCACTCGATAGGTGTTGTTGTTTGCCACGTAGGATGACATCATAGCTGACTTACAATGGAGTATAAAGTCTTTGTGTTATCAAAAATTAGACGAGAGTGAGTGAGCTGCATTTTGTATGATCACCAGATTTCCCGACTTTGTCTGAGCTGACAATAAAGTATTACTTTGGCATATTTTTTTGAGTCTGTCTGGTTATTTGGGTGTGAGATCATTTATCATGGTAATTCCATTCTGCGCATAAGATACGTTCCAGGTGCTAGTGCACAAAGGAATAGAGGATTAGTTGTGATGCTGCAGCGTGGATAATCATTACAAAGAACACTTAGAAAATCATACAACAACAGAAATGCCCACAGGAAGGCTGTACAGCATACAGTTGAACACTGCCAGCCTTTTAGAAATAACAATAATATATATCATTTGAAATGCAGGATTGGTCTTTTCAAAATGGAAGGATTAACAAATCCACAATATTGATTGCAAAGAGTGATAGTGTTTTTTTTTTCTTCTTAAATTGACTTAGGTGTACACAATAAAAACTAAAATGGATGATCTGGGTCCGAAATAAATAGGGACACTTTTCAAATGAAGGCTACTGATGACATTTGAAAGCCTCAATCGTTTCCTCTATGCAACTAATTCTGTACCCTAATATGCGAGTCAGGTTTTAGGTGCCTACTGTATAGTGTCTCTATTCAGAAACATTGCTTTGGATGTATATACCACATCCCTGAACTATACATCTTACTTTAGACATTGTTGAATGACTGAACTAGGATAGGTTTTAGCAGTGAGCCTCGGAGATGAGGTTTAAACCCAGCACTTTTAGCTGTTTTCTTATGCAGGGCCAATGCTCCACTTAATGATCTGGCTGAGAAGTGTGCCTGGGCATTTCTGCAGTGATGAACCTATGTACTTTGTGGACAGAGAATGCGCCCTCGGGCATGTTCAACCCTTTCTAATGACACAGCGACACCTACTGGTGAGTTAATAGATGGTGTTTCTCCCCGCTTCTGACAGTTGTGTCTCTGACGTGGTTTGGAGGTAAATTAGTGTTGCTATGACGGCCGTTGCGTATTTCACTCAATTACTGGTTCCGTGGATGGGGTATTGCTTTATTAGGGACTCATAAAACTGGAACGCCATTGTTACGGGTACCTGTAGATCCCAATTACTGGCAGATGAGAGGGCACAGGGCACATTTCCCGCCGTCCTATGTAAACGCTATAAACACTGCAACTGTAAATACAATTGATCAGTATACACCCTTAAGCAGCCTTTTCTTTCAAGTGAAGAAACAAACATAAGTCCTACCCACAGTTGTGAAAAGTTTTCATAAGCATGTTATGTGAACCGTTCTGTCATGTTGCAGCATTGCGTGAATGTGGACCTTTGTGCTAATCGCTAGGAATCTTGCTCTCTGGCGCTCACATCATTTGAGTTTCTGGAACACATTTTTGTAAGGAATGCACATATATGTCTCCCTCATTTACGTGTGAGTACGGGTTATATGTTCGCTGCATGACAATGTTGTACTGCCTTCTTTTATCATTTTGTGGTGCAATGAGCAGTACACATTGAAGAGAACTTATAAAACTCAAAGGGACTAGGCCATAGAGTTATCAGCCCAGATGCATGAACTCCTGCTAACACACCCTTCCTCTCCTCCACCAAGGCTCAAGATGAAGTTTAAGAATCTCCCCTGGTCATATTCAGGGGTTCAATGAATAGCAGATTCCGCTGCCTTTGTGCCCTATTTGGACAATGGGGATTTGGCAATCATCATTACTGGCTTTTCTTACTTGTCTTCCCAAAATATTATTTAACGTTCCATGCAATCTCCTCCTTCCTGCCTACCCTCTATAGCACACTGATGTTCCCAACCCTTTATGCTCCAGTGAGGAAAGATGCTGACTAACAGACCAGCATCTGTTCGGTCATTTGTAAAAAAAGATTGCCCTTGCTGTATAACACGATCACAATGCAGACCATGAAGAAGGTAGGTATGTGTCTTCCCACTTCTTGTAAGAATACTCCAGCTTTATCTAAGAAATGGAAATCAAGTATGCATGCACATCATCATAACTGCTGAACCCACATGCTTGCATTGGTATTGGCCGACCGCTTACCCTCACCCAGAATAATTTTGTCTCACACAATGTTGTCAAGTGTTGGCAATAAAAGGCCGTAGGTTTTGTTGAGGGTTCCTGCGATTTTCGTTTGGGACCCATGTCTCTTTTTAGCCTGTTTGATCACAAGGGAAAAAAACAATTTACTTAAAATGACTGATTGCCTGTGTTTGAATGTATTTCTCTGGGCTTGCCATGTTGTTGCCCATGTTGGGTAACTGCTGGATGTCGCCCAAACAATCTAAAGCTTATATTTCAGCTTTAGGGTGCCCTTTATGCACAGTTGTTCTTTGTACCTCAGTCATGAAAAACATGTAATGGCGCTTTAAGCATAAAGCGCTTGTTTATTCTTACCCCGGTCCCTTTCAAATATCCCAGTCTGTGTAGTTCGTAAAAGGATAATTTCTTTTCTCCACACTTTTAGAATTTTGAAATTGGAGCAGTGGCTCGAACCCCCAACCTTTCAGATACAAGTCACAACACTTACTTGTAAGAAGATTCAATTCAACACTACAGCTAAGTCAATGCCTAGTCTGGGATACTGAATGGAAACCCTTATTGATATATCTTTATGTCCAGTTCATGAGCTCTGGATGACTACCCCTATATAACACCCCTCTCTTAGAATCCCCCTGACCCCACTGAGCCAAGAAGTAGTTGTGTTTTGCAAGTTTAAAAGGTTTATTTGAGAAATAAGACAAAATATAGATACCACGCTTTTATAATAAATTAATAATCAATATCGCCCTTATAAATATAATTGTTAATCAACAATGGGTAATCTGACACTAGCACACTTCTTTATAATCAATGAGGAGTTAGTATAGGATGGATCAAGTAGCAAAAATACTTTTATGATTTCAAGGGAAAAACAATGAGGAATAAAAGTCAGTACAGAAATACTTGAGATGATTTTAGCAAAAGATAATATAATCACTTTTTCTCTGGCAATTCACCCCCCTCCCCTATGCAATGTAAGACATGGAAGTAGATGGAAAGAGGAGCACACAGTTCTCAGGAATGCAATCAAATACAATACGAAATTCACTTCCCCTCCAGCAAGCTTAGAGAAAACCGGTATGAGTTTTAAAACACAGGCCCAAGTACTTTGAATGTGGTGGCAATGAAGTGAGAAATATGCTGAAATGCTTTTAATTCCCTTTAGGAAGTTCAGGGTGAGTGAGAGATACTTGGGATGAGTTCAGGCTCACTTTAGCAATGATTCAGAGATGGTGATTAAGAGGCAAACGAATTTTTAGCATGGAAAGAAATGACTGCTGATGGTTACACGTCGCTGGATTTTTAACCAAATCGCAAATCGTGGTAAAATTCGCGAGTGCGTGAATCGTGATTGCGGAAAAAGTGCAAGGAGTAGGCTTGTTTTTAGATTGTTAGATTCTAAGCTTTCTGAGGAAAGTTAAACCAAGTTCGTAGCCCAAACGGTTCCAGAGATATGAACGATTTTGTAAAGGTCGTTTTTCGGATTTAAAGTAAACTCAAAATGACAGGTGACAGCTTTGCAGCTGCAGAATTGACAAATGACAGTGGTGCAGCTTTACAAATGACAGGTGACAGTTAGGAGGCAGTTCTACTTAGGTTAAATAGATTGAATTATATTACTTTAAACTAAGAGATTTGGTTTTGCCCCGTCCTAGCTGTACTCACAATATATTTGGAAGGACTGGGTCTCGTCACAGATCTGCTCAATCAGGCTAGCGGCACTTCACAGTGATCTGGTCTCTGGGTCTGCGGTACTGCACGGTCTGGTCTGGTCGGATACAGCGGTCTCTGCACAGCTCCTGGATCTCTGCACTGGTCCTGGCAAACGTTCTTGGCAAGGGATTCAAGCAGCTCACCCGGCTGTGAGTAGCTTGCAGTGATTTGAGGCCTGCTGCAGAGAACTCAGCTTGTGGTTTTAGGCCTCTGATTTAGGTTCTAAAGTATAAGTTCTTGGTTCTGGAGTATGTAGATGGAGTCAGTCTGGAACTGGTATCTTCTGGATGTTGTGTGGTCTGGCAAAACGCTCCGCAGCAACTGGATTTGAATGTCCTCTCTAGCTTCCAGTGGCTCTTTTTATGTCTTTTGAAAGTGGGTGTGTGCGCAGCATCACTAAGCCAGCCCCTCTCTCAACTGATCATTGGTCAAGCTTTTCTCTCTTCTTTGATAGGGGAAAGGAAATGTGAGTCATGGTGATGCTGTTTTATGGCCTGCAGAAAGGACACTCCCCTGTCAAATTGCACATAAATCTATATTTGACCCAAATACATATTCCACAGATACACAGTTGTTTGTCATTGCATACACACATCATGCATTACAGATGGGAGGCACTGTTCCGACCCTGGCGTTTCTAGGAGCTTGGGTAAAGAAATGGTAACTTTTTGCGCTTTTTAGTAGCTTTCCCCATATCAGATTTTTCTCCAAATTTATACAATTGTGTGCAAGGCATGTGGGCATTTAGATAAGGAAGTGTCAGATTTTTAACCTGCATACATTTAGAGTAACAACCTCTTTTCCGCTAGTAAACCCCCAGATCATACCACCGGGTCCTAAAACCTCTTAAACTGTGGGCAGAAAAATCACAAGAATTATGGTATCATTTAGATAATTTTGACAAGTCCGCACCATGAGTTATACATCTTTCTTAAAATCATATTCTGGCCAACAGGGGTGTGTCTTCCCAGGTCACATGGTTGAGAAACCAGTTTGCCCACTTTCTTTAAGCTCAGCCTGTTCTCAGAGGGGGCTGCCCCTCCCCGTTTCTGCCAAGAGAAAGCCACTTTACGACCTCCCCTATAAACCATCTGCCTGAGTCAAGGAAGGGCTTTGTTCAAAAGGAAGCCATTTAAGACCCCCCAAATAAACCATCTGCCTGGGCCCTTTGTTTAGTTTCTTGCAGTCCCCTGGTAATTCAATCAGAGAGTGTGTGACCTCCTTTTGGCAGGGGCAACAGAATGCAGCCAGGCCTGGGAATGCATTTGTTGCGCAAGCCCCCACTCCTGTCGGGGGTAGCTCTCTGGCAGAATTCCAGTTTCCTTAAGCCAGGTTTCCGCTAAAATGTCACTTTTTGTTCCCCAGTTTAAGTCAATACAATTTTTACATATGCAGCTAGAATGCTGATTCTAAGTCCAAAACTATGACATTTTAACAGTTACAAACTACGTGACACTCAAAAGTAGGTCACTCAGTTAATTTTCGATTTTGGTGGTTTTAATCCAGTTTCAGTTAGGCTGCTGACATGCATAGCTCAGCCAGTTTTGTTATGAACATTGTTTTGGGCTCTTCATCTTCCCAGATTTTGTATGCACACATACTTCATTCTGCCAGATGTCCGCTGGTGTTCAGTGAGATTTTTGTATGTGTTGCAATGTTTGAAAATAGGCATTTTGAGCTGACATTCAGAGAAACCAAAGGTGATTTTAAAGCGTTTTTGAGCTAACAGGCGCTGCTGTTTTACCTTTGGCACCCATTCCACTCATGGCACCCTGGCCCATCATGCTCGCACTGGTGGGTGGCAAGTTAGGCAGCCATTTTGGTGTACTCACAAACTGCGTGGTTCTCCTGGATTCTGGCGCACATGTGGGCTTTTTGGCCATCTTGGATTTTCTAAGCCCACAGCACCAAATGTTGCAGCATGATAGCTCAAACGTGGGTCAGGACACCCAACATACTGCTGTGCCACGGTGATTGGCTTAAAAAGTTAAATGCAATAATATGCCCGTTGTTTGCCTGGGCCTTAGTAATGTATTTGTATAGGGTTGTGAAGTGTCAGGTATCTGTGCGCTGCTTAATACTGGCCAGGGACCTGCCTCTTCGCCTGCTTCAATATTCTTTGTTAACTTTTTAAATATTAAAGTTTCCTCCCGGCCTGGGTTTAGACTCCGCTGCGTTCCTTTCTGCAATTGACATAGCGCACTCGTCCTGAAACTGCCGGAGGCCCTGCTTCTTGTCGGCTGCCCATGGGTATTTACACTAGTGCACGTGTTCCCTCTGTAGCATTATTTTTCTCCCCCTCGCAACCCGGCTTAGAGGCTCACCTGAAAGCGACAGTGAAATTGACGCCGCCTCCGCCGGGCTGCTCTGCTAGTTCCTCCTTCGTTCGTGTTGGGCCGGAGTCCTGTTTCCACACGGTACGTCCCTGGAGAATCTTTTCTTGTTGATACAGTGTTCCCCGCACACTTCCCGGGCTGTAATGATTTGAACAGTGCAATGTTCAACGAGGGGAAAAAGACGCTGCTTTTGCAACAAACTTCTTAGATTTGCTAAAGAAGCAAAGGTTGGAAGACACTGAGTAAACAGTGAACCTTCTGTTTGTTTGGGTCCCAGTTCAGGGTCCACAAACAGATTGTGTTTTCTCAGAGCATGCTGCTCTTATTTATACGACCCAGGGGAGCCCTGGGTCTTTGATGTGCCAAGTAGTGGGGGCTGGGTTCCAGCCCCCGACCGGGTAGCCGACTGTCTGACCCCTGTGGGGGGCAGTTCTTTGTACCTGGGCCCTGCCTGACTGTTGGTTTCCTTAGGTGCTTGCCAACAAGGAAAAGCTGTCCCCTCTCGCATTTAATAAATTCTATAGAGCCCTCCTGAGGTTAATGGGGGCATAAACTTGTTCCTTCCTCGTCTTGGTCTGAATCGTCACTGGATGTTAGACAAGGGGACTACTGGGGAGCTCTTCACATTACTCTGCAATTGGTTGCGGTCTATATCCTTTTCTACAGTTCATGCATATGCCACTATTTATTCAGGCTCTTATTTGCTGAAAAGAAGAATGACCATATGCAACCGAATCTAATGAAAAAACAATTTATGTGGTAAAAAGAACCAAATTATATGTTACAATTGTGTAATGATCAATTTACAGTGACACATATATACAAAGGTGAAACAAAAGTAAAGCAAAATATAGTCATGTTGCACTTTAAATTCTTAGTGCCAACCAATCGATGTGCACGGAAAGAATAAGCATGAATCTAAATATTTCCTGCAACATATTTTGTGTGACATACAATCAAACAGAGCAGTTATTGAACATGTATGGAATATCTGAGGCTTGGTTTCCTCGAGGGTTGGTTGTTTGAGCAGAGTATTATTAATAGTTCTAACAACTTCAGTGCTCAGGGTTGTCTTTTTTAAGGTCTGGATCTTTGGACTTGAGGGATATCTCTGTATTAAGCCAACATGCTCACAAAGCATTTGTTTAACACACTAGTGGGTGAAGAAAAAGGTACATATTCTATCCATGGTCTTCATCTGTGTATTGTTAAGTGGGTGCACGTTTCAGTGCTTTAAAGTACTTGCACAGTACAAGGCACCTTCTTCAGGGCGTCCAATTGGTAGACCCGGCTATGCTCATGGCGTCGTCGGTATCGTGATCCCAACTCTCTTGGGGAATCCAGGGAGGGTAGGGCACTCGCAGAGGGCCTGTGGCAGATGGCTTCTGTTCGCAGGCAGCACAGAGCTTTCAGATGTATTCCTCAGGGCCTGTGGGAATGTGGGGTGAGGCTTAATCCTGGTCTCTGGGTGTATATCTGTGTTTCCGTGGTGGCCGATGTGCCAACTTCCAGTGGCTATGTTCGATTCAAAAGACGTGACTCGGAAGAGGCCATTTCACTGGTACGTTTTCTTCTGGACAGTGAAGTATCTGTCAGTGGAGGGGGCTCCTGTGGTCTCTATTCTCTGTCCATGCCCGTGTCTCCTATCTGCAGCTAACGGGGCGCCGTGCAGGAGTCTTGTGTGCTCGGGCACCGCCGGGTAGTTCCTTTGGTGCTTAGCACTTTGCTGCTTGGAGGAAGGGTGAGGTGATTGTTCACACCTCACCCTTCCTCAGCTTAGTGTGGCAGAGACTGCATGTCTCTGAAGCTAGGAAGAGTAGAGGAGCAGACGGGGGGTTGGGCTGCCCCTCTCCTGGCCTGCTGATGGTAACACCAGTTACCCTGCTTCGCCTTGGGAGGCCCTGCGGCATTGCCCAACACTCATTATGTATAGATGCACCTAGAAGAAACCATCATATAATGCAGAAAAGCAACTGCTCACACATACAAAGGTCTCTGGAGAATGCAACACACCTGCACCAAAAGGGTTCAGAGAACTAACACGTTTCTGGTTGACAAAGAACTGAAAAAGGTTGCAGAGAAGTTGTAGATAGAGCGCCAGGTCCAATATACGCGACTTCAATGAGCGCAGGAAATGGGCAACACAGAATCTGTAGTGCCTGCAAGAATTCAGCGGACAGGTGCAAATGGGGAAGAGAGCATAGCAGTGGCAAAGACATGTCAGGTCTTTCCCTCAGAGGTGGGAGTTGTCCAGAGCAATCCCCCTAGCCCAATAGCTGTGTGTTGTGATAAGTATAGTGGGCGGGAAAAATGTTCACCTATTCCACTTCAAGCATGCTGAGTTTGCAGCTACATGTTGAACGTGATTGCACACAACACAGATGGGTGGATGCTAGCGGATCACACAGTGCACTGGCCATGAAGCCACCCGAAGACATGGCATGGCAATCACTGCCTCTGGCACCAGAGATAGGTAAGTGGGGCTCAGGGCAGTAGACATTGAAGAGGGAGATACTGCAGGACAGAGTTTGGCGAGGCGACTGTGGGGGTTATCCCCAAAAATCAAGCCCCAGAAAATGCCCCTCATGGTAGAAAGTACGAGTGGCTTTTGACATGGCAGAAAGTGGGAATGGCAAGGGATGGGGTAGCAATAAATGAGCAGATTTGCCATGGTGGTGTGGAGCAGCGACAATTTAGATCCAAATCCATTGCAAGTGCATTAGATGGGGTATACACAGCAGTGGCTGGTAATTTTCTTTTTGAATGGGGTTTGTAAATGTTTCTCCCGAATATGCTGGATCGACCGGGCATAACAAGGGAACCCAGACCAAGCAAGGCAGGGTCTGGGGTTTTCCTCCCTGAGAACATGTTTTAAATATTGGGTTAAAATCATGCATTTTCAAAAAAAAATTCTGTGAAAAACTTCATAAAAAATCAACGGTATGCAATGGGTTTCGTGGGTAACACATGACAAAATACCGAAGATGAAAGTTATCAACATTGCACAACAGCATTTTCCAGCTCATTTTCAGGATGCCTTTGCACACACTATATGCAAGAATAAAAACATTAAAAAGCATGTTGTCTGTGCCCATACATGTCCATGAAGGCTGCAGCAATATATGGCAGTATTACCATATAAGAAAATACTCTTGTTGACTTTACCAGTACCAAATGCCATGCCACAGAAAGTAAATATGTCAAGACTGGGCGCAACAATGTGGCCCAGATCCATGTGGGAAAACTCGTGCTACCTTCACCCTGGATGCCCGGAAAAAAAATAACATGCTACAGTGAAGAGTTGCCTTGGGTGAAGCCACTGATGTGGGCAAGTACCACATAGACCACTCATAATCATACTGCATTCACCCTTCATGACCAGTACAAATATGCTACATTAAAGAAATATGCCCAGAATGCACCCACCAATGTGGGCCAGTACTACTTAGGAACACGCATTATGCTGCCGTCACTCTTGATGCCAAGTAAAAGAAATGCCATGCCACTGTGAATATGTGTCCAAACTAGACACACCAATTTGTTGTGTCCAATTTGGACAAACATTCACCTCAACAATAAAATACAAATAGTCCTCCTGGCTGCATTCAACCCAACTCCCTTTCTTCACTCAATACGAGGTCTGCTTCCCAGCTGGCACATGCATCCACATTCATCAATGATTATTCATACCGCTTTCACACTCCAATGCACACACATGCATCATCATTCATACAGCATAATGTACTCTTCATTCACTATCACATTCAAAACACACACATGCATCAGCATCCATACAGAATCATTCATGCACATATCATCTCCATATCCCTCTTCCTCGTCCCATTACCTACTTGTAAAATGACCTCACCACGATAGGTAAGTACTGGGATTTGGAAAAGTATGACTATGAGTAAGGAAGGGAACAGGTAAGTAATCACATCCCCTCTTCCTCGTGGGACTAAGGGTAATCAACGTTGCCAGAAAGTAATCCCAGCATTCACACATATGCATAGACATTCACATGTCATCATCTATTTTTTATTCACTGCCAAATTTAGACACACAAATCAGCCTTCCTACGGCCTCATTCTTTCTTCATTCACTGTAAAATTCACACATAAGCATCAGCTATCATATGGCATTATTCCTCCTTCATTCACTCTCAGATTTACACACATGCACCCACACACATCAGCATTCATACAGCATCATTCATTCTTCATTCTCTATCACATTACCTCCGTGTCTGTCTTTTTCAGTCCAGTAATTACTTGCAAAGTAACCTTAACTTACAAGCAAGTGCTCGGGTGAGGAAGAGTATGACTAGGGGTGAATATGATTACTAGAACTCACTTGTGAGGTAAGGTTTCCTCGGAAGTAAGTATTGGGATGAGGAAGAGAAGGACTAGGATTAATGAAGATTACCAGTAAGTAATCCTATCTTTCATAAACATGCGTCAGCATTCATACGGCGTCATTCATTCTGACATTCAAACACGTGCATCAACTTTCAGATGACATTCATTCTTCATTCACTTTCACATTCACCCATGCTGCACACCCAGGCAGATTTGGTACACTCTCACATAAAAAGTGCATCCAAACAGCATACAATCTATCATTCAAGCACCCACTAACAAATACAAACACTTACATACACACACACAAATACTATTTTTTAATTTTCTTACCTGCACGCCGCTCTCGTCCTTGAGATGAAGGCCCTCCGGCTCCCATGCAGCATTAACAGGAACAAGGTAACAGCTATGGCTTTCTTGCTCCTGCTCTATATGCATGGTGAAGCTGGAGTAATTGCGCCCCCTCGTATATTCATGCCTGCAGTACACCTGCCTGCATCCCCAATGGGCATAGCAAGGCTGCAGAATCAAAACACCCCCAACTTGAATGGCTCATTGGGCATGCAAGCTAGATTACTACTGAACTCTTAAAGGATCACCACGTTTCCCTTTGAGAGTTCAGTTAAATCTGCCCATGGAGCGCTCCCTTGCTGTTTGCTGCATCTCGGGGAGCACTCAGTATTTTCACTGGGCTGGCTTTGCTCATCTATAATCGGGCAGGGTTGACAAAACATTGCCTATTATGAATGAGCTGCTGTTGGGTGTACAAAAGAGTAGAAGGTGGTCCAATTTGCCTCGAGGCTAGACAGAGAAGAATGAGGAGTCAGCATCAAGAAGGTGTTTTAGGGTGCATATGATAAGGGCTGTGTGATTTAAATCCACCCAAAGTAAAACAAGTGATTAATTTTGCAATATTTGAGACTAATGAAACAAATGTATCTTCCCTGGATATTTTTTATCGATGAATATAGAACTGATTAAAAATTCGCTGTATACTTTTGTATAATTGTCAGCAAGACAGACACCCTTTATGGCACACACCTAGATGATGTAACATCCAATCAGATGATGTCTTAATTACAATGTTGTTTTTTGTGATAAGACATTGGGCCTCATTACGAGCATGGCAGTAGCCATGCCTGTATGGCAGGCACGGCTACCACCATGCTCGCTACCGGCAACGCCACCCGTGATTGGGCAATAACCGGCCTATTACGAGTTGAATGGGCCAGTAATTGCCCATTCGCGGGTGGCGGTATTGCTGGGCTCCCGATCCCCATTTTGCACAGCAGGGCAGAATGGGGATGGGGAGCATGGATGAGCTGGCACCGTCGATAATGGTGCCAGTCTAATTACGAGTTATGCTTGCGGGTTCCACACAGCCCGCCAGGTAAGACCTGACGGGCTGTCAGGCACCCACGCGCATATCTCATAATTCGGAGAGACGGTATGAATGCTGCCAGTGCCTTACCGGCACTGTTCATACCGTTACCGCCAACATCATAATGAGGCCCATTCTGTTGGCAGATTAGAGATATTGGAATGGGGGCATACATTGGCCCTGCTATGCCCAACACTGTTTGGGTTGGTGAGAATGGGAGCAAGTATGGTTGCGCTCAATTAAACCGTGCAATAAGCATGCCAATATAAGGCTTCAAAACATTGGCTGAACACCTGGAATCATCAAGGTACTCAGTCCATGACTATGCTAGACAACAGAACTGTAAGTGTGCACTTTACCTACAATAGTGTTAACACAAAGGTGACATCTTGTAAGCATACATTGTAGCAGATTTTATGATACGGCACACTCCAGCCAGGGACTTCTTCCACTGACAATGAATGTGGCGCACAATAAAAATGCCTTTTTATTTTTATCTGAACCCTGGGTTCTTTCTTGAGAAGGCCACCAAAAGAAGTGCTATGCAATGTTTTACCTCCATCTAACCATCTGAAGATGTCCTAAATGGAGAAAGGCACCATATTTGAAGTTCTGTTTTCTGAATACTAAAGCTGCACACATGACACCCAAGACTGTTTTGCATGTGTTCTTGATTTCATTTTAAAACATCTCAAAGTTGTGCCCTTCATGGAAACACAGCCTGTTATGCTTTATTTCTGCTGATTACCAGGAATGCATCAATACATTTACAGAACAGCTGATGTACTGGGAAATCACTTGAAAGGAAAATAATTCTTTTTTGCACTCAATACAGCTTTTGTTTCCTCTTAAAATGAACCTTTGCACTCAAAATGCGGCAAAGGAAAGAAATAGTGCAGCTTTTTTCTCTTGCATATGTACATTTTAAAGAAATTCTTTGCAGGCTCCCTTCTGTGTCTGTGAACTAACAGTGTATGCAAAAGCCCTGCCAAAGATAAAGTGAAACCTAATCCTGTAGGCTGCAGACAACTGCATTTGTCAAAGTGAAATGAAAGAAAATAAACACATGTGTAAAAATGTGCTTTTGTAAAACAGGAGAATGTGTTTTAAAGTCAAATGTCAAATGACAGCAGTTGCTTGCACAGAGATATTATGGTATATGTGGGTGGGGGTTCTGCAGTGATATGGCTTCCTAAATGTACATTATATTTATTTTCATCAGAACTGGTGCTTGGAAAGAACTCAGAAGCCAGCAGAAGTGGCTTGGACAGGCAATGACTTCAAGGATGCCCTGCCTCCCAGGGAAGACGTTGCACCCATAAGGGAACATGCGCAAAAGGGCACATGAAATGGACAAGAGCTTGATTATTGATGGTTCTACTAGACTGGCTAGCAAGACTGCCAGCAAATACAAAAGAAGTGACTGGGCCCTGCGTTTGACCCAGAGGTGCAATTTCCTCCAGCATCCTCCCTGAAATAAAGTCAAAGGGCATCATAAAATGTCTTTTTTGCCAGCCAAGCCTGGCAGTGACAGTTTGGCTGTGGGGGGTTGAAGGACCGCCCACACAGTGACTAATCTAGCCCATTAACTTTAAAAACTGTTGCAGTTTAAGACATTTTCTCAGCACTCTGAATGAGTAAGAATTATTATATTATGCTGGTTTCCCATGTAAATGTTTGGTGAATAGAAAGAGGCCATGTGCATCTTTCTAGCACTCTGTGAACTGGAATGGCAGGAAAAATGCATTTGTGGTGGGAATTATAAATGGCACAGACATACAACTTGGTGAAATGATGTGAAATATTAATGGGTATACGTGTAGCCATTTGCAGAATTTTAAGTATGCTGTGCATACAAATGATGTAATTGTGGAAAAAGGGCGATGCAACATCACACAGAGTTGGTGATCAGACTATCCAATTCCCTGTGACATATGGGATCTCCATATCTATTTTCCATGAAGGTGGCTAGTATAAATCTGATGTTTTGATCCACAACTCCTTTTTGTTCATGAAATAGGCTTTTGGGACAATGGAAGTCATAAAGGCACACACATAAAAATATGTCATTTCCCCTGAACCAATCAACCCAGGGGAGGTGGGAGGACTAATAGTCTGGCCTATCCTAGGATAGGACTAATTCTTGGGTACTTTCTCCCAGATTGTAAAATTCTATGATGTCACTTTACCTATAAAAGGGAGAGACAGGGAAACGCCAGGGACAAGCCACTGAAAACCCGACCCCAAGATCCAGGAATGCAGAGATACATCCCACTATCCAGATTCAAAAACCAGATCCAGATGCTGCTGATTCCATCCAGGCAGAACCACCCATCCAGATCCAGGCATGCCAAATAATCCAGGGAGAAAGGAGGAAAAGCAGCTGATCCTATCCAGGAGAGTCCAGCTGTCCACAGTGACCAGACCTTGCCCAGCTGATCCCACCCAGAAGAGCCCAGCTGATCTCAGTGACCATATCTCTTGACCCTGCTGTCCCAGTGACCAGATCCTTGGCACTGCTGTCCAGAAACCTTGCTGGCTGTCCAAATTACCTAAACTCAAGCTTACTTTGTAAGTATCACATCACCCAGTCCCCAAAACTGCATATCCCACTCTCTTACCCTTGCATCCTATTCAAATCCTATTCAAATCCCATACCAAATCCCAAATTGCCAGTATCATCTTTTCACCTTTGCTTAGAGGAATATGTGTTAGTCCATATCTTTTAGCGTATTTCTTTTATAGTTATTTCAGTTATCTGTGTAAGTCCATTTTGAAATACATTAATTAATTTTCCTATAAGGAGGTACGCAGTGGGAGCTGGTTTAAATTTGAAATCAACCCCCTTGCATGCAGTGTCTTTCCTTAATAATACAGTCATTAAAATATAGCCTCAGTAGAACCTGTCATTGTGCAACAAAAAACAAATTTACCCATGTTTTGTGTTTTTCTCTAAATTCCAATTTGCCTTGTTCCCATAAAAAAAAAACAAATATCATTCCATTAAGAATATTCCCTTTCCCTCAGAATCCTGTCTGATATGTTTCTTTGTTTCTCATCGGAAAAACGATTTCCGGTTTTGACAGCTAAGCCCCTTTCTTAGCTGCTTGTCATTTTAAAGCCTGTGTGAAAAACGAGTGGAAATTCTGCCACGTGTGTTTTATTTTCTGCATTCTTTCCTTCCCAAAATTGATTTTCTTACTTTTGTCACGTTGCTTTGGTGCCTTGTTCAGTAGTCTATAAGCTTTCTTGTCCTGATACATTCTGGTTTCACCATCACCATCTTGTGGACAATGCTGGATTTGACTTTTATGGACTTCATTCATTCATGGTGCGTCACCCTTTCTCAACTCTCATGCTGAACTTCTTTTGCATCTTGTACTCATGGTGGCCCTGTATCATGCTGTTCCCATCTTCATCTTGTATCCTGGCTTGCAACATTATGTGTTACTACTGACTTCTGCAATTGTATTCACTCTCCCCTCTTGCTTCTCCACTCTTTTGACTGCTAACTCCCTGTTCTCTCCTCCTTTCCCTTCTTCCTTTTCCTATCTCCTCCCCTTACTTTCTTCTATGCACTTACTCTATCAGAATTGTCCCTGGACCTAGTATGATATCAACCTTGTCCGTCTCCTCCTCCCTCCCCTTACTGGTTTTTTCCTCCCCAACCCCCCTCCAGCACTATCTGAAATGTCATCAGGCCTAATATGAAAGTCGCTTGTTTTGTTCCTCCCCTACCTTTCTGCACCCCTCTCCCTCATCTCTTGGTTTTTTTCCGGCTCTACCAGAAATGTCGTCAGGCCTAGTATGGTAGTCGCCTGTCTTTTTCCATTTCCTTCCCACTCTCCCCCTCCCTTCCTTATCTATGTTTTAGCTCTTGCACTATCTGAAATGTCGTCAAGCCGAGTATGATAGTTAATTTCACATCCTTACTGTTCATGGCATGTAAGAATGTCATTGTTTTTTCCCTTGTTCCCTCCCTTGCCTTGAAGCGCTTTGAAACACACTGTGTATAGGCGCTATATAAATAAACATATCATATCATATCATATCATATCATATCTTAAGTGCAGCCACACACATTTCTGTCATAGCTGTCCTACCAAAACTGTAAACTGAAATACAACTAACAAGTAAAATCGGAGTATGCCATTTTGCTCCTTTTGAAGGTTTTCATTTTCATTTCTGGCCTCCCATCTTGGGGTGGCAGGCTGAATGTTAAATCCGAACTGCTTTCCATCCACAAAGAATGTAGTAAGCAGGTGTTTTGGGGAAGTGTTTCAGGGGGAGTGCCTAACCTGTGTGCTATCTGTTCTTTTGAAGAAAAGTAATTTTGTTTACACTTCTATCAAAGGTGTATGTATCTTATGTTAGGGGTGTGAAATAACTGTATTGTGGGATTTTTGCATGTATACTTCCACACAGTGGTGGCTGCAACCCTAATTTTGATTTGTTTGATTTTCTTTGAATTTGAAAAATTAATAAATATTTCATTGTTACACACCGGCCTGGTTCATTGTCCATTGCGACACACAGTATTTGTTAAGGTGGGTGTGAGACGGATTGATGGCTTTCTCAAGAAAGAACCCAGGGTTCAGATAAAAATAAAAAGGTGTTTTTATTGTGCTCCACGTTCATTGTCAGTGGAAGAAGTCCCTGGCTGGAGTGTGCTGTGTCATAAAAGCCGCTACAACATGCATATTTCTGTTCTAAAATTATTCATCTTACACATATAAAACCTTTAGCTTCCAATATAGTGTAAAATACTAAAGGGCACATCCTCCAACCCTGGAACATTCATTATGATCAATGAATCTCTAAGAGGAGGCACTGCTTCTCTACATTACCAACATGATACACATGCCTACTGGACAATTAGATTGAAAGTGAACACCTGTGGGTGATGAATACAGCACAGGAATATTGTTAAAAGACAAAGAAAAAATCTAACCAAAGTGAACAAGTGGATTTTTTGTGAGTTGCAATAGACAGGAATCTCAGATCAAAATGATCCCTTGAAGAATTGGCTAACATGATGAACAGATTGTGAGAAAGGTGAATAGATTTGAGGCTTGTTTGCTGTCCTTTTGAAGTTAGCAAGCATATTGTATGATATAATTTCACAAAGGAGACTTGTTTGGTACTAGTTTTGTGATATGAAAGCATCGTGTAATGTCCCAACAGATAGCAGCATGCAGATTTGAAAACCCTCTTCATTGCCCATAGAGTCAAACGGAGGGTTGAGCACATCTCTAAGCAGCCCTTTCATTACAACCCAAAGAGAAGCCTCCCTTCTTGGCTTCTGCTAACCTCCAAGAACAGTCCAACTTCAAAAGAAAAGGTATGGAGTCATAATTATCACAGGGATTTGTGCTGATCTCTGCAACAAACTCCCACCTCAACTAAGACTAGAACCTAACCACCTGAAATACAGTACAACTGGGAAAACAATATTACTCCACCAAGCATCTCACCTGAAGGGAACTCTTCCCTACTGTGAAAAACTCGAAGGTTCTCACTCGTTAGTCCCTGGGGATCTGTCATCCAGGTGGTCTGGACATAGTGTCATGATGCCTACCCCCGGGCATCAGGACCAAGGCCCTCAGCTCCGGGAGCAGGCATCCAGACATTTGTTTAAACTCAGCAGCCCAGGCTAGGGGCTGTCTGGGTTCAGTCCTGGCGCCTTAGGTGCCAGGCTCATCATAGAAATCAGTCCATAGGCTCATAGACTTTACTTACCTGATGCAGACCATGCTGCAAAAGAGTACAAACCTACATGAGGTCTGGATGGGACTATTTTGTTACAGGGACTTTTTTTTACTCGGGCATGGCTCTAGGGAACTTCTTACCTGGAACTACTTTGGAGGCTATTTAAACCACACCCGAACAGCAGCACATGCTTCGCGTTATTCTGCATCCAGCAGTGTGACGCTCACCGTGCCTGCAGCCAGCATCCAGTCTTCTGCCACGCCGACGTGCCTGCAGCCAGCATCCGGTCTTCTGCCACGCCTGCCTCGAATCCGGAGATCCTAGAATAAAGAACAAGAAAAGGACAAGGTTGGAAAACAAACTTATTTCAAATTACTCACCTAATTCCGGAACCATTTCATCTCCGGACCTGGAAAGTACATCAGTCCTGCACGCGTCGCTTCGCCAGCTCCAGCACAGCGCCATACTCACCAGTTCTCACAGCATCTTTCGATCTGGCACTGTCTCCATCATTTCTTTGCCGTAATCCGGCACCTAAGGGACACAAGAAAAAACAAGGTGAGCCAAGGGAATCAACAAATACAACCTCTTACCACCATAGATTTACCTGATTTACCACCGGCGGTATTATTCCATAACTCTCCACATTTTCATATGCCGCATCTGTAAAGAGGGAGTAAAACAACACGTTAATGCATGCAATAGTTACCGGACAGCGTTTGGTAACACAGACTCTTACCTGAACGCCAGCAGCAGCTACAAGACCTTCTTCTCACGAACTCAGTTGCAACTTAAGGAAGGAAGGGGACAAGATTGAACATCGGGCACATTGAACTCTTTGAACTTGATACTTACCAATCCCGCCAGGGACTTCAGAGTCAATACTTACCAGAACTCTCCCAACGCCTTCAAACCAGTGAAGTAACTGGTATCTACGTGCCCCTGCAAGGCACGCAGGATGGAGAGCTCATCTTTTACGAACATAAGGTGAGGTTACTAAGGGGATATCGGAGGTGATTAGTGGGGGAGAGCGAGAACAATTGGGAGGCCATCACTAAAACCCACAGGTGGTTAATCCCTGTCTCCACTTGCAGGAAAACTCTTCTTCGGGTCCAGCAGACAAGACTAGGCGGGCCAGCCAAGACAGTCATCTCTGCACTACGCATCACGTTGAAGGAGACCGCAGCTGTCCGGGTACGATCGACACCTCTGTGGGGTCCAGGTGAGCGTAACACATAGCCATCACTATTGGATCCAGTTCCGGGGGGTGGACCAGTGTGGAAGGATCACCTAGATGACGGAGGGGAGTGGAGGTGGGACACCGATGGGTGAGACATGGTATCCCCTTCCTTATGACACCTTTTCCCCATCCTACCCAGTAGCATATTTAGAAACTATATCCCCCTTTTCCAACACCAACTATTTCTCACACTGTGAGTGACAACGGACCAATACCAGAGCCGTTTACCTGACATGTGCCAACAAAAGGGTCAGGCAATTGTCGACAACTACACATACCTGACTGCCCTTTCCCTTCCCTGTAGGGATAAAAGGCGAGGCACAAGAGCAGACTCTGAGCAAGACAGAACGAACAAGGAAGCAGCTATTCCAGGACAGCAGTTCAAACGGAGGAGAAAGGCGGCGAGATCTAAATGGATGTGAAGGAGGGAGTCACCCTTGCTCTTTTCAACACATACCCATTAAAGCCTCTGATAAAGGAAACATAAGTCCAGGAATCACAGCTGGCAAATGGTGTGATGGATGTCAGCGGTACATGGAACTCTCCCACACTGATAGCCAGGGTGTGGAGATGCAGTGCCGTTGTGGTACAGTCCTTGACTCCAGTGGAAAAAGAAACGCCAAAAAGTTCAGCACAGCTGGTGAGTCGGAAAAACCTGATAGTGGGCCAGACTGTGTTAGGCTCAAGGTTGCAGTGGCAACTTTAAGAAGATTAAGATACAGAGGTCTTTTGTGAATTAACTTGGTACCAAAGATAGAGTGGTCCAACACGACGTGGGCGCTCATTCAGAGGTTACTGGCTGGTACCCCTCTCCTAAACAAAGAGACTGTGTTGAACTAAAAGGGCATTGAAACTACAAGTAGCAAGAGGCCATAGGGAAGGCCGATATGAGGAGTCAAGATGGTCATTGAAGGGTCAAGCCAAATCCCTTGTACAATCAAAAGTCCTTCACACGTTGCAGAAGTTTTGGAGATTGTGAAATTGTGAACATGACTGAAGGAATTGTGAAACAGGTGTTTGTGCCCGGCGGAGGGGAAGGCTGTGTGAACTGTGATTTTGTAAATAAACGCGCACTTGCCATAGGCTAACAGAGAGACCCAGCGAGTCCTGATTGCACATCGGAAGTCTTTGTTTAAAATTGGCAAATGCTGTGGAAGGTCTGAGCCTGGATGAGGTGGACCTAACTAAAAAGGTGGTTGTTTAAAAATCCATTGAGACTTTTGAATATTACAAATAATGAGATTTGCAGCAAGTTCCAAGTCAGCAGAACCAGTAGCAGAACAGCCAGCCTGATTACAGCAAGGCCTGGGAGGAGTATTACAAAAAGCAAAGTAGGTGGATCTCCCTTAATCAGCATGTGGTTTTCTATTGAAGCGCCTAGTACTCTTTTCGCAAAGTGTCTTTTGGACACTTGCAATTTTGGTGGAGGGATTAATCTAGTTCTCAAACAATTGTGTTGATGCAGCTTTCCCAGAGCATATATCATTGACAAGCTGGGACCTAACCTCGTGATGAGAAGTCGGCACTTGCAATTGTATTGAGGGTGGGGGTTAGGGGGGTGCTTTGGCACCATGACTGGCATAATGAGCTTCAAATGAGGGCAGTGATGTGGGGACCAGTTTGTGGTGTGACTTAAGTAGCCTGAGTTGGGTTTGGTGATGGGACTTTGCACGGATTAATGGGAGAGTTGCCATTTACAGCTGAATGGGGTGTGTTGTCACGATCTCTTGGAGTTATTGCTGGTGTTGAGAATGCCTTCATTTTTTAAATTTTTTGCTGCCTGTCTCGCCTAGTGTTGGTTGGTAAATACACTCCGTATTACTTTCAAAAAAGGAATTTTTACACCCAGGCATTAGAAGTACACGGTATAGCTTGTTAAAGTAAGCTGTCGATGCAAGTTATATGCATGTAAGCTATAAAGATTGAAGAGGATTAACTTTGATTCAGTTTTATTGGAAATGGTGTTGACTGACAATGTTGGTCCTGATAATGCTTAGTCTTTAGTTTTTGATTGCTGGTGGAGGAGATAATGTTATGTAGAGCTTTGAAAAGGCTCCAAAGTGATCCCGCAGGAAAGACTATTCTTATTTTTACATTGCGGTTTAGTAGCTTCAGCGATTTCCAGCCACTGGCTTTCACTGCTCTTGTCCTCTCCTAGTGCAGTGCACTGTAGTAGTGACTGGTCCAGTGAACCGGAAGAGGATCAAGCAAGGGTGACTTGTGGGGAGCTACTACTGGTAACACCTAGTGTCAAAAAACGGTTAGTGCACTGTTTCAGTTTACTGGAGCTACACCGCCAACTAAGGAATGGGCAGCGTCTAGTTGTGGCAGCTCAGATGGGTGGTTGGCTGTTAGATTTGGGCTTTATCAGAGTTGCAATTTGATCTAGACCTCTGGGTGCAACCACAGGACTCTTGCTCTGTCAGCTGCTGCGGCTTCTGCCTTCAACACAGATCCGCACAGGGATTGCCCCGTTTCCCTAGTCTGGGTTTACCAGTGTTTCCCTTCCATCTGGTGGGCAGAATTCTGGTCTCGAATACCAGGTACAGTTTCCACATAGGAACAGTTCTGGGTGCAGTCATAATCCAGTAAGGCTTCCCCATGAGTACCCTTCTGGTAGGGTGATTCAGTCGGCACAATAAAATAGGCATTTGAGAGCTTAAAAGGTTAACTATGCTCCCACTCTCAGGATTGCATTAATGTATTGCTGCATGCCTTGGATTTATTGTGTAACCCCTCGGATCCAGTATTGACCCTTGGAGCAATCTAAAGCTCCAGGGAATCCTTGTTGGCTAAAGTCCGAAGGTTGACCTCTCCCCCCTCTCCTTTAAGTTAACCCTCCGCACGGCTATCAGGGTAAGGAATACAGCCATATTTCACTTATGCCGGACTTAATTGGCCCTCTGGGGACGCCCACGTTTGGTTCGTGTTGGTTTGCATTGTTTACAAGGATGTTTCACCAGCCGCTTGGCATGTTTAATAGACCGAAACCTGAGTTTACTACAGGCTTCCTTCCGTCCCTCCCTCGAAATCAGCTAACTTTCAGGCAGGCTTTTCCTGTTGCCCCCAACCAGTGGAAATTCACGATCTTCTCCCACACCAATACCTTTCCAAAAGTATGTAAAAACCCTTCTAGTCCCTACGTAATGTATATTTGTAGCAGCAATTACCTTTAACTAATCTTTTTTTTTAAAAAGGGTTTACTTAAATGTTTGCTGTTCGTTGCCCATGCATTAATTTGCACATTATACACATTTGAATTGCTAGATAGCAATTAGAAGCTGTGCATGGAATGCCCATGGATCGGGAAAGTGTTGCCTTCTGTTGTGAGAGGACCCGAGCAGTGTGTTGCATTGCATGAAAAATGAACGGATGACTTATTGTGAATTATTTATTGCCATACTTGATATCTACTTAGACTCATCTTTAACTCAGCCAAACATGTAAATACCACTGTGTCAGCAACAGCGTATACCTTGCTAGGTTGAAACTTGAAAGTGTGCCTAATAGCATTACTCTGGTATAGTTGAATCTAGAAAGTGTGCCTAATATCATCACTGTGCTAAAGTTTAGTCAATATATCTGGGGTGCATGCAAGCGAGCAGATTTTCCATTGGCTATCTAAGATTTGAGCACAAACCGAATCTTGAATAAGAGAAGGGCCTCTGTATCCATAACACGTTGATCTATTGAGGTTCACACCAAACTTCATAAGGAGCCAATTATCCTTAAGAAGAAAGCAGACTCCACGAACCGCCAGTGACGTTCTTGGAAGGTTTGGCACCCTGACTCCGCTGTTTTCCCATCGGACCCCTGTTTTTATCATCGCACAAAGACCGCCTGCAAGGGCACTTTGCCCGTTTTGAGTAGTGGGAACAACTACTCTTGGCTTCTCCTACTTACCCTTGCAAAGAGCCTCTTCTGAAGTGTTCCTAGATCATCCAGTGAACTGACCAGCTCAAACCAAGGGTACCGCACAGGAATGCTGCCATCCCGAGTTAAGAGTTGAGACCCTGGAAATCACTAGCTTGTGGTCCTGGGCCCTCTTCCGCCAAAAAAAATTGTCCTAGCTCCTCTGGGTCGGGATTTACAAGAGAGTGCCACACTGTCAGCATTTGCAGTCCCTGTGTCACCCCACTGTGGCAAACCTTGCTGAAAGTGCCTCCAGTTCTTGTCTACCCTTATCTGAGACAAGCTGCATCAAAACAAACCTTCTTCCTTCTTCAAGGGCTGAGAAAAAGCAAACATCCCGTCACAGATGATTTTCCCGTACCACAGCCACTCAGAGCCAGAGCCTCTTGAAACTGCAGGGTTTACACCAACAGACAAAGTGGGCTAGACTGCCAAAAGTTTGGTACAGACTCTGTTGAGGGTCAGTGAGTACTTTCCTAATTTACCAGTGGACCCTGGCAGATCCATTCACTTGTACGCATGAGTGTCCCCAGCTATTCCGAACTCCGGAAATTGTTCTATCCTCAAGGGTAGTGCTTCTTCTAGGATTAGGAACTTATTCTTCATCACCTCAAGCCCCTTCCTGAACCACTGATGAGAATGCGCCTTTTTCATTTGCACATGACCGCGCGTTGTTAACGCACAACTGTACTTTGAGCCCTAGGCTCCTCTCTTCATAAGGTTGGACTACATAAGTTAGGGATTGTTGATGAAGGATTGCCTAAGCTGACATCTGTGTTGATTTAACCCTTTTGCTGTTAAAGGTTGTGGTTATTTTCTTCCCGCATTATCAGCCTTAGGCTAATCACATTATCATATGTATGTTAGATAGTATATGTACGTGTGTGGTATTGTTTCTTCATAACTGTGGTTTAGTTGTGTTTTGATTATAAACCCTATAATAAATGTATTTTTGATACATCTGTCTAAGAGTCATCTGTTGAGGTTTTCTGTGTGTGCTCATTGTGGTCTTCCGATCACTCTCACCCCTCTTGAGACTTAGTCTTGACTGCCTGCCAAGCTACCATAGATTGGTCTGGTTTGTCTAGAAGGTTCCCCTTTTCAACTAAACTAGGGTACCCTTCTAAACTTCTGCCCACCAGGTCAGAGCTTACAAATCCATCTTAACAGTTAGTAATATTAAGAAGGTACAGTTAAGAAACCTAAACATTTTGTCCTGCTATGACCTGAAAATCACCATCACCACATTGGTGATAAGGGTGTACTGTACAGTGAGGTGCATCATGTCTGTGTTCTATTGTGGTTGGATGTTCCCTGGAACTACTCGCCTGTAACTATGATGAAGACAAATCAATAACAACACCTACACCCTTTATACTACCATGCCCCAAGCATCACCATTGTTGGGTGTCCTGACCCACGTTTGGACTATTATGCTGCAACATTTGGTGCTTTGGGTTTATAAAATCCAAGATGGCGAAAAAGCCCACAGTTGCGCCAGAATCTGGGAAAACCGCGCAATTTGTGCGCACACCAAAATGGTTGCCTAACCTGCCACCCACCAGTGCAAGCATGATGGGCCAGGAATGCCATGAGTGAAATGTGTGCCAAAGGAAAAACAGTGCCGGTTGGCTAAAAAAGCGCTTTAAAATCACCTTTGTTTCCCTGAATGCAAGCTCAAAATGCCTATTTCAAACATTGCAGGATATTCAAAAATCTTACTGAACACCAGCAGACATCTGGCAGAATGAAGTTTTGTGTGCATACAAAATCTGGAAAGATGAAGAGCCCAAAACAATGTTTATAACAAAACTGGCTGAGCTGTGGATGTCAGCAGCTTAACTGAAATTGGATTTAAAATCACTAAAATCAAAATGTTTAAATTAAATGAGTGACCTACTTTTGAGTGTCACATAGTTTGCAACTGTTAAATGTCATAGTTCTGAACTTAGAATCAGCATTCTAGCTGAACGTGTAAAAATATTTGTCCTTGCTTTCCTTTGCTGAAATTCGTTTGCAACCTGACAATCATTCATAGAGCATTGCTAAAGTGATCCTGAACTAATACAAAGTAGCTGTCACCCACCCTGAACCTCTAGAGGGAATTCAAATCATTTTAGCATATTTTTCACGTTTTTGCATACCACAACAAAGTGTATTGCCTCTGTTTAAAACTCCACCTGTTTCCCTCTAAGCTTGCTAGGGGGGAACTGAATTATATTTGATTGCATTCCTGAGAACTGTGTGCTTTCCTTCCATCTCTTTACCTTGCATAAAGGGGGGGGGGTGAATTGTCAAAGAAAAGTGATTACATTGTCTTTTGTTGAAGTCATATCAAGTTTATTTCCTGTACTGCATTTTCATTCATCATTGCATTGTCCTTGAAGCCATAAAAGCATTCTCAGCTACTTTATCCTCTCTATATCACTTCTAAGCCATCAAAAAGAGTGTACCACTGTAACATTATCCATTGTTGATCACTATCATCCTCACAAGTGTGCTATCAAATATTAATTTACTATAAAAGTGTGATAGATATATATTGTTTAATTTTCAAATAAACCTTTTAATTTGCAAAACCAACCTACTTCTTGGCTCAGTGGGGTCAGGGGGATTCTAAGAGAGGGGTGTTATATAAGGGTTGTCATCCAGAGTAAACGAACTGGACATAAAAATACATCAATAAGGGCTTCCATCAGCATCCCAGACTAGGCATTGACTTAGCTGTAGTGTTGAATTGAAGTCGCTTACACCATTATTATAGACTCGACTAGTGAAGAGAGAAACTATGTTGTTTTGTAATTGGGAGCAGAGCAGGACATCCATCAACAACTTAACATATAACATTCATCAAGTTATTTGTGAGTTTAGAAAACCAAGTTTCTAGCAATGTGAGCATGCTTCCGTAGTATTCAGGTCATTTTCAGTGACAGCAGCCAAGCATTTGGAAGCAAATTGAGGAAGTAGGCTGAAGGATGCATGGGAAAAAAACAGACTGATCCCAGAAATTCTCTGAGCGTGTAATGCTAGATCATCAAGTGGACCCTCTGGTTTAATTGCCTCTGTGGATGAGTGGGGCATGTGCCAAGTGAGACCTGAAGTTAGCGGAGTTGGGGGGCACAGTGGCCAGTGGATTTTAGGGCTGGATTGGGCTAAGCTGGAAGGCTAAGCAGTGATCTGAGATGTTGGTTGAGGTGGCCTTTTGATGGGCTTGAGTTGAGTGTATGCTTGTGGTCCAGTTGACCTTGGCGATGCTTAGAATGGAAAACACAAATGTGTGAGTGTGTTACATGGTGTAAATTCAAACATTCATCTAAGTCCTGTAGTGGGCTGGGGTGCTGCCGATCTGACTAGTGGTACAAGTTCTTCACCACCGTTGGACCCAATTGGAGAATTCAAAGAAAAAAGAAGACCCGCTGCAATAAGCAGGCTTCATTGCGCTTGTGTAAAAAGCCAGGAAAGCATTCACTTCTGCAGAAAGGGCACCTTCCAAGGTGCTTCAGGAACACAGGAAACATAAAAGCAATTGAAAGATGAACTGTAAAGAGTAGTCAGAATGGAATACGTAGTGTTGCCAATGTGAGATTGCATGAACACAATGTCATGGCTTTACATAATATTGTGTGGTTAAGTGCAGCATGAAACACTATGCTAATGTAGGCTGACTGCATATTGATGTGTTGCAGATGGAAAATTGTAAGTGGTATATTGTCCCCACATGTTTAAGCATTTTAGATTGGGGCCTGTTGAAAGGAGGGTCCCAGGAATGCCCCTCCTCACCCAAATGAGTATGAAAGGATGGAGGGCCACTGGCTGACATGTACACGAAAAGGTATCCTCTCAGTCAGCCATTCAGACCTAATTCAGTGCTTATCTTTAAAGGTATAGGGGACACAACAGAGGTTGTGGATGGGAATACCCTAATGGACAGTCTCGATTAAGCACCAAGAAGCCATTATGTTGATGTCATTAGTGACACCACAACATAACAGCATTAGTCATAAAGCACACTCACTGTCCTGCTCCAAATTGAACGAACACCCATTCACATACATCAGTTCTATAGCTAGAAGATGGACACATATACATACTGTCAAAGTTTATTTGTATTTTTCTCATTAGCCAAATGCAGTAACGCAGAAATGCAAGGAAACAAGAGATGCAGAGCAAAAGTGATCAAAGCAAAACTACAATACTGTCAGAAAGAATTGTAATACACAGGACAGCAAAACCTACAACAGTGAGATGGATGCAGCAATTTCTGTGGTTCTGCAATGAATGCAGGACATGGGTCTTTGGTAGAGCACTTCCACCAGGCCTCTATTGAGTGCTCTGCAGGAAGCACAGAAGGTACCCAAGATTATATGATGGACAACAGAAATGACTGAGGCATTCAATGAGCTGAAGGAAGCTATATGCATAGCTCCAGTGTTAGGAATCCCAGACTACAAAAAAAATTATCTTTGTTCTCACACTGCGATGGGGTAGTGATGACAGCAGTTCTGACACAGAAGACAAGCTTGGGGCACAAGACATGAACATATTACAGTGGGAAGCTTGACTTAGTAATGAGAGGATGCTATCCTTGCGAACAAGCTTTGGCTGCTGCCACATTTGCAGTGGATGCATCAGCAAATATTACTGTGTGGTGCAGCACCACTCTTTACGTGGAGCATGCCCTCTTTGCAATACTAGAGAAATCAAAGAACACACTGACAATACAGAAAGCATCAGGGTATGAGGTGTTACCCTTCACCGAGGGTAGTGAGGTACAGACTCAATAACCCAGTGACTTTTCTCACCAACATTTTACAGGACAGTCACTATGCACATGACTGCACCAAGAACATACAGGAAACCTGTGAGGAAGAGGTCAGTGTGTGATTGCCATCACACTAATTAGCAGAGGCAGTAGAACTAGAGGCCTTAATGTTGGCATTTGAGCACAGCAGAAGGAAGGAGGTGACAATGTATTCAGTTTCCGCATACGTGACGTCCACAGTACACTCATGACTGTCATGATGGATGAAGAGGGGCTTCAGGAGGCCTGACAGGTCCCCAGTACATCATGCACTTCTGTTGGGCAGGATAGTAGAAGTCATACAGTATCCTGCGAAAATAGCCATAGTGAAATGCCAAGCGCAAACGCAGGGGGAGGACCCCATCTCAAGGGGAAGTGAAGCAGCAGATGCGGAAGCAAAGTGTTCTGCCTATTTTGGAGAGCTCCTAGAAATGGAGGCTTCATCACATGCCTGTGACTATTCAAGGACAATGATTCTAAAAGAGGGGTACAATGTATTGTCTACAACACAAATAATGGAACTGCAGGGAGCTGCACCCAGGGTGGAACAAGACCTATTGACTAGCAACGGTTGTACGGTATTGCCAACAGATGCCCTATGGCGGCAGAACAACAGAGGAAAGGTGGTCATGCCGCACACATTGTTGCACACAGCAATGAATCAGTTGCATTATCCAACACACCCAGGGAAGGAGGTGCTTGCCACCCATATTGGAGAAACATTGCTCTGTCCAAATTTGGCAGAACATGTGGCTGAATGTATGACCAACTACCTAGTGCCCAATTTACTGCAGGACATACATTGAGAGTTTTGAGAGGAACCATACCTCGCCCAGTGGGTCCATTTCAACACATCCACAACACCTCCACATGTTGATATGATCCAAGTGTGCCAAGGACACTGCTATATGAAGTGGTGGTATGCTGATTCCCTTGGTGGATTGATGCAGCCCCCTGTTCCCACCCTGACACATCATCTGTGTGAGATCCTACAGTCTGACAATGGCCCTCGCTTCGCCAATGAGATGTTGAAGCATAGCCCAACGCTGCTGGGCATTCAACAAAAATGTTCCTGTGCTTATCACATGCAAGCAAACGGAATGCATGAACACCTCAATGGCCTTTTTGAAGGAAAGCATTGCAAAAACCAAAAAGAGTGAAGAAAATTGGCTCCACTGCTTACCCTTAGCATTATTTGCATTGCGCAATAAGCCCGGGTCGAACCACCATTTAACCCCACACTAGGTGGTGAACGGACGGCACATTCATCTAACCCTGGCTCCTCCCACTAGGGCAATAAAAGACGCAGAGAGTAGTGCAACTGTGCTAGGCCAGGAAAAGTATGATTGTTAGATCCTTGCTTGCTAGTGCCTCTTTAATCTCTCGCCTGATACAACGGCACCAGGGAGGACCTGAAGCCAGCTGAGAAAACAACAGTGTCAACAACCCAAAGGACTTGTTGGGAGCACCGCCTGTATTTCCTGGGGATACGGTCCTCTTGCGGAATTCTGTTCATCGATGGGACACAGCCAGATTCACCAGCCTTTATACTGTTGAAGTTGTGACTTTGGAGGGGAGGTCGTTTTGGAACCACCTCACAGATATAAAGCCCTACAAGCTGTGGCCGCACCTGGCAACGAGATTGACATGGCCAACGATCATCAGCAAGAGGAACAACCACATAATTCAGAACTTTCACCGCCGAGAGGAGGACACCCATTGGTTACTTGCTCAAGGGCAGCAGGGTTAGGGCAAGGACTTCCAGCACATCCAGAGTGAGGATACACTGTCTGTTTGTTATTTTATTCTGTACATACATTCTTAATGAAAGTGTGACTGTGATATTTCATGATTGTTCATGTTCCCCAATGATTTAAAATCTGATACCTTATGGGGCAATTTGTCCACTTTATTAGCAGGTCCAATAGATTTCGAGCATGTCCCCCTGGTAGATATTACCATGTTTTCTTAGCATATTTGGCCTAGGCTTTCTGTAAGACACCTGATGGTATTCTCCCGAGTAGACCTCGAGAATCCCTTATTCAGGTGGCCAGGGAAGGGCTGGCGCTCTCAGGCCCCATCCCTGGGGGTGGACGAGTGAGGAAGGATCACCTGAGTAGGGGAACCCGGGGTTATGCTCTGACTTATCATTTTGTGAACACTTCTTTCTTTTCTGGTGAACATTATACCACACTCTGTTTTGTAATTTAGTAATAAAAATTGTCAATATTTTTATTTTTTTGTATATGACCTTTTTATTGGACAAGACATCACTAGGACTGCCTTATTATTATTTGATGCTCATAATTTGCTCCCATTTTAGATTTAGTTTTCGATTAGGCGTTTATCTCACCCATTATAAAGTTCACTGAACACCCTTGATTTGTGATTACTTGTGTCTGTCTTTACTGTTGCCCCCATGAGTTCCTTACATTACCCACAACTTGAACGAGGAAACCCATCAGTTCTTGCAGTCCTCAGAAACCCTAGAGTTACAACTGTGTGGGAGCAGTTTTTCATCTTTGCCATGAATGACTACATGATCCAGAAGGATCAAAACTAATATAACACTAACAAAGTAATGCTCAGTTTTTGCGCATTTCAGACGTGCAACTGATATCTTCAAGCTGCACAAGGATCCAGCAGCCCAGGTAAAAATGGGTGAAATAATAAAAAATGTGCTTATTTTGTCATATCTCTTATTTCCGAGTGGGGTCTTTGTATTCATATTATGGCGAATATCGCTTGTGTCTAGTGAAACTGCTGTATCATCTACTAACATTAAGATGTATTTCAGTGGAGCTTTGGCAGGGAAGTGGTGATTCTCTGTTTACCAGTCCCTCTATTTGTCATCGCCGTCTCGGCAGTGTTTTGCAGTGAGGAGGAGGTCACTGGTTTTTCACTGGTCTTTCTTTCTTTTTCTTACCTCCGATCCGGCAAACATTCAGTCTAAAGAGCAACCGAAGTAAATACTTTTGGAGTGCGCTTTCAGTTCAGTTCGAACTTTTAATAGAAGCAGCGATATAGCAGTGTTATAATTAACACTGACCTCAAACTCTGCTACCTAAAAGCATGTTGAAGCCCTACAATCTGCGAAGTATGTCTATGGGCGAAGTTCCAAGTGCAAATTCTCAGCTCTTAATGATGCCCTTTAACCCCCACCAAATATAAAGGAAGGGGGCTCTTCATTTAGGCCCTATAAGAATGGGAGGGGTGATTTTTCATCTACAGAGTTTCTTTGCAAAAGATCTACAAGAGCCGACAACCTCTGGTCTTACAACTAATCTGGGGTCCCGGCAATCACAACTACAGCTTCCACGCCGATTAATCCTTTGGTAAACAATGTTCTTACCTCAAACTTGAATTATACCTTAACAGCTACTACAATAAAAACCACAAATGGGAACTTTTTTCCATCTGCTCCTGAAGGGAGCCCATCTGGCTCCCCTTCTTCCCCTTTAGAGGTCGATCAAGGTACCCCTTACTGACCCGCCCACACTGTGGATTGGTGTACTGAAATCCAGTCCCCTGAATTGGAGGTTAGGGAATAGGGAGTTCCACCAATTCCTATAGACTCTTCTTATGAACTAAAGGGCAGAGGCAGGGGGAGTTTGAGATATGAGCCCCCCCCTCCGAACCATAGGGATACATTGGTTTAAGACATCTCTCCGGCTGTTATGAAAGGCCCGGACTTAGGATCCACCTCAATAGTGCCCCTAAACTTCGTGTTGTGCTCCTTGGTTAAGGTTTTTTTTAAATCTTAAAATTAGAAGTTCAACAGCATACTGGAATTCTGTGGAAATTACAAAAGAACTTGAATTGAGCGACACATCAATGGTTGACCTACAAATGGCATTGAATGACTCCAAGGGTGAAACTGCTACCCTCTTGACCTCAATATCAGAGAAGCAATTGAGGAATATAGATCTACTAACTAGTCAATATGCCGATCTAAAAGATGAGATGATCAAATTGACTCTGAAAATGGATGAAGTTTTAATGGTGGGTTCTTTGAACGGTTACAAGAATTGTGTGTAGCCAACTATTTTAGAGCATGAAGAAGTTCCTATTGCTGCAGAGGTGATTGTAACCATAGAATAAACCTCTGATGAGGATAAAGATGAGAGGAGGAGGGGCAAGAAACCAAATGGGAAAACAAGGAAACAGAGGAAGAGGCAAAATAAGGCCCTGAAAGGCTCCGCTAAGAGGGAAGCTCAGAATCAAATGAAGCAACACAAAAAAAAGGTGTTACCTCGAATGGTGCCACAAAAAATCTGAATAGACCGATCTTAGAGGCCCCTAACAAAGTGGAGTCTAAAGGCACTGACCAAAAGGGGGGTAAAAAACAGAAAAGGTTAGTGGAAGATAAGGAAGCAAACATAAACTCCAGAGGAATTATCCCGCAAGTACCAAAGTCTACTGTACCCTGACAACCACCAAGGAAAATTGCCCCAAACTTTCTGAATTTAAAAAAGCAAGCAAAGACATTTCTATCAGACAAGAAAATTGCCCCAAATTTCTTGAATAGTTTTAAACTGGAAAAGCCCCCCAAGAATCAAGATCGAGGTTCTGATGGTAAGAAGATTCCCTTCCATTCTTCCATTAAGCCAAACGGAAGCCGCTGAAAGGGGAAATACTAGTGTTTCTACTGCACAAGTCTCGACAATGGCTAAGAGTCACAATCTTTCAACTCATAATCAGTTGAATCAAGATTCGTACTCAGGCCTTACAGTTTTCCTTTCTAATAAATCAAAGGATACCATAAAGGGCTTCCCCTTAAATCGCTCAAGGGTATTAAGGGAAATGAGTACCATCCCTGCCTTAAAATGTCACTCCACAGCAGACATACAGCAACTGAGCTTCCCTCTACACTTGGAGATAAATACTACAGAGCTTTGCATGAACTCAAGATTGTCTTTTGAAACTATCCTGGGAGCAAAGGAAGACTGGATAACAAGAGGGTTTCAAATATCCACTATGCTTTCACACGAAGACAAACAAGATTCTTCTCAAGCGATGAATAAAGTAACCCCTTGAGCCTAGTCGACTTGGGGCAAATGATCAATGTCTCTCCCAACTATTTGGGAAATATCTCAAGTCTTTCTTAAGTTGGGAATACCAGAGCAGAAGCTCTAGTCACGGATGTAGTAAGATGCTTATCCTGGAACTCAAGAGGTTTTAACTCTTTTTCTGAGTACTTTGGCTTCTGATGTTTTGAATGCGGATGGTTTTTCTGTATATCAGCAGATGGCAACAAGAGGTTTAAAAGGGTGTCCTAATGGAGGTCTTCTCGCTATGTGTAGCAATTTGATCAACCCGTTTCTCAGATGATGAGTTGATTATTATGTGCATAAAGACAACAGTGAATAGTGTTTCAGAAAAAGAAATACATGATGGAGGTTATGCATGGCACACTTTTATGTCAGATTGGGAGCTGAGGATGCTCAATGGCAACATCCAGGTCGATCTTCCCAGTAGACACACCTGACAGAGAGGGTCATCATTATCGAGGATTGATTATATTGTTACCTCCAATAACATTTTTAACAATTGTATTGAATTCTTAATAACAGAGGGAAATAGAGACAACCACTGTATGCTTGAGGCAACCCTTTCCTATGCACAGTGTATACAATCTCTCTATTATTCCCAGGAAGTGACTTTAAATTCTGCTGGTTATCATCTGACGCGGTTTGAAAAGGGTGGGTGTATTCTCACCAATAACCTAGAAATAGTAACTAAGGACTCTTCGTAGCAGCAACTTGAAATATACTTTGAACCTTCTCAGTTTAGTGAATTCCTATGGGATTTAAATCCTCTCCTGTCCAGCCCTAACATTCCGAGTAGATCCCATAAATGCTCTTTCGATTCAACAATCTATCAAAAGAAAAACCTTAAAAGATTGCAAAGGTCATTATAAAAAGAGAACCATACGGGATCCTAAAACTCTCAAAGCTGAAATAAGATCTTTAAATAATAGCCTTAGAAAGTGATTGAGATCTTATACGTTCTTGCAGAGGCAGGAAGAGGCAGAAAGAGGGGGAGGTAATGCTGACGGCAGTTTGTGCGAAAAATTCTAGAAATGTCTGGTCCATTGTTGGGTCATTAAAGGTTCCAGCTAGTCATTCCCAAAACACTGTTATTCAGGAGAGTACCTGGATTGACCACTTCTCTGCGCTATATAGCTCCATTGACTCACAGGATTTTATATTAGAATTAACGTCAAATTGGTTCTAGAATTATAGATGTGAGGACATTGAAAAGCTAATAAGAAAATCTTCTATCTCTAGGGCCACTGGTCCTAACGGACTGAGCAATGCAGTTCTCAAATTAAACCCTGAACTCTGTTTGGTCCAAAGTCCTTAAAATCTTGTTTGACTATATAATTCTTAGTAAAATCATCCCTGAGTCATGGAGGAATTCCATCATAACCCCCATTTACAAAAAAGGTGATTGTTTGTCCCCTTTGAATTATCAGTCCATCTCGCTCCTTGATGGCAATGGCAAGATTATTTCGGCATTATACTGGGGGAGCTGGAGAAGTGGGCAGAGGAAGCAGGTATTATCCCTAGGCAACAGACAGCCTTCAGGAGAAGACGGTCTACCAATCTTAATACTCTGATCCTGAGCTGTTTCAGTTCAGAATCTCACATAAAAGGAGTGACCCCTTTATTTGGAGTCTAAGTGGATCTCACCCAGGCTTTCGATACCATTAATAGAAATAGGCTTTGGTTTAAATTCAAATCATGTGGACTCAGAGATAATCTGTGGTCTATTCTGATAGAGTTATACTTAAAGTCACCATTAAGAAATTGTTTGTCCAAATCAGGGGTCCTCTCCGAGTGCATCAAAATATAAAGAAGGGTGCATCAAGGTTACCTGATTGCGCCCTTTCTTTTCATTTTATATATGTCAGATCTTTCACAATGGTTGAAGAAGAGCGGTCTGGTGGGTCCTGAATTGGGTGATACAAAAATCAACTGGTTAGCATATGCTGATGACATTGTAGTCTTTGACTACACACAAGTCAGTCTGCAATGCTTACCATCTGCCCTCTCTGAGTACGCCAAGGAAAATTACTTAAAAATCAATCCGAACAAGTAAAAAATTATTGTCTTCAAACATCCATTAAGAAAGCTGAAATCATTTGTTTGGCAATTGGACAACTCTCCGATTCCTGTCTCTAAAAAGGTTACCTATTTGGGCTCTAAGATAACAGCTTTTCCCACCATGGCTGATCTCCTCTGATCCATAGACCTGAATGTAACTAATTTGGTAGCGCAAATGAAGAAAATTCACCTTTAGTATTGTAAATTCTCATTGTTCCCTCTCCTAAAGTTCTATATTGATAAGGTGGTACCAGTGATCACATTTGTTATGGAATGTAATATCTTGCCCTTTGATATCGACTGGAGTAAGATAGAAAGTAAAATATGGAAAAAACATCTGGGACTGCCTAACTGTGTTCCGATCTCCTGTATAAGGTTTGAGCTTGGTCTCCTCTCTTTGGGGGCATGGTTGGAGTGGAAATGGGTCTCGATTTAAAGGCTCATTTTAGACCCTAAAAAATCATCTCTGTATGAGGAAGTGGCAGTAGCCATGTTGAACTCAACTTCTATCTTTTTGAACAAACTGAGACTAAGATGCAATGAATTGTTGGTTGCTTCGGACACTGACACTGATACTCTTGCCACAAATCCGCTGAAAACGGAGGAAGCATTGCATCGCATGGACTGGATTAGGACCATAGTGAAAATTAGGTTATGTAAACTTTCGACGTCACCACACCTTATTGACAAACCTAGATCATGTGTTCCTCAATACCTAATGACATTTCTGGACTCTGTAGTATGGATGGACTTCTTGAGACTAAGACTCAATCTTTTACCACCTTTGGAAATTCTACATGTCCCGTTCTGGACATCTATCTGACAGATATTTGTGATAAATACGAAGCAAATGTAATACAAACTATTCATCATCTACTGTTAGAATGCTCTGGAACCTGGCCTCTCAGATTATAAAGATTCCAGAGATTTGTTCATGACACCCACTTGCTTGTATCGGATATGTTTTGGGACAGGTTGATCTCAGGAACTGAAGTTTTTCTTACTTTAGAGGTGGCCTCCCTTCTCAAAGATGTTAATCTCACTGTTAACAAGGGGGCCCAGTCTACTTGTTGTCTGGTAGACAATTGATAATTGTTTATTCCTGATTGCCTTTTTTGTGTTTTTATCTCTTTTTTCTTTTTCTTTTCTGTTTGGTTCTTTCTCTATTTCCGTCCATTTCTTATTTTGTTATGCAAGAAAAGAAATTGTATATTGTATAATTGAATTTTGATTTTAGACTGTGAACTGTGTAAAATGTCAAGCTTTTTTTGCTAATGTACATTAAATAAAATAAATAAAAACAACTAACATTACGATGACCCCAGCAGGTGGAACAACCATGGCAGATGGACAGTAGAGGACTGACAACATGGTAAGAAGAGGTAAGTGCAGTGCTGACACATACATGATGGGAGTGGATCTATATCTCACTGACACTACTACAGTGTCCAATATCATGTGGTAAATGCACATGACCAATGTAGGTAAGGAGAAACCACTGAGGAGAGCTGTTATGTCTGTTCATTAATCCCCTATGCCATGAGTGCCTCCAGAACGTTCATGGCAACTGAAATACCAGCAGCAAGAGCCTAATGCCTGATGTAACAACTCGAGCAAGATTTCAAGGGAAAACAGCAGCATTGACATGGGTTTCACAGGCAACCTCCCCATACCAAGATAGTTACATAAAGACTCTTGACATGATGAACAATTATTGGTAGTTGGACCAAGCAATACAATATATAACTGACAGACCACAGCAAGGTGCACAAAAACGATTACACTGAAAGAGCTTCCCTGCCTGAGGAGGCGGGTGAAGGAAAGAGATGGAGAGCCAGGACGCTGGGAAAGACCACAGATGCTTGTGTATGGCCCATTATACACAGAAGAAGGAGGAAAGTCGGAGTAGTAGGGAGCAAATCACACACCCTAGTACAATCACAAGTGAATACATTACAAGTTGAGAATGATAAGTGCCTGAAGGAATGGGATGCTAGTGCTAAGCTGCTCATTTGAGTAGGGGATGAAGCTGGACCAATGCCCGTAATACCCTTGAAGAAACCAGCATTGTGCTACAAGAATGAGGGAGAAGTAAAAGTGGGAGATAACACAGAATATCGGTAAAGAGAAAAGCATGCAGCTATGAAGATAGGCAATGCAGTACTGATGGATCATTACTGGCCGTGTGGATCCAAGGCATACAAGAAGCTGCCACCCAAAAGGGGAGGAGTTTGCTTGTTGTTACACATCAATATGCCATCACTGGTAGTGCCCCGAAAGGATATAAAGCTTGATGACTTCACAAAGATGGACACTAATACAAGGAAGAAGAGGTCTGTAGGAGTAGGAGAAAAGCGAAGGAAAAAACGGTCAGTGCAAGTGAGTAAAGTGAAAAGAGACAACTATTTCTCATCCGAGTCATAAAAATCCATAGATGATGTACCAGCTGAACATAGGTTATTCAGCAGGACGGAAATGGTCTTTGTGTCAGTGGTTCCAGCAGTTCAGACATAGTGAACCCTTATTGTCCTTTTAATTAAGGTAACACATCATATGATGGACAGGATGCAGAATACATTGCATCAATAAGACCAACTCAGGAAGTTGGGAAATTGTCTGTTTAATTTTCAATTATCTAAAACAGTGAGTTACACAGCACGGTCTCAAATTATTTCCTAAAAACACAGTACTTTTATAGCAAAAGCTCATCATACACGATGTCATACTACATGGCAAGCTAAGAAAACCTATGGGGCATTGTATTAGGACTAAGAGGAGTATTTAAGTATGCTTTATTATAAGGGATTAGACTATTATTGGGTCTCTACAGAGAGGTAGGCAACTTATGCCCTCCCTTAGTGCAAGTCATCACAGTTATTAGAAAAATTATACATCTTTGGCTCTCAAACTACAATGCCCTTTTTTATGTGGCCCTCTACAATTGGTTGGCATGCTTGTACCGTTCTTGAACATTCGATTCTCTAGCAGCACATAAACTGGTACCCTAGGTGCTGGTAGAAAGACTTTACCGTATCTTCCCAGCTTCAGAATACAGTCATATCCAGTTTGAGGCACTCTGCTTAGCAAAGCCCAATCTCTTTTGTCAACATCATGAATTGCACAAGCCATTTCAAATGCTTCAATCCATTGGAGGATATCAGAACCCTCTGAAAACACACCAACCAAATCATTCATAAACTTAGTTGCTGGGGACCTGACACTCTCACTGTTCACCGTCGGACGTTCGACGACCCGTGAATCCTGCCTTAAAGGGAGGGCACTCAAGAAGGGCCGTCGATTCCCCGACACCGAACGCCAAGTTCTCTGACACCTCTTGACGATCCGTGGCTCCCGCCTGAAAGGGAGGCACTCAAGAAGGATCGGTCGACGCATCGTCGGAGAACTCTACTCCAACAGGTACATTGGGGGGGGGTAAAACCTTAACAGGAAGAAGTGAGACTATTGAACATATGGACTGGGCTTGTGCGATATATCTTATTTTACAGGTTGCCCAGGTGGGGGGATCTTCACACAGAACTGTGTCTAGGTAACGGGGCCAGCATTCTGCCTATTGTTTCAACCATCTTACATTCCTGCCTATCTCTATTGCTGTTTTCCTCGTTATTAATCTATGTGACATTTTAACCGTACAGTTGATGCACTTTAATGAGATTTGATAACATTAGTGGTACCACTTTAGAATTGTATATATTTATCATTATTGACTTCCGAGTACAAAGTGCGTTATTGTGATCGTGTACATACCTTTGAATATTGATTATATAAAGATTGTGTTTTCAGTAATGCAGTGTGTGGACATTCCTTTGTGGGGGTTTGGGGACTACACTGTACTTAAGAACCAGCCTGCATCACCTCCTGAGAAGCTAGGCCTTGATTGCTCGTCCATTGCTACCTTATAGAGAATCTTGGCTGGAGTCTTCTGCGCCTCTCCTCTACCATATAGAGAGCAGAAGTACAGCCACCCCCTACCAGTCTTTACACTGGTGGCAGCGGTGGGATGCTTTTGGTTTTAAGAATCAGTGTATAACCGTGCCCCTTACAAAATATCTGCACTTTATTAGATTAAGGTTTGGGTGTGTACAAAATAATTGCATTACAAGCAATGGAGTCTATTGCGAATGGTAAATTGACTCGGATGAGCTTAGAGGCTCTCCAGAGTGCTTGTGAAGCCAGGGAGTTAGACTTTGTGGATAAGTCTAGGGCTGAGCTGATAGCTGCCATGGTGGACTACCAGACCGATGGTGAAACTCTTGATGAGGGGGGGAATGAAACCAATGAGGACTCTGCCCCTGGGGTTTCTACTGAATCTGTTTCTGGGAATGCCGCTGTTCCTGCTGCCTCTGTTCCGAACCCCAGCAATTCCTTGGAACTTGAGTTATTAAGGATGAAATTGGCCTTTGAATATCGCAATTTGGAAATAGATGCAGAACTTAAGAAAGAGAAGTTGGCTCAACAAGTTGAACTCAAGAATAAGGATCTTGAACTCAAAGACGAGGACACTGAATGTCAGAGAATCCAGCTAGAGAAAGCTCGAGTGGAGACTTCAGCGAAACCCAGTGAGAGTGTCAGGTCCCCAGCAACTAAGTTTATGAATGATTTGGTTGGTGTGTTTTCAGAGGGTTCTGATATCCTCCAATGGATTGAAGCATTTGAAATGGCTTGTGCAATTCATGATGTTGACAAAAGAGATTGGGCTAAGTGTTTGCTAAGCAGAGTGCCTCAAACTGGATATGACTGTATTCTGAAGCTGAGTGTGGAAGAAAGGGGTCAGTATGAGTGTATGAAATCTGCTTTGATTGCCAAGTTTGGCAAGACGCCTACCCAATACATTAAAAGGTTCAGGGAAATTAAGAAAAGAGAGAATGTGTCTTGGGTTGACTGGGTGAGTGCTGCGCACATGAATATGATGGGGTGGATTGATGGTTACAAGTTGAAAACTTTTTTTTGAATTGTCCCACCTGTTGTTTTTTGAGCATTTCTCTGAAGCCTGTTCACCGGAGCTGTGTCTGTATGTTGCTGACTAGAACATTTTGGATCCCTTTAAGCTGGCTATTTTGGCTGACAAGTGGGTCTCCCACCGGGTGTCCCCTAAGGACTCCAGTGGGAAGGACAAGGACAAAGAAAAGGCGGCCTCTCAGAAAGCTGAGGAGTCCCAAAAGCAGTAACAGTCGAATAAACCTAAACCCTCCTCTCCTAAAACCCAAAAATCTAGTGGGTATAAGTCATCTGTTGGTGGGAATAAGAGTAGTGGTCCACCTGCTGCAAAGCAGGCTCCCGGTGGTTCCAGTACCGTACCCCGCACTCCCGGCACTTGTTGGGACTGTGGGGCTCTGGATCCCAAAAGGGGTGACTCCAAGTGTAAAGGTAAGGCACTCGGAGTACAGGCTGTCAGCCTGACATACCCTTACCCCATGTCTGAGGTGAAGGCCACTGTCCTCCCCTCCTCTACAGGAATCACTTTTGGTGCTCCCATAGAGATTTCCTTAGTGTCCCTTGGGGCCTGGGACCAGTACGCGGAAGTACTGGCGACTATCCCACAGGACACCCGTAGATTTTTGAGAAGTGTCCTCCTGAACGGCCAGCCTTCTTCTGGTCTGAGAGACACTGGGGCAAGCATGACAGTGGTGGACAGGACCCTGCTCAAGCCAGAGGACTATGTAGATGCTCCTCTGAGAACCACCAGGTTAGCTGTTGGGCCTCCCAAATTATCTCCTGTAGCCCGAGTCACTCTCGTAATTGGAGACAAGACAGCAAAACTTCCTGTCCTGGTTCAGGACAACGTCCCTGCTAACATTCTGTTAGGTAACGATCTAGTCGAGTTGGGATTGATCGCGGATGGTCTTCCCATGACTGCTGCTGCGGTCACTAGGTCACAGGTGACACCGGGACAGGCAGTGAGTCAGGTACCCGAGCCGAAGGCGCGGCCTAAGGCACGACGAAGGAAGAGCAAGAAGGCCACCTCTGTGGAGGGAGCTCCTTCTCTTCCTGCTGTTCCTACAGCACCCATTGGGATCCATGCTCCGGAAGGGCTGGGTCCAGTGGTAAACCCCGTCTCAACTCCTGTGGGAGAAGAGCCAGAAGACTCTCCTGTGGGAGAGGTTCTCAACCCAGAGGATCATCCCGATCTTCAATGCTTGTTAGCTGAAGGGGGACCCTCCCGGGCAGACTTCTGTAAAGGACAGAGAGAGTGTCCCTCTCTCTCGAGTCTGAGGAAACAGGCCCTGTCCCAGGCATGAGGAGACATGCCTAGGACTTTACAGATTTATTGGGAGGGTGAGCTCCTTGTTAGTGAGCATACTAAGCCTGAACCTGGTGCCCTCAAGAGGTTGGTGGTACCCCAGGTTTACAGGCCCTTCCTACTGCAGTTGGCGCATGAGGTGCCCTTGGCTGATCATCTTGGTACCACAAAGACTAAGCAGAGGCTCTCTGCCCATTTCTACTGCCCTCGGATGGGAGTAGAGGTGGAGTCCCACAGCAGGACCTGCCCAACTTTTCAGTTGTCTGGCAAAACTGGAGGCAGTGTCATCGCCCCACTGCAGCCATTGCCAGAGGTTGGCACACCGTTTGAGAGGGTGGGCATTGACATCGTAGGTCCCCTTGACACTCCCACGTCAGGTGGACATCGATTCATCCTGGTTTTGGTAGATCATGCCACCAGGTACCTTGAGGCTATACCCCTTCGGACTCTTTCTGCCAAGGTGGTTGCCCAGGCCCTCCTGGGCATTTTCACCCGTGTTGGATTCCCCAAGGAGGTTGTCTCTGACCGAGGATCCAACTTCATGTATAGTTACATGAAAACCATGTCGAAAGAGTGCGGGGTATCCTACAAGTTCTCCACTTCTTAACACCCCCAGACCAATGGTCTGGTTGAGAGATTTAATAAAACTCTCAAGGGCATGCTAGGTGCTTTGGAAGAGCCCCTAAGGAGGAAATTGGATCTCCTCCTGCCATGCCTGCTGTTTGCTTACAGAGAGGTACCTCAAGAGGGTGTTGGTTTCAGCCCCTTTGAGTTACTCTTTGGACATCCTGTGAGGGGGCCCCTCGCCTTGATCAGAGAAGGTTTGGAAGACACCCTCCCGGTCCCGCCAAGCAAGTGGGGGACTATGTGTTAAGCCTCAGACGGAGGATGACACAGATGATGGGTCAAGCAACTGCAAATCTCAAGGCCAGCCAGGAATTGAACAAATACTGGCATGACCTTAAAGCATCGCAAGTGGATTGGACTCCGAGACAGGAGGTCCTTGTGATGGAGCCTACCAAGCCTCGGGCATTGGCAGATAAATGGACTGGACCCTTCTGGATAATCTCCAAGATGGGCGAGGTCAGTTATCTGGTCGACATGGGAATCCCAGGGGTAGCCCCTCAGGTATTCCATGTTAATAGGCTCAAGCCTTTCCACTGGTGAGCAGAAGTCTCATGTCTCTTGCTGGCTTCAGAGCAAGAAGAGGATGAGAGTGAGCCCCTTCCTGATTTGCTGCTTAGCAACCCTCAGGATGGCTCAGTGGAGGGAGTGCAGCTCTCTCCAGATTCGACAACCGAGCAGCAGAGGGCCTGCAGGACTTTGCTCCAGCAGTATGCCTCTCTATTTTCGCTGACGCCAGGCCTTACACCGTGGTGTAAGCACAAGATTGACACTGGTGACAGCGTGCCTGTCAAGAGCAGGAGCTACCGAATGTCAGATACGGTTAAGAACCACATCCAGGCTGAGGTCACCAAGATGTTGGATCTGGGTGTTATTGAACCCTCAACCAGTCCCTGGTCCAGTCCAGTGGTCCTTGTCACCAAGGCAAGTTCCCAGACAGGTACCAAGGATTGGAGGTTTTGTGTGGACTACCGAGGAGTCAATGCTGTCACCAAAACTGACGCGCACCCATTGCCCAGGGCTGATGAGCTTGTGGACACCATAGGTGCTGCCAAATTTGTAAGCACCTTTGACCTCACCTCAGGCTATTGGCAAATAGCTCTGACGGACCATGCCAAGAAAAAGACGGCGTTCTCAACACCCGAGGGACTCTACCAGTTTAGGGTCATGCCTTTTGGGTTGAAAAATGCCCCTGCCACCTTCCAGAGATTGGTCAATCATGCTCTCAGTGGGCTGGAAGCCTTTTGTGTGGCTTATTTAGACGACATTGCCGTCTACAGTTCCACTTGCGAAGAGCACTTGACACATCTGGGTAGAGTGTTGCAGGCCTTAAAAAGGGCTAACCTCACTATCAAGGCCACCAAGTGCCAGATAGCTCAGGGGAAAGTCACGTATCTTGGTCATGCGGTAGGAGGGGGTCAAATCCAACCTCTCCCCAGTAAGGTACAGGATGTACAGGACTTTGAGACTCCCACTACTCAAACCAAGGTGAGAGCCTTTTTGGGCCTCACCGGGTATTATCGCAATTTCATGGCAGACTATGGAACCATAGCTGCACAACTGACAGCTCTGACTTCACCCAAACAGCCGAGGAAGGTTAATTGGACTGAAGACTGTCAGAGGGCCTTTGATGGCTTGAAAGAAAGTCTGTATCGAGCACCCGTGTTGTGTGCACCTGACTACAGCCGACCCTTTATCGTCCAGACGGATGCCTGCGACACCGGAATTGGAGCTGTCTTGTCCCAGTTAGATGACAAAGGGAGAGAACATCCTATCATATTCATCAGTAGACAACTCAAGGGTAGAGAACTTTGGTGGGCTACTCTTGAAAAGGAATGTTTTAGTATAGTTTGGAGCCTTAGGCATTTTAGGCCCTACCTTACGGGGCCTACCTTCAAGGTCCAAACAGATCAAAAGCCCCTGAAGTGGCTTATCCAGATGAAGGGTGAGAACCCGAAACTGCTCAGGTGGACCATTAGCCTGCAAGGGATAGACTTCACCATAGAGCACAGACCAGGGAAGAGACACGATAATGCAGGTGGCCTTTCCAGAAGGTATGTTGACCGCCTGGATGAGGGTGTCTATCCCATGGAAGATTAGGCACCCTCCACCTCACTCTGGTGTGAGAGAGGATATGGATGACGCTAAGGATTCTAGCTGAAGAAGAGTAGGGGATTGTGTCAGGTGGGAATTGTATAGACAGAGGCAGAGATGTGAGAGAGATTTTGGCAGGGTAGAAGAGCACCTCAGTTGTGGTAGAGTTTAACATCTGAGAGTGCAAATCCATCCAATATTTAATGGCAGAGAGGCAGTTGGAAATGTTGATAGAGAGATCAGAGAAGAGTTCAGGAAAAGAGTAGAAGATGTGGGTGTCATTCACTTAGAGTCGCTCTTTCTTTTCATCACAAAAGAATGTGCTTTAGGTAAGAAATCAAATTTGACAGAAGCAGTGAGCTTCTTGCAATGGGGTACATTTTAGGGACATTCTAAACAGGTTGTGGAGGGGAGTAAATGGAACAATCACTGGGGACGATACATAAGTGGACATACATAAAGGACAACTAATATTGGACATTTTTAAGTCCAGGTAGGTGGTACAGCCAGCTGTGCTCAGGATGTGACCATGATGGGTGAAGTGCTAGAGTGGAGGCAGAGGAAGTGAGGGAGGGAGGCGGGTTAGAAGTGAGGGGAAAATGTTAGCTTTCAGCAAATAAGAGGTAGGTTAAGATGGTAACTCAGAGGAGAGGACCTAGTTTTTTAGTTTGATTTTGAAAAAAATACATGTCTATTGTTTCTTGGATGTCCAGGGGAAGAGAATTCCATGCAAGTGGAGCCAGAAGAGAGAAGGAGCCGAAGCAAGAGGAAGCACAGAGGGGGCAAGAAGCAACAAGGGTGCACAAGGAGGCAGAGCGGAGATTATGAGAAGGCTTGCAGAGTTGGATAGAGGGAGACAGCTACAGTATGCCTTACCATGGATAGATTTGTGAATCAGGATAAGACATTTAAATCTGGCCCTGATTTGCATCGTTGGCCACCCAGCCTGATGATGGTACAAGGAAGTAGGTGTGAAATGAGGAAGTTCAAAGAGAGTCCTGGTAGTGAAGTTAATGATCTTGTCGAGAGGACAGAAAGCATAGTTGGGGAGACCAAAGAGGATGCTGGCACAGTAGTTCAGTTAAGAGAAGACAAGAATGGTTAACAGATGCTTGGCAGTGTTAAACTGTAGGAGGTGTCTGATTTTCCTAATATTTAGGAGGTTGAGTCAAGCTGCTGTTCCAGGTTTGGAGATGAAAGTAGAGATGGTGTGAGAGGGGTAATGGATTACGTTAAGGATTCTAGCTGAAGAAGAGTAGGGGATTGTGTCAGGTGGGAATTGTATAGACAGAGGCAGAGATGTGAGAGAGATTTTGGCAGGGTAGAAGAGCACCTCAGCTGTGGTAGAGTTCAACATCTGAGAGTGCAAATCCATCCAATATTTAATGGCAGAGAGGCAGTTGGAAATGTTGATAGAGAGATCGGAGAAGAGTTCAGGAAAAGAGTAGAAGATGTGGGTGTCATTCACTTAGAGTTGGTTTGAGAACCTCAAGGAGGAGATTAGTGCCCCAAGAGCAGAGTTGTAGAGTGTAAAGAGGAGCAGAACCAAGACCGGGCCTTGTGGAACACCAACATTAAGAGGAGTGAGATGACAGGTACACTGCCTATGTTTAATGTGAGAGTTGCTGAAAGGTTGTACTGCTTCGTCAAGTGTGACACATATGAATCAACTGTTTTCAGAGCTTTTGCACCAACAAATCCTTTGCATAGGTGCCTGACACAATGGAACATTGTCACATTCAAAACCCCCAGGCTCCAACGTGTCAAAAATATAATTAAGCCAACAGAAGAACATAGAATGGGCTAAAAAATCAGTGTTGAATATATGAACATTAAATGAATATTGCCATGGTTTCAAATGTTATACAAAGAACACACTGCACCTTTGTATTCTCTGTATTCAAAATGAAACTTTAATGTAACAGTGCACATATTACTTCACAGACTGTCTCATTTTAATATTATACAGAACAGTTTAAGTATTCAAATCAATGATGTTGAACTGAGTACAAGTTGAATCATGTGAACCTAAGTTCAAATCCAAACCACCACCCTCCATGTTTGAGAGATGTTCTACAATACATTTTTGTAAAACAATTGTAAAATGCACCCAGAAATGGGCCCTCTTGCAGAGAAGGTAGAGATCATTATTTGAGCTGAACAGATGTTCATATTAATGGCCAACTTCAAAGTGGGATGCATTCATTAGTACTCACAGCTTGTCCATGTCATTCTGCATATCTTGCCAGTTGGCTGGTGATATGTGACTAACAAACCTTTCAAGGACCATTGAAATCTTCCATCCAACGCTGTCTGAAACAACTTACGAACACTTGCTGAAATTTAGTGGAGCACTGAGGCCCCCTAGTGTAAGCACAGGGCATGTTAATCGTATGCATCTCTCAGGACAATTTAAATAAGCACCATTAACCATATGCAAAAGTTAATAGTATTAATAACTCTGGAATTTGGAGATGTAGGAACATGAACCTTAGGGTCTTTCGACAAACAGGAAGACCTTTTTAATTCGAGAATAAATTCACATTTGATACCTTAATCCAAAATTATTAAAATGAGAACCCATCAAAAAGGTATAAAGAAATATTCCACATAATTGTTTGACACCTAGATGTGCACCTGTAAGCACAACTTCCAAAATCTTGATTTCATTGAATTAGCATACAGCTGTTAGGAATTATACAGAAAAACAGAATATAATTCAGCCGTGCTAGACCCCCATCCATGTTGCGTATGTCAGAACTATAGACAGTGTAAAGACTGGTAGGGGGTGTCTGTACTTCTGCTCTCTATATGGTAGAGGAGAGGTACAGAAGACCTCAGCCAAGATTCTCTATAAGGTAGCAATGGACGAGCAATAAAGGCCTAGCTTCTCAGGAGGTGATGCGGGCTGGTTCTTAAGTACAGTGTAGTCCCCGAACCCCCACAAAGGAATGTCCACACACCGTATTACTGAAAACACAGTTTTTATATAATCAATATTCAAAGGTATGTACACGATCACAATAACAAACTTTGTACTCAGAAGTCAACAATGATAAATATATACAATTCTAAAGTGGTACCACTAATGTTATCGAATCTCATTGAAGTGCATCAACTGTACGGTTAAAATGTCACACAGATTAATAACGAGGAAACCAGCAATAGAGATAGGCAGGAACGTATGATGGTTGAAACAATAGGCAGAATGCTGGCCCCGTTACCTAGACACAGTTCTGTGTGGAGATCCCCCATCCTGGGCAACCTGTAAAATAAGATATATCGCACAAGCCCAGTCCATATGTTCAATAGTCTCACTTCTTCCTATTAAGGTTTTATCCCGCCCAATGTACCTGGTGGAGTAGAGTTCTCCGACGATGCGTCAACCGATCCTTCTTGAGTGCCTCCCTTTCAGGTGGGAGCCACGGATCGTCGAGAGGTGTCGGGGAACTTGGCGTTCGGTGTCGGGGAATCGACGGCCCTTCTTGAGTGCCCTCCCTTTAAGGCAGGAGTCACGGGTCATCGAACGTCCGACGGTAAACAGGGTGAACTATGGCAGGGAAGTGGCAGCTTCGTTCCTAGCGGTGCTTGTCGACGACAGAGCATTGGCGTCCTGCAAGGAAGAGGCATGCGGGGCACCTCGGTGACGATAGTTCTGGACCGCAAAGAGATGATGAAGAGCTGTGGCCCAGCAAGGGCGTCAAGTCGTCTGCGTCTCTGTGGTCTGTGGAAACCCACCAGTGGATGCTACTCACCGCGTTGACGGTCAGGCCTTCTCCAGCGGGAGACAAGCAGATGACGATGCAGGCGAGATAGTCAGATAATCAATGGAAGTTCTTAGGCAAACGGGAGCACGGCGGCTCCGGTCAGTGGCGGACAACCTTGGAGTTCCGCAGCAGTCCCCGTAACCGGTCGGCAGCCTGTCAAAGGTCTGTCTACCAGGGAGCATTAGCAAAGATCAGCTGTGCACGATGGTCCCTCATAGCTCGGGAAGAGGGCGCCTTACCAGGTCCTCTCTGGGTCAGTCCTTGGAAACACAGCAGCTTTCAGATTGCGAAGGAGAGCAACAGCAATTCTTCTCATACAGCAGGGCTTCAAGGTCAAGCGTCAGTTACTCCAGTTACTCATCGTAGTGGACTTCAGCTTCTGAACACGATTCCTAGCAGTGAGAGGTCCCCAGATATACTGTTGATCTCCCATTCATTCCGCTGGGTCACACTCAAGCATCCAATCACGACTATGGGCATTCATGCAGGCAGGCAGCCAATCAGGCACACAAGGTATTTAGGCCATTCACTTCTCTCCAGACACTCATAACAAGTTATGTGTATTGGGACAAGTACCGAGCCATTTAACACTCTAAGCTTCATTCATACCGGTTTCGGGCAGGGTTGTCTCAGTCATTGTGCCAACCACCAGATACTAGACACCCACAACAGAGAATGCATATTCGTCACACACTCTATTCACCCAGGTCCCACCCACAGGAGGTACCCACAACATGCATCACCGGGAAGGCTCCAGATAGTCTGGCAGGGCTTTCACAACAACACCATATATGGAATTTCCACCCCAAAGCCAGTCAGGGGGAAGGGACAGAGTCAGGGCTTCCCAGGACTTTGGGAAAACAAGGTAATTGGTAATAGAAAGCAAGAGGCCACAGGGGCCATCTTGTTTTCCATCAGGAATCAACTGTTCCCAATGGCAGGGCCGGGGTATCCCAAAATGGAGGATACTCCGTGCACCTGTCAAATTCAGCATGGAGCTGCCACCAGCCCATACCGTGCTCTGCGGGCCAGCCACAGGTGCCCAAAACCATACAGTAGGGGCACAGGGTTGTATCCCCACCCATGGGTGCCATAAGCGTATCCCACGGGTCCGTTCACCAAACCAAAAGAGAGAGAGCTGCACTGCCAGGAGTCCCACATGAACTCCTGCGCGGAAAACTATAGAAATTGTTATAAGCCATTAAAGAATAGGGGTGGGCATTTTAGGGAGTGTCTGATTATTAAACACAACAATGAAAGGATTTGACCAATGAAAATATGCAGCATCCTAACAACACTGGGTGTACCATGTGTTGATTATAAAATGGGCTGCAGAAAGATAATGAGGGATTATTATTATGGATTGATTGATGAGAGACACCATCTGGGGAGCCAGGATTCCATATGGGCTGCTGAAAGGATGGCTCTTATTCTAAGGCGATGAGTCCGACCCATATGGGAGCCTGTGCAGATCAGCTTGGGGGCATTGTCGATGGAGAGATTCCAATCTGAGAGGGTGCAGATTTATTTCCAAAATTGGAAACATCATTTGAAGTGTGTTTATGAATCCCCAATGCAAATTCAAATTTCCCTTCAGCCCTTTACATGCTATATCCCCAGAATGTGTGGTCTGGAGCACTAGGGGATGCTAGTTTCTAATAAAACACATGCGAATGGTTAGATAAAATGCACTGTGCACGTCATTATAATGGAGTGAAACGTGAGATTTAATTTCAGGAAAACGGATTGAATTTTGTGCTGAGTATGCACTCACTTCTGCGAAATCTGAGCACAGTTTTGCTTTTTGTACATTAATTCCTATTGATTTGAACACGCCGGTTTCCAGGTACATCGTTGAATATTTACACTATGGAATAATCATGACGTTTCATAGCCTGACAGAGAATTATTGATAATTTGCAGCCCGTGGAGACTGTAGATATTTGCAAAAGGCACCTTAAAGGAACACTTTCTATTTTCATGAAAATAAAATTGAATATAAATCCCAGACAACCCCTTATTCTGAATCTCACGGGGGCACTCATTGGTGAAGTGAGAGGTGATGAGTACTTTTATCTTTTTAATACAATCTGAGAAGCATTCTGCTAGATTGGTGTTAGTGCACTGGAATTGATTGCATGCTTAATTGGTGACAATGTTTGCCTAACCTGGGGCAACTGGAGGGGCTTGGTATAATTCACTAGGAGCGCGCTTGCAATGTCACACTCATACAAAGATACCTCAGTACTATATTTACATTGGGATGAGTGGGGCATGCAAATGTTCCCTGATAACAGTACTGGTTGGTGATATTGGTGAAGTAAAGGTCGTTTACATTATAGACGAATGTAAACATGTCTGCACTTTATTAACATGCATTTTAAACCAAAAATTATTTGAATCAAATGGTTGGTAAGCAGCAGAGTTACAATTAGAATGCTCTATTGTTACTCAGAATTCTAGTTATATTTGAGCTGGACTACATGGATGAATGCATGTGAATAATGTTGAAATTCATGCATGCAGAAAGGGAATGTTCATTTCCGTGTGCAAGCTGCCTGAATTGAGTAACATTAAGGTGATACTCTTGGGACTACCTCTGCATTTACTTTACTTTAAACAATAAAAACAAATATCAGAACAGACAAAAGCAACATATTTCTCAGCCTCATAAATTGTGGGGTGGGATGGAATGTCAGGGACCATTATTTCTAGCTTTCCCCACTTGACGAGAATGTATTAAAGATAAATAACACTCGATATTTTAGGAGGACAAGGGTGATGTACTCAGTGCGTGCTTGATTTTGTGTGTGCATAAGCTGTTCTCTTTTGTGTTTGAAATGTACAAGATGGTGCAAGGCAATGCACACCATGTTTTGTTGTATTTGTGATACATAAGGAGTCTATGTTGCCAGAGTGGTACACTAAGTGTTGCATATGTGATGCATGATGAGATAAATCGAGGTGCTCAATTTGGAGTATTGCATTACAGTACTCAAGCTGGATGGTTTTTAATTCATGTGTGAGGCACTGTGGGGTGCAAGTGAGTTGGAGATGCATAGTCTGGCACATATACTATTGTTATTTATGTAGTGCACTGGATGGTTTTAGCTTTAGAGGCTATGACTCCTTTCTTTCGGTAATTGTATAAAACAAGAGGGATGTGTGGCATGCACCTGTCACCTGTATGGGTGTTCACAGAATGTAGTTTGATGATGTGAGGATGCTGGTGTTTCTAACATTGATGGCCAGGTGTACATGAGTGTTCTCTGAATGTCATTTGGGTGTTGGTGGGCACAAGAGGTGGATGGACCTGTGGGTGTTCTATGAATGAATTTACCTGTAATCGTGAAACTGGGACTATACAAGAATTTGGTGACACTGAGTTCCTACTGGGGCTGCTATATTGGGTGTACTCTTAGCTATCCAAACTGGAAGTATGCATTGGTTCTCATGCTGAAAGTTTACTGGGTTTGTCATTTAATGATATTCCAGAATTTGCCTGTGCTCTACTCTAGCACCTTGAAGTATCTCATGTGATAGATGGAATTACCAATAATGAACTCAGACCCAAATAAACAGACACACTCAAACAATATGGCAAATAACTACTTTATTATCAGCATAAAAATAAACTAGGGCAATATGGCGAATAACGGGCAGTTATTCACGCACTCACACCCAAGTGTGATTATACAAAGGTTTTATACCTCGATATGCATCATCTATGATGTCATACTACGTGGGAAACTAAAACCTATTGAAAGGAGGGATTGTTAAAGGGAGCATATGTACCTATGGTATATATAAGTGTTAATAACTTCAATGGCTGGCCCTTATCTGGTGGGCACGCTTTGATTCCCCTATTAATATGTATAATACTGATTATAGCAGAATAATGACAGCGGGTTGGTCTTTGCAACATTGTATAGCATATTTCTACATTGACCCTCTGATTGGTTGACATGCTTTCCCAGCCTTGCCATCATAGCCGCTCTAGCCATATTATGTTTTCCTCTGCAGCAGGCTTCTGTAAGTCTCATCTACCTTGCATTATGGTGTATATACATTTATATACATTATACATTATATATACATTTGTGATGTCATCGTTGATGTCCTGGGTGTTAGTCTTAGCAGTGCACAGTGGTGGCACAAGTTATGGTTGCTTAGCTTACCATAACTGGCGAATTTCAAGGGTTTTTCGGTTTTACTTCGAACCATAACGTCCCGTTAACAACGTTTTTTCAGTGAATTCTATAGGTTTTTAGTAGGGCAACTTAACCATAACTTCCCTTTAACAATGTTTTTTTTTACTGAATTTGATAGATTTTTAGTTGCGCAACTTAACCATAATGTCTTTACTGAAGTTCATAGGTTTCTAGTAGTGGCACGTAACCATGATGTAAACTAACATCTGACTTCATTGCACACCTTCTGGAGAATGCCACATGACCATATGCTGGCGCACAGCACGGTGACATGTCAGAGAATCCGAACACACTTAACAATAAGATCTATGGCTCGTGGACAGTGTGGAACTAAATTTTTTTACTGATGTAGGAACTTGCAACTTTAACATTTCCCTTGCACAGCTCCAACACCTATTTGTACTCAGCCATTAACAATTTAGTACACAGTACATACTTTTAGCAAAAGTACTATTTATCTGAAAACGACATGAGCTAAGGCCCTCCCTCTTCCCCAAGAAACAGCACCACTGCAGTAATGAAGCAGCATGAGAAACACTGCCCCTACCTTTCAAATAACACACGCACAACATTTTCCCCCGTCCACCTAGGCCTCTATATTACTGTTTCGTGCCTCTTTACTCATTTCCGTCCGCAACTTTCCTTCTTAGCTGTCTTTCCAAAAAAATTAAGCCATCCGTAAACAAATTAAATGTTCCTTTAAGAACCACCTTTCACAGTTTAAAAATATAAATTTAACAAAATCCATAGACTCCATCTACTTTATATTTCTCAGTAAAGTACATAGACGCAATAAGATTTCCCAACATTTCCATTTGCAGTTTATGTTATGCTAATGGGAATATTGTAGCGTTCGTCCTCCGTTCCAGGGACTGGAACAGTGAATAAAGAGCCAGCAGGCCAAGTTATCAGCCCAATCAAAGCGAGAGTGCATAACGCGATTTTTGGATCATTCCCCCCCCTTCGACCCATAAAATGGGGGATGAATGCCATTAACAATCTAGATTTCCAAAGCAGTAACCTGTGCTACTAAAAAGGAGGATTTTTCATCCTAATCCGGGATGCCTGTGGTGTCCCGGATTAGAAAACAAAATCCTTTTCCAAGATGCCCACCATAGAAAGGGAAGGCGGCTGTTCCATACAGGGCCCCTCTTCACTTTCCATGGCACCCTGCAAAAAGCAAAAAGGAAACCCTGTTAACATATTACCACAAGCACTTTTTTCTTCCGTTTCAAATGTATCCTAATGTCGAACAGCTTTACCACAAAGCCAGTCCCAGGTGGACATGGCCACTTTAATCCTATCTTTTCTCCCTTCTGGTCATGGCCAGTAGCCACATTGTGCAGATCATGACCTTATACCGTGACCCCGACATTCTGCCTACTCCCCATGGATACAGCCTACCCCTCAGTCAGTAAACATATACCGCTATGTTTTTTAACTACATTATAACACTTGTCTAACACGAAAACACTCCCACATCGGGTCACATAACCAACCCTAATGATATTCTACACCTTTTTTGGATGACGTTCCTCTCCAGCGTAGCCAAATGCACCCATAAGCACCTACGTGCCGTGATGCAGAACCTGAAAATGAACACACAGACGTACAACATAGCACATCACATTTTGAAATAATAAACTAGTTTTTAAAAGAAAATATTAACATTTTAGAATTTGTAAAGTACTTTTATTTCACAATAAACTATCAGAGACCATCAGACTATTCACATTTTCAATCAAATAGTAACTTTGTTTCTTCGGTCGTCATCGAAAATGTTAATCGTGAGGCACACGTTGTTCTTTTCTCATACAAAGTATTCATTTTCGATAAAGCAACCGCTTCGTTTGCACAGTGATTTGCAAGACGTCGGCATGAACTTCGGCCTAGACCACCATAAAAGATGTTATGTTACTCCTAATGGCCACTGCAGCATATGGACGAATGGGTCATGCGTGATTGTCCCACAAAACAGTGCCGGTTAGGCAGCCGGTCACGAGTACGTGCATCTGGCGTGCAAAAAATCCATCACTTGGCATCTGGAATCCATGGCAATCACAGTAGGCAGGATGGAGCTGTTCGGAAAACATAACAGAAAATATGTATCAATACCCAACCATTGGCAAACAATTTAAAAAAAGACAAAAAGAATGTGGAAACTGATACACAAATCGATGTGGTCATACATGACATTATAAAGAAATATTAGCGTTGAAAATGAGTGAATCTAGTGATAGCCTACAAACTCCGAGAATCTACACTCTCCATAACTAAAATAAAATGACAACTGCACAGAAAGATAGTACTTCAGTTACATTGCCAAAATTAATGTTCAGGTAATAAAAAATTAAATTTCGTGATTTCAAAAAAGACAAAAAGAACGTGGAAACTGAGACATAAATCGATGTGGTCATACATCACATTTTAAAGAAATATTAGCATTGAACATGGGTAAATCTAGTGATAGCCTACAAACGCCGAGAATCTGCACTCTTCATAAGTAAAAAAAAAATGACAACTACACAGAAAGATAGTACTTCAGTTATATTGCCAAAATCAATGTTCTGGTAATAAAAAATTAAATCTTGTTCCGGTGTAGAGTCGTCAAAAGTAAACTTACACGATATTCACCATCTCCATTGTCTTTGTGAATCTCAGGCAGCAGTGTACTTGCACCAAATAATCTTCTTGAACTGATATTACATGTGCCTTACAAACGTTTTGAATACTTAACCTTATCAAATGGTATTTTTTGCAAACTTTCACTCCCTACATTCTTACAAAATTTTCCCTTTCGTTCAAGGTCAAAAAACAATTGACCCTTATGGGTTCAGTCGAATGTGTGGGCCTACTGAGCTCGCAACCAAAAAAGCAAAGCAAGTGACCTTCACTCAGAATACAAATACATTCTGACTTTGCAACAACATGTCTCAATGCATTCATGAGAACTGGTACTCCCATACACTTGTAGACCCGCTGTTTCCATCAAACAGTGCAGATGGCTGCCTCAGATTTCAAACTTTAGGACGCCAGTCTGACTGCAATATTATTTTATATACATTGAAACACAGACACAGTAATTCTTCGCCTGTACTTAATGGACACTATATTGAGCAGCAACTTCCAATTTACCGTATGACTTTGGTGACAAGAAAACACCACTTTTTGACTTCCTGCGGCCACATCCCATCCCAGGCTCATTAACCCTCACCTTCCGAGAAAGTATTTCATAAGTTTAACAAGTGCAATGTTGTGTTGTTTTATATGTGTTAGCGGCGATGTCCGCGTACACCAAAACACAAAAGAAAGATTGCGGGCGCAGCAAAACAATCTGACGCACTTCACGCTGTTCAACATCCAATCAGTGAACGGTCACATGTCCATGGATATGACGCTATGGATTAGCAAATCGGTATCTTGTGCGCGGAGCGAACAGGGAAATGTGACCGCGGAGCGGACATAGATATCACAAATTTTTTGAGACGTACTTTTTGGTCGTTTCAAAGAAAACTACTGGACGGATTGGCCCCAAATTTACAAAAGCACGCTTTTGGGACCAAGCTCCTGCTCCTGCCGCAAATTTGGTGAAAATCCGTCCAGCGGTTTGGGCTGTAGGCGTTTACAAAGTTTTTCCCCCATTCAGTCTATGGGAAGAAAAGACGTGTTGGGACCCCACCACAACTTTTACCCCCCTGGACCAAACATCACCAAAATTCAAAGTGGCCCATATACATTTTTTGCAAAGTTTGGTGAGGATTCGTCCAGGGGGAGCGAAGTTATAAGCTGCCCAAAAAGTGCTCTTCCTATGGAAATAGCAACTTAACCATAACTACACAGCCACGAGTGTGGCTGTGTAATATCAGTGAAAAAGATTGTTAAAGAGATGTTATGATTAAGTTGCGCTTCTAAAAACCTATCAAATTCAGTGCAAAAACTTTTTTAAAGGGACATTATAGTTGCACTAATAACAGCTTATCCATATTATGGTTACAAGTGAAACCAAAAAACCCAAGAAGTTTACCAGTTATGGTAAGCTAAGCAACCATAACTATTGCCACCACTGTGCACTGCCAGGACTAACACCCATGGCATCAAATATGACATCAGAAATGTCATTTATGACATCACTGATGACATCACATGTGCATTTACTTTGCATGAAAAGTCTGTACAAGGGATTCTTATTATAATGTTGGCACAAAACTGTCAGGAGTCATTGGAAGGAATATCATGAACTATGTAGTTTATTAATCAATGCATTGCTATAAACACAATTGTATTATGTAATTCTTTGCAGCATAGGAACCTACTCATGTAGAAACATATTTATTTTGTGCCACATACACCATAGAGGTGCAATTTTCATAATCTTGACATGTTGGATAGTAAATGGTGGCGCGAGTTATGGTTGCTTAGCTTACCATAACTGGCGAATTTCTGGGGTTTTCTGGTTTTACTTGAAACCATAATATGGATGGGTTGTTATTTGTGCAAAGTAACTATAATGTCCCTTTAAAAAAGTGTTTGCACTGAATTTGATTGGTTTTTAGTAGCACAACTTAACCATAACGTACCTTTAACAACATTTTTTCATTGAATTTGATAGGTTTTTAATAGGGTAACTTAACCATAACAACCCTTTAACAAAGTGTTTTCTCTGAATTTCATAGGGTTTTACCAGAATACCCTTAATTTGTATAGATATACCATACAACATACCGAACCCCCTGTCCCCATGCTGATAGCCCCGGAGTCCCTGAACTATGTGTCAGTTCGCAGACATCGGGTAGCATCCAAACTGCTCAAAAGGTCAGGGGTTCTTTTACATTGTTGTACCATGCAGCAAAGACACTGAACATATACAAACAGCACCACATACGTGAATTACAATGAAAAATACAATAGGTTTACAAACTCTGTACTTATGAAAGAAACAGAACTAATGCACAGGGTATTCACCATAATGGAATGTACCAACAAGAGAAATAACATCTGCTTCCAACAACATTACCTCAAGTGCTGCTTTACATAGAAACGAAGAAGGAACTGTTAGCGGAAGAACTGCAAAGTACTGAGAGCAGAACTGCACTACTACGTGATCAGTACACTAACTTGTTTCCTACATTTGCATAGTTCACTGTACAACAGTAGAAAAAATGATTTGGTTGACTGGAAGAGAATTTCCCTCATGACGAAATGAGTGGATATAGTAACCCCATTGGTAAACAACACAGTCTGAAAAGTAAGACAGTTAATACATATTGCTTTAGACACACCTAACAGATATTTTTTTCTTTAACAGTACATACTGGAAATGAAGAAAATGCACCACAAGCAGCACCTCTTCCACAATGGCATATGCACCAAGAAAATGAAACAGACTCTGTAAATGAAAAACTAGACAGCCTGGATGCAAACAATGAACAATTGCAAAACAATTTTGCCAGCTTGAAAGATTTTGTATAATGACATATTATGGAAAAAATAAAATACCACTTCCCCATCTGAACCTGTACCCCTTTACCCTTTCCCAGCTAACCATCCCCACAAATTCCCTGTGAAGAGAGACGTTACGATGAGACCTCAATCCCTTCCTTCCCTGATGCCCAACTTGTACAAAACCCAAAAGCCCCTGTAAATCTCTCCATTTCTGCTATCCCTACTGTCTACGTATGTGTGTAAATAAAGGTTTATATGTATACTGTTGCTGTGTGTGTGTGTGCGTGTGTGTGTCTGTGTGTGTGTCTGTGTGTGTGTTTTCCTTTTTTTTAAAATCCCGTTATGAGTCCGTGGAGTGTGGTACTGTCCGGGATGCCCGCAATGAATCCAAATGGAGGTGTCGTACGGACACCGCACCTGTCCGGCCTGTCCGCAATCAAAATGGAGGTGTCCATAGGATGCCACGCCTGTCCTCATGTCTGCAAACTTGTGACGCACATTTAATTAGTTGTGGGAGCCCACACCGGTCCGAGCGTGCATAGCTCATCCTCTGTGTCCTGGTAACACTGCCCCTGTCCGGAATGTCTGAAAAAAGTTGTGATGTAGTTTAATTAGTTCGAGGAGCCCACCCATGTCCGATGGACACCTGAACACCCAGGATATGTGCATCCCCTTCCTGGGTCCTATGAACACTGCGCCTGTTCGGAAATGTCAGCCGCACGTGTGTCACAATTTTAATTAGTTTGGGAAGCACATGCCTGTCCGTAGGACACCTATGCACATGCGCACAATGTATATCGCGCAATAGGTGTCCTGTGGCCAGCTGTCCAATTCGAGAATGTTTGCGATGTCACCATGTGACCGTACCCATGCTGAGCGTCGGCCCTGACAATCAAAAAAGTGCTTTTTTGGGCAATTCAAGGCGTTTTCCCGTGAAACTACACCCTTAGAGAGGTCCCACACTATGCCCCAGGCGATCTGACCTCTTTTGGGAACATTTTAGGCCTGCTTTTGGGTTTGAAGTGCTCCCCAGCACCCATATAAAAGGCCACACCCCAAGCTGCTCCTAATTCTGTTTTTGGCTATCCAGAACACAGCTGTGGTCCAGATTTCTCCTTCCTACTGCAATTGATTTCTGCCGAAATCTGCTCTGTTGTGCTACTTTTGCTGCTGTGCCAGAACAGTATTCCAGATTGCTCCTTGGTAGAATTGCTTTCTGCTGAATTCTGCTTTACCTTTGGAGCTAGTGGTAACCATGGCTGTTGCTACTGCCTCTGCCTCAGCTGCACCTGCACCTAGAGCCTCATGCTCACCACCACCACTTTCCAAGGGCCTGGAGAGCAGAACAGGTGTGTTGATGTAGATAGGGATCAAGAAGAGAGTGAGGATGAAGTAATGGAATTCCCCAGTGCCTGCAGCTAGTGTGATTCTTGGGTGTGGAGGATGTTTACCACCATTGGAAACGTGGCTAAAGCTTGTGCTAACCAGGTGAAATGCACTGAGTGCAAGTGCAACATGGTACTCAGTCGCGGCAAACCAGGCTTGTACAAATACGGCACCACCTCCATGCGGCGACTCCTGAGGTCAAACCACAAGGCAGCAGTTAGGAGGGTCGTCCCCTTCAAACAAGGCAGAAGGGAGAGTTTCTCTGCAGCATCCTCCGTATCTGCTCCTGCCACCAAAAGGAACACTCCTTTGGGGCAGCGGATCCCTGAACCAGCCTTGCAGGACATACGCACAACAGCAGGCTCTTACCTCTCGAAGGTCACTGTATTGTGCATGTACTTCGATGCGCTACTCTGCATGGGGGAGAAACTTCAAAGTGCTTTCGATGCTTCAGTTTGGGAGCATGAGAACGAGTGCCCCCTACCTAAGTGAGGACCACCCAACATCTTCCTCTCTCCACGTGCCCTTTCTTATCCATGCGGTTGGTACCCCTTCCCCACCCTCCCTTCCCTTCCTTTCTTTGTGTGTCGTGTGTAAAAAAAAACATGAAAAATACAAAACAAGAAAAAAAGGCTCTTTTCAGAGCCACCTTTCACATTTCAAAAATAGAATAGCCAATGAAATGATGCAGGCCCTGGCGCAGCCTGTAAGGTCCGTGGACAGCACGCTAGTCCACAGACATCTAAAATAATGCGCACGGTGGCTCCATCAAAAACATTGCACTCTTTTCCAGGAGAAAATGGTGGCTCTGAAAAGAGCCTTTTTGTGGTGTTTGTTTGTTTTTGGAAGGGTTGAAGTGGCCAACACCTACCGAAAATGCTTCCTAAACTTGCAAAAAGGAATATAATGCATTTTGGATATTTTGCAGGAAAAGCTGATTGCCAGAATCAGTAAGATTTGATTTATTTTGATTTATTTGAATTTGTAAAGAACCAAACTGCCCTTGGGCATTGTGGCGCTATTAAGTAGGCTTACTTAGTTACATAAGTGCATTTAGTGGCATTCCTACAGAAACGGTGCTTCATACAATTCCCATAAGTGCTTAAACAGTGGTTACTTAGATTGATGGGCAAGAGCATGGAGCCAGCCATATGTTGCATGGCGGCAGCTACAAACAATCGCGTGGTCAAAATAAGTATGCAATATACAGGTTCCAACCAAAGGTTACAAGGCGGCAACAACAAATATATGAGTGGTCAATGTCAATGGGTAAATGCGTGGTGTCCGGCACATAATACAGAGGAGGCAAGCTACAAGCAGGTGCATGGTTAGTGTCAACATAGAATAGCATGGGGCCAGTTCCTTATTGGACGGTGGCAAGTGCATACTAGTATATAAGTTTCCAAACAACGTGCAGCAACATGGCACTGTTAAGTAGGCTTACTTGGTTACATAAGTGCATCAGAGTCATACCTAGAGAAATTTGCTTCATACAATTCCCATAAGTGCAGGAATTTACTGGGGTAGGAGGAGAGGGGGTAGCACAAGCGACTAATGGGGACTGGGGGGAGTAAATGCATACAGAGGGCAGTGGAGGGGTGGTGGTTTTACATGCATAAACAGGCAGTGGAGGAGTGGGGGGAGTACATGCATACAGAGGGCAGCAGAGGGGTGGGGGTACATGCATACCGGCGACTGGCATACAGTGGTGGACAGGGGTAGACAGGGGTAGACAGAGCCTTTGTTGTGGGTCTTTGATGGTGTGGCCGGCTCCCGCCTCCCGGTTGCTGCCATTGGCTAAAGGAGGCCAAGGCAGTCAATGGGAAAGGGAGGCAGGAGCTGGCCCAGTACATGGAAGACAGAATTCAAACAGATCAAGCTAACGACCATCTTGGAGGGCCTAATGGCAACAGGCATGTAGATGGCAAAATGAAATAAATCCCATGTGGGATATGCGAGGAGCGCGACATGCTGTGGCACATTAGTCATGTTTTGCACGCACGATGTAAAAGTGCAATTGCAAGCAATAAGGCATGTTGCTCGCCAGATCCAGATGAATAGTTGCAAATACAAAAAGCCTTACCCCCAGCCAAGCGTATCCGTGGTGGCAGTCCGGCACAGGTGGAGGGTGCTGGGGGGAAGAGGGAAGGGGCACCATCATTGTCAAAGGAAGGAAAGAGAATGGAGAAAGATGGACTCCAAATCTGCAAAAAATGTTTGTGCTACGAAACGTTTTTATTTTCATTGTGGAAGGAAGACGTGCCAATATCCCTCAAAAGGCGCAAACAGCCTTTCTGACACTGCGCCTCTCTTTCTCCATTTGCGGCCCAAATGAAGAACAACACAGCCACATCTCTCTCTGGGCAATGCGAGAAAAAAAGACTCTGGGGTTTGGAAACATGCCCATGACTTGCCCAAGTGCCTCAATTATAGCATACTGCAGAGACATTCCGGTAAAATGTCCTAAACTGTTCCCTCCACAATGAATAATAATAATGTCTGAATGATCGAAAGTCACCAAAGTGGTACAAAGAGGAACTAAATCCGGCCACTTTATTCCACACACTCCATACCAGTATACATCCACATGATGGAATCCAAGATGTGCAGCCACTCCACAGTTTTCTGCATGCACTTCCAACCAATGTATCCCAGAGTCCCCCAAAATCCCACACACTCAGCCTCCTGAAGGACACAGCCATAGCCATAGCCATCTGCACTCCTCTCTGCAAACAGACCTTCTGCACATGTCTCTCCTTACACACCACACTCAGGTAACCTTATTGACCAATCCCCTGCCTCCACACTCCCATTTCATTGCCTGCCATCATCAAAAGCCCCGGATGGGGCACGTGCAATCCTTGAAATACTGCGGTATCATATCTCGCTTTGCGCAGGGGTGGGGGAACACATTTCAACCAGGGTAAGGGAATCCTCTTTAGTGGTGGCTGTGAAAAGAGTCTTTTTTCTTGTTTAGGTGGTACTGAAGAAACACCTTTTATTTTCTATTTTTTGGGAGGTGGGTTTCTCTTTTCCTCCTTACTGCCTTACATCAACTTCTGCAAAGCATTCCTTAGATTTCCAAAAAAAACAAGCATTTCCAAGGAAGGACGTCATTGCATTAGGGAAAAGCACCATTAGCTCTTCCACGAACAAATTCAATACTGGAAACAAACTTGGGGCACTGATGCAGCCCAAATTCTCTCCTCCACAGTGCACCACAAAACATCAGGATGACCAAAAGTAGACATGTTTCTACAAACAGCAAGTAGTGCCTGAAAATTGCAGCCAGGCACACTGTACCATAAAGCTTCCACGCCTGGAAACCAAGATCTGCAGAAAAGCCTCTTGCCTTTGCATAGCTCTCCAGATTGCATACAAAGGAATCTCCCACTATCCACACAGTAACTCCAGCCATCTTCTCTACACAACCAATACAACAATGAAGCAACGTGTTGCCATCCTTTCCTTTTAAGCACACCCTGAACACCTGATTGGATAATCCCCATAGATCACTCCCAGTTCCATGCCCATCATGCTAACAAGCCCTGGATGCAGCACGTGCGATCTACGGACTACCGTGGTGTCCGTGGATCTCATAAAACAGGGCCGGCCCTTTTTCCCTTTCCACTTCACCCATTGCACCACTCCCTCATTGGCTACTGTTAAGCAGTCACAAAACCATCCACCAATCACATCCAAGACCTCTACATCTAACTCGCTCATCTCTGTTCAACACTGCAGATTTACTATTAAACACTAAAAGCACAGGTATCCTGTTATTGCAAACACCTCCAGCAAAAGGTACTGTAAAACTATCCATCATGTCTGGTTCCAGATTCATCCACATCTCCATCCATCAACACAAACTACAGGTATGAATATGTTTGGACAGTACATTTTCAACTCTGTTATAAGTGCCTGTGAACAGGGTACCTGCCACTTACCCTCCATAACTTTCTCAAAAAGCATACTGTCATTTGTCCCATCACCTATCATTAAGTGGCACTTACAATGCTATGTGCTTTGAAAGTTTGCATGTACCCATTTCACCCATTGTAATGTTCAAACTGTTATTCTCTTCTTTCTATCATGTTTACAACCTCTTCTCCCGTTATCACACCTCCTATAAAATTCCTAAAACTAACATAGAAAAGGAAAACTGAATGTATCTTACCAAATCATACCAAGTACACCAAGTACATACAGTGCATGCATGTCAACAGGGTGCCTGCCACTTACCTTGCACAGTTCATAGTATGCAACATTTCTTAAAAAGCCAAAAAAGGTATGTGTGCATTGAGAACAGTAGCATTTATAAATGTCGATAAATAAATCAAACTACTCAAATGATTGCTCCACTCATGTAGCAGGAATATATCTGCAAACAAGTTAATGGAATTGAACACACAAAAACATTCTCCTTTCCCAACTTTACATATTTCCAAACCTTTTTCTCTCCCTACTAAAAGTTGCACTAATCCATTTCCAAACTAAATAGTCCTACAGAACACACACACTTCCTAAAGTGCACCTCATACAGCACACTTTTAAATAAACCAATTATCCCTTTACCAAAAATACTGATGCTCCCAAGTCCCCATTCATAAACAAAGCTATCCAATTTCACACACACACACTAACTCTTCCTGCCAAGACATCCTCCTACAATTTTAAACAATGTATTATCCAAATGCAATCACTATGCCATTAACAAACATATGTTCTTAATTATATCTTTTGCATTTGCAGTGAACACCTCTCTCCTGAAAGCCAGTGGCATCTCAAGTGGAAAATACAACCTAGAAAAAACCTACTATCAACATCCAACAAAGTAAGTGTAATTCTATCGTAGTGTTCTGCCTCTTACTCACACAGTGCAGTGTTCTTGTATTGTAGGATACACAATTCCATGAAACGCCACAGTATTTGCTTCATTCTTACTCATTGCATCTCAACAGGTGCCCACTTCCTCTTGTCATCAGACCACCATTAAAGTAACAAACAGATACCAATACAGCCTTCCCAACCTAAAGTAACAACCCATTGCACAATCACACACCTCTATGTGTATGCCTACCCTCATATTCAAACACTCATGCACAGTGCACAAATATACATTGCCCAACCTGCACACACACACTTTCCTTTTCTCTCCACCAGATACTACGGAATGCCTACCAAAAAGCAACTCTGTAGAAAACAACACAACAATAGAGCTGATCAACCTAAAAGCATACAAAATAGTCATCCGCCTCTAGCAGAATTTGTACAGAAAGTTAAATAAAAAACAGCTAATACAGTCACTAATGAAAATGAAAGCACCAAACAAGAAAGAAACGTTAACTCCTCTTTCAAACTGTAAAAATAAAAAGAAATGTACTAAAAAGATTGCAACTACCTATACTGCTAACATAGCACGCACAAATAGTAACGTAGCCACAAGTAAGCATTTGAAAAAAAATAATTCTACAAAAAATGTTTCACCACAGAGTCATTAAGAACCTTATCAATACAGGGAAAAACAGTGGCGTAACACAAAATGTGGGGCCCCCCCTGCGAGCCATGCTGAGGGGGGCCCCCCAACTCAGCAACAAATCACTGGTCGCGCCACACACTGGGCCACCATAGATCATGACGCTTGTGCAATACTCACGAATGTGCTGCTGAAGGTATATGCCGCACACTGCACTAGCAGAATGATATAAATATGTGTTTTAATGCACACACCCTTGCTCCAGCCTTGGCCGATTTCTGTAATCACACTTTCACCACTGGCACGTTTCCCACTCCCTTATGCATCCACTCCTCAAGAAGCTGTCTGCCGAACCTGCCTGCCTGGCAATTTATCGCCCAATTTCCATCACCCCTTTCCTGGGCAAACTGTTGGAAAAGCGGTCCATCTCCCAGCTTACTCTCCACACAGAATCTGTTGGTTGTGCTCCATGATCTTCAGTCTGGCTTCAGAGCTGCCAGAGTCACGGAAACTGCTCTCCTGAACACCTGTGAAGATTTGCTCTCTAACCTTCATCCCAGCATTCCTTCTGTCCTCATCCTCCTTGATCTTTCCTCTGCTTTCAACACGGTCAACCACGCCATCCTGATCAATCGACTCCATCAGAACATGGGCATCATGGATCAGGCCCTTGAGTGGCTGACCTTCTTCCTCTTGGACAGCCCCTCCCAGGTCCAACTTGGTTCTTCTCTCTCTGCTCCATCCTCTCACCCTGGTTTTTCAACCTCTACTTGGCCCCTTTGGCCCACCTGATCTCTACCTTCGCCTCTAACTTTCAGTGTTATGCGGATGACACTCTGCTTTCCTTCAGGCTCCCCTCAGACTCTTCTCCTCTCTCGCTCATTCCTGACTGTCTATCTGCGATTCAGGATTGGTGTGCCTCTAATGATCTCTGCATTAATGTCAGTAAGATGGAGATCCTTCTCATTTGGACTCCTGCCCCTGCTTTCCCTCTCTCACTGTGGCCATCCGCCTTGGGTCCTCTTCTTTCGACATTCTGTGAGGCAAACAACCTTGGTGTCATCTTTGACTCCACTCTCTCGTTCTCTCCTCACATCGTGGTCATCGCCAGGAAGTCCCACTACCAGCTGCTCCTCCACAAAGGTACTCTTCCCTTTATCACTTTCCCCCGAAGCTCACTGTCTCCAGAGCCTTGGTTCTCTCTAGGCTGGACTACTACAACAGCCTCTTTGTCAATCTGCCTTCCTCTACTCTCAACCCTCTGCAACTAATCCAGAACAGGACTGCAAAACATATCCTTGGCCTCAAGCCCAGGGAATCATATCTCTCCAGCCCTGAAAGATCTCCACTGGCTCCCAGTTGCTGCAAAGATCAAGTTCAAGACCCTATGCATTGTCCACAAGGCTTTCTGTGACTGGCGCCCACACTACATCCAACACGCTCTTCCAAAATATCTTCCTTCTCAAGCCCTTTCCTCTGTTACCTACAACTCTCTAAGGGTTAAACACTTTTCCAGGCAGAGAGTGGGTGGTAGATCTCTCTCCTATGCAGGCACTTCCCTCTGGAATAGCCTCCCTGCCCCTCTCAAACCTGAGCCGGACCACCTGAAGTTCCCGAAGCAGCTCAAACATTTCCTCTTCTCTTCTGCTTTCTCTCTCTGCCTCCCCTGCTGCACCTGACCAACTGTCTGCTGTACCGACTGGTTGCTTGGCTACCCTCAGAGTCTCACTGAGTCCAGACTCCTTCTTGATCAGTCTCCCTTGCACTGCCTCTGGTCCTACCACGCACTTAGGGGCTGTAACTGTAACCCTACAGTCCCTTGTTCTCCTTGCACTACCCAGAGCCACGCTGCACTTACTCAGAGCATTTCTGTCATGTTTTTCCCTCTCCTCTCCCTTGCACTTTCCCCCTCGCTTTCCCCTTGCACTTCTCGTTCTTGCACTTGCACTTGCACGATCTGAATGACACACGGCCTAGTAAGATTGTTTGTCTTGTCCTCCCTCTATTTTCCCGCCCTTGTCTTGTTGAGCCTAGAAACACTTGTGTACAGGTGCATTATAACTGACTTATATCATATCATTTGATCACAGATGCACAGAAAAATATACAAAGCCGCAGTAAGAAGCGGCTAGACTAGCAGCACCCAAATGGCAGTCTAGCCAGGTAATTCACTTAGCAGGACTGCTTTATTAGAAATGCCCAGTTAAAAAAATGTCACACCAAACTGAGGAATGACTAGACTGGCTACACCAAAATGCCTCTCTAGCCACTAATACCACATATCCTGCACCCCCCCACGGATCCCCTTTCCCTCCCAACACTACCCCAACCTCCAAACTCAGTTTATGGGCCCAGAATTACCTCCACGTCCCTCTTCCTTGTCCCACAGCTTATGGATGAGGCTCTTTGCCTCATAGGTAAGTACTGGGAGGACCTCTACCTCATCCCAGTACTTGTGTATAAGGCGCTCTGCCTCTTACACAAGTACTGTCTCATACACACTGGGACGAGGAAGAATAGGGCTAGGAGTAATGAGTAATCAAGGCATTCAAGGCAAGTATTGGTGCAACACCATTGAGTTGACTGGGATTCAGCACTCCCCCCCTTCCCCCTGATATTTTGGGCTATGATGACTCAACTTGGTTGACCTTCACAGCAGTTGGCAGACAGAAAAGGACACAGATGTTAAATGGCACCCGGGTTTTGCTCTTAACAAGAGCCCAGCAATTACTAACATAAAGCATTTCACAGTTAGCACCTGCATTCAAATGCCACATTTTTTAGGCAATTGAAATTGTGATGTGGGTTTAATACTTGCATGCCAGCGGAGTGATTGGAAGGGTAGGAAGGCAGCAGGAGATCACTCATTCTCACAGCAGTCCATAAGTGGGTGCTTTCAAACTTAAAGGAGAGAGCTAACTGCTTGTAACATTGAAGCTGCACTAGAATAGTCTCATTAAAATGTGTAAAGAAATGAGATGCCCCAAACAAATAAGTTTGCCCCTCCCTCACCACCCATGAAGTTAGCGCCTCTCCCAACATTTGAAGGGTTAGCCCCCCAAAATGTAGATTTGTTGAGCCCCTGAACGCAAGCACACACACCATTCACCATATACACACACACGCTCCCAGCCATCCATATATTTAAATGTGCATTCTTTTACCATACAGGGACACCCAAGCAACTATCCATACATTTAAGTGTGCACCTTTTCACCATACAGGCACACCCTGGAAGCCACCCATACATTTAAGTGTGCACCCTTTCACCATAGAGGCACACACTACCAGGCGCCCACCCATACATTTAAGTGTGCATCCTTTCACCATATGCTCACACAGGCAGCCACCTATACATTTAATTGTGCAGCCTTTCACCATACACTCACACACACACACACACACACACATCATGGGGTTCAGGGGAGCCCTAATACTTCCCAAATAATTGGGCCTCATTACAACTATGCCAGTCCAGAAACAACGGTGCCGGTAAGCTTACCGGCACTGTTGTTTCCGGATCAGCATATTGCAGCTCTGCGGGCGGTTGCTATCCCACCCGGCAGGTTAGACCAGACCTGCCAGGTGGAACGACACCCATCTTCAGAGTTTTCACAGAAGCACCGGCACCATTATTAACGGTGCCAGTGCTTTCGTGGACCCCATTCCCATAGAGTCCAATGGAAATGGGGACTTATCATTTGCCTGCGCCTGACTTCCCGGACTGATGGGCTTGTAATCTCCCTGTGTTCCCGGAAAGTCGGGCACTGGTAAATCATTACGGGTCCGGCGGCAACCTGCCAGTAGCACCGGCACGGTTACCGCCAAACCCGTAATGAGACCCATTGTTCCTTTTTGAAGTCACTCTGACTTCATAAAGAAATTATTTCTGTTAAGGACCGAACCATAATGGCAGTAATTCCTTTGGGAAGGCAGAGTGACTTCAAAAATAAACTATTTATTTTTTAAGACATATGGCTCCCTCCACCCCATGAAATGGAGGCCTCCAGCCGAGGGTCAGCCATGCCATGGGGGGGTGGAGCCCTTGGACTTCAAAAAGAACATTTCTTTTTGTAATCACTGCCCTCATAAAGAAATGATTTCTTTTACAGAAATCATTTCTTTATGAATGCAGAGTAAATTGAAAAAGAAAAAAAAATCTTTTGAAATAAAAATGTTTCTTTTTTTTTTATCCAGGGGCCCCCCCACACAACATGTGCTGGCGGGGACTCCTGCACCGCGGGGGCTGTGGTGGCTCCTGTTACGCCAGTGGGCAAAAATCATGCACAACCCTTAAAACTTACCACAAAAAACGAATCCTGGAAGCTCTTGTAGACAGTGCAATGCTCCTCAAAAGGAAATTCATTATATTAATTTTAAACAGAATGAAACCACTAACAAAATTAATTAGTAAATTACAACCAGTACTTCACAACAAACGCAATATCAACATAGATACCTTTGGCAACATCTGTACAGGTGAGTAGAGTAACATCACCAGCACAGAGCCATATTTCAAACAAGAGCAAACAAACCAAATTGCCATACATAGCAGAGGGAAAGGGTATGAAAAGGTAGACAATACTACAATGGAAGAAGAAACACTGCTTTCACAAATATCCCCATCAAACTTAGAATCAACTCTCCATTCCACTGAACCAATACACTCCATTTACAAATGGCCATGCACATCAATGTGTAATGTACGCCAACACTCTATCAAATCTTTGCAGAAGTTCCCCAATCACTATGTGAAAGTCAACGACAAAATAAAAATGAAAATACAACAAACTATGGACTCCTGTTCAGTACGCAAATAAACAGGACTACGAGGACATTCATTAACCTGCACTTCTGGACCTGCTTGCAAAAGCACCTTCCACCATATCAAAATGTCAGCAACACACCATTCTACTGTAGGAAATCTTGTTCACAAACTGTACTATGCAAAAAGTCCTGCTTTAGCACTGCAGCATTTAAATGACATTCTTCTGCACGGTACATCCAAACAACTTCTCAAACAAATAGACCACATCCAAAGCAAATATTTTTGAACTGAAGAGCACTTACAAAATCCAGTAACTTCAGAAAACAGTAGTGGCAACCTTACAGATGTCAACTTTCTATTACATACATACAAAAAAGAAATAGCCAAGTTCAAAAGCATATCTGCTGAAGTACCAAACCAAGTATGTGTCTGTTGTCGCAGAACTTTTTATACAAAGAGCACGAAAACTATTGATATAATGTACAAAATAAAAGACAATGAGGAATCCCAATGGTTACAATTAGCTCTCTAATTTATAGCAGAAAACAAATACGAAATTACTAAACCCTCAATACTGTGCACATACTGTACTGCAAAACTTGACAATAACCAAACGCCTTCATGGGTGATCAGTAATAATTTGGAAATATACCACCTGCCAAACACACTCCAGCAGCTTAATTTGTATGAGACCATTATAATCCAAACAGTAGACCCATTTCAAGCAATAGAATGACTACAACCAAAAACTGCAAAATTACCTCCAACAGAATTACTGAGAGGCATTTGTGTCAAAGTAGTTTATTTGCCATTAGATCTCCAAGAAAATGTAGACACTCTAGGACTGCAATGGCCAATAGAACAATCTTTGATTATCCTGGTGAATGGTGCACCTACAAAAGGCAAAAGAAATTGGCAGCAACTAGTGGACTTAAACAAAGTCAGAAAAGCCCTGCAATATCTTAAAGATAACAATGAATACTACAAAGAAATAAACATTGAAGAAAACCTGAGAGAAACAACTGAAATAATTTGGGACTCCTGAAAAACTAGCTAATTTGAACTTCTAGATTCTACTGCAGCCTCCAATATTTTAGACCACTATACAATTCACCCACTGCACTCCAAAGACTCCATAGACGATGCACTGGAAACACATCAAATGCGGAAAGCCAAAGGATCACCAATCAGTATATGGGAAAAAAGTGTAGAGGCACACGCCTTTCCTCTATTTTTTCCTACTGGAAAAGGTGGAAGATACGATGAAAGATTCACACAAATAAAAGCATCAGAATACCACTCTTACAAATGTATTCTGAAGACCCTAGATTCAGACAAAACGTGGAATACATATTCCACCTCCTGTATGAAATTGAACTAGCAACTCTGTGTTATGGAGTTGCACACACATTGAAAACAGGTTCCAATTTTCAAAACATGTCTGCTATGGAGCTACTTCAAAAGGTGCAAGAGAAAGACAAAGTTTTCAGTCAAGTATCACAAATCTCTTGGCAAACATAGGTAAAAATAGTTGCACTCTCCCATTCATGCACCAACTTAAACAAAGAAAAACCACTCAATTGGAATATAGGGATAGATTTTTGTATTAGTTAGAGTAAGTGCCCTTTGTGATGACACGTGTTTCAACGGATTACGCCGTCTTTTTCAAATCAGGGCTGATTGGTTAGATACAAAATACAATACAGATCAAAAGTCGAAGTCAAAAAAACCATTCAAAAGAAACAATGTGTCAAATGTGGCACAGACAGAGAGGGAGGGGAGTGGGAATGATTGATTAGGATAAACAGTGTGACATTAAGCATCATAGCAGATATTAGAACATTATATAATGACATCCAATAAAGACATGAACAAATTTGAAAAAATTGGAGACAAAAACGGGATGGGAATGGAAAAATAAAAGGGGTTTTGAGTGAAAGAGAAAGAGAAAAGAACAAATACAATGCCATGAGTTTGTCTCTGAACATATGAGTGTGCAGATTAGATACCAATAAGTATATGAACGTAAAACTTATGGGAATGGTTAAATCTTACCGAATGTTATAGGTTGCTAATTTGGAAAGTTGTTTTCAGCATAAGAAAAATGAATCACGGGATCAATCCCAGCCTGCCAAAAAAAATTGGGGTTGTTATATTTTGTATTAGTACATCTGTTTGCTTATAACTGTCTAGTTGAGAGGGTAATGCATTTATGGGTATGATTAAAAGGTGCCTCTAAAGTTTAATTAACAGGATGAATGCATAATGTGTTCCTTTAAATATTACTAAGTAAGTCTATTTAATTGTGCCTATTTTTAAAACAATAATGCGGAAACAATGCAAATCTTTCATGCTCCTAACAAGAGAGAAAGTAAAAGATTCAGGATGTATAATCTTAATAAATGTGCCGTTCGTTCGAACATCGAGCTGTTTAGAGAGTGTGCGCTTCTGTATCTTCTTTTGCTTCATGTGCCTTTAAATCAGTCTCTTCCCATGCCGTGCAGGCTTTGGATGCGAGACATTGAATTGAGTATGTCTTACCTCTGCAGTATCGAAACACAAGCTCCGTACGATTCTGTCGCGTTCGCGGGAGAATCGAAAATGGTGGCTTTAAAAAGTTGTTATTGTGGTTGTCAAGGCAACCACAATGGTCCTCTTTTAGTTACTAATAAGAGTGCCATCTTTTAGGGCTTTATGATCATACAGATTACTGATCGCGGTTGCGTATGCCCGTGCATAAAAATGAATACACATTAAGTAATGTGTATCCTAAGTATTTGTGAAATAAAGATAGGATATATAACCAAAATATGAAGCAAATTAAGTTCATTTAGAAAAACGTATATATGGGACAGTAATAGGATGCTTCAAATAAAATTAAAATAAAATTGAAAATAAGAGCATTTGTTTTGAACATGTCAATTTAAATTTGTTACTTACACTATTGGTTTGATCACAAAGTACATTACGTATTTAGACAAAGTATGCAATTTTGTTAAAAAATTGCAACGCATAATGAGTAGGTCACTCATAAGCACCTCACCTAAAGGCATGAGGGCCATTGAAATATAATTACTGTTTGAAAGCGGTGCTCTGTCGGATTAAATGGTTAGATAGACTATATGTAAATAACAATAGAATGTGAAGTAATTACAGAATAAAATAAGGTAGAACAAATGTTAAGAGATGTAGCTTATTGTCAATGTATGCAGTTAACTATTGAGTTTCAAATATTAGCATTCTGAGCTGTTGATTGAAATGCAGGGTAAGTCTATTATAGGTTAACATTGTAGTAAGTAACTGACACATAATACATAGCTTTTGCAAATTCCAATGTCTCATAAGAAGAAGGACATCTCATTGTCTGAGTTAAGACCTCTATCTACTGTCCGAAATCGACATATTAGTTTCGCCTCCTCTTGTCTCAGTTTCTTCTCTTGATCACCTCCTCTTGGTCCAAGTGTTACTTTTTTAAGACCCAAATATGTGATGTTTTCTTTGCCAGTGAGTTGACAGTGGTAAATTCGCATTTTGACTGCCAATGCTAGACATATGTTCCCGGATTCTGCTTCTCATTTCTCTAATAGTGCTTCCAATATGCATCTTTTTACATAATATCTGCTGTTTGTCTCTGAACATATGAGTGTGCAGATCAGATACCAATAAGTATATGAACGTAAAACTTATGGGAATGGTTAAATCTTACCCAATGTTATAGGTTGCTAATTTGGAACGTTGCTTTTCAGCATAAGAAAAAAGAATCACGCGATCAATCCCAGCCTTAGGTAAGACACGCTCAATTCAATGTCTCGCATCCAAAGCCTGCACGGCATGGGAAGTGACCGATTTAAAGGCACATGTAGCGACAGTAGATACAGAAGCGCACTCTCTAAGCAGCTCGATGTTCGAACAAACGGCACGTTTATTAAGATTATACACCCTGAATCTTTTACTTTCTCTCTTGTCAGGAGCAGGAAAGATTTGCATTGTTTCCGCATTATTGTTTTAAAAATAGGCACAATTAAATAGACTTACTTAGTAATATTTAAAGGAACACATTATGCATTCATCCTGTTAATTACACTTTAGAGGCACCTTTTAATCATACCCATAAATTCATTAGCCTCTCAACTAGACAGTTATAAGCAAACAGATGTACTAATACAAAATATAACACCCCAATTTTGTTTGGCAGGCTGGGATTGATCCTGTGATACTTTTTTCTTATGTTGAAAAGCAACGTTCCAAATTAGCAACCTATAACATTGGGTAAGATTTAACCATTCCCATAAGTTTTACGTTCATATACTTATTGGTATCTAATCTGCACACTCATATGTTCAGAAACAAACAAACTCATGGCATTTTATTTGTTCTTTTCTCTTTCTCTTTCACTCAAAACCCCTTTTATTTTTCCGTTCCCATCCCGTTTTTGTCTCCAATTTTTTCAAATTTTTTCATGTCTTTATTGGATGTCATTACATAATGTTCTAATATCTGCTATGATGCTTAATGACACACTGTTTATCCTAATCAATCCATCCCACTCCCCTCCCTCTCTGTCTGTGCCACATTTGACACATTCAGGCCGATTCATGGAAATAATGTGCGCGGAAAAACCGGCGCACGCGTGCGAAAACGTGCGATTTGCAGTGGCACAGAAAAGAATCGCAGAAAATCGCACAGAAAACAGCGCACATCCATTCATGGAAGCACGGGCACGCGCAAAATGTGGGATGTGCGCTGAGAAAGTGCGCGGCGCACGCTGGCGCACGCTGGCGCACGCTGGCGCACAGGTCATCGAACGCTGTGCGATAAGGCCACAGCGAATTCGCACATAGCGCGGCGCACAGAACAAAAGTAGGCGTAACACGGGGCGTCACACGCAGAATGGGGAACAACTCGTGAAAATGTGGGCGTCACGGGGGAAGTACAGGAGGCAAGTGCGCAGAACGCCCACACGCTCGCCTACAACACGTATTCATGGAATCGAATAGGGAAAAACAGCGCACGGCCAAAGACGCGCACAGGCCCATACATGTCCGCCACACGAAAGCAGGCGGTAGCGTCCCTGCGCAGGAAAAAAATGTGCGCCAAAGTCCTACACGCGCGAGAAGGCCCACACGCGATCGGGCCTGGGGGAGCGTGTGCGTGTATTTCAGGGGTGCGCGTGAAGTCCCACACGCGATTGGCCTGGGCGCGTGTATTTCAGGGGCTCGCGGGTGTTTTCACACGCGATTGTCCTGGGCGCGTGTATTTCAGGGGTGCGCGAGAAGATTCACACGCGATCGGGCCTGGGGGAGCGTGTGCGTGTATTCCAGGGGCTCGCGGGTGTTTTCACACGCGATTGTCCTGGGCGCGTGTATTTCAGGGGTGCGCGAGAAGATTCACACGCGATCGGGCCTGGGGGAGCGTGTGCGTGTATTCCAGGGGCTCGCGGGTGTTTTCACACGCGATTGTCCTGGGCGCGTGTATATCAGGGGTGCGCGAGAAGATTCACACGCGATCGGGCCTGGGGGAGCGTGTGTGTGTGTATTTCAGGGGCTCACGGGTGTTTTCACACGCAATTGTCCTGGGCGCGTGTATTTTAGGGGTGCGCGAGAAGTTTCACACGTGTTTTGGCTGGGTGCGTGTATTCCAGGGGTGCGCGCGAAGTCTCACACGCGTTTTGGCTGGGTGCGTGTATTCCAGTGGTGCGCGAGAAGTACCACACGCGTATTGGCTGGGTACGCGAATCCATTGGACCAAAGGCCCTTACAGCGCAGGCGCGTCTGTGACGTGAACTGCACGTCCTAGTATCAGCACTTGTAATAGGTCCTTAGCACGTATACGCGGAAGTGACGTTGGACGTGTGGTCCGGTTTAAAAGGTACGTGTAGGACGTCATTTCCTTGTACGTGCTTATCGTGGAGAGCGAGTGGGTGAAATCTGTACTTCTTGTCGGTTCACACGCGAATTACTTCACAGCGTTTCGAGTTCGTATTCCCTGTTACCTCTGTCAGATTTTATTTTTCTCTCTTTTTCTCTGGACCTGTTCCCTCAGACAGCGTTCACTTCTCCTGTAGTCCTGTCTCCTCAGACAGCGTACAATTCTTCTTTTGGCGGGGGTGTTGCCAACGCGTGCGCGCGCACGCGTGTGTGCTTCACGCACCTTTTCCAGGCAGACGGTGAGTTGCGCACCTATTTTCCAACAGTGCTTGCCCCGTGTGTCGCGTACCCCTTCAGAGGTCATTGTAGGCTGCATGTGACACGCATACGTTCATTATTGTGTTTCTGGGTGGCACAGCGTAGTGCGTGTTTTTGTTTACACGCACATGGTCTACGAGGGGTCGCTTGCACGTCATTTTCTGTTATTGGGGTGCCTGTGCATTGCGTGACCCGTCATCTTTCCCCAGGGGTTCCATTCAGCCTTGCAAGTGCACTAGGGTACGAATACCATCTAGTACCCTACCCCTTTGACCCCCAATTGCCCAGGACAATACTTCCCTGCTACTCCCATTCGCACAGCTACATCAGTGCCATGTCTGGGAGGCGAGCAAGAGGTAAGGGTGGCAAAGGTGGCCGACCCTCAAGAGGTGGGCGTGGTGGGCGCGGTAGGGAACGTGGCCGGGATTTGCAGGCTACCCCTAGCACCCCACGTGTGGAGGACCAGTCAGGGAGACCCATGCCCCCCCTCCCATGGATGAGGAAAACGTGGCTGACACCATCGAGGCTCAGCCCTTGTTGGACCCGTCCATTGTGGCACCTGACCTGGCACAGGCTGACTCCGAGACTGATTTCCAGGTCCACAAGTCTAGGCCACGGGTGGCCGTGCCAGTCAGTGTCACCAGGCCACGTGTATCAGGGGCAGCCATGTCATCTGCTGCCCCAAGTAGGCGGGGTGGGAAGGCTGCAGGGGCAGCTGCAGCTCCGTCCACCCCAGCTCTGACTCTCCCAGCCAGGACAGTGTTGGTCCCAGTCCGTCAGACTGAGGTTCCCCCTGCCACTATCACACTCGAGCTAATGCCTGCAGGAAGTCAGATGGTCAGTGTGCCATTGCACACTACGACACAGTCCACCGGTGCTCCTGCCCCGAGTGGCCAGAGCGGCATATGCCACTCACAGTCCCCACCACCATACAAGAGGAAGAGGAAGAGTGCACGTGCACTACAGGCTGATGCTCCAGACACGGCTACACAGTCCGGCACGCCGAGGAAGCCTAGCTTCAATGATGCCGAACTGAATCAACTTGTGCAGTATGTGTCCGATCATGACGCCGAAATGTTGAGCACTCCAGGGTCTAGGATCACACCTGCTCGCCGTCAGGCACACTGGCAGGCCGTCGCGGACAGCATAAGTTCCCTTGGGTTTATGAGGCGCACAGCTACCGAGTGCTACAAGCGATGGAATGACCTGAAGCGCAGGGCAAAGAGTAAGCTGGCCTCAAGTCATGCCGCAACTCTGGTGACTGGAGAAGGGTCTCCAGTAGAGGACATTGAGCTCACTCCACATGAGAATGTCGCTGGGACCTACGTCACAGAGGAGCAGATCCAAGGTGTGGGAGAACTTCCAGATTACGAGGCATTGTCCGGTGAGTGCACATGCATGTGTGTGTGATCCATGTGTACGTTGCATGTGGGAGGGGTCCAGGGTGGGTGCCAGGTCAGGGTGTGTGTGCCTGAGTGGTTTGGGTCACCCATGTGCTTCATCCAATGCATTTTGCCCCCTGGGATTTGGGTATTGCAGTGTCCCTTCTGGCCACAGCAGGCATTTGCCACTATATTGCGCCAGTTGACCTTGAAGTGGCAACATGCAACAACATTGTTCCGTATTTCGCTGTGCACGTTCTGGCTGATTGTAGGAATACCCCCAGTTCTATTGCACATCACTCTGCATGCATCTGATGTGTTTCCCTTCCATCTTGGTGTCATCAGTGTCTGACATTTACCTCCCCTTCCAACTCAGTGACAGTGCATGCATGTGAGGGACATAGTCATGTGGGACATGTGTCTATCAAGTACATTTCCTGTAGCTTGTCTGGCCTATTTGTGTGCCATGGTGCTAATGCCTGTTTCCATTTTCTGTCATTCATGTTTTTTCAGAGGATGACGCACTTGATGCTGTTGAGGGTGAGGAGATGGTGCTCACCCAGGAGGGATCTCTGACACGTCCGAGCACGAGTGGGGGACGTGGTGTGTTGGTGTGTTGGTGGGTGAGAACCCACTCTTGCTGCAGGGCATTCTGTCCAGGGCTGTATATGGGTGCACCTCCCCAGAACTCTTTTCAAGTGTTGATTCGGATGAGACCCATGTGGATTCGCAGGTATGTGTTCATGGAAGGGATACTGTTCTGTCTGACCCACCTGCACCAGGGGTAGAGTCCACAATGGGGATGTCAGTGTTGGTAGGTGCGCCTGTGGTGGTTACGGATGCAGGGCCACACTCCGCAGCATCTGATCCTGTTCCTGGGCCAGCAGATCAGAGGGGAAATGCAGTCCTGCAGCCTCAGGCAGTGCCGACACAGCGAGGCGCAGTTCGCCTTGCCCCAGACAGGTGTGGTGCCCGCCAACACGGTGGCCGTCCGCCACCTGGCAATACCGTATGGGAGCAATCCATATATGGTATGGCCAACCAACAGGCAGCATCATCAGAAATGATTGCTCAAGCCATGGACAGGGTGGCCACTTCCATTGTCCCCCCAGAAAGGCAGAGGGAGCTACTTGAGCAGGCAACAGCCTCCATTTGCCAATCAGTAAGGGAGGACATGTTGGCGTCCAACAGGGACAGACAGGCGGCCCTGGACTATATGAGGGAATCAATTTCTCTAGATGCCCAGGGACAGAGGGAAGCCCTGAGGGGGGAGGTCCAGCACCTCAGGCAGACTCTACTGGACCTTGAGGCTTCCACTCTCACCAGGACAGAACAGCTGCTGGAGCGCGTCACCCGTACGCTCTCGACAGAGATGCAGGCAACTCGTGCGGAGGTCCGGGCAACACGTCGGGTGTTGCATGGGGATCTCCGCACCATATCCCTCCAGAACGAGGCCTTCAACACTGCTGCAATGGAGGACCACACCAGGGCTTTGCGTGGGCTGCCTCCCATTCCACCACCACCTCCTGTGGCAGCAGCAGAGGTCGAGGAGAGCGAATCCAGCAGTGATTCTCCCACAAATTAGTAGCCGTGCAGGCCATGAGCCCATGGAGGTGTTTTATTTTCGCAACATTCACCCAGGTGGCTGTTGGTGAGCATCCTGTCCTCGGACCTCCTGGGTGGCCTCCCCCACACCCCCTGGCCCCCACATGGCCATTTTTTATTTTTGCTTTTTGATTTTTGAGGTGCAGTGTGTTGCCTTGTGTGGCTCCCGTGGGCTTCCACTGTGTTCCGTTGGGCACATGCAGGCTTGTCCTGAGTTTGGGTTAGATGCTTGGGTTTGTGAGACACACACCCCTCCTGCTTCCCGTTTCCATGGGCTTGCAAAGGGTGTTCCCAAGTGACAGTGAATTACACAGTGACGTTGGACTCCCATGAGCTATGTGGCCAGTCTGTAGTCAATACTGTGTATACATTCCTAGTGCAAATTGTAGTAGTATTGTACACTGCATGGTGTATTGATGTGTGCTTGTGCTTCCATGTCTCCCTCCTAATTTGCAGGGTCAGTCCTCATGTCTTCACAAGCCCGTCTACTTTGGAGATGGAGTTCATGTTGTTAGCAGTGCACTCGCAGATGTGGCTGGCACCAACCCTGTACAGTAAGAGGTGGTCGATGTGCTGGCATCATCAGGTTGTAGGTCAACGTATCCTTTAGTATTTGGTCATGTTTGTTGTTATTTGTACATGTATGTGGACATACTGTGTGTGGGCAGTTTCCATTTGGGACACTGTACTCTGTGGCACTTGTGTAATGTTTGGGGTATGAATTTGTTTGCTCTCACATTGCATGACATGCCATGGTGGAGATGAGTGTGGGCCTGTTGGCAGGTGCCCCTCACTGCTGGGGGGTGGGGGTGCAGGGGGACATGGATGGGGGCCTGGGGGGGAGGTGTTGGGTGACATGGCACTGTTGTCATGTACTATCTTTGATGGTGGTAGTGATATTGGCATCATTGAAGTGTGTCTTTTGATGACACAGCATTGGTGGTGTTTGTGTAGGTAGGGTGGCACACAATGGTACACTTCCAGTTGTACAGTCTCAGGCTGGTATGGTTGTGACAGGTGACTCTCCATTGAGGCATCATCTTTGTCAGAATGAGTCATCATTGATTGTCAGCTGGTATGTGCCAGGGCTGTGCCCACTCCACAGGGGTGTGATTTTATGTGAAGTAATCAGCCACCAGCTGCGTGCGGGCTGCCTCCCCCATGCCCTTTCCCCTCCCATGCGCAGCGGGCGTGCATGTGATTGGGGATGTGGGGGCACCACCATGTCCACGGCCAGGCCCCGGCGTGTTGCAACGTTGTGCAGGACACATGCTGCCACTATGATCCTGCACACTACTGGGCGAGCGTATAACAGCTGCCCGCCAGAACGGTCAAGGGAGCGAAAGCTTGACTTGAGCACTCCGAATGTGCGCTCCACTATGCCCCGGGTTGCAATGTGGGCTGTGTTGTATCTTACCTGGGGTGGCGTGGTGGGGTTCCGAATTGGCGTCATCATGTGGGTGCTGAGAGGGTAGGCACTGTCCCCTGGGGAGGTGGTGATGGGTATCATTAGTGGGGTTGTGACATTACTCAGTATCTGACATGCATGCACGCGCAGTGGCATTCATACTCACTGAGCAGCCATGTATCGCCATGCCGCCCAGCCTCTATGTCCCGGTTTAGGGTAGACATTCTGTAGATGAAGCTGTCGTGGGTTGAGCCTGGATAGTTTGCATATACTGAAGTGATGATTCCCTTGGCATCACATACTACCTGGACGTTGATGGAATGCCAGTGCTTGCGGTTTCTGTAGATGTGCTCAGTTGCCCTGGGGGGACGTAGAGCCACATGGGTGCAATCAATGGCGCCTAGCACTTTGGGGAATTGTGCCACCCTGTAGTATTCCTGTGCGACAGCCTGCCTTTCTGCAGGTGTTCTGGGCAGGTATATGTGCCTGCGGACTGATGGGCGTGCAGTGATGGCCAAGACCTGGTGTAGGCAGCGTGACTGGGTGGCCTGTGACACCCCCCCCCACTATGGCACTTGTCCGCTGAAATGATCCAGTGGCCAAGAAGTGCAGTACATTGAGGACCTTCTCCAGGGGGCTGAGGGCTTGGGAGCAAAGGGTGGGTGATGTGAGGTCATCCTCCCACTCACTGACCAGGTCGAGTATGATGTGAGGTGGAAACCTGTACCTCCCATACACCTGGTCATCAGGCATCCCAAAAAGGCTGGTTCTGGGTGTGAAAATTCTGGCCCGGACTATCCTCCTCCTCCTGCGATATCCCACGGCCACTGCTGCTAGGAACGGTATATTCATCCTGGCGTCTGAGCTTGTTTGTTGTTTGCGCGCACTTTTATGCTGTGCGGGTCAACGTACGCCTGCTTCCTGCTGGCGTACGTGCTTCCGGATTGGCCACGTTCGATTCCATGAATACGTGTTGTAGGCAAGCGTGTAGGACTTCCCGCGCACCCCTGAGATACACGCGCCCAGGCTAATCGCATGTGGAACTTCTCGCGCACCCCTGGAATACACGCGCCAAGGCTAATCGCGTGTAGTACTTCTCCCGCTCCCCTGTAATACACGCACACGCTCCCCCCAGGCCCGATCGTGTGTGGAAGCACCCGCGAGCCCCTGAAATACACGCACACGCTCCCCCCAGGCCCGATCGCGTGTGGAAGCACCCACGAGCCCCTGAAATACACGCACATGCTCCCCCCAGGCCCGATCGCGTGTGGAAGCACCCACGAGCCCCTGAAATACACGCACACGCTCCCCCCAGGCCCGATCGCGTGTGGAAGCACCCGTGAGCCCCTGAAATACACGCACACTCTCCCCCCATGTCCGATCGCGTGTGGAAGCACCCGCGAGCCCCTGAAATACACGCACACGCTCCCCCCAGGCCCGATCGCGTGTGGAAGCACCCGCGAGCCCCTGTAATGCACGCGCCCAGGCCTAACGCGTGTGTAACTTCTCGCGCACCCCTAAAATACACGCGCCCAGGCTAATCACGTGTGGAACTTCTCGCGCACCCCTGGAATACACGCACACGCTCCCCCCAGGCCCGATCGCGTGTGGAAGCACCCGCGAGCCCCTGAAATACACGCACACGCTCCCCCAGGCCCGATCGCGTGTGAATCTTCTCGCGCACCCCTGAAATACACGCGCCCAGGACAATCGCGTGTGGAACTTCTCGCGCACCCCTGGAATACACGCACACGCTCCCCCCAGGCCCGATCGCGTGTGGAAGCACCCGCAAGCCCCTGAAATACACGCACACGCTCCCCCCAGGCCCGATCGCATGTGGAAGCACCCGCGAGCCCCTGTAATGCACGCGCCCAGGCCTAACGCGTGTGTAACTTCTCGCGCACCCCTGAAATACACGCGCCCAGGCTAATCGCGTGTGGAACTTCTCGCGCACCCCTGGAATACACGCACACGCTCCCCCCAGGCCCGATCGTGTGTGGAAGCACCCGCGAGCCGCTGAAATACACGCACACGCTCCCCCAGGCCCGATCGCGTGTGAATCTTCTCACGCACCCCTGAAATACACGCGCCCAGGACAATCGCGTGTGGAACTTCTCGCGCACCCCTGGAATACACGCACACGCTCCCCCCAGGCCCGATCGCGTGTGGAAGCACCCGCGAGCCCCTGGAATACACGCACCCAGCCCATTCGTGTGTAGAATTACTCGCGCTCCCCTGTAATACACGCACCCAGGCCAATCACGTGTGGAACTTCTCGCGCACCCCTGAATTACACGCACACGCTCCCCCAGGTCGCGTGTGTTGCTTCTCGCACTGGCACAGGGTTGGCGCAGCCCTTTGTGATGGTTTTGCGATCTTGATGGCTTTTCCTTGCGCGAGGGCGTTCTTGGGGGCGTAACTGGCGCTGCTGCAGGGTCGCTGCGATACTCTGCGCCACGGCTTGTTTTGGAGGATTAATCCATGAATACGATGTGCGCTGAAATGGATTTTATCGCACGCGGCTGCCGCAGACATTCGCACGGGAACACTCTGCGCCAGCCGCGTGCGATACTTTTGACTGTATTTCCATGAATCGGCCTCATTGTTTCTTTTGAATCTTTTTTTTTACTTCGACTTTTGATCTGTATTGTATTTTGCATCTAACCAATCAGCCCTGATTTGAGAAAGACGGCGTAATCCATTGAAACACGTGTCATCACAAAAGGCACTTACTCTAACTAATACAAAAATCTATCCCTATATTCCAATTGAGTGGAGTTTTTCTTTGTTTAAGTTGACGCATGAATGAGAGAGTGCAACTATTTTTGCCTTTTTTTAATTTTATAAAGTGGAGTGGAGGAACCACATTTTCTCCGCTGTTGTGCAACTCATGCGACACACAATATCACTGCAATAGATCACAGAGCGCTGAGGTCCACTTTGATAAGTGTCCATTGGAGAAAGGTTCCTCACCAGGATTTACTTTCTCTTGGCAAACATGCATGGTACGAAAGAAAACTGGTTCCAACGGCATGCAGATTTACGGTGTATGCTGTGCAACCTTGGCCCGCCCACATAGTGTGTCACTTTAAGTTGTGCAGAGTATGCATGGGAAGACATGCACACTTTCCTATGCATGGCAAACAAAAACAAAACAGGTATAGACATAAAAACAGCAAGAGAACTCTGCTCTCTTGATCTTGTAAATATATCAAGGTACTTCCATCATTGCTTTATTGCCATGCTGCACTTCATTTTTAATAAAACACTTCCTCCCCTTGGAGAAGTGGAACACTTCTTTTAGAGAAAAGAATATCAAGTGTAACGGAGGAAGGGTTCTTTTGACCCCCCCTACATTCCGTATGAAGAGTATCGTATGCTCATTCAATTGCTGGAGACGTCCCTACGTCTGGGCTAACCGTTACGGAGCTCGGAAGCCATTTCATGACACAAATCAACTCCATTTTGTACGTCCCCAGACTCAATTTTCGTGTTGTTCCCGACTCCATCTTTTGACTAGGCATCATGGAAATTGCCAACCAGCCCTTTCTCCCTTCTTCCAGCGCAGCGCACAGTCAACCCCATCACCCCACCTCCTCCTCCCTTGTCTGCTCTGTGGCTGCCCTGTTCTCACGGAAGCCCAGGCGTGAATTGTTGTATACTGACAATGTATTTCTTCTCTTCATCTGAGATCATTGCCCAGTGTGTGACCGCACCGAAGCCTGGCTTGTGAAAACCATTTTTCTCCACAAATATGCCCCAGCTCCTTCTAACCTTCCCACCTTTCAGAATTAATGCCTGTGTAACCCTTGCTCCCCTGTGTTCCTTTCATGCAGCAGATGGTGCCCACCCCCATGGGCCACCGTAAATTGCCCCCATAAAGCTAATCCAGAGTGATCATATATTCTCCCTGTACTAACACCTATCAATCCATTCATTTGAACTATGACACGCCATGTGAATGAATCTTAGGAGGGCACTCTTAGATAAGGCACCTGGACCATTGCGCCCCTGTCCCGTCTGAGGCCCAGTTTAAGAATGTGCACCTTTCACTACAATTTATAGACAACAGTGCATATTTTGTGTAAAGCTTTATGTTTTATATTAATCATTGCATGCCAGCAATTGTTGTGTAGTTTAAATTAGTTGGACAACTGACTGTGTGGATTCAGCCTGACTTTCACCCCTCCCAGATGATCCCAGATGACCCACATGCCACAAGAAGCAACACGTTCAGCACCAGCCAATCAAGCAGCACTGACTCCTTACAGTGTATAATGTATTAGCTAAATGAGCCAATGAAGTGTCACCATGTAACACTTATAGAAATCGTCATCAGTAATGAGGATTGTGGATAAAATGTCATGTTTCTGTATTGTTAGCAGAGCGCTCTCAGAGCGACAGAGTCCTCTGCATGCCTTACTTTATGTTATATAAAGTATCCTTTGTTTGACTCGCAATCATTCTCCTGGTCTCATTCCCTATTGGAGTGTGTCCATTTATTCAGAGTTTTGAGTTTGTATTTTTTGGGGAATTACCACTTTCACTTGGTGTATCCGACATGATGATAAAGGAAAGCCCCCAAGAATTGTGTTGAGATCAGGGGCACCCCCAACAAGGCTGCCTCCATCTATGGCTGACTGGTACCCTAAAATGTGTATGCTCCTTAGCAGGTTCCGCGGGTACCGGCTTTGCAAATACCCAAACCTACTTCTCGCCAGAGCCGGGTTTGGCTCTTGATTGGGGGTGGCACCCCGATTCTGGATATACCACGCACTGAGGCTCTCGGATCAACACGGACACGTGCATATTGATTGTGAGAAAAACTAAAGGAGAGTTTAGGGTAGTGGGAATAGAGTCAGATTAAGTAATTGGGGAACAACTGGTGTGTGTAGAGTATGTATGGTTGAGCAATTTTCCTTTCTTTCTGCATATGGTCATTAGGATTTTTTATAAGGTAACAGAATAAGAGGAGATACGGGAACCATGCTCCGAAAGGGATGGAAGGCGGCGCCGCATAGTACTGTCTTGACCAGTACTGGATTATAAGGATGAACAAGAAATAAGTGGGAGTGTTGTATATGGAGAAGACTCTGAAAATATTAGTTGTTCTTTTTCTTTACTATTGATAAAGGTTCTCTAGAGGTCAGCCCAAAAGAGGCCAGGGAGGGGTGACTGTGGAGAGTAAATGAGGGGGGAAGACTCTAGTTCTATAGTGCTGGTTAATGAGTAATGAGGGTAGTCCAGGTACATGTTTTATGTTCTTCGGTTTGAGTGAGGTACGTCAGTGCATCACGTCAATGTGTTAAGTGTTTGATGTTCTATGGTTATTTGTCATTTTTATGAGGTGTTCAAAATTTGACTTAAAGCATGAATATAATGTTTTGATGTACAGTAGTAGAATGTGTTGGGGTTTTTGTTTGATGTGGTAATAGAATTACAAAACTATGAGGAATTGATAGCTGCAATTGAGACATCTATACATATACATGCGTTTAACTGATAAATACAAATAATGGATGCGAAGACGCCCCTTTTGAACATAGGTTAACACCTTCCGTTATATAGTGAAAAGATAAAAAAGTACCACGAGCAGTGGTTAACTGAAAGTAAGAGGGAAGGGTTGTCTCAAATATAGCCTGATGGAGGGTCCTTCGATAAAACAGTGTTGGACCTTGTAGCAACATACATATAGATCAAATACAAAGGAAAGCAGCTCAAAAATAGACAGGAGATACTAGACCTCTGGCATATGTTTGAAGAGGTTCCAGAAGTTAAAAACAAAGATAGAGCGTCGCCGCCTGCAGTGACAACAACTCAGTAAGAGGTTGGGAAGAAAAAGGTAAGGGGGAAGAACCTAAAAAGCTATACCCATTGTTGACCAAACCTGCTGAAGGATATAGTGACCCATCGTATTTGCCCCAGCCGAGTGTGCCTACCACGGCTGCAGTAGTTCCCCCTCCCCCTTAAAACCCTAAAGGTTTGTATGGCCTGACGAGTGCACCCCCAGTTCATTTAGGACACCTCACTCGAGACCTATAAATCAAATGAGTACTACCCAAGCAGAGTTAACCCGGCTTAGAGCACTGTGTGAAAGTTTGCAGCTTCTGCCAGGGGGTGGGCAGACTCCACCACCCCTGCCAACAAAAAAGCTTCCTCTGGCATAGCCGAGGATGAGTGCAAGTCAGAGGACTTCCTCTTCCACGTTAATAGTACACCTGTTAAGGCCATAAGAATAGAACGGGAAGACAAGCAGGTGAGTACAGGACAAGGAAGTGTGACATCGGACAGGGAAGAGTGGTGCTGGAGCGATCTTAACGAGTATGAGGAAAAGGCAAGGGTGGAGAGCATACAACTGCCGCTGCGGATGCCACCAAGAGAGGAGGAGGAGAAGGAAGAAGGGTGGCAAGGAAGGTTGTGAAACAGGATGGGACGGATGGGGCTGGCAAAGAGGAAGGGAACAAAGGTAGGTAAGGGGAGAGGGAAGTCAAATTTGCAGTAGCCTCTCATCCATAAAGGGGCAGGGAGGCCTAACTATGTGCCTTGGGCATTAACAGATAAAGCTAACTTGCTGAAGACGCTGCCCCACTTTCCGGGGTGCGAGTAAGTGGATACATGCCTTTGAGAAAAACACTGCAGGGGTTCGATTAGCAATAGGAGATGTCAAGAGCTTGTTAGTGGCCGAAGTGGGTGACCAAGCAAACGGAGTGAGGGTGAAGACGGGTTTCCAGGGAGTGACAATAGATTGTGACCACCACGATGGGGCCTAATTCAACAAGGTGAGGGCCTTGGTGTGGGATTCTCTGTGGAGTATGATCCCTGACACCCCTGATTTACAGTCAGTGATGCAATTCACAATGGGGAATGAAGAAGATGCTACGCAGTACATTCTTGGAAGGCAGGATATGTGGAGGGTGGGGACGGGCACTGCTTGGGAACAGTCCATCTCCTTTTTTTACTTCATTATCAAGCGGCCTCCTGAAGGAAGTACAGAAGGCCCTAGATAAAATTGCTGGGATAGAAGCCAAGGGTTGGCCAGAAATACAGAGCATCATAGTACACCATTGCAGGAGGATCAATGAAAGGGAGAAGGAAATGGCACAAATGAGATTAGCAGATGAAGCAAAGCTTGTGCAAAATAAATTGGTGAAGGTTGCGGCAGTAACAGCCACCCTCCCTGCTGAGAGACAGGGAGATGGGGAGGAAGAGCCAGTAGTAGTAGTGCAGCAAGAATGGCAGCCTCCTGGGCAGCAAACAGACAAGAGCAATGGGCTGGAGAGGAGCAGTATGGAGGGCCCCAATGGCAAGGAAGACCTGGAAGAGGAAGGGATGGGTACTGAGGACAGAGAGGAGGGTATGGGGGAAGAGGACCCTGAGGGATAGGAGGACAGGGAGTCTGCTGGTCATGTGGAAGATGGGGACACTTTGTGAGGGAATGTTGCACCCGTCCCATGGCATACTATCCAAATGCACCTGGAATGAACAATGAACAGCAGTATGGTCACCCCCACCCAGGTAGCCCATATGGAATACCTATGGGAGGATAAAGACAAGAGGAGCAGGTTGACACTCGCCATACAAAAGGGAAAAGAACACTGCCACAAGGAACACGTCAGCGAGTACACGACAGAACCAAATGATAAACACACACAGCCACCCTTTTGTCACTACTGCACCAGCATCCTTCCAGGGAACGGCCATGGTTGGGGAAAATGTTTTTTCTTTCCCAGGAACAAACACACATCCAGACTAGGACAGCCCACAGAGAGCGCTTGCGTGTCCAATCCTATCGACTAACCTACGTCCAGATGAGGAACCACTGGTGGAGGCAGAGATAGGGAATAAACAGTTCATCTTTATTGGTGGACTCAGGGGAGGAAAAATCGTGCCTAATGGAAGACCGGTTTCCGCTGTCAGACTAGAAGTTGGAAACACAGGGCTTTTCTGGGGCTGTAGTGACGGTTCCATACACTAAAGATTTGGATAGGACGGTAGGTTGAAAGACAGTGCAAGCACCCCTATTGTACCACGAAGACTCGCCAATAAATTTGCTGGGGATCTCAACATGACCATCTCCTTTACTGAAAGAGCCATAGTGTGTTCAACCCCGGGAATATGTCCCCTCAGAGCGATGCTGCTAATTAACACAATAGCGAATGAGGTAGCTGTCAGGGGTGTGCCTATTGACACAGCCATGTTTTTGTGTGGAATACAGGTTTTGGTGAGAGTGGTGCCTGAAATAACATGAAAGAGTGGAGAGTACCTTCCAACTTTGTCTTCCACCCCGTGGCTGCCCCTGAGGTGGTACCTGGGTCCACACTGTTCCTAGATTTACATGGTATACAAGTATCAGCTGAACATATTGCGGTGATAGGCTTAGACACACATGAAAGCAAGTGGTGGACAGTGCTTTGCATTGACCCCAATATAGCGCGGCACGATCTCACAGATGAGTAACTATAAACTGACAATGATGGAGATATAATATTGGAAATTTGCATGCCCTGTGACATAATGATTCAGCACAGACAAGTAACAAATCCCCTCATGGCCATTTTCATTGCACCCCAACATCTTTTGATGAAGGCATGCAACAGGTGCCTGTCAAAATATGAACAACCAATCCCCCATGATGTAGGCTTCTTGCAGGAAGTGACACCCGTCAAAATAAAACTCAAGCCTGGTGCAGTGTTGCTCCGAGTGAAACAATGCCCCATGTCACGAGGAGCAGAGGAAGGGATAAAAGAGACAATACATGCATTATTACAACAGGGCATTATTGTGCCATCAAATTCACTTGGCAATACAGCCATTTATCTGATTAAATAAGCAAAGGGAGGTGCTTGGAGGATGATACAGGATTTAGGACCACTCAATGATGTCATACAGAATGAGTTTCCTCTTGTCCCAAAACCCACGTCCATTTTGTGCAGCATTCAAAAATCAGCTAACTGCTTCACAGTGGTAGACTTGAAAAACACCTTTTTCTCTGTACCACTTGATCCATGCTCACAATATATGCCTGATTTTACCCTAGGGGGGGAAGATATGAACAATGTAGACTGCCTCAAGGATACTGCAAAAGCCCAAGTATCTTTAACAGAATACTACACAAAGATATTGGAAACATTTACGTCAAAAGTACAGTGATACAATATGTAGACAATCACTTAATTTGTGGTGAAAGTGAAGAACAGTGCAGTATATACTCGATCACATTACTAAACATATTGGCAAGATAAGGGTACAAAGCGTACAGAGAGAAGTTATAGTACTGTTTAACAGAGGGGCTGTACTGAGGCCAGATAGAGCAGCAGCAGTTCATGCGACTATTAGACTGCGCACAGTAAAAGAGATGCAGAAGTTCCTAGGCATACGCAATTATTGCCAAGCATTGACACTAGACTATGCAATGTACAAAAGGTCCTTGTTACGGGCACTAAAAGAAGCGCAGCGAGAAAACTCAGCAATAACATGGACACCAGAAATGAACACTGCCTTTATGTCAGGAATAAGGGCTGGTGCCGCCGGGGAGTGACTAAGTTTGCTCAGTAAACACTTGTGGGGAATAGAACTACATTTCCCAGAATTCCGTGGGGAAAATGTAGTTCAAGCGCGGGTTGACGCGCTTTGCCAGCGGCAATTGATGGAGGAAGGCAGCATAAAGCATCCACGCTCGCGCACGCAGGTGTGGCTTATTTCGTTCACGGATGGGTGCGGTCGGAGCTGGACGTGTGCGGAGCTTTGATTACAGCTCGTGAGGACCCTGGAAGCAGGACGTAGCGGGCGGGCTGGCTGGCGGTGTGACAGCATTTTTCTTCAGACTCCGAGTGGTCCCGTGGGGCCGCTCGGAGCTCAGATAAGTAATGGGCACATTAAGGGATGAAAGCAAAGTGTGTTGACAACCAAATTCTTGCTTAAGACTTTGAAGCGGAAAACGCGTGTATTTAAAGACACACGGCAGAGTGCTTCTACTCTCATATATGGTGTGATAAAATGAGCAAGGAGTTTATGGCAAACAATGTTGAGTGATGTTAACTCAGCAGTATACATTCCAGGACTATCAGTATTGGGAGTTGTTCGTGTAAAGCAATGCTCTGGTTTCCCTGTCTGGGCATGTACATTACGGCTATCTGTGTTCTGTGTTGCCTCAGCTTGCCCAACGGGAGATGTGTTATGTATTTCATGTACGGAATTTTATTCCATTGTTTGTGTTCATCCCTGCTTGCTATATGTTCATTGTGCTACATGTTCACATGTATTAAGATAAACTGGGAGGCAGGTTAGGAGGCAGGATTAAGAGTACAATACACTAAGTGTTTATTTGAGTTTAGAATTAGATAGGGAGGGTTTTCCCCTGTGCTTTCCTTTCCCTATCCAACCTAGGATTTCCCTAACCCTCTTTCCGGTGTTCCTAACTTCCCCCTACCCTATCCACAACCTCTCCCTAACTCCTCTTCCCCCCATTGGCTGTCACGTGGTGTTCTGTGAATATTATCAGGCGTCTGTGCCAACCACAGTGGGAGGGTAGAATTCATTCGGCTTCTGTGGTTCGGGGGAGAGTGTCGATTTCTCTCCTCCATTATTGTGTGCATTTGACATAATAAGCCACCCCCATATTGGGATACTACAATCGCCCAAGCCAAATGGAAGCGACTCCTCCGCCTTTGGCCGATGTGCTAAAGGCTCTTCAAGATATTCAGTTACAATTAGCACATGCACGCCAAGAGTCAGATAATTTAAAAGCACAAGTACAAGGTTTGGTGGCTCAGAGAACTCCTTTGGAGGGGGCTAGTGGGTCTAATGTTAGGGAACCATCTACCAGTCAAAATGCTACTGTTATTGTTCAACCTCCTAGTAGCGTACCGTTGGCAGCACCTGAACGGTTTGCGGGTGATCCTCGGAAGTATATGATGTTTCTGACACAATGTAGATTGCATTTTCTGTGTAAACCCACATCGTTTGAAACCATTCAGGCCAGAACGACATTTGTAATATCATACTTAACAGGGGATGCGGCAGCCTGGGCAATGCCCTTGGTTCAAAAGGATGATCCTTTGCTCTATAATTGGGATAGTTTTTTGGCAGAATTTGGAAGGCTGTTTGATCGGCAGGAGGTGTCTTTGGCACAGTATAAAGAATTATTGGGGTTGAAGCAGGGTGCTAAAGACCTAGTAACGTATGTGACCCAATTTAATAGATTGGTGATTGAAACAGAATGGCCAGAGGCTAAACAAATGGTGTTATTTTTATCAAGGATTAAAGGAAGAACTAAAGGATGCCATTGCTCAAGTGGAGCCGCAACCTAGAACATGTACAGCTATGATAGACTTAGCATTGAGACTAGATCACAGAATGAACGAGAGAAAAGGTGATAGAAAGAGACCGGAAGCGGTCCCGTTTGTGATACTAGATAGAAGTAGAGGAGGAAGGTTGAGTGAGGTGGAACCCATGCAGATTGGTAGCGTCAGAGGACCTCTATCAGCAGCGGAAAAGGAGCAGCATAAAAGTAATAATTTGTGTTTATATTGTGGACAGGCAAGTCATTTTATCCGCACTTGCCCTAATACTCCTCAGAGAGGGTGTGGTGGGGACAAGAGCAAGAAGGAAACGGTAAAAGAGATGGGCCGGCCTTAGGGGGAACACAGGTGTCTGGCCCGAAAGAAGTAAGGTTCCCCAGATGGGTAGCAAACACGGTTGGAAGTAAAACCTCTCATTTGTATATATTGGTGACATAATGTTTTGCCTTGTCTAAGAAGGAGGTTTGGGCAATGGTTGATTCAGGGGCTACTGTAAATTTTGTAGACATTACTTTGGCTGAACACTTAGGATTGCCTGTGCAAGATAAGGAGAGGGTGGAAGGAGTGCAGGCAGTGGATGGGTGTTCGTTGATATCAGGACCAATTCGGAAGCAGACAGAGAAATTAGAGATGGTATGTTCAGCAGGTCATCGAGAGGAAATCACATTCGATTTAATAGCAGCACCTCAGTTTGGTGTGATTTTGGGAATGCCCCGGTTGAAAAGACATAATCCAAGATATGATTGGGAAAAACAGATTTTGTGGTTTGAGGAACAGAAGTGTAAGGAGCATATGTTATCAGAATTGGGGCCTGCAGCATTGTTGGTTGAAAGGAGACTAGATGTCCCAGTAGTAGGAGTGGTGGAAACAGAGATCCCTGCCCAGTATATGGAATTTGCAAAGGTCTTTGACAAAGGAGGAGCGGAACAACTACCTCTGCATCGATCATATGATTGTGTTATCGAATTAGAGGAGGGGGCCAAGTTACCTTGCAGTCGGATATATGCTCTCACTGAAACTGAAAACAAACATCTAAGGGAATATCTTGATGAGATGTTGACTAAAGGGTTTATCAGACATTCAACTTCCCCTGTCTCTTCCCCCCTATTTTTTGTCCCCAAGAAGGAAGGCACGTTTCGAACATGCATTGATTATTGTGCACTAAATAAGGTTACTATTAAGAATAGGTTTCCTTTGCCTTTGATTTCGGTCTTGTTGGATCAAGTACGGTCTGCACAGATTTACACTAAGTTTGATTTGAGAGGTGCTTATCATTTGATAAGGGTGAAAGAGGGGGATGAGTGGAAGACGGCCTTCAGGACTAAGTTTGGGTTGTTTGAGTACCTTGTGATGCCATTTGGTTTATGTAACGCTCCGGCTTCCTTTCAGTCCTTTATGCAAGAAGTTTTGCGAGATTTCATTGATATTTTTGTTATCGTCTACATTTACGACATCTTGATATATTCAGATTCTCCAGAACAACATGTGAGACATGTACGGGCCATGTTGAAACGTCTGCAAGAATACCAACTGTGTGTGAAATTGGAGAAATGTGCGTTCCATGTAAAACAGGTTGAATTTTTAGGATTTATCCTGACTCCAGCAGGAGTGGTTATGGATCCCAAGAAAGTGCAGGCAGTGACTGATTGGCCGTCCCCTCAGTGCCTTAAAGATATCCAAACTTTCCTAGGGTTCGCCAATTTCTATCGGCGTTTCATTCGAAATTTCTCCAAAACAGTCTCTCCCATCACACAATTACTTAGGAAGGCAGTAAGATTTGTTTGGAATCCTGAGGCAGAAAAAAGCTTTTAAGGAATTGAAGACAGCCTTTACTACAGAACCGGTGTTACGACATCCAAACACTAAGAAAGCTTTTCAGGTGGAGACGGATGCTAGCAATGTAGCTATAGGAGCCATACTGTCACAGAAAGAGGAGGATGGAGTATGGCATCCGGTGGCATTTTTCTCTAGGAAATTGACCAGTTGTGAGCAAAATTACTCCATTACTGACAAGGTATTGTTGGCGGTTTATAGTCAAAAAACCGAATTACAAAATCTCGAAAACAAAAATCTCGAATCCAAAATCTCGAAAACAAAAATCTCGATTTTTTTTTTAATACGTTTTTATTTCGAAATGGGGGGGTTCCCCCAACCCCCCTTTTTTTTTTTTTTTATTTTACCCTTTTTTTATACTTACCTGAACCCACAAATACATATAAATAAATAAATAAAAAATTCGAGATTTTTTATTTCGAGATTTTGGATTCGGGATTTTGGTGATTCGATATTTTGTTTTCGGTTTTTTGACCGACCACCATTGTTGGCTATTCGGTCAGCCTTTTTGGAATGGAGACATTATTTACTAGGGGCAAGGCATCAGGTGGTGGTGGTAACGGATAACAAGAACTTGCAATATTTTAAAACTGCACAAACCCTGAGTCAGAGACAACTGAGATGGTCCCAGTATTTTAATGAATTTGATTTTATGGTGACATTCAGACCAGGAAGTAAAAATGGAAAGGCGGATGCATTATCCCGACAACAAAATACAGACAATATAGTAGGGGAAGTCAAAACAATTATTGCCCTAGAAAAAGTTATTGGTGCCGTCACTAAACACCTAACTGACCGAATAAAGAAGGTTCTACCACCGAGTCAAATGCAGAAGTGGAAGGATAGGGATTCAACACGAATGGTGCGGGAGGGGTTGCCTTACCATAAGGGGCATTTATACTTACCCACCCAAGAATTACAGGAAAAGGCATTGTATTGGTGCCATAATTCTCCTTTAGCAGGACATGCCGGGCAGAGGAAAATGCAAATCATGTTAGAGAAGTACTTTTTGTGGCCTACATTAAGAAAGGATGTGGAGAAATATTTATTACATTGTGAAAATAGTGCGCGTAACAAGGCTGAGCATGTCAAGAAGAGAGGGTTCTTACAACCATTGCCCACCCCTGAAAGAGCATGGACTCATCTGTCAATGGATTTTATTACTGATCTACCGCCGGCAGGACATGCCGGCAGATGAAAATGCAAATCATGTTAGAGAAGTACTTTTTGTGGCCTACATTAAGAAAGGATGTGGAGAAATATTTATTACATTGTGAAAATAGTGCGCGTAACAAGGCTGAGCATGTCAAAAAGAGAGGGTTCTTACAACCATTGCCCGCCCCTGAAAGCGCATGGACTCATCTGTCAATGTATTTTATTACTGATCTACCACCTGATAATCTGTTTGATACCATTTGGGTGGTGGTGGATTTCCTGTCCAAACAAGCCCATTTCTTTCCATGTGCTGGAATTCCAGGGGCAGGCAAGTTGGCAGAGTTATTTGTGCAACATTTGGTCAGACTGCATGGCCTGCCAAAGAGCATTGTGTCAGATAGGGGCTCGCAGTTTACATCCAGGTTTTGGCGTGCTTTCTGTTGGATGTTGGGAATGAACTGTGCTCTGTCCACTAGTTATCATCCCCAAACTGACGGATAGACGGAGAGACTGAACCAGACTTTGGAACAATACCTGAGAGGTTATCTGGGGGATGGCAGAGACTCGTGGGTGCAGGCACTGTGGCTGGATGAGTTTACATATAATAACACTTTCACAGTTCTTTGGGAATGGCACCTAATGAATGTTTTTTATGGGCATTAACAAAACATGATACCCGAGCAACTACTGAATATGGAAAATATGCCCATGTTACAAGAGCGAAAACAGTTGCTTCTGCAGGTCAGACAGAGGGCACGCACAAATTTGGAGAGAGCCAAAGAAGCATATAAGAGACAGGCGGATAAACACCGGCAAGAGAGTCCACAGTATCACGTGGGTGATCGGGTTTGGTTATCAACAAGAAATCTATCCTTGGCAGGATCACGTAAATTCATGCCTCGGTTAATTGGTCCTTATGAAATATGTAAGTGTGTATCAGATACTGCAATGAAATTGCGTTTGCCAAAAACTGTGCCAGTACATCCGGTATTTCATGTATCTTTACTTAAACCCACAGCTCCCGGAATGAAGACTAAACGACCTCCACCTATTGTCAAGGATGGACAAGAGGAATATGAGGTGAAAAGGACTTTGGATGCGAAAAGAAAGAAGAAGCAGCTATGGTTCTTGATTCAGTGGGTAGGTTACGGACCTGAAGATTGTTCATGGGAACCATCAGAGGCAGTACATGCCCCCAGGTTGGTGAAACTATTTCATTTGAGACATCCGGCAAAACCTGGCCCTGGGAAGAGGCCTGGGAGAGGAGGTAATGTCAGGAATAAGGGCTGGTGCCGCCAGGGTGTGACTAAGTTTGCTCAGTAAACACCTGTGGGGAATAGAACTACATTTCCCAGCATTCCGTGGAGAAACTGTAGTTCAAGCGAGGGTTGCCGCGCGTTGCCAGCTGCAATTGATGGAGGAAGGCAGCATAAAGCAATCACACTCGCGCAATCAGGTGTGGCTTTTTTTGTTCATGGATGGGTGCGGTCAGAGCTGGACGCGTGCAGAGCTTTGATTACAGCTCGTGAGGACCATGGGAGCAGGACGAAGCGGGCAGGCTGCCTGGTGGTGTGACAGCATTTTTCTTCAGACTCCGAGTGGTCCTGTGGGGCCGCTCGGAGCTCAGATAAGTAATGGGCACATAAAGGGATGAAAGCAAAGTGTGTTGAAAACCAAATTCTTGCTTAAGACTTTGAAGCGGAAAACGCGTGTGTTTAAAGACACATGGCAGAGTGCTTCTACTCTCATATATGTTGTGATAAAACGAGCAAGGAGTTTATGGCAAACAATGTTGAGTGATGTTAACTCAGCAGTATACATTCCAGGACAAGCAGTACTGGGAGTTGTTCGTGTAAAGCAATGATCTGGTTTCCCTGTCTGGGCATGTACATTACGGCTATCAGTGTTCTGTGTTGATTCAGCTTGCCCAACGGGCCATGTGTTATGCATTTCATGTGTGGAATTTAATTCCATTGTTTGTGTTCATCCCTGCTTGCTATATGTTCATTGTGCTACATGTTCACACGTATTAAGGTGTGTTTAGATAAACTGGGAGGCAGGTTAGGAGGCAAGATTAAGAGTACAATACACTAAGGGCCTCATTACACGGATGGCGGTAGGGATTTACCGGTACCGGTAAAATACTGGTACCGGTAAATCCCTACCGCCTTACTACGAGGTCCCTTTGTGGGTTGTGGGATTTAAGGCCTGCTTTTTGCAGGCGTTAAAATCCAACCCACTAAGGGACCTCAGAGCTAATTACGCCACCGCAAAATTGCGGTGCCGTAATTAGCACCTTCCCCATTCCCATAGAGCCCTATGGGGCAGAAATGGGAATGGGGAAGGGCAATGGCGGAAAGGGGATTTACCGCCCCTCCAACCTTGGAATGGGGCGGTAAATCCCCTTTCCGCCAAGGCGGTGCCGGTATTTTACCGGCATGAGCCATGGTGCTGATAGCGCCATGGCTCACCGTCTACCGGGTAATGAGGCCCTAAGTGTTTATTTGAGTTTAGAATTAGATAGGGAGGGTTTTCCCTGTGCTTCCCTTTCCCTATCCAACCTAGGATTTCCCTAACCCTCTTTCCGGTGTTCCTAACTTCCCCCTACCCTATCCACAACGTCTCCCTAACTCCTCTTCCCCCCATTGGCTGCCACGTGGTGTCCTGTGAATATTATCAGGTGCCTGTGCCAACCACAGTGGGAGGGTCGAATTGATTCGGCTTCTGTGGTTCGGGGGAGAGTGTCGATTTCTCTCCTCCATTATTGTGTGCATTTGACACTTTTACACATTGAAAGAGCTAATTTCTACCTCCCCAGTCGTAGCCACCCCAGATTATGAATTGGAATTTTACCTGTTCTCACACTGTAATAGGACTCTTATGACAGCAGTGCTGACTCAAAAACATCTCTAGGGCACAAACCTGTAACCTACTACAGTGGTAATGCAAGGACACTTTGCGTGTAAACAGGCTCTCACAGCCGCCACCTTTGCCATTGAGAAAAGCACCACAATTGTGATGGGATGTTCAGTGACATTGTTTGTTGATCACTCTCTGTTTTCAATTCTCGAGAGGTCCAAGTCCACACTCACAATGCAAACAGCAACAGCATACGAGTTTATACACTCCAGCTCCAACATTCACATAGTGCGCTGCAAAACAGTAAACCCAGCCACATTCATCACAGAGGCATGCACTGTAGAGGACATGCAGAATAATGACTGTGCCATGTACGAGGGGGAAGGTGATGACATTCCCAAAGCAAACGAGAATGCCCTTGAGGAAGGTGAAGTTTATTTTGTGGATGGGTCAGCATCAATATTCCCAGAGACAGGGGAAAAGCACGTAGGAGCAACAGTGGTCAGATTGGATGATGGGCATTATGAGACAATTGTACAGAAACGTTTACCCATGCATTTTTCAGCACAAGCAGCAGAACACATAGCACTGATTGAAGCATTACATACGGCAAAAGGGTGCGCAGTAACAATATATTCTGATTCAGCATACATGACGACAACCGTACATGGTGGGTTGTCAAGGTGGGGAAGGAGAGGTTTCAGGAGGGCAGATGGATCCCTAGTGCAGCACGCAGAGCTCCTAAAAGAACTAATACAAGCATTAGCGGAATGCTCTGTAGTGGCCCTGGTGAAGTGCCAAGCTCACTAACAACAGTGACGTCATCTCATTGGGAAACACGGCAGCAGATGCCGCTGCAAAACAGGCAGCCCACTTTCAAAAGCTGCAAATAGCAGACTACATAATAAACGGAAATGCACAGGAGGAAAGAGAGATGGGATACAACTCGATGTCAGTGTCACAAATAATAGATTTACAAAAAAGAGCTCCATTAGAAGAACAAGAGATGTGGGCAAAAAGGGGATGCAGACAGTCAGCAACAGATCTCCTATGGTGCCAAGATAGCACAGGAAAAGTAATAATGCCCTTAGAGCTTTTACAAATCGCATTTCAACAGTTGTATTTCCCGGCACACACTGCAAAGCAACACATAGCAGCAGACATACAGGAACATTGGTTTGTCCCACAGTTGCAGGAACACATAGCAAAATCGACTATCGAATGCACAACATGTCAGACATACAACTCAGGAATTACTTTGAGAATGCTGCAAGGAACATTGCCCTGCCCTATGGACCCTTCCATGAACTGCATATTGATTATGCAGACATGGGGGAAAGGTGTAATGGAGCAAGATATCTCATTGTGGTGGTCTGCCCCTTTTCATGCTGGGTGGAGGCTGGACCCTGCACCCACCCGATGCGAAATGTGCAGCAAAATCTTTTTTGAGAGAAGTTTTCCTGCAATGGGGCATTTGTGATGTAATACGCTCTGACAACGGGACCCACTTTGTAAACAACCTACTCAAAGAAGTAACGTGCCTGCTACGGATAAAACACAAGTTATATTCTATTTACCAGTCACAAGCGAATAGAGTTCTCAAAAAAAATCAACGGCCTCCTTAAAAGTAGGTTGTCAAACTGTGTCACGGTGCATGTCCCCATGGGCCACCCTAAATTGCCCCATATAGCTTATCCAGAGTGATCATATATTCTCTCTGTACTAACACCTGTCAATCCATTCATTTGAACTATGACATGACATGTGAATCAATCTTAGGAGGGCACTCTTAGATATGGCACCTGGATCATTGTGCCCCTGTCCCCACTTAGGCCCAGGATAAGAATGTGTGCCTTTTACTACAATTTATAGATGACACTGCATATATTTTTAAAAAGCTTTATGTCTTATATCAATCATTGCATGCCAGCAATTATTGTGTAGTTTAGATTAGTTGGACAACTGACGGTGTGGACTCAGCCTGATCTTCACCCCTCCCAGATGAGCTCAGCTGACCCACATACCACAAGAAGCAACAAGTTCAGAACCAGCCAATAGAGCAGTATCGACTCCTTATAGTTTATAATGTATTAGCTAAATGAGCCAATGAAGTGGCACCATGTAACACTTATAGAAATCGTCACCAGTGACGAGCATTGTGGTTAAAATTTCATGTTTCTGTATTGTTGGCAGAGTGATCTCAGAGCAGCAGAGTCCACTGCATGCCTTACTTTATGTTATATAAAGTATCCTCTGTTTGCCTCACAATCATTCTCCTGGTCCATTACCTACTGGGTGGTGTCCATTTATTCAGAGTTTTGGGTTTGTATTTTTTGGGGAATGACCACTTTCACAAGCCAGAGGAGCACCACACATCCACATGCTTTTGTGTATAAAAAAACGGCTCCTAAATTTGGTCAGGACAGTGTGCAACTGTTTTGCAATTTATTCACAAATATGTCACTTGTGAAATCCCTTCGGAAAGTAAACATAGTGACCTACATGCACACATTTTGCAGTTTCAAAGACACGAGTGTGGCAAGAATTGTCGGCACAAAAATAAAAATGAAGGCAAATACTACACCAAATGCTGCTTTGGTTTCCCTAGACCAATTTCAGCAATAGGAAAAGTAAACAGCTTCATGTGTTCAGTTAGGCACAGTGTAAAAGGCAAATCTCCTGAGAACACATACTGCATAAAAAGAATTGAAGCACATCAATGATTACAGTGCAATCATTGTCCTCCTATGGAATGCAAATATAGATGTGTAGTGCATTGCAGACAATTCCACTGCAGTTGTACGATATGTCACAGCCTCCTTAACCAAAGCAGAGAAAACAGAGCTTAAAGACCTCTGGGATAACATATCATCAGACAAAACACTGTCACAGAAACTGTACATCTTTGGCATACATAGAGCATGTGGCTGCTACGAAGCCACAGACCATTTAACCGGCACCACCTTATATGGGAAATCTAAAAACATAGGGTCTCATTCTGAGTATGGTGGTAGTCATGGCGCTATTTGCGCCATGACTGCCTCCCATACTGGTACCAACTCCGGTTTGGTACAATGGGAACTTACCAGTCATTCCGACCTTGGAGAGACCGGTAAGTCCCCATTTACCAAACCATTCCCCATTCCCATTGAGCCCCTATAGGGCTCAATGGGAATGGGGAGGGCGAAAATAACGGGCCGGCGTATTCCAAGCCCGTTATTTTCACCCAGGTCCCTTAACGGTTCCCGTCCTTAACACCTGGTCAGACCAGGCGTTAAGGAAGGGACCCGCTAAGGGACCTCGTAGTAGGGTGGTAAGGGATTACCGGCACCAGTCTCCTTACTGGTGCCCGGTATCCCTTACCGCCCTACTCGTAATGAGGCCCATAGTCTGGCTAAGCCTTGGTCCTGCTGCATCCAGAAAAAGACTTCTCAAATCATACCAAGAAATAGAAACAAAAGCCAAAAATGATCCCAACAGCCAGGACATTTTGAAAAAGAACTTATTAGACACATACTACCCAAACAGGAGTACTGCTTTAGAAACCATGTGCCTATACCACATAGCCCAAAACTCCTCACACAAAAATAACATTAAACCAGATGAGAAAAAAAGGTAAACACCTAGTCGAAAGATTGTGAGGGCAGCCTGGTGAAACTTACCAAACACAGCCTGATTAATCATATGAAGCTGTCATTAAAATCTCCTCAACACAAAGAACTGTACTACATGGCTCTACTGCAACTTTTTAAACCATGGAGAAAAGATTAAGATGTATTAGACACCGTGCCTCCTATGAAGTAGAGAACACCAGGGGCCTTATTATAACTATTGCAGAATGAGTTTAACAGCGCTGCTATTGGTGCCAGTGCCGTTAAACCCATTCCGCAATATTACGAGGCTCCCTCGCGGGACACGTGCTGGACGTCTGGTTTTACCAGACGTCCATAGCGGGTCCCACGAGAGGACCAGGGAGCTAACAAGGGACCCATTACGAATGGGCCCGTTGTTAGCTCCGTCCCCATTCCCATTGAGCCCTATGGGGGCTACTGCTACTGCGGGAGCCCTACTGTTACCTCAGACTTTCCTGCGGAAAGTCAAAAGCCGGATCCTGGAATTGTTATGGGCCGGTAAGCCAGCAAGGGTGGCCTACGCAACGCTTATTTTGCCAACATCAGATGGTGGTCTCGCACTCCCTGATCCAGAGAGATACTACTGGGCGGCCCAAGCACAGCTTCTTAGCTACTGGTACGCTACCAGTTTCATCAGACCTCATATACAAATAGAACGGACCCTGGTGTCACCCAATCTGCTTAGAGCGGTCATCCTCAGCCACCTCACGGTGGCCCAGTCAACGATGAATGGGGTCCTATCCACGTACGCAATCTGGAGAAAGTTAGTGCAGAAATATAGGGTCCTCATTAGATTCTCCCCCCTCCTGCCAATCAAATTCATACCTGGCGTTCCCCTAACAACAGAAACGGTCATTCACCAATGGTCAGACAAACTACAGCTGCGAACCATGGGCAATTTGTTCATTGATGAGTCATACATGACCATCCAGGCGGCCAAGGAGAGGAGTAGCAACACATTCCCTGATACATTTATATATTTTAGACAGAAGGCCACCTTGCAAACATTGTTCCCGACCTTCCCCCTACAACCACCTACCTGGCAGCTTTTACACAATACAATTCAAGCTCAGGGCGAAAGTAGTCTCAACACTGTACATCCATCTTGACAGACACAGTGCCTAAAACCACATGCGCAAGGGCCAGATGGAAAAAAACTTTGCATGCCCAAATACTAGATGAGGACTGGACCTACATCCTGCGATAAACCCAAAAGGTTGCGCTGAACACACGTTATAGACAAATCCACTTCAACTATTTTCATCAAACATACTACACTCCAGCTAAAAAATGCATCCAACGTCCCGACTAGGAAGTCTTGTGCGAGAGGTGTGGCACTCCAGCAGCAAATTTCCACCACCTAGTGTGGGAATGTCCCGCCGTATCTCACTTCTGGATACAGGTACTGCAGACAATGGCTGAGATTAACAGAGAGGAGCTGACCCCACCCCTACCATAGCCCTCCTTGGGCTAACAAAATATATATCTCCCGCGATGAAAAAGAAGAGGACCAGCCCCCACTCTGGCAAACTGGAGAAGGATGTCCTATACTGTCAAGACATAGAATCGGAGTTCATCAGAACATTACCACTGCATGCGCGGCCCCCCGATGTGTGGGGACCGTATATCCTTTATTTGTTATCGCTCCCCAGCAACGACTCCTCATCGAATCACTCCCAACGGACTGCATGAGTGAACTTGCCAGGAAACTACCCCACAGGCAGTCCCGGCTTTGTGCTACACGCTACGAGGAAACAATATCCTTTGCAAACAACCATGACGGGGGGACCTGGGGGACTCGAGGGTGAAACTGTTGATACACCCCATGTTTTTTTTTGTGTGCTATTCACTGTAAAATTTCAAAAAATGAAGTTTAACAAAATAATAATATTGAAAAATATAAATGTACCAAAAAGAATGCACACGCTTCTGAACATACCCTGCAAAAATGAGAAACTGTAAACAGTTAGAATATGCCAACTGGTCTCTACATGCAGCCATAATACTTCAATATTACTTGCAGCATTCAAACTGCCAAACTCAACCTTTAGCACTCAACAACTTCCAAACTATCAACAGTTAGAATACAGCAACAGGTATCGAACTACCCCCTCAAGTCTGCAATATCACAGTGCAATGCCACAATACTTACAAAACGTCAGCAACAACCAAACGCATAAAGAAATACTGCTAAAAAGAGGAAACAGATAAACAGTTAGAATACGTCAACTGGTATCAAACTGCAACCATACTACCACCAATTCCAAAAGACAAATCATATACCATTTCAATTGCTCCTACTGTAACAGTGCTCCTTAAACATTGCTGTAACTACTGCATGCATTACTAAAACAGACTGTGCAACATAACAACAAATGAATGTAGAAGGTTTTTTGAAAATCCTGCATGGATTTCTTTTTCCCACTGACCCAATGATTATGCAAAGAAACACAGAACCTGCACACCTTGCACTACACTTGTTTAAAGCATGGTACTAATGGAGTAATAATTATGAGGGTCCACAAAGTATAGAAATGTCTGCAATGCAATGAACTACAAAATGACAAAGTACCTTCCCTAAAATGTTAAAATGTTATGTTTTTTTTTTTTTACCACAGAGAATGAAACGATTACTCCTACATTTCCACATAACATGCCCAAAACTGCAAAGACCCTCAACAATACAAACAGTAAGTAATCTGTACAAATATTTCTGCAATCCACATACCAGTATCACAATGTTGAACACATAGGTATATTGTAGTGTGGTGCTTTTACCCACTCTTCAGGGCTTACCCTTTAATTTATGGCCTCCAGCCATGCACTCAATACTCTAGACCCTGGCCATAACCACTGCAACATAATACAGACCTGATTGCATACATCTGCTCAATTACCACAACACACAAACATAACACAGCCACCTGCGGCCCTACGCACTTCAGTTCACATTGTAGTACTTCCAACCAATGCACAAACTCTTCAATAGATGGCCTCTGCACCCAAGACTAAATTAACTGCCCGCAACCAATACATCATAATACAGTAAACTACCCAAGAATTTGCCCAGTGGCCACAACGCAAACACATAAACTATCCACCTAAAGCCCTGTCCACTTCTGCACACATAGTAATCCAACACTTCACCCAGTGGGAACACTCCTGGACTGTTGACTCCATCACCTTCAGCCATGCACGCAACACTGTAGTACCTGGTCACAATCACCACAACATAACATACCCATTCACCCAACAATCTATACACTGGTCACAAACCACACACATAAACCAACAACCTGAAACCCTGTTCAGTTCTATACATATAGTATTCCAATAATAGCAAGCAGTCACCACACTCTTCACTCCAATAAACAAGCCACCTAAGCCTCTGTACCCTTTTTTAGATATACTATGCACCCTCAACAATACAGACAGTAAGTATACCCTTAATGGTATCTTACTTCTTTGTAATCTGCGATTGCATTGTGTACACATATTTGTGCATTCCATAAACCACTATCACAATGTTGACAACATGGCTATGTTATGTTGCAGTGGTTGTGACCAGGGCCTAGACTCTTGGGTGCATGACCTCTGGCGATGCACCCAAGAGTCTAGTGGCTTACGACACAAAACACAGCATAATACACCCTATACAAACATCCTCATATCATCTACTATCCACTCCACTTGGCTAATTAAGCCTCTCTGCAGTCACCACATAAACTGCTTGCCTCAGATTCTATCCTACCCTAATGAAGGCTGCCTGCCTGAGGACCCATCCACGAACATCTGTACTATTCGCGCACACCGCGCACACACCGCACACACACCACCGTCTTCTACCACCTAAACAAATACACCATATGAGCCATTTTTCACTCCCCCACCCTTTCCTGCCTCTCTTGCCACCACCAGATGCCTCAAAGCATGTTTTCTAGCCCCTTTCGCTGCCGAACTATCCTCGAATACAACATGGCGGGAGTTTCTGAAAATTATGACACACATCACGCTTCTCTCCAGCCAATCAGCGGGAACGCGTCATATGTCTGCAGACATCACACGCCCTCTGGGCCAATCAGAGTCTTCTTCGCAGAGCAAACAGGGAAATGGGCCCACGGAGTAGAGCCAGATATCACTATTTTTTTGGGACCTACATTTTACCAAAAACTACTGGATGGATTTTCACCAAATTTACAAAAGCATACTTTCGGAACCAAGCTGCCGCTCCTGCCGCAAATTTGGTGAAATCAGTCCAGCGGTTTGGGCTGTACGCATGCAGAAAGTTTTTCTCCATTCAGTCTATCGAATATATATATATTAGACGGGCTGTGGTAGCGGCCGTTTAGTTATGGTTAAATTGCTAAACCCATAGTAAGATCACTTTTTCAGCGGATTATAGCTTTGCTCCCCCTGGAGGAGTCCTCACCAAACTTTGCAAAAAAAGTATATGGCCCACTTTGAACTCTTCCGGGATGTTTGTTGAGGTTTCGTGCAGGGGGGGAAAAGTTATAGGGGGGTCCCAAAAACATTTTTTTTCCAATAAGCTGAACGGGTGAAAACTTTGCGCACGGCTATAGGCCGAACGGCTGGATGGATTTGCACTAAATTTGTGGCAGGAGGGGGGGCTTGGGTTAGAAAGCGTGCTTTTGTGTGTTTGGTGGATATCCGACTAGTACTTTTGTTGCAAAGAACTGAAATGTACATCTCAAAACATTAGTGATATCTAGCTCTCCTCCGCGGACCCATTTCCCTGTTCGGTCCGTGGACAGAAGGCTCATTGGCTTGCAGTACGCTGTGCTGGGGGTGATCTTTGGATGCGGCCGGTGGTTGGCTGGAGGGAAGCGTGCTGTTCATCAAAGTCTTTGGGAAATGCCACCATGGTGTATCGGAGGACAGTGTAGTGCCGAAAGGGACTGACTAAAATAATGTACGGCATGTGGTGGTGGGAAGAGCGGATGGAAAGGGTGGGGGAGAGAGAAGTGGTTCATTAGAGATATTAAGGGATTATTAGCTGGATGAAGATGGTGGTGTGCCTGCAGTATCCATGCATACTGCGCCAATTCGCCAGTCCCTGCACAGGTGACTACCATGTGTGGTGCATGCAGGCATCCTTCGTTACGGCACGATAGCTTGTACCGCAACCTCTTACCGTGCTGACTGGTGGTACCTGAATAGCAAATGGGTAGGGCATTGCAAAACTGATATTACACGATGTGGTGGTGGGAGGAAGGGATGTAAAGGGATGGGGGAGTGAGAAGTGAATTATCTGAGATATGTCAATAGGTGGACAAAGACGTTGATGTGCCTGCAGTGTCCTTGCGTACAGTGCCAATTTGTGGGTCTCTGCACAGCCAACTCCCATGTGTGCTGCATGCAGGCAGGTTTCGTTACAGCACAATAGCTGGTGCAGAGACCTCTTTCCGTGGTGACTGGTGGAAGCTCAATTGCAGAAGGGGAGTGCATTGCACATGACATGCACATTGTAAGATAGTGTCTACTCCGGTGTGTTGCATGGTTGGAGGCCTTGCAGCGACAACTATGTGCCGTGGTTGGAATTAGGTTTCACATTGTTCCCTTCTGTTTGTGGTTCGTAAGCATCGCATAGATGGTTGATTCCATGGGTGTGGTGCTTTTTAGCCCATCCTACAGTGTTTACTCCATGAATGCAGCTACTGGAGTGAACCGTTGTGCAGTGAGTCCACTGAGTGCAGTGTGGTAATACTAACAGTATCATAGAGGGTAGGGTTGAAGTGCACCTTCTATGTGCATGGATACTGCAGTGTGTGAAGTGGCCGCAATTCTTCAAAAGTGTGTGCATAGAAGTGGATACGGGATAAACGGCATGTCACATAGGATTGCTCAGTGTCCCTTGCGCGGAGTGGTGTCTACTGTACTGCAGTATGACGGATTGCTTTTGTGTACTGAATAGAGAGCTGGGAGACGTACTATGTGAATGAAAGTGGGTATGGATGCTGTAGGCTGGGATATGTTTCCATGCATAGCTGTATTATGGTGTGGAGTAGTGAGTAGTAGTGGCGGTGGCTGTGGTACATGTGTGCAGTGTGGTATGTGAGCACATGATGCCATGCATGGCTGCATTACATTGCGGTGGGTTTGGGCAATAGTCTAGGACTTGCCCACACCCACCACAGCAATGCAGTGTAGACTGCATCTGTGACAGACTCCTCACCTTTACAGAATGGTTGTGGAGCACATTGTAGACTTGATAGAGCACCAGACGTCTGCTGACATTCATATACTGTTGGTTGGTTCGGTTGACAGTAACACCATTGTATGTGAATGAAAGTGGGTAGGGGTGCCTGAGGCTGTGTTAAGTTTGTAGATTCTGGTAGAAGGTGAATCTTTCTATGCATATCCATATAACGGTGCACAGCTTAGTTAGGAGTGCCAGTGGCTGTGGTATGTGTGTGGATTGTGGTACTTGGTGACATGTTGCTATGCATGGTTTGATTACGTTGCAGTGGGTGTGGCCAAGGCCTAGATGATTGGGTGCATGGCCAAAGGCCGTAGGCTGTAGGCCATGCACCCAAAAGCCAAGGCCTTGCCACACCCACCGCAGCAATGCCGTTTTCACTGCATCTCTCAGAGGGTTCTCACTGTCGCAGAATGGTTGTGGAGCACATTTTACTATTCATGGTGCACCAGAAGTGTGCTGACATGCATACCTTGTTGGTCCCATGGGTGTGGTCATTGTTAGAACATCCTACGTTTTTTCAGTGTATTGCTGCAGATTGTGCATTGAAAAGTCTTGCAGTGTGCCCACTGTATGCACTGTTGGAACACTGTCAGTATAGAAGAGGGTTGGGTTGAAGTAAATCTTCTATGTGCTTGGACATTCTGGTTTGTGTAGCTTCCCGGGAGTAGGCCCAATGTTGTGAAGATTGTGCGGTTTGCTAGCCAGTGAAATAATACTTTGTGCATGGAAGTGGGTAGGGGTGGTGGAGGAAGTGGTGTGTTTATGGAATGTGCTAACTGGTATTTGTTTACATGCATCACTGTGTTATGGTGTTTGGGTTGGGTAGAAGTGCTGCTGTCTATGTTACGTTTGTGGATTGTGGTTTATGGCCACATGTTCTTATGCATGGCTCCATTATGTTATGATGGGTGTCGACAAGCAGTAGACTCTTGTGTGCATGGTCAAAGGCATGATGGGTGCCGCTCTGGATGATTTTCGAAGCTGACATTGTGGATTTCTTTTCCACACCTTTGTACAGAAGGTGCTTTAGCAGCATATGCAACGTGTACTCGGAGTGTTGAACAGAAAATATGGAGTGCTGTACAGAAATGATAGTGTTGGATGCAGACATTTTGGCTGTGATTGCTGCATGCATGCATTAATATTTCACAGTCCTCAATGAGGGAGTGCTGGAAGAAGAACAGTGGAGAGGGGAGAAGGACGGTCCCTGCTTTACTGGGGTGTAATCCTAGCTGTATCTGGGAATGCGCAAGCACCACATCCTGCCATTCTCAGAATGGTGGGCATGCGAATGGAGCTGTGGGCATTATGGAATCAGGTGTCAAAGGTGTGGTTCACCGGAAAGGGCAGTACTACTTTCTCCCAATACTCTCTGTGTAATGAGATTGGTGGACATGGAGAGACGCACAGTGCTGATTGTGGGTGATACATTTGTACAAGATCTGCACAGGTATGCTGAGGGGTTGCTGCTAATTTCGTGTTGGAAAGAGTGGACTCTTCGTGGGCCACTCTCGATGCGTGCAGTTTTGGTGGGATGGTTTGCTTTTGCAGATATGTGGCCTCTATTGTTACTGGTGAAGTTGTCATGGTGCATTATGGAGGTCTACATTTGGGTTGTGTGGACATTTGCCCCATCACCTGAAGAAGTTGATGAATGTAGTGATGCAGATTTTTCCCACTGCCCAGGTCGTTTTCTCACCCATTCCCCCAAGAGGACTATGGGACCATGCTGGTGTAATTTGTCCCCAGCCACAGCTCGGAAGGTTTCTTATGAACTTAGGCAGGTCTGCATGTATGTGCAATGATGGGATGTTCTCCATCCACTATAACAGCATGAATTTCCAAAACATACCCTGCTTCCATGCAAATGGCATTTCTTTGAACGCCATTCACAAAACCATTTTCTTGTACACTGTGCATGAAGTGTTGCCCATAAATTGGTAAGAATGGAAGGGGAAGAAGCAAACAGAAAGTCATGCAAAGAAAAGATGTTTTGCAAGCACGTAAAAAAAATGTATATAAAAGAAACAAAGAAAAGATTAAACCTTTTCAGATGGACCACTAAAGACCCAATCGCCTACCCTATTTCCCAATACCCCCGCCCCCCTTCCAAGCACAAAAGCTCTGTGGATCACTTTGTAGTTTCAGGATTACAGGATTACAGGTGCCACATCCAGCCATTTATAGGATGGGAGTCATGGAACTGGGACTGTGGAGTCAAAGACACAGCTCAATAAGGTTTGTGGTTGTTGTCTGTATGCAGAAACTGTGGCAGAAGGTCTCTTTGTGCAAATAAGTGCCGAAGGCTATGGTGGAATCGTGCAAGTTAATCGGCAGGCATCCTAGGTGTATGCATGAACTGTATGTACTTGTTTGAAGTTTGTAACAAGCATGCAGTGCTGTTTTTGAGCAATCATTTTTGAAAAGTGTGAAGTAAGTGGGGTACTGTAAAAAAAACTGTGGAGTGTACAAGGTAAGTGGGAGGCATCCTACTGTCATGAATGTATTCTGTGTATGATTTCATATGATGTGCAATTATATGCTATGGCATGCGGAATGCCTATATACATATGTTTTAGCAAAGCGCAACAAGGCAAGGGAGGAGGTTCAGAGGGGAGACAGAGACAACAAACTGACTAGGCCTTGGTGTGACATAGATCACCCACGTGCATGGGAAGGGGGAGGTAAAGGTGCAGTACATTTGAAGAAGAAGAAATGACAATAAATAAAAATACAGGCCGATTGTGCCAAGTGCAAGGATAAGTGCACACATCAGGTGGTGACGGAATTGTTAGCGATATAGAAAACAATCCCCAAGAACAGGATTTGCTAGAAAGGCATTTCAGGGGGAGGTGGAATGGGCCCGACATCACAGAGTCACCAGGTAACCAGTGCAGAATCAGTTTACTCCAGGCAGTCAGCTGGGGAGAGGAGGAGAAAAAGCAAACACAAAGAGAAAGGCTTTGGGGTGCTTCCGGAACCGGCGAGGGTTCTCCTCAAGTTTCAGGGAGGCAGGGAGGCTGTTGCAGAGGGAGGCCCCAGCCAAAAAATAAAACATCTAACACCAACTGGTTGCTTGCAGAAGCGACTGACCCTGAGGGAGTTGGAGGCGGACTAGGGAAGAGCTCGAGCACAGCGATATATAGGAAGTGAGAGTTGAAGGTATTGGGGTCTCACGGCCCAGAATGCCTTGTGGATAATGAGGGTTTTTACCTTATTCCTCAAAGCCACTAGGAGCTATTGCAGACATTTCATTGCAGGAGAGATACCAGCTCAAGTCGCGCAGTCCTCTTCTGGATGCTTTGCAGAGGGCGGAGAGTAGAAGCTGGCAGATTTAAAAAGAGCCTGTTGCAAAAGTGCAGCTTAGACAGACGCACAGCTGTGCAGACAGTGACTTTTTGGAAACTTGCTTTAGGTTGGTAAGATACATGCAGTGCTGGTTTTTGGAGGCATATTTTTAGGATTTATGTAGGAGATGGGTTAGTGGGGAAAACATTTTGTAGCATTGTCGGAAGGAAAGCAGAAAGTTCCTGTTTCGATTTTACAATGTATGATATGGGTAAATGAAAACATTGCAAGCACATACCACTGAAGTGACACTTGATGGTAGGAGAAGGGGAAAAAAAACCAGTATGCTTTTAAAGAACGTAATCGACGCTCAGTGGCATATACCATGCGTAGAGGCACTTATAACACAGTGGTAAACATACTGCAGAAAAAAGTTTTCATACCTCCATTTTGTGGTGATGGGTGCTCATGTGGATGAATGTGGATGCACAAATCTTGCAATCTTTTACTGAACTTTCTACTGGATGTGCTTTCGAGTGACATAACACTTGCAGGCTGAATTTGTAACGGAAACTCTGAAGGGTATTGCAGAACTGACAGCGTTAGATGCTAACGTCTTGGATGGCATTGGTGGAATAGTTTTTGCCTATTTACCCGTACCGAATGAGGTAGTGGTGGACAAAAGATTGTGGAAAGAGAAGAAGGACTGCTCCTGCTTTAGCGGGGTGCAGCCCTGGCGGTACTTTGCGAAGCACACGTGCCACAATCTGCGCTTCTCAGCATGCTGGCCAATGGACATGGGACTTTGGGGATTATCCAATCAGGTACTGTGGGTGTTGTTCACAGGAAGGGGCAGTCATACTGTTGTACATTACTCTGTGTAGTGAGGCTGGCTGATATGGCAAAACGCATTGTGTTGACTTTGGGTGATGCCTTTGAGATAGATCTGCACAAGTATGCCCTGGAAAGATACTTTGATGGCAATTTCGGTTTGGAAGGATTGGACGCATTGTGGAATGCTGTCTATAAGCGCAGTTTCACTGACATGCATGCACTTTGCAAAGACCTGGCCACTTTTGCTACTGCCGATCTTATCGTCATCTACTACGGCGGCATGCATATGGGTTACGTGTCTTGTTTAGGTTTGGTCTGTCGACTGAAGAGGTTGCTAAATGTAGTGAAGAGGCTTTTTCCCACTGCCAAGATGCTTTTATCATCCATAACACCACAAAGAATATGGGACAATGCTCCTGGATGTTGTTCCGAGTCTGAGGCACCAAGGTGTCTCATCAACAGAAGCATGTGTACTTTTTTGTCCGCTGGTGGGATATTCTTCCGCAACATTGACCTCATTGGTTGTGGAAATGCTGAGTTTTTTCCAAGCAAATGGCATTTCGTTGTCGCCCGTTGGTAATGCTGTTTTGTTTGCCCATCTACAAGATGCAGTGAAGAGTCTACTGTGACAATGTTAGCACAAGAAAACACAAAATCAAATAAAAACCAAAAAAAAGTTGTTTCTCTAGAAGCATTGAAAAAAAAGGCTCTTTTCAGAGCCGCCCCATGCAACAAACTCCCCCTACCCTGATTGCAATTTATTCCCCCACACCCGCACACAGCACGAAAGCCACATCCAGGGATTTGAGGATAGCGGCCATGCAAATGGGACTGTGGAGGCAGAGGGATTGCACAATAATGCTTCTGGGCGTGGTTTGTATGCAGAGGACTGTTGTACAGAACTGATACTGTTACATGGAGAGCTCTTCAGTGTCATTGGTGGATGCATGTGGAACTTTTCAACAGTACGCAATGACGGCATGCTAGAAAGAAGAAAGTGGAAAGGGAAGAAGGAATGTTTCTGCTTTATTGGGGCACATCCCCCGCTGTCCTTGGGGAAACGCATGTGCACATACTCTCATTTTCAGCATGCTACCCATGAGATTGGGGCAGTGGGGACTGTCACACCTGTGTGTGTGGGTCACAAGAAGGGCTGTTCATAATTTTCTCCATTACTGTGCGTACTGAGCCAGACTGACATTGTTGCTATTAGTTGCAAACACAATGTAGCACAGCAGATTTCGTCCACCATCACTTAGAAGGCAAACCTATGTGGCCTGCTACTCTGTTCTGAAAAGCTGTGAACAGATTGCGGAACAGCTCTGGGGTGTGGCCTTTTGTAGGGTTCCTGGGGAGATATTGCACCCAGGAAACAGGCCTACATTGTTCAAAAACATACATACATGTGCAGCGGCACATTGTAATGTGTTTGTAAGCGTGTACTTTCCGAAACACACTCTGTACAATGCTCAACGCTGTACTTTGCCTCTGTCTAAGGGTCCGGAGTGTGTCTCTGTGCACGTGGGTGCGGTCCCATGATGACGTCGCCACTGTTCTCCTTTGGGACGGCTGTCCGCTGGACACATTTTGGGAGGAATATGTTGTGCGCATTTGCATAGGTGTGGTATGCCCACCATTGCCACTTCTCTGCTGAATAATAGTGTGCCACATGTGCGCCGACCATTTTGGGAGACGGTGGCTGTTTATAGGGTATAGCAGGTGCAATGTTTATCTGTATAGCTACCTGTAGATTGTAGGTGGGCACCTCTACCAAATTAACATTCCCTCGCAGATTCTGCACAGTGGCGGTGTTACCAGGACACAGAGGAACAGATACGCATGCGTGTACTTGCACAACGAACACACATCTGCTCCCACACGTAATCATGGGTGGTGGGCAACATGTGGACATGCAGAGAGTGCTGGTGTCATACGGATGCCTCCATTGTCACTGTGGATATGCCGGGCAGCTGCAGTGTCCATAGGAAACCTACCTTTTCCTTAATTTCAGTCATTCCAAGGAGGAATGTGTGCCGGTGATTCAGAACGACATAAAAAAAACAATACCACATATACACACAACAACATTTTAAATGTTAACATTTACTTGTACACATTCATACACACCATTAGGAAAGGGAAGGGGTAGCAGAAGTGGATACTCTTTGTGGGCAATTGGAGAATTGCACAAGTTGGTTGTGAGGGGGGAAGAGATTGCTGTATCACCGTAACGCCTCACCTCACATGGATTTTGAGGGGATAGTGGGCTCTGACAAGGGGAAGGGGTACACGTGCAGGTCTGCCCATGCTGTTTTATTTTGTCCAATATATACCTGTTGTAGGCAACCGTTATGGTGGCACACATGTTCATCAATTTTTCCACTTGGGTTCTAGGCTGTCAATTTTCCTATGCACAGGGTTTCTTTCCTTTCCTATGCCCATATGCTGTTGTGGAAGGGGTGCCACTTGAGCTCCCTTGCTTTCCTTTCCAATATGTTCTCTTATAGAAACGAAAATGTGTTTGGTGTACATGCAGCTATATATTACATAATTTACGCTTCACACTACTGTGAGTACCAATGGGGTTAGTATCGTAAGTCATTGCGTCATGAGGTACATTTTCTTCCAGCCACTCTAAGGTGCTTGCCATTGCTGCGTAAAACAAGACACGTTGTGCTTCTCTACTATTGTATACTGCAGCACCTGTGCAATTATCAGACAAACTTTAGTGTGCTTGCTACATTGTAGTGACATACTGGTCTTACTACTTTCCAGTCCTTACTCTGGCTGATCGTTTTTGTTCCTATGTACAGTAGCAGTGGGGTAAGATTGTTGAAGGCAGACGTCACTTCTCTTGTTGGTGCACTCCGTTATGGTGTACTCCCTATGCCTTTGTCTTTTTTGCTTCATAAGTACACAATTTGCACACCTACTCTATTTTCCCTTGCAATTCTTGTACATGGTGCTGTTTGTATATGTTCTTTGTGTTTGTTGATTGGTACCACTATGTAAGAGAGCACCTGCCTTCCTGAACAGATTTGTGCCACCCGATGTCCGCAACCAGACGCATAGTCTGCGACTGCTGTGTGCATTAATATGGTGCCAGCAGCTTCAATATGTTGCACAGTACAACTTTACAAACTAAGGGGATCCTGCTAAAAGCCAATGAAATTTACTGAAAAAACGTTGTTAAAGGACGTTGTGGTTAAGTTGTGCTACTAACAACCTATGCAATTCAATGGAAAAACACTGTTACAGGGACATAATCATTACAGGTAAAACTGAAAAACTCCAGAAATGTGCAAGTTATGGAAAGCTAAGCAACCATAACTTGCGCATTCATTGTGCACTACAAGGACTAACACCCATGACATCAAAGATGACATCACAAATGTCATTGATGGCATGACTGACAGCAGTGGGGTATGTTAATACAACATTACCCCCTCCCTCCGCTTATAGTAGTGAGGTTAATATAGAAAAGAGCAAGCTTACAGAACGTAATTATATGTCAGCACATAATTAATATAAACAGTGTGATGAAAGAAGTGACAGATAGAGGTAGAAGAAGAAGCTAAGAGACAAAAAGGAGAGAAGGATAAAGCCAATGAATTGACAATATTATAGAACGAGTGGATGGGAAGACAGATATTATTCAAAATAGATGGAAAGGCTATTGATGATGTTTGAGAGAGAAAAGAGAGGAACTGGAAAAGAAGGAACTGGAACAAGAAGGGCAAACAAAGAGGAGAATCAAAAATAGGAAGCTAAAGGAAGAATGAAGACGGTATGAAGAGCAGAAACAAGAAACAGAGACTAGAGGAGGAGAAACATGAATAAATAGAAATGCAGCATTTGAAAGAATGTAGGTTGCAAAGAAGGAAAGAGGAAGAAGAGAAAAGGAGTTGAGAAAAAGGAAAGAAGAAATGAGAAGGAGTAGGGGACAATGGGATGATGAACTGGATCACATCATTATTAGATGTATAATACAAATTGAAGCATGACAACGGGACAAGAGAGGGTCACAACAGCCCCGCAGTGAGCTGCAAGGGATATCAAGAATACAGACATGGGCTGATGAGCATGAGGCAGAAGGCATAGGGAAAAGGATTTGGGATGTATATTGGCAAATGAGAGAGAAAGATGGTTATAAGGCCAAAGGGAGCATCAATGGATCTTTACCGAATAAAACAGGAGAAATATTGGATTATTTAATGATGGAATAGCATAGAACCCTGTCCCTAAGCAGACTAGATCTTGATGATGAGGACAGGGATAATAACCATACCAGCTGGGGTGTAATGATTTCAGATAAAGTAAGGGATGAAAATGAAAGAGCACAAAGAGACGGCACATTTCAATAGATGTAAATATAGAAAGATAGGCAAAGGGGTCAGATTTAGAAGATCCAATAGTAAAGATACAAGAACTGACACCATATTCCAAATGACCACAAGCACGGTCGCACAACACAGGGGATATATCCCTAATTTATGTAAGTAGATTAAGGACATTGCCAGGGCAAAGACGAACAGGTGAAACTAGCCCCACCTGGAATACCAGAAGTGTAGGTGGGTATGATTGTAGACCAGGATTTACACAATTCCCATTATTAGAGAAGGGGGAGCGTGATCGCCACAAATGGATAAAGATAATTTGAAATGTAACTTTCCTAGTTTGACTGCAGGTGTGGGAAAATGGATTTATGAGTTAGAAAGAATGAGTTAGAAAGAATAACAGCAGGAATAACGTTAGCAGTTGGTGACATAAAAGGCCTACTAGCAGCTATTTTAGGAGAGAAAGCTGACAACATTTGGTCATGAGCAGGATATCCGACTGTGATAGTGCAAAACACGCCACATGACAGAGCGCCATTCAATAATTGCAGAGCCGATATATGGAGGGCACTTAGAGCACAATATCCTGACACATCAGACATGGGAGCAATTATGACAAGTACAAATTGATGAGGACTAAGATCCTGTTGCTTTTATTCAGGAGATTCAAGAAAATTTGTGTCTTGAGATGAGAGAACTGTGGGATCAAACAGTAGTATTATTCTATCATATTTTATGTCAAGGACTGCCTGAGCTACGGCAGATGAGGAAACAGGTAGGGATGGATGCGAAGCCATGGCAAGAAATAGGGTTGACTATTGTAAATCATTGTTGATTATTACAAGAGAAGAATAAGAGAAAAGCTGAGAATAGAACACAGGAGGAAGCAGAGTTAGTTCAGAAAAAATTGTCAAGACTTGCCATAGAAGGAGCAGTATTGACAAGTGGTATAGGCATGGCCACACAAGAGTTACAACTAGCGCAGCCAAGCAATATAGGGTACCCTGTAGATCAAGGTGGGTATGATTTTTGGCCGCGAGGTAGAGGGAATGGACCTAGAGGAAGGGGAGGTGTATTTCAAAACCCTCAAGTAGAGGAGTGTTTGATGGAGTAAAGCTGCAACAATGCTGGAATTGTGGGAGGGTACAACATATGACCCGAACGTGTAGAAGTAGAGGAGGCCTGAAACAGAACTGGCAAGCTCCAAGAGGGGGGATGGGCTATTCTCCACAGTACAATACAGAACCGCAGGAGTCTTATGCCCAAGATCACATGCAGAATCAGACACATGTGCCGCAAATACTGCACATGCAGCAATTTCTATTGCAGTCACATTTGCCACAAGGGCAACCACAGCAAGTGCCTATACAAACACAATAAGTAAAGACTCAGCAAGCACAGGCACAGCAGGCAATGGTGCTACAATGGAATGTGAATACAGGAGCCCCACAACCATTCACACCCAGGGAGTGTGGCAGTAGAGGGTGGGAACCCTTTTACAGGCACACGGATGAATGTATATCCACAATAGGAAAGCACGCAGAACAACCTCATGTGTTCAGTACAATCAGTGACACCAGCCCACCAAGAGGAACCTAGGGTCAGGGCAACAATAGGAGGCAAGACATTTCTGTTTCTTGTAGACACTGGAACAACTTGTTCCTGTGTTCAAGAGGGAAAGTACCCAATGTCTGGCATTGCCATGAATGCACAAAGGGCTATGAGTTTAGTTCCTTTTACTGATACATTACCAATTTCTATAGGAGATAGAATTTACAGGTCAAAAACCATTATGAGGTGTGCCTTTTGACCCAGAAGTATTTTTGTATAGAGTAAATATTTTGTTGACAACGCTTCCTAGAATGATAGCTAAACTGTTGATAATACCTGAAAAATTCTTGTTTAGACCACAAATACCTATGGATAACGAAAAAGGACATGTTATCCCCATAGAACTAGAGGCAGCAGTGGTAAGAGAGGAAAGGGTGGTTGTTCATGGGACAGATGATAAGGGAAGAGCATGGAGAACAGTAATAGTCCTTTATGAAGGATACAGACTAACAGACTTGACAGATGAGCTGTTCAGAGATAATTATTCAGATGATGAGTTTGTATTTTTCATAAGCCTCACTAATTGGATTAAAGTTGAGAATAGAGAAATAACTCAGAGAATGGCAAATGTAAAAAAGAAACCACCATTGTTCCAAGAAGAGTTAGAACAGGTGCCAAGCATCTTATGGACCAACATTCCATACATATGACGTGGGTCTATTGAGTGGAGCAGGAGCAGTTAAAATCAAGCTTAAGACAGGCCCAATTTTGCCACGAGTAAAGTAGTACCCCATGTCCAGAGAAGCAGAAGAAGGTATATTTGAAACCATTCCCGCTTTAGTACAGCATGGAATATTTATGCCATCAGAATCCCCATGTAACACGGCTGTGTACCCAGTGAAGAAAGCAACAGGGGGGTCGTGGTGATGTATTCAGGATCCACGTCCCCTAAACAATATTGTTGAAGTAGAGTTTTCTTTGGTTCCAAATCCAGCTACAATATTATGCAACATCACAGCCAAAGCCAAATATTTTACAATTATAGACTTCCTTCTTTTCAATTCCCCTTCATGAGGACTCCCAAGATTTGACCTCATTTTTGTATAGAAATCAGGGTTTGAAACATACAATATTACCTCAGGGGTACTGTGAGGTCCCAACAATCTTTAATGGGGTCCTTCAATTGTAGCTAACTAACATACAACTTGAGAGCACAATAATTCAGTACATAGATAATATATTAGTGTGCAGCAAGAAACAAGAAAAATACAGAAAAGATACATTTCGGGCCTCATTCCAAGTTTTCTGTTACGCTAACAACGGTACCAGCGAACTACGAGTTCTGCCTTTTCCCCTGCCAGGTCTGACCTGGTGGGTATGTCAGATGCACCGGCACCATTCACGAACGGTGAATCAGATGCATCCTGCCTCCCCATTCCGATTGAGCCCTATGGGACTCAATTGGGAATGGGGAGTAATGCATTCCGGCACCTGGCAGTGGGGAAATACAGGGTCCACCAGTCCTGTAATGGCCCTGTATTTCCCCATTGCCAGGCGCTGAAAAAATGTGCAAGTTCGGCGGCAGCCTGCCGGTTTAACCAGCAAAGCTACCACCAAGCTTGTAATGAAGCCCATTTCAACTAATGACCATACTAGCTGAAAAAGAATACAAGCTAGACAAAGAGAAATTACAATTATGCTAGAAAGAGGTCCTGTAGATAGGACAGCTAATCTCTCAAGAAGGGAGAAAAGTGACACCTGGGAGAGGAGAAGCAATCATGAAAACTCCAAAACCTGAGACAATAAGGTACATGCAACAATGTGTAGGCCTATGTAATTATTGTAGGGGCTGGGTTTTTGATTACAGTACATATATTCGACCACATTTAAAAGGATTCAAGGAAGAACAGATATATAAAAGTGAGAACATATAGATAGATGAGATGACTGAAGGATATGACGAATTAAAAAAGGGCAATTTTGAACAGCCCCTGTGTTAGGAATTCCAGACCATAATGAAGAGTTTTACTTATTGTCACATTCAAATGGAGAATTAATAACAGCAGTCCTCATGCAGAAGACAACAGTAGTACATGGACATAAGCCATGAGCCTACTATAGCGGGTTTTTAGACCCAGTAATGAAAGGACATTATCTGTGCAAACAAGTGTTAGCTGCTGCTGCTTTTGTGATTGAAAAAGCTGTGAGTATTACAATGGGGTGCACAGTGACTTTATTCATTGAGCATTCCTTATTTGCCATTTTAGAAAAACCCAAAAGTACATTGACTACACAAAGAACAAGGGGATATGAAGTGATTATTTCAAACCCAGCGATCAACATGGTTAGATGTAGAGTACTGAATCCTGCGACATTCATAGCAGAACAAGTAGAGAAGGAGGACTATGTACATGACTGCACAATGTATACTGAGTTTTATGACGATATTCCCCATGTTAGAGAAAATTATCTTGGAGAGTTGGAAATTTAATTCATTGATGGTTCTTCAAAAATTGAAAAAATGACAGGAGAGACACATACGGGATCAGCAGTAGTGAAGTTGAAAAAGAACGGGGAATTTAAGTAATGACAAGTGCAAGACTGCCTTCACATTGTTCAGCACAGGCTGCAGAATTAGTGGTGCTTAGGGCCGTACTACAGAGCTATGAGGATCAGGAAACAACAGTGTACTCTGACTCCTCCTATGTGACATCAACCGTATGTGCAGGATTCTCACACTGGAAAAGGAGGGGTTTCCTCCGCGCAGACGGTACACCGGTGCAACATGCGTCTCTTTTGGATAAACTCATTAAAGTAGTAAAGCTCTCATTGACTATCGCTGTGGTGACTATCGCTGTGGCAACCTTACTATGAGGGCAGACATGATATCTCATAGTAACAAAGCCGCAGATGTTGAAGCAAAAGTGCAGCATATTTTCCTGATATTTCTGATTTTGAAGCAGAAAGTGTTAAGCAAATGTCAGAGCGTTGTATGATGGTGAAGGACGTTTATAATATGTTATCCATTGTACGGTTAATTGATCTACAAGGTTGAGCTCCAATAGAAGTGCAGGAATTATTGAAGAGACAGGCATGTTCTTCATCCCCCTCAGAGGCTATATGGAGACAAGATAGCACTGGAAAGCCATTTATACCTCTACCATTTTCGAAGGTGACACTGGAGCAGCTTCACTACCCCGCGCACAAAACTAGAGAGAGTCTTGCTGCCATGACCGGAGAAGACTGGTTTTCACCAAATGTGTTAGAACACGTGGCACAGTTTAATGTGAACTGCATTATCTGCCAGAAGTTCACAGCAGAGCATAATTTTCAAACAGTTAGAGGAGCAATCCCTATACCCAATGGTCCTTTTGAGCCTCTGCATATAGATTATGTGGAAATGTTACAAACATGCATTGCTTACAGATACATGTTAGTGGTAGAATGTCCCTTTTCCAGATGGATTGAAGCATGTCCATGTACACATCCCAATGTCACATGTGCTGCCAAGTTTTTCGTATGTTAGGTTTTTTCCTAGATGGTGTGTGTGTGAAGTTCTGAGGTCTGATAATGGGCTGCATTCTGTAAATGAGATGTTCGAACAGATCACTCTTTTATTAGGCATGAAGCACAGGTTTTCACCGGCTTATCGCCCACAGTCAAATGGTATCTGTGAGAGGCTAAACAGGCTCCTTAAAGAAAGGATAGCTAAGATCAAAATGACTTTGAAGATGGGATGGCTACATTGCCTACCCCTTGCATTTTTTACACTGAGGAATCAGCCTGGCTCTAATCACCACCTGACACCTCAGGAGCTGGTAACTGGACACTGCATGAAAGTGCCTCTTGCTCCTCCCACTGGAATAGAATTGGATGCCCATAGTGTAGCAAAAACATTAGGGGATGAGATGCATGATTATATGACCGCTAGTGTTTCTTTTATTTCCGAATAGATCAGAAATCAGAGGGAAGGGTCAAAGAAGATTGAAGAAGACAAACAGTTGATCCCATAGACTTTCTGAAGCAACCTAGTTTGTACCCTAGTGACCAAGTGCTTGTAAAAAGTTGTGGCCACACTTGGAATAAGCCTTGTTTTGAAGGACATACCTTGTACAGATGGTCACTCCCACCACAGTGAAGATAGAAGGAAGAAGAGCTTGGTTACACTTGAATGATGAAAAACGTTACAAAGGAGATACCCTTACCCCTCCTGAACCCACTGAGAGTGAAGCAAGAGAAGATGTTCTGCGAGTCCAGAGGAACTATTGACTACTGACTTTTCCCAAGTTTAAAGGGAGAAGAACTTTGTAAAGTATCCACTGAACAATTCCAGTGAGGCTAAAGAGACAACGCCTTGAAGATAAAACACAAAGATTACACATGACACTTTATATTGCCTATAACATTGCACACATTTCTGCATGCTGTTTTTATATACAAATTTCAGTGTTATCCAGCTTTAGTGAGACGACACATTGATATTGTCACATTTTTGGAAAAAGCATAAAAACAATTATATCATTTGCAGGATCATCTTTGCAATAATTTTAAAATGTATATTATAAAGAGTGTTGTTATTATAAAGAGTAACAAGAATTACATGGTGAAAAAACAGAATGGGAATTTTCCAATTTATAAGATGCACATTGCCAGCAAGAAGATTGATTCGTTCTTTTGCAATACTTCTTGTAACCTCATTCAGCATAATGTCTTGTCTTTTCTTCCTCATTATTATGGCATCTCATCAAAAAATGTTCCACAATACAGATGAAGTGTTTAGCAATGAGACATATATTTTTACCCCTAAAAAAGAACAAGTGATATTTTCCCAGATATTTCCAAGCAAATTATTCAACTTAAGAGAGATGCTGAAGAAGATCATGAGAATATAAATACATACCTTGATAATTCAGCCCATTTAAAGTATAACATGTTGTATCAGCACATAAATGAGTTGGTGAGAAGAGCATCAGATGAGAACTGCTACGTGTGTTCTCTCATCCCTTCAGCCATGAGTACAGCCAGAACATTTACCACAAGAGAAATACCTGTACATGATGCAAAATGTCTCAGCAATGTCTAGGGCTGTGCAAAACCAGAGGAGAATTTCAAGGAAGATGGGCATCCCCACAATGGAGGTTAAAAATGACGTTCCCATATGAAGATGCATACATGAATATGCAGAAAATGGAAAAGAGGCCCGATTGGAAAAGCAGGATGCTCCTATAATCATTTTGTGGTATGACTGGAGAACAGATAAGGACTGTTGAACAAAAGAGACTGGGTTGTGCATATACATGGAAAACACAACGATTGTCAGGATGCTGGGAGAGACCACAGCTATTGTTGAATGGACGAATCGCCACCAGTACAGAATGGGACGATGGAATGTTAGCATGAAGTTCACGTTTATTAATGACAGCACCAGTACAGATAGTGCAAATAGTGAATTATGAATGCCTGAAAGAATGGGCAAATATTCAAAATTATTAACCAGGGTTGAAAATGAAGCAGGGTCTGTATCCATACTGCCAAGGACGAAACTATGCTTCAGAAACAAGGGTGTGACCAAATTCGGAGAAAACAAACAATGCAAGCAAATAATTGTTGTACCAGAAATGAATGGAGGAACTGCCGTGCTAATGGACCACTATTGGACCTGTGGCTCCAAAGCTTTTATGCAGCTACCTAAAGATGGAGGAGGAATATTCTCTATAGTGATCATACATGTTCCTGCATTGGTGATTCCCCAAAGTGATCTCCATATCGAGAGCTTTCAAAAAAGTGGATGCACACTAAAGAATGAAGAGGTTGCTCAACCTCCTCTGACAGAAGAGAGAGAACTATTTTTCAGCAAAATCAATATAAGCTTATCACAACTTTCCTGATGAGCATAAATTGTTCAGTAGAATGGAACTGATATTTACAGCCATATTCATGCCAGGAATTCAGACTGCAGTAAACACCAACTGGTTAAAAATAACTGGTTAAAAATAACTAGTTGGAAGCTGCTACAAACAATTTGTGCAACCATGAAAGGATTTAATGTGATTAGAGAAGAATTGAGGGCCATCAGACTCATGACCCTCCTGAACAGGAATGTCGTAGATTTAATTACATCTTTGGAAGTAGGTGTGTGCACCAAGATGGGGCCTTCTTGCTATACATATAAACCTGCCCATGATGGACAAAATGGAACCCTGTCAGAAGTAATAGCTATGTTGTCAACTCAGCACATGAAAATTGAGGAAGAAGTAGTTGAGATCAAAGAACAAGGATGGTTTGTCCCTGTTCTTGTAAGTTCCTCTATGGCTAGTAAATACCTTCAAGCTGCTTGGAGCAATACTAGTGTTAGTATTGCTTGGATTCTGTCTTGTAAAAATAATCATAGGACAGTGCAAGAAGACAGCAAAGACAGAATGCAAAGCACAATGAACATAAGAAAGACATGCAGCAAACATGCACACCAATGACGCATGCTCAACATGCAAGACAATGCTCAATCCTGTATCACCTTCATCCGGATCTGTGTCTCCTAATTAGGTACAGCAGTGAAAGTGCCTGCTGGAGGGCATGGGGAGTATGGATGTCACATGGTGTCTCCCTTGGGACAGCAGTCCCCGGCAGATCATGGATTACTGTAACAACATGGGAAAAGAAATGAAAACAGCCATAGCGAAGTACCATTGGCACAGACATATGTTCAATGGAACACGAAAAACCATAATTACCTGCATATGCTATTCTGAGCGGCACCATGCAAACATGCAAGTTGACCTCACTATGAATGCCTGCATGTACACCTCTGCACATGTCATGCCCTTTAGATGTTAACAGCACACCTCAAGGAAAAAAAAGGAAAAAAATAAAAAAATAAACCAGGAAAGGGCAAATCAAAAAACATAATGCCAAAATCTGGTCCTGGGGTGAACAAAAGTATCTAAAAAAATAAAAAATAAAAAAGAAACGAAAATAAAAAATGTCCATCATGGACCGCGGGGGACGGGGCATTTCAACTTCCACATTGGGGGATGTTAAAAAAAAACTCCATGGGCTCTTCCACTGCATGGCTTTGGTGGACCAGGAGGCATATCTCTGCTGTCACCACCTTCCTGGGTTGAATAAAAGGTGGTAGTGGTGCTGGAGCCTCACCTCACAGTGCCCTGGCCTGTTCCTCAGTCGCAGCGGCCATGCATGACACTGATGAAAGCAACATCACACTGAGGGCTTGGTGGTCACCATGCATAACCTCACAATATGCACGGAGTTCCGCCAAGATATTCTGCCTCAATTGTAGCATCTCCGTTTGGAACAGTATCCTGGTGGCTGCCTCTTTTTCTTGGATTTCAGCTCTGTGGGCCAACAAATCGTGCCTCAGGGCTTCCTATGTGCACCCAACCCTCTGCAAGCGAGGATGCCTGCAGAGACCTCAGATCTTCCCATCAGCTACTGATGTTGGTCTCACTGCTCAGCCTGTGGGAGCGGCATGTGGACCGCATTACCTGCAGCTGTTCCTCCACATGTGTTTCGGGTGGGATCTTGGAACTGGCCACCCTATCCATGCCCTCAGTCAAACTATCATAGGCAGCACCCTGTCGGTGCACAGCTGGCAACATCAGATGGTCCCACACTGTCTGCCCAGCCTGCACACATCCCCCACATGTGCAGGGCCCATGCTGGCCTGACCCAAAGGAGCATGGACCTTGCTGTGATGAAACTGTCTCTGGTTGCTGGACTGCAACCCTTCTTTGGACATCTGACCCAGGATCAGAAACCAATACTTGGGAGCGGGGCCTTGCATCCATAGCCACCACAGATGGCCCAGACACCACTGACTGGCCTTGTGAAGGCACCTGACCTCCTGCAGACTCAAGGGCCCCAACTGCTGAAAAAATGGGTGGACTCATCTCTGCCAGCATTGAGAATTGCACATCCGGTTCAGCACCAGAGATACTGGATTTCAAAGAGTCAGTGTTGTATGACGAAAGTCCTAGGATGGTTTGTAGCACCAGTGGATTCTCCTGGCCTGCCACACCACGTCCTCTACTGGGGTTCTTGACCAGCACATACTCTTCATCCTCCTCTTCCTCCTCTTCCTCCTTCTCTGCATCTGGTGCCTCCTCACCTGCACAAGGACAGAAGAAGACATGAGGATTCATGTCAAACACGTCTACAGTAAACATGTGTATGACATTGCTGTCATGCAACACACTGCAGGGTATGTCACCATGAGAGAAACAGTGTACACAGACTATGTACAAGAAGCCATCTGATCATGGCATATGCAGACTGGCAACAGCATTCCATGCTCAGGCCCATGCAGCAAGTGTACACATTGCCAACAAATATGGTTCGTAGCAAGCACATTATGGCACATAGCACTCTGCAAACTATAGACTAACACCTGTGAAAACGGCATGGTCATGTGGCTCTGTGACATGCTATTACATGTCAACAGGTAGACACACATATTCAATCCAAGTACGCATCCATCACATGCCACACCAGTGTTGAACTGGCACAGGGATTGCACACAATGGGAAAATGACCTCAGTGTGGAAAAAAGGAAACAGTCCCATTTGAAGTATGACTGTAAGAGTAACACCTAGGCAATGTCTATGAAGTGGAGAGAGTAATTAAATGTAGTTGGAGATAGGAAGAAGGGACAGTGAACCACAAGAGGGACATGGACCCATGGAGTGTGTGCTGTGTGTGGGAGGGTAACAGGGATCAGTCCTTACAACAATTTGACACCAGAATCTTTGTCATAGCTGCACAGTCTAGAACTATGCACTGTTACTCATGGCACGCTGTGAGGCGTTTTGGTAGTCTTCTTTGAAGTTCTCTGTAGCATTGAACCACCTACGTACATGTGTGAATAGACTATCTTCAACAAACAGTGCATGAAGTGTAACTCATGCTTTGGACACACCCACATGCCTAGCAGAGCAGAGTCACTGACACACTGATGCAACTAACTAGATGGCACGTTGTGGTAGCATGTTGCAGATGTTGGTTGAGTATGCTAGTGGGGGATGAGTACTGTTACCCTCCATGTGCAATGGATGTACAACACATGGGCTGTATGCACTCTTGAGTACACTGGAAAGGAGTTAGTACACCATGACATGGTTCACCCAGGGCAAGCATTCAAATGCATGCAGAAGCGCAACACATTCATACAACGTTGTTACGTTTCCTTACACGTACTCAGGATGCACAATCTTGGTCACTCACCGGATGTGCCCTCATACTCTGGCAGACCTCCCACGCTTTGCACCTGATCCAGTAGAATGAATTGGCTTGTAGCCTGTTCATGTGGGGTGAGCTCCTCCTCTGATGATGACCCCCCTCCAGTTGCCATACCAGAGGCGAGGTTGGCACCCATCTTGGACTTTGTGCAACGGTTGAGTTCATTCCAGTGCTTCATGAGCTGAGCAGCAGTGCACTTCTCATACCCCGAGGCATTTATCTCATCTGTGACATGCTGCCAATGCACCATATGCTGAGCATGTGTATGAGTGCTCCCCAGTTACAGGCTCATGTCATGTTGGTGCTCGATTACGTAGTCCATGAGGATCTGGAGTTCTTCACCACTGAAATTCCTCTTTCTCATTGAGCCAGTGTCCATTGCCATGCCATAGGGTTGAACCTGTTCCTGTGGTGCAGCCTTGCCTTCTTGGCACGTGGTGTTGGTGTTGACCCTGTGGGCTGAGAACACTCAGGGCCCCACTGGGGCATGCCACCACCCACTGGGGCTGGGACAGCAGCTTTCACTGCAAGTCTCTTACTTTACTTTACTTTACTTTACTTTACTTTACTTTACTTTATTCACCTGTATGGAGCACCATAAAACCCGGAGCTGTGAGGGCACAACAAACAAACAAATATCATGCGCAGAACAAAAACATCTAGCCTTATACAATCTTATTTGAAAAGCAATGTCTTGATCCTTTTCCTAAATATTGATGTCATGTCAATATATCTAAGGCCGGGTGGGATCTCATTCCATGCTTTAGGAGCTACCATAAAGAACGCACATTTAATGACTTGATTGCATTTGGAAATTTGTAGCTGATTAGAGTTATTTGACCTCAACGTTCTAGCATTGGGTTCTTTTCGTCAATGCTTCCGTTATATAATGCAGGCCAAATCCTTTAAGCATTTATAAGTAATAGTCAACAGTTGAAACTGAAACCTGGCAGCAATGGGAAGCCATTGCAATCCCTGCCTGGCCTCTGACACATGGTCTCACTTTTTTATAATAATAATCATAATAATGTACACTTATATAGCGCTACAAACCCTCAGCTATCTGGCCACTGCTTATTATTACCCACGGAAGGATGAAAAGCTGAGTTTTGCCCTGCCAGGATTCGAACCTGTGTCTGCAGGATCTGTATGGATGTCAAAGTGAGCGCTCTACTCGCAGTGCCATCTGACCATTCAACTGTGGGATGTTTCAACCCACTAGTCCAGGACCTGCAACATTACTGGGCATTGCTTGCAGCAGAAACATCAGAATGGCCACTGGAAAGCATGCTGCTCGCTATACATCACCAGAAAGTGCACAGTGAAAATCTGAAAAATAGGCCGCCATCCACTTTTGCCTATGTCAGTGGTAAACCAGGAGACCACTGCCAAAACCCATCATTTGGCTGCTCACAGAGCAAAATCATTGCAAAAGAAACACAGAGCTGTTTTAAAAATCCATTTTTCCCTGGCTGTCAAATTTGCAAAAATCATGGCTCACAAACCACCCAAAAAGATCCAACATCCTTGTTGGCTGGTGAACATCATTCTACTTCAAGAATCCACATAAATATAATGTCAGCAGAAGTATATGTTATCTGAACAAAGTCCACTTTTAAAGGTGGTTGCTGGAAGACATCTGTTAAAAATGTGTGTAGTACCGTTGCTCACCTCTGTCAGAAGCTGGCGATTTAAAACCTGTCATGTGTAAAGTTGTACATTGAACTCAAACTATGCCAAAGAAAGACTTGCTATCAGAAGCCTAAGAGGTGGATACAATTCAAAACTATATTCTAAAAAGGCTTGAAGTAAGAAATTGGTTGATGTATTTGGTAAACATGTAAGTTATATTTTAAGACAAGACAATTTCAGACATTGGGTTTAAAAGTTAAAGTTTCCCACACTGGGCTTCAAACACATTTCACACCTCCTCCCTAAACAAAGGAATCTGTTCTCCTGTGCTCTGCTAAGAAACTGGCAGGCTGGTGTGAAAAGGAACTAGGAGGGGCACTCTGGCCTGTTGCTCTGAGTGCAGATAAAGGGCTCCCTTGAGCTGAATGGAAATGCTAATAGAGACTGCCCTGGCAGGAAGAAGGCCATGTGACCCTCTGACTCAGCCAAGACCTTGGAGGTGGGCCAGACTGAAAATGTGGATTTGAAATTGGATTAAATATATGTTTAAGGAAAATACTTCTAAAATATTGTACCGAACTGACAAAAATATGAAATTTAGAGATTATTCAAATGAAAAATGTGCTCACAGTTTGAAACTAATCTGGAATCTGTGCAATGTTTTAAATATTGTGGCTATTGTGGTTGTGCTAGGAACATGAAAAATTACAGTAGTATGACCAGATGGTATGAGCATGTATATGTAAAAAATTGTACAGATCCGAAAATGTGTAACCAACCAAAAGCGTGAAAAAACTGTCATTTGTTAACCGAAACCCGTAGGAACATGGGACTTGAACAGAGATGTGCCTTAATTAATCTGTGATGTGTATATGTAATATTAACAATTTGTGCATATTGCAAATATGTTTTTTGGGAAAAAGAGATTTTTTAAGTAAAAGGGGGGTTTCTTCTCTAGATTGTAAATGCAGCATCACTATGACACATGATGACACACAGTTCCTTTCTCAAATCAGGGGACAGGGAATTCTCTGACCTATCAGATCCTTAGAGGGTTGGGCATAGACAATAAGCCTCCCCACCCACTTTGTAAAATGGATCAATATGGACTGTTTAGAACCCACACACACACACACTTTCTCACTCATCAACTGATCCCCTGGCGAAGCACCCTGCAGGAAGATCCAGACTCCAGAACTAGACTCCAGATCCAGACTCCAGATCCAGACTTTAGAACCCTTTTCAGCAGGCCTTTAAACATCTTGCAAACCTGATTTTAACCCCTAACTTCCACGGGACCTAACATAATCCAGCAGCTTAGCTGATCTGTTTTGCTTCTGGCTAAGAACCCGTGCTAGAACCCAAAACGCTGACCAGTCCAGCAGAGCTGTAACCCAGAACCCGTCAGACCCAGTCCAAGAGGCCTCACAAACTAGAGTGCCTTGCTGAGAGCAGAGTCCAGGTGCCCTGATCCTGTCCGTTGGCGAATGAAGTCCAAGCCAAACCTTTGACCAGATCTTTGACGGGCCGATTCCATTCCAAAGCCATAGGAGAGAGTATTTAGTCTAGAACTGTCCATAGTCATCTCTTAGTTTAAAGTAATCCTATTCAATCCATTTCAACCTATACAGAACTGCATTATAGAATCTTGTGTCCATCCTGAATTCTTCTCAATATATAGTCTGTGATAATTGCAGCGATAATCATCTGTGCGCTGATATTTTCTGAAGAAAGTCAAATGTCCCGGCGCACAGCAATCAGAGCGGAAGGCGCCCTGTTCTGGTGGTTGTCCTCTTGGGTATCTTGTACTTTTGAGATCCTTAGTATAAGTCCATCTTGGTTCCTAATCTTTAAAGCGCATCTTTCATTTTGAATCTTGACTCTGTTTCTGAAAAATCTATCTTCACAAAAACCTCTGAAACTTTTGAACCACACGTCCTAGAAACAAAATGTGAATGTAATTCTGAAGCTAACATCCTCAGCTTTCAAAAGAACCCAAAACGACATTCCAATTCCTGATATTTATTCTGCAATTGCGTTTCCCGCACGCAGAAAAATTGCAGCGAATTTGCAATTTGGCTCAATTTCACCCCATGTAAAACAGCTGTTTCTTGCTTTCAACTTCTGAATTTCATTTTCCATCTGCTAATCATTCTATCATCATTGCTAGTGTTGACTTGAACCAATCCAAAGCAACTCTCACTAGTTCTGAATCCCATTTAGTGAATTAAAATCATTTTAGTATTTTTCCCATTCAATTTAAACTACATTTAAAAGCAATTGACCTGTTTAAAATCATACCTTTTCCCTCTAAGCTTGCTGGGGGAATTGGGATTGAACTGCATTGTTGATTGTTATTCCTGATACATGTTTGCCCTCATTCCATATCTTCATATTGCATATTGGGGGAGTGAGTAGTAACAGGGGGAAGAGTGATTATATTGTCTTTGGTTGAATTCATATCAAGTTTTTTTCCGTGTTGCATTTCTTCTTATCATTGCAATCTCTTGAACCCATACAAAGTATTCTCTGCTAGATTATTCTTCCTATTCCTACTCCTAATTGATTAAAGAGATTGTTGATATTGTAATATTACCCATTGCTGATCATTGTTCATATTCATAAGTGTGATATTCAGATATTATTCATATTCATAAAAGTATAATCTATATATTGTTCAATTCTTCAAATAAATCTTTTAATTTGCAAAACAAACCTATTTCTTGGTTCAGTTAGACTGGGGGAATTCAAAGAGAGGGACGTTATATAAGGGTACATCATCCAGAATTAAAAGAACTGTTGACATAAAAATATATAAATAAGGGTTTCCATTGGGCATCCCATACTAGGCATTTACTTAGTTGGAGTGCTGGATTGAAATCACTTACAGATTGGGGGCTTGTGGCTGGGATTTCTGGATTAGATCTACCACTTGTGCGGCTTAATACAGTGTGCTAACTAATAGGATACATAAATCCTGTTGGGCTACTACGCTGTGTTACGCTGTAAAAGCACCCCTCAAAAGGGAACGCTCTAAGGAAATGGTCTGTTTTGCAAAATAAAAAAAATAAAAACTTCTGTAAGTCAGGAAAGAAATCAATATTTCCAAAATGGCGACATTGGTAGACATCAATATAGCTAGAGAACACCTTTTACATAAGTTATTTGTGAGAGGTGAGTGGACTGAGCAGGACAAGAATGTGTGGTTGCAGGCAATCACACAACAGATCACTGCAACAGGGTTAGATATCTGGAGAGATAAGGGTCCTTACATGTGGCCCTGAGTGAACTATATATGGCCCCTAAGGCCAAGGATGAGCAAAATAAGATTGCCAAGATAGCAGCATATCTATATTTATCTATGGGAGCCATACAGGACAAATATGCTGAAGGCCAAGATCTGGCAAGTAGGCAACTGGTGGCATTAGAAAAGGCCCAATCTGATCTGGACTCTTCTGAGCAGAGGCTGCAGAGGAGCCAGGAGGCAGAAAATGAAAGCAGGCAATATATAGTTAAAATTAAAGAGGATATGTGTATCCTGCAGCAGGAAAAGGCAGATCAGGATACCAGAATGCTGGCGTTGCCGAAGGAGTACCAAGAAGGTTTGGACTCTCTACTGAAGAGCCAGAAAAAGCAACAACTGGATTTCAACAAGGCATGCACAGAGCAGGTAGCCACCCTGCAAAGCCACCTAGATAGAGAGAAGGCAGAGAGCAATAAATTGATTTTGAAACACCTGGATACCCAGGCAGAGTTTGATGAAGAGCGTGAGAAAGCTACTGCCCTTCAAAGACAGAGGGACTACCTGGCGGCACAGAGGCAGGCTTTTGTGCAGGAAAGGGACGCCTTAGGCCAGGAAGTCTGTCACTTAAAAGGGAAACTGGAAGAAAATCACCTGGCCCTCCAGGGACTGGGTGACCTCCAAAAAAACCATGATAGATTGTTAGAGCACACCGGGAGAGGGGAAGATGCTCTGGCAAGAAAGGAGCAGGCCAGTAGGGACGGGACTCAGGAGGTAACCCTCCTGCAGCAAAGACTAGCGCAGTACTCAAAGACAAATCAGGAAGCACAGAGAGAAAATGAGGCTCTCTGTGAGAAAAATGATAGGCTCCACAGGCAGGTAGCCATGCAAGAGAGACTGATAGAGACTAGTAAGGCCTTGATTGAGGAACAGAAAGCTCAGGTTCTTGCATGGCAACAGGGAGCAGGGTCTGATAGAGATGAAGTTTGCAGGGAAAGGGAAACACCTGAGCATAACCACAGGAACCCTAGTACCAGAGGCCTTCATCTCTCCCAGTCCCTGGACTCTGCCACCCCCATGCCCACTGGCGCACATGAGCCCAGGGCCACGGAGATGGCAGATTACTATCCAGTCAGAAGTATGGGACTCATAGACCAGCACCTCCCAGGTATGGATGGGCGGGCATCTGGGTATGAGTACCCAAGTACAGTGAAATTTAGTGGGGAACTTCAGGAGAGTAGGCCCACTAAGGGTATCCTAAAAACCTCTGCCCAGTTAGGACAGTGGGGGGGGTACCCATCAAATCCTGGGAGCAAGGAGGAATCAGAAGACTCCTCTGAGCGCCCCAGGACACAGGAGACTAGGTCCCCACATTCTGCCAGCCATTCCCAGGCTCGCAGATTCCGGGAGAACCTAGAAGACCAGACAAGCACCTCTGGGAGCAGTGCCTCTGAGTCAGAGGATGAATGGACCAGGGTTACCCGAACCAAGAAGGCCAATAAGGCGAAAAGGGCCTTGCTTAAGGACCCCTTAAAACAGATCAAGGCAATAAGGAGAGTCTTCACACCTTATCATAAGAACTCTAAGTATTCTGTTTGGGAGCACTTAGAGCTCTTTGAGCAGATGATGGAAACTTTCCATTTGAAAGACAGTAGTGGCTGCATTCAGTATGTGAAATGGACATTCTCACCAGAATACTCCAGTTTCTTTGCGGGGCTGGAGGACCAAAATCATTCCTGATGGTCCACCTATAGGGCGGCCATCTTGAAGCATTTTTCTGTACACAGAAATCCCCAAGAGGCTTGCAAAGGCAGCCTACAATTTACAATGTGGGGAGGATCAGGCCCCACAAGAATTTGTGCAGGAACTAAAGCGTGCCTTTGCACAGACTAGAGAGAAGAGTATGCAGGGACAGCAGAGAATGTGTTAATACTTTTTCCCACGCTCTACCAAAGTACATCATGACCCAGCTAGTAAGAGATTTTCATGAGAAATGATCACTAGACTGGGTCATTGAACAGGCCACCCGGATCTATGAGATGCAAAAGCCCATAGACAACAAGAATACTCAAAAAGCTCCAAAACAACCAACCCACCTGCTGCTGCTAAGGTGGCAGAGGTAAAGGTTGCCCCCATTTTAGATTTGGAGCTGTGGGAGCCTAAAAACTGCACAACAGAATAATCCCAAGCCCAGAAGGCCCTCAAGCCAGTCACAGACAGGGAGCCAAGGAGGTAGTCCCACAAATGGGGTCCCTCACTCCCCTGACTACGTAAGTCCCCGCTACAAGGGGAACAGACCCATCCTGGGTTATGTGTGGACTCCTCCAGCCCAAGGGGGGATCCAACCAGGCACCTAACCCAGGGAACTTCCCTCCTAACTTCCCCCAGGAGGGCAGAAACTCCCCAAATCCTGGGCAGAACATTTTCCCCAGGTACCCACCAAACTTCCAACCCCAGAACAATCCATCCTTCTTTCCCCACTTTCCTGAGCCCAGACAACCTAATCCGGGAGAGGGAAGGCCAAGGTTGCAGGGGTACCCAAATCTTCCCAACCCGGGGTATTACCAGAGAAGGGATAGCTACCCTTCCCGGGATAAGCCCAGGGGAGAACACAGAACCCCGTATCACCCTGAGCGGGTTTCACAGCTAGAGCGCAAGGTCCAAAATATGGCACAGGATCTGGGTCACATGCTGAGGGCTCAGCAGAACCCTCAGCTTGGCATGCCGGCACAGAATGCCTCCAACTCTGGACCTGTTGATCCAGAATAATGACGGGGCAGCACCCCGACATCCCACCGGTTCCCAGGGAGGAGGCACAAGGGGAAGGGGGGAGTGAAGCCTTGGAGGAAGCTTCCTTCCCCACTTGTAGAAAGCCCCTGGAAACACAGGAACCGGAAACAAAATCTCCTGCCACCCAAGGAGCAGGGGGGGTAGGAGAAACAAAGGATCCAAACAGACCCATTTTGTGGAGGAGGTACAGATCTTCCAATTTGAAGGAGAGGGGTCCTCAGAGGATCCTGGGAAAAGGATCTTCTCCTTCAGAAATGGGGGAACTCCTCCCAAAGAAAAATGGGTCCCAAAGGATTCAAATCCAGACTGAGTAGATGTGGGGACCAGTGGCGGCTGGTGACTTTGCAAGGTGGTGGGGCGTACATTTCTTGGAGGGAATTTGGGAGCGAGCGCAGCGACCGATGCCAACCCACACCAAGGGGGGGGGGCTTCCCCCACCTGAGAAATCTTGGAAAAATGGCTTCCAAAATGTGCAATTTACTGTCCAAACCCACAGAAATATGACATAAAAAGCATTAGGTTTTACATACTAATGGTGGTACATTATTCGTGTGCAAATATGATGGTGTATTTTACAGCAGCTTGTATTTGAGAATAGCTGGTACTATCTTGTATGACTTATGCCCATTAAGTCCTACCAGAACCTGTTGCAAATAAATTCCTGACCTCTAAATACCACTCTCTCAGCCTTTTTTGCATAAAGGCAAGCAAAATGCTATTCACCCAACCTACAACGTCAGAGACTGTGTTTACAGTGAGAGGTAGTGGCCACAGCGTCCCATCCAGGGGGATGGGAAGCTGGGCCTCATCAGCTCATGTAAAGAAAGTTAAGTCAAAAGATTTACAAGCAAAGCGTATACACGATGCAAGACATTTTGGCAGACCTGTGTTGTTGATTCTCCTAGTTGACTGCACCTTTTAATCTTTTTTCCTATTAGGATGGATGTAGTGTATGTGCCTCTTCCCCTGACTGTGTATTCACTGGATGTCCAAAGGGAAGGTCATTGGGTGATATACTGCACAATAAATCTCACCATAGTCCAGCGAGACAGTCACACCGACAGCCAAAAAGCAGAGGATATTATTAGGAGTTGTTTAGCCATTGTAAAAACATGCATGCAGACCTTTCAGAGTGCAGAAATTACACTACATGTGCATTTTCAGCACACATTCTCGCCTAATTATGAGTCGAAAACAGCCTGCAATCCACTGAAATGTCAGCAATGGTTTTCTCATGCTTAAGGCTACCTGGACTGGACCAATGTGAAGGCATTAACAGATGATGCATACAAATACATTTTTCAAAAATGAAGGACCTATCAACGCCAACAAAGGCAGTTCACAAAATGGGAACACTGTGCCTCTGCCATATAACACCCATACACACTAGATATAACTAAAAGTTCACTTATCAGGAAGACAAAGCAACATCAGAGCCAAGGTTTCAACAAACAAAGGTATGAAAGCCAAGTGCCCAAGAAGCACATCGTGGAGTAACATGTATGCGTCTGGTGGCATCCACAGACATGCACAGACACGGATGCTGCCCTTTGAAGGATCTGTGCCAGCACAGAAAGGGGATGAGAGCGAGGAGACAGCTAGATCAGACTATAACCTCCATCCTCTTGCTCTTTCAGGACCACACACGCTATAGAAAGCAGCATTCACACAATGACTGCCATATTCCATCTAACTAAGCTGCTGGCAATCCTGCACGTATGTGCCACTGGGACTGCTGGCGCAATGACCCAGCCAATATCTTCTGTGGTGCTCAGTCAAGTCCAGGATGCCTAGAGACCCAAGCTACTCCTCACTGATGAGCCCCAACAAGGGCGAAACATGTTTGGGGATGCTTGTGGTCTCGTGCAGAAGGGATGTGGCCTAGCAGTTCGGGCTGGACTGCCCCTTTTGGGGTGGGGCCAAGCCTGATTTGCATATGGTCTTTCCCTTCTGTAATGGCTTGGCAGGCGAAGAACGGTGGTCTGGAGGGTTGCCCAGAGCATTGCCAGTGGTTAAGATTAATTCTAAACCTTCCAGCCATCACCTCTTTGTTTTTGTTATGTCACCCCGAGTGGGACGGGTATGCCCAGACGTGGGTCCCGTGCCTGCTGGGCCTAGAGACCCAAGCTACTCCTCACTGATGAGCCCCAACAAGGGCGAAACATGTTTGGGGATGCCTGTGGTCTCGTGCAGAAGGGATGTGGCCTAGCAGTTCGGGCTGGACTGCCCCTTTTGGGGTGGGGCCAAGCCTGATTTGCATATGGTCTTTCCCTTCTGTAATGGCTTGGCAGGCGAAGAACTGTGGTCTGGAGGGTTGCCCAGAGCATTGCCAGTGGTTAAGATTAATTCTAAACCTTCCAGCCATCACCTCTTTGTTTTTGTTAAGTCCAGGATGCCTACCTGCGCCAGGCCGCTTGCCACCCCACAACGCAAAGGAATAGAAATAAAGTTGCAAGTTGGGCGCAATGCCGGCATTTGTGTGTAAACACATCACAAAATAAAAAAAGGGACATTCCACAAATGGAAACTGCATTGTGAGTGTCTCCAACCACTTCATTTACAGCAAAAAGAAAACATGGAGCGTGGGCGCTCTCATCCGATTGCCACATGCCGTGCCAGCCGTTGCTGCTCCGTGCAGGGGTGTTGCTAGGTCTGTAAAAGATCAGGGGCTATGCTAATTTTGGGACTGTTGGGACCGGAGGCTAGCTAGGCTTTTTGGTTGTAACCCATGAGCTTCTAGCCGGGGCTACAACCAAAAGACCTGGGGCTATAGCCCTCTTAGCCACCCCCTAGCAATGCCTCTGGCTACAGGGGCCTGAGAAATACACAGAGGGTCCCTTGAAAATGTCACCTTTGTTCCTGGCCTTGAAAGGAGAGAGGGAGACTGTGGAATGTTTATGGAGCCGAGAACCGCCTGGACGCTTAGAGGAGCAGTAGTAGCAGCATCAACCACGAGTGCACAGAATATTAAAACAAGCATCACAAACCTAGATAGAAATGTTACGGTCAGTAAGCACGCACACATGTGTATAGACTACCGAGAGACACACACACACACACACGTGTCCATAGAATGTTAAAAGTAGCACGCACACCTTTATTGAATACTAGGAGCAGCTCGCACAAGTGTACTTTGAAAATTCAAGCCGGCTTGCACTAATGGATATACAATATTACGAGCAGTACACACAAGCACACAGAACGTTAAAACCAGCAAACACTCATGTATAGTGAAATGTTAATGCCAGGCAGAAGGAATATTAGTACCTGCATCCAGTACGCACACATGTATATATAATATTAGGTGTAACCCGCACACGGGTACACAGATCATTAAAACCAGCAAGCAGACATGCACATAGAAATGTCAGTGGCAGCACACACATGTATAACTGCCCACCTGGGCTAGTGAGACCGTCGCCGGCGTCGACATACTAGGCCCTGCATTCCCCAGGGCAAGGCTCCAGACCAGGACGGTCCTGGCCTGGGCAGAGAGCACTGTCCTGGGCAATGAAGGCCGCAAGGGCACTGTGACCGCCAATAATCAAAATGCTTTATTTTACTTTTTTTACTTTGCTTACCTTAGGCCGTGCCATGTGCATTAGTGGACCCTTAAGACAGAACAGTGGTCTGTGCAGCAACTCCGGACGAAATGAGAAGGTGGTAGAAAAAACTGGGTTTCCGGCGTCACAACACAAGCGCCCAGCCAGCCACACTGAATGTCATTGGCTGGCAAACAGCCAATGACATTAAAGTAAATAAGTGTTGCTATGCCGAAATTGCAGCTGCAGGTCACTCACGTTCGTCAGCTTCCCAGGTGCGCTGTTTGCGCACAGATTGCCGGAGCCGGGGCCACCCTTCTAACGCCCCGCCAGCCTCTACATTGCATTGGGGTTACGTAAAGTGCGTGGAGCTCGTAGCTCCACGCATTTTACAGTAAAAAAAGCTGTGTAAAATTGGACACGCCCCTCTGTGGGGCCCAGCCAGCCATGATAAAACGGCAGAAAGCAGCACTGGCATATTATTTATTTATTAATATTCCATCACACAGCGCTGCTAAAATTATGCAGATAATGATTCAAGAACTGCTCTGTCTGCACATGCTCGTACTGTCACTCCCTGGATAGTGACTGTTCTGTCTGCACACCATTTTACTCTCAATCCCTGGATAGTGGGGGCCCTGGGTAGGGGGGCGGCGCCCCCCCGCCCTTAATAAGCGGCCGCCACTGGTGGGGACTGAGCTAGCGCCACCTATCATCCAATCCCAGAACCAACAACATGAAAATCCCCTGGTTCAAACCCATCCTGGTGACTGCTTCCAAAAAGAGGGGGGGGCGTTCCAGACCAGAACCAGGGGAACTCAAAACTTCTCCCATCTCTAGTTGCCACCTTTTTCTTTCAGATTCCCTAGGGTCCCCACAGAATTCTGTCCAAATCTCTTCTCTTTCAGTGTCCAAAACTTAAAAAACTAACCCACGAGTTGTCCAAAAATGTACATTATCTGTGCCCCTTGCATAGAAGGAGGGAAGGTACTATGCCCCGGTACAAATACAGGGGGAGGGTACAATTTTGGCACTGGTGGACACTGGATCCCAAGCTACCATTCTGTCCAAAAAGGCATTTGATGAACTGCATTCAAGAAGGGGGGAGAATTATCAAATTCCTCTCACCTCTCTTCCTGGACAACTTCAGAACTTTGATGGGAAGAAAATTCCTGTCGAGGGGACTGCGGATTTGGACATTAAAATTGGGCGACACAAGGTGAAGCACCCGGTCATAGTTGTGACTCCATAGGGCACCCCTTGTTTACTAGGGAATGACCCCCTGAGAAGGTTGTCACCCCTAATAGACTGTGTAAACAAGGTCCTCTGGACCCAGACTAGCCGACCAATAAAATTGAAACAGCGTCAACCATGTTAGTTTAAACGGCACATGCCACATGGTTGAACAAAAATCTGACCAAGTAGAATTTCACTTCCAGAACAACCAAATTCCAGACGTGACAGTAATAGAAGTAGGACAACAAACTGGTGATGGGGGGTCTTCTCTATTTCTGAAAATCAACCTTCCTTTCAGTCTGAGGTGGCATTCCACACTGGAAGAAAACACTCTGAAATTCTTTACCAATCCACAATCAGACATTCCCACTCCTATAGTCCAGAAAGATGAGAAATCAGCTCAGAGCCTGGCTGATATTCAACAAATTGGAGAGCAGTTGTTCATACCTGTTCAGTTAAATTAAGGGAAGGTTCTCGCCCGAGTGTGTGTGAACAACGGTAAGAGCTTCATCAGCGAAGCCATGTTCTGCCAACTCCCAAAAGATCCAGCCATTCCCACATTTAGACTGATAGACAAATGGGAAATGGATCTGGAAACACCCAATTCCAAACATCTCCTGCCAAGCAGGTGTATGCTCAAAATCTCCATTGGCAACAAGAGCATAGTTCATAATTGTTGAGTCGTGCGAGACATCACTGCCGCCTTTTACTTAGGCAGTGATATTCTCAATCGCTTTGCCATTAGTTTGGACCTAATAAACTTCAAAGCTTGGTCCCGATTAGTGGATAATCCCATGGGCTTTGATGATCCAGAGAAAGCATTTAGGTCCACTCAACTTCTGCCTTATGCAGTTGAAATTCAGATTGGAGAGGAAGTCACCATCCCAGAAAGGACCCGACAATTCTCCCTGGAAGTGAAGGTTAAAAGATGACAGAAATTGAAAAACCCTGCTGCATATATTCATCTAAATGCTTCTCTCCAACAGCAAGGTTTGGGGGTAAACCCAACACCATTAGTCAACATAGAACATGACACCATTCAATAGAGGTGGATAACAGTGACTTAAACAGTATCACTCTAGCCACAGGCACCATTATTGGAATGGCGGGTTGATGACCGACATTTTTCCATTGATTTAAGCAATGAACTGTTAGGACCAATCCCCAAGGACTGTTTTGACAGTGACAGTGATGACAACACAACACCAGACAGGATCTTCACACGGTATGGGGGGAACATCCTGGTGTACACTTCCTGCCCTCATGGTAAGGAAGATGTGACTTGTGACTTCAGGAGGGATGAGGTGATTTTCCAGGTCCATGAGGGGTGCCTTTCCCACCTGAAGCCACCAGTCCAAATCCGCACTTTGACCAGGGACTTCTCCACCCAGCTAGAGGAGGCCGCTGAGATAGCGAAACCAGATGTCTTTCCAGGCTTCAGGCAGATGGTTGAAGAGAGAGTCAACCTAGCTGAAGCCTGTGAGATTCTGCAGCAGAGGCAAAAGTTGAAACAAGTTTTCTTGGATTTTCACGATCTCTTTGCGGTGGACTCATATGACTATGGTCGCACCGACATCCACACAACAACAATTCCCACGGACCCTAGCATGACTCCAGTGTTTGTGAAGCAATATCGCTTGCCTCTCGCATCAATGGAGTCCCTTACTGAAATAATTAAGAACCTTGAGTCCTGTGGGATAATCCGTGAAGTCCACAGCACCTTCAATAATCCAACTGTTGAGAAACACATAGCGGAGATCTGTTATGTTCTGACACAGTTGAGGGCTGCCAGAGCAAAACTTTCCTTTCAAAAAGAGAACACGTGTCAATTTCTTGGGGCATGAGATTACTCCTCAGGGTCTCTGTCCCCAGGAAAAGAAAGCACTGCAGAAATTAAAAGACCCGACAACTCTGCCGGAACTAAGGAGCCTAAGGAAAAAAACGAAATTGCTGCCATTTGACATTTAAAACTGCAGGAACCTATAAAAACTCAAGTTCATTGAGGGCTACGCAGAGGACACCAGACCCCTGATTCATCTTTTGAAGGGGGGCTCAAGTGGGAATGGGGTCCAGAAAAAGCAGAGGCAGTAAGACAACTCAAAAGAAGCCTCTCACAAGTGCCTTGCCTAGCTTACCCTGTCAGAAACAAGGAGTTCTTCATGGAGACAGGGTTCTCTAATACATGCTTGACTGCAGTATTATACCAAAAGCATGACAAGGTTAATAAAGTTATCTCTTATGCGTGTAAAACTTTATCCTCTGTGGAGGAAAAATTCAACGATTGTGAGAAGGCACGCATGGCAACGGTGTGGGCAATGAAGAATTACCGCCCTTTATCCAGGGGGAACACATCATAGTGGAGACTCCACACCAGCCTCTGCAATATCTCCAAAGTGACAGAATCTGGGCTAGAAATGTGAGTAATTCCTGAATTACTTCCTGGATTCTGTCAATTCAAGGCTTTCCTGTGGAGGTCAGATATGGCCAAAACAAGAAGAGTCCCCTCGCGCAACGTCTGGCTGACTTGCATGATTGTGCCAGAGAAAACTGTCTCGAGGTCGAGAGTCTAAAAATCAAGGACAACATGGAGGCATACCTTAATTCCCCACACAAAGTCTTTGAAGAAGACAAGTGTGAGGGAATGCCCCTGTCCATGTGGAAGGATGCTCTTACCATGTTGACAACAATGGGGAAAAAGAACTTGTGGCCGGCATAGGGAATGCATGGGCGAATGAGATCCTAGAACCCTCCGCTGGGAACAAGATTGGTCCCCGAAGTGGTCAAGTGGCAGAGTTGATGGCTGTGCATCAAGCCATCCTCACTGCTGTCCAACATCAACTCCACAAACTGGTCATAATCACAGATTCGGATTATGTACGGAACGGGTTTGTGGAGCACCTGGTTAATTGGAAAACCAGAGGCATGTTATGTGCTTATAACAAACCCTTGAAAATGGGAAGTTAATCCAAAATATTGATGATCTGGTCACCTCGAATGGGATGACCATCTACTGGAAAAAGATCAAGGGTCATTCTAAAGTAGAGGGACCAGATAAGACTGGAAATGACTTAGCTGATCAGCTGACCAAAACCGGGGTCATCCAAGGGGATCTAATAGAGATCGAGTCAATGTTGGGAGAAATCCAGGTCACTGCTATCACTTGGTCCCAGACAAATGCTCACAAAGATCTCTCTCAACTGCACAATGGAGTAAGGAGACCCGAGATGCTGATTTGATTACGGCTCAGAAAGGGGATCCAATAATTGGTAAATGTTATCAACACATTGAGGACCCAGAGAACTTTCCCCTGACGGATACCGATTACATTGGGAAGGAGGACCTCAGAGTGTTGATGAAATGTCCAAAAATGTTCCGAATCCAAGACGGTTTGTTGGTAAGGAGATCCCTAGCTGGCCATGATCAGTGGGTTGTCCCTACCTCATTCCGAAGCCTTATTGTTAAGTCACGCCCATGATGCGGCCACAGCCGGTCAAAGGGGGTTTCATACAACACTTGAAATCTTAAGAGAGGTTGCATACTGGCCACACATGGGGCAGGACCTCGACCTATACTTGAAGGGGTGTCTTGTGTGTGCACAATTTCAGCCAACATCCCTCACACACCGTGCGCCTCTCCAAAAGAGGGGGATGACAGTGCCATGGTCAGAATTGCAAGTAGATTTCATCGGGACGGTGATTCGCTCCTCTAGGGGGAACAAGTACATGTTGACCGTGACATGCTGGTTTACTAAATGGGTGGAATGTCTCCCGGCTCCAAACTGCAAGGCAGAAACAGCAGCTGTCCTGATGATCAACCACATCTTTTTCGCGTTTTGGACTATGCCAAAGGATTGAGTCAGACAGAGGTAGCGATTTCACCAGCGAAGTAATGACAAAGATGTGGGAGATACTTGGGGTTAAAAGGAAGCTACACATTGCTTACCGGCTAGCCTCTAATGGTGCAGTAGAGAGATATAATAGAACAATTGTGAGTATATTAAAAGAGTTTGGGGCAGATTCTGGGCCAAGTTGGGATATTCGATTACCTCTTGTCCTAATGGCCATCAGATCTACCCCTTCATCTGCAACCAAAATGTCACAGTTTGAGCTGATGACTGGACGCAGGATGGTGCTTCCCCAGCATCTGCTCTACAGGACCCAAGAGCAGACATTGATCAATGCCCCCACAACTCATGAGTATGTTGAAAATCTAAGAAAACACCTTCAACATGCTTTTGGCTATGCTCAGCGAAATCTAGAAAGATCAGCCGACAGCATGAAGACCCACTATGACTTAAAGACTACCAGAAAGGAATACAATGTAGGAGACTGGGTCTACTTATACAATTTCCAAAGGAACCAGGCCAAACAGCGAACATTTCTGCCTACTTGGAGGGGTCCTTTTGAAATTGTAGACAAAATCTCACCAGTCGCCAACAAGATCTGCATCCCCAAAGGCAGTTTGGCAGAGGGGGAAGATAAGTGGGTCCATATTAATCAACCAAAGGTTTGCTATCTTAGGCACAATCTGCAGCAACTGGAGGAGTCTTCTGGAACCCCAGAGGGGGCCACTCAAGATCCATAAAACTCCAACTATAAAATATTCCACATATAGCCTATAAAATACAATAATACAAATGTGTTCTGATTTATCAAATGTATGTGTCAGTCCCACTACATTAATATTGGTGGGGAAATGTCTACAAATATGTTTTTTGCTTTGTCATCCTAGGAGATAACGTATAGTTGATGGAAGACCATGGAAACTAACCAAGGACGACTACCCGGGGACCAGGAGCAAAGATCTGAGGGGCCCGGAGTAACGCTCAATACTCCCATCAGGACTGGCAAGGATAACCGATCGATCCACCCCTGATGGAGGAAAAGATGATGAACTTTACCATTTGTGGAATCAGAAGAGATGAAACTGACATCCCAGTCTTGCAAATTCCCATTGATGGTCCATCAACGCCAATCACAAGAGGGGGGCTTGTGGGATGTTTCAACCCACTAGTCCAGGCCCTGTAACATTACTGTGCATTGCTTGCAGCAGAAACATCAGAATGGCCACCGGAAAGCATGCTGCTTGCTATAAATCACCAGAAAGTGTGCAGTAAAAATCTGAAAAATAGGCCGCCATCCACTTTTGCCTATGTTAGTGGTAACCCAGGAGACCACTGCCAAAACCCATCATTTGGCTGCCCACAGAGCAAAATCATTGCAAAAGAAACACAGAGCTGTTTTAAAAATCAATTTTTCCCTGGCTGTCAAATTTGCAAAATTCATGGCTCACAAACCACCCAAAAAGATCCAACCTCCTTGTTTGGTGGTGAACATCATTCTACTTCAAGAATCCACATAAATATAATGCCAGCAGAAGTATATGTTATCTGAACAAAGTCCACTTTTAAAGGCGGTTGCTGGAAGAAATCTGTCAAAAATGTGTGTAGTACCGTTACTCACCTCTGTCAGAAGCTGGTGATTTAAAACCTGTCATGTGTAAAGTTGTACATTGAACTCAAACTATGCCAAAGAAAGACTTGCTATCAGAAGCCTAAGAGGTGGATACAATTCAAAACTATATTCTAAAAAGGCTTGAAGTAAGAAATTGGTTGATGTATTTGTTAAAAATGTAAGTTATATTTTAAGACAAGACAATTTCAGACATTGAATTTAAAAGTTAAAGTTTCCCACACTGGGCTTCAAACACATTCCACACCTCCTCCCTAAACAAAGGAATCTGTTCTCCTGTGCTCTGCTAAGAAACTGGCAGGCTGGTGTGAAAAGGAACTGGGAGGGGATTCCTGGCCTGTTGTTCTGAGTGCAGACAAAGGGCTCCCTTTAGCTGAATGGAAATGCTAATTTGGGGCGTCAATAGAAGGCTGGTGTGAAAAGGAACTAGGAGGGGCACTCTGGCCTGTTGCTCTGAGTGCAGACAAAGGGCTCCCTTGAGCTGAATGGAAATGCTAATAGAGACTGCCCTGGCAGGAAGAAGGCCATGTGACCCTCTGACTCAGCCAAGACATTGGAGGTGGGCCGAACTGATAATGTGGATTTGAAATTGGATTAAATATATGTTTAAGGAAAATGCTTCTAAAATATTGTACCGAACTAACAAAAATATGAAATTTAGAGATTATTAAAATGAAAAATGTGCTTACAGTTCAAAAACTAATCTGGAATCTGTGCGATGTTCTGAGACTGAACCACAAACGTTTTTAATATTGTGGCTATTGTGGTTGTGCTAGGAACATGAAAAATTACAGAAGTATGACCAGATGGTATGTGCATGTATATGTAAGAAATTGTACAGATCCGAAAATGTGTAACCAACCAAAAGCACGAAAAAACTGTCATTTGTGAACCGAAACCCATAGGAACATGGGACTTGAACAGAGACGTGCCTTAAATAATCTGTGATGTGTATATGTAATATTAACAAGTTGTGCATATTGGAAATATGTTTTTTTGGGGAAAAGAGATTTTCTAAGTAAAAGCAAAGGGGAGGTTCTTCCCTAGATTGTAAATGGCAGCATCACTATGACACTTGATGACACACAGTTCCTTTCCCAAATCAGGGGGCAGGGAATTCTCTGACCTATCAGATCCTTAGAGGGTTGGGCATAGACAATCAGCCTCCCCACCCACTTTGTAAAATGGATAAATAGGGACTGTTGAGGACCCACACACACACACACACTTTCTCACTCATCTTTTGATCCCCTGGCGAAGCACCCTGCAGGAAGATCCAGACTCCAGAACTAGACTCCAGATCCAGACTCCAGATCCAGATTCTAGAACCAGACTCTAGAACCCTGAGGCAGAGGCCTAATACAAAAAGCTGAACCCTTTTCAGCAGGCCTTTAAAAATCTTGCAAACCTGATTTTAACCCCTAACTTCCACAGTGCCTAAGAAAATCCAGCAGCCTGGCTAAGCTGTTTTGCTTCTGGCCAAGAACCCGTGCTAGAACCCAAGACCCCAACCAGTCCAGCAGGGCTTTAACCCAGAACCCGTCAGACCCAGTCCAAGAGGCCGTGCAGACCAGAGTGCCTTGCTGAGAGCAGAGTCCAGGTGCCCTGATCCTGTCCGGTGGCGAGTGAAGTCCAAGCCAAACCTTTGACCAGATCTTTGACGGGTCCATTCCATTACAAAGCCATATGAGTGTGTATTTAGTCTAGAACTGTACATATTCATCTCTTAGTTTAAAATAATCCTATTCAATCCATTTCAACCTATACAGAACTGCATTATAGAATCTTGTGTCCATCCTGAATTCTTCTCAATATATAGTCTGTGATAATTGTAGCGATAATCATTTGTGCGCTGATATTTTCTGAAGAAAGTCAAGTGTCCCGGTGCACAGCAATCAGAGCGGAAGGCGCCCTGTTCTTTTGGATGTCCCGTTGGGTATCTTGTACTTTCATAGCTCATTAGTATAAATCCATCTTGGATCTTAATCTTTAAAGCGCATCTTTCATTTTGAATCTTGACTCTGTTTCTGAAAAATCTACCTTCACAAAAACCTCTGTAACTTTTGAACCGCACGTCATTTGAAGCTAACATCCTCAGCTTTCAAACGAACCCAAAACGACATTCCGATTCCTGATATTACTTCTTCAATTGCGTTTCCCGCACGCAGAAAAATTGCTGCAAATTTGCAATTTGGCTCAATTTCACCCCATGTAAAACAGCTATTTCTTGCTCTCAACTTCTGAATTTCATTTTCCATCTGCTAATCATTCTATCATCATTGCTATTGTTGACCTGAACCAATCCAAAGCAACTCTCACTAGTTCTGAATCCCATTTTGCAAATTAAAATCATTTTACTATTTTACCCATTCAATTCAAACTACATTTAAAAGCAAGAATTAGAAATCTCCCGTTTGTAGCCAACCGAAGCTCAACCTTGGCGACATCAATTGTGATAGTAAAGGTAAATGAGTTATTTCTGCTTCATAAAAGTTGCAAAGTTGTCAGCATGAGTTTTCCCATAAAATTGTGTGGCTACTACACAAGATAAATGCTTAAATGGTTGGTATGTGAGAAAAGTCACTCAAATGCGCCAGCTCCTTAAATCATCAAATGAATGGATACTTATGCAGTGAGTCAAAATTGGTGAATCAAATCAAATTTATTGGCAAAGTGTTATCTTCGCACTACTATATTTGTGGTTTTAACTCTTGTTTTCAGAAATAGATTGAATTCATTTTATTTTTCACACAGGTACAAGTCAAGAATTAATTTTTGTTGTATCTCTTTATCACTTGCACTTTCAATGTCTGAGGATGATGGAGTGGAAAGATTGCTTTTTGTGGTCGGATCTTGACCTTTACTCCCTTTAGGTTTAAATTGTTGTTTTGGGTTGGTGTCTTATTTTCTGTGAAAGGTAAAGATTCTGTTGTTGATGTAGTCATCCTCATCTCTAATAAACGTTCTTTGTTTTTTAATTTTCAGATCTTTCTCATAATTCGCTAGAAAGTCATCCATAATTTGGTAATTTTTAAAGTTGATTTCCCCACATTCCAATGCTTTGATTGCCTCTTTTGTGTCATCAATATCTTTCATAATTTTTTCATGTGTCTCGGCTGCTTGGTTGATTAGTCTTATCATCATCTCTTTAGACGTATTGTTCAGTAAATTTACCCAATCTTCAAAGGCTAGTGTTTCTTCTTCTTCAAATGGCGGAAAAATACAAATGCGTAATCCTCTCGGGATGCGATTGACTTCTAAATACATCTTGAGTGTTTAATTTCCCACCATTTGTTTAGTTCCTGTTTGCTTAGATTTTCAAGTTGTTCAAAAAGGTGCATACATTTAAAAGCAATTGACCTGTTTAAAATCATACCTGTTCTCTCTAAGCTTGCTGGGAGAATTGGGATTGAACTGCATTCTTGATTGTTATTCCTGATACCTGTGTGTCCTCATTCCATATCTTCATATTGCATATTGGGGGGAGTGAGTAGTAACAGGGGGAAGAGTGATTATATTGTCTTTGGTTGAATTGATATCAAGTTTATTTCTGTGTTGCATTTCTTCCTATCATTGCAATCTCTTGAACCCATACAAAGTATTCTCTGCTAGATTGTTCTTCCTATTCCTACTCCTAATTGATTAAAGAGATTGTTGATATTGTAACGTTACCCATTGCTGATCATTGTTCATATTCATAAGTGTGATATTCAGATATTATTCATATTCATAAAAGTATAATCTATATATTGTTCAATTCTTCAAATAAATATTTTAATTTGCAAAACAAACCTATTTCTTGGTTCAGTGAGACCGGGGGAATTCAAAGAGAGGTGCATTATATAAGGGTACATCTTCCAGAATTAAAAGAACTGTTGACATAAAAATATATAAATAAGGGTTTCCATTGGGCATCCCATACTAGGCATTGACTTAATTGGAGTGCTGGATTGAAATCACTTACACAACAATAGTTCTAACCATGATATTTTGTAGTGTTTGAAGTCGAGACATAGCAATCTTGGCTACTCCAGCAAGAAGACTACTACAATATTCAATCTTAGACCCAAAACTAGCACTAGCAACAGTCTTGCAGTTGGTTTGTTTGTTTTCATGTTTAAGTTCTCATCAAGGACAACACCCACTGTCTTTACTTTCTATTTAGTTTCTATAACACAACCTGCTAATAAAAAATGTTTATAGTCTTCATCAAGTTTCTTTATTTTTTGTTTGTGCCTATTATCATCATCAGTTCTTTTTTTTTCTTTGTTAAGCACCAGGCATTTTCCATCATCCATGATTGGATGATCTCATATGTCTCATTTATCCTTTTTTCATCCTCCTTATGTTGGACCGACATGGGAATGACACACTGGGTGTCATCGGCAACATTAGTGAACCCTATGTTATTTTTTTCCAGCAAGTTGAAGAAAGGCACTGTAAATATGTTGTATATCGATGTCGACAAGCACGCTCCATGCAGAACACCACACTTCAAGATTACAGGAGTAGCCGCTGCCTCCCCACTCCATACTCTACAACTTTGTTTGCTTATAAACAATGTAATCCAATGAGCTGCATTGTCTGAAAATCTTGCTAACCCCTTTAACCTGGTGCCCAATTTACCATGATCCACCAGGTCAAAGGCGGCCACAAGTCCAGCAGCATCAATGTCACCATCTGCCCCTTGTCTATATGCTGTAACAACCATGATTTTAAATCCAGTAGCGCTGTCTCCATACTGTGCCTGTGTCTGAAGCCCAATTGCCACTTATTCAAAATATTGTGCTCATTCAAGAACACAGAAAGTTGCATGTGGGCCACATGGTCCAAAATCTTCAACAAAAAGGGTGTATTTGTAATAGGACAGTAATTTGGAGCTGTCGCCGGGCAGAGACCAGTCTTTTTAAGCAGTGGAGTAATCCATGCATTCTTTAGGTCACTAGGAACATGGTTCTCCCCAAATTATTTATTTACAAATTTACAAAGTGCACCTATCAGCTATGGAGTGCATTCCTTAATTACCATGGCCGGGCATGGGTCTCCCTTGCAATTTGTTGATTTCAGATGGATGATGATTTTAGCCAATTCAGTTTTTGTTACAGGTTTAAAATTAAATCAGTGTTCATGACTCTCTGATTGCTGGATGGAATCATCTGTCAATATAATCTCTATTATATGATGGTTTTTCCTATTAGCTTCAATATTCCCCTAAATTTAAATTGTATACATTTTTTCCATCAACACATCTTGAATAGTATTACACCATGCATCATTCTTTTCAATACTGGCGTATTAACTTTCCACAGTTTTTCCAATTCCTTTAATACTTAAAAGTTATTTTGTACTTGACTGTGCCTTTGTGATTCTATCATCATAAAAGTTCCTTTTTGCTGCAAACACAGCTTGTCTGAACTCTTTAGCTGCAATCCGATAGCCCTCGCTCTCATGAATACATTGTGTTCATTTCCATGCATAGAAGTATATCTGTTTACTAGCTTTCAACTTTTGTAAGTCTGCCGAGAACCAACGGTTACTTTACCTCTCAGCCACTTGCTTAGTTTTCAGAGGAGAAGGTGAGTTAGTATGATCCTGAGTAATCTGTTTATATATCCGTGTCATCTCATTGGATGTTGTAAGATTCTTACCCTTTGGGGCTGGTACAGCAACTTCCACTGCACGTATCTTACCATTCGGGGCTGGGACAGCAGCTTCCACTGCACATACCTTACCCTTCGGGGCTGGGAAAGCAGCTTCCACTGCACGTCCCTTACCCTTTGAGGCTGGGACAGCAGCTACCACTGCACATGCCTTACACTTCAGGGCTGGGACAACAGCTTCCACTGCATGTACCTTACCCTTCGGGCTGGGACAGCAGCTTCCACTGCATATCCCAGCAGCTTCTGGAATCCTTTGGGCTTGGACACCAGCTTCCACTGCACGTCCCTGACCCCAACCATGACCCCAGCCACCTCTGCCACCTTTCCTTCTTGGGGCCTTTCCACTCATGTTATATGTGTAATATAACAATGGAAGGCACACCAAGCAATTGTCCTGGGTAATTAGAGTGAGAGGGCTGTGTATGTGATGGAAAATGTACTTCTGTGGTCCAGCTAGGCTCAAAAGTACACCAGGTGACAAAAACACAGGATGCGTAACGCACAGACACTCCCCAAAAAAAGAAAATGCGTACACAAGACCTCGATAGCTTCAGTGAGAAGAAAAAGCGTTATGCAGTGGCACCTAGTAACACAAGAAAATGAGTATGTGAAACCCGGAAAGCGACTGTACACGTAAGAATAGAGGTACGTGATACACAGGGGCACCCAGAGTATGAAAAATGCATACGTTACTCACCGTTACACTCTGAAAATACAAAAGTAGAGGTGAATATGCACTGAGACAAATCCCCCACCAAAATAAGAGGTTTGTACGGTCTCTTAAGTGAACAAATTGCGTGGCACCCCTACAATTGCAGTATTCCACTCGTCCATCTACACCTATTTGCACATACGGTTGGATTTGCTTCTACACGTACTTATGTATCCCCAATTCTGGCATGCTCAACTTCAGCGCGCAGCGTGTGTCACGTAAGTTACCCACTGTGGGCCTTCCCTCAGATTTCACTGACCGCGCTATTTCCTTACGCACAAAGTCCCATCACTCTGTTTACATCTGCCCACGCATTAATACACGGAAGACCCACGCTTCTGCCTCTGAGCCATTTAATCTGCCTCCTACTGCCCTGAGCTGCCTCCTACCGAGCCATCTGCTGCTCCCTGCCCAGTGTGTGTGCCTGCTGCCCACCTGCCCTGTGTTTGAGTGCCTGCTGTCCAGCCATTGCCAGGGCTCTTGTCTTTGGCCCTGTGAACACCTCAGCTGCTTCACCTGACTCCCACCATGCCATACTACCACCACTGCTCCACAGCCCATCTTCATGACCACCTTGTCCACTCTCACCTGCCTCGCGGGTTGCCATGTCTGCACCGTCATCCTCAGACCAAAGTGGCAATCCCATGGCAGCGAAGCAGAGGGCTGTCAACTTCACTGCCAGGGAAGTTGACATCCTGGTGCAGAAGGTCCTGGAGAGTTTTTATACCCTCTTCAACCCACCGATGCAATGCCGCAAGGAAGAACATCAGTGGATCTGGGATGGGATAATTAATGCCATCAATGCGGAGGGGGTGGACCCCGGACCTTCAAGACCGTGCACAAGCGCTGGGGGGACCTGAAATCCAGGACACACAGCAAAGCCCTGCACTTACTTGATGCCTGTGCCACCACAGAGGTGCACTGTGTTCGCAGATGCTGGCTTTCCATTACCAACATGCAGGTCCTGAAGAAGGTTTACCTGGCGCTGCACACCTAGGTCAGCGAGTTGCATCAACATCTGGACTTGACTGATGAATATCCATGTGTTTCTATGCTCTACGGTGCATGTAATTGTTGCTGCATGTTGACAGTGAGCCCTTTAGACTTGCAGCAAGTATACCTCTGAGACGGATGTCTGCGTGCATGCCCCAGACATTGCTATCCATGTGTGTATTTGACCATATGTAATTTCAATGAAATATCACTTGCAGTGTGTGTTGTTCTGCTGTCTTTCAGACCATGCACTTGTTTTGTTTCTTGTGTCTGAGAGGTGCCAGTGTGACAAGTGTGAGAGTTGAGGTAGTGTTGCCCGTGTCATGTGCATGCATGATGTTTATGTGTATGTGGCAAAGATGGGAATGTGTGACAGGCCATTACTCATGCCTGGATGAAACACGTGCATTTTGATGTCTGACATAGTCATGTAGCGGGATTACAGTTAACGGGACTCTGGTGTGATTGCTCATCACACTGCTTGTGCACTCTCTGTTGATGTGTGTGCATGACATGTGCATGTGCACATGGTGCATGTATGTGTAGCATACACAATTCACTGGTCATGAGAGTGGCATGTAGCCTGATGTAAATGCCTGGAGTGATAGACCCGCTTGTATGGATGTGGAAAGCATGTCCATGAGTGTGGGGATGGAGGATGATGGTTGTTCCATTGACTAGTCAAGATCATGTGAATGTTGGTATTGCCACGCACACATTGGTGCAGTACACTGATGTTTCTGCTCTGTGTCTCCTTTTCCACAGTTGCACCTGATGAAGAGGGTGGAAGTAGTGCTTTGGAGCATGGCAGCAGGGTTGCCTCTACCAGGCAGAGGTGCAAGGCCCAGACATGCCCCTATGGGAGCACATCTTCAGGGACCAAGGTGGCTGGGTCCGTGCGGGTCCCATCGGGCAATACTGTTGGGGTAAGTCCAAGAAGGTGAAGGTGGGAGTGGACTCCTCAGCAGCGGGTGGACAGGTGATGCCACACAGGGGCCATCCATTGTGGAAGACACCCCAGAGTTATCCAGGTTAGTGGGGGTACACGGGGGGTGGCCATTGAAGCACAGCCCCTGGGGTCAGGTGTTGAGTTGGGTGTGCCTACTGCAGTCCTGTCCCTGGGGCATGAGGCTGTGCAGGCTACCCTGGAGGTGCCTGTGCAAATTCTTGTCCCTGGGCCAGTGGATGCAGCTATATGCGGCTGCCAGGACGCCTCCACCCAGTCCCAGCCCCTGGTGTTGGCTGTGTCCACAAAGACCGACACCCCCTTACCATCTTCTGTTGCCATCCAGGACTATGTGCTACCCCTGCAGGCTGGTGTGGCAAGGCATACAGCCATCATCCGTGGTGATGTGCAGGCTACATGTAGACTGCTTGCACATCATCACGATGACGTATGCCGCCTCATCAGCTGGCTTGCAACATGCCTGTTCTGGTTTGTGCTACATTGGCTGTTCACTAATGCAACCCCCTCTTCGTCTTCCTCCTCTGTGGGCTAGTCGTCCTCCAGGGCGCCTTCTGGCTCAGATATCACCAAGGCCCCTTGTGCACCAGTCCCACGCGCATTGCCCAGTCTGGTGGAGCCAACATCCCTGCCCGAATTGGGAGTCGAACATCAATCAACTGAGGTGGTCACTGTGCCTACCAAGGCACTGTCAGGGTCACCGGCAATGGGGGGGCAGCAGGCACCCAGAGCAGGCCACGGGCTGTATGCCCTCAGGTATCATCATCAGGCCGTAAGGCTTACACACAAAGTGGGCACCGGGCACTATGGCAGCAGCAGGCATTAAGGAGGAGGCTACATTTCTCAGGGTCCAACATCGAAATGAAGCAGGTGTACGATGTGAGGCGGGAGGAACACGTGGACCTCAGGCAAAGGATGTCTTCCGTGTTCCAGCAATATGGGCAGCGAATCGGAGCAGAGAGGCAGAGGCCCCTGCAAGCAAGGATTGTGTTGGCCAGTGCTGGGATTGTGCTGCGTCGGACGAGTAGGTGGGCTGTCATCCTGCAGGCCACTTACAGGGAAGCCGAGGTGATAGAGACACATATGCTGAAGGGCATGCTAGCCCTCCAGCCAACAATGGAGGCCCGCCTGTGGGAAGAGGACGTGGCACTGGACTCAGCCCTGGTGGAGAGCCTGAGCGAGATTGTAGAGGAGGAGATGGAATAGCCGGCTGCCTGTGTAAATAGTTTTTTAGGAGTAGGTTTCCTTTCTTTATTTATTATTTTCCCAAGACTTTTCTGACATTCCATCCCCTTTTTTACTGTATATTGTTATTTAGGCATAAGGATGTTATTGTTTTACAAATTGTACCTGTACAACTGTAAACTTAATTTGAACATTTTTCCTGTACATATTTATTCAATATATATATCATTGTGTTGGTAAAATTCAACGCTTGGTGCAGTTCATTTGTGTTTCGGCCTATTTGCTAGTTCTATTTTGAGCCAGTGAATCTATCCATTGCAAGTCATTTGTCTTGTTGCGTGCATGCTTGTGTATTGTTGCTGGGATGGTTGCGGATGGCAGGATGCACATGTGCCTGACATGTGGTGGTGTGTCAATCAGATGAATGGGTGAGCACTGTCTATTTGGATTTGCATTGACCTATGCTGCATCACTCTCTGTTTGGCATCATTGTGGGGGGTGTCCCATTTGGAGGGGGCTGCGTGAGGGCGGTGTCCCTTCTGGAGGGGGCTGCCTGTGGGGGGTGTCACAGGTGAGGGGGTCTGAGGGTGATGTCCCATCTGGAGGGGGCTGGCTGTGGGGGGGTGTCCATTCTGGAGAGGGCTGCCTATGGGGGGTGTCACAAGTGAAGGGGCTGGTGTGTGAACTACAGATGTTAATGTGCAGTAGGGGGGTATGTGGACAGGATGGGTGCTGAGGGTTTAGGAGGGAACTCACATTTTTGTAATGGGTGTAGCCTGCACTTGTGGGGGAGGGTATGCATTTTCTCTGGGGTGCAGCCTGGGATTGCAAAGTTTTGTTGTGCGATTTTGCTGGGGTACAGGCTGGGCATGCGAGGGAGGGCACACATTTTCTCTTGAGTGCAGCCTGGGATTATGAGGTTTTGTCACACGATTTCGCTGGGGTACGGGCTGGATGAATTTTCTCTGGGGTGCGGCCTGGCATTGCGAGGTTTTGTCTCACGTTTTCTCTGGGGTGCGGCCTGGGATCACAAGGTTTTGTCGCACACTTTCACTGGGGTACGGCCTGGGATTGCAAGGTTTTGTCGTGTGTTTTCTCTGGGGTGCTGGATGCTGGGCTAGGGATGGCGTGGAGGCTTGCGCCGTGTTAGTCCTTTGACTTGCTTTTTGGTGTCTGTGGGGGCGTGTTGGTGCGTTCCTCACGCAGCTTGTTGTTACGTGCACGACGGCTAGTAATGCGTCTTGAAATCCATGAATATGGGTGGCGTACAATTTTTTTTCTGCACCACGGCTCGTGCAGGGTACTTCTCGCCACGTGGCCCTTGCACCATTTCTGCGCCAGATTCCATGAATCGGGCTCTTAGTCTCCAAACTGATGTTCATGATGAGGAATAAAGGTTTTGCAACAATCCTGTTTTAGGGACTATAACTTTCGGATCTTCAAACGTTTTGGACTACTACTCCTCTCTGCCCTGCCTGCATAGCAAATGATGAAGGATCGTGGAAGTCCACACATCTGGAGAGATGTAGGTTGCCAGACCCTGCTATATGCGATACTTAGCCTTATCCCGGGTCTTAATAATATATACATACTTCTAACTTTCCATGATTCCTAAATAGGCCCATCAACCTTAAAAAGAGCTACTTCATCTGATGGAGCGAAAGAAAAACAAACTCTTCTGAAGCCACTTCTCCTGCAACATAAAGCATTTTCACTGTGATTCAATTGGTGAGACTGCACCCGTCCCATATCACATTCATGCATCCATTCAACTAACTTCTAATAAGATTGCTGCCAAATCCCCTAAATCTTTCCGGTACTCCTTGTCCTCAGATTCCCCAAGTTATTAAGAAACAGTCGCACATTCTCAAAGCGTCCTCTCTGACAGGCATTTGCATTGCAGGCCTGAGAGACGCAAGAGATTAGCCGAATAAAAGCAAATGCTTGCTTAGCATATGAAACTTCAATTAAGTGTATAATTGCTTTTGCAGGGCTGTCAACGCAGTTTTCGCTTCAATTAGCTCTTCATTCAGGGCAGAGTTGGTGTGCAGGAAGCGGCTGAATTAGAGACGCAAGACTCTGGGGGAATGTTAACTTCCTGCACGCGGCTCCCGAGGGTTAGATGGGCCAGGAGTCTTCGAAACGCCAACGGGTCCCGTATTATCAGAGCAGAAAGGCAGGCATTCTCCGTGAGAGCCTTGCATCGTCAGTGGCCTAATGAGCCATGTAAACAACATCTGTTCGTGCTAGCCAGAGTGAGGAAGGGCTGCAATGAAGCACTTTACATTAAAGTATTGTCTATTTTTGAAATACCAAAGCTTTGTGAACTATTATAATCAAGATGGGGCATACATGTGCACGACCATGACATATCTGCAAACAGGTGTGTTAGTTGTGTACACAGATTTGCAGAGGTCCATGACGCCACTGACCGATGTTGGATGAGGGGTCGGAGGATGTGGACTGTTGGGTTATTGGGTCTTTGGAGGGTGTATAGTGATTGCATCAAATGCGAAAGCATCGAATGCCTTAGCTTCTAAAATAAAACAACGAAAAAAAAAACATCAAATGCATTTTTTTGTAAACAAACATTTTGGTCCACCCCAATCCCGTTACCCCTTAAAACCCAATAAAACCTTTACCCTTGAAAAAAATGCATTCAATGTTTTTTTCGATGCTTTTGTTTCGATGCTTTTGGCATTCAATGCTTTGTATTCGATGCAATGACCGGATACCCTTTGGGAGTTATAAGACTTTGCAATTTGATAGTAACATTAGGTCATAAACTCCATGCATGTATATTATCTGCAATGGGTCAGCAATGCAGTTCAGTGTGCAAAGCAAAGAACACAATTTTATATCAAGAGGATTGACAGTTTGACATGGCTGACATGCTTCCAGGATGAAGACTTTTTAATCGTTTTTATAATATGACATGTTTGCCTTGCTGGTATAGCAGTAGTGACCAGCTGTATAGATTATCTGATCCATGTGTATATCTACATGTTTCATGGTACATGAGCTGGGTTTTCTTTTGGGCTTTTTTCACTCTTGTCTTTCTTTTTTCCACCATGCAATTATCCTACCTCTCGCAATTCGAATGGAGCACGTGCTTCTCTATCACTTTATTGTACTGTTTCCATTGGTTCTATTTGCATTGTAATACTTACGCTACAGACTGCCTCTATGTTGTTGGCGTCCAAAATACAAATTGTAATATTGAAAGTTTGACATTTCACTGGCACATCCCACCCTGGGTGGGACGCGGATGACCAGAGGTGGATACCAAGTTGCTGTGCCTACAGACCAAAGCTACATCTCACTAGCAATGCCCAATGAGGCTCAAACACGTTTGGCTAGCTAGTGGTCTCGTGTAGAAGGCATGTGACCTTGCAGTTTGGGCTAGAATTGTGCTTTTGGGATGGGAACAAGTCGGTCTGGCATATGTTATTTCTTATTTGGTAATGGCCCGCAGGTTGACCAACGAGGTATTGCTGGATTGTCCAGTGCAGTGCCACAGATTATGATTAATTAAATACCTTCCAGACATCAATGTTTTGCAAAAAATAATTGGGCCTCATTACGAATTCGGAGGTAGTTATGGTGCTAATTGCGCCATGGCTGTCTCCAAACCCGTGTCTGGGTCCGGGTAGTCGGAATGGGGACTTACCGGGTCATTCCAACCTTGGTGGACGCGGTAAATCCCCATTCTGAAAACCATTCCCCATTTCCATTCGAGCACCCATAGGGCTCAATGGGAATGGGAAAGGAGCTAATAACAGGCATGCAAATAGCGGGCCCGTTATTAGCTCCCTGGCCCCTTAGCAGCTCCCACTAAGGTCGGCTGGTAAAACCAGCCGGCCTTAGTGGACCCGCTAAGGGACCTCGAATTTGGCGATAGGGGGTTAACGCACCAGCATCCTTACCAGTGCCGTTTACCCCCTACCACCGGCCTCGTAATGAGGCCCATTGAGTACTTAACACACTTTGTTAGCCCACAGTGGTTATTGATTCTGACGAGGAAATTACCAGACATTTGTGGTCGTTTTGTCCTCCGAATTAAGTAATGAAAATGTAATTGACAAAAGGTGTGCACTACCATGATGTGAAACAACAGAAATGTTGACTTATTATCATGTTCATTGTATATACAGCGACGGCTAAGTGTCAGGAACCACCTGGTGGCAAGTAGCAACAATGGGGATTTACTGCTTTAAACAATGTATTGCAGTGTAGAAGCTTTGGCCCAGGGAACTGAAGGGGAAAATGTGCATACTACAGAAGCCTCCTTTGTGTTATTTGCAGGAAGGCAGCCTGGTATAGAGGAAAGACACTCCAAGGCAGCCGAGGGAGCATCAAACTACATTACCCAGAAGGCCCGCATGGACACAACCCTTCTAGAACTCCTAGGACTACGCCCGACGTTACGCGCATGCGCGCGCCACGCCCGATGGCCCGTGTTTGTGCTACAGAGCATCAGAGGAAGCAGACGTGGAACTCGGGGGCTCCTGCAGGCTACCTACCACGGGGCCGTAATCCCGCCTGCGCATCCACTGCAGGCCCCGCTCGTACTACCAGATAAGTCTTCTCTCCTTTATTTAACAGCGGGAAGGGGTGTTAGTAGATTCACAGTATTGCGGTCTCAAAGTTGTCTGACATGAACGTGTTACCGCATTGACAGTAAACGGAGACTGGAGCATTAGTTGGCCATACCAGCTGCAAGATGACAGGGCAGCGTGGCTCGGAATATTGAGACATGTGAAACCTATGTAATCCCAGAACAGCCACAGTTTGCCTGTGCAGGCGAACTTCCGCTATTGTTAATTTACGTTGTGCTAACGTTCTTTGCTACGCTAAACTCACATTGCCCTTTCTTTGTAGCAGAGTTCCGTATCAACACTGATTGACAGCTGGGGACCGCAGGTTCTGGGGAGAGCCACACGAACCACGAACTCGAAGCTAAGTGCATTCTATTTGTGAAACTCTTGTGAAGTGCATGTAGTGATCTTGTGCAACATGATGTAATGTTGTTCAGGTGTTAAAGGCTGCACCAGAGGGAATGTACCATATGTTGTAAAAGGGCACGAGGCAGCACTGAATCCAAAGTGTAACATGAAAGTAATGTTCCTATGTTAATCGCAGCAGGCAGCACCCAAGCAGTATTAGGTGCTCTATGGGCAAATCACAGGGAGAGTGTGTACAGCACAGCAAGTGTGAAAGAGTGTATGAATGCACAGAGATGTATGGGTGGAGATAAACAGTGCTTCATCAAGAACCAGCGTGGAACACCTTCCCCCTATCCCCATTCCCAGCCCTAACCTCGGCCTTACCCTTTACCCGGCTACCCTAATTCCCCCTACCCATCCAAACCGTGGACCCTAACCCTCTTTCCCCGGAGGGTCGCAGAGGCCTGTGGTTACTAATAGCCTCCCAAGCGCCAAGACCCAACGAGGAGGCAGGTGTTTGTGCTACCTCTGTGCAAGACCAAGCAAATCTGCATTTGACATTAAGGGAAGCTAGAGGAATTTAGAGTTGAAATCTAAAACCACACCTCTCAGCAACTTTGCAGGAACTATTTGGTGAAACACCCTGTAGATACTTTAACATGACGTTTGAACAGTGACAGAGCCAGGCTGATCTCAGACCTGCTGCAACAATTGTCTGCCCCAATGATTTTGAACTAACACGTTCATTCACCCAAATCAACTATACTGCAACATGTACTCCTTAGTTGTGATAGAAGAAAATGAATGATAGGTGCACACCAAATTAAAGAATCAATGTTCATAATAAATAACACAGGCTTAAATTGGTCCGGGTGCTGGGGAGGAATACAAACCCTGACAAAGGGTTTGTCTTAAACATTAAACAGAAAAAAGTGTCGAAATCTAAAGACACTCCCGTCCCCTGCACACCATTAGAGCTGATACAAAATCAGTGAAATATAGTTGTAATTTATTACTGATGAAAAAAACTTAATCAAAACATACACAGATAATATTGCCAAAACACTTCTGATTAACAAATATAAGCATCCAAATAATTAAAAAAGGCCATTGTGGAGGCAAGAATTAAAAAAGACAAATGCAACAATACTTAGTTATATAAGGAAAAAATAATCCAAATCAAGTAATGTTCTTGGGATGAATTCAGATGCTCTACGCTTTTCGGGGAACATCCCCTTCTTCAGGAGCAAAATAGTCTGAAAATATATACATTAAAAGCAACACATCAGTATCATAAACTCCAATTAGCATTTTTAGTATACACACAATATGAGAAATCCAAAGCTTGGGACATACCAAGTATTACCTAATTTATAAAACAAGTAATTCAATGTACACAGACATCCACATTAAAGTGGTTACACTAGATCAAAAACAGTTATATATACATGCCCATCAAACTGCCCATAGGTGTGACTCCAAAAGAAGAGTGTGGACGGACATCATGCAAGAGCTGAAGTATATAAATATGCTCGAATCAAGAAATACCTGGAAACAGGACAGGTGAACGGGCTGAAAAGACAGCAATAATATGTAAGTAAGTCTAACGGGTTAAGCCGTCCAGTTCCTGCTATAGTTCATGTAAACTAATTCCAAATCAATGCCCTGGGATAAGGAAGAAGGAAGAAGTGGAAGAAAAGTTATTCAATAAGGTAATACACCTAATGAAAAAAACGTCAAAAGGCCCATACAAAGCACTGAAGAAATATGCTTACCAATGATTATAACCATAGTCACTGTAATAATAGATGGCTGATGGAGGATCCAACTAGGACCTCCATCAGCCATCCATAGTCACTGTAATAATAGATGGCTGATGGAGGATCCAACTAGGACCATCGAGTAAGATGTAAATAAATTCCCAGCTGATTCAAATGTCACTAAATTGGTGTACCCGGGGAATACAGATATGGCACAAGTGGGAACAAGTTTTCGGCAGCCTTACGTGTCAACTAAGAATGATGAAATGAAGATGCCATCGGTAATCTACCATAGTAATGTACAACTGAAAAACAATTAAAAAAAATATAATTAAAACAACGGAAAAAAAAAGAATGAAAAAGGGGGGGGCAGACAATAACGGAACAAGCTGGCGAGTAAAAAAATAAGACGTGATTGAATGGACATAGAATCACGTCTTATTTTTTTACTTAGCCAGCTAATCATTTCATCATTCTTAGTTGACAGGTTAGGCTGCCTACGTCCTGTAGTCACGTGCTCTAGTCACATGATAAATAACTAGGGTTAAATGGCACACCATCGGACGCATCGTACACAGCTTTTTGAGCCGTGACGTGCGTTGGAGTTACTTTTGGATTGTGTTTTCAATTCACGTATTATTCTCTGCATCTGTTGAGAACTTTGTTCCTATTAGTTATTTTCTTCGAGGCTGGTTTAACGTTACTGCAGTTCTTTCTACTTGCTTGGAATCTCGTGGTTTGGGCATCTGTCCATTAGTAATATCTAGACTTTTACTATATGGTATTTACGTGCCTTTCCCCCTTGGGAATACATCCTCAGTTGCAGTGTTCACTTCGGGTCCGTTTTGTTTATTTTGTTTGCTTACTTCTATTCATTAACACCGTTTTTCTTGACGCTTCGGGCACGTTCGCTAGCCACTTGGATGGACTGCTTGATGATTTCAGTTGTGCCTATCTCTTTTTTCGTTTGGCAGATACAGCCGAAAACTTGTTCTGACTTGTGCCATATCTGTATTCCCCGGGTACACCAATTTAGTGACATTTGAATCAGCTGGGAATTTATTTACATCTTACTCAATGGTCCCAGTTGGATCCTCCATCAGACATCTATTATTACAGTGACTATGGTTATAATCATTGGTAAGCATATTTCTTCAGTGCTTTGTATGGGCCTTTTGACATTTTTTTCATTAGGTGTATTACCTTATTGAATAACTTTTCTTCCACTTCTTCCTTCTTCCTTATCCCAGGGCATTGATTTGGAATTAGTTTACATGAACTACAGCAGGAACTGGACGGCTTAACCCGTTAGACTTACTTACATATTATTGCTGTCTTTTCAGCCCATTCACCTGTCCTGTTTCCAGGTATTTCTTGATTTGGGCATATTTATATACTTCAGCTCTTGCATGATGTCCGTCCACACTCTTCTTTTGGAGTCACACCTATGGGCAGTTTGATGGGCATGTATATATAATTGTTTTTTGATCTAGTGTAACCACTTTAAGGTGGATGTCTGTTGTTGTGCCCTGGGGAAGCCCTGTGGTGGTGCGCGGGCCTCCCAGGGTCGGGACACCAGCACGCGTAGGCAGCGCGCAAGAACACACGCCGGAGACGTCTGCTCGTTCCGGTGCTCCGGCGCGAACTGCCTGGGCACCGCCTTTATTAACTAGCGCGCATGCGCCGGCCAGCTGGGCCGCGCATGCGCGCTTCGTGTACCATGTACACAACATCCCTCCTTTTCCCCCAAACAACAAACACATTAAACAGGGGAGCCAACGTGGCTCAAATCAAACTGTACTTAACAGGCTTCGTTACTCAGGCTGCCGAGTCCATGATGAAATCTTGGAACCTTTGCGGTGGACGGCGTCCTTCCCTGCGCGGGTACCTGGGCGAGCCTCTCTCGAGGTCCTCTTGTCCCCCAGGGTCCTCGGGCGGTTCACCGCCTTCCTGCGGTGCCTCTGCTGCTTGTCCTTTGGCAGGACTGATTTCTTCCTCCGCGGCCACGGGTCCTATGCGCTTGAAGAAGGACACGTTTCTGGTTACCGTCCCTCGCGCATTCGCAGCTGTGACCATTGACCCTTTGACATGAGTTACTCCCATTGGCTGGGTTTCGTAGGTCATCGAGAGTTTCCCTTCCAGTTTCCTGTTCCGGACTAGGACGGTGTCTCCTACTGCTATCTCTTTTCCTGGCAGCCTCCGCCTTGTTGTCTCGTTCTCGTTTCTCGCTGCTCTGTCTGCTGTCACCCGTGCGCTATCGATCACACCTGGGCGTCGGTCTCCCGCTTCGGGTATCAGCCCTCTGGGTATTCGCTTGAACAGTGCCTCAGCGGGTGCAATTCCGGTGGATCGATGTGGGGTGGACCGGTACTCACGGAGAAAGTCGATTAGGTTGTGTCGCAGGTCCTCCCCTCCATCGACAGAAATACGAAAAACTTTGTTTAGTGTCCGCATGAAACGCTCAACCTCTCCATTGGCCCTTGGCCATAGCGGGGTTACCTTCCGGTGCTTGATGCCTCGTTCGGCGCAGTATCTAGCAAACCGCTGTCCTTGGAACCGCGCTCCATTGTCTGAGCAAATCTCAAATGGGAACCCATGGGTGGCGAAGATTTTGTCCATCGCCAGGATGGTGTGATCGCTGGCGGTGGATTCCACGAGTTCCACTTCCGGATACCTCGACCACTGGTCTGTGACCACCAGGAAATATAGGTCTCTTCCTGTCGAGCCGAAATCTGCGTACACCATTCCCCATGGCACGTCGCTCCGTTCCATGGCCTGAATGGGTGGGCCTCTTTCCACAGGACTCGTGGCCTGGCAGGGAATGCAGGTCCTCACAAACTCGGCTACCCTGTGCTCCAGATCGGGGAACCAGACCTTCAGCCTGAGGCGTGCCTTCATCTTGGCCATGCTCTGGTGCCCTGTGTGGGCCAACTGGAGGACTCTCATGACCAACGACCTGGGGATCACGATCTGGTTCCCTCGCAGCAACAGGCCGTCCGTGGACACCGAGAGCTTGTGTCGAGCTTTCCACAGCAGTTGTAGGTCCCTTTGTACCTCTGGGTTCCTCCTGGCGTTGTTTATAAGGATGTCCCGCCACTCTCCTGTGGCCACCGCCCTTTTCACTCTTAGGAACGCCTCGTCGGAGTTTGAGTCGTCCGCAATGTCCTCTCTCGAAAAGGCTACTGGCAGGGCTGATTCAATGACGAGATGCACGGCGTCTCCAGCGTCTGTTACCTCTACGGGACTCTGGGTGTCCCTCGTGCCTGGGTGGCGAGAAAGGTAGTCGGCTGGGTTATGGGTGCCTGGGCGGTATACTAGCTTGACGCCGTATTCAATGAGGGATAGCATCCATCTTTCGATGCGGGGAGGCGGTCTGGATGACGTTCCCGACAGGATATCAATCAGGGGTTTATGGTCCGTAATCACGACGACGGGTTTGCCGAGGATGTAAATTCTAAAGTGTTTGCACCCCCACAGGATGGCGAGGGCTTCCCTTTCTATCTGGGAGTACCGCTTTTCCGTGTCGGTGAGGGCTTTGCTGGCATATGCTATGGGCCTCATGACCCCTAGTTCGTCTGCCTGCATGAGTACTGCCCCCAGTCCCACCGGGCTGGCATCGACCACAATCTCCGATTCCCGGCTGGGGTTGAAATAGGCCATTGTCTCCTGCTCTGACAGGGCTTCTTTGATGGCTTTGAAGGATCATTGTTCAATCTCAGTCCACTGCCAAGTCACGTCATTCCTCGTAAGTGCCCTCAGTGGTTCCGACAGAGAGGCTAGGTCTTTGATGAAACGGCCGGAGTAGTTGACCATCCCCAAGAAGCTCCAAACCTCCGCCAGTGATGTGGGTGGAGGCGCATCCCTTATGTCCTTTACTTTTCCAGGGTCTGGGGATATGCCCCCCGCATGGAAGGTGAACCCAAAGAATTCCAGTCGGTCTTTGAGGAATTCGCACTTTTCTTGGTGCAAGGTCAGGCCCACCGCCTGTAGTCTCTCAAAAGTGTTCTCTAGCCATTTAAGGTGTTCAATTTCCGACCTGGCAAAGACTAAGATGTCGTTGGACATGTTAATGACACCTTTCAGTCCGGACAGGGCTCCTCTGATGGCATTCTGGAAGACCTCTGCCGTGGACGAGATTCCAAAGTTTAGTCTCTTGTACTGGTACAACCCCTCGTGAGTAGTGAATGTCGTAATGTACCTCGACTCGGGGTGTAGCTCCAACTGGTGGTACCCAGATCTGAGGTCCAGTTTGGAGAAGACTTTGGCACCTTGGAGTTCTCCGACGATGTCATCTAGAGTGGGTGTGAGGTGACGCTCCCTTTTGATGGCGGCATTTGGGAGCCTCATGTCCACGCAGATGCGTACCGCCCCCGGCTGTTTCGGCTTTGGGGCTACCACGATGGGCGACACCCAAGGGGTGGGGCCTTCCACTCTTTCAATGATGTCCCGGTCGACCAGCTGTTGCAACTCCTCTTCCACTTGGGCTCTTAAGTGAAAAGGAATCCGGCGATGTTTGAGGGCTGTCGGCCTTACGGACTTGTCGATGTGTAAGCGAACGGGCTCTGCTTTCAGTTTACCAATGCCCTTGAAGAGAGTTTCGAACCTGTGCAGCATGCTTTTCAGATCGGCGTGGTATACCCCAAACGTGAAGTGGACAATGTCGAGTGCTTCTGACGCCGCACAGCTCAGCAGGGAATGTGGGCTGACGCTGGTGACAAAGAATCTTGCTTTGATGGTGTTTTGTCCATGAGAAACCGGGGCAATGAACACGCCTTGGATGGGTAGGGGCGTATCCCCACCGAATGCATATATTCGTGCCATGGACGCTGACAGCTCCGGTGGGCCTGGCAGGGCCTCATAATGTTTGGTGGCTAGCACGCAGACCGAAGCCCCAGTGTCAATGAGAACGGGGGTGGGGACGTCATCGATGTTGACAGTGCATGTGGGTTGGCGCCTCGTGTCAGGGCCTTTTACGATGCTGGAGATGAAGAAAACCTCTTCCTCCTCCTCTTCTTCTTCCGCGATGTCCAGGTCCTGCAGGCCCTGATCGATCGAAGAGATGCCTCTCACTCTGCGAGCGCCTCCCCGTCCAACTCTCTCCGGTCCTCTTCCTGCCGCAACAGGGGAGGCAGCCCGGCACATCCTGGCGTAGTGCCCCGGTGTGCCACACCGGCCGCACGTTCTCGACTTTGCCAGGTATTCACAGCTGTGGGGGAGGTCATACCCACAGTAGGAGCACGATGAGGCGTTGCCTGGCGTGGGCGGGGTATTAGGCCTTCTCGACGCCCACCTTGACCTTCCTGCTGCTGACCGTCCCACAACAAATGCGTCTTCGTCATTCTTCGGTCGCATGGCAGCGCCCATTTTCGCACCTCTGGCTTCCGCTAGCTCATGTGCTCTTCCCAGGTCCAAAATTTGCTGGAGGGTCAGGCCAGGTTCTCTCAGTACCTGCCTTCGAAGTTTGCCGGAGCTGCACCCCTGCAGTAGTTGGTTGCGGACCATTTCTTCCTCATCGTCCCATCTGCAGGAGGTCGCCAGGTGTCTCAGACGGGCACAAAATTTGTCTAGGGGCTCGTCGTCTAGTTGCCTTTCGGCACCCATGACAAATCTATCAAAATCCACGTTAGCCATGGGGAGAAAATGGTCTTTGAGTGCCTGCTTGACTGCGTCATACGTGACCACGGGGATGACGAGGGAGTCGTAGATCTTGTGGACTTCTGCGCCTGCCGAGTAGATCATTGTCGCGATTTTGGTGTCATCATCGTTCACCCCCGATGCCCTGAAGAACATATCTAGTCTCTTGACCCACAATAGCCACTTTGGGCCCAGCTTGGAAGGGGGGCCAGTAGTATCGAATTCAGGCATGGGGGCTAGGGAGCTGCGAGATCTGCGGGGGATTGGGGCAGCGGCACCCTCATTGTCGGTCTCTTCTCCCATTTCTGCGTCACGTACTCGCAGTTGTCTTTCTTGAGAGAAGGGCGGCTTGTCCTGGTCTCGTGGTAGTATTGGGGTGTAGAAACCCACTTCTTTCTTCTTAAATGCCACAGCCCTGCGCCTGCAGGACTGTGGGTTTTCCAAAAATTGTCTGTGACCTCCAAACACAGCTGGTATGTGGCGCACGAGCACCCTTTCGGGCCGCAACCACTGCTGCCACCTGTGAAGAGGGGAGCGAGTGAAATCAAAATGGCCGCCGGCGCTCCGCGGGTCCGTAATACGGAAGACTTTCCGTCTCTCCGAAGCTGTCGACTGCACCGCCTTTATTAACTAGCGCGCATGCGCCGGCCCACTGGGCCGCGCATGCGCGCTTCGTACCATCTGTGTACATTGAATTACTTGTTTTATAAATTAGGTAATATTTGGTATATCCCAAGCTTTGGATTTCTCATATTGTGTGTATACTTAAAATGCTAATTGGAGTTTATGATACTGATGTGTTGCTTTTAATGTATATATTTTCAGACTATTTTGCTCCTGAAGAAGGGGATGTTCCCCGAAACGCGTAGAGCATCTGAATTCATCCCAAGAACATTACTTGATTTTGATTATTTTTTCCTTATATAACTAAGTATTGTTGCATTTGCCTTTTTTAATTCTTGTCTCCACAATGGCCTTTTTTAATTATTTGGATGCTTATATTTGTTAATCAGAAGTGTTTTGGCAATATTATCTCTGTATGTTTTGATTACGTTTTTTTCATCAGTAATAAATTACAACTATATTTCACTGATTTTGTATCAGCTCTAATGGTGTGCAGAGGACGGGAGTGTGTTTAGATTTAGACACTTTTTTCTGTTTACTCCTTGGTTGTGATGACTGTCTTAGCGATACCCATCTTTCAGAGAGACCAGCAATCTGGAAATGTCCATATTCCGAGCCAGTTCACCTCTCCACAGCCTTATATCTGCAACCTGATTGCTAAAAGTACACTATAGCCATACATGTTCGTGTGCAGATGTGTGGAGTTGGAGTGGTGTGTCTGGATACTTTGAGAAGAAATCTGGAGACCTCCTGGGCCTGTCTGGGTTTGCTAAGGTGCTATGTACACGGCTCTGTGATTCCTGCTCTGTGCTAGCCCTGGGGCGTCCCCTTGCCCTACTTGTGGAAATGTCTTGTTGTAGGTCTGTCTGGTCCGTAACGTTGGAAGTCTTATCAATGTTCAGATGGCTGTGAGCCCATCTCCGTCTCTTGCTTATCCTCGTTTGTTGAGTTGATGGATTAACATCTGACACATTCCTGTTTGGTTCTGCCTGGTATGGGGTTGTGTTCATCTAGTTCCTTCTCTTACCCTAGCACTGCAATGGAATGAGGGCCAGTGGCGAAGCAATGGGGGCGAGGTGTGTAGGTATGGCAGGATTGGTAGGGTATGTGTTCAGTGCTGCCATTTATGGGGTGAGGCGTTAGAAGTAAACACATAAGTATATATGCAGCCCCCGGTAATGGCTCTTTGTGGGCTCTCCACTTAAAACTGAATTGTATCCGATGTTTATTGGCTCGGAATCGAGCCCCCAGCTACCGATCTCTGTTTAGGGTGTCCTAGGCAACTGCGTAGAATTTACTTATTCTAATGCAAACCCTTTAAAGAAGACTTTTATATGTTTTACCTAGAGTGAGACCTAGTTGTGAGTTTTTATGTGTGTATGTGAGGCTGTTGATGTGAATGTTCTAATTTTTTTTTTATAGGTCATTTATTATGATCCTATACGTGTGTTTGTCAAGGCGAAAAAAGGCAAAGAGGGGGGTGAGGGTGGAACGACTCTACTGGGCCTTGTTCATTCAGATCGTGGAAGTGCGGGTTATTTAGATGGCTTGGCTTCTAGGGGAACTGGGATTCGAACCTCTGTTGCTCAGTGTGCTCTTGCTTCCTAGACCCACCAGTTGCCACAGAGCTATTCTCCCTTCCATGTGTGTGTAATGGTAGGTTTGGGTGCATTCTTTGTTGTGTAGTAGCTGGTTTGGTCTGTATTGAAGTAGCTAATTTGGCATATGTCCATGTTTTATACGTTGTGAGATGTGGTGATGCCAGGAGCAGTACTTTTCAGTTCACAGTGATTCAGAGGTTAAGGGTGATGCGATGGATGGGGATGATGTGGCTGTTCTGGGGGCAATGTGGCTGCCGGAATTTAATGTCATGTGGGCAGCTGGATAGTGCGCTTGGAGGTGGTGTGATGTGGTGCTATATGGAGTTATGGATTTATGAGAACGGTGATGTGACTGGGCAAGGGCTAATGTGAAGGGGCATGTTTGATGAGAATTGATGGGGTGATTCGTTTGTCATCTGTTGTGGTGTGAAGGTGCACGTTGCGTTCTACTGTAGAGAGGTGGGATGATGCGAGCACGGTTCTAATTCAGAGATTAAGTGAAAAGCAGCTTCTCTTGCCCAGTGACTTTTATACAAATCTAAGGGTCATTAGCATAGCACTATATGTCAAGGTCAGAGCGATGGGAAGTAGATGATGACTAAACAGGGTTTTAGATAAGAGTCTCGTGCAACACCAAAGAGTGGAGGACAGGAATGTCCCTGTTGTAGGATAAGAACAGCCAGAGTTTACATCTGTCCTACTCCGTTTGACAGAGGCGTGCCACCTAGCTAACGCAAATTGGGAGGGAAAGGTGATCAAAGTTCGTCAATTCAATATGATGCTGTGGCACACAGTGTCAAATGCTGTAGAAAGGCCAAGCATGGAAAGCACGGGTCTATGAGCCGCATCCATTGAGGGAAGTCTCAGGTCCCAAAGCCAGAACGAGGCAGATAGGAAGAAGCTTTCATCAAGATAGTCCTCTAATTCAGCTACTAGCATATCTTGCAGAAGATTTCAAAATAGTATTCAGGGTTGTATAGACCTATAGTTGACTAAGATAGATGGACCAAGAGAAACAGCAGTGTGATCATTTCTCTGTACCTCAGTAGATCAGAGAGCATGCAATGGTACGTAAGGTTCAAATTAGAGCGCAATTTGTCGGGACTAGTGACATAGAAGGCACATACTCTGTCTGGCAGACTGCGCTCACCTGTGCCTAGAAAAATAAGAAGAGAACTTAAAACCAATATTTTTGACCGCATTGACAGGAGTAGGTAGAGCACACAAGGAAGGAAGTCAAAAGGCAGGAGTCCAGAGAGAGGCAGCGGATGAGGAGCACATCACCAGCACCTCTGTTTTATCTCAATTATTGCTCAACCAGATGTCACTCATACAGGTGTTAACAGCATGTAGACAGGCGTGACCGTGTTCAACTGTGTCAAGATGGACAAGAACAAGACACATGATGATTTTAGTATCATCAGCGTATGAATAGCAGCAAATGCCAAAAGAGTTAAGTACCACCAAAGCTTGGACATATACATTAAACTATCCAGGAGACAGTGCCGAACCCTGAGGAAACCCACAGAAAATTGGAACAGGCATAGGCAAGATAGGGAGGAAGTGAAATACTATGGGAATGGTCAGAAAGAAATAGTGAATCCAGGAAGGACTGAGCCGGAAATTCCAGTTGAGGACAGCCGAGGAACACATGCTGAGCAGGATGAAATGATCAATGGCTTCGAAGACAGCTGACAGATCTAATAAAATCAGCACTCCAACACCATGTTGATCAGAAAGCCACAGCAGGTTATCCTGGGCAGAGACCAGAACAGCCTTAGTGCCCTGGCCCCATCGAAAACCAGACTGAAAAGAATAAAAAAAAAATCTGAATTTTCAAGAAAGGAACGCAGCAAAGGAGAGACCAAATATTTAAGAGGTTTCATAAGAAAAGGAAAAATAGAAATAGGATGAAAACTAGAAGGGAGAAAAAGATACAGAGAAGGCTTTTTCAACATAGGTATCACCAAGGCATGTTTATAATACCGATATAATGGAGCCAGACATAACAGAGTGCAGAAACAATGGTAAAAACAATATCAGGTATGACTGTGACGAATCAACTTCCGGTGCAACAGTGGTCCAGGGATGAATATCGGTTTCTAAACAATCAATCAGCCCCACACCTCTAGTACACCAGAAGGGATTCAAACATATTGGAAACACAATTACCAATTTTGGTAATGGCAGATTTATCTCCAATAGGTTGTGATCGTTGATTAGTTGCAATACAACGAAAAAACATTATTAACCAATGAGAAAAGGGACTGTCAAGACAATATTGTATAAATATATCTACTTTATTATTATCATATCAGACAGTTCTAGCAACATTATGAAATACAACCCACCCTGTAAAGGAATGCAGAGGACAAACCGATTCAAAGAAGGAAAAGGATGCAGTCTGGATACAGACAGTAGGGTAGTTGGTATAGAAAATAATTGCAAGAGTTCAAGGACACTTGGGTTCTGCATAAAGGGAGCAAAGGGTCTTCAAACGTCTCTAGGGGCCTTCGGAGAAGGACCAGGGGGACAGAACCACAATGTATATTGTGCTTGTAGGTGTTCTTGGTGCTCAAGAGCGTAGAATCGGTGACAGGTCGCTTTGCAGCTTGTGCGACAGAGTTGAATATGGGAGACAGCTGCAGGTATCAGGTATCTGTGGATATCAGGTGGAAAACATTTTGAGTGAAGCTGAATGGATGGCTGCAGGTTGGCCCATGCAGTGATTCACGGTCAGGAATTGTTGTCTCAGTGCTGTTCAGTGGTTTGCAGCACTGGTCGAGACATCTTGGATGGCTTTGAGGGACTGTAGTGAAACAACATTCATCATAGCAGTTGGTTGCATTAAGAGGGACTCTACTAGCACGAAAATGTCCTTTAAAGCGGATGTCGGTAGATGCTCCTCGATGCATGCCTCCTAGCATGTTGACTGGGCTTGTGTCGTCTTTTAAGGCAGATAGCCCAAAGCTGACGAGTGTGTTTCATACAGCTGCCTTGTCCTTGGTTTCAGGTTCAGAGACTCTCTTGCACTTCCCAACTAGGAATATTGCTGCAAAGTCCATCAGGGCACGCTGTGTGCTGGCTGGGTACCGGTCCTGGAGCTGCTGGAGGGTCCTCTGTGTTTGGCATCTCCCTCTGCTCCCTGGTAACTGTTTAGCAGAAGGATCTTGCTTACCCCTTGGAGGTGCTGGCATTTCTTCACTGGTGGGAGATGTAAGAAAGACTGTAACCTATGAGTTCTTCTTTCTACTCCTTGTGAAGTTTTCAGATTATATCTAAAAAAGGGTCTCTGTCCTCTTTTAAAGCCAAATGGACCACATGGATTGGTGTAGGCCAGGCCTACCTTACTGAATCAATCCTTGGTCCCCACCAACAATCTCATGTATGCGTGAGGTCATAACCAGGGTGGTTTCAACAGAAAAGGTAAACAGGGGTGATAACATGTATTACTACTTCCCACCCATCTTCCTGTCTGTTGTGGATCAAAGGGTCCCTCTGATCAATGGAGATCTCTGTGGTTCCTAATGAAATCAGCAGGTCTCCCTTGAATCTGCAGTGTGACCAGACATTCCGGCTCCATCAAACTACATACTCATACCTTCTCAATGGGGTCCCCCTGCAGGGATGACTACTGTAAACAAACAGTTCCAGGCATGACATTTCACTGTTGATCAATACCTAGGACGGGAGCTGGCATCAGGTTGACACAGTTGCAAATGAAAGGTTGTTGGGGTTTCCTGCCTCCTTTGTTAGCCTCTGTAGGCAGGCCCCATGTGGGCATGTTTGAATTATCTTTTGATTAGTATGCACATTGCTGCCACCAGCTACATGGCACAACAAAAATACAGGCTGGATCCATGGAGCCTTTGTTAATTAGACTGGCCATAGCAGGGGAAAGGTTTGGGCTTCCTACTTCTTGAGATGAATTGTGTACTCCTCCTATCATATCCCAACTAAATATGAGAGTGGCGGCTGCACCTGTAGGCTATGTACTCGGGTCTATGCATATGTCACGCAGTGAGCATAGGAAAATGTGTGTGGATTAGCCCCACACCTTTTCCGGAGGTTGTTCTGCCAACATTCCATTTCATTTAAAATTTTAAAAAAGCCATTGCGAGCAGACAACCACTGTGTGGATTCCTCACAATGACAGATTTCAGTACATGAAGAGAAATGGCATCAGCCGGAGAAGCAGACTTGAGCTTATCAGTGGCAGTAACAATATTGGAAGGTCCAAAAACAGGAAAAGAGGACCATGAGTGTACCCGATTTGCCACCACTGCCACAGGAGTACCATCCTCTATTGAGATCCAGGGTTAACTTTTTCTAATGAATTAGAAGAATCTTATCCTGAAAAAAGGAAGAAAGAGATTTACAAAAATATTGAGAGGGACAGGCATAATTAGCAGAAGAAGAATAAGCAGAAAGTGCAAGCACAGTCTTAAACAGGCTTAGGCTTGCTCGCTGCAACTTCAATTTGGGTGGTATCCTCTTAGTATCACAAATAGCTTGATGGTTAATAGTTGCGGCATTGCGCAAAGATGACATATCTACCACTTGGTTCAATTCCCTGCCATTTACGGCCATGAGGAAGATGACTCATCTCTCCTTCTGGTGTTGGTTCCCAGACCCTGGTTTCACCTTTGCCTCTTTGTTGAATTGGACCACTTGGTCCACTTCCCTGCCAAGTTCTGCCAGGAGGAATATGACTTGTATTTTTATCTTGCTCTCTACCCTTGGGGTTCTCAACCCTTTTCTGATAAGACACGGAGCATGAGAGGGGGTGGAGGGAACAGGAGGGAGACACAGGGCATGAGCGGGGGTGGGGGGAACAGGAGGTAGATACGGGGCATGAGCGGAGGTGGGGGGAACGGGAGAGAGACACGGGGCATGAGCAGGGGGTGAGGGAACAGGAGGGAGACAGGGGGCATGAGCGGGGGTGGGGGGAACAGTAGAGAGACACGGGGCATGAGTGGGGGTGGGGGGAACGGGAGTGAGACACAGGGCATGAGCGGGGGGGATGAGAGAGAGACACGGGGCATGAGCGGGGGGTGGGGGGAACAGGAGGGAGACACGGGGCATAAGCCGGGGGTGTGGGGGGAACGGGAGGGAGACACGGGGCATGAGCGGGGGGTGGGGTGAGTAGCAGAGAGACACGGGGCATGAGCGGGGGATGGGGGAACGGGAGAGAGACACGGGGCATGAGCGGGGGTGGGGGGAACAGGAGGGAGACACGGGGCATGAGCGGGGGGTGTGGGGAATGGAAGGAAGACACGGGGCATGAGCGGGGGCTGGGGGGAATGAAAGGTAGACACGGGGCATGCGCGGGGGTTGGGGGGAACAGGAGAGAGACACGGGCATGAGCGGAGGGTGGGGGGAACGAAAGGAAGACACAGGGCATGAGCTGCTGGTATCTTACTGTGCAGGCGGCAGATCCCGGTCCTTGGCCCTCCGCAGGCCACCGTGTGGCGATGGCGTGTCTCCTGGCAGTCTGCAGCAGCCCAGCTTGGGTTGTATGCAGGGTCTCTGTTGACAAAGCCTCTCAATGCGAACGATAAACAAAGATGGCGGGCATCTTTGAAAATACGACGCACTGCACGCTTCACCTCAGCCAATGGGTAAGTGCGTCACATGTCTGCGGACATGACGCAAGCCGCTTGTCCAATCCCTGTCCTGTCCGTGGAGCGAACAGGGAAGTGTGTCCGCGGAGCGGACATAGATATCATTAATTGTTTTCACTTACATTTTTGTCATTTTTAAAAAAAAGACTGGACGGATTTACACCAAATAAAAAAAGCACGCTTTCAGGACCAAGCCGCCGCTCCTGCCACAAATTGGGTGTACATTTTTTTTATTGTTTGCTGTTCATGTCATTTTTGTTATCTGTTTCTTTTCATGATTTTCAGTAAGAGCGCTTGCGGGGCAATGCAATATGTGCACGTTTATTCTTCATTTGGCATAAATGGGAATTATTGGCCAATTACTAACTCGCCATTTATTTTGAAAATTATGGACAGAGTTGCGTACAAACAACTGTCTTGTTACATTAAGGATCACCTGATTTGAACAATGGGCAGTCGGGTATTCGGCCAAGCTTCAGTACTGAGTCGGCGCTGCTGGAATTAAAGTCCAACATGATGACTAACATCAACAAGGGCACAAAAATGTTGTTAATGTCCTTGGATCTTTCTGCAGCATTCGATTTGGTGGAACACCCTTTCCTTTTGGATAGTTTGCAGAATATAGCTAATTTTTGCGATTCAGCAGAAAAAACTGGATGCAGTCCTTTTTGTGGATGAGGACCATTCGGGTTGCAGTAAGCAAGCCGAAGCTGATCCCGTCTCAGTTAGTTATGGCGTCCCACAAGGGGCTGAAATCTCTCCAGTCCTATTTAAACTTTTTACAGCCCCTTTTTTCATGCACTAGAAAAAAAGGATCTGCTTCTCAAATTACACAGATGATTCACAGTGTCTTATTACTCTAACAGGCGATTATGAGCAGGACGTTATGGTGGTCTCAAATATATATGAATTCATACGCAAATGGATGGATTTGAGTGGCATGGCACCGAACCCTGGTAAAACCGAGCTCATGATAGTTGGTTCTAGACATAGACTTGCTAAACTCGCGCCAGAATATCAATCCTTTCATACTGCGGATCATAATATTCCGACGAAGGAAAAAATTGAAATTCTAGGAGTTCCATTTGATCAGACACTGGGTCTCTTTACAAATATGGCGGTAAGGCAACAATGGCGCAGGTATCGCTACCGGCACAGTTGCTACCGTACCGCCATAGTAGGAGTACTGCTCGCGGGTGCCCATGCAGCCACCAGGTCTGACCTGGTAGCCGTACCGGCACCCGCGAGCAGAACATGATGGTAGCATTGGTAGTGTTATTAACGGTACCAGTGCTACCACCCTCGCCATTCCCATTGAGCCCTATGAGTCTCAAATGGGAATGGGGATGTACCGGGCCCGGTACCCGCGAAAGGGCAGTTACCGGGTCTGGCTAGGCCGGAATAGCCCAGTAATTGCCTTTTTGCAGGTGCCAGACCAGAATGCGAGTTTGGAGGTAGCCTTGCCGGCAACACCAGCAAGGCTACCTCCAACCTCATAATGAAGCCCACAGAGTATGTCTGCTTATGTAAATAGCCTGGTGTCACCATTGCTAGAACTATTGTTTCTGCAAAAATAGATTATTGCGGTTCAATATTCATAGGAGTGAATAAAGCTGAATTAACAAATCTCCAAGTTGTGCAGCATAGCACGATAAGGGCGATTATGGGTTTACAAAGGTTTGTGCATGTGTCAGAGATAAGAAGAAATACACTGGCTACCTATTGCGGAAACGATTGAGTTTAGGTTTCTTATTATTACCTAAAAATCCCTTATTGGCGCCTTTGCGGCATACATTGCCAATATACTAAAAACAAAAGAGGTGGTACGCACCCTTCGCTCTAATGGTGACAAAAACGTACAAGTTCCAAAAACTTCACTGGAGCTAGTTAGAAGGGGCGCTTTTTGTACTGCTACTCTGACTAAATGGAATTCCTTACCCTCGGCTCTAAGAAACTGTTTGTCCCTTGAGGAGTTCAAAAATAAACTCAAAACACACCTATTTAAATAAAGAGATTGTTTAGCCCCCCTCCCTTAATCGGTTGGTCTTCCATTGATAGTATTCAGTGCCCGTATTCCTCTGGGCCACTTTGAATGCGCGTAATAAATAATTTAAAGTAAAGTAAAGTGTATAACGTGATCATCGTCGAACATCCTTTTCCAGGTGTTCATGATATGTTCTGGTGACGTTAACCACTGCCTCAGGAACTCACGGTTTCCTTCATACAAAACTGAAGGTGCTGGGGGTGCACAGGGCTGTTAGCATGGTGCTCCTTCTGATAGAAATCAACCCACATTCTGTTTGCAAAGATTTATAGTTATTGCAGACACCCAATCACACCTCGCCAGCCCACCTCTCTGCCTGCTGTAACGGGTCAGACATCGCTTACATCTTCATTCTGTTGCTTTGGTTATAAGCCTGGAAATAGCCCAACAATTAGTCCAACTTAAGTGCGCCTCTCCTTGCTGTTCCTGTTTGTTTTTGGTGTGTGTTGTTAAATACATGAGGATGCGCGGGGCGACGCCAAGTAAGAAGACCTTTACACCATTACAACGGTGTCACATTGATTTACCATAGTACAAGATTACAAGCAAGCAGTAACTCCAAGTGCATTTACAAACGCCCAGCATGAATGGACACGATTGTAATGATACAACAGCATATGGCCCATCATTGCATGCTGCAAGTTAGAGAGCCCTAGCAGGGCTGCATTGACCTATAAGGAACTCTGGAGATTTCCCGGTAGGCCTCTGCACCCTGACTCTGGCCTCTTTTGTGTGGTATTTCCACATTTTCCCACAGGAAAAAGGTTGGACTTGCTGAAAATGTATGTTATGGGGCCACTTTGAAAACACATTCCAGGGCCTCTTTTGGTTCCCAGTCCACCCATGCCTTAGAGACAGCTACACAATAAACGATGGGGCTCATTGCTGTGAACATTCCTGTAGAAATCCTCCTGCTGCTCCTGTCTGAGGAACATTTACATGCTAGCCTGCTACCATTTAAACTCTGCCATGCCCTGCCCAGGATTGCCCCCCTCCACTGATGTACCCCTCTAATGCGCTCCCAGTGTTCTTCCCTGAAAACCGATGCTCTGAATAAACAGCAAATGCTGGCAGCCACTAGGACAATGGCAAGGAAAAAGAAACAAGAGTAAAGTTCACTTGCAATCTTTGATGGACAAGACGGCGAATTAGGTCCAGGTTGGAGGAAGCCATCCACACCCAGGTCAATGCAGTTGCTTAGCCCCCTACAGAAGGGATGCCTATAAAACAGCAGAATGACCTACAGAGGTGTTTGCACAGTAACTACTTCTGCACAAACCTAATGGCCACCCTGCCTGAAGCGTGGGCAGTGGAAAGCAAATGCCTTTCGAGTCTTGGACCTGGGTGGCTTAGGGCAAGACTGTGGCCCAGAGAAATAAGTAAAAGGGGAGCAACCAGTGGTCAAGACCTAAAAATTAAAGTTGTAGGACTCATCAACAAACGCAATGTGATGTGCAGTCGCCAGAAATTAGCATATCAGGGGGAAATATGCACATTTCCTTAAATTGGATTTGCATAACCACCCAAATTGAACAGGACGAATGCCATTTGCCCTTCATAAAATCAACACACACCCACACAACCAAGACAGGATATTTTCTTATAATAGTGTTTTAGAAAATGTTAAAAAGGTATGCTTGTTTTAAACTCCAAGAACCAATAGAAATGTTGGGACTTGCATTACTGAAATGGTATATTTCACCTTTAGTTGTGTGTACAAGTTAATCGTGTCACATTATCAGAAGAATGATAATCTGCGGAGAGTATGGAGTGAGAGAATTGAGTCTGAAATAGATATTGATGCTTGGCAGAATATGTGTAGTAATGTCTCTCTGTGTTCACTGAACTTGAGTGAGAGATCTCGCCAGGTCAAGATTCTGAATCGAGTGTACTGGTGCCCTGAAAGACTTCATAAAAGAGATATGTCAGACAGTGCTGATTGTTGGGGTTGTGTTCAGGAAGTAGGATCACTGGAACACATGTTGTGGAGCTGTGTGAGGGTCAGAGATGTTTGGAATAAGGTCTGTGAGGTGTGTGGAAGGATTACTGGTGGAGGGTCAGTTCTTGATTTTAGGACGGTTGTCCTATGTGATGATTCAGGGTTGGATGATGTCTGCTCTGCCCTGAAAAAGTGGATCTAGAGGGCATTCATTGTGGCCAAGAGATTGATTCTCAGTGTATGGAAAGGTAGGTCCCTCTGTCCTACGAGGAATGGATCCAAGAAATGCACTATCTGTCGAGGACAGAAAAATTGATATACAAACTGAAAGGTAAATTATCTGCATATGTGAAGATCTGAAATGTGTTTAACGATTTCTTTTAGTTTTTTTTTTTCTTTTTCCAGTTATTTTTTTTTTACACATTTCTGTTCTGTAGTTTGCAGACTTGTTTCTTGTATCTGTATTCATGTATATATTATAAATACATAAATATATATAAAAAAAAAACCTTTAGTTGTGTGTTATTTTTCATCAGGTTATAGTGCACTGGTGAAGTGTCTGGGCTACCAACCTGCATGTTTCCCCCCCGTGCCGCACTACAGAATGAGGAATCAAAACCAGTGGTCGAAGTGAGCGGGAGCGGTCGGGAGCGGTGCTCCTCTACCTTTTTAAATTAGCTTTTACAGCTCCTATAATTTTATTTTAAAAAGAAACTGTTCCGGAATGGTTTCGTTTTAAAATAAAAGTGTAGGAAGAAGTTGAAACTTGTACTTTCAGTGCATTACACTGAACGACCCCTTAAACAGCAGGTGCACGTGTTTGGGTGTGTGTATTGTGTGTGGGAGGGGACGTGGTGATGGGGTTTGTGGGGAGTGGGTGCAGGCCAGCAGGGAACATAATTCCACTACTTCTTTTCGTACACTTCGACCACTGATCAAAACCATAAGGTCATTTCCTCTTAACTATGTCCTGTGCGCGGTGCTTGACCACGTGGCTATGTGCTTTCTTCTAACTGCTTGGCCGCATCCTACTTTGCTGGCCGAGTCATTACTGGAAGCTCACATTAAAAGAAAGATGTGAACAAGAAAGCACGTTCTTGCAACGGTCATCGTTGCTGACCATCCAAGATCCAAGTCAGTCCATTATTTTAGGTAATTAGACTTGGCAACCCTAGAGCCTGTAAATTCAGCCCATCTTAAGGAAATCCTACTCCCAAGGGTCATAAATTCAAAGAGGACATGCAATGTTTCTCTTTTGGCTGGGGGGACTGAGTCCACCATCTGAATAAAGTGGGTGGGCTCCTTCCCTCCGCGTGTACCCTCAACTTGAGCCCTTGGAGCAACAGTGCACCCATGCACAACAAATGTATGTCAGACAAATGATTTACATTGAATGTCCACACACTAGGATAGTTGTTTTGCTGACAACATGCCCCCCCCCACCTTAATGTGCATGTGAAAGGTAGCGGAGTGTGAAGTGCATGGGGTCAGTAATGGGAGGGAACAACCTAGTCCCGCTGCTGTGCCATATATAGATGAGGAACTTCCCTGTGAACACTATGTGCTCCATCCTGCAGTACCCACAGTCCACCCACCCTCTCCCAGCCTCACATTGCTCGCTCAGCATAGACCATCAGGTGCTTATTGTGCAATTGATCATTCTCCATATTCAGCCCACATGGCTACAATCCAGTTCAATGACCACCACATGAGGAATATCCACACTGGAATAAATCTCACTCTTAAACATTCGGATGGTGTGCTAGTCTTTATTTATTTATTTATTTATTAATTTTGCATTTGTAAGGCCCTTACATATCAAGAAAGTGTGTTTCAACCCCGTGGCGGGACCAGATTCTCTGTGCTGGGCCAGGCTCCATGCATTTGGGGTCTCTTCCTCCTCCTCCTCTCCATGATGCACAGCAGATAAATGTCAAAGGATCTGCCTGTGGCTAAATTCAGAGCTCCTCCTAACGTCCTGGTGCCGTGTGCAATGTCTTTACGGCCCTTTTATGGTGGTTGCACAGATGATTTCCTTCTGGACAATAAATGTAGAAGTGTTGCTCATGGTTTACAACACAGTTAAACTGTGCACACATTTACTGCCCTTGTGTGTGCTGTCACTGCTTATATTAAACCTTAGAGGGACATATTGCTTTTTATATTGGCCGAATCGTGCACATCGTCCACTGATCTCATCACTGGTTTGCCCCAATGTACCTTTGATACTGACCTTAAACAGTCTCTGTTTAAGTATCAAAGTGAAAAATGTGCAGCGATATTATTTACGGCGACCATATATGTGGTGATATTAATACCTGATACCATCACCAGGTGGCTTCTTGCCATTACATGTTGATTGAAGCACCTGCATCTTCAAATGTTGGACCTGGCCACTGGCGCACAGCGAGTGGCCGCATCATGGGTGCAATTTTAGGGGTGGAGGCAGGGGTGTTTGTCCCCCAATTGGCTGGGGCACCTTTTGTTCAGATGTCTTGTCCCCCTCACCCCCAACATTTTCAGCAAAGTTACTCCACTGGGCCGTATAGTATACGTTTCCTTTCAAGCACCTATGCATTCAAATGGCTGTCACTCTCTGAAAAAGTGGTGGCTGCAGAGTTGAAAGTTCACCTCATGTGCCTTCGAAAAATTGGGGATTGGGATTTGATCCGGGTTTGGAGCTTCATCAGCTAGGCAAATGCTCATCAATTGCGTGACATTTAAATGCCAGGATTTGATTTGCACCCTGTTGTTACTTTAAGTGGGTTCAGTGAATTATACATGTTACACCTGTGATGTTTATTTAGTATTAATATAATATTTTGGTTTTGATTTATCCTCTGCTTTTATGTGTTCTTGTGTACTCTAATTGTTTGATGTAGAAAATAAGCACTAGAAATAAGTTCCAGCAAATTTGCACGGTGTTAAATATGTACTATTTGTTCTCTTTAATTATACCCTTCTAGTGTGTTGTTGTATCTTACGTACTACCTATATAGAAAAAAAAAACTACTGTACACTTCTCTATTAATCCACACACCACCACATTATTCAAAAGCGTTGTTCAGCTTAAATTCAACTTGCCTTCTCTCTCTCTTTCTCTCTCTCCCCCTCTCTCTCTCTCTCTCTCTCTCTCCTTCTCTCTCTCTCTCTCTCTCTCTCTCTCTCTTTCTTTCTCTCTTACGGTACATTAAATGTTCTCTGAGATGAGAGTTCACATCAAAGGGGTGCCTCCCCCCACCCCAACTCCCACTGCTGGCATTACATTCAGCATTGTTATTGTTTGTTCTTCTGTAATTACAGCATGACTGAAGACGCACACACTTTTTGGCTATTTTCTCTCTGCTTACTTCCTCCTGCTGCCCATGTACAACACACTTCCACTCTCTTGCCTTTCGGCCTCTGACTGCTATTAGAATAAATCAGCACATTTGCAGCTGACTTTAAGCTCCTCCTGTGGCATCCATTTTAATAGTGAACCTTTAACAATAATCATGTTAGAGGATGAATGTGGACCAGGCATGATACACTTTGCCTCTTCCCTATGACACTGACTGTTATCAGCTAAGCACCGTCGCTTTGTTGTCCACTGGAAGTTATTGTTACCTTGGCTACCATTTATCTGCCTCTGTCCCATAGTTGTTGAAGTTGCTGTGATTGCCAATAAACTCCCTAATGCACATTTGGGGGCTGCTCCTAGCCAAAGTCTGTGGTCACGGATGGAGCTGCTGATGGAGTTGGGAAAAGACATTCCCATGTACCTGCAATACAACTTTAAAAATTCATACATTATAGACTTCAGCATGTTTATCTGAATGTGCCTTGATTCCCATGTAGTGTACGTACAATGCAACATAAGTCAATGATTATAATGAGATGTTCTGGGTCAGATGTCATCTGTTGCATCAAAAGACAGAATGAGCAGGGTAGCTCTCATTGGCATATGCTGCTTCTCAGAGTTATACACCATTGCCTTTTCAGAATGGAAGAGCATAACTGAAATCATGAAGACACACCCTAGCATTGGGAGGAGATTGCTTGCCACTGCAATAACGCTCTGCAACCTTTATATCTAATTATGTTTTGTACTATTATCACCAAATAGCACACATCAGGCCTAGCCTACATGGTCAATTGTGAGGATTTATGTGAGTTGTCTAAAATATAAAAGATAGTCACAGACACCAATATGTAAGACTGTCATGTGTGCACTTGCTGAATAGTCTGTATTCCAGGTGCAGAGTGTGTATCCCTCATTTCAGTTGCTGAAAGTTAATGTTGTGATTCCTAACATGAGGTCTTCAAAATACTAAGTTGTGTACATAGTGTTTCTATACTAATCATTAAAAAGGGCATAGCAGTGTATCCTATCTCACAAATGTTGAAAGGTACTGTAAACATAGTTATAGCCATGTACTCTGACATACCTGCTTGTGGAAACAGTGAACAGGGTTTGACAAGTCAAATGTAGTGCTGTAAAATCTAACAAAAACACAATTTATGTGCCTTCAGATTTTTGAATGTAATGGGTCAATGCAGCTGCAGGCTCATACCCATCACATTTCTTTTTGGTATACTGGAGGTATACATGGCTTTCATCAGGTGAGAAGGCCAGTTCCAAGTGATACTGTCGCTGTGAAAACTTTTTTTCCCGGACCTTTATCATTCTTTCCCCAAATATTCTAGGAGGGGTAGAATTATATTTTATTACCTTCAATCAAAGAACATTTGGGGAAAGTATTTGATTGTCTGGAGGGTGCATTTCTAGGGAAATGTTGCCACCTGGCATCCATTTCCCTGGCGACATTATCAGTGAACGCCAGAAGGCTACAGTACTATGCAATGCCCCTCCTCCCTCACATTAGAAAGAAAAGAAGAGAACAAATATTGTAAGAACAGACATACTGTCGACACTTGCTGCAGCATGGACAATGTGCCCCCCACAAAACCAAAGAAAAGGAAGCTGTCCAGCAGTCTCTATCTATTAAGAAAGTCCTGTACATGCAATTTAGACCTACAGTATCACAACGTTCCGTCAATTTAGGAGACACCATTAGTAGAATAAAAATGCTGCACACATTCTTTGTTTTCTGCAGCTCTATCAGAAATGTCATCAGGCCTAGTACGGTAGTCACCTGTCGGTTTCCCTTTCCTTCCCACTCTCCCCCTCCCTTCCTTATCTATGTCTTAGCTCTTGCACTATCTGAAATGTCGTCAGGCCGAGTACGATAGTTAATTTCACATCCTTACTATTCATCATGGCCTGTAAGAATGTCATTGTATTTTCCCTTGTACCCTTCCTTGCTTTGAAGCGCTTTAAAACACATTTGATGGATCTTACTCCAATAGGCCTACAAAGAAAACTGGACGCAGTAGACTTGTATGTGAAAACAATTTTTTTACATATTAACATAAAGAAATGAGAGATTTTGATACTGCATAATCTCAGAACAGCAAGGTATACCGCTCACAAGAAGCGCACTTGCAAGTAGAAAGTGTAGACAACTCGCATATCAAGCGTTCATTCTGAACAAAACATTTTGAAAAGTTTTCTTTGAAACCGGTGATGAACTTTTATCAACAAAAAGTAATTCCGGTTCTCACCTATGGAGCAGAAAATGCACTTGGATGTTCATACGAGTGGTGTCCAACACTTGAAAACCTATTTTGGACAAAAGTGCTGGGCTTGCCAAAGGGCATGTTGACACCGTGTATACGCTATGAACTCTCGCTGATTTCACTGCATGTGAGGATTTTTTGGAATCTGCTGTCACTTTTTCGGAAAACAAGAGAAGAAAACATTCCTCAATTTGGAATCCTTCACAATGCAGCATCGACCAGCAAGAACGGCATTGTGTCAAAGTGGGTTAGACGCTGTGAAGGAATTCTGGATGATTTGGATTTTCGGCTAACAACATTGCACGAAAATCCAAATTTAGTAAAAAGAAACATTTTGCAAGCAGATTGGGTGTTGACTGGAGAATTGAGAACTACAAACAAGCTCATGAACGAGGTACCTTGTGAGGCTCTTGCCTTTATTAAACTACAACCTTATGTCAAACTCTTTCCAGATCAGAACTTAAGGAGACTGTTCATGCTCTTCCGCTTGAATGGACTCAAAACAAAAGAGCTGCTTCGAACATGGTCGAGTAATGTAAATATGGATCCATTATGTAGATTTTGCACACGTGAAAATGAAACATTGAAACATTTGATGTTGTTTTGTGGTGCATTGCGGGCAGTTAGAACAAGTCATCTGGGCCCTTTGCTCGCAAAACAACCGTACTTAAGTGCATACGAATGGTGGCAGAAAATGTTCAATGGAGTCGATAAGAAATTAATATTCCCAATGTCTTTGTTTTTGAAAGAGATTGAAAAACGATTGACGATTAGGTAATGTAGTAAGATCGCAAGAAGGTAAATAATACTGATGAATTGATGTACAGTATGGGAAAATTGAAGATTGTGTGACTGTTGATAAACCAATAAAATTATACCATTGTATCCGGACCGGCAAACTCTGAGTTGTGCTCGCGGGTGCCTTTCATTCCGCAAGGTCTGACTTGGCAGAATGAAAGGCACCCGTAAGCACAGCATGCCTGTAGCACAGGCACCACAATGAACAGTGCCGGGGCTGCAGGCATTCCCATTCAGCCCTATGGTGCTCAAATGGGAATGGGGATCACCCGATTCCGGCACCGCGAAAGGGCAATTACCGGGTCCGGCGGGGCCGGAATACCCCAGTAATTGCCCATTCGTGGGTGCTGGACTTTCTTGCAAGTTTCGAGGTATCCTTACCGGATTTACAAGCAATGCTACCTCCAACCTGTAATGTGGCTCACATTGTGTAAAGACACCATATAAATAAACTATCATATCATATCTTATCATATCATATCATATCATTCATCACTTCGGCTCAAACACCCACCACCACATATGTTTATACCACACATTTGGCTTTGCCCTCCTGTGGTGAGCACTGCAGTTAGCACACACATCACCATGAGCTGCCAAGTGGACCAAAACCATGCCTTTGCCATCACTTCCCCTGACATGCAGCACTCAGTATGCAGCAAATGTTCTCTGAGATGACAGTTCACAAGAGGCGTATGTCACCTCCCTTCTATAAATTATACAGCAGCAGTGAAAATTTGGACATGCTCGTGGAGAACAAAGGGGTGCCTCCTTCCAACTTTGGACTTGAATTAATAGATGAAAATCTTTCCAGTAATTTTGCAGTCCCTACCCTTGTACTCACACCTTCTCCGCACCTGACTTCACTCTTTCAGCCCCCCACTTCTCCTAACCCACCAATAACCTTATACCATTACCTTCTCCTTGCCCGCCTCCCTTTTGGTAAACTGCTGTATCCTAATCCACCACACCTTTGCTTTCCTTCTTTCTTCTCTCCCACATCCTATGGGACCACTGAACTCTGCCCTTTTTCTGGTATGATGCTCAGTTGATATGGTTTGCAAATGGATCAAACATTTGGTCACCTTTGAGCATCATGAGCAGTGGTGCAATCAAGTGAGCTTTGATCAGACAAGATGAGCCTTCCTGTTACTCTGAGGACCATCGTTCTAATCTTTGATGATCAAGGTTTGAAGGTAACCACCCTCAGCAATGTAAAAACAAATTAAACACATTCTTGCAGCTGCAAAGTCAGAACCCATGCTCGCTAGCACCCTACCACTTCCACCACACTATGTTAAGATTTAGGAGAAGAGATTGTGATCAAGGTCAAACTCAAATGTGCTTCTGCCTCCCATCAAGGCTGCTACACTGGAGTGCCTGGGTGTTGCTTCCCTGTAACCCTGTGCAAAGAGTCATTTGTGGGTGACCTCCAGGTAATGTTACCTTGCATTTGGCAACAGGCCCTGTATACACAAGTTCTCTTTGAAGAAGGCTGTCTCCATTATTCCCTCAAAATAAATCAGACACTCCAGGCCTTTCTTGGAGATGCCACACCAGGCACAAGCTTGGATCACATGCTTCAGGGAGGGCTTGCTTGAAAAACATCCTTTTCTTCTGCACGCCATTGCCATTGTGCTAAGCATTTCGAAGGTGACAGCAGACTTGTTTGTGTACAGGATATCCTCAAAGTCTTTCATCATCCTCATGCAAACCCTCACCTAAGCCATTGATTGTATGGCACACGCCTATGTAACAGGGACAAGTCACGGTTTCAATGATATGAACTAACATTGTCTTTCACAGGATTTAAAAGCAAAGAACAAAAAAGTGCATGCCATTGAGTCCTGACTCAAAGTGGTGTAAGGAAGAGTGGGTGAGTAGTGAGAGGTAGGGTGCGTGATTGGGTAACTAGGGTGAGGCACAGTTGGTGATTAGGGTGAGTTAGAGGTTTTAGGAGGAGGAGTTAAAGTGGGTTAGTAGTATGAGGAGTGTGAGTGAGTGGCATGAGGTTAGGTAGTTCGGTAGGGTGAGACATAGTGGGCAAATAGGGAAATATAGTGGGAGAGTAGGGTGAGGTAGGTTGGGTGAGTGGGATGAGCCCCGGTCGATGAGTACGGCGAGGTAGAGTGGGCGAGTGAGATGAGCTAGTGTGGGTGGGTGCATTCAGAATCAAGTAAAATATAGAATTATTAGCCTCCACATTTCTAAAGAAAAAGCTATATGTTGCATTAGCTAATGCTTGTTTTTTTGTTTTGTTTGTATAGTGTAATAGGAGTACAGGATAACACATTTCTGAATAAAACACTGCTATGATGAAGGGAAAGAAAACACGGTCCTGCACTTCATAGAACTATATTTTACAGTAACTGACATTGCAGTTCTCCAATTGCAGCCCAGGGCCAGGCAAGCACAGCGGATTATGGCTATGCCAACCCTGATCTCATCATCATGCAAAAGGACTGCCTTTAGCTGCCAAACTGTCCTCTCATCATCTTGTTGCAGCATCTCATCTCTTATTTTGCATAAATGTCTAAAGTGAAGGACACAAAAAGAACTATGTATGTGGAAAAATGTAACCTAATCCTACCACATTCTCATCAGGCAAATCCAGGACACAATGATTCTCTGAGAATGGACATTCTCATGAGGTTGTGCAACAGTAAAGGAAACTTCTTTTCAAATATACTGTATCAATATAAACAATTTCACATTCCCACAATCTCCACGAGGCTCCCACATCCTTATGTACATATCAATTGGAACACCATCCCTGTAAGCCTATACCACCCTCCCAAAACAAATGTTCACCTTATTGACCCCAACTTAAGCTCCATCGATTTTCAATTTGCTATATCAGTAAATGGCCTCTGTGCACAACCACGGTTTGCTTGTTTTGTGCAAACGCCTGTATTGTATAATCCTAGGATAACAATCTTCCACAGCATATTGCAATGATGTCTTTTACTTTTTGCAGCAGTAAAACATGTACCCATCTAACACTTAATGGTTCTTTTCTGGGCATTTTGGGGCTGTGGTTTTCCAAAGTTGTGTTAATACATAGGATACCATATGGGACACATACTGAGAATGAGAAGCCATTTCTGTATTTCTGTAACAGAGCAACCAGCTCCATAAAGCTCACTCTGCTTGGTGCACAACCATGGGCGCATGCAGTTAGCCAATGATGTGCTCTTGCATTCATGCTTTGCAGGGACTGCAGGTACACAAGCAGGTATAACAGATGAAGTAGTGCACAAGTTACAATGCATAGTGAGGAGCTTTTAGTCATCTCCAGTACAGGGTTCTTTAAATGCAGTAGAATGGTAGCAAAAGACCTACACAAGGTGCATACATGTCTGCAGTTTGACTGTTCCATCAAATATCATGCAAAGTACAGCCACCAAGACTTGGCACTTTAATCAGGGCCCATTGTAACTGTTAATTCTGGGCAGACAGAAATCACCTGTGTGAAAAGGTTTGTCAAAGGAAAACCTGAGCACTCTGCAGGAGATTAACATCTCCATATCAGAGGGGCACATCACCCGACTGCAATCAAACAGAAACATTCAGATGTGGAGATGAAAAAGAAGAAAGAAAGGCACTTTGGGAGTCAAACCGCAAAATATATTTTAAAAAGTCCACCTTAACAGTATCATTGCTTTTGTAGAGTCTATTTGAATAGAGAAGGGAAAACGCAGCATTGATGGTGGCAGAACGTCAAACTATCAGGACTTCACACGGATCAAAAGTGTGTTGCCTACGAATGACACCATTATAATTCACTGCAAGAACACATCTGTTTCTTTTGATTCTGTAGTCCTGTAATAAATATGTGTAGCATTTGGTAAAGAAACAACAAATGCAGCATTGAAATTGCATTGTACAATTTTGCACACATATGAGCATATCTGCTCATGTTATATTGTTTTCAAATGAAGCCTTGCCTTTACAAAAAGCAACAAAAGCAACAACATAAAATACCTTAAGTAAAAAAGGCAAGATATAGTCCATCCGAGGACAATGTAATGGAGTGAATGTGGTGTTGTACATGTTCTTTTTTATAAAAATTAGATACAGTTGGTTTTGGATGGCAAGGGCGTACAGAATGTGGTGAATAGCATGGAGCGATAACTCTTAGTCCACACACAACTTTCCCTTCGGCTATACCGACAGTAAGACTAGTTCCATTCTGTATTTCCTAAGACACCAGTCACCATACTTCGATTATCGACCTCTGTAGTAGATACAATAAAAATAATTCAAGGCACATTGCTTAAAGGCATTTTTATAAAGCATTGGCAGAGGTGATATTCAATCTCAGCTCTCATGATTGCACTAAATTCAGAGGGCCATGCCGCATCCCCTTGCCAATCAATTCCGGCACAAGTGAAACCCTGAGAAGTACAGATGGGCAAAATCCCGTGCGGGGCAGCTGAGGAGAGGTGCATTTAATATCTCTTCAGGCTTATTGGCAACAAAAATATTAACAGATCAAGTAGAAGAAATTCAACAAGAGCAAAGCTTTGTGGGACCTGTTCTCCACAGGACCAGAATGCAATAAAGAGTATTAAACAAAAACAAATGTAAATGAAAGGGCCTCAATGTGAATATCATTTCAGTTAAACATTAAGGGCCCAATTCATGGAATTTTTGCACGGTTCAAAGTGACTTTGCATTCCCGACACAAACCCTGATTCATGGAATTGTGCAAAGTGTATTTTTGCAGTGCAAAGTCTGTACAAAGTCAGTGCATAGTCATTTCTGCAGTACAAAATGACTTTGCACAGACTTTGCACTGCAAAAATACACTTTGCACAGTTCCATGAATTAGGATTTGTGTCGTCAGCACAATGACACTTTTCAGCAGTACAAGTATTCCCTAAGTGTAGATAAGTGTATGTATGATTGTGTAATGCACACATTAAAGAACCACATGTGTATTTAAAAATCATTGTTCTGTAAATGACACGTCCCCTGGGCTCCCACGGCTCGAGGGAGCACGGGAGACTTGAAACGAAAGACACTGCAATCGGGAATACATTGTATTTATAATTGCTGTGGTTTTCTTTTTAAGTCTCCCCTGCTACCCTGTTTAATGGGAGCTTGGGAGACTTAAAAAGAAAACCAAAGCAAACATAAACACAACAACGTTGTATTTATAATTGCCGGTACTATTGTTTTGAGTCTCCCGGGCTCCCCCGACTCGGTGGAGCCTGGGAGATTTGAACAAAAGCCACTGCAATCATAAATACAACACCATTGTATTTATAATTGCCGTGGTTTTCTTTTTAAATCTCCCGAGCTCCCCCGTGCCGGGAGAGCACTGGAGACTTAAAAGAAAACCACAGCAATCATGAATACAATGTGGTTGTATTTATAATTGCCTGGACTTTCACGTGAACTTTCCTGGGCTCCCCCTGATCAGGGGAGCCTGGGAAAGCATAACAAATAAGCACTTAGCAGCATAGCAGCACACAGCAGGAATGATCCTGAATGTTGACTTTGAGCCTCATTTGCTCAAAACTTTACAAATATGTTGTATATATATTTTTGATTATGGCTCATCTTTTGAGACAATAACATTTTTGAGTGAACTTCCCCTTCAAGATGATGCTTTTCTCTTCTGGCAGCCAGGGGAGAGACTGAAACAAAGTCGGTGCATAGTTGCTTTGTGGGCACCAATAAGTATGCTGGTAGCAGAATCACTTTGTGTAAGCTCGAGGCACCCAATAATGTAGGCTGCAGTGGCCCGATATAAAGAGTTTTCATTAGCTGGTTTGCTGGCTGTAGCAGCTGCATCAGCCATGATTTGACTCCTGACAAAGAAATAAGCCAATATTTGTTTTTAATGTAAAATGCACAGATAAGCCACTAGGCACTAGATCCTGCACCAACCAGTGCAGATAGTAAGATATGGGCATCCAGTTTTAAGTATAGGTTCTTTGCACCCATGGCAGGGTCGGACATACACCCATCGTGGTTGGCTAATGACTGGAGTACCAGAGCTCGTGTGTACCTCTGGCCAATGAGATCTCATTTTTAAGTGTGTCAAGCTTCAGCCAATGACTAAACATCAACTCAATAGGAGTGCTCAGAAATGCACAGCAAATTTCAGCAATCGATACCCCTATTCCCATCCATACAGAGCAGGATTTGGACATCATCCACACAAGAGTAGAACTGAATACCACATTAATGTATGAGCTCTGCAATGGTGGAACATAAACATTAAACAACAAGGAGCAACACAAAGAGATCTGAGGTTTGTAGCATGCAAGAGAACTCATTGCAAACGAAAAGACGGAGGGGGATATCAATGGAGAATAATTATCTAAGAAAGAAGATAATGATTGAGGAGCAGTACCCACTGTGACTGCCTCCTCTAATCCATACAATAATGTCATATGGCAAATGATACGAGAAGCAGCAGCTAAGACCTATAAAATCAAAGCAGTGATACCATTGGGTTGTCAAGGAATGCGTTAGCTTGTATCAAGGCTGTGGCCGCTGCTCCTTGGCAGAGGGAGCCATTACCTGTGGCAGTGATAGCAGGTGAATAAACTGCTGATCTTCTTTGATACTTTTTGCAGGACAAGGTTCCATGGGGAGACACTCTTGAAAGCAGCCACACAGAGAGGCCTCTTTCTCAGTGGAGAAGGAGGGGACAATGATGAAGGCACTGTGGGGTCCTTTGGAAACAGGTCTTGAGGGAAATACGGTTGTACTGTACTGGGCAGTGGAGTGCTTCAATAGAATGACAAATCCCCAAACTGTAGCTGTAAAAAAGGGGTCACTATTAGATTGTGGATAGCCTGATATATAAAAAAGAACGCCATAATTAGGTCTGTCTGTGAAGACTAGACCCTAACAAGAGAAAAGGTTACTTGCTGCACATTAAACATGCATTCAACATAGTTTTTGTTTCAGCATTAATTTGGTTTGCCTATATTTTCTCTGCTGTGTTTCGTAAGTGCTTCTATACCTTTAATTATAGGTTAGTTGCTACTTCCTTTCAAGCATCCAGTTATGTTTTTACATGGAAAGAAGTTTGGACGTGAAACATTTAGTAATCCTGCGATACAACATTGTCCTGATATTAGTTTGCATGGGAGCCACAGTGGCCTGATACAGGTATTCAATCCTAGAAATCTAGGAAAATACTTGAGAGATAGGGCCTCATTACGACCCTTGCAGGACCGGCCCCCTTCATTCCGTCAGGGCTGATTACGAGGTTCCCTTTGCGGGACCCGGATCGGATGTCTGGTAAAACCAGACGTCATTTCCGGGTACCACGAGGGTAAGAGGGAGGTAACAACAGGACACTGGTAATGTGCCCGTTGTTACCTTCCTCCTCATTTCCATTGAGCCCTACGGGGGTTCAAAGGGGAATGGAGAATGGTTCCTGCAAGGAGGACCTACGGGGTCCTCCTATGTCGGAATGACCCGGTAAGTCCCCATTGCAGGAACCCGGTAATATAGCCCGGTTTGGAGGCAGCCATGGAGCTAAAAGCTCCATGGCTGCCTCCAAACTCGTAATGAGGCCCATAGTGTATTCATTCACTTAATCATATATTGAGCATTGTAAACACAGTATTCTAAATTGTTTGATAATATTGATTTCTCGCCAAGAGAACTTCAAAATGCTTGGCACTAGAATGTCCCTACCAAAACTGGGTACACTACATAAACAATCCATTGAATGTTCACGATATTGTGATATGAAAGATATATTTTAAGATTCAGAAATATGTCTTCAGACAAATGAGAAAAACAGGATTGGATACTAAACCATAAAATGATTAACATTTCTGAAAATTATAAGACAAACTCTATTTAACACTGTGTTATGAGTCCTTTGTGCTCATAAATAAGTATAAGGTCAAAACAAAATAGAACACGTGATGAAATGTGAAATCAGTATTATTAAACAATTCAGAATAACATCTTCACAATGCTCAATATTAAATTATGAACATTTGGTTGCCATATTTTGAATCTAACTTAAATTGTGTGGGGTGGCTATGTTTTGCATCTAGCCTAAACTGTATATGGTAGCCATATTTTGCTTTCAGCCAATTGCGCAGGGTGACATTATTATGCTTAGTCTGCCATATCTTGCATTGAGCCAAATTGTGTAGGGTGGCCACGCTTTTAGTATCCTTACCTTTCCTTAGCCATTTGCATTAGTCAGCCATATCTCACACTTAGCCAATTTCTGTTAGTCAGCTATAGCTCACATTTAACCCCTTTGTATTAGTCAGCTTTAGCTGACATTTAGCCAAATTATGTAAGTCAGCTATATCTCATATTTAGCCTAACTGTGCAAGGTAGCCTTAACATGCTTTAGCAATTTGGGTTAATCAGTCATGTCTCACATTTAGCCCATCTATGTTAGTCAGCAATATCTCGCATTTAGCCCATTTGTGTTAGTCAGCTATATCTCACATGTAACCCCTTTGTATTAATAAAAATAAAATAATAATAAATTAGTCAGCAATATCTCACATTTAACCTAACTGTGCAAGGTAGCCTTAACTTGCTTTGGCCATTTGTGTTAGTCAACCATATCTTGCATTTAGCCCATTTGTGTTAGTCAGCTATATCTCACATGTAACCCCTTTGTATTAATAAAAATAAAATAATAATAAATTAGTCAGCAATATCTCACATTTAACCTAACTGTGCAAGGTAGCCTTAACTTGCTTTGGCCATTTGTGTTAGTCAACCATATCTTGCATTTAGCCCATTTGTGTTAGTCAGCTATATCTCACATTTAGCCTAATTGTGCAAGGTAGCCTTACCTTGCTTTTGCCATTTTTGTTAGTCAACCATGTCTCGCATTTAGCCCATCTGTGTTAGTCAGCTATATCTCACATTTAGGTCATTTGTGTCAGTCAACCATATCTCACAATTAGCCTAACTGTGCAAGGTATCCTTACCTTGCTTTAGCCATTTGGGTTAACCAGCCTTATCGGCATTTAGCCCATCTGTGTTACTCAGCTATATCTGAAATTTAGCCCATTTCTGTTAGTTAGGTATTTCTCCCTCTTGTAAGTGACAATGATGAGCTGTCGCTTACAACTCAAACCATATTTTACACCTGGAATACTCAGCCTTCCGTTGCACTTAAAAATGTTAGACAGGCTCGGCACTAATAGCATGGCCTGGTTTTGACGCTGGACCCGTCAGGGCCGTAGAGCACCCAACCACATAGTTCGTAAGTACTCATAATTTCCAAAGAAATGGATGTAACTCTTTATGGAGAAGATGTTAACTTACGAGCAATTGCCCACTCAGGTAGCCGCATGGATGGTGGACTGTACATCTGCAATTGTGGAGTAATGCACCAGGACTTTTACCACTAGAATTGCCACTCTGCAACCCCTGCCATGCTTAAACCTAAGCATCTTTAGTGTGAATACATTCAATATTACATAACTGCAGTTTTCCAATTACTACCAGAAGTAGAAGGATATAATTGATGTCTAGGTCCTGGGCAAAGAAGATATTTCAGAAAATGTTATCTGTCCTGGTGCAGCAAAGATCAAATCTAAATTGCAGCGTATGGAATGCCTGGGACTAGTGCATGTTGGAGAAGGTCTATGGGCTGTTCCTCTCAGGTTAAATACTACATCCGATGATGCACAAGTATGCCTCACACAGACCACACGTCCAACACATACACAAGTCTAACAGCCAATCATCTCTTTCCCTACACATGACATTTGTTTTGTTTTCCAAGTTATCTTTTTATTGAAATATCAATGTACAGTTTACATTGTGGCAGCTACGACAGATCGAGTGACAACAATGATGTATCAAAATGTTATTTTCCACAATAGCATAACCAAACAGTAGGACCCCCTCAAACTTTACTAATAAGAATAAAGAGAAAGGAAATAAAAGAAATAAAAAAATGCATTATAATAATTCACATGAATGAGACCAGTGTTAACAGCGGGCATACAATGCAACACTAACAAACCCCCACTATCTCCCGCGAGAACCCACCCTCCAGCTTCATAGTAAGAACAAAACCTCCAATGGGGGTGTCCCCTTCTTCACAATTAGCTCAGGGATAGGTGTTTCATGACAAAAACACGTGCTCGCATTCCCGGATGAAGTCTAAGAGAGAGGCCCACGTAAGGAAAAATCCTGCCACACGATCAGCAATAAGTGGATCTTCACCCACCAATATGAAATGCAAGGGCCTTCCGGGATCTTCTAAAACCGAGCGCGGTTTATTCTTGCGGCCATCAGCAAATGTGACATCGGGCAAGTGCCTTCTTCCGGGACATCCCCCAGCAACAGGGTCAGAGGGCACATGGGGAGTAGAATGCCCGTGATGTCTTACATCTTCTAGCAGATCTCCTGCCAGACACATGACATTCGTATTAATCACATTCAAGACAACTGTTGAGATGCAGGTTTAACAATACCAATATATCTGCGGTGGAAAACGTAGAACTCACTGCCCTCGTACCCAAGATCATTTTCCTCCCAAAAAAAGACTTTCCTCCGGTACACCTCTCACAAAAACGAGACAGTGGTTTAATAAACCCCCCGAGCGGTTTCCGTCCTCGATCCCTTGGGAATTCCTGCCTACTCGTTTGTCAGAAGGCATCATTAGGGACGGGTAAAGATCAAATGGGGAACAGAGAAATTTTAGTCCCTGCGCCCTCTCACTTTATCCTCACTTCTGACTCTTTGTAGGTGCTTGCTTAGAAGGGCATGGTTAAGAGATTTACTGCTCCACTTCGATCTTGCCTAGATACCCCTATTCAGGTACCAAAAGTGTTTGGGCCTCATTACACGTAGTGCGGTAAGGGTTTACCGGTACCGGTAAGGGCACCGGTACCAGTAAACCCTTACCGCCTTACTATGAGGTCCCTTTGCGGGTTGGTACTTTGACACCTGCTTTTTAGCAGGCATTAAAAACCAGCCCGCAAAGGGACCAGGGTGCTAATTACGGTACCGCAATTTGCGGCACCGTAATTAGCGCCTTCCCCATTCCCATAGAGCCCTATGGGGCAAAAATGGGAATGGGGAAGGGCAATGGGGGCAGGGGGAATTACCGCCTCGCCAACCTTGGAATAGGGCGGTAATTCCCCTTTGCTCCAAGGCGGGGCTGGTATTTTACCGGCATGGACCAAGGTGCTTATAGCACCTTGGTCCACCGCCTACCGTGTAATGAGGCCCTTTGTCTCTTCCCAGTACCACTATAAGAAGTATCCCTCCTCTGACACAAACCCCCAGGATTCAGTCATTATAACATATTCTACGCATGTCCACAAAGGGATCAAAACCATTGGTCGAAGTGGGCGGGAGCGTTGCTCCTCTATTTTTTTTTAAGTTGTACTGTTCCTATACATTCATTCAAAAATATTTTTAAAAGAACCTGGGGCTCATTATGGGTTTGGTGGTAACCGTTCTGGTGCTACCGGCAGGTTACTGGCGGACCCGTAAATATTTACAGGCACCTGACAACCCGGTGCCACTGGGGGATTACAACCCTACAACCCTGCTGGCCTGGAAAGTCAGGCGCCGGTAAAATGTTGTTCCCCATTCCCATAGGACTCTGTAGAAGTGGGGACCATGGAAACACCAGCACCGGTATAATGGTGCCAGGGCTTCCGTGATGGTCTGCCTACTGTGGCGGCTGTGCCAGGCAGGGTCAGACCTGTTGGGCACAGTGGCTCCAACAGGCAGACCTGTAGTATGGTGGTCCGGAAACAATGGTGCCGGTAACCTTACCGGCGCCATTGTTTCCAGACCGGCATACTTGTAATTAGCCTCACTGTTCCGGAATGGTTTTGTTTTCAAATAAAAGTGTAAGAAGAAGTTCACTAAACATTCGTTTAAACTGCAGGTGCATGTGTTTGAGGGTTTGTTTTGTGTGTGGGAGGGGGCAGGGCGATGGGGTTTGCGGGAGCAAAGGCAGGCCAGGAAAGAACAAGGCTCCACTACTTCTTTTCGTATACTTCGACCACTGATTAAAACTATATAGTTAATGACATTTTCAGCCATGAAAAAAAAAAAACATTACACTATCTTACCTTGGTAGCCTCGCACTGGCAATATACTAAGGTTTTTGAAGAAAAGCACAAATACCCAATGTTCCCGTGTATAGGATATATGTTTAAAACTCGACTTCTCACACCAGCAAATTCACTGCGCCAGAAGGGAAGTGGGGGGACAGTCTTGTCAAGGAAGCCAAGCTATTAAATAAGCTGATATTGGAACTCAAACTTGAACCTGGCCACTTACCAATCAGGAACACTTGAAAACTGCCATTCTGTGAAGCCTTCAGAGCAGTCTGTGCTTGCTCTCCCTGTGATGGACGAGTGGGTGAGGCAACCTTTGGTGCAATAAGGCATGGATTGCACCTGAGGGGCTCCAGGATTATAAATGATTCACGTTCAGTCGCAGCCAGTGATTGTTTTCATTGGATGGGCCTATACATGGTGCGTGTAGCCGAGTGGTGCATGGGAGTCTAAAATAACCAAGGGCTTTTGTGGGGCTACCCCCAAGAGTTTAGTTTAGTTTTTCATTAATGTGTTGAAATGGGGCATTTTACAGCACAATTTGTTACAGCAAGGCAGTAAAAAGTCACACAATATACAGTTGGTTGTCTTAGGTAACACATGAACAAATACAGGCAAAGCCAGGTCACCAACAGTACCTAAGCGTTGCACAGTATTTAAATGAGGCTGTGTCCTTAGCCTGGCTGTGCCAATATTCCTGGTCGTTGTAAATCAATTGCATGAGGCTGTGATCAGAGTCTATGCCAATAATCCTGGTCAGTGATAAGAGGAGGCTAAAGGTCTACATTTTGTTTTTGCCGGTAATATAGGTCTATGTAAATCACTTGTGTGGGCATGAGCATGAGCCCACAAATCAGCAGGTCTGCTCAGTGCCAATCCTAGGCAGTCTGTGCCATAGCCCAGGGTCCTGCGCTCATGGGCGTCCCACAGCGACCAGCTGCAACATGTGTACAGAGTAACAGGGGGTGCCTGCGCCAGGCTTTTAATCTGCCTGACCCCGCAAAGGTCCTGCAGTCACCTCCCGACTCACTTTGGAGACAACTACTCCCACCACTTGAGCGTCATAAATAGTTGACTGATTTTTACTCTTTGTTTTGACAGAGCATTTAAAGCGAAACTATTTAAAAGTGATGAATCATTAAGTAAGTTTTTTTCTTTTCTTTTTGATTTTTCTCACATCATATCTGAAGTATACCTTTGTCAGACAATGAAAAACAACCAGGCTATCATTACATGCTCCCACCAGCCCCTTGCACACCATCACCTAGCTAAACAGACTCCCCTTACCATGCAGCATGTAGAACATACATGCACACATGCATCTCATACATATCACATATCACAATCCACTCTTCAGACTCACATGGGCAACTGGAACAGTTGCGGGCACCATGTATAAAGCAATACAAAGCACCAGAACACCTTTGAGGAGTGGAACACACAAGGCACACCTGCACCGCAAGGCATTTTGAACAACAATATGGACGTCACAGTGCAACAAACATTCTGCGGGTCGCACGTGCTATTACAAATATATGTATATTCAGTGAAAAAACATTGTCAAAGGGATGTTATGGTTACAAGTAAAACCGAAAGACCCCAGAAATGTGCAGTTATGGTAAGCTAAGCATCTCTGTGCACTGCTAAGACTAACACCCAGGACATCAACAAAGTCATCACAAATATCATTGATGATATCACTGATGACATCACATATGAGCTTAATTTTGATGAAAAGTCCCTCTAAGGGGTTGTGTTCATAATGTTGGTAACAAGATGTCAGGGGTGATCGGGAGACCTATCATGAACTTCTTAATGTATTAAAGAATGTGCTAATCAAAGAAACATATTATATTGGAGTGTTGTTAATACACGAACCTAATCATACATACAGATAGACAATGGCTACAGCATGCAGTATAGAAGTATAATATTTTTCAACTTGTAATTTTGCATGGTAAAATTATGAAAAATGAATGCTACCTTATCAGAGTTTCGAGTAATGTTAAACATGGAGTCATCCGCTCCATGAAGGTCTCCTCCAAACAGGTTTCCCCTGCTCCTCCAGAACCATCAAGGACAATATTGCCTCTCTAGGCCCTGCACTTGCTGACTTCTGCAACCACTCTTTTGCCACTGGATCTTTCCCCTACTCCCTCAAGCACTCACTTGTGTGTGCCCTCCAGAAAAAAACCTTCAGCAGACCCCACTTGTCCAGCCAAATACTGCCCTATATCTATCACCCCCTTCCTCAGGAAACTCTTGGAGAAGCTGGACTTCCCCCAACTTAGCTTGCCCACTGAACTTGTTGGTTGCCTCTACGACCATCAATCTGGATTCTGAGCATCCAGAGGCATGGAAACTGTTCTTCTGAACACCCGTGAAAAACTGCTTGCATCTCTGGATTCTAACTCTCCAGCTGTCATCATTCTACTTGATCTCTCCTCTGCTTGTGACATGGTCAACCACTCCATCCTCATAAAACGGCTCCATGATACCATGGGTATCTCGGAGCGAGCACTGGACTGGCTGACCTCCTTCCTCAGTGACCGTCCATCCCAGTTTTTCTGGGCACTCTCTCCTCCCCTACCTCTTTCTCCACCTATGGGGTCACCCAAGGCTCCAACCTCTCTCTATAGCTCTTTACCACCTATGTTGTTCCTCTGGCACACCTCATTTCCACCTTCTCGCCTAACTTCCAGTGTTATGCAGATGACACACTATTCTTCTTCAAACCTCCCTCTGACCCTCTTGAGCTAATGGCCATTGGAAACGTGCAAAGTCCAAATAACCGGTCAAACTCAAGAAGATGGCAAGTTGCTGTTTTATTAGCAATTATCTAAAACAGGGAGTTTACAATGAACATCAATGGACGTATGCTCATTCTTAGCGATTTCCACGTGACATACAATTATATTCTTCCTTTGTGCATCAGAATGATGTCATGCAACGTGGAAATGCTGAAAAAACTATCAAGGGTTGGGATTGGTTAAGGGTCCCATTTAGATATACAATCATATAAGAGCTATGTTAGTTATTGGCTGTATGATATCAGGTGGACAACTTACGACTACCTCTTCATACATGTAATTTAAGACAAATCAGTTACACAGTGTTTCATTTATTTCTCAAGCTATAAGGTCCTATGTTATATAGACTAATACAATTGTGTTAGCATGCTTGTGCCATTTCTGGAACATTTAGTTCAATAAGCAGCACATAAGCCAAGACCCAGGTGCAAGTAGATAGGATATGAAGCTGCCCTACCAACCAATCAGCCCAACATCTCTCATCACCCGTGCCTTCTGCCATGAAATTCCCTTTGTACTTGGCCTTGCAGAGTATCCTTGTAATAGGAATGCAACCAGAGTGAGGGCACACACTATCGTGACTGGAACGCTAAGTTCAAGCCCTATTTTCAGCCTTGACTCACGTGACAAGAGACCATGATTCTGTTCATTCTGCAAGCTTTTAAATGTTTTAATGAATTAATAACTTCATTCAGTATTTCTGGGCTTTGTTCACACTGTATTATAACTTCATCAGTCCATTCTCTTAGCTTGCAGGGATTTCCTTTTGCAGGCTGTCCTCAACTCGAGGGTACATTCAATATGGTTGTCTTAATGCATACAGTCTTCCAAATACTTGCTGTGGTATTGGTACAATAGCTGGTGTTAGACAGGGCACAGTCTCATGTCTCCAATACAGAGGAGGTAAGGGGGTAATATCTCCTGCGGATGTGTACGTCTGCTCCTCTTCATTCCCCTCTCTGGTCGTGTCCTCAACCACCTCCTTAAGTTTTCCTGCTTCTTTGAATCTTCTCTTGAAGAAGGGTTTCTTTGGTATCCATATCTTCAACACCCCCTTCATGGTGCCCGCATTTTTGATGTGTTCGTCCACACTCCAAGTCATGTAATTAGATTCTCCCCTTGGGGTACAGAAGACCCTATGTCCCACATAATTCTTTTGATCTCTTGGGTACATGATTTCTTTTTGCTTCAGATGACACAATGCTTGCTTTTATGTGGTTTCTAATTGTACTTTCAGTCTGCACCTTGTCTTCTGTTTCATTCTTCAAATCAATCATGATCTTCATTCCCACTACATTCTTTGCTGTTTTCTGGCATTGTCCAATTATTATCCTTATAACACAGAATTCAAACATTATCATCACCAATATTTCCCCAAGGAACTTGAATAGACTTGCCATCCAGTCGGTAATCCATGCAAACAGAAATGAGAACCAATCGCCATCTCCACTAGCCTCTGTCTCCTCCTCCTTTTTCATGTACAGTTCTGTCAATATAGTTGTAGCAACTGTCAGAGTCCCATTCTCATCGCCATGGGATGGTGTGAAAGTACAGCAAGAAGGCCCTACCTTGGCACAAACACCTCCTTTCATTGCTGTAATCATGTTGAGGCCATACCTGTTCTGGAGGGTCATTGACCTTAGGGCCCTTAACTTTTCCATTATGGCATTAAATCATTGTATAGTGCCATTGATTGTCTGTAACAGTTCCCATCTGGTGATCTGCAGCCACTTGGCATTCACTATTGCTTGGAGTCAAGCATACATTGGCATAGCACTCTTGCTGAAAAACTTGTGCTCATCTGGAATCTCATTGTAAGGTTCTATTGACTTAGCTGAGAATTTTTTTTTTCTCAGGTGCTCATCCACTTTTAGAAATCCCTCGATACTCAGGTCACTCTGTGGAATCACCAAGGCTGAAACATGGATGAGTACAATAGAATACACTCCTACCCAGTTCCTGGGCAACTTCATATATGCTCTGAATCCATATGCCCAATATCGATCTATTAGGACTGCAGTCCCTCTCCTCATTCGTTGTATATCAATTATGTTCTTGTACCCTTTATTCTCTTCAACTTTGACTTTACCTTTGCTCCGAAAGTACATTGTTGCATTAGTCAATGGGACTACAGCAACTGGTCCTGATTCATCATCCACCCATGTCAGCAGTTTAGAGTTCTTGGCCCATGACTTTAGGCACTCGTCATCACATTCTGCAATGTGTGCACTGCTTCCCTCCTTAGTAGATGAGCTGCATGCGACAGCATTCCAACTTCCCATCCTTTGGTCGTAATCACTCATCCATAGATTAACAACTGTGAGCGCTACCATCATCAAGGCATTCCAGTCTTTTCAGTTTTGTCAGAGCAATTCATCCTCTTAATTTCTTTAATTATTACTTTGTCCTGTACCACAGAAGGATACACCAACATATTGTGTGTCCATTCAGGCTCTTTTTCCATTTGCTTTGTCTTGATAGAATAATCCTGGTATGGGAATGTCTGTCTTTATCGCCATTGCAGTGTTGCCCAGCTTCCTTGGAACTGTCCTCTGGTAGTACATGCTGCTAGACATCTGAGGCACATTGCATCATGTGCCAACATCTCTTTTTAAATTAATGTTCTTACTCTACTAATGGCATAGGGGATAAGAGAGCAGACATAACGGCTCTCATCAGATGCTATCTTCCCCACCTTTTTCATATGTTGGTACCACATATTATTCCCCAAGTGACCAAATTATCAAGACAGTTATTTATCCTCTGGTTATCTTCTTCTGCATCCCTCTTATGCTGTCTGACATGCCCAAATAGGTCAACAAAATGATCATCATTTGTACTTATACTGGGAAAAATAACCTGTGTCGTGTTTTCAATTGAACCATCAACATAATAAAGACTTCGGAATATGAGAAACCTAAATAAGAAAAGAAAGCACATGCATGTGCATATCATGCATAAAGTTTAGACAAACAGCTTGTGTGCCATGTCATTTCTTGTTGATTTGCTAGTCTTCTTGCAACTGCATTTTTTACTCCCCGAACAATTTCTAATACATGTACCCAAATCACATTCGTAATTGCAAAATCTGCTTGATTATTGCAATTAAAAGCCTCCTTAAAACTGGGCTGTTCTTTGGATATTGGAGAAAGGTGAGAATATTAACATGTCTGCAAACAAGGGTAGGGTATGAATGAAGTATAAACACAAAATCTGCAACCACAGCCCTATGTGTGTCACTATTGACTGATGCCATGCGTTCTTTTTGCAATATATTTTCTCACAATGAATCTGGGTATTTATCTCTCTTCCAAATTTTAATAAGGAATTGGCGCTTGGGCATAGTGCCGATATGATTTTACTTTTTCAAAGAATCTCTAAAAAGTGAGTTTAAGTTCTGGAATTTTATGCAAGTCCATGCACTTCCTCTTAGTATTTTTAGGACTGTCCAATGAATTTGAGTCTAAAAGAAATGTTTTTAAGTCTCACACTGCTTTATGGTCCCTTTTCTTGGTCATCAATCGACTCTGCGCATGCAGCAATTCTTCTTCTTGTATTGCTTCCCTGTCAGCAGGAACTAGAGGGAGGGTCTCGCCTTTGTAGATTTTTACGTCACACAAATGAAACCAAGCTCTTCTTCCAGACACCCTAACTGCAGTAGGAAAAATGTCCTCTATTTAATATGGTTCATTGAATCTTGGCTCATGCGATCTGCATGTAAAGTTTTTGATAAGCACTTGATCTCCAACATACAACTTTGGTGGTGGCAATAATTCACTTGGATCAGTTACTGGGCCTTCCTCTCCCATGTTCCTCAACCCCTCCCTCTATGCTTGACTTGATCTGAAATGAAAGAAACACTAATAGTCATACATGTCAAATAATCATGCTTCTTGTCACCTAGAGTCTGCGCTACACTCTGTGCATCACTTCTAACTCTGGATGGGGCGTGAGGGGCATCCTCATGACTAAGTTACTAATTCATGGAGCACCAGGTGATGGTCTGAACCTGGCAGATTTCTAAGGGTCTACAATGCTATGGGTAGGCAATATAGCCACCCCTATTTCTAAGTTAATCTGATCTTTGCTATTCTTTCCTTGAGGAGGCCGTAGAGCCCCTCACATAAGTTGTTTGTTTGTGTGTGATAAGCAGAAGAAAGCTTAAGCTTTATGTTCAATAAAAGTCCTATTTGTTAAAATAACTCATTGACAAAGTGTGGCCTATGATAGGACCTTAATACTTCGCACACAGCCCATCTCGGAAATACCTTGCGCACTAAGAACTTTGCTGCGCAGGTGGCACCAGGATGTGTACATTACCCGGCTTTGATCCATTGAGAAAAGAGACACACCACCACCAATAAATACCTAGATCCATTACGTGTCTGCAGCATATCAACATAGTCAAATATATGCTGAAACGGGCCATTTGGACGGGGTACACAATGCAATTCTCAATGAACTGTCCAACATGTTCCAATAAGTTGGGAACAAACCAGCCCTCTGCAATAGTGGCAGCAAGACTTTCTCGGGTTATATGTGTGGGGTAATGCAGCTGATCAAGTGTGATGGTTAGTAATGCTGCTGGCATCACTGGCTTTCCAGTGCTTTCTTGTCTCCATTGTGCTTCTGTGTGGAATAAATAACACCCCCTACATTTTGATAGCTCCTGCACTTCTTGTGGGGCTCTGCCCTGTATCTCTATTAGTTGCCTCTCATACCCCTTTCATACCAGCATACTTCTATTTGATATTTCTTTAACATTTTCAGTTTTGAAACTTGAAATTTCTGAGCAATACGCAACCCTTTTTAGCTTTTAAAACTGCGGTTTAATTTACAAGAAATTCACAGGGTAATTCATAGAAAATCGCACAAAAGTGGCGCACGCAGCTGGCGCACAGTGTGCGCGTGCCAATGTCTGCGCCAGCCGCGTGCGCTAAAATCGATTTCCGCACACAGCGTATTCATGGATTTTAGCCTCCAAAACCAGCCGGCACAGCGACCCTGCAGCAGTGCCAGTTACGCCCCCAAGAACACCCTCGCGCAAGGAAAAGCCAACAAAATCCCCAATCCAGCGCAAAGGGCTGCGCTAACCCTGGACCAGTTTACAGGACTGCCAAACAGCAAACGCCAAGCGGGGAACGTGTATTACTGGGGTTCGCATGAAGTTTCACATGCGAAAGGGCCTGTGCGAGTGGGGTACGTGTATAACTGGTGTTCGTGTGAAATTTCACACGCGATTGGAGCAGGCTACGTGTATTACGGGGTTCGCGGGAACTTTCACACACGAAAGGGCCTGTGCGAGTGGGGTACGTTTATTACGGGGTTGCGCGGGAAGTTTCACACGCGATTGGCCTGGGTACGTGTATTTCAGGGGTGCGTGGGAAGTTTCACACGCGATTGGCCTGGGAACGTGTATTTCAGGGGTGTGCGGGAAGTTTCACACGCAATTGGCCTGGGTATGTGTATTTCAGGGGTGCGCGGGAAGATTCACATGCGATTGGCCTGGGTACGTGTATTTCAGGGGTGCGCGGTAAATTTCAAACGCGATTGGCCTGGGTACGTGTATTTCAGGGCTGCGCGGGAAGTTTCACACGCAATTGGCCTGGGTATGTGTATTTCGGGGGTGCGCGGGAAGTTTTACATGCGATTGGCCTGGGTACGTGTATTTCGAGGGTGCGCGTGAAGTTTCACACGCGATTGGAGCAGGGTACGTGTATTACTTGGCTGCGCATGAAGTTTCACACGCGATTTTGCTGTCAAAGCGGGGAACGCGTATTTCGGGGGTGCGCGGGGAGTCCTACACGTGAATTGGCAGTGTGGGTCCTCCCAGGTGTCCCCTCTACCCCCTCCATGGCCCCTGCTGGCAGCCCACACCACAGGGGACTACCCTGCACCCCGGTCATGTCTCGCAGGCAGCCCATCCACCATGGGCATGCCCCCCAGCCAAGCCACATGTCACGTTGCAATATGATCACCAACTCATGTCTCCCAGCACCCCCACCCCCCAGCAGTGAGGGGCACCTGCCAGCAGGCCTCCACTCATGTCCCACTCATGTCCCCTGCACCCCCACCCCCCAGCAGTGAGGGGCACCTGCCAGCAGGCCCCCACTCATGTCCCCCAGCCCCCCCACTCCCCTATCATTGACAGGCACCTGCCAGCAGGCCCCGACACATGTCCCCCAGCACCCCCACCCCCCAGCAGTGAGGGGCACCTGCCAGCAGGCCCCCACTCATGTCCCCCAGCCCCCCCACCAACCCATCATTGACAGGCACCTGCAAGCAGGCCCTGACACATGTCCCCCAGCACCCCCACCACCCAGCAGTGAGGGGCACCTGCCAGCAGGCCCCCACTCATGTCCCCCTGCACCCCCACCCCCCAGCAGTGAGGGGCACCTGCCAGCAGGCCCCCACTCATGCCCCCCAGCCCCCCCCCATCCCCCTCCATTGACAGGCACCTGCCAGCAGGCCCCGACACATGTCCCCCAGCCAACACGTCATCACAATCCAGATCCCTGGCTCTTATGGCCACCCAAATCCCACCCCACGCCACCCCAGTCCAAACACCCAACCAAGCTTTACCTCCACTCCAAATTGAAATCCCCATTACATGATAGATCACAAATAAGCAATATGCCCATGAGTACAAGTCTGTCAGACCCACAAAATGGCAACACATGACTGAGAAAACCCACATTGTGACATGCATGAAACCAATGAGAGAAGACCACACATTGCAGTAAGAAACAAAAACGTATTCAAGTCAAAATGAAGGGAATGAAATCAAAACACACAATAATGGCAATAATAATCAAAATGCAGCATGTCCCAAAAAATGATAAATAAATAAAAGGAGAATCCAAATTAATCCAAATGAAAATGTGTCCAAAGTCACCGTCCAACAAAGCAAATCCAAAGGGAAAGAAAAGCGTACTATCCATTGCTCCATGGTGAAAAAAAAAAAAAGATGAAGGAGAAAAATCTACCGTAAAACTATGTACAAATAGCAAATCCAGGGTTCATGAGCCCAACGACATAAATAAAACCTACAATGAAACCTACCTAATTACTAACTATATACAAAAATGTGGGGCATAGTCCATGCGCCCCAAATGAAAGAAAAAAGAAATTAAAGTTAACACTAATGAACTATATACAATGGCGGCGGACAAGTCCAACGGCTCACTTGTTGATGTCATGGGCCAGGGCATCATCGAACTCCTGTTCAATGTCTTGGAAGCGGGCTTGTTCACTGGCCCCGAGGTCTCGCAGCGATAACGCCATGTCCACCTCCAACTCACTGCGAATTCCCTCGAGGCATTCAGCCCGCCTCAGCGCCCTGCACATGGAGTTCTCCGCCCTGACCATTGTGAGCCGTGCCTCCTCCGCCCGCCGCCGCTCCGCACCTATCCGCTGGCCCAACCGCTGCCACACGGAAGATACTCCCATTCCAGGGTCCTCCTGCCCTCTGGCCGTTGCCTGCCCCTCTGATGTAGATGGCCCCGAGCCATGATGCCTCCCACGTTGAGCCTGCCGCTGCCTCCGACGCAACTGCCTCTGCCAGCTTACGGCATCTAGGCTGATGGAATCCACCGACGCCGTCGTGCACGTGCCCTGCCCGATGATGCCGGCACATCCTCCATCTGCTGGGGTCCAGTTGCTGGGGTGTCCACCCCTGCTGGACCTCCGACTCCTGACTGTGGCAGGGATGGGATCCCCACCGAGCTGGCTGCGTTGGTCAGGGCAGGCCCACAGGGGGCCCTGGTGGCATATGTCTCGGAAGACGGCAAGGAGAACGACTGGCGCATAGTCTCCACAGAGGAGGAGAGGGCCACCAGAGTGGCCGACACATGTACAAAACCCCCGACCATGAACACTCCCAACTGGGCCACGTTGGCACGCTGCTCTTCGTGATGATGTGCATGCTCCCCCCGGGAAGCACGCACGTCATCACGAATGTCACGCGTGCGCAACGCGACACCAATCAGGACCTTCTCCATACGAACAGGGGTCGCCTCGTCCGCAGGTAGAGGAGTGTCAGATGACATGGACATCCCCCCTACCTGCGGACGGGCCTGGGATGGGGCATCCCTGCTGGTGCATGGTGGTGCAGTCACAGTGTCAGGGACAGTGACATGCACAGGCCCCTCCACGGCGACCTGTGCTGCCTCCTGCCCCTGCCCCTGCCCCTGGACTGCACCACTTGAACCGGTGGTACCACCCCCACCAGGCCCCATGTGCGGCTCAGTAATGGCCTCCTACTCCTCTGTGGAAACCACCGACCTGGATGGCTCCACACTGTCTTCCGCCGTTGCAAGCCCCTGTGGGGGCTCACCCACCCCTTCCGCTGCAGCCGTAGTGGCCGAAGCAGCACCAGTCCCATCACTCTCGGACGAGGGTAATTTCTGGGAGTGTGACTGGGCCTTGTGTCGCCGGCCGGTGGGGGCATCCCCGCCGCTTTGCTCCACAGCGGCGTCTCCCCCCTCTTCATCACTTTCCGCTGTGTAGAGGGAGACATAGAACACAAGCATCAGGGTACTGTACAATGGTCCCATAGACAGGAAGCAATAGCAGATGAGTGGCACTGTCAAACATCACTTCCATCATGTACCTCCACAACACATGGGTCAGTGCAGGCAAAACACATGCAGTAACAGGCATGGCGCATGCTATGAACATTAGCATACATGTCCAAGGGACTCTTGAAACATACAATGCTGGTTTGAAACTCACATAAATCATGGGTCATGCCTATCACATGCACACTCTTCACCGTAGTTTCATCCATCTGGCCTCGTACACCCCAGACACAGTGGATACAAGGAAGAGTAGGCTGCATCAGTGAATCTGAACATTGTCACAGACATGTGTCATGCATCCATGGCATTTACAAGTCACAGACACGCAAGTCAGACACACAGACATGAACACCATACATGTCCATGACAGCAGCACCCATCTCTCACACCCCATCCATGTCCAATAACAGAGACAGGCATGCATTAATGTGTGCATTCTGCATGCTGCTCCGCATGTTGCATTGTAACACATGCACCAACCATGTGGTTCACACATTACTGGTCTCACATGCATGACCATGATGTCCCTGCACACACACATACAGGCAAGTATCAGACAACCAGCACCCTGCAACATGCCCTGTCTCACATAGCAATGCTTGGCCACTTACCGCTCAACTCCAGATGGGTCTGCCTCCGAAGGATCTGGGCGTGGAGCGCTGGGCCTACCCGTTCCAGGACCCTCATCTGGATGGTACTCATGCTGCCCCGGCCCGCCTCCACGAGGGGCCGGGCCTTTATGAGGGTCCTGAACCTCAAGTCCTCCCAGCGCTTCTTGACTTGCTTGATGTTGCGGGTTGCCACCCCCTCCGCGTTGATGGCAACCACAAAGTCGTCCCAGATCCTATCCCGTCCTTCCTTGCTTGCGCGTGATGTTCCGAAGAGGGCATCATAATGTCCCAGGACATGCTCCACCAGGACACCAACTTCCTTCTGACTGAAGCTGGTGGCCCTCTGCCCCTCTGGCTGCGGGTCGCCAGTGGTCTCAGATGGTGTTTGCCCCGACATGGCGACCCCCGAGGCAGGCGTGGGTGGGCAACTGTGTCCTGGGGCTGGGCTGTGGAGTGTTGGTATCCCAGTCGTGAGTCTTCTGTTCCAGCAGGGGTGGACCCAGCAACTGGACCCCTGCAGATGGCTGATGTGCAGGCACCAAATAGCAGGGCACGTGGGCAGCAGGCAGAACCCCAACGCCTGGAAAACACACGCACCGCACCCACGAAAAGCACGTACAGAGCAATGGAAATCCACGTGGAATCTTCAAGCCCTGCCAGGGCAACGCCCGTGCGCTATACGTCACAGACGCGCTTACGCGCTAAGGGCCTTTGTTCCAAAGAAATTGCGTATGCGTGCTGACGCGCTTATGTGCTAAGGGCCTTTCCTCAAATTACATGCTGACGTGCACTTTTTTCACATGCCAAATCACTCCGTATCAAGCTGGCCACGCGAAAACACACGGAAGCTCACGCTCCTGCCCTGAAGGCCTTTTTCCTGCCCCCCAGAGCCCCGAGCACGCTCCCACTTGCCATCTGCTGCTGCCTGACTGCCTGCTGCCCACGTTCCCTGCCATTTGCTGCCTGCACATCAGCCAGGGGTGCAGTTGCTGTGACCACCCCTGCTGGAACCAAAGACTCCCGACTGGGATACCATCGCTCCACAGCCCAGCCCCAGGACCCAGCTGCCTACCCACACCTGCCTCTGGGGTTGCCATTTCGTGCACACCTCCATCTGCCAGCACTGGCAACCCCCAGCCAGAGAGGCAGAGGGCCACCAGATTCACTGCCACCGAAGGTGGTGTCCTGGTGGAGCAAGTCCTGCGACAGTATGATGCCCTCTTCAGAAGTTTGTGCGCCGAAAAGGAAGGACGGACCAGGATCTGGACGGACATCGTGACTGCCATCAACGCAGGGGGTTGCCAGTCTGCGATTTACAACATGTCAAGAAGCGCTGGGAGGACTTCAGGTCCAGGACCCTCAACAAGGCCCGGCGCCTCTTGAAGGCAGCGGATGCTAAGGGCCACCTGTCGGAAGACCACATGAGGGTCCTGGAACGCATATGCCCAGCGCTCCACGTCCAGGTCCTTGAGAGGCAGACCCGTTTGGAGTCGAGCGGTAAGTGTACATGCATACTGATTGTAAGCTGTGCGTGTGGTGGTGTGCCAGTAGTGTGCAGGTTGCACATGTGGTTTTGTAGGGCCATGTAGGATGTGTATGTACAGGGCCGTGAGGCTGACGCATGCAAGTCCTCTCATGTGTGAGACACATGGATGGAGTATGTGTGGGTAAGCATGCAGGCCAAATGCAGATGTGTGAGCACACATGTTTGAATGACTTTGTATGTAAGTTGTCAAGGTTGTGGTGTCGCACATGGATGTTGGTTCCAGCTGCATGTATCTGCACTGTGTACATGTGCATGTATGTGTATCTGATAAGTGTGCAACTGTGATGCAACATGGATGCACGTGACACTGATATGTAGAAGGATGAATGGCAGATGTGACATGTATGGCGATCTCATCACTGCAACAGTTGGAGGAGATGTAGACATGCATGTAAGTGTGGTGGCGTGTGTGCATGTCTAGTGCACTCCTTGTGTTTCATGTGATGTCAGGCTCACCTTTGGCTGTTCATGCTCTTGTATGTGTATGGATGGTGCTGCCTGGTGCAATATTGCTGTTGAAATGTTCATGTGTGTGAGTTAAAATTACATGTGTGTCATGGAGTGTGATGCCGTGTCTGTAGTTAAACAATGCCACTCATGTGCAACTGTCATGTGTGTATCATTCCATTGTACAGTGCCCTGATGCTTGTGTTTTATCTCTCCCTGTCTGCAGCGTCAACTGAAGGAGAGGGCGGAGAGGGTGCTGTGGAGCACAGCGGCAGGGATCCTCCCGCCAGCCGGAGACGCAAGGCCGGGCTCCTACCTCAGGTTGTCATCTTGTCGGGGAGTGAGGAGTCCGGTGCCGCGTCCCAGGCCGCAGCTGCCGAGGGAAGGTCCACGAGGCGGAGGTCGGAGTTGGACTCCTTGGCAGCAGAAGGGGCAGCTGAGACCCCACAGGGTGCAACGGAGGAAGATGGCACAGAGTCATCAAGGTTGGTGGGGGGTTTAGTGGAGGAGGAGGCCGTGCAAGGGACAGACACGGGGTCTGGAGGTGGGGATTCCACTGGTGCTAGTGGTGCAGTACAGGGGCAGGGACAGGAGGCGGCACAGGCCACCGCAGAGGTGCCTGTGTGTAATCCTGTCCCCGATCCTGTGACTGCATCATCCCACACCAGCAGGGATGCCTACGTCCAGACCCGTTTTCAGGGAGGGGATCCGCTTACAACAACTGGCCTTCCTCTCCCTGTGGACGTCGCTATCCGGGACCGGGTTGAGCCTGTCCTGGGTGGGGTGGCGTTGCGTCAACGGGCCATGCGAGGTGACGTGCAGTCTTTTCATGGGGAGATTGCACGTCTTCTCGATTGGCTCGTTGACCACGTTGACCTACTGGGACAGCTCACCAGGGCCGGATTCCTCCGTTTTCTGGACCTTGTTCCGACCCCCCCCTCAACTGAACCCCCTATGCCCCAGTCGTCCTCCATGCCACCCATGTATCACCTGGGTACCCTGTGGAGCTGCCTCTGACCCTGCGGCCAGGCTGGTGGAGGACACATCCCTGCCACAGTCGGGAGTCGGACGTCCAGCAGGGGTGGCCACCTCAACAACTGCACCGCAGCCGGAGGAGGATGTGCAGGCAGCAAGAGCCAGGGCACAGGCAGAGGCACAGCAGCAGCAGTAACAAGGTGGGAGCCATCATGGCTTGGGGCCTTCGACATCGGAGGGGCAGGCATCAGCCAGAGGGCAGGAGGACCCAGGACTGGAAGTGTCTTCCGTGTGGCAGCGGTTAGGCCATGCTATAGATGCGGAGCGGCAGTGGGCAGAAGAGGCACGGTTCATGATGGTCAGGGCGGAGAACTCCATGCGGAGGGCCCTGAGGCGGGCCGAGTGCCTCGAGGCAATTCACAGGGAGTTGGAGGAGAACATGTCGTCGTGCCTGCAAACCCTCGGGGCCATGGAAGAGGATCGCCTCCAAGACATTGAGCAGGAGTTTGATGATGCCCTGGCCTGGGACATCCAAAAGTGAGCCGTCGGACTAGCCCGCTGCCCTTGTAAATAGTTTTTAGAGTTAAGTTTCCTTTTCGTTTTCCTTTTATTTGTGGTCAATGGACAATGCCACACAAATTTGTATATAGTTATATTTTTAGGTAGTTTGTTAGGTAGGTTTCATTTCTTTGGTTGGGATCAAGGACCCTTTACATCCTTGGACAATGGATTGTATATAGTTTCATCGTGTATTAATTTTTCATTTTTTTTTGCATTATGGACATGGAGCAATGGATTTATTTTTTCAGGACAATGGATTGTAAATAGTTGGACTATGGATTGATTTCTCTTTTTTTTAAATTATGAACATGAAGCAATGGAGATTTTTTTTTTACATTTCCTTTGTATTTGCGTTGTTGGAGGGTGACTTTGGACTGTCTTTCTTTCTAATGTTTTTGGATTGGTTATCATTTTCATTCAATCATCTTTTTCACATGCTTTTCATTTCATGTTTCATATTTTGGTATGCTTTCATTTCATTTTTGATTTTATGTATATAATACATTTTAATTTTTTAGTTCCATGTGTGGGATTTGCTCATTGGGTTGATGCATGTGAAAATGTGTGTTTACACAAGCAATGCCAACCAGTGTATGTGTGTGACGGACATGTGTTGATGTGCATAGTTGACTTTTGGTTTGTGTCATGAGATTGGCATTTCACTGCTGGGGGTTGGGGGTACAGGGGGACATGAGTCGGACATGAGTGGGGGCCTGCTGGCAGGTGCCCTGCACTGCTGGGGGGTGGGGGTGCTGGGGGACATGAGTGGGGGCCTGCTGGCAGGTGCCCTGCACTGCTGGGGGGTGGGGGTGCAGGGTGCCATGAGTGTAGGCCTGCTGGCAGGGGCCCTGCACTGCTGGGGGGTGGAGGTGCAAGGGAACATGTGTGGGACATGAGTGGGGTCCTGCTGGCAGGTGCCCTGCACTGCTGGGGGGTGGGGATGTGGGGGGGCATGTGTGGGGGCCTGCTGGCATGTGACCTGCACTGCTGGGGGGTGGGGGTGCTGGGGGACATGTGTGGGGGCCTGCTGGCAGGTGCCCCTGACTGCTGGGGGGTGGGGGTGCTGGGGGACATGAGTGGGACATGTGTGGGGGCCTGCTGGCAGGTGCCCGTGACTGCTGGGGGGTGGGGGTGCTGGGGGACATGAGTGGGACATGAGTGGGGGCCTGCTGACAGGTGCCCTGCACTGCTGGAGGGTGGGTGTGCAGGGGGACATGAGTGGGGGCCTGCTGGCAGGTGCCTTGCACTGCTGGGGGGTGGGGCTGCTGGGGGACATGAGTGGGACATGAGTGGGGGCCTGCTGGCAGGTGCCCTGCACAGCTGGGGGTTAGGGGTGCACGGGGACATGAGTGGGGGCCTGCTGGCAGGTGACTGCTGCGGGGTGTGGGTGCAAGGGGACATGTGTGGGACATGAGTGGGGGCCTGCTGGCAGGTGCCCTGCACTGCTGGGGGGTGGGGGTGCTGGCAGGCATGAGTGGAACATGAGTGGGGGCCTGCTGGCAGGTGCCCTGCACTGCTGGGGGGTGGGGGTGCAGGGGGATATGTGTGGGGGCCTGCTGGCAGGTGCCCTGCACTGCTGGGGGGTGGGGCTGCTGGGGGACATGTGTGGGGGCCTGCTGGCAGGTGCCCCTGACTGCTGCGGGGTGGGGGTGCTGGGGGACATGAGTGGGACATGAGTGGGGGCCTGCTGGCAGGTGTCCTGCACTGCTGGGGGGTGGGGGTGCAGGGGGTCATGCGTTGGTGATCAGTAGTGCAAGCTGACATGTGGCTTGGCTGGGGGGCATGCCCATGGTGGATGGGCTGCCTGCGGGACATGATCAGAGGTGCAGGGTAGTACCCTGTGGTGTGGGCTGCCTGCAGGGGCCGTGGAGGGTGTTGAGGGAACACCTGGGAGGACCCACACTGCCAATTCACGTGTAGGACTCCCCGGCACCCCCGAAATACACGTACCCTGCTGAAATCGCGTGTGAGACTTCCCCCGAATCCCAGGAATACACGTACCCCACTCGCACAGGGCCAATCGCGTGTGAAACTCCACGCGAACCCCAGTTATACATGTACCCCTCTCGCACAGGGCCTATCACGTGTGAAACTCCACGCGAACCCCAGTTATACACGTACCCCACTCGCACAGGGCCTATCACGTGTGAAACTCCACGCGTACCCCAGAAATACACATACCCCACTAGCTCAGGGCCTATCGCGTGTGAAACTCCACACAAACCCCAATTATGCATGTACCCCACTCGCACAGGCCCTTTCGCGTGTGAAACTTCCCGTGCACCCCCGAAATACACGTACCCGGATCGAATCGCGTGTGAGACTTCACGCAAACCCCAGTTATACAAGCACCCCGCTCGCCCAAGGCCTATCGCGTGTGAAACTTCACGCGAAACCCAGAAATACACGTTCCCCACTCGCACAGGGCCGATCGCGTGTGAAACTTCACACGAACCCCAGAAATACACGTACCCGGATCCAATCGCGTGTGAGACTTCACGCGAACCCTAGTTATACAAGTACCCCGCTCGCCCAAGGCCTATTGCGTGTGAAACTTCCTGTGCACCCCCGAAATACACTAACACGCTATTTTTCACACAGCGGGTGCCCGTGTTTGTCACGTACCCCTTTGCACATCATTTGTCCTAGAGGGACACAGTATGGGACATTCATCATAGCTGTATGTACGTGCTTTTTGTTAGCGCACATTTTTTTCATGCGCAGTGACGCTACCACCTGCCTTCGTGTGGTGGACATGTTTAGGCCTGTGCGCGTCTTTGCCCGTGTGCTGGTTTGCCCTATTCGATTCCATGAATACGTGTTGTAGGCGAGCGTGTGGGCATTCCGCACACTTGCCTCCTGTACTTCCCCCGTGAAGCCCACATTTTCACGCGTTGTTCCCCATTCCGCGTGTCATGCCCCATGTTACGCCTACTTTTGTTGTGTGCGCCACGCTATGTGCGCTTTCGCTGTGCGCTTAGCGCACGCTGTTTGAAGGCGTGTGCGCCAGCGTGCGCCGAACAGGATTTCAGCGCACATCCATGGATTTCCATGCGCACGGACTTCCATGAATCGCTGTGCGCGGGTTTTTGCTGCAATTTTCGCACTGGCACTGCGATTCGCATGCTTTCGCTGTGAATCGCACACTTTCGCACGCTTGCGCTGAAATTTTCAGCGCACATTAATTCCATGAATCGGCCTCTGAGTCTGTTTGTTTAGTATGCGCTGCACATTTTACAGCTGCTATGACCACTGGGTGTTGTAGTGCCTTAATGAGTCTGTCCAATAAGAAAGCATGTTTCACTGGAATGCCATCTGCATAGAGATAACCCCTCCTTTTCCAACATGACAGCCCTGTGTGTATGGTTGATGTCACATAGGCAGAATCACTGTACACCGTCACTTTCTGATGTTTGTGTTTATCGAGTGCAGCAATAAGCGCTTCCAACTCTTCTGCCTGTGCTGAAAAAAATGGGATGGCAATCTTGCACTCGCCACTCCCTCAAATTCACTGTTTAATCTGTATCTTAAAACTGCAGATCCTGTATGCCTCTCCCCACTAGTCTGATAGATCAATAAAAAGAATCACATCTTCCACTAAATCGTTTTCTTTCACATAGGGTATATCATCATAAAATATAACATAGTGCAATCGTGTACATGATCACCTTCTTCTATAGGATCAGCTACAAACATGGCGGGGTTCACTATTTTCCATTTCACAATTTTGATTGCTGGCTTAGAAATCATTACTTCATATGCAGAAGCTGTTTGTGCCGTCAATGTACTTTTGAGTTCCTCTAAAATGTCAATTAAGGCATACTACACATATAGTGTAATTGCACAGCCCAATAGTAATACTTGCAGATTTCTCAATCGCAAATGCAGCATCAGTCAAACATTGTTTGCATGGAAAATGTCCTCTCATAACTGGATCTATTATCCCACTGTAATACACTGAAGGTTTATACCCTAGTGTTGTTCTTTGTGTGAGTATTGCTGTCATTACAGATCCATTGGTGTGTGAAAACAAAACGTTTCACTATAATTGTGAATTTCCAAAACTGGAGCTTTACAAATTGCTCTTTTTAATTCCTCAAACCCTTCCTCCATTTTTTTCAGTCACTTCTATCTTTTGCTTATCAACTTGTGCTTTAAGTGCTTGCAAAAGTGGTGTTGTGAACACCCAGGTCCCACAATAATTCATAGGTCCATAAATAGGCCCAGAAATTGCTGCTGATGCCTCACTGTATTTGGCTTTTGTGTTTCCATAATTTCAGCTCTCTCAGGTGTCACTTTCTTTACTTCATGTGAAATTAACTGGCCTATGTACAATACCTCTTTCTGGCAATACTGTAATTTCTCCTTATCTACTTTGTATCCCTTTTCTGCCAATACAGTCATTAACTGAGTCCTGCCTACATTCATCCTCTGTTTCACTATAGATTAATATGTCATCTACGTACCGAATTAACACATTTTTCAGTACAATATTACCTAAATCCACCTGTAGGACCCTATTAAAAATTGGCGGGTACTTACAATACCACTGAGGCAAACAAGTATGTTTTTGGCTTTTTTGTCTAAACTTAACAGAAGTAAGGTCTTGTGAGTCTTTGTGCAATGGGATCGAGAAAAACGCATTTTTCAAATAGGTCATCGTGAAATACTTAGCGTCAACTGGGATGCTACACAATATCGTTGCAATGTTCGGAACTAATGGAAATTCTGCTTCTACAATCTGATTAAGAGGGTGCAAGTGCTGGATAAATCTCCACTACCCCCTTTTTAATTTTTTTATCGCATACACCAGAGTATTTCATAAGGAGTCTGATGGCACTATTATTCACTGTATCATCACTTCTGAGATAATCTCAAATATCCCTTCATCAGCTTCTTGAGAAATGGTGTTGTTTTTCTTGGGGTAAAATTGCTCCTGGCTTGAGTTTTATTTTAACTTCCCCTATTCCCTATTGGCCAACATAATCTGGGCCTGCATTTCAAAGGACACTTAGCACCTTTTCAATGTGTTCCTGAAAGAACACTGGTCTTTGCCGCCGCATCAGTGCCATTTGTTGTGGGCCTTCCCTTTTCTCAATCTTTATCCAATATGTAAAACTTATATAGAAAACACCAGCTCATCATCTATATGTTCATCTCTGAACATACCTTCATCTATTATAATAGTCAATCTGTATCCCTCCTGAAGAGCAATCACTGTTCTCCATGCTCTGCTTTTGTCATCTATTCGTTCACGCATTGCTATATCCCCTCGTACTACAGATGACTCCACTACTATGGGAATAATCCGCCCTTCTTCCTCATCCATAGGTAATTGTGGTCTAAATAAAAATCCATCATGTATCCTCACAAGTTTCCCTACTAATCCATGTAGCCATGTTAATAAAATGCTCACCCTATACATTAAGATTTTTGGATCTACCAGAACCGCTCGTAGAGCCACTTGTCTTGTAAATGCCAGTTTAAACTCTCCTACATTTTAATAGTGTATTCTTGGAGTGGAGCACACCATTGTAGATCAGTGAATTAAATTGTCGTGTTAAGTTTTGTTTTCAAATCTCTACCCAGAATGTTGACTGGTGTTTGTCGCGAATATAACAGGGGTACAGACATGTCACATTCCCCTATAGAAACAGGTCATAAATGATGATGATCAGTAATGATAAATGATCAGTAAAAGGAACTGCATTCATAGCTCCAGAGAACCCTTCAGCATTCATGGCAATACCTGACATTGGGTATTTTCCCTCCATTATAAAAGAGCGAGTCATCCCAGTGTCTACAAGAAAAGAAAAAGATTGTCCTCCTATTGTCACATTGACACTTGGTTCCTTTTGGGGTTCTGGTGTTACTGATAGTACAGAACACATCAGGTCACCCTGTGAGCTGTCCTATTGAGGGTAAAAATTAATCCCTGTCCCCGGTGTAGGGGATCCCTCCTACCACACTGACACCCCCTATCCTAGGTGGTTGTGTTTGCCCTATGTTTACATTCCGGTGTGCCGGCATAGATGCTAGTTGTGACTGCCCTTGCGGTGGGTGCATTTGCACTGGCTCCAGCTGTTGTGCCGGCTGTGCTTGTGGTGCCTGTGTCTGATAGGGAAGTGTGATCCTGGGCACTACCCTCTTGTATTTGTGTGCTGTATGGCGGTGGATGACCTGTCGCCCCTCTTGAATTTTGGCCATTTTGTTGCATTTTTCCCCAGCTTCTACATACATGCTCAATATGCCCTTTTATCCCACATTTCCAGCACAATGGGTGTGGCTCTCTGGCAAACCCACCATTATATTCTGACTTCCACCCTGGGCATTTTGAAATCCAACTTGGGTGTTTTGAAATCCACCTCCTCTTCTTCTGAATCCTACCACCTCTACCTCGTGGCCTAATTCCATGACAACTTTGATCCACTGGGTGTACATTATTCACCTGTGATGCACACATTGTTTCTTGCATTCCTCCTCATTCTCCACTTGTTAATACTGCCCCTTCTATAGCACATTTTCGCAATTTCTTCTGAACTAACTAACTAACTTGGCTTCCTCAACCTTCCTGTTCTCATCTTTCTTTCGATTCTTCTTTTGTAACAATCGGCAATGATGCACAATAGTCAACTGTATCTCAGCCCACGGCTTCACTTCCATTCCTACTTGTTTATTCATTTGTCTCTGTATTTTATCTGGCAATCCCTGACACGAAATATGATAGGATAATGCCACCATTTGTTCCCAAGGCTCACGCGTCGCAAACTGTCATCTCCCTTGAATATCCTGAACATAAGCAATAGGGTCTTCATCTTATTTTATTTTACAGGTCATAATTGCACACATATCTGACTTATCGGGATAGTGTACCCTGAGAGCCCTCCTAATATCTCCATGGGAGGATAGCTCAGCGGCAACATGCTCACCTTGGAAACAAGACGACACGAAGCAACACAGGCTTGATACATGGGTCCGTGATTAGAAAATTCTGGGTATTAATTGCGTTATAAATATGCAACTAAAACATATTCCTGTAACAGCGTCTCGATGCCTGCGGGCTGTGTTAGTGCTTTAAAAATGAAAATAAAATAAATAAAATATTAAATGGTACTCCATCATGCACCGTGTTTTGTGCTGTCACACTTGCATATCCAGCTCGTTTCCAAATGTCATCAGCTCTCTCTCCAAGAATTGCTGCCAATAGACCTTTTATGTCACCTATGGCCAACATATTTCCCCAGTCATTTTCTCTAATTCATATATCCATTTCCAGCCCTTGAAGTCAAACTAGGTAACTTGCATTTTAAGCCGTCCTCATCCATCTGAGGCCATGGAATATATTGTGGTCTTGCCCCCTTCTCTAACCAGGGGAATTGTGTGAACCCCATCCCATAACTGGACCCCATTATTTGGTTATTCAATGAAGGGTTAATCACCCCTATTCGTCCTCCGTGCTGGTAACGAACTTACCTACTCACATAGGGTGGGAATTCTCCTCTCAAACTACACGATTCTCTTTGGGAAAGTTCGGGATATGGTATAGGATCTGGTCTTCCTTCCTTAGGATGCTCCAGATCTGACCATCTTACCTCCTTATCCAGATTGTTTTTTTAAATTTAATTTTTTATTGATTTATGGTTTCAAATATACCTTTATCAAACATTGAAATGTTAAATATAGGAGAAAAAGTAAAACAGAGATTAATGTTACTACTCAGGAATGACAGAACGAGATCCAAAACAACAAAAGAAAAACCCAGGTGGTTAATTAATCAGTTCAAATACATCTTTTAAGAAATGCAACAGGGAAATAGTTGCTGCAAGCTCTCTCCTCTCAGCAAGAAGGTCCACATTTCTTTTGCGTCCAGGGTCCAGTGTGGTTCAAACATTTTAATCAAGTGTCTGGTTCTAAGTTCCATCAGACCTTGGCAGAACAATTACACATGCTTCAGTGATTCCATAGTTTCTTCTTTCCGACAAAATCTACATCCTTTCATAACAGATTTCCCATAGATTTTTAGTAATTGATTTGTAGGATACAAATCAAATCTGAAATGAAGGAATCGATCTCTATAAAAGCTATTGGGGCTTTGGTGAGATATTTGGGGAGAGGTCCAGGTGGTTTGATTTCATCACTTAGATAGTCCGTGAGACGATGTGAATTTCTTTCCTCCAGGGTGTTAATCCAGTCGTCATGGCAAAGCTTAGTTTTGACTTTTTCTGCATAATTGCACAGCTCTTCTCAGTCCCATTGCAAATTTTTTAAAATGTGGTGACAGCAATCAAACTACTGCATCATTAAGACATTGTCAACTCTCTCTTTTCTGGTTTTCAGCATTCCGTGTGGGACTGCCAGCGCGGGCATTATAGTTTTCCAGTAAAGTGACAACGATTTCCATGTCACACAAGCTCTTAATGAGATGAGGTCTAGTTCATAACTGATTAAGGTCATACAAGCAACCCCAGGAATGATCCTTCCAAGGTGGCACAAATTTCCCATGGGGTGAGCGGGAATGCCTCAGCTCCAGATTTTGACTTCCCAAGGTGGCACATGCACCCTCCCCTTCTATCTTATGACCTGACTCCCTTTCTTTGTCTGACATTGCTACACCCCAACTGGTGTGACTACTATCCACCTCTTCCCTATTTAAATATAATCTGCTCAAAGACAATGCTTTGTGTTCATCAATGAATATGTTTTCCTCCTCATACCGATTTTTGGTATCCGGGATCGCCTGCAACTCCCCTGAGTGCCAAACTCACTGTTCTGCCTTATTTGCTGATATAACTTATTGATTCTCTCTCCAATACCTTCTACATCATATCTTTTCTCTTCTTTTGCTACTTTAGGTGTTTCTTGAGTCACTTCTTTCGTTGGGAACATTTTCCTTATCGTTTTCCATTGTCCCTGTATTTCGTCGCTCTGTCTTATTCATTCTTTAAGAACGTTCTTTAAGAACAAGACTTGCATCAAGATCTCGCTGCCTTCTATTCTGTTTAATTCCCTCTTTCACTTTGCTTTGTTCTCTCGCATCTCTTCTTGCCCTCTCTTCATCTTGCTTTCGTGCTTCCCTTCTTATTTCTTCTCTTCTTGTTCTCTTCTTCTCTGTCATCTTTTTTCCTTCACTCATTGTGGCTCTTCTGCCTGTCTCTTTCTTTCTCTCCTATCACTTTCTTCCTTTTCTTTCTTTCGACTTTCATACTTCCTTTGTTCTTCTGCCCACTTTTCGTCTATATCTTGTTATTCTCTATATATATTTTCCTTCATTCCCTGCGTTTCCTTCCTTGCTCATTGTCCATAAACCACTTCTCTCATTGCTTATCCTTTTTTTCTTGCTCGTCTTTGTCTTCCTTTTGCCTAACCTCCTCGATGCTTTTCCCATCTAACTTTGGTAATATCTGTCCTCCCATCCATTTGTTCTTTACAAGCGTTACATCATTGGCCCTATCCGTCTCTCCTTTCCATCTCTTAATTTCCTTGTCTATATCTGTTGATATATTCAGTCTTTCACCTCGTACCTGTTTATCTTGTATGAACCTACATGCGTCTTTCTTCTTTTTACTCTCTTCTGGACTGTCATCACTACTATAAGCGGGGTGCATATACCGGGTTACTATACAATGCCACTGCTTTTAATTCTTTTAAAGAATAAAATCCTCTCTCCTCTGCATCTACATTCTTAGTTTCAGGTGGAGTAAGCGGAGCTGAGGGCTCGATGCTCTACGCTTTATGCTGATTAAGCATCCACTCCTCTGGTGGTGGGTCCTCTTTCTCCTCTTGATTCATTTTCCCGAGTTCTAAAACTGCCAGTATTTTCTCTAATTTCATTCCTGTCTACGTAGCACGCACATATGTGGTCTTGTGTTGTAATACTGCCTTTGACAATGATCCCCCTTGTGGCCATGGGATGAAAATGTTATCAGTTGTGCTCTTTACCCATTCTGCACTGTACTGTTTCAGCTTGTGAGTATGTTGTGGTAACGTTTTACAAAGGTCCATAAGAGGAGTAGCCTCCATAATGACAAGAAATAATTAACTGTCAATACTTACCAGATTGTTACCTTGTTATATTTATTACATCTCTACTTATCTCAAAGCTTATTGCTCACCACTTTTAATCACAAAAACAATAAATATGAGCAAGCACAATCAATAGCCGCTCAATCCTCTTTTGTCTCAACAACCTATCTGTCTTCTGACTAGCACCAATCGTTTAGTAAACTTAACTCAAAACAACTTCCATTCCAAATTTCACAATATTTTGCTTTTCAGAACTTCATACATCAAATAATAATCAAAATAATAACACAGAAACATTAAAAACCCAAGTGATCACCTTCTTTTTCCCTATAATATTTATAGTAAGAGGTGTTCTTCCTATGCCTCCAATTCTATTACCCCATATGGAGTTTAAGAAGGCACCTTTCATGATCCTGATTGTGGTTTCCTCTATCTTAATTTTCTGAATGGAATTTGAGACGTCTTCTTCTATCTCACTTGAAATAGGATTACCTAGGTGTTCTTTTATCTACACAAAATTCCCATAACCCAACTTATTTTCATAAAATATCACAATCCCACCCTTTATATTGTCATATCCCTTAGTCTACTTATATCCGTTTAATCGACTTGAGGCCTTTGTTATCGACTCCTCATTCAATCCGACCACTTCACCTTCCTTCTGCGAAGCACCGTGGAAAAAGAGTAGGGATTTCTTCAAAGAGGGACCTTTCCACGATCTCCGTTTTTCTTGCAAGTTTATTTCTATCGGCTGCTCTCCACAGGAATTTCCACAATCTTCCAGTTAATGGCGGAGGATGCCCGATCGTCCGAAACAGAAATTTAGATTGAAAACATCCTCTGCTACCGAATGAGCTAATGGCCCTTGGAAACGTGCATCTGTTACTGGATGGGATTACATCTTTGTATAAAACAGGGGGGAATACCAGCTATAAACAGTGACAAAGGAGCAAACCTGATTTACAATATAATTTAACAAGAAAGAAAAAGCTCCCTATCACTAGAAGGGTTTGGAGATATCAGTTCCTAAGAAAAAGGATCAGAACCATCATACACTCCGGAGAACACAATATACATGGAAGATTTAACCTGACACTGTGGAAACCTATGTCATAAAAGTTAATAATATTGTTGCATTTTTAATACATGAAAAGGACAAGATACAACCTTGATAAAATCCATCATACATAAATAGCAAGTGCTAAATAAAGTGTTCTGTGCTTATCACCTCACAGGTGATTACAAATTGCATATGTAATACAGAACCATTATATGATCAAAATACACATTGGATTACCAGCAATTAATACGATGCACAAGTTTGTTGAAACAAAAGCAAAACATCACAATTGTTTTTAGCAAGAGAGAATGCCCATTGGGTTATTAGCTCTAATGATTATGTGGCGGTATAATTCTCTTTGAACCACATGGCATGTTATTAAAGCCTGACACAACAACACTTGATCTTGTGTTGTCTTATAGCCCAACATGTTTCATTCCTCTTTACTGACATTTTTCAGATCACTGTGGGAAGTTCTTCAGGGGTAAACAAACAAGGGAGCTGACCCATATGGCGGTCTAGCATGTGGTAACTCTACAATGGTTCTCCGGAGTACTCAGAGATAAATTCATAATGCATTATGTGGAGTCTCTTCCAGTCATTGTGTGTCGAGGTAGTAACACAAATGTACTTCCTCTGTCACACCTCTCTCAGTGGTGTGTGTGATCCTAGATAAAACCCGTTCAGAGCTTTCAGTAATGCATCTGTATCAACTGCATGTCTCTTAGTGCGGCAGTGATGGTATCTTAATAGTGCATGTAATTATAACAGGCATAGCAGATGGTCAAAGTAACATAGTGCCTGGGAACGGGGTAGCTGTATTCACTGGTCGCAGACCTACAGAATTCCGTTTCTCGATGGATGCTGCGAGTACTGGAAACGCAAGTGCCAGATGGGATTACACCAGAATAATTCTGAGTCCAAATAACTAGACAAACTCAAGAAGATGGCAAGTTGCTGTTTTATTAGCAGTTATCTAAAACAGGTAGTTTACAACGAACATCAATGGATGTACATTCATTTTCAGCGATTTCCACATAAAATACAATGATATACTTTCTTTGTGTGGCGGAATGACATCATGCCACGTGGCAATAGTGAACAACCTATCAAGGTTTTGGGATTGCTTAAGGGACACATCTAGATATACAATCATATAGGAGCTAGGTTTGTTATTGGCTGTTAGATATCATGTAGACAACGTATGACCACCTCTACATATGTGTCATTTAAGAAAAATCAAATCATTTACACATTGCTTCATTGGTTTCTCAAGCTATAAGTTCCTGTGTTATGTGGACTTATACAATTGGTTTGGTACGCTTGTGCCACGTCTGGAACATTTGGTTCTATTAGCAGCACATAAGCCAAGACCCAGGTGCAAGTAGATAGCCCGACATCTTGTTCAAGCCCTATTTTGAGCTTTGACTCATGTGACAAGAGACCACTATTCTGTTAATTCTGCAAGCTTTTAAATTAAATGTTTCAATGAATTAAGACTTGGCATCTTCTGTGTTCTTTCTTGCACCTTAACGTGAGAGTATTCATCCTCTGCACACATGTTCGTCTTCAGCGTAGATAGCTGACCTCGACCTCTCAGTTCTTGACATCGGGCCAGACAGCCTCCCAACGCAACACCAACAACCTGCTATTCTACTGCGACACAACCTTTCATTTTCTCTTTGTGATTCTTTGGCTTAATTATTTCATAATACCAATATCCAGTTTCTGTACAATGGTGGCTCTTCCTTCATTCTATTCACTACTTGTAGCTAGCCTATACGAGGACTTGATCTATTTTGTGTTCCAGCATATGTACATTCATAATTCTGATTTCTCCCGCACTTTCTAACATGTAATCTTCTTCTTTTACACTTTTAAGGTTCACTTGATTATTTACTTTTTCATTTCTCCTCGAAGTTTCATACATTGTCTTAATTCAGTATCAGGACTGTGTGCACATTTTCTTATGACATCATCAGTCCATTTTCTTAGCTCTTTCTCATATTCCTTCACGTATTTCCTCCTGCAGGCTGTCATCAACTCGGGGGCCATTTAATATGGTTGTCTTAATGGATACTGTCCTCCAAATACTCGCTGCAGTATTGGTACAATAGCTGGTGTTAGACTGGGCACCGTCTCATGTCTCCAATATAGGGGAGTAGGATCTCCTGTGGATGTATATGTCTGCTCCTCTACACTTTCCTTACTTCTTCCATCATCCCGGTCTGCCTATCTGCCATCCAGTCCTGGTACACTTTCAATTATCTCTACCTCAATGTCAGCAAGATTGATGTCCTTCCTCATGTGACTCCAGCTTCACTTTTCTTCCCCTCACTCTGGCCTTCCTCTAGAGGCTCTCCCCATCTCCTTCATCTGAAGCCACAAACCTTGGAGTCTTCTTCAACTCCTCTCTTTCCTTCCTCCCTCACATTCAGGACCTTGCAAAGAAGTCCCACATTCAATTATTCCTTCTCAAAGGAATTTGCCTTTTCTCACGTTTCCCGATACGCTCAATGTCTCCACAGCTCTGGTTCTCTCTAGGCTACTCTACTGCATTAGCCTTTTCCTGAATCTGACCTCTTCCCCTCTATGACCCCTTCAGCTAATCCAGAACAGGGCATCAAGGTTTATCCTTGGCCTAAAGCCCAGGTATCGCATCTCTCCAGTTCACAACACTCTCCACTGGCTCACTGTTTCTGCAAGGATCAAATTCAAATCCCTCTGCATCATCCATAATGCTGTCTGGGGCCGTGGACCACACTATCTGCAACTTGCGCTTACAAAATACTCTCCCTCAAGATCTTTATGCTCCTCTGGTGCCCAGTGTCAAACACTTTACTAAACAATGGGCTGGTGACCAATCTCTTTCCTCAGCTGGCTCCCTCTTATGGAACAGCAACCCCATTCCTCTACATCTTGAGCCAGATCTCCTCAAATTTCAGAAGCTCCTCAAGACTTTCCTTTCACCTCCTCCTTCCATTCCTCCCTCCTCTGAGATTGGTGACCAGGGCCCTTATGTGTCTTTCTGGGCCATGGCCTCCCACACCCAATCACCTTCAGCCTCCACCCGTACTTAGCACTTGCCGTGGCACCCACGGACCTATGCCACTGTAAGCCTCCACTTACCTATTTACTGGCAGCTGACCTCTGCCTAGCACTTCCTACCTGTTCCCCTCCCCTCTCTGCACTTGCACGTTTGGAATGCCCACAAGGCCTAGTAGGCCCCTCCTTAACCTTCAGTGTTCTAATGCTTGTCAATCCCATGTTGCCTTCCTGTTGCCATGTGGGCATATTGAAACACAATTTAGTTGCTGTATAAGCACTTAAGATATGCACAATAAATAAATGCATAAATAAATAAATAGCTAATAATTTTAGACTTTCTACAAACTTGTGTTAGTACAAACAACACATATCAAAACCCACAATGCATACAAATCAGAGTTACATAGCGTGAAACTAAAGCAAGAATAAAAGACATCATCACCAGAAAATGTCAATAACATAAAAGTTCATCATCACGTATACAAATGAATTGTGTGTTTGAGTGGTAGGCAGAATCATATGTAGTACCCTTTTGGAACAGCACACACAATTAAGACTCAAGTGCAAGTACAAATTCACCTTTGATACAAGCCTGTACTACACAGTAAAGTGGTAGCGACGGCTGAGCAGCCAGGCTTATCTCAAGAGTAAAGTGAGCAGTAACAGAAGTTACACAAAGGACAGAAATTACTATGGTTCAAAAAAACACTGATTCAAGGTTTCTGAGTAAAAGAATATACAATTACTTACACCATCAGTTATAAAACAGTGCACTATTATAAAGCAGAAGGAAATCACAATCTTAATACACTACACAACACCCAATCAATTCTGGACAAGTTAAGCTCAAGATGAAGTGTGAGCAAAATGCCACTCCAGTAATTTAAAAGGGGAGGAAAGACAAGGTTATTCAAAAATCAACAACACCAACAAGTGATAGGCAGGGCAATCTAGAAAAGGCTTACTACAACTAGGATTCAAATCAATAGGCCTGGGCCAAGGTAAATGGTTCAGGGTCTTTGCAGAGGAGCACACAGTTCAGAGTAGTTTGCGGTTAAGTCTTTGCCAAGAGTTCAAAACGAAGTTGGTCAGAGGAAAAGTTATTCAAAAGAGTAGAGAAGGACAAGCCTTCGGAGAGGCAAATGATTTAAAACACTTTCACTGTGGTCGGTCGGAACGAACTACCAGATTTGAACAGTACCTTAAAAGCAGAAGAATGGTGTAGCTGAGGCGGTAGATCCTGGCAGTTCCTACAGGCTCATGGTTCCTGAAGCGACTGTCGTACTGACAAGAAGGAGGAAGACTGGAGGGTCCAGCACTGCCCAGGGAAGAAGCCAGCAGCAGAGCAAAATGTTGAATAAAAGGTGCGCTCCATAAAACCCAAACAGGTTACTCTCCACCTGGCTATCCGGTTCACTGCAGTGATGCACAGCAATTTCGACCAGGGAGAGGACCAGTGTCTGGCATTTGGTGAGTTGGTTGGTCCCACCAGGCTCAAGGGAAGAAGATTCCTTTCAGATCTCCTCTATCGTCGAAGTTTCAGGCAATTCGGACCTGCAGCAGGGCTTCACTGGGATGTCCAGTAGTTGCAGCAGTCATCTTCCTTCAGCTTCTCCTCGGCTCTCTCGATCCAGTGGTGACGCGGCCTTCCAAGACCCAGTAACCTGCTTTTTATACAGTTTTCCCCCATTCACACAGTCTGGCGGTCAATCACACAGCAGGGTGGCTGTCTTGGCAGGACAGTCACCTAGCCAATCAAACTAGAGTGCGACTTGGGTCTCCAAGGAGAACCTGTGCGGGGGCTCAAACCCCTCCCTCACATCCTGTCCACCCAGACACTCAGGCGCCCAAGGAGGTCTTCTGTGCAGAAGCCTGCCAAAGGACGGCGAACAAAGGAACCCAACCTGGTTTGGCGCGTAGAGTAAAACACGAGAAAGACCTTTCTACTAAGAAATGACGAATAAACCCAACCGTAACCAAATAAAAATAAAAGGGGTCCAGCGGGTTACAGTTCGAGGCTACCACCATAGCCTCTAATATTATCGAGGCTATTTTCATAGCTCATGGTAGAATACAAATGGTAGATAACACTGCCACCAGCCAAATCGTAGAGAAAGGGGAATGAAAAAATGTTCTATGAGCAACAGAAAAAAAGGCATAACTATTAACCCTTCCGGTACTCTATTGGAAGATAGGTTGTACTGGGTCTGTGAATTTAAAATGACTAGTAAAGTCAATGGCAACTGTACATGTTCTGGGAGACAGTAGTCAGTCCCAGAAAATGGGGTTTAAAGAGGGAAGTCTGAAAAAGACAACCCTGTGTCACTGCACTTAAGGTGCTGTGTGACACACAGTAAAAAGATGATGCCTATGGAGTGTGTGAGACGCCATAGTCCATGAGTGTTAGGACAGTTTTTCTGAAGTCCAATTAAGGGCCTAGCAAAACCATTCGACTGAGGCGGTACAAGACTCCACTCTTAGTATAAGGCTGTACCACCTGAGTTCGGGGTAGCGTAGACAGAGCAGCCAGGCGTATCTTAGGAGGGAGAGAGGGGAGTAGACTCAGTACAAGTGACAATTGTAATACAAATGATCCAAAGAAACACTGAAACACTAGGTATTGTAAAAATAAAGGATTTATTTAAATACAGGTCGGCCCAGATAAATCTAGGGGTTAAGTAAGTACTAACACATTATATGAAATCACAATATAAAACACAACACTATACTTGAAAGTACCCAGACTAAGGAACAGGAGAAGCTAATCCTCACCTGGATGGATCTCTTGTTTCAAGTCGGTTAAACTGTTTGATGAGTCAACTAGCAATCTTTTTGTGACCCTTTCTGTGATACCTTTTCTTAAATTAGTTATAATTTGCAAACTATATGACCTACAAGTAGTGTTGGGCACTTTACTCTTGTCTAAGGTATAGGGGATCTGATTAAACAGTCCCTCAGAAGTTGTGACAACCTCTGAACCTACCATAGGCCTTTTAAAAGGGTTCTTATAAAGAAATCCCTTAGACCTAGAGGGGTCTCATGATTCCTCACCACCTCTCTCATATGAGCAGGTTGGGTCTCAGGTATCCTAGTTGGAGGGTTTGTGGCAAAGCATTGTACATCCTTCCACTTCCTCTTAGATCTGTTTTTACCTTGGTTAGGGTTTTCCCTTCTAACACTAGGATTTATAAGGGGGTCTTCAGCAGAAGAGCCCATAATGTCAAGGGGTTTATCCTTAGACATATCTTTTCTGGATTTCCACCAGCTTTGAGGTTTACCAGTCCTCAAAGGCCTAGTTAGGTTTCCAACTTGTCTATCCACCCCTTCCTCAGAAGTAGTGTGGGTCAAATACATTAGAATTGGAACTGAAATGGTAGAACATGGTTTGGGCTTCCATTTCCCTAATATTCTAGATTTTGATTTGCCTTTGTTAGGACTTTGTTAGGACTTTCAGTAGGATTCGCTATAGAGGATCCTACAGGTTTAGAGTGGTCTCGTGAAACAGAGACCCTAGCCTTGTCAGAACACCTATCCATCTCTCCAGTAGGAGTAGTTGGAGTCACAGGCGTTTTATCAGAAGGCCTAGTAAGAAAGCTATTCTTAGGTTTCTTATAACTCTTTTTGGTTTTCACTTTTTCAGGCCTAGAACTTACATTCTGGGCACTCTGAACTAAAGGAGACAACTCAATTCCTACCTTGGGGTCAAGGAAACTCCTTGCCCTCTTAGGGTTGTTAAAAACACCTAAGCTTTCAGAATCACCTCCACTGTAAGTGGGTTTTCAGGTGTATCCAGGTTTAGAGTTTTAGGAACCACTTCCACTGTAAGTGGGTTTTCCAATGGTTCAGTCACTACAGGTTTAACGGAAGGGGCCTTTATTCTAAAGGACATACACCACACAGGGTGTGTCACATGAACACCAAGGTTCTTGTCAGGTTCAACAAATTTTTTACACAGTGTTATAGAATGGACAGGAATATATAAGTTTCTATCCACAGGGTGAACAACTTCCACTCTATGTGGGTTTGCAAGAGGTTCTTTCAACTCAGTGTTACCTGAAGGTGGTGTCACATCAGTGACCTGGTTAATGGTATTACACCATATTGGTACTAGGACAGAAGTTTTAAAGTTTCTGGGAACTAGTTGAACCACTTCCACTACATGTGGTTTTTCAAGAGGCTCTATCACCTTAGCAGCAGCTAAAGGTGGGGAAACAGGAGTGAGCTCTAGCTTTGTGGGCCTAGGGGCTTTGTCCCTAGTTGAAGTTATGGGTGCTACACCCAAGTGCCCTTCAGAGTGGCAGTTAATGCCTTTTATCCCTAAAGAGGGGTCTCCTAAGGGGACCTCTCTTACTTCAAGGTTATGAGCCTCAGCCTTTTTACAAGGGGGCTCAGCTGAGTCTAAGACCACAGCTGTTCTGCTATACTCAGTATTGACAGATGTCTTAAGGGATGAGGGACAGCACTTTTTGACCTACAGCTATTCTCAGAGTCCCTTAAGGAGAGTAGATATGTAGAAGCGTTTTTCTTCTATCTATCTATGAGAGCTGTTTTAAATACAGGTAGGCACAGATAAATCTAGGGGTTAAGTAAGTACTAACACATTATATGAAATCACAATATAAAACACAACACTATACTTGAAAGTACATAGACCAAAGTATAGACCTTATTTGAAACACCTAACAGTAGTTCCAGGGAAGTCAAAACCTTGTTATACACATTTAGTATGGTTCAAGCCTATTCTTTGGGAGTACAAGACCAATGGTTACTTTTAGATTACTTTTGGTAATACAAGGACAGTAGGCCCTTCCAGTTGTACAGTGAGTCTTGGAACAAATCACACAAACAGTCAACTGGACAATATACTTTTTGGTGAATAGTGAAACACTTATTCTAGGTGTAGTAAAAACCTATAACTACTTTTGTCATAATACACAGTTATACCAGGTGAGTAAAACCTAAGGATGTAATATACAATTACAGATGTTTTGGAAATGAGGGAACCCCAGATTGAGGTAAGCAATAACTCTGGTAACTTATTTCGGATGGCACACAGCTAACACAAGGTAAGTAAAACCCACTTTCTTTAACTTCACAATGAAGAGGAAAGTAAAACCCAAAGTCACACTTTACTGAATCATTATTCTAGGTAGGCAACAACCTAATGTAGACTTATTAAGGACAGGCTAGCAGCAAGTCAGGGGAAGCAAGACCCAGTTGGAGGACACTCATACAGTTATCCTAACAGGACTAACCTGGTGATACCAACAGTTGGAGGACACTCATACAATTGCCCTACAGGAATAATATGGTGAAATCAACACATTACTTTTGTAAAGAGGCACAACCTAATCACAGGAGAGTAAAATACCTTCATATCTACTTTCTTTCAGACTGGCAAAAACAGTGGCTAAGGAAGAAAAGATGTTAGCCATACTTTTAAGAATAGTGCATCACATATTCAAGATCAGTAAGAACCTTTGTAACTGTTCACTCTGAGAATTACAGTTACCCACCAACTCTTTACAAGTAAGTAAAACACTTGATTTCTTTTCTAGGCAAAAGTCCCAATCCCTTCAAAGTCTTTGCCTTAGAGTATGAGTGTTCTCAGTGGCACAAGGGGGGTCTCTAGGACTAGTGACCAACAGGCAGTGTTAGAATAAGTTCTTTAGTAGCAAAAGTCAGAGTTCCTTAGGAAAACTGGGCAAACAGGTGAGTACTTTACTTCTAGGGTTAGAAGAGGGTCCAAGGGCTTCAAAGAAGACACCCCAGCAGGATTCTAGCAGTGGGTCTAGGTGCACTGGATGAGGGACCTCCCAATCACAGAAGACACCCCAAAGCTACACAGAAATCCCAACAGGCTTAAGGTAAGCCAACACAGTACCTCAGCAATGAAGAAGAGATTGCAGCAGGAGAACTTCAGGGACTGCAGCCAAATACCCGGTCAGTGGATTCCTTGTCCTGGAGACTGAACACAAGACCTCAGAAGGGACTTTGCAGCAGGGATCGATGAAGAAGGCTCTAGGCAATATTTCTCTCATGGCTGAATGCGGTTCTGCGGGTTTGGCGCCTTTTCAAGGGGCACAGAATAAGACAGAAAATTGTGGTTGAATTCTCGTCGTTACAAAGGTCCAGCACTCTTGTGAGGGGACTTTTTGGACTTGATTCGTGTCTCTGGAGATACACCAGGAAGCCCACGAAGTTTCAGCAAGATTCGGAATTTGGAAGACCATGCAACGCACAGTGGCTGGAGGTCCCAGGGTATTGGGGTAGTGCAAGAACGCAAGGTTGCGGCAATCCATGGGGTGGCTCAAAACTCAGGTCTTCTTGAGTCTAGTGGGTCCCACCAGGCTCTGGGTTTGGGTCATCATTTTCGTAGACCCCAGGTTGATCGGAAGGAAGGGCTGCAGCAGGCTCTGGTTACACAGCAGGCTCTCCGGTAGCTGGAAATCATTCCCACCGCTTTTCCTTTGTCTTCCTCTTTGGTTTTCTGTTCCAGTGGTCGACATGACTTCAGCTTCCAGGTTTCCAGTATTTATCAGGAACTACAACACAACCTCTGCATTCTCTCTCCGCATTTTACAAGAAAGGGGTGTCTGGCTGTCCAATCAGGACAGCCAGCCCCCCACTGGGATTTGGACCAGTTGAAAGAAGGCATGAGACAAAGGAGGGGAAGTTTTGGACTCCTCCCCCACTTTCTGTGCTTACAGACTGACTGGAGCCTGGGTGGGGTGTCCAGGGGACTCCCGCCAGAGACAAAACTCTAACAAAGGAATTTCCCAACCTGGATGTCAGGGGAAGGAACAAGAAACGACAAGAAACACTAAAATGGCAGAAAAAGAAGACAGGGGACATTTTGGTAAAATGAGCACCCTTAGGTGCCTTTACTGCAGCTGTGATTACAGCCCGCGGTAAAGGTGCACCAAATTAGTAAAAGGTATCACTGCCACCAGCCATTAAAGGTAAGCTTGTCACTGTAACAGAATTGTTACAGTTTTAAGGTGAAAGGGAATATATTGTATCTCCCCAGCACTCCACATAAGGTGGGGTGTGCTGGTTTCACAGAATAAAATGTAAAAGGGATCCAAAGATCCTTTCTACCCTTGGGAACTGTAGTTCACTCAAGGTTAGCACAGGAAAGTTAAATGGGTAGCCCCTAGGGCAACCCAGCAACAACAGGCACTTATTGCCAATAAGTTGTTAGACATGATAACTTTAAAAAGACAGACACTAAGGAGAGTCTTAAAAATGACACCAATAAAAAGAGTTAAATATTAGGTGAGCGTGGAAAAAGTTTCCCACTCACTGAGGTATTAATGAAAAATATACCCCTAGAAAAGCAAAAAGTTCTGGAGTTGAACCAGGAAAGGACGATTTAACAGCTCTGTGGAAATCTTACCTAACAACGAGCAACACACAGCAAAAACAATTGTAAGAGTGGGAAAAAAAGGCTCGCACTCTTACCAGGTGAAGGAAAAAGAAAATCTTAGAAATCCAGCAAAGCTGCTGAGGGACTCAGTAGGTGTGGGAAATTAGCCATTCTGGAGAATTCTCCCTAACACTCGCCCCTCCCCCCAAGACTAAGGGACAGGATGATTTAATCCACTCCTGGATGAATCTCTTCACTCTAGTCGGTTACAAACATCCTAGAGAGACCATCAGCATTTTGGTGGTGACATCCTGACCTGTGCTCAATGGTGAAATCAAACCCTTGAAGGCAGATTGACCATCTTAGTAGTTTTGGGTTTTCTTTCCCCTTTCATGTCCATTAACCATCTCAAGGGTTGGTGGTCTGTCTGAATCACAAAAGTAGATCCATACGTAACAAAAGTATGGTCTAAATGTCTTCAGAGACCACACAATAGCAAAGCATTTGGACTCTATGGATGCCCACCTTGTTTCTGGTTCCTTCAGCTTCCTGCTGATGAAGCAAATGGGGTGCTCCCTACTTCTCTCATCCAGTTGACTAAGGACTGCACCTATACCTGTATTGGAGGCATCTGTCTGCACAATGATGGGTTGGTGATAATCAGGAGCTCTTAGGACTGAAGCTTGACAAAGGGCTTTCTTCAGGTTTTCAAAGGCTTGTGTGCACTCCTCATTCCATCTAAACTTTTTAGGGAATTTTGGAGAGGAGACTACATACAAAGGAGAAGCTATGGTCCCATATTTCTTTATGAAATTCCTGTAGTACCCAGTAAGACCCAGGAAGGCTCTCACCTGGGTTTGAGTAGTAGGGGTGGCCCAGTTTATTACAGCTTGTACTTTGCTAGGCAATGGCCTTATTTCTCCTCATCCTACCGCATGACCAAGGTAGACCACTTTCCTCTGACCAATTTGACATTTGCTTGCCTTTATGGTCAGATGGGCCTGCTCAAGAGCCTGCAATACATATCCTAAGTGATCAACATGTTCTTTCCAAGTAGGGCTGAACACTGCAATGTCATCTAAGTATGCCATGCATAAGTCCTCCATCACATTCAGAACTTGATTGACCATCCTTTGGAATGTATCAGAGGCATTCTTTAATCCAAAAGCCATAACCTTAAACTGGTAGAGGCCGGCTGGGGTTGAAAATGCAGTTTTCTCCTTGGCATGGCCTGTCACTGCGATTTGCCAATAGCCTGATGTCAGATCAAATGTACTCAGATACTTGTCTGCACCAAGTGTATCCACCATTTCATCTGTTCTTGGTAAAGGTTGGGCATCAGTCTTTGTGACTACATTAGAGCTCTATAGTCCACACAGAATATCAACTCCTTGGATCCTGCCTTTGGTACTAGAACAACTGGACTAGACCATGGACTTGTAGATGGCTCTATAACCCTGAGATCAAGCATCTTGTTGACCTCTTCCTTTATGTGGGTTCTTACATGGTCTGACATTCTGTAACCTCTGCTTTTCACAGGTAAACAGTCAACAGTTAGAATTGCATGCTGGCCTCAAGGAGTCAAGCCTGGTGAAAGTGAAAACAGGGAGGCAAACCGATTTAACAGAAACTTGCACTCCTCCTGTTGTTCAGATGTCAGATTAGAAGAGAGGTTAACTCCTTCTATTTTCTCATCCAAAGGTTGTCTCCTGAGGAGGTCAGGTAGAGGTTCACTCTCCTCCTCCTCTTGAGCTGAAGCTAGAAGCAAAGCTCCCACTTCTGGTCTCGAGACATATGCCTTCAAACGGTTGGTGTGAAAGACTCTGGGAGCCTCCTTAGGTCTGTTTAAGTCCACCAGATAGTTCACCTCTCCAGGTTTTCCCACAACCTTGACAGGTCCTATCCACTTGTCCTGCAAGGCCCTCTGCCTTGTTGGCACCATAACTAGTACAAGCTGGTCTTGAGCGAACTCAACCATGTTGACCTTCTGGTCATGCCAATGTTTAACCAGATCCTGACCTGCTTTCAAGTTATCACTAGCTTCTGCCATCATGTGTGACATTCTCCTCCGGAGACCTATCACATAGTCAGTCACTCTGACTGGCTTGGGGGAAGGAGTACTCTCCAACTCCTCCTTAATCAGTGCCAAAGGACCACTGGCTGGATGGCCATAAAGAAGTTCAAAGGGACTATATCCAACTCCCTCCTGAGGGACTTCTCTATAAGCAACGAGAAGGCATGGCAGTAGAAGGTCCCACTTCCTTTTAAGGGGTTCTTCTATAGCACCTATCATGCTCTTCATAGTATGATTAAACCTATCTACCAGTCCATTTGTCTGTGCATGGTAGGCTGTAGAGAACTTGCAAGTGACACCACAGTTTTTCCACATGGCTTGCACGTAGTGGGACCTAAAATTGGATCCACAGTCGGATATTGCTTCCTTAGGAAACCCTACTCTGGTAAAAATACCAAGTAGAGCCTGAGCTGTAATAGTTCTCATAGGTATCACCTGTGGATATCTAGTAGCATGGTCTACTACAACCAGTATATACCTGTTTCCTGAAGATGTGGAGGGGTCAAGGAGACCAACCATGTCGATGCCCACCCTCTCAAAAGGAACTCCCACCACTGGGAGAGGCACCAGGGGTGCCACATGATTGACTCCGCTCTTGCCAGAAGTTGGGCAAGAGTGACAGCTCCTACAGAGTTTGTCAGCTTCTGGACCCATCTTAGGCCAGTAGAAGTATAAAGAGAGCTTTTCCTTTGTCTTTTTGAATATCAAATGACCAACCAAAGGTATATCATGGACCAACTGTCGGAACTGGAGTCTGTTTTCTAGGGGCACTACAAGTCTTCTGCATTCCCCAGGGATAGAGTCTGTCAGTTCACTGTAGAAGAGGCCATCTTCCCAGTGCAACCTATTCTTCCCAGCCTCTTGCCCATCAAGCTGAGAAACTGCCTTTTGTGGAATACCTTCAAGAGTAGGACACTCTCTTTGTCCTCTGCTGAAGTCTGCCCTGTTGGGTCCACCTTCTGCCAGTAAAGACTGCAGCTCAGGATGGTCAACAGGATCCAGATCTCCAACTAGAATAATGTCTTCTTCCAGCTCTGATTCTTCAGAGACTGGATTAATCACCCAGGGTTGTACCTCACACTCAGCCTCAGCTGGTGGAGGAGTCACAGGTGTGACTTTGGGCAAGCTTGGGGATGTCCTTGCTGGTAGCACAGGGGTGCCATCTGCTTTCTTCTGGGAGGTCTTAGGTTTCCCCTGTGCCTCTTTCTTTCTTGAAATAGCAGTGAGAAAGTCCTGTGGACTGGGAGTGATAGTTTCCTCTATCAAGTCCCCTGGAGAGCCTCTCAAGGTCCTCTCCCTTGCATGCCCAGTGAGCTCCTTTGTCCTTATACTGGGAGGCCTGGGGGTACTAGACACAACTCCAAGTGTTTTAAGATCATTACCCAACAGGATGCTCTCAGGCACTTCACTCTGCACAATAACAGGTATCTTGACAGTCATGTCATTGCAACGGACGAGAGCTGGTAACTGGGGAAGCATTTGCACAGGGTCTCCAGCTAACTTGGTTAGGCATTTGGGTGCCTTAGCAACATCCTCTAGCTTGGAAAATGATTTATCAACCACAGTTAAGCTGGCTCCAGTGTCTCTCATGGCAGGAGTCTCCTGGCCATTCACAAGAACACTATATTTATAATACTCTTTAGTATTATCTGGGATGGAATTATAGACATCTAAATTCTGTTGTTCCCACAAATCCAGGGACACTAAAGAAACACTAGCTGAAACTCTCATGGGTTCATCAGCCAGTAGGTGAAAGTTTCCACCTGCAATAGGTACTTCTTCCTCTGGGAAGAAGGCTAAGGAGACAGCGTGGACCCCTGAAGGTTTACCCTTACATCTGGGATCACCTTTCACATGGACAGTTGACCCACAAACATAACATTTCCCAAATGTTTTGATGAATGGGGGCTTGTTCTGACCTCCTTCTGGTTTGGGTCCAGAAGGTGCACTAGCCTGATTTGGTTTCCTTTGTGGCTTACCCTTATTCTATGGCTTGGAGCCCTCTTTTGGGTTGGAGGTATTAGAATTATCTTTGTTATCTTTCGATGGCTGTTTTCCCTTATCCTTCTTCTGAGTTGCCCCAGAATCCTTGTGAGTAGCCCTGTTGGCAACCCACAAGTCAGCAGCCTTAGCTAACTTCTTTGGATCTATCTCCTTGGAATCAGCCAAGTGCTGTCTGAGCTCAGGGGAGCAGGCATCATAAATTGACTCCAACATAACAAGATTTCTCATACCTTCATAATAGTTAACTCTGTAACCCTTAGCCCAACCATCTAAGTTTTTCAAACATTCACATACCCAGTAGCCCAAGGGGTACCATCATGCTTTTTGAGGGGTATTCAGAAGTCTAGCAATTAAAGCTAGCTTCACACACCCATAATCCATCCTATCCACCTCCCCCAACTCCATCACAACATCAGATGCAACAGTGGGCACCCTAGAGAAGAGCCAAGGAACCAACTGATTCCCTGTAATATCTTGAATCCCATGGTTATACTCAAACATTGCCAACCAATCCAAAATATCAAGCTTAGCCTCATACATACCAACAATTTCTTTAGACATACAGGGTCTATTAGGACTGGAAGACATAGAAGACTCTGGGAGAGAAGCATTTTCAATAGACAACTTTTTCATTTCTAGTGCATGGTTCAACTCCATTTCTCTGAGCTTAAGTTCTTGATGCTTTAGTTCAGTTTGAGCATTAATATGTTTGAATTCCAATTCAAGCCTCGTCTTTTCTAGAGCAATGAATTCAGGACTGAGTGTAGGACCTGTAGGGCTCCCAGTGGACAAAGGTTGAGGTTTCTGAGCAGGTAGAGGAGCGGCAGGGCCCATACTTTGAGACTCTTCTGCCTCATCTAACTCATCAATAACATTATCATCTTTCAAAACATTTCTGTTCCGCTCACCTGGTTCCCACGGGGGCATCGACCGGAACTGGGCCGCTGTTGTTTCCACCAGCGTAACGTGTAGCGCCGAGATGACTGACTGGACTGGCCCGCTCAGCCTAGTTTGTCTGGCTCGCAGGAATATTCTTCTGCAAAGGAGAAGAGGAATTAACCACCCGTGGAATTGAGTGTCAACCCACCTTCCCCACTCCCGTTGTCTTCCCACAGATCACTCTTGATGTCCCCTCCTTTGTCTCACCTGATGGTTTGGAAGGATGAGCTCTCCATCCTGCGTCGACCGCAGGGGCGCGTTGATGACCAGTTACTTCACTGGCGTAGAGGAATTGGTGAGTTCCAGTATTGACTCTAAAGTCCAATTGTTCATAAGAGTTCAAATGTCTGATCTTCACTCTGTCCGATTCCTTGCAGGTTGCCGATTCATCCACTCGAAGATTCCAAATGGCAATTGGTAAGATTCAGGTAAGTCTATTGTGGTTTTCCCCTTAGGGGCCGGGGTACGGCGATGAAGCAGAGTTGACTGCGCCGACCCGAGATGAGGTGAGTACCCCCCGTGGTAAATCAGGTAAGTCCTTGGGGGTAGCTTGTATAGCCTTAGAGAGTCACCTTGCTGTCTTTGTCTCCTTAGGTGTCGGAGGGTGGCCGCGAGATGGAGAGAGCGTGATGGAATGCTGAAGTACCGCCAAGCAGGTGAGTTCAGCGCGGCGCCGTAGGAATGCAAAGCAATGCTTCAAAGACTTCTGTCTTTCAGCTCCGTGGCGAAATGGATCAGGATTCAGGTAAGGATTAAAGTTAAAACTCCTGTTCTAACCTTTATCCTTCTTTTCTTCTTGTTTCAGGAGTCCCAGGACTGAAGCGGGCGTGGCTGAAGACTGGAGCTGCTGAAAACACGGTGAGCGTTACGCTGCAGCAAGCAGAATAACGCGAAGCACGTGTGGCTGTCCGGGCGTGGTTTAAATAGCCTTGGAAGAAGATCCAGGTAAGTATTCTTCCACAGCCCCACCCAAGTAACAAAATAGTCCCTTCAGTAAAATAGTTCCTCCTAAGCCTCATTTGGCTTGAGTCTTCATGCAGCATGGTCTGCCTCAGGTGAGTATGCAGCATGGTCTGCTTCAGATAAGTTATCAATAATGAGCCTGGCGCCCATGGCACCAGGACTGACTTTATCTTTAAGAGCCTGGCGCCATAGGCGCCAGGACTGCACCCAAACAGCCCCTAACTGGGGCTTTTGGCCATGCTCCAAGTGGCATGATGCCTGCTTCCGGGGCTGCTGGGCCTGGTCTGGTCTTCCGGGGGCAGGCATCATGACAGCACTCCCCCTCAAGGCCCCTCCTAAAGTCGTTCTCCCCCTTGGCCGTGGTTTGTCTGGAAATTCCCGATGGAACCTCTTCACTAAACGAGGTGCATGCACGTGGTAACTAGGTTCCCAAGACCTTTCCTGCGGACCATAACCTTTCCAGTCAATTAGGTAAAAGAGTTTTGATCTCACTCTTTTTGAGTCCAAAATTTTCTTGACTTCGAACTCGGCTCCCCGTCTATGAGGATAGGTTCAGGTGGAGTGGTTAGCCTAGTTCCTGGTTGCACTGGCTTCAAAAGAGACACGTGGAAGACGGGATGGATTCGCATATGAGCAGGTAGGTCCAACTTGACGGCCACTGGGTTAATAATTGCCTTGACAGAAAAAGGCCCCAAATACCTGGGGTTAAAGGTCCGAGTCCCCTTGAGTGGTAAGTGCTTAGTGGATAACCATACTTGGTTCCCTATTTGATATTGAGGAGCTTCACTTCTGTGCTGATCCGCATCCTTTTTGTATTTTTCCTTAGCCTTTTGCAAATGGATGGTTGCTTCTTTAAAGGCTTGTGTAATAACAGCGTGGAGATGGTCCACTGCGGGCATCTCTAAATGCTGGGGTGAGTCCAAATCCGAGGTTCGAGGATGGTGCCCATAAATGGTAAAAAAAGGACTTTGTCCAGTTCCTGAGTGTACGGAATTATTGTACACATACTCTGCGATCCACAGAATGTCTTTCCAATTCCCCTCAGACTGATGTAGCATACAACGGAGGTACTGTTCAAGAGTCTGGTTGGTCCTCTCCGTTTGACCGTCGGTCTGAGGGTGGTGACTGGTCGAAAGCCTAACATCAATTTGTGCCAGTTGGCAGCATTTCCTCCAAAAATGTGAAATGAATTGACTGCCCCGATCTGAAATTAACACCGAAGGAAAGCCATGCAGGCTGACAACATTTTCAAGGAATTCCTTGGCCAGGACTGAAGCTGAAGGTATCCCTTTTAAAGGAATGAAGTGGGCCATTTTAGAAAAAAGATCTACAATAACTAGAATGGTATTGTAACCTTGGTATGGGGGTAAATCCGTGATAAAGTCTAATGACAAGGTATGCCAAGGGGTAGGTGGTATGTCTAATGGTTGCAATAATCCAGCAGGTTTTTTTCTTTTGCCCTTTATTTTGTGCGCAAATGCCACAAGACATGACAAATGACTTGACATCCTTTCGCCAGGTGGGCCACCAAAATTGCTTCCTAATTTTAGCTTCGGTTTTTGCAATACCCGGATGCCCTTCTATTAAGGTGTCATGGTAATGAGAAATGACAAGTTCCTGTAGTTCTTTTTGTGGTAAAAATAGCCGGCCTTGGTAATAAGGTAAATCATCGATGACAGAGTACTCTTGACCTTTCTTTGCCCAGTCCTGTAGGGCAACGGAATCAAAGAGTTGGTGGATCTTGTTTTGAATGTCCTCCAGTTTCTGTATGGATGTCAGGCCAAGGATTCTCTGTTCCGGAATTATGGGTACGGGTTCTAAAGTTATTTCTGCTTCTCCCATTCCAATCCGGGAGAAGGCGTCTGCTTTACCATTCTTACAACCTGGTCGATAGGTTATTACAAAATCAAACTCGGCGAAGAACAATGCCCAACGGAGTTGGCGCGAAGATTGGGCTTTGGCTGTCTTTAGGTATTGTAAGTTGCGGTGAACGGTGATGACCGTGATGGTATGTCTGGCACCCAGTAGATAGTGCCGCCAAGCCTTGAAGGCGGACTTGATGGCCAGCAGCTCCTTGTCGGTTATGGCATAGTTTAATTCGGGGGCTGAAAATTTTCTTGACCAAAACGCCACTGGGTGAAGCTGGTTAGTTTCGGGATCCTTTTGGGAAAGGACTGCTCCCATGGCTGAACTGGATGCATCTGTTTCCACTATGTAGGGAAGCTCGGGGCGCGGGTGTCTTAATATGGGAGCAGATGTGAATTTAGCTTTTAACTCTTGGAAGGCGTTCTCGGCTTCTTCTGTCCACACTAAGCGTTTTTTTTTTTTCGCAATAGCGTCGTAATGGGATGTACAATGTGCGAGAAGTCTGGGATAAACCTGCGGTAGAAATTGGCAAAGCCAAGCATGCTGTGAACCACTTTGATTGAACTTGGCGAAGGCCAATTAAGAATGGCATCCACTTTTCGTGTATCCATCCGGATTCCTCTCGTGGTCAGAATAAATCCAAGGAATTCCACTTCCGTATTGTGGAAGATGCACTTTTCCAGTTTAGCATATAATTTATGCTGGCGTAACTTCTCTAGGACTGCTCGGACGTGTTTTACATGCTCAGATTCTGATAAAGAGTATACTAAGATGTCGTCGATGTAAACGACCACACAAACATCGATAAGCTCTCGGAGCACATCGTTCATGAAGAACTGGAAGGCTGCTGGTGCATTGCATAGTCCGAAGGGCATCACCTGGTACTCAAATAGTCCGTACTTGGTGCGAAAAGCAGTCTTCCATTCGTCACCCTCTTTGACACGTACCGGTTGATATGCCCACCGAAGGTCTAGTTTTGTGTATATACAAGCGTCCTTCACCTGGTCTAGTAGTTCTGGGATCAAAGGCAGTGGGTATCGATTCTTGATGGTTATCTGATTCAGTGCGCGGTAGTCTATACATGTTCTAAGGTCGCCTTAATTTTTGGGTACGAAGAACAAAGCTGAAGATGCAGGGGACTTGGACGGGCGAATAAAGCCATTAGCAAGGTACTGGTCTAGGTACTGGCGCAAATGGAGATTTTCGGGTTCCGTAAGGGCATAGATTCTGCTGCAAGGTGGTTGTGCTCCAGGTACAAGATCTATTTGACAATCATACGATCTGTGAGGTGGTAAGGTGTTTGCCTGTTCCTTTTGGAAGACATCCTGAAAGTCTTGGTATTCAACAGGTAATTGTATGGCTACTGGAATTACTGGGGCCAGGACTGAGTTTTGAGTTTTCCTTGGGTAGCAGGTGTGAGCACATTCTGGGAAGGTTAGTCTCTTCTCTCGCCAATCAATACAGGGATTATGTTTTTCCAACCAAGGTATCCCCAGTATCAGCTGAAACTGTGGGGCCTTGATTAAGTCAAACACCATAGCCTCTCGATGCCCATCTTGACTCAGCAATGTCATCTCTGCAGTGGAATGAGTTACTGGTCCAGAGGCAATTTCCGTTCCATCTACAGTGGTGACAACATTGGCCGTGGTCTTGCGGGTGAGAGATAGATTCATCCTGGTAGCCAATTCCCAGTCCAAGTAATTTCCTATGGCTCCACTGTCTACGTACGCCTTTACCGCGTGCATGCGTGATGGCTGCTCTGGATCTACAAGGACCATGGGTATGGTGAAATGCGAGGTCAGAGTGTCCTTCTTTAAGCTCGGCAAGCGGACCTCTACGCTTGCCGGGCGTGGTCGTTTCCCGAGTCAGATTTCACATGGTTTTCGTCTGCTGCTCCTATAACTTTCTTGGGTGGTTTTACAGGGCAGTTCCGAAGAAAATGACCAGTAGTTCCGCAATATAAACATAATTGCAGTTGCCGTCTTCTATCTCTTTCCTTCTGGGTTAAGGGTCCTTTAACCCCCCAGATTTGCATAGGTTCTGAGACATCTACCCCCTTGGAGCTTACGTGGGTTTTAACTAACACCCTGTTCTCAAACTTGGTTCGGTCAGCCTTCCTGGTTTGAAGTCTGTGATCGAGCTGGACCACTAGATCTATATATTCAGCACAGTCTTGAGGCAGGTTCACGATTTGTGCCAAAACATCTTTGAGTTCTCCCCGAAGTCCTCGATGGAATAATGTGATTCGCTTGGCTTCAGGCCATTCAGTTTCCCCTACTAATCTATTGAAAGTTGCAATGTAAGATAAAAGATCCTGGTTACCTTGACGTAGGGATAAAAGTTCGTTGTCCAAAGCCTGTCCTTGGGAGTGTCGGCGAATAGTCTTTCCATGCTTGTTCGAAAACCCTGGAAATCTCGAAGAATCGGGTCATCCTGGTTAACTAGTGGAATGGACCAATCCGCCGACAGCCGCTGAGATATGACAGTACAAAGGCTACCTTGGCCTGATCGTTTGGGAAAGCTCCAGGTCTACATAAAAAGTGCAAGCGGCATTGATACATGAATGTTGCAAACCCTTTTGGGTCTCCGGCAAAGCGTTCAGGTGGAGCCAAAGGAACGGCTCCAGGTAAATTTATCTGCACCGGGTTACTCGATGGTACAGGAGCTGGACTTGCCCCAAGTCCTGGTAGAGGGGTTTGTCCAGCCTGGCTCTGTAATAGTTGTCTGGCCAACTCATCAGTTCGTTCTTTTGACACTATCAGTTCCCTCCTGAGGGAATTGGTTTCTTGGCGGGCGGAATGCACTTCGGCCCTTAATTCCCCTAATAATTGGGCCAACTGATCAGTTTCCGAAGTCTCCATGACGCCCAGGTGGGTATTTGTGGGTAGGCTTTGCGTTCTGTTACGCTCACCTGGTTCCCACGTGGGCGTCAACCGGAACTGGGCCGCTGTTGTTTCCACCAGCGTGACGTGTAGCGCCAAGATGACTGACTGGACTGGCCCTCTCAGCCTAGTTTGTCTGGCTCGCAGGAATATTCTTCTGCAAAGGAGAAGAGGAATTAACCACCCGTGGAATTGAGTGTCAACCCACCTTCCCCACTCCCGTTGTCTTCCCACAGATCACTCTTGATGGCCCCTCCTTAGTCTCACCTGATGGTTTGGAAGGATGAGCTCTCCATCCTGCGTCGACCGCAGGGGCGCGTTGATGACCAGTTACTTCACTGGCGTAGAGGAATTGGTGAGTTCCAGTATTGACTCTAAAGTCCAATTGTTCATAAGAGTTCAAATGTCTGATCTTCACTCTGTCCGATTCCTTGCAGGTTGCCGATTAATCCACTCGAAGATTCCAAATGGCAATTGGTAAGATTCAAGTAAGACTATTGTGGTTTTCCCCTTAGGGGCCGGGGTACGGCGATGAAGCAGAGTTGACTGCGCCGACCCGAGATGAGGTGAGTACCCCCCGTGGTAAATCAGGTAAGTCCTTGGGGGTAGCTTGTATAGCCTTAGAGAGTCCCCTTGCTCACCTTGCTGTCTTTGTCTCCTTAGGTGTCGGAGGGCGGCCGCGAGATGGAGAGAGCGTGATGGAATGCTGAAGTACCGCCAAGCAGGTGAGTTCAGCGCGGCGCTGTAGGAATGCGAAGCGATGCTTCAAAGACTTCTGTCTTTCAGCTCCGTGGCGAAATGGATCAGGATTCAGGTAAGGATTAAAGTTAAAACTCCTGTTCTAACCTTTATCCTTCTTTTCTTCTTGTTCAGGAGTCCCAGGACTGAAGCGGGCGTGGCTGAAGACTGGAGCTGCTGAAAACACGGTGAGCGTTACGCTGCAGCAAGCAGAATAACGCGAAGCACGTGTGGCTGTCCGGGCGTGGTTTAAATAGCCTTGGAAGAAGATCCAGGTAAGTATTCTTCTACAGCCCCACCCAAGTAACAAAATAGTCCCTTCAGTAAAATAGTTCCTCCTAAGCCTCATTTGGCTTGAGTCTTCATGCAGCATGGTCTGCCTCAGGTGAGTATGCAGCATGGTCTGCTTCAGGTAAGTTATCAATAATGAGCCTGGCGCCCATGGCGCCAGGACTGACTTTATCTTTATGAGCCTGGCGCCATAGGCGCCAGGACTGCACCCAAACAGCCCCTAACTGGGGCTTTTGGCCATGCTCCAAGTGGCATGATGCCTGCTTCCGGGGCTGCTGGGCCTGGTCTGGTCTTCCGGGGGCAGGCATCATGACAATTTATCGCATTCGCTGGTGGGGCAGGCATTTCAGACCCGCTCCCCAGACTTTGTTTCTCCAACAACCTTTCAATGAATTCTGACTTTTTGCCTTTAACAGAGAGATTCCTTTCTCTACACAGATTTTTCAAATAATCAACATTGTAACTAAGGAGTGTCTCCTGACTGTAGATTTCCATATCAGACATGATTAAAATTGCTTTTAGTGGTGTTTAGCCTTGTGGTCAGTTGGGCCAAGGTAATAGCAGCACTCTAAGTGTAATCACTATACGTTTCCTCACCACTGTACACCTGTGTTAGGCAGAATCATATGTAGTACCCTTTGGGAACACCACACACAATTAAGACTACAAGTGCAAGTACAATTTCACTGTTGGTACAAGCCTGTACTACACAGTAAAGTGGTAGCGATGGCTGAGAAGCCAGACTTATCTCAAGAGTAAAGTGAGCAGTATCAGAAGTTACACAAAGGACAGCAATTACTATGGTTCAAATAAACACTGATTCAAGGTTTCTGAGTAAAAGAATATACATTTATTTACACCATCAGTTATAAAAACAGTTCACTATTATAAAGCAGCAGAAAATCACAATCTTAATACAATACACAACACCCAATCAATTCTGGACAAGTTAAGCTCAAGAAGAAGTGTGAGCAAAATGGCACTCCAGTAATTTGAAAGGGGAGGAAAGACAAGATTATTCAAAAATCAACAACACCAACAAGTGATAGGCAGGGCAATCTAGAAAAGGCTTACTGCAACTAGGATTCAAATTTCATAGACCTGGGCCAAGGTTAATGGTTCAGAGTCTTTTCCGAGAGTTCAAAACGAAGTTGGTCGGAGGAAAAGTTATTCAAAAGAGTAGAGAAGGACAAGCCTTTGGAAAGGTGAAAGATTTAAAACACTTTCACTGCGGTCGGACGGAATGAGCGACCAGATTTGAACAGTACCTTAAAAGCAGAAGAATGCTGTAGCTGAGGCGGTAGTTCCTGGCAGTTCCTGCAGGCTCACGGTTCCTGAAGCGACTGCCATACTGACAAGAAGGAGGAAGACTGGAGGGTCCTGCACTGCCGAGGGAAGAAGCCAGCAGCGGAGCAAAACGTTGAATAAAAGGTGCGCTCCTTAAAACCCAAACAGGTTACTCTCCACCTGGCTATCCGGTTCACTGCAGCGATGCACAGCAAATTCGACCAGGAGGAGGACCGGTGTCTGGAGTTTGGCAGCTGATTCCTTTCATATCTCTTCTTTCGTCAAAGTTTCTGGCAATTCGGCCTGCAGAGGGGCTTCACTGGGATGTCCAGTAGTTGCAGCAGTCGTCTTCCTTCAGCTTCTCCTTGGTTCTCTCGATCCAGTGGCGACTCTGCCTTCCAAGTCCCAGAGAGCTGCTTTTTCAGCCTGGCTGTCAATCACATAGCAGGGTGGCTGTCCTGGCAGGACAGTCACATAGCCAATCAAACTAGAGTGCGACTTGGGTCTCCAAGGAGACCCTGTGCAGGGGGCGTCAAACCCCTCCCTCACATCCTGTCCACCCAGACACTCAGGTGCCGAAGGAGGGCTTCTGTGCAGAAGCCCATCAAAGGACGACGAACAAAGGAACCAAACCTGGTTTGGCATGCCGAGTAAAACATGAGAAAGACCTTTCTACTAAGAAATGGTGAATAAACCCAACCAGAACCAAATAAAAATAAAAGGGGTCCAGCGGGTTACAGTTTGAGGCTACCACTATAGCCTCAACCCTTACCGAGGCTATTTTCATAGCTCGCTTTCGAATAAAAATGGCAGATACCACTGCCACCACCCAAATCGTAGAGAAAGGGGAATGAAATAATGTTCCATGAGATACATATGAAAAGGGATAACTATTAACCCTTGCAGTACTCTATTGAAGATAGGTTGTACTGGGTCTGTTAATTTAAAATGACTAGTAAAGTCAATGGCAACTGTACATGTTCTGGGAGACAGTAGTCAGTCCCAGAAAATGGAGTTTAAAGTGGGAAGTCTGAAAAAGACAACCCTGTGGCACTGCACTAAAGGTGCTGTGTGACACACAGTAAAAAGATGATGCCTATGGAGTGTGTGAGACTCCATGGTCCATGAGCAAAAATGTACAACACACAGTAAAAACACATGTAAGAGTGGGAAAAAAAGGCTCACACTCTTACGAGGTGAAAAAATAAATCCTAGAAATCCAGCAAAGCTGCTGAGGGATTCAGTAGGTAAGGGAAATTAGCCATTCTGGAGAATTATCCCTAACACTGAGGCCTCCTTATTGCCCTGGATATGTGCACCATGAGTTGAGACCAAGTCATAAAGAAAGTACTTTAAGAACTTTAACGTCTCTATATATAGCACCTTTTCAATTTTCGTAATTTGACTGTCAGTGAACAAAACTGCCTGGCTTTGATATGTCAATGTACAAAAACAAGTGGCCCGGATATGTGATGTCAGCAGTGATGTCATCAATCACATTTGCGGTGTCATCTTTGATGCCCTGGGTGTTAGTTTTAGCAGTGCACGGTGGTGGCGAGAGTCATGGTTACTTAGCTTACCATAACTGGTGAATTTCCAGGGGTTTTCGGTTTTACTTGTAACAATTAACAAAGATTTTTTACTGATTTTCAAAGGTTTTTATTAGTGCAAATTAACCATAATATCCCTTTAACAATGTTTTATCCCTGAATTTAATAGTTTTTTTTATTAGTGCAACTTAATCATGACCTCCTTTTAGCAAAGTTTTTTCTTTGAATTTCATAGGTTTTTATGAATGAAAATGTTTCATCATGTTACATCACTGTATGTAAGTTATTAATACTTCCTATCATAACATATCTCAAAGAACTGTTAACCTCCTTTAAGAAACATATTTTTTGCAACGCATACAGGGATGCAAAATTACAGGGAAGTCATGGTTCAATTGCCTCGGAAATGAGGGTCAACCATGACCCCAACCCTACCAAAAGACCCCCATTATCCACTTCACCTACCCTACATCCTAGTTCAGTGTCCATTATACTCTCATAATGTGACCAATGGCCAGTATCCATAATCCATGGGGCATGGGGTTCGGCCATGCTGCATTCCCCAATAGGAAAATCAGAGTCGACATTTGCCAAGGCAGCAAAGTTATATCACTATTTTTTGTACTTACTTTTTGACACTTTCAAAAAAGTAAAACACAGGAAAGATTTGACAAAGCATGCTTTCAGATCTGTTGATCCTTGTGCAGGTTTTCTGCAAACTCGTCCAGTACTTTGGGCTGCAGCCGCAAGCATAATATTTTTTGCCATTTGAACCTAGGGCTTTGACCATGCACCATGCCCCAAAAAGTAAATCAGAGTAGGCATTCGTTCTTGCCGAGGGCCAGGTCCACTGTCCATTCACCAAAGTAATATCACTAATTTGTGTTCTTAAATTTTGACACTTTGGAAAAATAAAACACAGGACAGATTTTCAAAAGCATGCTTTTGGGTCTTTGCTGATGATCCTCGTACAGGTTTGTTGAAATCCAGTCCAGCGCTTCAGGCTGTAGCTGCAAGTAGAATATTTTTCCTCATACAAACCTAGGGCTTTGGCCATGGCGCATGTCCCAGTAAGCAAAACAGAGTACACGTTGCTCAAGGCCAGGCCCGTTGCCCAGACACCAAAGTTATATCACAATTTGTTGTACTTACATGTTGACACTTTAGAAACAATAAAACACATGGCAGATTTGCAAAACCCAGACAATCTACCAGTCAACAAAAGTATATCACTATTTTTTGTACCAACATTATGCCACTTTTCAAAAATAAAACCGGACACATTTGCAAAATCATGCTTTCGGGTCCATGCCTATGCTCCTTGTATGAGTTTGCTGCAAATCCATCCATTTTTTATTTTTTTTAAGTGTCAAAATATGAGTAGAGCAATGTGTCATATAACTTAGCCCCACTTGACAAAATCCATTCAGACTTTGCACAAATAAAGATGGTCTATAATCTTTCTGATAACTTTTGTGCTGATTTGTGTTACAGCAACAAAGTTATAAGCTATCTAAAAATGTTGAGACCACCCTCTAACTTTGCCCCCTCTTGACAAAATCCCACCAAACTGTGCAAAACCATTCAAACCTGGGTCTAATATCTGTTTGCAAACCTTTGTGCAGATTCTTCAAACAACACCAAATATATAAGCCTTTCAAATATTTTGGCACCCCCCTCTAGTTTTGCCCCCAGCACCAAGTTTTGTATAACCAATCAGGGTCAGGTCTAAAATGATATTGCAAACTTTCATGCAGTTTTTTTGATTGGCGCCAAAGTTATAAGCCATCCAAAAACTGCTTTCACCGACCCTGTAATGCAGAAATATGCACAGATGTCCCCGAACATCTGGGATGTTCGCAAACATCACAGGACGCTGCCGAGCATCTGAGATATTCGCAGACATCAGAGAAGAAAAACACCCAATGTTTGGCTTTTTATAGTCATCTTCCATCCTCATCACCCCTCTCCTAACCAGAGATAGTTTCATTTGTTTGACAAGTGCAATGTTGTGTTTTTTAATATGTTTTTATTGTGATGTCCACAAATCCAATATGGCGTCCATTTCAAATGTTTTGACACATCTCATGTTTTTAACCGAAAAATCAGCGGGCGCTTACGATGTCCGCAAATGTCACACTGCTCTCCGATTGGTCCAGAAGCGTCCACGGACTCCAAATCAGGAAGTGATCCGCAGACCGGACCCAGATATCACTCATTTTTTTGTATCTACTTTTTGGCATATTTGTGCAAAACTACTTGACAGATTTAGACCAAATTTACAAAAGCATATTTTTGGGACCAAGCCACCGCTCCTGGTGCAAGTTTGATGAACATTTGTCCAGCGGTTTGGGCTGTAGCAGCGAGCAACAAATGTTTTCCATTGCGTCTGTGAGGATTTCCACAAGTATTTTTACCCTCTGTTTAACTTTGCCCACTCCTGGACGAAACCACACCAAATTCTGCAAACTCATTCTGAGGGGGGCATATATATTTTTGCAAAAAGTTTGGTATGGTTTCATCTAAGAGGGCTAAACTTATAAGCTGCCCAAAATGTGCTCTTTCTATGAGTTGAGCAATTTAACCATAACTACAGGGCCGCTAACACGGGCCCTGTGATTTGCGTGGTGAGTCCAGCCTTGCGGGGGGTGACCTGAACGGATAAACCAATGCATTTATTTACCTCTTAGGGCCAAATGTAGTTTTATATATTGTTAGGGCAGTCTATGTTACTGCTACGATTGTTGACTTGTTTTGCAGACAAGAAGCCCTTTTCAAAACAAGATATTAAGCAGGCGAGACCTTGCACTTCAACGCGTTTTTCAGTTTCTAATAACCGAAGAAAGATGACCATCCATTCAGCAGAGTCTGATTCTCCAGCGTAGGGCCGTTTGGAGGCTGTTTGTCCAGCTGGTGATTGGTTCCACATGTTGCATTGTTCATCATGGCTGTTAGATGATAAAATTAGCCGCTTCGTAGATTGCTTTCTCAGGCTCTCCAATCGGTAGTGCCCTCGAGGAGGCCTGTTACTAATAATGGGAGCCACACATGCTGATTACCTTTGAAAATATAATTTCCTTTCACAGTGATCTTTTTCTCACTTACTTGAATAAACTTTTACCCTTTTTTTTTACCAGTTTCCCATATTGTAAGTCAAGTTAATTTAAACATCGGTTTGTATAAAAAAAAAATAAAAAAAAACACTTTTTAGGACCTTCAGCTGTGTCACCACGTATACTGGTTTGAAGATAGCATTGTTTACTTCATATAATAAAAGCCTACCTTGGTGTGGATACGTCTATTGCCTCAATTTCAGATTTTCCGAAACCAAAAATGAATGATTAATATACTGTTTTCTTTGGATGTGCTTTGTAGCTTCATTTGATAGTTGGTGTATATTCAAAAAACAGTATAGCTGAAAGCACTGTGGGCCAAAGACGCGTGTCTGCTATAGGGTAATACCGAAAACACAGCACATTTTAAACAAGGCTTCAATGGCAGGCCAATGAAATTATATTTAATAGTATCATACTAAATACATGGTTGGCAAGAACATCTTATTTGGAATGTGACTACAGCCTCAATGTCCAAATTAAATACAATCTTAAATCAGTTACGAAGTGTCTCGGAGACTTACTCAAACAATTCTTGTGTACGCATTGTGTACACATCCTTTAAAGCTGTGGGTTTTATGTACAGTGGCATGCAACATTATCTAAACGCCGCCCACCTCACCACCTTGTAAAGGGCTTGTTTTCTCCCCCTCTCCAGTCTATCCTGTTCACTTCCTCCTTTCCTCAGTTTACTTCTCTAGAGTTGTTATTTCAGCATTCGTTTCCATCTTTTTTTTCCTTGCTTCTTATCTCCTTTTACCAATTCTGCTCTTGCTTCTAATTTACCAATTTCCCGGCTGCCATCGTTCCCTTTCCCTGAGTGTGTTTCCTGGTGCAGAACTAGTTGCTGCACGGACTCGCAGAACTGATATCTGCATTTTTTCTGCATTTTTTCTGGCATCCCTGCAAAAATCCAAATAATAAATGTTGAGGGCGCGTTGGGGTGCCATTTCGTGACCTACGTTGATGCCTTCTCTGATGTCCATGTGACCCTTGTCTCATGGGCAAGGAAATAAAGGTGCGGGGAAAGCCCGCCAAAGGCGATTCCAGCTCTAGCACCAGAGCAGTTGTGTCCTTTGCTCTGCGCTAGCGCTGCACCTCCCCCTCCAGCGGGCCCGGCTCCTTACCGCCAGGGCATCACACTGGCGACGAGCAGGGATTCGCCTCCCACCCGACGCGATGACAGCGAGTCAAACCAGCTCACCCCGAGCAGACCAGGGCCTGCAGACTAGGTCGCGCCCATCCCCCCACAGTGCCTGGGCAGTGGACTAGGTCGCGCCCATCTCCCCACAGTGCCTGGGCAGTGGACACGCAGCGGCTCACTCCCACACACCGCCTCCAAAGGAGGGAGCCGCCTCACGTCTGCTGCTGCGCCCCGGATACCCCCAAGGCCTGCAGAACAATATTGCGCACTCCCATCTGGGTGCAGGGCGCCAGAAAAAAAAAACGGCGAGGCACCTCGACAACTTAACAGGTAAGTGCACAACCCGCGGCACACATGGCGGAAAAAGATTGAAATGCACACTATGACTATTGGCAGCAGCAACACGCACTGGAGCGGAAGATGGCTTACAAGCCCAATGCAGGGGTCTAGCTCACTCACAGAGCCTAACCACGAGCCCACAGTCCCTGACACATGCGGCACAGATCAATCCCACTAAAGAACAGTGCCACCAACACAGAAATAGCTCCAGAGTGCCCCAGGCACACAAGACAATGTCCCACGCCGCCTGCCCACAGTGACCCAAACAGAGACGCTTGGCCAGGCAAAATGGTAAGAAACAAAGGTCTTCCAAGACTAAATGAGAGGCACAACCACAACAGGCTAACAATACGCAAGTGGGGACGACAGCCACAACCTGCTTCTCCCACCTAGAAGTGCCAAACCAAGCACACTACAGACATTTCGCAACATGCCAGATGACAACACCGCAGAGGCAACAAGGCCACAATCCTGACACCAGCATATGGCTAGAAACCACACAAGGAACTTTCATGCAACCGTTTCAGTCTTTCAGACCCCGCAGAGGACTCTGCTGGGAGCTCTGGATCCAACAGTTTGAGCTATGCATCTTGACAAGAGACATCACCAACGAGGAAAAGAAAAGAGCATATCTCATGCTCAATCTAGGCACCATGGCGCTTCGTCTGTTTAATGCACTCTCAAACCGAGTCACAGCAGATGACTATGAGACAGCGAAAGACGTCCTCACCAGGAAGTTCAAACCTAAAGTCAGCCCTGATTTTGAGAGGTTCAAAATGAGCCAAACCAGACAGCGCCCGCAAGAGAACATCGACGACTTTTACAGCCGACTACGAGGGATGGCCTTTGGATGTGACTTCCCAAACGAGGAGTTCGCACTGAAGCAAGTAATGCATGGACTATCCTCAGACAAGCTCAGACGGACCATCCTATCAGAGACTGACCTACCACTAGAGACCATTTTATCCATGGGACGACTGCGAGAAAGGACCGACGAACACGTGACAGAGATGGAACAGATCATCGGCCGCCTGCCAATGGACACCAAAACACTGCACAATAGCATGTCCACAGTCAATGCTCTGCAGCAGCAGAAGCCCCAACAAGGACAACCAGCCACCCATCCCAAAAACTGCCTGTGGCGCAGCGGACAACAACACAAGAATGAAACCTGCCCAGCATATGGCACGACATGCCACAAGTGCAGGAAAGTAAATCATTATGCATCAGTATGTCTGAGCTCTCGGAAAGCCAGGGATCACTCACCCAGGAGAAACACTTCAGACTGTAGGGACGACACAAGACCCAACACCACCCGAACAGTCGACCGAAGACAACACAACCACGGCCAGAAAAGACAGCTAGGCAGAGCACGTGAGAGCAGAAAGGGACGGGAACGAGCTATAGACGGAGAAGACACTGACAGCGAGAGCAGTGATGACGAGCAATCCAGCAGGGAACAATCCCCAAAATATGCAAAAAGGCTGCGGAACCCTCAGTGAGAGAAAGTCCACATGATTTTGGCTGTCAATCCCAGGCATGGCAAGCAAATCAGTGAAAACCAATGCACCATAACATTAGGAGACATCCCAGTGACCATGATGATCAACACAGGAGCAACGGTAAATGTCATGTCGACCACCAGGTTCGAGAAACTTGACTCCAGACCTGTCCTCCAGTGACGGTCTGTACTGCTCTATGCCTATAGATGCAAAAAGCCTCTTCCCGTCAAAGGATATTTCAAGACTTTCCTTGCACATCATGGGATTAGCTGCAAATCCGCAATTGCGTTGTGGATGCCGGTATAGAGACCCTGCTCAGCTGTCCAACATTGGAATGACTTGAAGTCATCCAATTCAACTTCACCATCCAATCCAAAGACATCGAGCACAAAACATAAGAAACTATTCACAGGAATTGGATGCATCAAGGGCCGGTCAGTGAAAGTCCACATTGACCCCACAATAGAACTACGAGCAGTACGGCACAGAAGAGTACCTTTACGCAGCCGTGGAAGCGGAACTGAGCAAACTGGAAGACCTTCAGATCATTGAAAAGACCACTGGCCCCACCCCCTGGGTCTCATCAATGGTGCTTACAGCCAAACACAAACAACCACAAGCTCTGCGCATATGCATCAACATGCACCTCCCTAACTCAGCAATAGCATTCTCCTCACACCTGGGGCTCAGACGATACTGCTGCCTCAATTGTGGCATCTCATCGGTTGTTGAAGTCTTCCAGCACAAGATACGCAATGTCCTAGAAGACCTGCCATGAGTTACAAATGTCAGCGATGGCATCTTAGTATACGGCAAGTCAGAGGAAGAACAAAACAACAGGCTAGCAGCCACCCTACAGTGGTTGGAAGAATCAGGTCTAACACTTCATGAGGAAAAGTGTGAATTTGGGAAACGCACTTTGAGCTTTTTTCGTTATGTCTTTACCCAGGAAAGGTGGACAACATCAAGAACACGCAGGCTCTGACTATAGCAACCGAAGTGCAAAGTTTGTTGGGCATGGTCACATACTGCAGGCATTTCATCCCTGATTTAGCCACCATTGCCCCCCTTGCGAGAACTCATGAAAATGAAAACACCATCGGAATGGGGAGAGGCCCAAGAGCACGCATTTTGAAAAATCAAAGACTCCCTCTCCAGTCATGCCACAATGCCATTCTTTGACACAACACGTGTAACAGAACGACTAGTGAACGGCAACCCAGTATGGCTAAGGGCAGTGCTCACAGAAATTTACAAAGAAGGGACTATCTTCCCCATTGCGTTTGCAAGCACATTGAAAAAGAGACATTAGCGATCATATGGGGGTGCAAACACTTCCATGTGTAAATTCCAGGACACGCAGTAAATTGTGCTGACTGGCCACAAACGGCTGGTCCCCATTTTTAGAGAGCCAGCACCACACCCCCCAGGCAGGATTGAGCACTGTCTACTCCAACTACAGCAATTCGATCTTGAAGTCCAGTATCGGGCCAGGGCCAACAACCCAGCAGACTTCCTGTCATGGCACACCCGACCTGGCACTGCCACAGAAAGCGAAGTGGCCCAGGAGACAGAGAAACACGTGTGCCAGGTCATCGCTTGTTCCAGGCCGAGGACCATGAAGATTGAGGAAATAGTGGAAGAAACTGACAATTGCCCCTGCTTTCATCTAACCAAAAAAGCAATCCTGACAGGAGAATGGATGACATTCCTCACGGCGGTTGCCAAAAAAACACCCCAAGCGCAGGAGATGATACAGGCAATTTTCAGGATACGCCATGAGCTATCGTTATCACTCGAGGGACTCATCCTCAAAGGTCATCGAATTGTACTACCCAACTCACTCCATGAGAGAGCCCTCAAATTGGCACACAAAGGCCACCAAGGGATAATAAAGACACAGGCATTCCTCAAATCCTGCATATGGATACCACAAATGCAACGCAAAGTCATGACACTAGTCGAAACATGCACCGCATGCTTAGCCACATGCCAACATGGACCACCTGAACCAATGGAGTTTCCCCCTAGGAGCGAATGCGGCTGGGTCACCATTAGCATTGACCTTTGCACCATTGGGAAGAAGGCGTACATCCTCGTAGCCATTTACAAGCACACCCGGTACCTGGAAGTGGACCAGTCAACTCGACAGATGCAGCATCATTTACCACTGCACTAGAGAAAATGTTTGCAACTCATGGCATCCGCTCCTCCATTAAAAGCGACAATGGTCCACCCTTCACAAGCAGAGGATCTAAGAACTTCATTGACAGCCTCGGAAACTGACATCACCACATCACCCTGCACTGCCCACAAGCCAATGGGAATGCCGAAAGGTTTATGGCCTCCATAAACAAGTCAGTACAGACCACAAAAAACCAAGAACAGCTTTGGCTACTGGAACTCTACAGGTTTATCCGAGCATATCCGTTGACCCCACACTCGACAAGTCAAGTCAGCCGTGCTGTCATGATGTTCAGGGTCCTCATCCAGGGAACCCTGCCATTGCACCGCTCGTGGAGACCTCCACATGTTGACCTGGAACAAATAGAATGTTGACAACTAGAGCACAACGCCCAAGAAGACAAGGTCAGGAAGGCTGCACCAAACACCCTCCAAGTAGGGGACACGGTTCTGGTGAAGAACAGGGCACAGAAAGGAAAGATGAACCTCCCTTAGTAGTCGGTCCCCTGGACTATAACACACAGAGAACATAGCCTTGCTACCGCCACGTGAGGGCGGAGACCGTAACCAGAAATGTGCCGCACTTCCAACGATCCCCTGGGGAACAGTCAAAAGAAAACCCAAGCCCCAACGATACCTGCCCGACACAGGAGGACAGGCCCCCAACAAGAAGAGGACACAAAGAAGAGCCGGAACCAAAACTGCCCGGCACCAGGGGAAGGATCTGGCAGGTTCACAGACTCCACAACGAGAGCGAAGAGAACATTATTCACTCAGAAAATGGCTATTGCCCTCAACGAGGTTACAAGGATATGTCTTGAATGGCATCTATACCCGACTGAGAAGTTGAGAGTGCAAAGTTGATCAGAGAGGAACGGTCGAGAGAAAGTACAACAAACAGGACAGAAGTGACCACTGTTTTCATTTGTTTGTTTGTTCCATTCATCCAAAGTTGGAAAGGGATGTGATGTCCACGTGACCCTTGTGGGTTAGGAAATAAAGGTGCGGGGAAAGCCCACCAAAGGCTATTCCTGCTCTAGCACCAGAGCAGTTGTGTCTGCGTCTCCTTTGCTCTGTGCTAGCACTGCGCCTCCCCCTCCAGCGGGCCCAGCTCCCTACCGCCAGGGCCCCCATCACACCTTTGTCCTAACATCTTCCTCCTCAGTGTGACTACGATTTGAATGACTTTGTGAAGGTTCCGCTACACAGTGGGAAGTTCAATGGATGCTTTTCCTTAGTTTGTCCTAATGTCTGCCATAAATATAGGTATTACCTTGAAGCTACCCCATGGAACTCATTTTGTCCATGCCCTGAAGAAGACTTGGCCCCTGTGTTTAGAAATTACAGACCTCAGGGGCGCTGTTGCGCACGTTGGAAATGGCCACCTGATCTAAGAGCTCCCGCTCCACCGAGAAATCCTGAGCTACTTTATCCGTCCAGCGCTGCCTGTTTCGGCTCAGACGGGCTGGGTGGCTTGCCCGGCCGCCCGTGGGTGACCAGACGAAATCCTGAGGCCCGGGGTCCAGGGTCACCGGAGATACGGCACGATTCAGATTGACCGGCACGCGGAGTGACAGGTATCCGGAGACGAGCTCCAGAGCATTCTACTACAGAGCCGTGGCGCGGCTGAACGGCTGGGCCCAAAAGGGGAGGAGCTTTGTCCCGGCTCTGCCCTGACACTCTTCTGGTGACACGATACAGCTTCTGGGCTGCTGCGGTGTGGGTGACTCTCCGGCCCGTACCTGCTCAAGGCCCGACCCGGCCCCGGTGGTGGTTGCCACAGTTCCTCAGCCCTATAGAACTCTTTACAAACCCTACAGGACGGTGCGGGGCGAGGCACCCGATGTGAATCGCAGTAGTAATACAACACACGGACGACCGGTAAGGAGACGAGGCTGGGCGGAGAGGGGGCCCCACGGGATGCCACGGGGTCGGCCGGGTAGCAGCTAAATCGAACCCGCAGCTACCCTTGTTGGGACGGTGGGCTCCAGTCTCCGAGTGGACGGGAAACCAAACCCCTACTGGTAACTGGAATACGGTGTACTGCGCCATCTGAAACGCCATTACTCATGGGGGAACCACATAGGCCGGCTAAGGGCACCAAGACTCCGGGGAAGCCGAGGAAGGGCCCCATGGACGCCTACACGGGGGGTCAGGGGCAGGCCGCAATGGCTGACGCCCACTCGGCCGACACCGAGAACCCTGCTGTTGAATCCAGTGAGAATTTGGACAACCTAACAGTTATAGTCCAAAACGGGTTTCGCTCAATAATCACAAAGCTGGATGACATAGTCTCTACCATCGGCTCCTTAAAGGCTAGAGTGGAGAAGGAAAGCCTACGCATAACAGAAACTGAAACCCGTATCAGCACTAATGAAGACGTTATCTCGCACCACAACCGTGATATCACCCAAAATAAGGAAAGCATGACGAAGCTACAGAGCAAGTACGAGGACCTAGAATCGCGCTCTAGGCGCAATAATATTCGTGTGGTGGGCGTAGCGGAATCTTTTGGAAAGGGCCAAATGGAGACACATCTTGAGACACTGCTTAAAACCCTGTTCGGACCGGAGGCCTTCTCTGAACAATTTCTAGTGGAACGAGCACACCGTACGCTGGCCCCTGCACCCAAACCAGGCGCGCCACCACGCACCATAATCGCTCAGCTTCTAAACTATAGAGACAGAGACACAATCCTACGAAAAGCGAGAGAGGCGGGAACCCTCTACTATGAGGAAAGTCCCATACATTTCTATCCTGTTTTCTCCTCTGGAGTACAAGCGAGCAGAAGGTCCTATGAGCCAGTCAAGAAGCTCCTAAGAGAGCGCCAGATCCCATACGCTTTAATGTTCCCGGCTAAAATGAGGCTTCAACATGCGGGCAGGGCCCATTTCTTCGAGTCCCCAGCGGAGGCCATGCATTATATTGAAACTTCCATACCCCTTCCTCCCAGAGGGGGCAGACCAGCACAAAACAACAGGCCCAGACCAGTGGAATGAGAAACACTTGCATATTGACCCTGCCTGGGCCCGGGGCCCATATGAGTAACTGATTAAGTTACACCAGGCACTTCGGTTGGTGGAGCTGTTGGACCTGATCGGCGGCCATGTGAAGCAACATGGCCACCCAAGGAATGTTCCATAAGTTGTATGGGCTACATCGTCAAGTTGGGGGTGATGATGAGGGGGGACGGGTGGGACAGGGTGAAGGGGAAGTTACGTTCAGTTGTTGGATGGACTCAAGGGGACATTTTATTGAGGGTTTTGGCCGCCTTCCGGTGCTACCTCTAAAGGGAGGATGGAAAGGGATGGCCTGTTGGTTGAAAAGTAAAGTTTTGGTCACGGCTGGGCTGGCACTGTCTGTATGGCACGAATACTATGAACTTGTCAGATTTGGAAATGGCTAATGTTGCATCTCGGGGCCCCGGGGGTGGGCTGCAGGTCAAGCTGTTGACATGGAATGTGAGGGGATTGAACAATCCAGTTAAGGTCAGGAAGATATCCAACTACGTCTCCAGGCATAATCCACAAATACTGATGCTGCAGGAGACCCATGCAGTGGGCACAGGTAATTCTCACATCCTGCCCGGGTGGGGTCCCCTGAGGTACCACACGGACTACTCTACCCAGTCCAGAGGGGTTCTCACCCTTATTCACCCAAGCCTTGGGTTTCGGGTTGGTGGGCACAAGGTCGATCCCCAGGGGAGATTTGTCATGGTCTGGGGGGAGGTAGCTAGCCAACAGCTTCTCCTGGTTAATACATACAGCCCCAACATTGATGACCCGGCCTTCTACCTGGATATATATCAGATAGTTATATCATTGGATGTCTCGGGTGTCTTGTGGGGGGGGGACTTCAACTTGGCCATTGATCCAGTTCTTGATAGATCCTCTACGGTGATGAGACCCCCAAGCAGGACAGCATTGAACCTTAGACATGTCATTGCACAGCTCTCACTGGTTGATGCGTGGAGGGAGGTTCACCCTGGCAGTAGAAGATACACGTTTTATTCCTCGGTACATGATTCCGAGTCCAGGATTGATTACTGGTTGGTCTCCACGCCTATGACGCCCTCAGTTGAGCGATGCGAAATCCTACCCTGCACCCTCTCTGATCACTCCCCAGTATTGCTGGAATTACTATTCCGGAACACCCCGAGTCCCTACAGGAGGTGGAGAATGTCTGGTGGAATGTTATGTGACCCTGGGGTAGTGGAGCCACTCCATGTTGAAATTTCGGAGTTTCTGTCCAATGATATCGGATCAGTCGACAGACTCTCGATAGTGTGGGAATCATTCAAGGTCTGGATGAGGGGTCTGTTGATGTCTAGAACTATGGGTATGTTAAGGGCGGTGAGGACCGAACTATCGTCAATTGAAGGGAAGTTAGATCCACTCGAAAAAACATATTCAAATACGCACAACAAGAAAGTTCTAGCTGATACACACACACATCTCCAGGAATATGTCAAGCTTGCTTTGAGGGAGGTCCGATATGTGGCGGCCCCGATTCGGGCACGGAGGTACGGGGAGGGCAACAAGGCTGGCAGGGCGCTCTCCAACCTAATTAAACACGATAAACAACCCACACAGATCACAAGCATACGCACGCAACAGGGGAGGGTTCTCCTTGGGGATAAGGACATTAATGGGGAATTTATGGAATTCTACAAGAGGTTATACTCTAACCAAGATAAGAAAACATCTGCAGAAATTAAGACCTATCTTGAGGCCCTCTCCCTCCCTAGGCTCCCGGACGAGGTGCGACTGGCGATGGACCAGCCGGTAACGATGGAAGAAATTGGGGAAGCAATCAAGGATCTATCAACAGGCAGAGCACCGGGGTCGGATGGGTTAGGTGCCAAATTTTACAAGGAGTTCCGTGAGGAACTTGTGCCGACACTACTACAAGTGTGGGAGGAGGCGCTCGAATCCGGAAGATTGCCCTCAACTATGAGAGAAGCCATAATAGTGGTACTCCACAAGCCCAGTCGACCACCACAGGACTTTTCGTCCTACAGGCTCTTATCACTCATAAACACGGACGCAAACATTTTTGCAAAGGTCCTGGCGAATCGCCTTCTGCCGGCAGTCCCGACCCTAGTCCACCCCGAACAAAATGGGTTTGTCCCTACTCAATCTACAGCCCTAAACCTCAGACGACTCTTTGGTATCATGGCGCAGATCGACCCCGCGAGGAGTGCAGTGGCCATACCCCTTGACGCTGAAAAAGCGTTTGACTCGGTATCGTGGGTCTATCTCCTTTCGGTGCTTGAGGCGTTTGGGGTGGGTCCCACCTTTATACATACGTAAAACTCCTATGTACGGAACCTGGAGCCCGTGTCCTGACCAATAAAGCCATTTCCGAGATGTTCCTCCTGGAGAGGGGGACCAGACAAGGGTGCCCTTTCTCGCCCCTACTATTTGCACTGACCATTGAACCTATGGCGGCCGCGGTCCGTCTTAGACACTCAGACAAAGGGATCACTATGAAGGGCTCCACCCAACTAATTTCGCTTTACGCGGATGACACATTACTATATGTTAGGGAACCTGAGGTTAATATAGCACCCGCCATGACAGAGATCCAGGGATTTGCAGATTATTCCGGGTACACCATAAATATGTCGAAATCAGAAATATTCCCCCTAACACCTGCCACGCGATGCCCTACAGACTCAGGGGGACTCAAGTGGTCCGCAGACCACATTAGATACCTGGGAATACTGGTCTCCAGGGACAAGCTCACACTCTACGTAGATAACCATGAGGAATCCTTACAGGCAATAGGCTCCAAGCTTCAGATTTGGGGGCGGCTCCCAATTTCATTAGCCGGCCGTGTTGCCATTCTTAAAATGGTGGTCCTCCCTAAACTTTTATATCTATTTGTCAATATTCCTATGTGGCCTGGCAGGGCCTTCTTCTCCAAGCTTAGATCCATGCTGGTAACATTTCTCTGGAACGGTAACACTGCTAGGATTAGCTGGGAGAAAATGGCAGAGCCCTATTCCTCCGGAGGAATAGCGGCACCCGATTTCAAACTTTACTATTACGTCTCCCAAGCTCAATTTGCGAAATATTGGTATAATGACGAGAACAATACACCCCATGCATGGATAGAGGAACACACCACACATCCCACAAATATACAGTCAGTTATTTTCGATCCAAAGTATAAAGACACATGTGCATACAATCCGGTTAGCTGTACAGTCAGGGCATGGATGGCGATATTTGAGAGGCTGGGAGTGGAGGTCCCCCTACAATCCAGAGGTGCCGCTTTGGGACTTCCCGGGCATACCCCCCACGCATGATGCTAACATACAGGAGTCCTGGGACCCTAATAGGGAAATGAAACTGGGCGACATGTTTGTGAATGGTGTTTTTGCAGACCGGGGTCTCTTGCTGAGGGCACTGGGGGGTGGTCCCCTGAAAACGTTGCAATACTACCGTATGAGGTCTGCATTCCAAAAGAGGTGGCCTCTCTTCCCCGACGAGCCCCCACCCCATCCATGTGTGCAATTGGTAACATCTAAAAATGGCCTGGGGATTGCTAGGTTGTACACAGCTGTGCAAGCTCATACCCCCACATTAAATCAGTTAAAGGGACAGTGGGAAGCGGATTTGCAGGGGACCATTGAGGAAAAGAAATGGGCCAGCTATTGTGCGTTATCCAAGAAGGTTTCGCTTAATGCTGGTCTAAGGGTGATTCAATTTAAAATCCTGAACAGGCTACATTATACGCCGGCCAGAATCGCAAGGTTTGCACCGGATGCCTCTGACGCCTGTCCTAAATGCATTGCTCCCCAGGCTGGATCCTTTCACATGTACTGGGACTGCCCAGTACTGAGGGGATTCTGGAGGGCGGTGGCTGAGCTCCTGGAGGAATTCACTGAGGTTCCCCCCGATTTGACTCCTCAGAAATAATTATTTGGGGGCATTGGCAAGCAACCAGAGAAAATTAGAAGATTATTTAACATTTCATGCGCCATTGCCAAAAAATGTATTTTACAGAAATGGAAAAGTTCTCTCCCGCCCACCCTAAACCAATTTCTTCAAGAACTGACACATGTCAACGAGTCAGAGGAACAGTTTGTTTTAACCCGACCCTCGGCATGCAGGCCCAAGGACATTTGGGGCCCGTTCAGATCCTATCTATGTAATATGATTGCCAATGCTGACTTGTCTTCATAATACTGTTACGTGAAATGTAATGGATATTTTGCCCCTGATGTAACGGTTAAACAGATGTGCTGTGATGTGCCGGCCTATACATGACCATTAATAAAAAAGAGTTTTAAAAAAAAGAAATTACAGACCTCGAGTCCTTCTTTCATTTTTCAAAGGCACATCAGAATGTATTATATTTTTCCTCATCATTAGCATATAAAAATGCGTATTACGTGCTCGGGTGATGGTACATTGTATCAAATCTCTGCACACTCGATACTCAGTTTGGTGCATGAGCTGACTGTAACGCTCACCTGACTCTCACGGGGCCGCTGGCCTGGTTCGCGCTGCTGTGACCTTGTCTAAGGTGATGCGCAGGGTTCGGAAGACGGACTGGACCGTGCCCCAGATCTGGCTTGTCTGACTCGCAGAAGTATCCTTCTGTAGGTGAGAATAGGGGGTTAACTGTCTGCGGGGTAATGCAATCGGCCTCCCACTTACCCCTCTCACCCTCCCCAAAACCCTTCTGTGCTTCCCCGTAGCGTCTCACCTTAGGGTCTGGAAGGACGAGCTCTCCATCCTGCTTCTGATGCAGGGGCGCGTTGGTATCCAGTTATGTCACTGAATTTTCAGATGGGTGAGAACCAAACTTGCTTGGCTTCCAGGTAAGTTTTTCTATAAGTGGTTCCCCTTGTGTCCATGCATTAATGTTCTAATGCCAATGTCTTTTTCCCCATAGGGGCCGGGGTACAGAATGCCGGGGAACAGGCACCGACCCGAGGTGAGCGGTGAAATCCTTGTGGACATCAGGTAAGTCTTTAATGAGTGTTTTGGTAATGTCTTTTCATTCACTCATTAACGCTGATGTCTTTTTCCCCTTAGGGGCCGGGGTCCGAAAATGCCTGGATGCGGCGCGGACCCGAAATGAAAAGGGAATGACCCAACAGGTAAGTCTTGACATGGAGTTTTAGCTTCCCTTTTCCCTTCTTTCTCTCACCTTTGTTCTTGTCTTTTTCTCCCTAAGCGCGGGGGCGCAACTGCGAATCCAGATGGTCGCTGCTGAACATGGAGGCGCCCTGTAAAGGTGAGTAGAATGCGGCGCTGCAGCGATCGATGCGATGTGCTTTTAAAAATAAATGTCTTCCTTTTCAGGATTGTCGGCGAAATGTCTCTGGGATGAAGATTTAGCAGGTGAGGCCTTTTCCTTCTTCTGTTCTCTTGTTCCCTTCCTTTGCAGGTGATTCAGGATGCTGGCAGGTGTGGCAGAAGTCAAGATGCAGGAGCAGACACGGTGAGCGTCCAGCTGCTAGATGCAGAACAATGCGAAGCACGTGTGGCTGATCGGGTGTGGTTTAAATAGCCTTGGAAGAAGTTCCTAGAATGTGTCCTTCCTCCAATCAGGTATGTATCCTTCCCCGACCACGCCCGGGTGGTAAATGAGTCCCACAGGTAAAGTAGTTCCTTTCAGGCCTCAAGGAGGCCGGGGTTCTGCAGCATGGTCTGCATCAGGTAAGTGCACCCAAACACTTTCATAATGAGCCTGGCGCCTATGGCGCCAGGACTGACGTTTTCTATAAGCCTGGCGCCATAGGCGCCAGGACGCTGTCCAAAGGGCCCCTATAAGGGGTTGCTGGGACCTTCCCCGGGGACTTGATGTCCGCTTTCGGGGACGCAGGGCCTGAGCAGGCTCCCCGGGAGGGGGCATCGTGACACTGACACTCAAGTGCAGCTCAAGGTGAAAAGTGCAGGAATCTTTCAACCATATTCAGTTTTCTTTGAATATTTGTAGTTGATTTATGAGCTATAATTCTTCTTTTTTTCATTTGTATGGTATGCAGGCACAGGTGGGTGTTCTTTGGGTTCTTTTGGGGTTTACAAGCCTCTCATTTTGGGCATGACACATGTTGATGTGGTATTGCTAAACTGATATTGATTTGAAAAATAATTGGTCTCTTTGAAGATATCGTGTAAATGCAATTATTTGTGTTCTTGTCTTTATTGTTTGTGAGCAGTATTTGGACTGCCCTAATGCTTTTTAATGTGCAGTATTATTGTGTTCTCCATATTTTGTCTACATTTAATAAACTAATTGAATATTATCTATCCAAAGTGTTGTGTTGAATGTTTTTTTCTCTCTTGACCTAACAGGTTCTTAAACCCCCCTCTTTAAAAACTTTAAAAAAACATGTAAAGTGAGAGTCCTGTCTCCTTGTGTTGTGTAGCGTGTTGTGACTCCACCCACAGTTTCTCTCTCAAATTCATTCCTGTGGGTTACCTCTTACCATTTATTGTTGTGTGTCCTAGTTCCCTTTCTTGGAAGGTGCCTGCAAGATTCGGCATCTATTTCGCAGAAAGAAACGAGGATGCAGAGGACCAGAACTCCCTTTGTGCTCTACTGAAGCAGAGCTAAGATGTCATGGCAAACCTCTGTCATTGTGTATAAAACACTTCTTCTGCCCTGTTTTTTATTGGGCCTCCTACTGGCGCTGTTACTGTTTAGAGTGATGCTTTCACTGCTGCTGCCTGTATGTACCTGTTGAGTGCCTGATTTATTCTGTGTGTGATTTCATCTTCCACCACAGATTAATTTCATTTTTATGTACGTGTAGATCTTTGTACTGGTCGTGGCTAGTAGATTACATTTACGTGGATTAGGAAGATGAAGTTCTCTCCCAAGACTACAATTTTGTTTTGAAATGATGGGTCAATATTGTGAATTGACTGTGCACTCTGGGTGTTCCGTGTTACTCGTGCAGTAAGCTATGGATTGTTTCCTTGGTCTGCCTTTGTTTGCCATTGTTGCAAGAGGAGGAGCTACAGAGAGGCAGAGCCAGCGTCAGTCCTTAAAACACACCTTTTGTTGTGGAGCACGTGCAGTGTGCACTCTGTGTGTTCTGTGTTCAGTGGACGGCTGGACTGTTGGACCACTGCAGGTTGAGCTCTTCAAGAAAACTGGTAACACCACTGGTGCCTCCCAGCTTGCTTTTCGAACATGAGACGTTGAAGTTTTATAACGCTTTATTTATGTATATGAACAACAAACTAACAAGACCAAACATCAGATTTACTGGCTCATACTGACTTTTGAATAGCTTTTGAATATCTAAGACTGTATGCCACGGGCAGCATTAACTCTTCCGGCATTGACACTGTCGTAATACTCAAATTCATTGTAAATGAATTTGCTGTAGTCTTGTGAATGAGGGAGAGCTGCTGATGCTATTGTGAGTTTTGTTCTCTGAATCTATTCATTGGCGAGCATACGAGTTGGACAATCCACACTAGAATGTGGCTTTAAAACTGCTTCCTAAACCAAAGCATCTAAAAACAAAGGTGGCCTCTCAGAACCTCAGTGCTGGGTTAGTGGTGCAACCTTTTTTTGCTACAAACTATCTGCAGCAATACAACTATACCTACCTATGTCTGCATATTATGAATTGTTCATCCTCAGCCCAGTTAGTTTAGATATCTGAGTCGCCTTGTTCTACTACAACGCATATATTTGAGATATATCTAAATCTATTGCAACTCTGTTGTTTATTGTTAATAGGAAAGTTCTATATTCATTACAAATTGTCTGCGGAGAAGTCAAAATAATAAACAAAAGTTCAATTTTCCGCTGTTGTAGAGGAGTAGTTGCTGTGTCACTGATGCCGGGGACTGTTTTGAGGTCTAGCTGCACCCTCGGAACGTGGTGACTGAGGGACCTGTGTCCTTTGAACCACGCCACAGGGTGGAGGTTGGGATTTTCTTCAGTTCTTGTTGGAGGCTTTGTCTTTTGGGGCAAATTCTGGATTTGGTGGTATTTTCTTACCACAGTAATTTGGCAGTATTTTGGCAGTAAACTGGCCTTACCGTTAGAGATATTTCAGCATTACCCTATTTTGGTGATAATATAGTGTTAGCTTATATTGGCGGTAATTTTAGTGGTATCTTATTTTTGTGGTATAATGGTGAGCATGTCCTTTATACTATCGCCCCATCAGAGAACAAACTTTACCTCATTACAATTGTGACCCATTTTTGGCTGACTGCATGTACTCTGTGGACCTAGCACCTTTTGGGAACCCAGCAAGTTTATTCAGAATGCAACTTATTGTATGTAACTTGTGTTACTGACTTATTTACATTCAGTAACCTATGTGCTCTGGGGCACCGCCTTCTCTTCACAGCATACAGAGAAAAGCGCATCCACACAAACACATACTCATAACCTTCTGTCTTGCTTATTTACATATGTTTACTCTTGTCATAAACTTATCTCATATGGTAAATGAGGTAGCACAATTCTTCACCACCTTACTATGACACTAGGATTACCCACTGACTTTTTCCCCTAACAAGGTAATCATGGGAGACATAAAATAAAACCAATAAAGTTGCACCAGATTTGCTGTTTGTTATAATATTGGTCTTTGTTATACACAATCCAGAATATTACAATTACATATATGCTTACCAAAAGCAAGCATAACCTTGTCTTCTAGAAAATAAACACAGAAGAGAGAACAAATAAATGGCAACATGGAAGAAATAAAACAGTGTATGCAATTTTTCAGAAACACGTGCAGCAAAAAGATATCAAAATAGAACACATCGCAAAATGAACTCAGTCTGCATTACTTTTTTAACCAGTGCGGAAATGCAGAGAGAAACATGACATTTTTCTCTTAAACCTATCTAAGTACACTGTCTTTCAATAAGTGTAATGCACCTCCTACATTCTCATGCTCCTCATCTTTGAGACCTGACTCACCAAAATATGTGAAGTCTGAGTCTTTTGCTGCCAGAACCTTATCTATGCGAACATTCTTGACACAGCCCCCGGGTGCAGCGTTCAGAATTCCTTCCACTTCAAAGCCAGCAGCCCGAAACTTCTTTGCATTGCCTGCCAGCTATTTTCAAAATTGCAATTTTGGAGCCCACTTCCAGGAACACCGACAGCTTTCGAATCCATGGAAAGACTGACCTCCCTCTCCAGCTCAGCTGATTAAAAAAACTCTGGCTGTCTGTCAAACTCAGATCAACCTTGCATGATGTGGCTCAGCCACCCCTTCATTTACCAATCAAATTACGAGAATGTCATAAAAATGAAACTTCAGTTAACAAGCAACTGTTTCCCATTTATTTCCTGCCGTGCACACATTTCTCCTCCCCATGGAATGAATCTCACTGTGTCTAATGAACTGCATTATATGTTATAGGAACAGTTAATGGGTTAGTGGGACAAATTAGTATAGGATTAGTTAATTATATATTTCCAATGCAGTTCCACACAGAATAAATCACCCCCTCTGAACATCACACTGTGCTAAATGCTTATGAAACTAAACCAATTTTGCTGATTTGTCTAAATGCTTTTCCAAAAATTAATGCTTACTGGCTTGGTGCTAAAAAGCTATCGCTGGCACCAATTTCAAACTAACTGTATTTACATACTAAACAATGAAACCCCCACTTTTACTTCCATTTCAATCTGTACACATGTGCTTTTGTTTGCACAAATATGTTATGCATGAATATATCCATACATACCCTCCTTTTTCTGACAATTCTGGCCAATAACCCATAATTGGAGGAAACATGTATCAAACTCTTAAATGTATGTGTCCCGGGACATCTCTCCTTCCCCATTGTTACCAGTATCATGACCAACATCCTCATCTTTATGGACAACGCAATCAGCCATCCTCCCATCACATCACCAAAACTGCCAAACACACAGTACTGCGATCCACCCAGGTTCCCAATTAAAGGTATCTAACTCCGTTACACCCAAGCTACTCACAGTGACTTTATTTTTCCTCAAATTCATCTTAATGGTATGCTTTTCCTTATGGCTCAGCAAAAATTTCACATCTGGATCAATTGGGAACACTTCTCTTTGAAAAAACTAAGTATTGTCCACTTTGCTTTCCCATATATCATTAGCAACATGGAATAAAGTTAAACCCCCAATGGGAACAATCGTGTCCTTTGGAACACATATATAAAATACATTGTACTTAAGTTGCTTTACGACAAATGTCCCATGATTCAAATGTGTAATTGTGTAATTCTTCAAAGAAGTACTGGCCAACCACCTATTTTCAACTAGCTTAGCTTGTGGTAGTTCCTCACTACCCAAATTGCTAATGACCACTTCACATCCTCCTGATACACCTGGGTCAGGTTTCAATCCACACATAGCATCTGTAGCATCGGGAGCAAATGGTTTAACTGGACACATATAATTCTGTTCTTTAAACCTTATACATGTGTCCAAATTCGGGATCAAGTAAACATCAGGCTCCCAAGATTGAAATGCCACCACCTCTTGGGGTTTTTATCTCAATATATTTATCTTTTTGCCAAAATCCCACATTGTGTACCAATGTTGTCTGGAACATGAGTTCAGGAGCAATATATGGAACACATAACAAAAACCGAATCTCCATTCTCTCCATATTTACATATAGGGGCAAAGCGCTCCCCATTTCAAATGCAATTTTAACCTGCATTACCTCTATCTCTGTTTGAGTAATCCTTGCCATTATTTGGTTAATAATATCAGATGATACAAAATACAATGGCATATGCCCCAAAATTAGTTGTGAAATTGCAATTTGCACTTCTCCCATATATTTCATCAACAGCCTATCAAGAGCATTAACTATGTTTATAATGTCACTTAACATTTAATAGAATAGCAGTCTCATTTATAAATTTTATTTGCTCATCCAGTCCGCCTCTAATTCCATGTAAGATCCTTTGGAGTATGCCAAGGTCATGGGTCAACTGCTGTGCTTTAGCACTAAACGTCCCCACTGAGATCGTGTTGGTTGTAGACATAGTAGTGCCCACTACAGCCCCAATAATAGTCATTACCATGGATGTTACAAATAATACCGCTCCCTTTCCCCCCTTCTTTTCTTCATATCAGGTGAATTTACAAAAGTTTTCTCCAACTGCATGGCAATGTCTTTGATCGCTTGCCTAACATCCTCCTTCATAGCTCCAACCTTTCTTTGGTTTGCTCGATGGAATCACAGTTTTATTAATACATTTTTCAACTAAACTGTCAGGGTTTATGGTAATATGTATATATATATATTTTGATAAATGAATCATCTATTTCCCAGAATAAAACCATGTGCCTCCTCCACTGCAATTCCAGATGCCGGTCCAGGTTCAACAATCACTTGTGCGCCTGCGCCTTCAATTCCAAGCACACCCACTATAAGTATCGCAGCAAATATCCATGTCTCAAACTTGAACATCATTGCCTTTTCTTCTTTATACTTTGTCTTCACCTCCATTCTTCATTCCGGAGGCTTTCCTGGGTCCTTGGTCCTGCACTCTCCGGTCCAGCGGACTCAGGTCCAGCGATCTCTGGTCCCTGTCAGGACAATTCGTTATGTATATCTAAATTGAATAGAAAAGAACAGCTTAAGTACATAGCACAACATTAATTTCCATCCCTTTCACCACTCAGCCAAAAAAAAATATTTCAAGCCATCATGACAGCACTTTTGAATACCTGCAATGCAACACATTAGAGAAAAACAACAATATTTACACCTCACATTGTTATACATCACAACAATTTTCATACAGAATCATTTTACCACACTGTACCAGAATAGGTTAACCTGATTCAGCACCTTCCATGAATGCATAGTCACACTTTTTTTTCTCCAAATGTGACATTTTCATTTGTATTTACTTCTACACTAAACTATATCTCTGGTTTCTCATGGAGTGAAACATGCACCACATTGTCATTGGGTTACATGCATTATGAAACCGCCCTTCAATGCATCTGCTAACATTTAAACATACTGTGCTCTCCATTCTTTAAGACAACTTTTTTAAAAATTTTTTATTTATGCAACCATTACACTTAACCCGTCTCCACCTGCTCAAGTCCCATGATTTCATGCTTGGGATGACAGGGCTTAATTTGGTTAACATGGATAACCTGCTCTGTCACCATTTCACCCTCTGTCTTTAATATTTTATACACTATGGGAGATATCTTATCTACAATCTCAAATGGCCCTTGCCATGCTGCGAGGAATTTTGAATTTTTCTGCTTGTTTTTACCAAAATGGAGCTTGTATACCCGATCACCTTTCTTATATTCTCTCACAGATGTCTTTTTATCATAATAGGACTATGCATTTTCAGCAGCCCTTTCCAAATGTTGCTGTGCAAATGCAAATGCATGTTGTAAATGCTTCCTCAATTCTTCCACATACTCGTGAACTGTAGATACACTGACAAGAGTTTGCTCATGTGTCCTGTACAATAAATGCTGTGGTAGTACCATTTTTCTTCCTGTCAACATCTCATGAGGACTGATACCTGTTGCTTTAGCAGGAGTTGACCTAATGGCCATTAAAACTAAAGGTAAGCGTAAATCCCAACTGGAACCTGCCTCTGTGGGTGGATATGTGATATGCAATTTCCTTTTTACCCCAATATATGCCACACCTTGCTCATCAAAGTGCTTGTGAAATGACTTTCTATGTCTGACTCTATTCTTTGGGGTAACCCAAATCTTGAAAATATGTGATTTACCAGCAATTTAGCCGCTGTTTATGCACTACAATATGGCGCAGGAATGCATTCCACCCATTTCAACATCCGACATACCATCGTCAATAAATATTGGTTGCCCCTACCTAATCTCTTTACAGGCCCTATATGATCAATTTGTAAATCCGACCATGGAAGGGTTAAACCTCTTTTCATTAATGGAGCTGAATGAAAGGGGTACCACCCACAGTATCAACCCTGTTACAGATTCCCTGATCATCAGACCATCGTGAAGTTTAATTAGATTATTTTTCTTTAATAACACTCTTAACTCTTCTTTTTCTGTTCAATCATTTTCAGTTAAGGGATTTTGTCCCAGGTCAATCAAATGATTATAATAAACTCCCAATACAGGGTCTTCTTTTTGTGCCTTAATCAGGTCATGATCTGGAGTATCATAACTCCATTGTACTACAGGTTGTTCAACTTCTTTAGGAGATATAGAGCGTGTAACTGCATCTCCTTGTATTTCACCTATTAAGTCTTAAACGTACACAATTCTCCCATAACAGCCCCAATCTTGGCTAATTGATCTGCTCTATCATTTCCCTCCTTATCCTCTCCTGGTGTTTTCAAATCAAATGACCACAAATTTTCCTCAAGTGTGTTGTTAAACCATTCTCTTGAAAAAAGAAGACCTTGGCCGTGAGGGCAGCGGTGTGGGCTGCACACCCGTTGACCACTAAACAGTGGTTAGGTTAAATATGTAGAAATAATCCACTTAGCTCGATATCATTTCAAGAGTTTGCATATATTTTAATTTGTGGCTTATTTTCTTCATAAGCTTGGCACCTTCATTGTTTGCTTGTAAATTTTGAGGCTGAAATAATGTCACATAAAGGGCCTATGCATTTCGGGTAATGAACCCTTCGTCAGGGCCTATTGACATTTGATAAACAATTGCCTTTTGGTCAAATCTACTTATATGGTCAATATATAAGCAAGTACATAATACAACAACAGTACAATCCCAGCAACAAGGGAGACCATTAATCCATGGATGTCATGTAAAAAAACATTCAAATATAAGAGTATCACAAAATGAAAGGTACGTTACCATTGAACATCACAAAGTGGTCATGCATGGTCGAGTCATTTCCATTGCAGTATTGGACAAATTATGGGATTTCATCAGAAACAAAACAAAAAATAAAATAAAGACAAAAGAATAATACGCTAACGTTAGACTATATCTCTCAGTGGTTACATATTAACTGGGTCAGAAAGCTAAGATTGCTTTAAGGATTGATCAAAAGAAATGAACTGAAAAGCAGGTAACTGACCTGCTGTTCGCGTGCTCGCTATTGTGTGGATGGCGAGTTGTGACGGAGTCAATATCTCTGTGATTGTCAGTATCTCAGCGCAAATCTATACAGAGGATAAAAAAGCTATTAGGAAAGGAGGAATGAGAATGGAAGCAAATGCAGAACCCGAGTCCAAAAGCATGTCATTACCTTAGTCATACAGCGCGAAGCGGCGGCAGGACGCTCTCTGCTTGCGAGTGAGATAAACGAAACTAGCTGAGTTAGGGAGGTAGCTATAGAAACCAAAATGCCGGTTTGTTGAAAAGAGGAGCTTCATGTTCTAAGCAAATGTGACCGCCATATTGAGATGGTGCATGTATGCAATTGGAGTTCATTAGCGAAAGAGTGCTAAATAGCGGTAAACAGGGGGAAGTGTGAAAGTTAGAGGAGTGAGAAAAGAGAGAATGCAAAAAACTTAGGTGGGTGAAATTAAAGATGGCAAATTCAGAAAAATAAAGCAATAAAACATAAATATTAATACAAATATGAAAAAGTTTGCAAAACTGAAGTTATGTGTTGCGAAAGAGCTGGTGGAAAAAGCAAGTAAGTTAGGACAAGAGTATAGGAAAATAGGAAAAAACTGCACTGCGTCGAAACTGAATGGAGACTGCTTACCAAAAAGGATCAGAAAGAAATGATATCAAAAAATGTGCGCATTTCTCCACATTAATTCAAATCATATCTATAGTTTACAGAAAACAACTCAAATCAAGTTCTTCATTCATCCCATCGGGATTCAGTGACCCCAATCTTTCAATCCATAGTGCTTCTTTTTGTGCTCTCAATTGATTCATGTTAGCACTCTGTCCTTTGGTGGGAATCACTTCCAGTACTGCAAATCGTAGTTGTGCTATTGTATGGCCATTCTGAGTGAAATGTTTTGCCACTGCTGATGCTGGATTTTTAAGTCGAATGCAAGATTTGTGTTCGTTGATACATATGGTACCTTGCGTGCTGTCTCGCCGACATAATACTTGGCACATGGGCATTTAATTGCATAAACCACATTTTCAGACAAACAGGTCGCATGGTTTCTGAGCTGAATTTTCTCTCCTGTTCTGGGGTGTGATATGAAAGATCCTTTGATGGTATTATTGCAATTTTCACAACTCATGCATGGATATGTCCCGGGATGTTTATCAATGATCCGCTTTTTGGATTTTTTGCCTTGTGTGTCAACCAATAGGTTGCAGAGATTTTTACTTTTTTGATAGGCAAACACCGGAGGTTGTGCAAACAGATCTTTAGTCCTCTGATCGTTTTGCAGTATGTTCCATCTTTGGAGCACGCTTTCTTTGATTTGTCGACTCTGGATGCTGTACTTTGTGACGAAAACCAAATCTGGACTTTGGCGTTCTGGTTTTTTTTAAAGTAATTGTGCGCGATCTTGTGCATCTGTTTTGACCTTAGCGGCTTGAAGATCATCCTCTGGATAGCCTCTTTCTTTCAATTTGTTGTGCAATTTAGTGAGTTCTAAATCACATTCTGCTGGGTCACTCACGATCCTTTTAATACGTAGCATCTGGCCAAATGGCAGATTGCGAAGAATGGTAGGTGGATGAAAATTCATTCTATGCAATAAGTTGTTCCTGTCGGTGGGTTTGGAATACAACTTTGTTAGAATCCTGGTACCATTAATAACTGTTTGTACATCTAAGTAGTGGATATCCGGGTCACCTATTTCCATAGTAAACTGTATTCTTTTGTCAATGTTGTTCAGATATGATAAAAACTGCCTGAGTTCTTCTCTGCTACCTGTCCAGATTCCAAATATATCATCGATGTATCGATGCCACTTTTTCAAATGTGTACTCCATTGTGGATGATTGATAATGTGTCTGCTTTCGAAGTCATACATGAATGTGTTTGCATAGGGTGGTGCCATTGTAGCTCCCATTGCTGTTCTGGTAAGCTGTTTATAGAATGTTTCCTTGAATTGAAAACATGAATTTTCTGAAATGAATTTGAGCAAAATCAAAAGAAATTCTTTGTTGGCTCCTATGTTGCCTGCATCTAGTAACAGTTGTTCAACTGCTTTTTGTCATGAATCGTGAGGAATACTCGTGTAAAGACTGGCGACGTCTATTGTAAAAAGAATGTCTTCTGTTGTGAGTTCAATTCCTTCTAGGATTTGTAAAAAATGTGTGGTGTCTTTGACATATGTAGAAGTTTGCTGAATTACGGGTTGTAGGAAGTAGTCAATGTATGTGCCCAATGATTGTAATAAGCTTCCAGTGGCAGCCACTATTGGTCTCCCGGGAGGGTTCATGAGTTGTTTGTGAATCTTGGGGAGATGGTTGTTAAACCATTCTCTGACACTATTTTATCTATAGCTTGAATCATTTTCCCATGTTTAAGGGGCCATTTGTTATATGTGAGCATGCCTCTTGCTCTCCAGCTAAGCAAATATTCTGCAATGCTATTCTGTGCATAATCAGAATCAGTCACCAGGATAATTTCACAGAATTTGTTATCAACTGTAGTAGTAATTGTTTTATAAATGGCAGCTAACTCTGCTATCTGGCTACTCCTGGCCCCAATCCTCATTCCTATACTAGGAATGTCCTCACATCTCAACCAGACATTTCCAATCCCTGACACCAGCTGTTTATTGCTGTCATTTTCAATATGAAAAGCGCACCCGTCAAAATACACAACTGGCAAGTCTTTACGCGTATTGTCATCAAAATCTTTGTGTGGTGATTGTTCAAACTCGTGAAAACTGGACTCCACCTCTATCTCATCTGAAACACACTCAGCTGCACAGTCATGTAAATCTGCTAACCCTTGAGCGATTGGGTTCTTTTTATTCTGGCCATATCTCACCTCTACAGGGAAACCCTGCAATGCCAATGTCCATGAAGTAATTCTGTATTGCGCTATGTTGCCTGATCTAATGCTTTTACTTTGTAAAAACTGCAACAGTTGATGATTTGTCTCAATGATCACCTTTTCCCCTTGAATAATGGGATGAAAATGTTGCAATGGCCATGCAGTGGTCAGAAGAGCCTTTTCACATTCACTGAATTTAGTTTCAACCTGAGGAGAACATGCCTTACTTGCATATGCAATAGTTTTATGGTCCAAATCATGTTTTTGAGATAGCACTGCTGAAATAGACTGCTCAGTGAATCCTATTCCTACAAAGAAATCATTATTCTTTATGGGATAGGCCAAGCATGGAACCTTTATGAGACATTCCTTCAATTTAGCAACTGCCTCAGACTGCTCTTTTTCCCATTTCCAGGACGCATCATGCTACAATAATTTAGTTAAGGGTTGAGTGATTTCAGCATAATTGTCAATACATTTCCTGTCATATGCTGTCATTCTTAAGAGACTTTTTAAACCTTTCATATTTTTAAGATTTTTCAAATTCTGTATTGCTGCCACCTTTTTGTTTTGTGGATTTAACCCGTGTTCAGTTACTTCATGGCCTAAGAAATTCACTCTCTTTTGCACCATTGTGCTTTCTGTAAAGATACTTCGGCACCCGCCTTCTGCAATTGGCCATGTACATGTCTAATTTCATCAAAATGACTTTTTAGGCTCTCATTTTTTATCAGTACATCATCTACATAAACTATGATCCCTCTTTCTGCCGCATCTGGCATAGCTTTTCTCAAAAATATGCCAAATTCGCTCCCACTATTGACATACCTAAATGGTGTTCTGGACCAAGCGTATTGCATTTTATCAAATGAAAAAACGAACAAATTCTGAATGTCCTCTGCCAATGGCACTCACCACTACCCAGAGGTAAGATCTAATATGGTAAACACCTTTGATCCATGTACCTGAGCAAGGCCTTGATCAATTAATGGCAGCGGCCATCTAAACAGTGACACTCTTTTATTTACTTCCCTCAGGTCTGCACACAGATGCCATTGACCATTTGGCTTTATACACCCGAAATGGAAGTGTTAGAGGTACTATGAATAGGCCTGACAATTCCCCTAGACTCAAACAGGGTAATTCATAGAATTTTGCAGAAAAGTGTCGCAAGCGGATGGCGCAGAGTGTCCGCGTGCGATTGTCTGCACCAGGCGCGTGCGCTAAAACCAATTTCCGCACACAGCGTATTCGAGAATTTTAGGCTCCCAAACCAGCCGTGGCGCAGAGTATCGTAGCGACCCTGCAGCAGCGCCAGTAACGCCCCCAAGAACGCCCTCGCGCAAGGAAAAGCCATTAAAATCGCTAAATCATCGCAAAGGGCTGCACTAACCCTGGACCAGTTTACAGGGCTGCCAAACAAGGAACGCAAAGCGAGTAACGTTCATATCAGGGGTACGCGGGAAGTTTTACACGCGATTAGCCACGGTACGTGTATTACAGGGGTACACGGGAAGTTTTACACGTGATTAGCCAGGGTATGTGTATTACAGGGGTACGCGGGAATTATCACACGCGATTTGGCTGGGTACGTGTATTACAGGGGTACGCGGGAAGTTTTACACGCGATTAGCCAGGGTACGTGTATTACAGGGGTACGCGGGAATTATCACACGCAAATTGGCTGGGTACGTGTATTACAGGGGTGCGCGGGAAGTTACACACGCGATTAGGCTGGGTGGGTCCTCACAGGTGTACCCTGTACACCCTCCACGGCCCCTGCAGGCAGCCCACAAAACAGGGGACTACCCTGCACACCTACTCATGTCCCCCAGCACCCCCACCTTCCATCACTGTGGGCCACCCTCTACCAGGCCCCCACTCATGTCCCCTATAACCCCCACCCCCCAGCCACCAGGGGCAGCCTCGACCAGGCACCCAGTCATGTCCCCTATCACCCCCACCCCCCAGCAGTGCAGGGGCAGCCTCCGCCAGGCCCCCACTCATGTCCCCTATCAGCCCCACCCCCCAGCCACCATGGGCAGCCTCCACCAGGCCCCCACCCATGTCTACTACCACCCCCACCCCCCAGCAGTGCAGGGGCAGCCTCCACCAGGCCACCACTCATGTCCCCTATCACCCCCACTCCCCAGCCACCATGGGCAGCCTCCACCAGGCTCCCACCCATGTCTACCACCACCTCCACCCCCACCCCCAGCAGTGCAGGGGCAGCCTCCACCAGGCCCCCACTCATGTCTCCCACCCCCCAGCACTGAGGGGCACACTCCACCAGGCCCCCACTCATGTCTCCCACCACCCCCACCGCCCAGCAGTGCAAGGGCAGCCTCCACCAGGCCCCCACTCATGTCCCCTATCACCCCCACCCCCCAGCCACCAGGGGCAGCCTCCACCAGGCTCCCACCCATGTCTACCACCGCCCCCACCCTCCAGCAGTGCAGGGGCAGCCTCCACCAGGCCCCCACTCATGCCTCCCATCCCCCACACCCCCCAGCACTGAGGGGCACCCTCCACCAGGCCCCTACTCATGTTTCCCACCACCCCCACCGCCCAGCAGTGCAGGGGCAGCCTCCACCAGGCCCCCACTCATGTCCCCTATCACCCCCTCCCCCCAGCCACCAGGGGCAGCCTCCACCAGGCACCCACTCATGTCCCCTATCACCCCCATCCCCCAGCAGTGCAGGGCAGCATCCACCAGGCCCCCACTCATGTCTCCCACCACCCCCAACCCCCAGCCACCATGGGCAGCCTCCACCAGGCCACCACCCATGTCTCCCACCCACCCCATCCCCCAGCACTGTGGGGCACCCTCCACCAGTCCCCCACCCATGTCTACCACCACCCCCACCCCCCAGCAGTGCAGGGGCAGCCTCCACCAGGCCCCCACTCACGTCTCCCACCACCCCCACCGCCCAGCAGTGCAGGGGCAGCCTCCACCAGGCCCCCACTCATGTCCCCTATCACCCCCACCCCCAGCCACAAGGGGCAGCCTCCACCAGGCTCCCACTCATGTCCCCTATCACCCCCACCCCCCAGCCACCAGGGGCAGCCTCCACCATGCTGCCACCCATGTCTACCACCACCCCCACCCCCAGCAGTGCAGGGGCAGCCTCCAGCAGGCCCCCATTCATGTCTCCCACCCTCCACACCCCCCAGCACTGAGGGGCACCCTCCACCAGGCCCCCACTCATGTCTCCCACCCCCACTCCCCCCAGCACTGAGGGGCACCCTCCACCAGGCCCCCACTCATGTCTCCCACCCACCCCACCCCCCAGCTCTGTGGGGCACCCTCCACCAGGCCCCCACACATGTCTACCACCACCCCCACCCCCCAGCAGTGTAGGGGCAGCCTCCACCAGGCCCCCACGCATGTCTCCCACCACCCCCACCACCCAGCAGTGCAGGGGCAGCCTCCACCAGGCCCCCACTCATGTCCCGTATCACCCCCACCCACTAGCTACCATGGGCAGCCTCCACCAGGCTCCCACCCATGTCTACCACCACCCCCACCCGCCAGCAGTGCAGGGGCACCCTCCACCAGGCCCCCACTCATGTCTCCTATCACCCCCACCCCCCAGCCACCATGAGCAGCCTCCACCAGGCACCCACTCATGTCCCCTATCACCCCCACCCCCAGCCACCATGGGCAGCCTCCACCAGGCCCCCACCCATGTCTCCCACCCACCCCACCCCCCAGCACTGTGGGGCACCCTCCACAAGGCCCCCACTCATGTCTCCCACCACCCCCACCCCCCAGCCACCAGGGGCAGCCTCCAGCAGGCCCCCACTCATGTCCCCTATCACCCCCACCCCCCAGCCACCATGGGCAGCCTCCACCAGGCTCCCACCCATGTCTACCACCACCCCCACCCCCCAGCAGTGCAGGGGCAGCCTCCACCAGGCCCCCACTCATGTCTCCCACCCCCACCCCCCCAGCACTGAGGGGCACCCTCCACCAGGCCCCCACTCATGTCTCCTATCACTCCCAGCCACCATGGGCAGCCTCCACCAGGCACCCACTCACGTCCCCTATCACCCCCACCCCCCAGCAGTGCAGGGGCAGCCTCCACCAGGCCCCCACTCATGTCTCCCACCATCCCCACCCCCCAGCCACCATGGGCAGCCTCCACCTGGCCCCCACCCATGTCTACCACAACCCCAACCCCCAGCCACCATGGGCAGCCTCCACCAGGCTCCCACTCATGTCTCCCATCCCCCACACCACCCAGCACTGAGGGGCACCCTCCACCAGGCCCCCACTCTTGTTTCCCACCACCCCCACCGCCCAGCAGTGCAGGGGCAGCCTCCACCAGGCCCCCACTCATGTCCCCTATCACCCCCGCCCCCCAGCCACCAGTGGCAGCCTCCACCAGGCACCCACTCATGTCCCCTATCACCCCCATCCCCCAGCAGTGCAGGGGCAGCATCCACCAGGCCCCCACTTATGTCTCCCACCACCCCCAACCCCCAGCCACCATGGGCAGCCTCCACCAGGCCCCCACCCATGTCTCCCACCCCCCCCACCCCCCAGCACTGTGGGGCACCCTTCACCAGTCCCCACCCATGTCTACCACCACCCCCACCCCCCAGCAGTGCAGGGGCAGCCTCCACCAGGCCCCCACTCATGTCCCCTATCACCCCCACCCCCAGCCACAAGGGGCAGCCTCCACCAGGCTCCCACTCATGTCCCCTATCACCCCCACCCCCCAGCCACCAGGGGCAGCCTCCACCATGCTGACACCCATGTCTACCACCACCCCCACCCCCAGCAGTGCAGGGGCAGCCTCCAGCAGGCCCCCACTCATGTCTCCCATCCTCCACACCCCCCAGCACTGTGGGGCACCCTCCACCAGGCCCCCACTCATGTCTCCCACCCCCACTCCCCCCAGCACTGAGGGGCACCCTCCACCAGGCCCCCACTCATGTCTCCCACCCACCCCACCCCCCAGCTCTGTGGGCACCCTCCACCAGGCCCCCACCCATGTCTACCACCACCCCCACCCCCCAGCAGTGTAGGGGCAGCCTCCACCAGGCCCCCACTCATGTCTCCCACCACCCCCACCACCCAGCAGTCCAGGAGCAGCCTCCACCAGGCCCCCACTCATGTCCCCTATCACCCCCACCCCCCAGCTACCATGGGCAGCCTCCACCAGGCTCCCACCCATGTCTACCACCACCCCCACCCACCAGCAGTGCAGGGGCAGCCTCCACCAGGCCCCCACTCATGTCTCCCACCCCCATCCCCCCAGCACTGAGGGGCACCCTCCACCAGGCCCCCACTCATGTCTCCTATCACCCCCACCCCCCAGCCACCATGGGCAGCCTCCACCAGGCACCCACTCATGTCCCCTATCACCCCCACCCCCAGCCACCATGGGCAGCCTCCACCAGGCCCCCACTCATGTCTCCCACCACCCCCACCGCCCAGCCACCAGGGGCAGCCTCCAGCAGGCCCCCACTCATGTCCCCTATCACCCCCACCCCCCAGCCACCATGGGCAGCCTCCACCAGGCTCCCACCCATGTCTACCACCACCCCCACCCCCCAGCAGTGCAGGGGCAGCCTCCACCAGGCCCCCACTCATGTCTCCCACCCCCACCCCCAGCACTGAGGGGCACCCTCCACCAGGCCTCCACTCATGTCTCCTATCACTCCCAGCAACCATGGGCAGCCTCCACCAGGCACCCACTCACGTCCCCTATCACCCCCACCCCCCAGCAGTGCAGGGGCAGTCTCCACCAGGCCCCCACTCATGTCTCCCACCATCCCCACACCCCAGCCACCATGGGCAGCTTCCACCTGGCCCCCACCCATGTCTACCACCACCCCCACCCCCCAGCCACCATGGGCAGCCTCCACCAGGCTCCCACCCATGTCCACCACCACCCCCACCCCCCAGCAGTGCAGGGGCAGCCTCCACCAGGCCCCCACTCATGTCTCCCACCCCCCCACCCCTCCAGCACTGAGGGGCACCCTCCACCAGGCCCCCACTCATGTCTCCTATCACCCCCACCCCCCAGCCACCATGGGCAGCCTCCACCAGGCACCCACTCATGTCCCCTATCACCCCCAACCCCCAGCAGTGCAGGGGCAGCCTCTACCAGGCCCCCACTCATGTCTCCCACCACCCCCACCCCCCAGCCACCATGGGCACCCTCCACCAGTCCCCCACACATGTCCCCCTGCCCACACGTCCTGACAATCCTCAAGCATGTGCCTCATGGCCAGCCACCACAGCCCAAAGACACAAGCAAGTATTACATGCGCCCATGATACTACTCCAATGGAAACAATGTAAATGAACACATGTGTCTCACACACACACAATGGTTGCAAGTGAACCTGAAAAACCATATCATGACATGCATGAAAACAATGAGATGAAACCACACATTGAAGAATGAAAAAATCAAAATAATGTATTAAAAACAACAGTAATGGCAATCAAAATTAAACAAAATACACAAGTAAAAAAAAAAGAAAATTAAGCTGGCTGTCCCTTTTCAAATTAAAATCAATAAATGATAATCCAAAAAAATGTCTTCCAAAGTTTCAGTCCATAAAAAGTAAATGAAGGGAAAAAAGAAATAGAAAACCATTGCTCCATGGAAAAAAATATCATAGTTAAAAAAATATCCAAATGCAAAGTCCAACTATGTACAAAGTATTCAGGGTCCATCATCCCAAGAGACGAAATGAAACCTACAAAAAAATCTAAAATGGAACTATATACAAAAGGTGGAGCCGTGTCCGTCGACTCCAAATAAAAATAAACAATAAAGGAAACCTATCACTAAATAACTATATACAATGGCGGCGGGCCAGTCTAGCAGCTCACTCAGTGGTGTTCCAGGCCAGGGCATCATCGAACTCCTCGTCTATGTCCCGGAGGCGGTCCTGTTCCATGGCCCCGAGGGTCCGCAGGGACGCCGACATGTTCACCTCCAACTCCCTGCGGATTGCCTCGAGGCACTCGGCCCGCCGCAGGGCCCTCCGCATGGAGTTCTCCGCTCTGACCATCGTGAGCCACGCCTCTTCCGCCCACCGCCGCTCTGAATCTATGGCGTGGCCCAACCGCTGCCACACGGCAGACACTTCCCGTCCAGGGTCCACCTGCCCTCCGGCCGATGCCTGCCCCTCCGATGTTGAAGGCCCCGAGCTATCGTGGCTCCCACCTACAGCCTCCTGCTGCTGCAGCTGCTGCTGTCCATGTGCCCTGTCTGGTGCTGCCTGCACATCCTCCTCCAGCTGGGGTGCAGTCGTTGATGTGGCCACCCCTGCTGGACGTCCGACTCCCGACTGTGGCAGGGATCTGTTGTCCACCAGCCTGGCGGCACGGTCAGAGGCAGCTCCATAGGGCACCCAGGTGAGACATGGGTGGGAAGAGGGCATAGAGGACGACTGGGGCATAGGGGGTTCTGTGGAGGAGGGGGTCGGAACAAGGTCCAGGAAACGGAGGAATCCAGCCCTGGTGAGCTGTCCCAGTGGGTCAACGCGGTCAACGAGCCATGCGAGAAGACGTGCAGACTCATCATGAAAAGACTGCAGGTCAGCTCGCATGGCCCATTGACGCAACGCCACCCCACCCTGGACAGGCTCAACCTGGTGCAGGATAGCCACATCTGCAGGGAGAGGAAGGCCAGGTGTTGTAAGCCAATCCCCTCCCTGAGAAATGGTCTGGAGGTAGGCATCCCCGCTGGTGCAAGATGATGCAGTGACAGGAGCAGGGACAGGATTTCACACAGGCACCTCCGCGGCGGCCTGTGCTGCCTCCTGTCCCTGATCCTGCACTGCACCACTAGCACCAGTGGAATCCCCACCTCCAGACCCCGCCTCTGTTGCTTGCATGGCCTCCTCCTCCTCCAAACCCCCCACCAACCTGGATGACTCCGTGCCATCTTCCTCCGTTGAGCCCTGTGGGGTCCCAGCTGCCCCTTCTGCTGCCGAGGAGTCCAACTCCAACCTCCGCCTCTTGGACCTCCCCTCGACAGCTGCGGCCTGGGACACGGCACCGGACACCTCACTCCCCGACGAGATCAGAACCTGGGAGGGGATCCAGGCCTTGCGTCTCCGGCTGGTGGTGCGACCCCTGCCGCTGTGCTCCACAGCACCTTCTCCGCCCTCTTTATCAGTTGACGCTGCAGACAGGGAGAAAGAAAACACAGGCATCAGGGCACTGTACAATGGACTCATACACACATGACAGTTATACATGAGTGGCATTGGTAAACCTCAGACATGGCATCACAATCCCCAACACACATGTCATTTCAACTTGCACACATGAGCCATACCACAGCCAGCACCATCCATTCACATACAACAGCATGAGAAGCCAAAGGTCATCCACACATCACATGCAACATAGGGAGTACACTACACATGCACACACACCACCAAACCTGCGTGCATGTGTACACCTCCGCCAACTGTCGCAGTGTTCCGATCGACATCCATGTCACACCTGACAATCATTCCTCCACAACCTGTGCCATGCAAGCCCACACACACAAGCACCATCCATGTGTCACACATGAGACCCCTCGCATGTGTCACCCTCAAGGCCCTGTACACCCCCCCTACTTGCCCACATAAAAATACATGTTCAACCTGCACACTCCTGGCACACCACCACACGCACAGCTTACAATCAGTATGCATTTACACTTACCGCTCGACTCCAGACAGGTCTGCCTCTCAAGGACCTGGACATGGAGCGCTGGGGATATGCGTTCCAGGACCCTCATCTGATCTTCCGACAAGTGGCCCCCGCGCCCCTTAGCATCCGCTGCCTTCAGGAGGTGCCAGGCCTTGTTGGGGGTCCTGGACCTGAAGTCCTCCCAGCGCTTCCTGACACGTTCGTAGTCGCGGACTGCCACCTCCTCCGCGTTGATGGCAGTCACGATGTCCATCCAGATCCGAGTCCGTCCTTCCTTGTCGGCGCGCAAACTTCCGAAGAGGGCATCATACTGCCCCAGGACATGCTCCACCAGGACACCATCTTCGGTGGCAGTGAAGCTGGTGCCCCTCTGCCTCCTTGGCTGGGGGTTGCCACTGGTGCCAGATGTTGCAGTGCCCGACATGGCAAGCCCAGAGGCAGGAGTGGGTGGGCAACTGGGTCCTGGGGCTGGGATGTGGGGCGATGGAAAACCAGTCGGGAGTCTTCGGTTCCAGCAGGGGTGGTCACAGCAACAGCACCCCTGGCTGATGTGCAGGCAGCAAATGGCAGGGCACGTGGGTAGCAGGCAGTCAGGCAGCAGCAGATGGCAGGTGGGAGCGTGCTCAGGGCTCTGGGGGGCAGTAATTCGGCCTTCTGGGCAGGAGTGTGGTCTTCCGTGTGGGAACGCGTGGCCAGCTTGATACAGAGTGATTTTGCACGTGAAAATCCAGCACGTCTGTGTGTAATTCGAGGAAAGGCCCTTAGCGCGTAAGCACGTCAGCTCATGTCTGTACATTCATTGGCCCAAATGCCACCAGCGCATGCGCGTCTATGAAGTCACTTGCACGTTGAATATGGCACACGTTTGAAATGTTGCGTGTTAAAAAAATGAAAGACACGTCCGAGTGTCAAAGCGTGTAATTGGTGGAAATGGCCTTTGCGCGTACACTCGGAAGTGACAAAGCGTGTAATTGGTGGAAATGGCCCTAGCGCGTACACGCGGAAGTGACGCTGGATGTGTGGGCCTGCATAAAAGGTACGTGTAGAACACCATTTCCTTGTACGTGCTTTTCGTGGAGAGCGAGTGGGTGAAATCTGTACTTCTTGTCGTTTCACACGCAATTTACTTCACGGCGTTTCAAGTTCGTACTCCCTGTTACTTCTGACAGCTTTTTCTCTTTTTTTCTCTTTTTCTGGTTTTCCTGGGCCTGTTCCCTCAAACAGCATTCCCTTCTACTGTTGTCCTGTCTCCTCAGACAGCGTACAATTCTTCTTTTGGCGGGGGTGTTGCCAACGCGCACACGCGCTTCTTTTTCACACTCTTCTTCCTGGCAGACGGTGAGTCATGCACGTATCTAACATCTGTGCTTGCCCCGTGTGTAGCCTACCCCTTCAGAGGTCATTCTAGGCTGTGTGTGACACGCATACGTTCATTCTTGTGTTACTGGGTGCCACAGCGTAGTGCAGGTTTATTTTTCCGCACACGTGGTCTAGGAGGGGTTGCGTGCACGTTATCTCCCTTTTTTGGGCTTCCTGTGCGTTGCGTGACCTGTCATCCTTCCCCAGGGATCACATTCAGCCTTGCTAGAGCACTAGGGTACGATTCCCATCTGGTACCCAACCCCTTTGACCCCCAATTGCCCAGGACAATAGTTTACAGCCACTCCCATACGCACATTAACATCAGTGCCATGGTTGGGAGGCGAGGAATCCGTAAGGGTGGCAAAGGTGGACGAGCCACAAGTGGTGGCCGTGGTGGATCCGGTAGGGGACGTGGTCGTTACTTGCAGGGTGACCCTGTCCCCCCATGTGTGGAGGACCAGTCAAGGGCACCCATAATCCCCCCCGCACCCCCTGGTTGAGGGTGATGTGGTTGACCCCATCCATGCTCAGCCCTTGTTGGATCAGCCCATTGTGGCACCAGACCTAGCTGACTCCATGGCTGACTTCCAGGTCAGCAGGCCTATGACACGTGCGCTGGTGCACGTTGATGTCATCAGGCCACGTGGATCAGGGGCAGCAAGGTCATCTGCTGCCCCAAGTAGGCAGGGTGGAGAGGCTGCAGGGGCAGCTGCGGCTCCATCCACCCCAGCTCTCACACACCCAGCCAGGACAGTGTCGGTCCTAGTCCATCCTGCTGCTGACATTCCCCCTGACACCATTACACTTGAGCCAATGCCTGCACCAACTCCCATGCTGAGTGTGCAATCCCACACTCCTGATACAGAGTCCACCAGGGCTCCAGCCCCTAGTGTCCAGAGCGGCGTAGGACACTCAGGATCCCCACCACCTTCCAAGCGGAAGAGGAAGAGTGCTCGTCCGGCACAGGCTGATGCCCCAGACACGGCTACACAGTCCGGCCCGTCGAGGAAGCCCAGCTTCACGGATGCCGAACTGAATGCACTTGTCGAGTATGTGTCCGCACATGATAACGAAATGGTCATTGTTGCAGGATCCAAGACCACACTTGCACAACGCCAGGCACACTGGCAGACCATTGTGGACATCGTAAGTGCCCTTGGAATCGTGAGGCGCACAGCCAATGATTGCTATAAGCGCTGGAATGACCTAAAGCGCAGGGCAAAGAATAAGCTGGCCTCAAGTCATGCCGCAACTCTAGTGACTGGAGGTGGATCTCCAGTAGAAGACATGGAACTCACTCCACATGAGTCAGTCGCTGGGACCTACGTCACGGAGGAACAGATCCAAGGCGTGGGAGATCTGCCAGATTATGAGGCATTGTCCGGTGAGTGCACATGCATGTGTGTGTCATCCATGTGCATGGTGTGTGTGTGAGGGCTTCTGTTTGTGTGCCAGGTGAGGGTGTGTGCGCCTGAGTTGTTTGGGTCACCCATGTGCTTCATCCAATACATTCTGCGCAGCAGCATTTGGCCATAGCAGTATCCCTTCTGCCAACAGTAGACATCTAGCCCAACAGCACGCCAGTTGCCCTTGAAGTGTCACCTTGCTACAACATTGTTGCTTATTTTCCCCTGTTCATTCAGGCAGATTGTTTGCATTCCACCACTTTTACTAGGCATTTCTCAGTCCTCTAGTCACATGTCTGACATGGCTATGGTAAAGTGGAGTGACTTTGTTACCTGGATATCATTTGTTTAGACATGTCCCTGTGCAATCGGACCATTTTGGACTGGCAGCTCCAGGTGAAAAATCAGACCTGTTTGAATTAGAAAAGCTATTACATGAGGGAACTGGACTGAATGAATAAGTGCTGCCCTCCTCTCCATCTTCACTCAGTAGCAATGGTATATGCCATCTGTGTGATGGCATGTGTATTTCACCTGGCAATCACAGGCCAATGTGTGATGCCACTGCTAGGCAGCAAGCAGCAAATGTGTTGATCTTCCATCTTGGTGTCATCAATGTGTGCCATTTGCCTCCCCTTCATACGCAGTGAGGGTGCATGCATGGGAGGGTTTTAGTAATGTGGGACATGTGTCAATCAAGTACTGGTTCTGTTGCTTCTCAGCCCTAATTGTGTGCCATAGTGCTAATGCCTGTTTCCATTTCTTTTCTTTCATGTCTTTGCAGGGGATGACGGACTTGATACAGCTGGGGTTGTGGAGATGGTGCAGACCCAGGAGGGGTCTCAGGCCCGACCGACCACCAGTGAGGGACGTGGTCTGGTGGTGGGTGAAAACCCAGAACTGCTGCAGGTCGTGCTCTCAAGGGGTGTCTCTGGGTGCACCTCCCCCGAGCTGTATTCAGGTGTCGATTCGGATGATGAGACCTATGTGGCATCGCAGGTGAGTGTTCCTGGGAGGGATTCTCTTCTGTCCGACCCACCTGCACCAGGGGTAGTACCCTCAATGGGGATGTCAGTGTTAGCAGGTCCGCCTTTGGTGGTTACGGATGCAGGGTCACACTCCGCAACATCTGATCCTGTTCCTGGGCCAGCAGATCAGAGGGGGAATGCAGTCCTGCAGCCTCAGGCAGTGCCGGCACAGCAAGGCGCAGTTCGCCTTGCCCCAGACAGGTGTGGTGCCCGCCGATGTGGTGGCCGTACGCCACCTGGCAATACCGCATGGGAGCAATCCATATACGGTATGGCTACCCAACAGGCAGCATCATCAGAGATGATGGCTCAGGCCATGGATAGGGTGGCCACTTCCATTGTCCCCCCAGAAAGGCTGATGGAGCGACTGCAGCAGGCAACAGACTCCATCTGCCAGTCACGCAGGGAGGACATGTTGGCGTCCAACAGGGACTGGCGGGCGGCACTGGCGACTCTGCAGGATGCCCTTTCGATAGAGTCCCAGGGCCACAGGGAAGCCCTGAGGGTGGAACTCAGTCAGATCAGGACGACCCTTGTTGAGCTTGAGGCTTCAACACACAGAAGGACAGAAGATCAGCTGGAGCATCTCACACGTACGCTCTCAGCTGAGATGCAGGCAACTCGGGCGGAGGTCCGGTCATCCCGTGAGTTGTTGCATGGGGACCTCCGCACGATTATCCTCCAGAACCAGACCTTCCACACTCGCATGCTTGCTGCCATGGAGGAGCAGACTAGGGCTTTGCGTGGGCTGCCTCCCATAGTGCCACCACCTCCTGATGCAGCTGCAGAGTCTGAGGAGAGCGACCACAGTGATTCTCTCACAATAGGGTAGCCGTGTCGGCCACGAGCCCATGGAGGTGTTTTTTTTCCCAGAATCCACACAGGTGGGTTCTGGTGTGCATCCTGACCTCGGACCTCCTGGGTGGCCTCCCCCACCCCCCTGGCCCATTCATGGCCATTTTTACTTTTTTATTTATTTATTTTTTTTTTTCATATATTTTTTTACAGTGTGTTGCCTTGTGTGGCTCCCGTGGGCATCCGCTGTATTGTGGCTGGGCACGTGCAGGCTTGTCCTGATTTTGGGTTAGATGCTTGGGTTTGTGAGACACACCCCTCCTGCTTCCCGTTTCCATGGGCTTGCAAAGGGTGTCCCCAAGTGACATTGACTTACACAGTGACGTTGGACTCCCACTACATGTGTGGGTAGTCTAGTCATTACTGTGTATGCATTCCTAGTGCATATTGCTGTTATGTTGTACACTGCATGTTGCATAGATGTGTAACTCATCATCCATGTCTACCTCCTAATTTGCAGGTCCTTTCCTCATGTCTACACAAGGCTCTCTACTTTGGAGATGGAGTCCATGTTGGCAGCAGTGCACCTACAACTCTACATGGCGGCAACACTGTACAGTTGGAAGTGGTGGGAGTGCAGGCATTTCCAGATGGTGAGACTACTAATTTCTTACATTCATAATGTCATGTTGATGGTAGTTTTGAGGGTCAGTAGCGGATAAGTGTTATTGCTAAATACCTGCTCAAGTGTGTTCTTGGTCCTGCATTACTGTGAGGATTTCAGGTGTTGCGAGTTTCAATTAGGGACACTGTACTTTGTGACACTTGTGTCATGTTGTGGGGATTACTTTTTCTGCCCTCACATAGCATGACATGGCATGGTGTGTCGTGTGGTGGTGCTGGGGATGAGTTGGGTGACATGGCACTGTCCTCATGTTGCATTTTGCAAGTGGGTATTCATTTTAGCTGCATGAATGTGTTTTTTCACGAAAATGCATTGGTGGTGTCTGTGTAGGAAGGGATGCACACATTGTAACACTTCCAGGTGAACAATCTCAGGCTGATATGGTTTTGACGATTGATTCTCCAGACATTCAGGATCATTGTCAGGTTTAGTCATCATTGATTGTCAGATGGTATGTGCCAGGGCAGTGTGCACTCCACAGGGGTGTGATTTCTATGTGAAGTAATTAGCCACTAGCTGTGTACGGGCTGCCTCCCCCCGTGCCCTTTCTCCTCCCATGTGCAGCGGGCGTGCATGTGGTTGGGGATGTGGGGGCACCACCATGTCCACGGCCAGGCCCCGGCGTGTTGCAATGTTGTGCAGGACACATGCTGCCACTATGATCCTGCACACTACTGGGGGAGCGTATAACAGCTGCCCGCCAGAACCGTCAAGGGAGCGAAAGCGTGACTTAAGCACTCCGAATGTGCGCTCCACTATGCCCCGGGTTGCAATGTGGGCTGTGTTTTATCTTACCTCGGGTGGCGTGGTGGGGTTCCGAATTGGCGTCATCATGTGGGGGCTGAGAGGGTAGGCACTGTCCCCTGTGGAGGTGGTGATGGGTATCATTGGTGGGGTTGTGACCTTGCTCAGTATCTGACATGCATGCATGTGCAGTGGCATTCATACTCACCAAGCAGCCATGTATCGCCATGCCGCCCAGCTTCTAGGTCCCGGCTTAGGGTGGACATTCGGTAAATTAAGCTGTCGTGGGTGGACCCGGGATAGTTGGCATATACTGAGGTGATGATTCCCTTGGCATTACATACTACCTGCACGTTGATAGAATGCCAGTGCTTGCTGTTCCTATAGATGTGCTCAGATGCCCTGGGGGGACGTAGAGCCACATGGGTGCAGTCGATGGCACCTAGCACTTTGGGGAATCGTGCCACACCGTAAAGATCCAGGGCGGCAGCATGCCTTTCTGCAGGTGTTCTGGGCAGGTATATGTGCCTGCGGACTGATGGGCGTGCAGTGATGATGTTCAAGACCTGGTGTAGGCAGCGTGACTGCTTGGCCTGTGACACCCCACCCACTATGGCACTTGTCCGCTGAAATGATCCAGTGGCTAAGAAGTGCAGTACATTGAGGACCTTCTCCAGGGGGCTGAGTGCTTGGGAGCACAGGGTGGGTGATGTGAGGTCATCCTCCCACTCACTCACCAGGTCCAGTATTATGTGTGGTGGAAACCTGTACCTCCCATACACCTGGTCATCAGGCATCCCAAAAAGGCTGGTTCTGGGTGTGAAAATTCTGGCCCTGACTATCCTCTTCCTCCTCCTTTGGTAGCCCACGGCCACTGCTGCTAGGAACGGTATATTCATCCTGGCGTCTGAGCTTGTTAGTTTTTTGCGCGCAATTTTATGCGTCGTGGGTCGACGTATGCCTGCTTCCTGCTGGCGTACGTGTTTCTTTCTGCGCGTTGTAGGCGAGCATGTGAAACTTCCCGCGCACCCCTGAAATCCACGTACCCAGGCAAATAGCATGTGGAAATTCCCGCGCACCCCGGAATACACGTGCGCTGATGTACTCGCGTGTGTAAGTGGCCGCGCACCCCTGAAATACACGTACATAGGCCAATCGCGTATACGCGCACTTTTGTCCGATTACACGCGATGACACTCTGACGTGCAGTCTTTCCACGTGTGCTCCGTCATCACGTGCTATGAGGGAAACACCCGTGCGGGTCACGTCACAGACGCGCTTACGCACTGAGGGCCTTTGGTCCAATAGAATCGCATATGCGTGCTGACGTGCTTACGCGCTAAGGGCCTTTCCTCGAATTTCACGCTGACGTGCAGGATTTTCACGTGCCAAATCACTCCGTATCAAGCTGGCCACGTGAAAACACACGGAAGACCATGCTCCTGCCCAGAAGGCCGAATTACTGCCTCCCAGTGCCCCGAGCAGTCTCCCACGTGCCACCTGCTGCTGCCTGCCTGCCTGCCTGCTGCCACCGTGCCCTGCCATCTGGTGCCTGCACATCAGCCATCTGCAGGGGTCCAGTTGATGTGTCCACCCCTGCTGGAACAGAAGACTCCCGACTGGGATAACATCCGCTCCACAGCCCAGCCCCAGGACCCAGTTGCCCACCCACTCCTGCCTCTGGGGTTGCCATGTCGGGCACTTCGACATCTGGCACCAGTGGCAACCCCAGGCCAGAGGGGCAGAGGGGCACCAGCTTCACTGCCACCGAAGTTGGTGTCCTGGTGGAGCATGTCCTGGGGCAGTATGATGCCCTCTTCGGATCGTCCCGCGCCAGCAAGGAAGGACGGGAGAGGCTCTGGGCCGACTGTGTGGTTGCCGTCAACGCGGAGTGGGTGGCAACCCGCAACGTCCAGAAGATCAAGAAGCGTTGGGAGGACTTGAGGTCCAGGACCCTCGTGAAGGCCTGGCGCCTCGTGGAGGGGGGCCGGGGCCGCATGAGTTCCATCCAGATGAGGGTCCTGGAACGCGTACGCCCAGCGCTCCAGGCCCAGATCCTTGAGAGGGAGACCCGTCTGGAGTTGAGCAGTAAGTGGCCAAGCATTGCTGTGTGATACAGGGCATGTTGCGGTGTGCTGGTTGTCTGATACTTGCGTGTATGTGTGACATAGGCTATGTACGCATGTATGTGTGCAGGGACATTATGGTAATGCATGTGCGACCAGTGATGTGTGAACCACATGGTCGTTGCATGTGTTTAATTGCGACACGGGGAGCCCTATGCAGATTTTACACATGAGAGCATGCCAGTCTATGTTCCTGGATATGGGTGGGGGTGAGGGATGGGTGCTGATGCCAGATACATATATGGTAGCCATGTCTGTGTGCCTGACCTGCGTGTCTGTGACTTGTGAATGCCATGGATGCATGACACATGTCTGTGACAATGTACAGATTCACTGATGCAGCCTAGTTATCCTTGTATCCGCTGTGTTTGGGGTGTATGAGGCCAGATGGATGTGACTGAGGTGAAGTGTGTGCATGTGATAGGCATGACCCATGATGCATGTGAGTTCCATATCATTGTATGTTTCAAGAGTCCATTGGACATGTATGGAAATGTCCATGGCATGCACCATGTCTGTTACTGTGTGTGTTTTGCCTGGACTGACCCATGTGATGTGGAGGGACATGATGGAAGTGTACTTTGACAGTGGTACTCATCTGCTATTGCTTCCTGTCTAGGGGACCATTGTACAGTACCCTGATGCTTGTGTTCTATGTCTCCCTCTACGCAGAGGGCGGAGACAGCGCTGTGGAGCAAGGCGGCGGGGATGCCCCCACGGCTGCAGCGGAAGGGGTGGGTGAGCCCTCACAGGGGCCTGCTACGGCAGAAGACGGTGAGGAGTCATCCAGGTTGGTGGTTTCCACAGAGGAGGAGGAGGCCGCCACTGAGGCGCACATGGGGCCTGGTGGGGGCATACCTGCTGGTGCAAGTGGTGCAGTCCAGGGGCAGGGGCAGGAGGCAGCACAGGTCACCGTGGAGGGGCCTGTGCATGTCGCTGTCCCTGACCCTGTGAGTGCACCACCATGCACCAGAAGGGATGGCCCTTCCCAGGCCCGTCCTCAGGTAGAGGGGTTGTCCATGTCACCTGACTCCCCTCCACCTGCGGACAAGGGGACCCGTGGCCGTATGGAGAAGGTCCTGATTGGGGTCGCGATGCGCACGGGTGCAATTCGTGATGACGTGCGTGCTTCCCGGGAGGAGCACACATGTCATCACGAAGAGCACCGTGCCGACGTGGCCCAATTGGGATCTTCCATGTTCGGGGGTTTCCTGCATGTGTCGGCCAATCTGGCGGCCCTCTCCTCCTCTGTGGAGGCTATACGCCGGTCGTTCTCCTTGCCGTCTTCCGGCCCAGATGCCACCAGGGCCTGCTCTGGACCTGCCCTGACCAATGCAGCCAGCTTGGTGGGGATCCCATCCCTGCCACAGTCGGGAGTCGGAGGTCCAGCAGGGGTGGACACCACAGCAACTGTACCCCAGCAGATGGAGGATGTGCCGCCATCATCAGGCAGGGCACGTGCACGACGGCGTCGGTGGATTCCATCAGCCTGGATGCCGTCATGCTGGCAGAGGCGGTTGCGTCGGAGGCAGCAGCAGAGTCAACGTGGGAGGCATCATGGCTCGGGGCCATCAACATCGGAGGGGCAGGCATCGGCCGGAGGGCAGGAGGACTTAGGACGGGAAGTGTCTTCCTTGTGGCTGCGGTTGGGCCAGCAGATAGGTGCGGAGCGGCGGCGGGCAGAAGAGGGGCGGCTCACGATGGTCAGGGCGGAGAACTCCATGCGGAGGGCCCTGAAGTGGGCCGAGTGCCTCGAGGCAATCCGCAGAGGGTTTGGAGGAGGAGATGGTGTCATCCCTGCGGACCCTCGGGGCCATGGAACAGGACCGCCTCAGGGACATCGAAGAGGAGTTTGATGATGCCCTGGCCCGGACACCGCGGAGGGAGCCGCTGGACTTGCCCGCCGCCTTTGTATATAGTTCTTTAGTTTTAGGTTTCCTTTGTTTCTTCTTATGATTTGGAGTCGACTGACACTGCTCCACTTTTTGTATATAGTTGCATTTTAGTTAGGGTTTTTTGTAGGTTTCCTTTGTTCAGTTGGGCTCATGGACTCTTGGATGTTTTGTACATAGTTCTTCATTGGATTGTTTTATTTTTTTAGTTTTTATTTATTCACCATGGAGCAATGGTCTTTGCATTTATTTTTCTCTCTTGGATTGATTTTATTTTTACTGTGACTTTGGACATTTTTTTGAATTGGGATTTGTAGTTTTCATTTTTTTTAAGGACATGCAGCTTGTCTTTTTTTTATTGACATTGTAGTTTGTTTCATTTCATTTACATTCAATTTTTTTTAATACAATTTTGTTTTCATACTTCACTGTGTGGTATCATCTCATTGGTTTCATGCATGTCATGTTGGGTGTTTTCCCATTCAATTGCAACCATTGTGTGTGACGGACATGGGTTCATTTGCTTTATGAACGTTGGGGGTGTAACATGTAATTTCCTTTTCCATGTGGGTGAATGGGTTACTTGGTAGGGCCTTTTGGCTGTGGAGGCTGACCATAACGCACATGATTGGGGATTGTGAGGACCTGGGTGCAGGGGGATATGGGTGGGAGCCTGGTGGAGGGTGCCCCTCAGTGCTGGGGGGTGGGGGTGATAGGGGACATGGTTGGGGGCCTGTTGGAGGGTGCCCCTCTTTGCTGGGGGGTGGGAGACATGAGTGGGGGCCTGGTGGCAGGTGCCCCTCAGTGCTGGGTGGTGGGGGTGATGGGAGACATGAGTGGGGGCCTGGTGGAGGCTGCCCATGGTGGCTGGGGGGTGGGGGTGGTGGTAGACATGAGTGGGGGCCTGGTGGAGGCTGTCCATGGTGGCTGGGGGGTGGGGGTGAGAGGGGGCATGAGTGGGAGCCTGGTGGAGGGTGCCCCTGGTGGCTGGGGTGTGGGGGTGATAGGGAACAATGGAGGGGGCCTGGTGGTGGCTGCCCCTGCACTGCTGGGGGTTGGGGTAGGTGGGAGGCATGAGTGGGGGCCTGTTGGCAGGTGCCCCACAGTGCCGGGGGGTGGGGGTGGTGGTAGACATGGGTGGGGCCCTGGTGGAGGCTGCCCATGGTGGCTGGGGGGTGGGGGTGGTGGTAGACATGAGTGGAGGCCTGGTTGAGGCTGCCCATGGTGGCTGGGGGGTGGGGGTGATAGGGGACATGAATGGGGGCCTGGTGGAGGGTGCCCCTGGTGGCTGGGGGTGGGGGTGATAGGGAACATGAGAGGGGGCCTGGTGGAGGCTGCCCCTGCACTGCTGGGGGTTGGGGTAGGTGGGAGGCATGAGTGGGGGCCTGTTGGCAGGTGCCCCACAGTGCTGGGGGGTGGGGGTGCTGGGGGACATGAGTGGGGGCCTGGTGGAGGCTGCCCATGGTGGCTGGGGGGTGGGGGTGATAGGGGACTTGAGTGGGGGCCTGGTGGAGGCTGCCCATGGTGGCTGGGGGTGGGGGTGGTGGTAGACATGGGTGGGGGCCTGGTGGAGGCTGCCCCTGCACTGCTGGGGGGTAGGGGTGGTGGGAGACATGAGTGGGGGCCTGGTGGAGGCTGCCCATGGTGGATGCTGCCCATGGTGGCTGGGGGGTGGGAGTGGTGGTAGACATGGGTGGGGGCCTGGTGGAGGCAGCCCCTGCACTGCTGGGGGCTGGGGGTGGTGGGAGACATGAGTGGGGGCCTGGTGGAGGCTGCCCATGGTGGCTGGGGAGTGGGGGTGATAGGGGACATGAGTGGGGGCCTGGTGGAGGGTGCCCCTCAGTGCTGGGGGGTGGGGGTGTTGGGGGACATGAGTGGGGGCCTGGTGGAGGCTGCCCCTGCACTGCTGGGGGTGGGGGTGATGGTAGACATGGGTGGGGCCCTGGTGGAGGCTGCCCATGGTGGCTGGGGGATGGGGGTGGTGGTAGACATGGGTGAGGGCCTGGTGGAGGCTGCCCCTGCACTGCTGGGGGGTGGGAGTGGTGGGAGACATGAGTGGGGGCCTGGTGGAGGGTGCCCCTCAGTGCTGGGGGGTGGGGGTGCAGGGAGACATGAGTGGGGGCCTTCTGGAGGGCGCCCCTCAGTGCTGGGGGGTGGGGGTGGTGGTAGACATGGGTGGGGCCCTGGTGGAGGCTGCCCATGGTGGCTGGGGGGTGGGGGTGATAGGGGACATGAGTGGGGGCCTGGTGGATGGTTCCCCTCAGTGCTGGTGGGAGGGGGTGGTGGGGGACATGAGTGGGGGCCTGGTGGAGGCAGCCCCTGCACTGCTGGGGGGTGGGGGTGGTGGTAGACATAGGTGGGGCCCTGTTGGAGGCTGCCCATGGTGGCTGGGGGGTGGGGGTGGTGGTAGACATGGGTGGGGGCCTGGTGGAAGGTGCCCCTCAGTGCTGGGGGTTGGGGGTGCAGGGAGACATGAGTGGGGGCCTGGTGGAGGGTGCCCCTCAGTGCTGGGGGGTGGGGGTGGTGGGGGACATGAGTGGGGGCCTGGTGGAGGCTGCCCCTGCACTGCTGGGGGGTGGGGGTGGTGGTAGACATGGGTGGGGCCCTGGTGGAGGCTGCCCATGGTGGCTGGGGCGTGGGGGTGGTGGTAGACATGGGTGGGGGCCTGGTGGAGCTGCCCCTGCACTGCTGGGGGCTGGGGGTGGTGGGAGACATGAGTGGGGGCCTGGTGGAGGCTGCCCATGGTGGCTGGGGGGTGGGGATGATAGGGGACATGAGTGGGGGCCTGGTGGAGGGTGCCCCTGGTGGCTGGGGGGTGGGGGTGATAGGGAACATGAGTGGGGGCCTGGTGGAGGCTGCCCCTGCACTGCTGGGGGGTGGGGTGGGTGGGAGGCATGAGTGGGGGCCTGGTGGCAGGTGCCCCACAGTGCTGGGGGGTGGGGGTGCTGGGGAACATGAGTGGGGGCCTGGTTTAGGGTGCCCCACAGTGCTGGGGTGTGGGGTGGTGGGAGACATGAGTGGGGGCCTGGTGGCAGGTGCCCCACAGTGCTGGGGGGTGGGGGTGCTGGGGGACATGAGTGGGGGCCAGGTGGAGGGTGCCCCACAGTGCTGGGGGGTGGGGGTGGTGGGAGACATGAGTGGGGGCCTGGTGGAGGCTTCCCCTGCACTGCTGGGGGGTGGGGGTGGTGGTAGACATGGGTGGGGGCCTGGTGGAGGCTGCCCCTGCACTGCTGGGGGTGGGGGTGGTGGGAGACATGAGTGGGGGCATGGTGGAGGCTGCCCATTATGGCTGGGGGATGGGGGTGGTGGGAGACATGAGTGGGGGCCTGGTGGCAGGTGCCCCACAGTGCTTGGGGGTGGGGGTGCAGGGAGACATGAGTGGGGGCCTGGTGGAGGGTGCCCCTCAGTGCTGGGAGGTGGGGGTGGTGGGGGACATGAGTGGGGGCCTGGTGGAGGCTGCCCCTGCACTGCTGGGGGGTGGGGGTGGTGGTAGACATGGGTGGGGCCCTGGTGGAGGCTGCCCATGGTGGCTGGGGGGTGGGGGTGGTGGTAGACATGGGTGGAGGCCTGGTGGAGGCTGCCCCTACACTGCTGGGGGGTGGGGGTGGTGGGAGACATGAGTGGGGGCCTGGTCGAGGCTGCCCATGTTGGCTGGGGGGTGGGGGTGGTGGGAGACATGAGTGGGGGCCTGGTGGAGGCTGCCCCTGCACTTCTGGGGGGTGGGGTGGTGGTAGACATGGGTGGGGGCCTGGTGGAGACTGCCCCTGCACTGCTGGGGGGTGGGGGTGGTGGGAGACATGACTGGGGGCCTGGTGGAGGCTGCCCATGGTGGCTGGGGGTGGGGGTGATAGGGGACATGAGTGGGGGCCTGGTGGAGGGTGCCCCTGGTGGCTGCGGGGTGGGGGTGATAGGGAACATGAGTGGGGGCCTGGTGGAGGCTGCCCCTGCACTGCTGGGGGGTGGGGTGGGTGGGAGACATGAGTGGGGGCCTGGTGGCAGGTGCCCCACAGTGCTGGGTGGTGGGGGTGCTGGGGGACATGAGTGGGGGCCTGGTGGAGGGTGCCCCACAGTGCTGGGGGGTGGGGGTGGTGGGAGACATGAGTAGGTGCCTGGTGGAGGCTGCCCCTGCACTGCTGGGGGGTGGGGGTGGTGGTAGACATGGGTGGGGCCCTGGTGGAGGCTGCCCATGGTGGCTGGAGGGTGGGGGTGATAGGGGACATGAGTGGGGGCCTGGTGGAGGGTGCCCCTCAGTGCTGGGGGGTGGGGGTGGGTGGGAGACATGAGTGGGGGCCTGGTGGAGGGTGGCCCACAGTGCTGGGGGGTGGGGGTGCTGGGTGACATGAGCAGGTGTGCAGGGTAGTCCCCTGTGGTGTCGGCTGCCTGCAGGGGCCGTGGAGGGTGTACAGGGAATACCTGGGAGCACCCAGCCAAATCGTGTGTAGAATTTCCCGCGTACCCCTGAAATACACGTACCCGGCCAAATTGCGTGTGCAACTTCCCGCGCACCCCTGAAATCCACGTACCCTGCCAAATCGCGTGTGAAACTTCCCGTGCACCCCTGTAATCCACGTACCCAGCCAAATCGCGTGTGAAATTTCCCGCGCCCCCCTGAAATCCACGTACCCGGCCAAATCGCGTGTGGAACTTCCCGCGCACCCCTGAAATCCACGTACCCAGCCAAATCGCGTGTGAAACTTCCCGCGCACCCCTGGAATCCACGTACCCAGCCAAATCGCGTGTGGAACTTCCCACGCACCCCTGAAATCCACGTACCCAGCGAAATCGCGTGTGAAACTTCCGGTGCACCCGTTGAATCCACGTACACAGCCAAATTGCGTGTGAAACTTCCCGCGCCCCCCTGGAATCCACATACCCGGTCAAATCGCATGTGGAACTTCCCGTGCACCCCTGAAATCCACATACCCAGCGAAATCGCGGGTGAAACTTCCCCCGCACCCCTGGAATCCACATACCCAGCCAAATCGCGTGTGAAACTTTGCGCGCACCCCTGGAATCCACGTACCCAGCCAAATCGCGTGTGGAACTTCCCGCGCACCCCTGAAATCCACGTACCCAGCCAATTCTCGTGTGAAACTTCCCGCGCACCCCTGGAATCCACGTACACAGCCAAATCGCGTGTAAAACTTCCCACGCACCCCGAAATACACGCACACGTTATTTTTCAGTCAGCGGGTATCCATGTTTGTGGGTACCCCTTTGCACGTCATTTGTCCTGGAGGGCCACAGTATAGGACATTCATCATAGCTGTATATAGGTGCTATTTGTTGGCGCACCTTTTAGCGCACATTTATTACAGGCGCAGAGACGATACCGCCTGCTTTCTTGTGGCGGTCGTGTTTGTGCCTGTGCGCTGGTTTGACCGTGCACTGTTTTGCCCTATTCGATTCCATGAATACGTGTTGTAGGCGAGCGTGTGGGCGTTCCGCGCACTTGCACCCTGTACTTCCCCCGTGACGCCCACATGTTGGCAAGTTGTTCCCCATTCCGAGTGTTACGCCCCGTGTTCCGCCTACTTTTGTTGTGTGCGCCGCGCTATGTGCGATTTTCGCTGTGGCCTGTGCGATTTTCGCTGTGACCTGGCGCACGCCGTTAGATGACATGTGCGCCAACATGCGCCACGCACTTTTTTAGCGCACACCCGATGGTTTTCTCGCGCACGGCCTTCCATGAATCGATGTGCGCTGCTTTTCGTGCGATTTTCGCACTTGCACTGCGATTTTCGCTATTCCACTGTGAATCGCACGTTTTTGGCCACTTGCGCCGCGCTAATTATTCCATGAATCGGCCTGTACGTTTTTAATTATCTCTGCCAATGACTCCAAATATGCCAGTGGCAATAGATATTGGCGCACACATACCGGATTTCTACCACACCCTTCTGGTAATGTGGCAACATGTAAATCAGTTAGGTCGCAATCATATGAGTCTTTGGAAAAAACGTCCTTAAATTCCATAAATATCTTCTCAATTCATTCTTATCCTCTTCGCTATCACAGGCATCTGCTAACATAATTTTCTCCTCTATCATTTTTGAAAATTCTGGGAAATCCTCCAATGGAGGAACCTCTGTGCTTTCTTCTAACTGAGTGGTTGTATCTCTCCGAAGAGTGTCCACTTTTAAATAATTGGGAATATCAGCTTCCATTTCAATGTCCTGATTTCCTGTTTCATTTTCACTTAAGTCAAATAATATGCAATTCTCTTGGTGACAGCACACTGTCTCATTTTTTTAAATTTTTTAATTTTTTTTATTTTTGTAATCATCAGTCATTGGAATCATAAGCGTACACGGACTGCATTTTGAACATCCCTTTGGGTTGAGAATCTAGGGAATCTGGCAACACACCCTGTGCATCTAGATATCTCTCAGAGATATTCCCAATCACCATATGATTGAAATCTGCAGTACAAGTGATTTTTGTATTGCCATTCCTAGCACAGAATTCTCTTCTAAATAAATATCTTGACACCCTTTATTATCCACCATGATTTTGATGGACCCCTCCCCAATATCTATCAATGGGGTATATTCATAGTCCTTGCTGTTTCATGGACTCATTCAAGCACACACATGCATCAGAATCCTTCATTTGCTGTCCATTTTTGCGCTTTAGTGTTATGGCAGCCTGCCTGGTGAATGCAGGAATATTAATATCCTTCTTCACCTGTCGTTCAATTGAATATGGCACCAATTGTGCACAATGATAAGCCTTTCTATTGTCTTCAAATTTGAGTGCTGACCCGAATAACCGGGACCATACTTTTTGGTTAAGGAAATCTAACACCATACACATCCTGTGTATTATATTCTGTGTTCCACTCACTATCAACACATTGTGGTAGATGGTTTGTTGTCCAACAGTAATCTTTAGCATGCACCTACCTGCAATTCGATTTTCAAAATCTAGATTGTCCAATCCAGAGATGAATTGTTTTTTTAATTTTAAACTTCGGGATCTCCTCTCTTTCCATTATTCTCTGAAGTAATTTCTCATTAATAAAACTACTTTCCTGTTGAAGTGCCAAAGTAGCTTTTATCACTTCAGGATGGCTATTTATACCAACATGAATCCATGGCTGCTCATCTTCCATATGTATTTCAGCAAGGGTTGTGATATGTTTTTCTGTGTCTGCTTTAGGGATGGTGTTTTATCTGCATTTCTTTTTTTTAAATAGAAGCACAATGTGTGTTCATCTGTTTCAGTCTGCCATTTTTCCCTAGGATCCAAATAAATCTGCACAGATTGTTTTTCTTTTTCACTTTGCATTTTGTCCCGACACATTAAAATAACAGTGACACTAGGAACACAGCTATTCTGAAGATACACTTCCACTGCATCATTGGACTTAGCAACAGTATGGCATTCATTTACACTGCTGTTTTGTGATGTTATTTTCTTAGACATTAATGTTTTTTTTGGTTAAAGACCACATCACCCCATTTACCCCATCAATGAGAGGCGACAATCTTTTCAGGCAATCTGTTCCCATCAAGAACGGAATTTCACAGATAGATGTGATCAATACTTCCTGTCTCATTCTGTGTTTTCCTATCTTTATGTCAACTTCAGTGGCACCTTCAATAGTATCTCCTCACTGTTAAAATTATGTACTGGGCCCTCATTTTGTCTCATTTTGATCTGATTCTGTGGGGATCTCCCTTCATTGACACTTTTTATCAATTCTTTGGACACAATTGTGGCCTGTGCACCTGTGTCAATCATTGCAAATGTACTGACTCTCTCTTCCACAATAATGGGAGCATAATATCTGTCCTCAACTTCCTTCAATACACACAGAAAGTGTAATTTTTTTCTGATTTCAGGACTCACTTTTCTCAGGCCCTTCTCTTGGCTAAGCACATTGGTATATGAAAGGACATTTTTCCCTCCTTTTTTCCCATTTCCTTTTGATAAACCTTGCCCATCTCCCCGTGTTCAGAGGTCATTTGGAATGTGGCCATTGTTCGCACCTCTGTCCGGGGATCAGCAGCGATCACACTGCAATTCTCAAACTAAACATGCTCAGAAACATCACATGATAGGTTGTCGTTTTCTAATTCTGGACATCTATTGGTATTTGGCATGATATCAGCTTTTTTGATTTCCTCCAAATGTTTAGAGAATATGTGGCTCAAAAAACTGTTCAGGTCACTGAACCGTATGCTCATTTTTAGAACTTATTTTTCCTGTCTGCATTTTATCAGCATCTTGATTGTTTAGGGAGGGTGTTCTAACAGTCACACCTACTCCATCAGTTATTGTATCAGTGCATAGGTTGTCTTTTTTTTAATCTGTCTCTTTGCTCCTTTGGATTCTTCTCCTTTTCCCTATTCATTTGTAGAGTCTTCCAAAGTTTGATTCAATGCTAGGTTAAACCAAACTTCATTTTTTAGATGTGGTTTCAATTCCTGCCTCATGTTCATTTGCAGGCATTTTCATGTTTAAATCATCAAGCAGCTCAGGACCATTTGTTAGGGAGAATTCTCTGTTTAGGCTGAATTGCCTAACCTAGTGAGTCCCCCAGCAGCTTTGCTGGATTTCTGGAGTTTGTTTTTTTCCATCCTGCCAAGAGTGCGACTCTTTTTCTCCCCCTCTTGGACATGAATGTGTGTAATTCCTTTAAATGTCAATGTGTTCTATGGGCTATGGGGTCTTTTACTCCATAGGGTCTCATATGTTTTTCTATGTGTGTTACACCGCACCCTATGTGCTGTAGCACTGGGGTGTCCTAGCGGACCTCCATCATAGACTCCATACCCGGGGACTGAGTACTGTCTCCCCGGGCATGTAAAGTCACCATTGGCTTTACTAGACCTAAATTTACTAACAGAACTAGTACAAACCATCCTATTGTGGACGTACTAGTAGGGGTAATTCGATTACTCCTGGGTCTGTTATTCGAGGGGGCACTGTCCCGTCCCCCCTCGTCGAGTTTTGGCTGGTGGCAGTGGAAACTGCTTGTTATATTCGACCCTGAGTATAACCCTATGGGATTCTTCCCATTGTTGGAGATTGATACCTTTTTCCCGTTAATCTCTAACATACCACCGGTTTACTTATCTTAAATAAGTCTATCGGATGGTATTTTCTGCCAGAACTCGTTTTTTAAAATGGAGTCTGTGTTCGTCTCTGTGATTCCTAAACCAAAGGTTGAGCCCTTTGTTCCACTTTTGGCGGGCTTCTGCACAGAGAACCTCCAAAGTGGTGCCATTCTGTCTGGGTTACCACAGGGGCGTGGGAGGGGGTTTAGGCACCCTGGACCGACTTGCCTTGCTAACTCCGGTCGCACTCTGGAGTGATTGGCCCAAGTGGTGAGCCTCCCCGCTCACCACTTAGCGTGTTTTGAGTGACAGCTAGGCTGAATGAATGGGGGTTTTCTGCATAAAAGCAGGGCTTTTGGGACTGGATCTTCAGAAGTCGCCACAGGACCTAAGAATCCGACGAGGGTAAAGCTGAGCCGACCTGCAACGACGACACCTACGGTGGAGCCCTGCTGAACCGACTCACCACTTCCCGATGACAGAGGAGATCTCCCTGCCGGAGAGTCTCTTACCCTGGCGGGTGGGAACAACCAGTCACCTTTGCTTTTTCTTCACCCAGGACGCAGTGGTCGAATTGCCCGTGCAGAGCACAGCGGCAACCGGATAGCCACTACCCCTGTACCGCAACCAAAAGGTGGTGCCTTGTCACGGAGCACTCCGCGGTTGGTCTCTTCCCTGGTGGTGCACCGGACTTCACTTTTCTTCGACGACAAGATCCTCTCTACTCTTGGCAAAGACCCGACATGCATCCACCACCAGGAACAACTGCCCCCGCCGGAGCTGTCTCTCCACAAACAAGGTACCGTACCCGCCTGGGTTCCCTGTCTGCCGGATAGAGTGAGGTGTGTGAATCCTCGCCTTTCCATTGGGTCGCCTCCAAGCGTTCTTTAACTTTTCTGTTCTGAAATGGTCCAACCTTTCAATAACAATTTGCGATAAAGACTCGAAGCGCATTTCCACTGAGACACTTTTGGGACATATCGCCTGGCCTCTCTCCGAGTGGGCCTGGCCTCTGAACTTTGTGATCTGCAGTAGACCCTGCCTTATTTCCTTGCATTTGTCCGTAAAGTATTGGTTCCGAGTTGATTTCGTAACCTGCCTTATTTTTCTCTCCCGTCCTAACGAATACTAGAGTTCCATCTAGGTTAACGCATACACCTCTGTCTGCAAATAAGTGATGCCGGTGAACCTAGACTTGTCAAACTATTGTTAGGGGGATTGATTTATTTCTTCATATAGTAATTGTGATTGAAGTTGTTTGCCGTAATAGTGCCAGAGTGTTTTCTATAGATGTGTTGTTATAAATAAATACCCTTATATCTTTACACCGAAGCTTTGTTCCGTGTTTGCTTGTTCTACTGTATAGATTGACCTATATTGTATACTCCACATACTGTCTAACTCTTCTTGAGGGAGGTCTGACTGCTCAGCCACAGCTACCAAGTGAATCTGTGTGGTACAGACTGCTACCAAGTGGGTTTACTGCCAAATACCTGTAGTCCTAAATCTTTTGCAGTGGTCCCAGAGGGAACTGCACAGGTTTCCGCCTAACACCATTACGCAAAACTGGCTCATGGGAATCTGTCTTTGTATCATTGCATGTGTCATGAACATTTAGTCACTTGTTATCAGAACCCACCAGGTCACTTCTATAACCTTCTGCTCCTTTGATGGCTGTTTATGAACTGTACAGAGTTTACCTATTTGTTCAGCCATCATCTTTACCTGGGCCCTCAAGACATTGAAACCTGTCCATTTCTCTAGAATCTTCTCCTTGCGGCTTAGGCCGGTATTGATTGTTCTCCCCTGGTTAAATCTGTTGTGATATCTCTCAGGGGATTGGTTCCTATTTGAGTTGTTTCTGAACTCTTGATTCATGTGAGGCGGGGAACGGGGTGTGCTTATCCTTTGGTTGTGATCCCCTGGTGGTGGTGATTGATTGTATTGACGTAGAGCATAGTTCATATTCTGCCTCATGTTCTGTCTCTCATTTTCTGAGTACTGTTTCCTATGCTGATTCCCATTTTCAATAAATCGATCCACATACTCTGGTATGTCCTGGTTACCATATATCATAGTGTTGGGGTCAAATCTGCTCTGTGTCCCCAATGTGTGGTAGGGACTATTACTACTTTGATCTTGATTTTGTCTCTGATTGTTGTTCATGCCTGACATGTCGGGCCAGTATCCTACCGGGGTCTGTCTCCTAGGTACCTAGGAATAATGTAACTCTCTCTATTACTCAGATCATGTGAGTGAAACATCGGTGCCTGTGGTGGCAGCCTCTGTGAAGTGCCCCCCTGTTCGGGTGTCATATTTTTTTTACCTGAAGTTTGAGTGGACTCAAGTGACATTTTAGCAGATCTGATCTCCATTACTGTTTCTGAGGATTCATTAAGTTTCAATCTTGTTTCTTTTATTTTATCTCCCTCTCCACTCTGGCAATAGAGCACCTCATACAGATTAGTACTTGGTGTACAATCCATTCAAGGGACTTCTCACGATCAAACTCGCGAATTAACTGTTATATACAGGGTAATTCATAGAATTTCACACAAAAGTGGCGCACGCAGCTGGCGCACAGTGTCCCCATGCGATACACTGCGCCAGCCGCGTGCGATAAAATCCATTTAATCGCACAGCGTATTCATGGATTTTAGTCTCCAAAACCAGCCGTGGCGCAGAGTTACGCAGCGACCCTGCAGCAGCGCCAGTTACACCCCCAAGAACGCCCTCGCGCATGGAAAAGCCATTAAAATCCCCAATTCATCGCAAATGTCTGCGCTAACCCTGGACCAGTTCACAGGGCTGCCAAACAGCAAACGCCAAGCGGGGAACGTGTATTTCAGGGGTGCGCAGGAAGTTTCACACACCAAATTCAGCAGGGTACGTGTATTTCAGGGGTGCGCGGGAAGTTTCACACGCGAACTCAGCAGGGTACATGTATTTCAGGGGTGCGCGGGAAGATTCACACGCAATTCCATCAGGGTACGTGTATTTCAGGGGTGCGCGGGAAGTTCCACACGCAAATGTCCTATGTATGTGTATTTTGGGGTGCGCGGGACGTTTCACACGTGAATTCAGCAGGGTACGTATATTTCAGGGGTGCGCGGGAAGTTCCACATGCGAATGTCCTGGGTACGTGTATTCCTGGGGTGTGCGGGAAGTTTCACACGCAAATTCAGCAGGGTACGTGTATTTCAGGGGTGCGCGGGAAGTTTCACACGCGATTCCATCAGGGTACGTGTATTTCAGGGGTGCGCAGGAAGTTCCACACGTGATTGTCCTGGGTAGGTGTATTCCTGGGGTGTGCGGGAAGTTTCACGCCCGAATTCAGCAGGGTACGTGTATTTCAGGGGAGCGCGGGAAGTTCCACATGTGAATGTCCTGGGTACGTGTATTCCTGGGGTGTGCGGGAAGTTTCACACGCAAATTAAGCAGGGTACATGTATTTCAGGGGTGCGCGGGACGTTTCACACGCAAATTCAGCAGGGAACGTGTATTTCAGCAGTGCGCGGGAAGTTCCACACGCGAATGTCCTGTGTACGTGTATTTCGGGGTGCGCGGGAAGTTTCACACGTGAATTCAGCAGGGTACGTGTATTTCAGGGGTGCGCGGGAAGTTCCACATGCGAATGTCCTGGGTATGTGTATTCCTGGGGTGTGCGGGAAGTTTCACAAGCAAATTCAGCAGGGTACGTGTATTTCAGGGGTGCGCGGGAAGTTCCACACGCGAATGTCCTGTGTACGTGTATTTCGGAGTGCGTGGGAAGTCTCACATGCAAATTCAGCAGGGTACGTGTATTTCAGGGGTGCGCGGGATGTTCCACACACGAATGTCCTGGGTACATGTATTCCTGGGGTGTGCGGGAAGTTTCACATGCAAATTCAGCAGGGTACGTGTATTTCAGGGGTGCGCGGGAAGTTTCACACGCGATTCCATCAGGGTACGTGTATTTCAGGGGTGCGCAGGAAGTTCCACACGTGATTGTCCTGGGTACCTGTATTCCTGGGGTGTGCGGGAAGTTTCACGCACGAGTTCAGAAGGGTACGTGTATTCAGGGGTGCGCGGGAAGTTCCACATGTGAATGTCCTGGGTATGTGTATTCCTGAGGTGTGCGGGAAGTTTCACACGCGAATTAAGCAGGGTACGTGTATTTCAGGGGTGCGCGGGAAGTTTCACACGCAAATTCAGCAGGGTACGTGTATTTCGGCAGTGCGCGGGAAGTTCCACACGCGATTGTCCTGGGTACCTGTATTCCTGGGGTGTGCGGGAAGTTTCACGCACAAGTTCAGAAGGGTACGTGTATTCAGGGGTGCGCGGGAAGTTCCACATGTGAATGTCCTGGGTATGTGTATTCCTGAGGTGTGCGGGAAGTTTCACACGCGAATTAAGCAGGGTACGTGTATTTCAGGGGTGCGCGGGAAGTTTCACACGCAAATTCAGCAGGGTACGTGTATTTCAGCAGTGCGCGGGAAGTTCCACACGCGAATGTCCTGTGTATGTGTATTTCGGGGTGGGCGGGAAGTTTCACACGTGAATTCAACAGGGTACGTGTATTTCTGGGGTGCGCGGGAAGTTCCACATGCGAATGTCCTGGGTATGTGTATTCCTGGGGTGTGCAGGAAGTTTCACAAGCAAATTCAGCAGGGTACGTGTATTTCAGGGGTGCGCGCGAAGTTCCACACGCGAATATCCTGTGTACGTGTATTTCAGGGTGCGTGGGAAGTCTCACATGCAAATTCAGCAGGGTACGTGTATTTCAGGGTTGCGCGGGAAGTTCCACACACGAATGTCCTGGGTACATGTATTCCTGGGATGTGTGGGAAGTTTCACACGCAAATTCAGCAGGGTACGTGTATTTCAGGGGTGCGCGGGAAGTTCCACACGCGATTGTCCTGGGTACGTGTATTCCTGGGGTGTGCAGGATGTTTCACACGCGAATTCAGCAGGGTACGTGTATTTCAGGGGTGCGCGGGAAGTTTCATACGCGAATTCCACAGGGTACGTGTATTTCAGGGGTTCTGGGGAGTACTACACGTGAATTGGCAGTGTGGGTCCTCCCAGGTTTTCGCTCTACAACCTCCACAGCCCCTGCAGGCAGACTACCCTGCACCTCTGCTCATTTCCCGCAGGCAGCCCATCCACCATGGGCATGCCCCCCAGCCAAGCCACATGTCACCTTGCACTACTGATCAACAACGGATGTCTCCCAGCACCCCCACCCCCCAGCATCCAGGGGCACCCTCCACCAGGCCCACACTCATGTCTCCCAGCACCCCCACCCCCGAGCATCCAGGGGCACCCTCCACCAGGCCCCACTCATGTCTCCCAGCACCCCCACCCCCCACCAGTCAGGGGCACCCTCCACTAGGCCCCCACACATGTCTCCCAGCACCCCCACCCCCCATCAGTGCAGGGCACCCTCCACCAGGCCGCCACACATGTCTCCCAGCACCCCCACCCCCCAGCATCCAGGGGCTCCCTCCACCAGGCCCCCACTCATGTCCAACTCATGTCCCCCTGCACCCCAACCCCCCAGCAGTCATGGGCACCCTCCACCAGGCCCCCACACATGTCTCCCAGCACCCCCACCCCCCAGCAGTGCAGGGCACCCTCCACCAGGCCCCCACTCCTGTCTCCTTGCACCCCCACCTCTCACCAGTCAGGGGCACCCTCCACCAGGCCCCCACACATGTCTCCCAGCACCCCCACCCCCCAGCAGTGCAGGGCACCCTCCACCAGGCCCCGACACATGTCTCCCAGCACCCCCACCCCCCAGCAGTGCAGGGCACCCTCCACCAGGCCCCCACTCATGTCAAACTCATGTCCCCGTGCACCCCCACCCCCCAGCACTGTGGGGCACCTGCCAGCAGGCCCCCACTCATGTCCCACTCATGTCCCCCAGCACCCCCACCCCCCAGCAGTGCAGGGCACCCTCCACCAGGCCCCCACACATGTCTCCCAGCACCCCCACCCCCCAGCAGTGCAGGGCACCCTCCACCAGGCCCCCACTCCTGTCTCCCTGCACCCCCACCCCCCACCAGACAGGGGCACACTCCACCAGGCCCCCACACATGTCTCCCAGCACCCCCACGCCCCAGCAGTGCAGGACACCCTCCAACAGGCCCCCACTCATGTCCAACTCATGTCCCCCTGCACCCCCACCTCCCAGCACTGTGGGGCACCTGCCAACAGGCCCCCACTCATGTCCCACTCATGTCCCCCAGCACCCCCACCCCTCAGCAGTGCAGGGCACCCTCCACCAGGCCCCCACACATGTCTCCCAGCACCCACACCCCCAGCAGTGCAGGGCAACCTCCACCAGGCCCCCAATCCTGTCTCCCTGCACCCCCACCCCCCAGCAGTGCAGGGCACCCTCCACCAGGCCCCCACTCCTGTCTCCCTGCACCCCCACCCCCCACCAGTCAGAGGCACCCTCCACCAGGCCCCCACACATTTCTCCCATCACCCCCACCCCCCAGCAGTGCAGGGCATCCTCCACCAGGCCCCCACTCATGTCCAACTCATGTCCCCCTGCACCCCCACCTCCCAGCACTGTGGGGCACCTGCCAGCAGGCCCCCACTCATGTCCCACTCATGCCCCCCAGCACCCCCACCCCCCAGCAGTGCAGGGCACCCTCCACCAGGCCCCCACATGTGTCTCCCGGCACCCCACCCCCCAGCAGTGCAGGGCACCCTCCACCAGGCCCCCACTCCTGTCTCCCTGCACCCCCACCCCCCACCAATCAGGGGCACCCTCCACCAGGCCCCCACACATGTCTCCCAGCACCCCCACCCCCCAGCAGTGCAGGGCACCCTCCACCAGGCCCCCACTCATGTCCAACTCATGTCCCCCTGCAACCCCACCCCCCACCAGTCAGGGGCACCTGCCAGCAGGCCCCCACTCATGTCCAACTCATGTCTCCCTGCACCCCCCAGCAGTGCAGGGCACCCTCCACCAGGCCCCACTCATGTCCAACTCATGTCTCCCTGCACCCCCACCCCCCAGCAGTGCAGGGCACCCTCCACCAGCCCCCCACACATGTCTCCCAGCACCCCCACCCCCCAGCATCCAGGGGCAGCTTCCACCAGGCCCCCACACATGTCTCCCAGCACCACCACCCCCCAGCAGTGCAGGGCACCCTCCACCAGCCCCCCACACATGTCTCCCAGCACCCCCACCCCCCAGCATCCAGGGGCAGCCTCCACCAGGCCCCCACTCATGTCTCCCACCACCCCCAACCCCAGCAGTGCAGGGGCAGCCTCCACCAGGCCCCCACTCATGTCTCCCACCAACCCCACCCCCCAGCAGTGCAGGGGCAGCCTCCACCAGGCCCCCACTCATGTCTACCACCACCCCACCCCCCAGCATCCAGGGGCAGCCTCCACCAGGCCCCTACTCATGTCTTTCTGGACCCCCACCCCCCAGCATCCAGGGGCACCCTCCACTTGGCCCCCACACATGTCCCCCTGCACTCCCACCCCACAGCATCCAGGGGCAGCCTCCACCAGGCCCCCACTCATGTCTTCCACCACCCCCACCCCCCAGCATCCAGGGGCACCCTCCACCAGGCCCCCACTCATGTCCAACTCATGTCTCCCTACACCCCCACCCCCCAGCATCCAGGGTCACCCTCCGCCAGGCCCTCACACATGTCCCTCTGCACCCGCACCCCCCAGCAGTGCAGGGCACCCTCCACCAGGCCCCCACTCATGTCCAACTCATGTCTCCCTGCACCCCCACCCCCCAGCATCCAGGGGCAGCCTCCACCAGGCCCCCACTCATGTCTCCCATCACCCCCACCGCCCAGCAGTGGAGGGCACCCTCCACCAGGCCCCCACTCATGTCCCCCTGCACCCCCACCCCCCAGCATCCAGGGGCAGCCTCCACCAGGCCCCCACACATGTCCCCCTGCACCCCACCCCACAGCATCCAGGGGCAGCCTCCACCAGGCCCCCACTCATGTCTCCCATCACCCCCACCCCCCAGCAGTGCAGGGGCACCCTCCACCAGGCCCCCACTCATGTCCCCCAGCCAACATGTCACCACAATGTTGATCCCTGGCCCTTATGGTCAGCCTCCAAATGCCAAACACCCACCTGAGTATTGCATCCACCCACTTAGAAATGGCAAAAACATGATAGAACCCCAATTGCAAGTTTGGAAATGAACACATGTCCCTCACATACACCCAATGGGTGTCAGTGAATATCAAAACCCATATCATGATATGCATGAAACCAATGAGATGACACTACACATTGAAGTTTGAAGAAATAATATGTATTAAAAGCAACATAAATTGAATCAAAAATAAACAAACAATAATGTAAATTAAAAAAAAAAACAGCAGGTCCGTGAAATAATGCAAAACCACAAATCATAATGCAAAGGAAAGGTGTCCAAAGTCACAGTCCACAAAAGTAAATCCAATGGAAAATTAAAATCGAAAACCATTGCCCCATGGGGAAATCATAAAAAAAAATTGAAAATCCAAAAGTCAACTATATACAGATAAACAATCCAGGGTCCATGATCCCAACCGAAGAAATGAAACCTATCTAATAACATTACCTAAAAAAATATATATATATACAAAAATGTGGCCCATTGTCCAAAAGGTCCAAAAAAATGCAAAACCAAAGGAAACCTAGCACTAACTACTGGACTATTTACAAGGGCAGCGGGCTAGTCCGACGGCTCACTTGGGGATGTTCCGGGCCAGGGCATCATCGAACTCCTGCTCAATGTCCCGGAGGCTGTCCTCCTCCATGGCCCTGAGGGTCCGCAGGGCCGTCCACATGCTCACCCCAAACTCCCTGCGGATTGCCTCGAGGCACTCGGCCCGCCTCAGGGCCCTCCGCATGGAGTTCTCCGACCTGACCATCATGAGCCGTGCCTCTTCCTCCCGCTGCCCCTCCGCATCTATGGCGTGGCCCAACCGCTGCCACACGGAAGACACTTCCTGTCCTGGGTCCTCCTGCCCTCCGGCCGATGCCTGCCCCTCTGATGTCGAAGGCCCCTAGCCATCATGGCTCCCACCACGTTGCTGCTGCTGCTGCGCCTCTGCCCGTGCACTGCCTCCTGCTGCCTGCACATCCTCTGCTGGCTGGGGTGCAGTCGCTGATGTGGCCACCCTTGCTGGATGTCCGACTCCCGACTGTGGCAGGGATGCCTCGTCCACCAGCCTGACCGCACGGTCAGAGGCAGCTCCACAGGGCACCCAGGTGACTGATGGGTGGGAAGATGGCACGGAGGATGACTGGCGCATAGGGGGTTCAGTTGAGGAGGGGGTCTGAGCAAGCCCCATCAAACGGAGGAATCCGGCCTGGGTGACCTGTCCCAGTAGGCCGACGCGGTCAACGAGCCATTCGAGATGACGTGCAGTCTCCTCATGAAAAGAGTACAGGTCACCTCGCATGGCCCGTTGAGGCAACGCCACACCAGTCAGGACAGGCTCAACCTGGACCCGGATAGCCACGTCCGCAGGCAGAGGAAGGCCAGTTGTCGTGAGCTCATCCCCTGCCTGAAAACGGGTCTGGACGTAGGCATCCCTGCTGGTGCAAGATGATGCAGTGACAGGATCAGGGACAGGATTGCACACAGGCACCTCTGCGGTGACCTGTGCTGCCTCCTGTCCCTGGTCCTGCACTGCACCACTAGCACCAGTGGAATCCCTACCTCCAGACCCCGTCTCTGTTGTTTGCACGGCCTCCTCATCCACCAAACCCCCCACCAATCTGGATGACTCCGTGCCATCTTCCCCTGTTGGGCCCTGTGGGGTCCCAGCTGCCCCTTCTTCTGCCGAGGAGTCAAACTCCGACCTCCGCCTCTTGGACCTCCCCCTGGCAGCTGCGGCCTGGGACGCGGCACCAGACTCCTCACTCCCCGACAAGATCACAACCTGGGAGGGGAGCCGGGCCTTGCGTCTCCGGTTGGCGGTGCGATCCCCGCCGCTGTGCTCCACAGCACCTTCTCCGCCCTCTTCATCAGTTGACACTGCAGACAGGGAGAAATAAAACACAGGCATCAGGGCACTGTACAATGGACACATACACACATGACAGTTGCACATGAGTGGCATTGGCAAACCTCAGACATGGCATTACAATTGGCAACACACATGTCATTTCAACTTGCACACATGAGCCATACCACAGCCACATCGCAACTGCCAGCACCATCCATACACATACAACAGCATGAGCAGGCAAAGGTGAGCCAGACATCACATGCAACACACGGAGTGCACTACACATGCACGCACACCACCACACTTGCATGCAAGTGTACACCTCAGCCAACTGTTGCAGTGTTCCGATGGGCATCCATGTCACATCTGCTAATCAGGCTTCCACATCCCGCTGTCACATGCATCCATGTTGCATCACTGTTGCACCCTTGTCAAATACACACACATGCACATGTACACAGTGCTGATACATGCAGCTGAAAACAACATACATGCGTGACATCACGAACATGCCTACTTACATACACATTCATCCAAACATGTGTGCCCACACAACTGCATTTGGCATGCAAGCCTACACACACAAGCACCATCCATGTCTCACACATGACAGCCCTCGCATGTGTTAGCCTCACGGCCCTGTACACCCCCACACATACTCGGCCCCATAAAAACATATGTGCAACCAGCACACTACTGGCACATCACCACACGCACAGCTTACAATCATGATGCATTTACACTTACCGCTCGACTCCAGACGGGTCTGCCTCTCAAGGACCTGGACGTGGAGCGCTGGGCATATGCGTTCCAGGACCCTCATCTGATGTTCCGACAGGTGGCCCCGGCGCCCCTTAGCATCCGCTGCCTTCAAGAGGCGCCGGGCCTTGTTGAGGGTCCTGGACCTGAAGTCCTCCCAGCGCTTCTTGACATGTTGGAAGTCGCGGACTGCCACCCACTCCGCGTTGATGGCAGTCACGATGTCCGTCCAGATCCGAGTCCGTCCTTCCTTGTCGGCGCGCAAACTTCTGAAAAGGGCATCATACTGCCCCAGGACCTGCTCCACCAGGACACCAACTTCGGTAGCAGTGAAGCTGGTGCCCCTCTGCCTCTCTGGCCGGGGGTTGTCAGTGGTGCCAGGTGTTGCAGTGCCCAACATGACAACCCCAGAGGCAGGAGTGGGTGGGCAACTTGGTCCTGGGGCCGGGCTGTGGAGCGATGGAATCCCAGTCGGGAGTCTTCGGTTCCAGCAGGGGTGGTCACAGCAACAGCACCCCTGGCTGATGTGCAGGCAGCAAATGGCAGGGCACGTGGGCAGCAGGCAATCAGGCAGCAGCAGATGGCAGGTGGGAGCGTGCTCGGGGCTCTGGGGGCAGTAATTCGGCCTTCTGGGCAGGAGCGTGGCCAGCTTGATACGGAGTGATTTGGCAGGTGAAAATCCAGCACGTCTGCGTGTAATTCGAGGAAAGGGCCTTAGCGTGTAAGCGCCTCAGCACACGTACGCAAATTCATTGGCCCAAAGGCCAACAGCACGTATGCTGTCTGTGACGTGCGTGCGCGGGCGTTTCCCTGTACACGGGTGCATGTTACAAGTCCAATGACTGCACGGAGGATGGGGCCTATGCGCGTACACGCGGAAGTGACGCTGGACGTGTGGGCATGTTTAAAAGGTACATGTAGAACGCCATTTCCTTGTACGTGCTTTTCGTGGAGAGCGAGAGGGTGAAATCTGTACTTCTTTTCAGTTCACATGCGATTTACTTCACGGCGTTCCAAGTTCGTACTCCCTGTTACCTCTGACAGCTTTTTCTCTTCTTGTCTTTTTCCTGGGCCTGTTTCCTCAAACAGCGTTCATTTCTCCTGTTGTCCTGTCTCCTCAGACAGCGTACAATTCTTCTTTTGGTGGGGGTGTTGCCAACGCACACACGTGCTTATTTTACACGCGATTTTTCCTGACAGACAGTGGGTCGTGCACGTATTTGAAATCTGTGCTTGTCCGTGTGTTGCCTACCCCTTCAGAGGTCAATGTAGGCTGCGTGTGACACGCATACGTTCATTTTTGTGTTTCTGGGTGCCACAGCGTAGTGCAGGGTTTTTTTTCCACGCACGTGGTCTAGGAGGGGTTGTTGCACATTATCTCCCTTTTCCGGGGTGCCTGTGCGTTGCGTGACCCGTCATCTTCCCCCAGGGGTCACATACAGCCTTGCTAGAGCACTAGGGTATGAATTCCATCTAGTACCCTACCCCTTTGACCCCAATTGCCCAGGACAATAGTTTATTGCAACTCCCATACGCACAACTACATCAGTGCCATGGTTGGGAGGCGAGCACGCGGTAAGGGTGGTAAAGGTGGGCGAGCCACAAGAGGTGGCCGTGGTGGATACAGTAGGGGACGTGGCCAGGACTTGCAGGGTGCCCCTAGCCCCCCTTGTGTGGGTGACCAGTCAGGGACACCCATGCCCCCCCTGGTTGAGGGTAACGTGGCTGACACCATCCCTGCTCAGCCCTTGTTGGACCAGCCCATTGTGGCACCAGACCTGGCACTGGGTGACTCCATGGCTGACTTCCAGGTCAGCAGGTCTAGGCCACGTGTGGCGGTGCACGTTGGTGTCACCAGCCCACATGGATCAGGGGCAGCTATGTCATCTGCTGCCCCGAGTAGGCAGGGTAGGGAGGCTGCAGGGGCAGCTGCGGCTCCATCCACCCCAGCCTGAGTGTCCCAGCCAGGACAGTGTCATTCCTAGTCCATCCTGGTGACGTTCCCCCTGACTACATCACACTTCAGCTAATGACTGCACCAAGTCCCATGGTGAGTGTTCATTCCCACACTCCTAGTCCACATTCCACCGGGGCTCCTGCCCCTAGTGTCCAGAGCGGCGTAGGACACTCAGTATCACCACCACCTTCCAAGCGGAAGAGGAAGAGTGCTCGTCCAGTACAGGCTGATGCCCCAGACACGGCTACACAGTCCGGCCCACCAAGGAAGCCCACCTTCAATCGGGTCGAACTTGATGCACTTGTGGAGTATGTGTCCGCACATGACAGCGAAATGGTGATTACTGCAGGATGCAAAACCACACCTGCACAACGTCAGGCACACTGGCAGACCATTGCGGAACTCATAAGTGCCCTTGGATTCGTGAGGCGCACAGCTAATGATTGCTACAAGCGCTGGAATGACCTTAAGCGCAGGGCAAAGAAAAAGCTGGCCTCAAGTCATGCCGCAACTCTAGTGACTGGAGGTGGGTCTCAGGCAGAGGACATAGAACTCACTCCACATGAGTATGTTGCTGGGACCTACGTCACGGAGGAACAGATCCAAGGCATGGGAGACCTGCCAGATTACGAGGCATTGTCCGGTGAGTGCACATGCATGTGTGTGTCATCCATGTGCATGGCATGTGTTTGAGTGCTTCTGATTGAGTTCCAGGTGAGGGGGTGTGTGCCTGAGTGGTTTGGGTCACCCATGTGCTTTATCCAATACATTCTGCGCACCAGGATTTGGGTGTTGCAGTATCCCTTCTGGAAACAGTCGACATTCAGCCCAACCTCACGCCAGTTGCCCTTGAATTGTCATCTTGCCACAACGTAGTTGCATGTTATTCTGTGTTCATTCAGGCTGATTGTCTGCATTCCACCGCTTTCACTAGGCATTTCTCAGTCCTATTGTCACATGTGTGACATGGCTAGGGTACATGCCATCTGTGTGATGGCATGTGTCATGTATGTGTATTGGACATGCCAATTACAGGCCAATGTGTGATGGTACTGCTAGGCAGCATGCAGCAAATTTGTTGGTCTTCCATCTTGGTGTCATCAATGTGTGCCATTTGCCTCCCCTTCATACGCAGTGACAGTGCATGCATGGGAGGGTTGTAGTCATGTGGTACATGTGTCAATGAAGTACTGTTTCTGTTGCTTCTCAGCCCGAATTGTGTTCCATGTTGCAAATGCCTGTTCCCATTTTTTTTCTTTCATGTCTTTGGAGGGGATGACGCACTTGATACTGCTGGGGTTGTGGAGATGGTGCAGACCCAGGAGGGGTCTCAGGCCCGACCGGGCACCAGTGAGGGATGTGGTGTGGTGGTGGGTGAGAACCCACACTTGCTGCAGGCCGTCATCTCAAGGGGTGTCTCTGGGTGCACCTCCCCCGAGCTCTATTCAGGTGTCGATTCGGATGATAAGACCTATGTGCCGTCGCAGTTAAGTGTTTCCGGGAGGGATTCTGTACTGTCCAACCCACCTGCACCAGGGGTAGAACCCTCAATGGGGATGTCAGTGTTGGTAGGTCCGCCTTTGGTGGTTACGGATGCAGGGTCACACTCCGCTACATCTGATCCTGCTCCTGGGCCAGCAGATCAGAGGGGGAATGCAGTCCTGCAGCCTCAGGCAGTTTGCCTTGCCCCAGACAGGTGTGGTGCCCGCTGACGCGGTGGCCGTACGCCACCTGGCAATACCGCATGGGGGCAATCCATATACGGTATGGCAAACCAACAGGCAGCATCAACTGAGATGATGGCTCAGGCCATGGATAGGGTGGCCACTTCCATTGTCCCCCAAGAAAGGCTAATTGAACAACTACAGCAGGCAACAGACTCCATTAGCCAGTCACACAGGGAGGACATGTTGGCGTCCAACAGGGACAGGCGGGTGGCACTGGAGACTCTGCGGGAAGCCATTTCCATTGAGTCCCAGGGCCACAGGGAAGCCCTGAGGGTGGAAAACGTCAGCTCAGGGAAACTCTGGTTGAGCTTGAGGCTTCAGCTAACACGAGGACAGAACTGCAGCTGGAGTGGCTCACACGTACGCTCTCAGCTGAGATGCAGGCAACTAGGGCGGAGGTTAGGGCATCCCGTGAGTTGTTGCATGGGGACCTACGCACAATTATCCTCCAGAACCAGACCTTCCACACCCGCATGCTTGCTGCCATGGAGGACCAGACTAGGGCTTTGCGTGGGCTGCCTCCCATAGTGCCACCACCTCCTGATGCAGCTGCAGATGGTGAGGAGAGCGACAGCAGCAATTCTCCCACAATAGGGTAGCTGTGCAGGCCATGAGCCCATGGAGGTGTTTTTTTTTTGCAAGATCCACACAGGTGGGTTTTGGTGTGCACCCTGTCCTCGGACCTCCTGGGTGGCCTCCCCCACCCCCCTGGGCCCATTAATGGCCATTTTTGTTTTTTTTTTCTTTTTTAGTGTGTTGCCTTGTGTGGATCCCGTGGGCATAAGCTGTATTGTGGCTGGGCACATGCAGGCTTGTCCTGAATTTGGGTCAGATGCTTGGGTTTGTGTGACACATACCCCTCCTGCTTCCCATTTCCATGGGCTTGCAAAGGGTGTGCCCAAGTGACATTGACTTACCCGGTGATGTTGGACTCCCATTTGATGTGTGGGCAGTCCGTAGTCAATACTGTGTATACATTCCAAGTGCATATTGTTGTTGTATTGTACACTGCATGGTGTATTGATATGTGGCTCTGCATCCATCTCATCCTCCTATTTTGCAGGTCCATTTCTCATGTCTTCACAAGGCGGTCTACTTTGGGACTGGAGTCCATGTTGTAAGCAGTGCACCTACACTCTTGCGGGGCGCTAACACTGTATACTTGGAAGTGTTCGAAGTGCTGCCATTATCAGGTAGTGAGGCTACCATTTTTTTAAGTCCGTACTGTCATGTTTATGGTAGGTTGGAGGTTGTGTAGGTGATTGGTATTCTTGGTAAGTATTTGGTAATGTGTGTTGTTGGTCCTGCATTACTGTGAGCATTTCATGTGTGGCCAGTTTCCATTAGGGACACTGTAGTTGGTGACAATTGGGGCATGTTGTGGGGATTCATTTGTTTGCTCTCACATTGCATGACATGCCATGGTGTGTTGTGTGGCCATGCCTGGGAGGGGTTGGGTGACATGCCACTGTTCTCATGTTGTATTTTGCAAGTGGGTATTCATTTTTGCTGCATGGAAGTGTGTCTTTTGATGACACTGCATTGGCGGTGTTTGTGTAGGTAGGGATGCACACATTGTGACACTTACAGATGAACAATCTCAGGCTGCTATGGTTCTGACAGTTGACTGTCCCTTTGTTCATCATAATTGTCAGATTGAGTCATCATTCATTGTCAGATGGTATGTGCCAGGGCTGTGTGCACTCCACAGGGGTGTGCTTTCTATGTGAAGTAATTAGCCACCAGCTGCGTACGGGCTGCCTCACCCCGTGCCCTTTCCCCTCCCATGCGCAGCGGGCGTGCATGTGGTTGGGGATGTGGGGGCACCACCATGTCCTCAGCCAGGCCCCGGCGTGTTGCAACATTGTGCAGGAGACATGCTGCCACTATGATCCTGCACACTACTGGGGGAGCGTATAACAGCTGCCTGCCAGAACGGTCAATGGAGCGAAAGCGTGACTTGAGCACTCTGAATGTGCACTCCACTATGCCCCGTGTTGCAATATGGGCTGTGTTGTATCTTACCTCAGGAGGCGTGATGGGGTTCCGAATTTGCGTCATCATGTGTGTGCTCAGAGGGTAGGCACTGACCCCTGGGGAGGTGGTGATGGGGATCATTAGTGGGGTATTGGCATTACTCTGTATCTGTCATGCATGCGTGTGCTGTGGCATTTCTACTCACCAAGCAGCCATGCATCGCCATGCCGCCCAGCTTCCATGTCCCGGTTTAGGGTTGACATCCTGTAAATGAAGCTGTCGTGGATGGACCCTGGATAGTTGGCATATACTGAGGTGATGATTCCCTTGGCATCACATACTACCTGGACGTTGATGGAATGCCAGTGCTTGCGGTTTCTATAGATGTGCTCAGATGCCCAGGGGGGACGTAGAGCCACTTGTCTGCTGAAATGATCCAGTAGCCAAGAAGTACAGTATATTGAGGACCTTCTCCAGGGGTCTGAGTGCTTGGGAGCACAGGGTGGGTGATGTGAGGTCGTCCTCCCACTCACTCACCAGGTCGAGTATTATGTGTGGTGGAAACCTGTACCTCCCATACACCTGGTCATCAGGCATACCAAATAGGCTGGTTCTGGGTGTGAAGATTCTGGCCCTGACTATCCTTCTCCTCCTCCTGCGGTATCCCACGGCCACTGCTGCTAGGAACGGTATATTCATCCTGGCGTCTGAGCTTGTTTGTTGTTTGCGCACTCTTTTATGCTGCGCGGGACGTGCACCTGCTTCATGCTTGCGTACCTGTTTCAGGATTGGTCCTTTTATTTTCTGGCGCGTTGTTGGCGACCGTGTAAATCTTCCCGCCCACCCCAGGAATACACGTAACAGGCTCTCCCACGCCCAGTCGCGAGTAAATAATCCCGCCCACCCCTGGAATACACGTGCCCCACTCTCACAGGCCCAGTCGCGTGTGGAACGTCACGCGCACACACTGAAATACACGTACCCTGCAAATTGCGTGTGAAACTTCCCCCGCACCCTGAAATACACGTACCCTGCTAGTATCGCGTGTGCAAGTTCACGCAGACCCATGATACACATACCCTGATGGAATTGCGTGTGAGACTACCCACGCACACCTGGAATAAACGTACCCAGGCAAATCGCACGGCTGGGGGGTGGGGGTGCTGGGAGACATGAGTTGGACATGAGTGGGGGCCTGGTGGAGGGTGCCCTGCACTGCTGGGGGGTGGTGGTGCAGGGAGACAGGAGTGGGGGCCTGGTGGAGGGTGCCCTGCACTGCTGGGGGGTGGGGGTACAGGGGGACATGAGTGGGGCCTGGTGGAGGGTGCCCCACAGTGCTAGGGGGTGGGGGTGCAGGGAGACATGAGTTGGACATGAGTGGGGGCCTGGTGGAGGGTGCCCTGCACTGCTGGGGGTGGTGGTGCAGGGAGACAGGAGTGGGGGCCTGGTGGAGGGTGCCCCTGACTGGTGGGAGGTGGGGGTGCAAGGAGACAGGAGTGGGGGCCTGGTGGAGGGTGCCCTGCACTGCTGGGGGGTGGGGGTGCAGGGAGACATGAGTGGGACATGAGTGGGTGTCTGCTGGCAGGTGCCCCACAGTGCTGGGGGGTGGGGGTGCAGGGGGACATGTGTGGGGGCCTGCTGGAGGGTGCCCTGCACTGCTGGGGGGTTGGGGTGCAGGGAGACAGGAGTGGGGGCCTGCTGGCAGGTGCCCCTGACTGCTGGGAGGTGGGGGTACAGGGAGACATGAGTGGGACATGAGTGGGGGCCTGTTGGAGGGTGTGCTGCACTGCTGGGGGGTGGGGGTGCTGGGAGACATGAGTGGGGGCCTGGTGGAGGGTGCCCTGCACTGCCGGGGGTGGGGGTGCAGGGAGACATGAGTTGGACATGAGTGGGGCCTGGTGGTGGGTGCCCTGCACTGCTGAGGGGTGGGGTGCAGGGAGACATGAATTGGACATGAGTATGGGCCTGCTGGCAGGTGCCCCTGACAGGTGGGGGGAGGGGGTGCAGGGGGACATGAGTTGGACATGAGTGGGGGCCTGGTGGAGGGTGCCCTGCACTGCTGGGGGGTGCTGGGAGACATGTGTGGGGGCCTGTTGGAGGGTGCCCTGCACTGCTGGGGGTGGGGGTGCTGGGAGACATGTGTGGGGGCCTGGTGGAGGGTGCCCCTGGATGCAGGTTGGTGTGGGTGCAGGGGGACATGAGTTGGACATGAGTGGGGGCCTGGTGGAGGGTGCGTTGCACTGCTGGGGGGTGGGGATGCTGGGAGACAGGAGTGGGGGCCTGGTGGAGGGTGCCCTGCACTGCTTGGGGGTGGGGGTGCAGGGGGACATGAGTTGGACATGAGTGGGGCCTGGTGGAGGGTGCCCTGCACTGCTGGGGGGTGGGGGTGCAGGGAGACAGGAGTGAGGGCCTGCTGGCAGGTGCCCCTGACTGCTGGGGGGTGGGGGTGCAGGGAGACATGAGTGGGACATGAGTGGGGGCCTGCTGGCAGGTGCCCCACAGTGCTGGGGGATGGGGGTGCAGGGGGACATGTGTGGGGGCCTGGTGGAGGGTGCCCTGCACTGCTGGGGGGTGGGGGTGCAGGGAGACAGGAGTGGGGGCCTGCTGGCAGATGCCCCTGTCTGCTGGGGGGTGGGGGTGCAGGGAGACATGAGTGGGACATGAGTGGGGGCCTGCTGGCTGGTGCCCCACAGTGCTGGGGGGTGGGGGTGCAAGGGGACATGAGTTGGACATGAGTGGGGGCCTGGTGGAGGGTGCCCTGCACTGCTGGGTGGTGGGGGTGCTGGGAGACATGTGTGGGGGCCTGGTGGAGGGTGCCCTCCACTGCTGGGGTGTGGGGGTGCAGGGAGACAGGAGTGGGGGCCTGGTGGAGGGTGCCGCTAAGTGCTGGGGGGTGGGGGTGCAGGGGAACATGAGTGGGACATGAGTGGGGGCCCGTTGGAGGGTGCGCTGCACTGCTGGGGGGTGGGGGTGCTGGGAGACAGGAGTGGGGGCCTGGTGGAGGGTGCCCTGCACTGCTGGGGGGTGGGGGTGCAGGGGGACATGAGTTGGACATGAGTGGGGCCTGGTGGAGGATGCCCTGCACTGCTAGGGGGTGGGGGTGCAGGGAGACAGGAGTGGGGGCCTGCTGGCAGGTGCCCCTGACTGGTGGGGGGTGGGGGTGCAGGGAGACAGGAGTGGGGGCCTGGTGGAGGGTGCCCTGCACTGCTGGGGGGTGGGGGTGCAGGGGGACATGAGTTGGACATGAGTGGGGACCTGGTGGAGGGTGCCCTACAGTGCTGGGGGGTGGGGGTGCAGGGGGACATGAGTTTGACATGAGTGGGGGCCTGGTGGAGGGTGCACCACAGTGCTGGGGGGTGGGGGTGCAGGGAGACAAGAGTCCCCTGTGGTGTAGGCCGCCTGCAGGGGCCGTGGAGGGTGTAGAGGGAACAGCTGGGAGGACCCACATGGCCAATTCACGTGTGGGACTCTCCGGCACCCTAGAAATACACGTAGGCTGCTGGATTTGCGTGTGGAATTTGCAAAGCACCTGGAGTACACGTACCCTGCTGAAATTGAGTGTGAAACTTCACACGCACACCGAAATACACATACCCTCATAATTCGCGTGTGAAACTTCCTGCGCTCACCGAAATACACGTACCCTGCTAATTCGCGTGTGAAACTTCCCGCGCACCCCGAAATACACGGACCCAGGGCAATTGCGTGTGGAACTTCCCGCGAACACTGTAATACACATACCCTGCTGGTATCGCGTGTAGAAGTTCACGCTGACCCATAATACATGTACCCTGATGGTATTGCATGTGAGACTACCCGCGCACGCCTGGAATACATGTACCCAGGCAAATCGCATGGCTGGGGGGTGGAGGTGCTGGGAGACAGGAGTGGGGGCCTGGTGGACGGTGCCCCTCGATGCAGGGGGGTGGGAGTGCAGGGGGACAGGAGTGGGGGCCTGGTGGAGGGTGCCCCTGGATGCAGGGGGGTGGGGGTGCAGGGGGACAGGAGTGGGGGCCTGGTGGAGGGTGCCCCTGGATGCAGGGGGGTGGGAGTGCAGGGGGACAAGAGGGGGGCCTGGTGGAGGGTGCCCCTGGATGCTGGGGGGTGGGAGGGCTGGGAGACATGCGTTGGACCTGAGTGGGGCCTGGTGGAGGGTGCCCCTGGATGCAGGGGGGTGGGGGTGCAGGGGGACATGAATGGGGCCTAGTGGAGGGTACCCCTGACTGGTGGGGGGTGGGAGTGCAGGGAGACAGGAGTGGTGGCCTGCTGGCAGGTGCCCCTGACTGCTGGGGGGTTGAGGTGCAGGGAGACATGAGTGGGACATGAGTGGGGGCCTTCTGGCAGGTGCCCCACAGTGCTGGGGGGTGGGGGTGCAGGGGGACATGATTTGGACATGAGTGGGGGCCTGGTGGAGGGTGCCCTGCACTGCTGGGGGGTGGGGGTGCTGGGAGACAAGTGTAGGGGCCTGGTGGAGGGTGCCCCTGGATGCAGGGGGGTGGGGGTGCAGGGGGACACGAATGGGGCCTGGTGGAGGGTGCCCCTGACTGGTGGGGGTGGGGGTGCAGGGAGACAGGAGTGGGAGCCTGGTGGAGGGTGCCCTGCACTGCTGGGGGGTGGGGGTGCAGGGAGACAGGAGTGGGGGCCTGCTGGCAGGTGCCCCTGACGGGTGGGGGGTGGGGGTGCAGGGAGACAGGAGTGGGGGCCTGGTGGAGGGTGCCCTGCACTGCTGGGGGGTGGGGGTGCAGGTGGTCATGCGTTGGACATGAGTGGGGCCTGGTGGAGGGTGCCCTGCACTGCTGGGGGTGGGGGTGCAGGGAGACATGAGTGGGGGCCTGATGGCAGGTGCCCCACAGTGCTGGGGCGTGGGGGTGCAGGGGGACATGCGTTGGACATGAGTGGGGGCCTGGTGGAGGGTGCCCTGCACTGCTGGGGGGGTGGGGGTGCTGGGTGACATGTGTAGGGGCCTGGTGGAAGGTGCCCTGCACTGCTGGGGGGTGGGGGTGCAGGGAGACATGAGTTGGACATGAGTGGGGGCCTGCTGGCAGTTGCCCCTGACTGGTGGGGGGTGGGGTTGCAGTGGGACATGAGTGGGGGCCTGGTGGAGGGTGCCCTGCACTGCTGGGGGGTGGGGGTGCAGGCAGACAGGAGTGGGGGCCTGCTGGCAGGTGCTCCTGACTGCTGGGGGGTGGGGATGCAGGGAGACATGAGTGGGACATGAGTGGGGGCCTGCTGGCAGGTGCCCCACAGTGCTGGGGGTTGGGGGTGCAGGGGGACATGAGTTGGACATGAGTGGGGGCCTGGTGGAGGGTGCCCTGCACTGCTGGGGGGTGGGGGTGCTGGGAGACATGTGTAGGGGCCTGGTGGAGGGTGCCCTGCACTGCTGGGGGGTGGGGGTGCAGGGGGACATGAGTTGGACATGAGTGGGGCCTGGTGGAGGATGCCCTGCACTGCTGGGCGGTGGGGGTGCAGGGAGACAGGAGTGGGGGCCTGCTGGCAGGTGCCCCTGACTGGTGGGGGGTGGGGGTGCAGGGAGACAGGAGTGGGGGCCTGGTGGAGGGTGCCCTGCACTGCTGGGGGGTGGGGGTGCAGGGGGACATGAGTTTGACATGAGTGGGGGCCTGGTGGAGGGTGCACCACAGTGCTGGGGGGTGGGGGTGCAGGGAGACAAGAGTCCCCTGTGGTGTAGGCCGCCTGCAGGGGCCGTGGAGGGTGTAGAGGGAACAGCTGGGAGGACCCACATGGCCAATTCACGTGTGGGACTCTCCGGCACCCTAGAAATACACATAGGCTGCTGGATTTGCGTGTGGAATTTGCAAAGCACCTGGAGTACACGTACCCTGCTGAAATTGAGTGTGGAACTTCACGGGCACACCGAAATACACGTACCCTACTAATTTGCGTGTGAAACTTCCTGCGCTCACCGAAATACACGTACCCTGCTAATTCGCGTGTGAAACTTCCCGCGCACCCCGAAATACACAGACCCAGGGCAATAACGTGTGGAACTTCCCGCGAACACTGTAATACACATACCCTGCTGGTATCGCATGTAGAAGTTCACGCGGACCCATAATACATGTACCCTGCTGGTATTGCATGTGAGACTACCCGCGCACCCCTGGAATACACGTACCCAGGCAAATCGCATGGCTGGGGGGTGGGGGTGCTGGGAGACAGGAGTGGGGGCCTGGTGGACGGTGCCCCTGGATGCAGGGGTTGGGGTGCAGGGGGACAGGAGTGGGGGCCTGGTGGAGGGTGCCCCTGACTGGTGGGGGGTGGGGGTGCAGGGGACAGAAGTGGGGGCCTGGTGGGGGGTGCCCCTGGATGCAGGGGGGTGGGGGTGCAGGGGGACAGGAGTGGGGGCCTGGTGGAGGGTGCCCCTGGATGCAGGGGGGTGGGAGTGCAGGGGGACAGGAGGGGGGGCCTGGTGGAGGGTGCCCCTGGATGCTAGGGGGTGGGGGGGCTGGGAGACATGCGTTGGACATGAGTGGGGCCTGGTGGGGGGTGCCCCTGGATGCAGGGGGGTGGGGGTGCAGGGGGACATGAATGGGGCCTAGTGGAGGGTACCCCTGACTGGTGGGGGGTGGGAGTGCAGGGAGACAGGAGTGGGGGCCTGATGGAGGGTGCCCTGCACTGCTGGGGGGTGGGGGTGCAGGGAGACAGGAGTGGTGGCCTGCTGGCAGGTGCCCCTGACTGCTGGGGGGTTGGGGTGCAGGGAGACATGAGTGGGACATGAGTGGGGGCCTTCTGGCAGGTCCCCCACAGTGCTGGGGGGTGGGGGTGCAGGGGGACATGAGTAGGACATGAGTGGGGGCCTGGTGGAGGGTGCCCTGCACTGCTGGGGGGTGGGGGTGCTGGGAGACAAGTGTAGGGGCCTGGTGGAGGGTGCCCTGCACTGCTGGGGGGGTGGGGGTGCTGGGAGACATGTGTGGGGGCCTGGTGGAGGGTGCCCCTGGATGCAGGGGGGTGGGGGTGCAGGGGGACATGAATGGGGCCTGGTGGAGGGTGCCCCTGACTGGTGGGGGTGGGGGTGCAGGGAGACAGGAGTGGGAGCCTGGTGGAGGGTGCCCTGCACTGCTGGGGGGTGGGGGGGCAGGGAGACAGGAGTGGGGGCCTGCTGGCAGGTGCCCCTGACTGGTGGGGGGTGGGGGTGCAGGGAGACAGGAGTGGGGGCCTGGTGGAGGGTGCCCTGCACTGCTGGGGGGTGGGGGTGCAGGTGGTCATGCGTTGGACATGAGTGGGGCCTGGTGGAGGGTGCCCTGCACTGCTGGGGGTGGGGGTGCAGGGAGACATGAGTGGGACATGAGTGGGGGCCTGATGGCAGGTGCCCCACAGTGCTGGGGCGTGGGGGTGCAGGGGGACATGCGTTGGACATGAGTGGGGGCCTGGTGGAGGGTGCCCTGCACTGCTGGGGGGGTGGGGGTGCTGGGAGACATGTGTAGGGGCCTGGTGGAAGGTGCCCTGCACTGCTGGGGGGTGGGGGTGCAGGGAGACATGAGTTGGACATGAGTGGGGGCCTGCTGGCAGTTGCCCCTGACTGGTGGGGGGTGGGGTTGCAGGGGGACATGAGTGGGGGCCTGGTGGAGGGTGCCCTGCACTGCTGGGGGGTGGGGGTGCAGGCAGACAGGAGTGGGGGCCTGCTGGCAGGTGCCCCTGACTGCTGGGGGGTGGGGGTGCAGGGAGACATGAGTGGGACATGAGTGGGGGCCTGCTGGCAGGTGCCCCACAGTGCTGGGGGTTGGGGGTGCAGGGGGACATGAGTTGGACATGAGTGGGGGCCTGGTGGAGGGTGCCCTGCACTGCTGGGGGGTGGGGGTGCTGGGAGACATGTGTAGGGGCCTGGTGGAGGGTGCCCTGCACTGCTGGGGGGGTGGGGGTGCAGGGAGACATGAGTTGGACATGAGTGGGGCCTGGTGGTGGGTGCCCTACACTGCTGAGGGGTGGGGGTGCAGGGAGACATGAGTTGGACATGAGTGGGGGCCTGCTGGCAGGTGCCCCTGACTGGTGGTGGGTGGGGGTGCAGGGGGACATGAGTTGGACATGAGTGGGGGCCTGGTGGAGGGTGCCCTGCACTGCTGGGGGGTGGGGGTGCTGGGAGACATGTGTGGGGGCCTGGTGGAGGGTGCCCTGCACTGCTGGGGGGTGGGGGTGCTGGGAGACATGTGTGGGGGCCTGGTGGAGGGTGCCCCTGGATGCAGGGGGGTGGGGGTGCAGGGGGACATGAATGGGGACTGGTGGAGGGTGCCCCTGACTGGTGGGGGTGGGGGTGCAGGGTGACAGGAGTGGGGGCCTGGTGGAGGGTGCCCTGCACTGCTGGGGGGTGGGAGTGCAGGGAGACAGGAGTGGGGGCCTGCTGGCAGGTGCCCCTGACTGGTGGGGGTGGGGGTGCAGGGAGACAGGAGTGGGGGCCTGGTGGAGGGTGCCCTGCACTGCTGGGGGGTGGGGGTGCAGGTGGTCATGCGTTGGACATGAGTGGGGCCTGGTGGAGGGTGCCCTGCACTGCTGGGTGTGGGGGTGCAGGGAGACATGAGTGGGACATGAGTGGGGGCCTGCTGGCAGGTGCCCCTGACTGGTGGGGGGTGGGGTTGCAGGGGGACATGAGTTGGACATGAGTGGGGGCCTGGTGGAGGGTGCCCTGCACTGCTGGGGGGTGGGGGTGCAGGCAGACAGGAGTGGGGGCCTGCTGGCAGGTGCCCCTGACTGCTGCGGGGTGGGGGTGCAGGGAGACATGAGTGGGACATGAGTGGGGGCCTGCTGGCAGGTGCCCACAGTGCTGGGGGTTGGGGGTGCAGGGGGACATGAGTTGGACATGAGTGGGGGCCTGGTGGAGGGTGCCCTGCACTGCTGGGGGGTGGAGGTGATGGGAGACATGTGTGGGGGCCTGGTGGAGGGTGCCCTGCACTGCTGGGGGGTGGGGGTGCAGGGAGACATGAGTTGGACATGAGTGGGGCCTGGTGGAGGGTGCCCTGCACTGCTGGGGGGTGCGGGTGCAGGGAGGCATGAGTTGGACATGAGTGGGGGCCTCCTGGCAGGGGCCCCTGACTGGTAGGGGGTGGGGGTGCAGGGGTACATGAGTTGGACATTAGTGGAGGCCTGGTGGAGGGTGCCCTGCACTGCTGGGGGTTGGGGGTGCTGGAAGACATGTGTGGGGGCCTGGTGGAGGGTGCCCTGCACTGCTGGCGGGTGAGGGTGCTGAGAGACATGTGTGGGGGCCTGGTGGAGGTTGCCCCTGGATGCAGGGGGGTGAGGGTTCAGGGGGACATGAGTGGGGCCTGTTGGAGGGTGCCCCTGACTGGTGGGGGTGGGGGTGCATGGAGACAGGAGTGGGGGCCTGGTGGAGGGTGCCCTGCACTGCTGGGGGGCGGGGGTGCAGGGAGACAGGGGTGGGGGGGGGGCCTTCTGGCAGGTGCCCCTGACTGCTGGGGGCTGGGGGTGCAGGGAGACGGGAGTGGGGGCCTGCTGGCAGGTGCCCCTGATTGGTGGGGGGTGGGTGTGCAAGGAGACAGGAGTGGGGGCCTGGTGCAGGGTGCCCTGCACTGCTGGGGGGTGGGGGTGCAGTGGGACATGAGTTGGACATGAGTGGGGCCTGGTGGATTGTGCCCTGCACTGCTGGGGGGTGGTGGTGCAGGGAGACATGAGTGGGATATGAGTGGGGCCTGCTGGTAGGTGCCCCTGACTGGTGGGGGTGGGGGTTCGGGGGGACATGAGTTGGACATGAATGGGGGCCTGGTGGAGGGTGCCCTGCACTGCTGGGGGGTGGGGGTGCTGGGAGACATGTGTGGGGGCCTGGTGGAAGGTGCCCTGCACTGCTGGGGGGTGGGGGTGCTGGGAGACATGTGTGGGGGCCTGGTGGAGGGTGCCCTGCACTGCTGTGGGGTGGGGGTGCAGGGAGACAGGAATGGGGGCCTGGTGGAAGGTGCCCTGCACTGCTGGGTGGTGGGGGTGCAGGGGGACATGAGTTGGACATGAGTGGGGCCTGGTGGAGGGTGCCCTGCACTGCTGGGGGGTGGGGGTGCAGGGAGACGGGAGTGGGGGCCTGCTGGCAGGTGCCCCTGACTGGTGGGGGGTGGGGGTGCAGGGAGACAGGAGTGGGGGCCTGGTGGAGGGTGCCCTGCACTGCTGGGGGGTGGGGGTGCAGGGGGTCATGCGTTGGACATGAGTGGTGCCTGGTGGAGGGTGCCCTGCACTGCTGGGGGTGGGGGTGCAGGGACACATGAGTGGAACATGAGTGGGGGCCTGCTGGCAGGTGCCCCACAGTGCTGGGGGGTGGGGGTGCAGGGGGACATGCGTTGGACATGAGTGGGGGCCTGGTGGAGGAAGCCCTGCACTGCTGGGGGGGTGGGGGTGCAGGGAGACATGTGTAGGGGCCTGGTGGAAGGTGCCCTGCACTGCTGGGGGTTGGGGGTGCAGGGAGAAATGAGTTGGACATGAGTGGGGGCCTGCTGGCAGGTGCCCCTGACTGGTGGGGGTGGGTTTGCAGGGGGACATGAGTTGGACATGAGTGGGGGCCTGGTGGAGGGTGCCCTGCACTGCTGGGGGGTGGGGGTGCAGGCAGACAGGAGTGGGGGCCTGCTGGCAGGTGCCCCTGACTGTTGGGGGGTGGGGGTGCAGGGAGACATGAGTGGGACATGAGTGGGGGCCTGCTGGCAGGTGCCCCACAGTGCTGGGGGTTGGGGGTGCAGGGGGACATGAGTTGGACATGAGTGGGGGCCTGGTGGAGGGTGCCCTGCAATGCTGGGGGGTGGAGGTGATGGGAGACATGTGTGGGGGCCTGGTGGAGGGTGCCCTGCACTGCTGGGGGGTGGGGGTGCAGGGAGACATGAGTTGGACATGAGTGGGGCCTGGTGGAGGGTGCCCTGCACTGCTGGGGGGTGGGGGTGCAGGGAGACATGAGTTGGACATGAGTGGGGGCCTGGTGGATGGTGCCCTGCACTGCTGGGGGGTGGTGGTGCAGGGAGACAGGAGTGGGGCCTGGTGGAGGGTGCCCTGCACTGCTGGCGGGTGGGCGGGCAGGGAGACAGGAGTGGGGGCCTGCTGGCAGGTGCCCCTGACTGCTGGGGGGTGGGGGTGCAGGGAGACATGAGTGGGACATGAGTGGGGGCCTGCTGGCAGGTGCCCCACAGTGCTGGGGGGTGGGGGTGCAGGGGGACATGTGTTGGGGCCTGGTGGAGGGTGCCCTGCACTGCTGGGGGGTGGGGGTGCAGGGAGACAGGAGTGGGGGCCTGCTGGCAGGTGCCCCTGACTGCTGGGGGGTGGGGGTGCAGGGAGACATGAGTGGGACATGAGTGGGGGCCTGCTGGCAGGTGCCCCACAGTGCTGGGGGGTGGGGGTGCAAGGGGACATGGGTTGGACCTGAGTGGGGGCCTGGTGGAGGGTGCCCTGCACTGCTGGGGGGTGGGGGTGCTGGGAGACATGTGTGGGGGCCTGGTGGAGGGTGCCCTGCACTGCTGGGGGGTGGGGGCGCAGGGAGACAGGAGTGGGGGCCTGGTGGAGGGTGCCCCTCAGTGCTGGGGGGTGGGGATGCAGGGGGACATGAGTGGGACATGAGTGGGGGCCTGCTGGCAGGTGCCCCACAGTGCTGGGGCGTGGGAGTGCAGGGGCCATGAGTTGGACATGAGTGGGGGCCTGGTGGAGGGTGCCCTGCACTGTTGGGGGGTGGGGTGCTGGGAGACATGTGTGGGGGCCTAGTCGAGAGTACCCTGCACTGCTGGGGGGTGGGGGTGCTGGGAGACAGGAGTGGGGGCCTGGTGGAGGGTGCCCTGCACTGCTGGGGGGTGGGGGTGCAGGGGGACATGAGTTGGACATGAGTGGGGCCTGGTGGAGGGTGCCCTGCACAACTGGGGGGTGGGGGTGCTGGGAGACATGTGTGGGGGCCTGGTGGAGGGTGCCCTGCACTGCTGGGGGGTGGGGGCGCAGGGAGACAGGAGTGGGGGCCTGGTGGAGGGTGCCCCTCAGTGCTGGGGGGTGGGGATGCAGGGGGACATGAGTGGGACATGAGTGGGGGCCTGCTGGCAGGTGCCCCACAGTGCTGGGGCGTGGGAGTGCAGGGGCCATGAGTTGGACATGAGTGGGGGCCTGGTGGAGGGTGCCCTGCACTGTTGGGGGGTGGGGTGCTGGGAGACATGTGTGGGGGCCTAGTCGAGAGTACCCTGCACTGCTGGGGGGTGGGGGTGCTGGGAGACAGGAGTGGGGGCCTGGTGGAGGGTGCCCTGCACTGCTGGGGGGTGGGGGTGCAGGGGGACATGAGTTGGACATGAGTGGGGCCTGGTGGAGGGTGCCCTGCACAACTGGGGGGGTGGGGGTGCAGGGAGACAGGTGTGTGGGCCTGCTGGCAGGTGCCCCTGACTGCTGGTGGTTGAGGGTGCAGGGAGACATGAGTGGGACATGAGTGGGGGCCTGCTGGCAGGTGCCCCACAGTGCTGGGGGGTGGGGGTGCAGGGGGACATGTGTGGGGGCCTGGTGGAGGGTGCCCTGCACTGCTGGGGGGTGGGGGTGCAGGGAGACAGGAGTGGGGGCCTACTGGCAGGGGCCCCTGACTGCTGGGGGGTGGGGGTGCAGGTAGACATGAGTGGGACATGAGTGGGGGCCTGCTGGCAGGTGCCCCACAGTGGGGGTGCAAGGGGACATGAGTTGGACATGAGTGGGGGCCTGGTGGAGGGTGCCCTGCACTGCTGGGGGGTGGGGGTGCTGGGAGACATTTGTGGGGGCCTGGTGGAGGGTGCCCTGCACTGCTGAGGGGTGGGGGTACAGGGAGACAGGAGTGGGGGCCTGGTGGAGGGTGCCCCTAAGTGCTGGGGGGTGGGGTGCAGGGGGACATGAGTGGGACATGAGTGGGGGCCTGTTGGAGGGTGCGCTGCACTGCTGGGGGTGGGGGTGCTGGGAGACAGGAGTGGGGGCCTGGTGGAGGGTGCCCTGCACTGCTGGGGGGTGGGGGTGCAGGGGGACATGAGTTGGACATGAGTGGGGCCTGGTGGAGGGTGCCCTGCACTGCTGGGGGGTGGGGGTGCAGGGAGACAGGAGTGGGGGCCTGCTGGCAGGTGCCCCTGACTGGTGGGGGGTGGGGTGCAGGGAGACAGGAGTGTGGGCCTGGTGGAGGGTGCCCTGCACTGCTGGGGGGTGGGGGTGCAGGTGGACATGAGTTGGACATGAGTGGGGGCCTGGTGGAGGGTGCACCACAGTGCTAGGGGGTGGGGGTGCAGGGAGACAGGAGTCCCCTGTGGTGTGGGCCGCCTGCAGGGGCCGTGGAGGGTGTAGAGGGAACAGCTGGGAGGACCCACACGGCCAATTCACGTGTGGGACTCTCCGGCACCCTAGAAATACACGTAGGCTGCTGGATTCGCGTGTGGAATTTGAAAGCACCCGGAGTACACATACCCTGCTGAAATTGCATGTGGAACTTCACGCGCACACCGAAATACACGTACCCTACTAATTCACGTGTGAAACTTCCCGCACACACCGAAATACACGTACCCTGCTAATTCGCGTGTGAAACTTCCCGCGCACCCCGAAATACACGGACCCAGGGCAATTGCGTGTGGAACTTCCGGCGAACACTGTAATACACATACCCTGCTGGTGTCGCGTGTAGAAGTTCACGCTGACCCATAATACATGTACCCTGATGGTATTGCATGTGAGACTACCCGCGCACCCCTGGAATACACGTACCCAGGCAAATCGCACGGCTGGGGGGTGGGGGTGCTGGGAGACAGGAGTGGGGGCCTGGTGGACGGTGCCGCTGGATGCAGGGGGGTGGGGGTGCAGGGGGACAGGAGTGGGGGCCTGTTGGAGGGTGCCCCTGACTGGTGGGGGGTGGGGGTGCAGATGGACAGGAGTGGGGGCCTGGTGGAGGGTGCCCCTGGATGCAGGGGGGTGGGGGTGCTGGGGGACAGGAATGGGGGCCTGGTGGAGGGTGCCCCTGGATGCAGGGGGGTGGGAGTGCAGGGGGACAGGAGGGGGGCCTGGTGGAGGGTGCCCCTGGATGCTGGGGGGTGGGGTGGCTGGGAGACATGCGTTGGACATGAGTGGGGCCTGGTGGAGGGTGCCCCTGGATGCAGGGGGGTGGGGGTGCAGGGGGACATGAGTGGGGCCTAGTGGAGGGTGCCCCTGACTGGTGGGGGGTGGGGGTGCAGGGAGACAGGAATGGGGGCCTGGTGGAGGGTGCCCTGCACTGCTGGGGGGTGGGGGTGCAGGGAGACAGGAGTGGTGGCCTGCTGGCAGGTGCCCCTGACTGCTGGGGGGTTGGGGTGCAGGGAGACATGAGTGGGACATGAGTGGGGGCCTGCTGACAGGTGCCCCTGACTGGTGGGGGGTGGGGTTGCAGGGGGACTGAGTTGGACATGAGTGGGGACCTGGTGGAGGGTGCCCTGCACTGCTGGGGGGTGGGGGTGCAGGGAGACAGGAGTGCTGGCCTGCTGGCAGGTGCCCCTGACTGCTGGGGGGTTGGGGTGCAGGGAGACATGAGTGGGACATGAGTGGGGGCCTGCTGGCAGGTGCCCCACAGTGCTGGGGGGTGGGGGGGCAGGGGGACATGAGTTGGACATGAGTGGGGGCCTGGTGGAGGGTGCCCTGCACTGCTGGGGGGTGGGGGTGCTGGGAGACATGTATAGGGGCCTGGTGGAGGGTGCCCTGCACTGCTGGGGGGTGGGGATGCAGGGAGACATGAGTTGGACATGAGTGGGGCCTCGTGGTGGGTGCTCTGCACTGCTGAGGGGTGGGGGTGCAGGGAGACATGAGTTGGACATGAGTGGGGGCCTGCTGGCAGGTGACCCTGACTGGTGGGGGGTGGGGTTGCAGGGGGACTGAGTTGGACATGAGTGGGGACCTGGTGGAGGGTGCCCTGCACTTCTGGGGGGTGGGGGTGCAGGGAGACAGGAGTGGTGGCCTGCTGGCAGGTGCCCCTGACTGCTGGGGGGTTGGGGTGCAGGGAGACATGAGTGGGACATGAGTGGGGGCCTGCTGGCAGGTGCCCCACAGTGCTGGGGGGTGGGGGGGCAGGGGGACATGAGTTGGACATGAGTGGGGGCCTGGTGGAGGGTGCCCTGCACTGCTGGGGGGTGGGGGTGCTGGGAGACATGTATAGGGGCCTGGTGGAGGGTGCCCTGCACTGCTGGGGGGTGGGGATGCAGGGAGACATGAGTTGGACATGAGTGGGGCCTCGTGGTGGGTGCCCTGCACTGCTGAGGGGTGGGGGTGCAGGGAGACATGAGTTGGACATGAGTGGGGGCCTGCTGGCAGGTGACCCTGACTGGTGGGGGGTGGGGGTGCAGGGGGACATGAGTTGGACATGAGTGGGGGCCTGGTGGAGGGTGCCCTGCACTGCTGGGGGGGTGGGGGTGCTGGGAGACATGTGTGGGGGCCTGGTGGAGGGTGCCCTGCACTGCTGGGGGGTGGGGGTGCTGGGAGACATGTGTGGGGGCCTGGTGGAGGGTGCCCCTGGATGCAGGGGGGTGGAGGTGCAGGGGGACATGAATGGGGCCTGGTGGAGGGTGCCCATGACTGGTGGGGGTGGGGGTGCAGGGAGACAGGAGTGGGGGCCTGGTGGAGGGTGCCCTGCACTGCTGGGGGTGGGGGTGCAGGGAGACAGGAGTGGGGGCCTGCTGGCAGGTGCCCCTGACTGGTGGGGGGTGGCAGTACAGGGAGACAGGAGTGGGGGCCTGGTGGAGGGTGCCCTGCACTGCTGGGGGGTGGGGGTACAGGTGGTCATGCGTTGGACATGAGTGGGGCCTGGTGGAGGGTGCCCTGCACTGCTGGGGGTGGGGGTCCAGGGAGACATGTGTAGGGGCCTGGTGGAAGGTGCCCTGCACTGCTGGGGGGTGGGGGTGCAGGGAGACATGAGTTGGACATGAGTGGGGGCCTGCTGGCAGGTGCCCCTGACTGGTGGGGGGTGGGGTTGCAGGGGGACATGAGTTGGACATGAGTGGGGGCCTGGTGGAGGGTGCCCTGCACTGCTGGGGGGTGGGGGTGCAGGCAGACAGGAGTGGGGGCCTGTTGGCAGGTGCCCCTGACTGCTGGGGGGTGGGGGTGCAGGGAGACATGAGTGGGACATGAGTGGGGGCCTGCTGGCAGGTGCCCCACAGTGCTGGGGGTTGGGGGTGCAGGGGGACATGAGTTGGACATGAGTGGGGGCCTGGTGGAGGGTGCCCTGCACTGCTGGGGGGTGGAGGTGATGGGAGACATGTGTGGGGGCCTGGTGGAGGGTGCCCTGCACTGCTGGGGGGTGGGGGTGCAGGGAGACATGAGTTGGACATGAGTGGGGCCTGGTGGAGGGTGCCCTGCACTGCTGGGGGTGCGGGTGCAGGGAGGCATGAGTTGGACATGAGTGGGGGCCTCCTGGCAGGGGCCCCTGACTGGTGGGGGGTGGGGGTGCAGGGGGACATGAGTTGGACATTAGTGGGGGCCTGGTGGAGGGTGCCCTGCACTGCTGGGGGGTGGGGGTGCTGGAAGACATGTGTGGGGGCCTGGTGGAGGGTACCCTGCACTGCTGGGGGGTGAGGTTGCTGAGAGACATGTGTCGGGGCCTGGTGGAGGTTGCCCCTGGATGCAGGGGGGTGAGGGTTCAGGGGGACATGAGTGGGGCCTGTTGGAGGGTGCCCCTGACTGGTGGGGGTGCAGGGAGACAGGAGTGGTGGCCTGGTGGAGGGTGCCCTGCACTGCTGGGGGGTGGGGGTGCAGGGAGACAGGGGTGGGGGCCTTCTGGCAGGTGGCCCTGACTGGTGGGGGCTGGGCTTGCAGGGAGACAGGAGTGGGGGCCTGCTGGCAGGTGCCCCTGATTGGTGGGGGGTGGGTGTGCAAGGAGACAGGAGGGGGGCCTGGTGGAGGGTGCCCTGCACTGCTGGGGGGTGGGGGTGCAGTGGGACATGAGTTGAACATGAGCGGGGCCTGGTGGATTGTGCCCTGCACTGCTGGGGGGTGGGGGTGCAGGGAGACATGAGTGGGACATGAGTGGGGGCCTGCTGGCAGGTGCCCCACAGTGCTGGGGGATGAGGGTGCAGGGGGACATGAGTTGGACATGAGTGGGGGCCTGGTGGAGGGTGCCCTGCACTGCTGGGGGGTGGGGGTGCAGGGGACATGAGTTGGACATGAGTGGGGCCTGCTGGTAGGTGCCCCTGACTGGTGGGGGGTGGGGGTTCAGGGGGACATGAGTTGGACATGAGTGGGGGCCTGGTGGAGGGTGCCCTGCACTGCTGGGGGGTGGGGGTGCTGGGAGACATGTGTGGGGGCCTGGTGGAAGGTGCCCTGCACTGCTGGGGGGTGGGGGTGCTGGGGGACATGTGTGGGGGCCTGGTCGAGGGTGCCCTGCACTGATGTGGGGTGGGGGTGCAGGAAGACAGGAGTGGGGGCCTGGTGGAGGGTGCCCTGCACTGCTGGGGGGTGGGGGTGCAGGGAGACAGGAGTGGGGGCCTGCTGGCAGGTGCCCCTGACTGCTGGGGGGTGGGGGTGCAGGGAGACATGAGTGGGACATGAGTGGGGGCCTGCTGGCAGGTGCCCCACAGTGCTGGGGGGTGGGGGTGCAAGGGGACATGGGTTGGACATGAGTGGGGGCCTGGTGGAGGGTGCCCTGCACTGCTGGGGGGTGGGGGTGCTGGGAGACATGTGTGGGGGCCTGGTGGAGGGTGCCCTGCACTGCTGGGGGGTGGGGGCGCAGGGAGACAGGAGTGGGGGCCTGGTGGAGGGTGCCCCTCAGTGCTGGGGGTTGTGGGTGCAGGGGGACATGAGTGGGACATGAGTGGGGGCCTGCTGGCAGGTGCCCCACAGTGCTGGGGCGTGGGAGTGCAGGGGCCATGAGTTGGACATGAGTGGGGGCCTGGTGGAGGGTGCCCTGCACTGCTGGGGGGTGGGGTGCTGGGAGACATGTGTGGGGGCCTAGTCGAGAGTACCCTGCACTGCTGGGGGGTGGGGGTGCTGGGAGACAGGAGTGGGGGCCTGGTGGAGGGTGCCCTGCACTGCTGGGGGGTGGGGGTGCAGGGGGACATGAGTTGGACATGAGTGGGGCCTGGTGGAGGGTGCCCTGCACTGCTGGGGGGGTGGGGGTGCAGGGAGACAGGAGTGTGGGCCTGCTGGCAGGTGCCCCTGACTGCTGGTGGTTGAGGGTGCAGGGAGACATGAGTGGGACATGAGTGGGGGCCTGCTGGCAGGTGCCCCACAGTGCTGGGGGGTGGGGGTGCAGGGGGACATGTGTGGGGGCCTGATGGAGGGTGTGCTGCACTGCTGGGGGGTGGGGGTGCAGGGAGACAGGAGTGGGGGCCTACTGGCAGGTGCCCCTGACTGCTGGGGGGTGGGGGTGCAGGGAGACATGAGTGGGACATGAGTGGGGGCCTGCTGGCAGGTGTCCCACAGTGGGGGTGCAAGGGGACATGAGTTGGACATGAGTGGGGGCCTGGTGGAGGGTGCCCTGCACTGCTGGGGGGTGGGGGTGCTGGGAGACATTTGTGGGGGCCTGGTGGAGGGTGCCCTGCACTGCTGAGGGGTGGGGGTACAGGGAGACAGGAGTGGGGGCCATGTGGAGGATGCCCCTAAGTGCTGGGGGGTGAGGCTGGAGGGGGACATGAGTGGGACATGAGTGGGGGCCTGTTGGAGGGTGCGCTGCACTGCTGGGGGGTGGGGGTGCTGGGAGACAGGAGTGGGGGCCTGGTGGAGGGTGCCCTGCACTGCTGGGGGGTGGGGGTGCAGGGGGACATGAGTTGGACATGAGTGGGGCCTGGTGGAGGGTGCCCTGCACTGCTGGGGGGTGGGGGTGCAGGGAGACAGGAGTGGGGGCCTGCTGGCAGGTGCCCCTGACTGGTGGGGGGTGGGGGTGCAGGGAGACAGGAGTGTGGGCCTGGTGGAGGGTGCCCTGCACTGCTGGGGGGTGGGGCTGCAGGGGGACATGAGTTGGACATGAGTGGGGGCCTGGTGGAGGGTGCACCACAGTGCTGGGGGGTGGGGGTGCAGGGTGACAGGAGTCCCCTGTGGTGTGGGCCGCCTGCAGGGGCCGTGGAGGGTGTAGAGGGAACAGCTGGGAGGACCCACACGGCCAATTCACGTGTGGGACTCTCCGGCACCCTAGAAATACACGTAGGCTGCTGGATTCGCGTGTGGAATTTGCAAAGCACCCGGAGTACACGTACCCTGCTGAAATTGCATGTGGAACTTCACGCGCACACCGAAATACACGTACCCTACTAATTCGCGTGTGAAACTTCCCGCGCACCCCAAAATACACGGACCCAGGGCAATTGCGTGTGGAACTTCCCCCGAACACTGTAATACACATACCCTGCTGGTATCGCGTGTAGAAGTTCACGCTGACCCATAATACATGTACCCTGATGGTATTGCATGTGAGACTACCCGCGCACCCCTGGAATACACGTACCCAGGCAAATCGCATGGCTGGGGGGTGGGGGTGCTGGGAGACAGGAGTGGGGGCCTGGTGGAGGGTGCCCCTGGATGCAGGGGGGTGGGGGTGCAGGGGGACAGGAGTGAGGGCCTGGTGGAGGGTGCCCCTGGATGCAGGGGGGTGGGGGTGCAGGGGGACAGGAGTGGGGGCCTGGTGGAGGGTGCCCCTGGATGCAGGGGGGTGGGAGTGCAGGGGGACAGGAGTGGGGCCTAGTGGAGGGTGCCCCTGACTGGTGGGGGGTGGGGGTGCAGGGAGACAGGAGTGGGGGCCTGGTGGAGGGTGCCCTGCACTGCTGGGGGGTGGGGGTGCAGAGAGACAGGAGTGGTGGCCTGCTGGCAGGTGCCCCTGACTGCTGGGGGGTTGGGGTGCAGGGAGACAAGAGTGGGACATGAGTGGGGGCCTGCTGACAGGTGCCCCTGACTGGTGGGGGGTGGGGTTGCAGGGGGACTGAGTTGGACATGAGTGGGGACCTGGTGGAGGGTGCCCTGCACTGCTGGGGGGTGGGGGTGCAGGGAGACAGGAGTGGTGGCCTGCTGGCAGGTGCCCCTGACTGCTGGGGGGTTGGGGTGCAGGGAGACATGAGTGGGACATGAGTGGGGGCCTGCTGGCAGGTGCCCCACAGTGCTGGGGGGTGGGGGGGCAGGGGGACATGAGTTGGACATGAGTGGGGGCCTGGTGGAGGGTGCCCTGCACTGCTGGGGGGTGGGGGTGCTGGGAGACATGTATAAGGGCCTGGTGGAGGGTGCCCTGCACTGCTGGGGGGTGGGGATGCAGGGAGACATGAGTTGGACATGAGTGGGGGCTCGTGGTGGGTGCCCTGCACTGCTGAGGGGTGGGGGTGCAGGGAGACATGAGTTGGACATGAGTGGGGGCCTGCTGGCAGGTGACCCTGACTGGTGGGGGGTGGGGGTGCAGGGGGACATGAGTTGGACATGAGTGGGGGCCTGGTGGAGGGTGCCCTGCACTGCTGGGGGGGTGGGGGTGCTGGGAGACATGTGTGGGGGCCTGGTGGAGGGTGCCCCTGGATGCAGGGGGGTGGGGGTGCAGGGGGACATGAATGGGGCCTGGTGGAGGGTGCCCCTGACTGGTGGGGGTGGGGGTGCAGGGAGACAGGAGTGGGGGCCTGGTGGAGGGTGCCCTGCACTGCTGGGGGGTGGGGGTGCAGGGAGACAGGAGTGGGGGCCTGCTGGCAGGTGCCCCTGACTGGTGGGGGGTGGCAGTACAGGGAGACAGGAGTGGGGGCCTGGTGGAGGGTGCCCTGCACTGCTGGGGGGTGGGGGTGCAGGTGGTCATGCGTTGGACATGAGTGGGGCCTGGTGGAGGGTGCCCTGCACTGCTGGGGGTGGGGGTCCAGGGAGACATGTGTAGGGGCCTGGTGGAAGGTGCCCTGCACTGCTGGGGGGTGGGGGTGCAGGGAGACATGAGTTGGACATGAGTGGGGGCCTGCTGGCAGGTGCCCCTGACTGGTGGGGGGTGGGGTTGCAGGGGGACATGAGTTGGACATGAGTGGGGGCCTGGTGGAGGGTGCCCTGCACTGCTGTGGGGTGGGGGTGCAGGCAGACAGGAGTGGGGGCCTGTTGGCAGGTGCCCCTGACTGCTGGGGGGTGGGGGTGCAGGGAGACATGAGTGGGACATGAGTGGGGGCCTGCTGGCAGGTGCCCCACAGTGCTGGGGGTTGGGGGTGCAGGGGGACATGAGTTGGACATGAGTGGGGGCCTGGTGGAGGGTGCCCTGCACTGCTGGGGGGTGGAGGTGATGGGAGACATGTGTGGGGGCCTGGTGGAGGGTGCCCTGCACTGCTGGGGGGTGGGGGTGCAGGGAGACATGAGTTGGACATGAGTGGGGCCTGGTGGAGGGTGCCCTGCACTGCTGGGGGGTGCGGGTGCAGGGAGGCATGAGTTGGACATGAGTGGGGGCCTCCTGGCAGGGGCCCCTGACTGGTGGGGGGTGAGGGTGCAGGGGGACATGAGTTGGACATTAGTGGGGGCCTGGTGGAGGGTGCCCTGCACTGCTGGGGGGTGGGGGTGCTGGAAGACATGTGTGGGGGCCTGGTGGAGGGTACCCTGCACTGCTGGGGGGTGAGGTTGCTGAGAGACATGTGTCGGGGCCTGGTGGAGGTTGCCCCTGGATGCAGGGGGGTGAGGGTTCAGGGGGACATGAGTGGGGCCTGTTGGAGGGTGCCCCTGACTGGTGGGGGTGGGGGTGCAGGGAGACAGGAGTGGTGGCCTGGTGGAGGGTGCCCTGCACTGCTGGGGGGTGGGGGTGCAGGGAGACATGAGTTGGACATGAGTGGGGGCTCGTGGTGGGTGCCCTGCACTGCTGAGGGGTGGGGGTGCAGGGAGACATGAGTTGGACATGAGTGGGGGCCTGCTGGCAGGTGACCCTGACTGGTGGGGGGTGGGGGTGCAGGGGGACATGAGTTGGACATGAGTGGGGGCCTGGTGGAGGGTGCCCTGCACTGCTGGGGGGGTGGGGGTGCTGGGAGACATGTGTGGGGGCCTGGTGGAGGGTGCCCCTGGATGCAGGGGGGTGGGGGTGCAGGGGGACATGAATGGGGCCTGGTGGAGGGTGCCCCTGACTGGTGGGGGTGGGGGTGCAGGGAGACAGGAGTGGGGGCCTGGTGGAGGGTGCCCTGCACTGCTGGGGGGTGGGGGTGCAGGGAGACAGGAGTGGGGGCCTGCTGGCAGGTGCCCCTGACTGGTGGGGGGTGGCAGTACAGGGAGACAGGAGTGGGGGCCTGGTGGAGGGTGCCCTGCACTGCTGGGGGGTGGGGGTGCAGGTGGTCATGCGTTGGACATGAGTGGGGCCTGGTGGAGGGTGCCCTGCACTGCTGGGGGTGGGGGTCCAGGGAGACATGTGTAGGGGCCTGGTGGAAGGTGCCCTGCACTGCTGGGGGGTGGGGGTGCAGGGAGACATGAGTTGGACATGAGTGGGGGCCTGCTGGCAGGTGCCCCTGACTGGTGGGGGGTGGGGTTGCAGGGGGACATGAGTTGGACATGAGTGGGGGCCTGGTGGAGGGTGCCCTGCACTGCTGTGGGGTGGGGGTGCAGGCAGACAGGAGTGGGGGCCTGTTGGCAGGTGCCCCTGACTGCTGGGGGGTGGGGGTGCAGGGAGACATGAGTGGGACATGAGTGGGGGCCTGCTGGCAGGTGCCCCACAGTGCTGGGGGTTGGGGGTGCAGGGGGACATGAGTTGGACATGAGTGGGGGCCTGGTGGAGGGTGCCCTGCACTGCTGGGGGGTGGAGGTGATGGGAGACATGTGTGGGGGCCTGGTGGAGGGTGCCCTGCACTGCTGGGGGGTGGGGGTGCAGGGAGACATGAGTTGGACATGAGTGGGGCCTGGTGGAGGGTGCCCTGCACTGCTGGGGGGTGCGGGTGCAGGGAGGCATGAGTTGGACATGAGTGGGGGCCTCCTGGCAGGGGCCCCTGACTGGTGGGGGGTGAGGGTGCAGGGGGACATGAGTTGGACATTAGTGGGGGCCTGGTGGAGGGTGCCCTGCACTGCTGGGGGGTGGGGGTGCTGGAAGACATGTGTGGGGGCCTGGTGGAGGGTACCCTGCACTGCTGGGGGGTGAGGTTGCTGAGAGACATGTGTCGGGGCCTGGTGGAGGTTGCCCCTGGATGCAGGGGGGTGAGGGTTCAGGGGGACATGAGTGGGGCCTGTTGGAGGGTGCCCCTGACTGGTGGGGGTGGGGGTGCAGGGAGACAGGAGTGGTGGCCTGGTGGAGGGTGCCCTGCACTGCTGGGGGGTGGGGGTGCAGGGAGACAGGGGTGGGGGCCTTCTGGCAGGTGCCCCTGACTGGTGGGGGCTGGGCTTGCAGGGAGACAGGAGTGGGGGCCTGCTGGCAGGTGCCCCTGATTGGTGGGGGGTGGGTGTGCAAGGAGACAGGAGTGGGGGCCTGCTGGCAGGTGCACCTGATTGGTGGGGGGTGGGTGTGCAAGGAGACAGGAGTGGGTGCCTGGTGGAGGGTGCCCTGCACTGCTGGGGGGTGGGGGTGCAGTGGGACATGAGTTGATCATGAGTGGGGCCTGGTGGATTGTGCCCTGCACTGCTGGGGGGTGGGGGTGCAGGGAGACATGAGTGGGACATGAGTGTGGGCCTGCTGGCAGGTGCCCCACAGTGCTGGGGGTTGAGGGTGCAGGGGGACATGAGTTGGACATGCGTGGGGGCCTGGTGGAGGGTGCCCTGCACTGCTGGGGGGTGGGGGTGCTGGGAGTCATGTGTGGGGGCCTGGTGGAGGGTGCCCTGCACTGCTGGGTGGTGGGGATGCTGGGAGACATGTGTGGGGGCCTGGTGGAGGGTGCCCTGCACTGCTGGGTGGTGGGGATGCTGGGAGACATGTGTGGGGGCCTGGTGGAGGGTGCCCCTGCACTGCTGGGGCGTGGGGGTGCAGGGGACATGAGTTGGACATGAGTGGGGCCTGCTGGCAGGTGCCCCTGACTCGTGGGGGGTGGGGGTTCAGGGGGACATGAGTTGGACATGAGTGGGGGCCTGGTGGAGGGTGCCCTGCACTGCTGGGGGGTGGGGGTGCTGGGAGACATGTGTGGGGGCCTGGTGGAAGGTGCCCTGCACTGCTGGGAGGTGGGGGTGCTGGGGGACATGTGTGGGGGCCTGGTCGAGGGTGCCCTGCACTGATGTGGGGTGGGGGTGCAGGAAGACAGGAGTGGGGGCCTGGTGGAGGGTGCCCTGCACTGCTGGGGGGTGGGGGTGCAGGGAGACAGGAGTGGGGGCCTGCTGGCAGGTGCCCCTGACTGCTGGGGGGTGGGGGTGCAGGGAGACATGAGTGGGACATGAGTGGGGGCCTGCTGGCAGGTGCCCCACAGTGCTGGGGGGTGGGGGTGCAAGGGGACATGGGTTGGACATGAGTGGGGGCCTGGTGGAGGGTGCCCTGCACTGCTGGGGGGTGGGGGTGCTGGGAGACATGTGTGGGGGCCTGGTGGAGGGTGCCCTGCACTGCTGGGGGGTGGGGGCGCAGGGAGACAGGAGTGGGGGCCTGGTGGAGGGTGCCCCTCAGTGCTGGGGGGTGTGGGTGCAGGGGGACATGAGTGGGACATGAGTGGGGGCCTGCTGGCAGGTGCCCCACAGTGCTGGGGCGTGGGAGTGCAGGGGCCATGAGTTGGACATGAGTGGGGGCCTGGTGGAGGGTGCCCTGCACTGCTGGGGGGTGGGGTGCTGGGAGACATGTGTGGGGGCCTAGTCGAGAGTACCCTGCACTGCTGGGGGGTGGGGGTGCTGGGAGACAGGAGTGGGGGCCTGGTGGAGGGTGCCCTGCACTGCTGGGGGGTGGGGGTGAAGGGGGACATGAGTTGGACATGAGTGGGGCCTGGTGGAGGGTGCCCTGCACTGCTGGGGGGGTGGGGGTGCAGGGAGACAGGAGTGTGGGCCTGCTGGCAGGTGCCCCTGACTGCTGGTGGTTGAGGGTGCAGGGAGACATGAGTGGGACATGAGTGGGGGCCTGCTGGCAGGTGCCCCACAGTGCTGGGGGGTGGGGGTGCAGGGGGACATGTGTGGGGGCCTGATGGAGGGTGTGCTGCACTGCTGGGGGGTGGGGGTGCAGGGAGACAGGAGTGGGGGCCTACTGGCAGGTGCCCCTGACTGCTGGGGGGTGGGGGTGCAGGGAGACATGAGTGGGACATGAGTGGGGGCCTGCTGGCAGGTGTCCCACAGTGGGGGTGCAAGGGGACATGAGTTTGACATGAGTGGGGGCCTGGTGGAGGGTGCCCTGCACTGCTGGGGGGTGGGGGTGCTGGGAGACATTTGTGGGGGCCTGGTGGAGGGTGCCCTGCACTGCTGAGGGGTGGGGGTACAGGGAGACAGGAGTGGGGGCCATGTGGAGGGTGCCCCTAAGTGCTGTGGGGTGGGGGTGGAGGGGGACATGAGTGGGACATGAGTGGGGGCCTGTTGGAGGGTGCGCTGCACTGCTGGGGGGTGGGGGTGCTGGGAGACAGGAGTGGGGGCCTGCTGGCAGGTGCCCCTGACTGGTGGGGGGTGGCAGTACAGGGAGACAGGAGTGGGGGCCTGGTGGAGGGTGCCCTGCACTGCTGGGGGGTGGGGGTGCAGGGAGACAGGAGTGGGGGCCTGCTGGCAGGTGCCCCTGACTGGTGGGGGGTGGCAGTACAGGGAGACAGGAGTGGGGGCCTGGTGGAGGGTGCCCTGCACTGCTGGGGGGTGGGGGTGCAGGTGGTCATGCGTTGGACATGAGTGGGGCCTGGTGGAGGGTGCCCTGCACTGCTGGGGGTGGGGGTCCAGGGAGACATGTGTAGGGGCCTGGTGGAAGGTGCCCTGCACTGCTGGGGGGTGGGGGTGCAGGGAGACATGAGTTGGACATGAGTGGGGGCCTGCTGGCAGGTGCCCCTGACTGGTGGGGGGTGGGGTTGCAGGGGGACATGAGTTGGACATGAGTGGGGGCCTGGTGGAGGGTGCCCTGCACTGCTGTGGGGTGGGGGTGCAGGCAGACAGGAGTGGGGGCCTGTTGGCAGGTGCCCCTGACTGCTGGGGGGTGGGGGTGCAGGGAGACATGAGTGGGACATGAGTGGGGGCCTGCTGGCAGGTGCCCCACAGTGCTGGGGGTTGGGGGTGCAGGGGGACATGAGTTGGACATGAGTGGGGGCCTGGTGGAGGGTGCCCTGCACTGCTGGGGGGTGGAGGTGATGGGAGACATGTGTGGGGGCCTGGTGGAGGGTGCCCTGCACTGCTGGGGGGTGGGGGTGCAGGGAGACATGAGTTGGACATGAGTGGGGCCTGGTGGAGGGTGCCCTGCAATGCTGGGGGGTGCGGGTGCAGGGAGGCATGAGTTGGACATGAGTGGGGGCCTCCTGGCAGGGGCCCCTGACTGGTGGGGGGTGAGGGTGCAGGGGGACATGAGTTGGACATTAGTGGGGGCCTGGTGGAGGGTGCCCTGCATTGCTGGGGGGTGGGGGTGCTGGAAGACATGTGTGGGGGCCTGGTGGAGGGTACCCTGCACTGCTGGGGGGTGAGGTTGCTGAGAGACATGTGTCGGGGCCTGGTGGAGGTTGCCCCTGGATGCAGGGGGGTGAGGGTTCAGGGGGACATGAGTGGGGCCTGTTGGAGGGTGCCCCTGACTGGTGGGGGTGGGGGTGCAGGGAGACAGGAGTGGTGGCCTGGTGGAGGGTGCCCTGCACTGCTGGGGGGTGGGGGTGCAGGGATACAGGGGTGGGGGCCTTCTGGCAGGTGCCCCTGACTGGTGGGGGCTGGGCTTGCAGGGAGACAGGAGTGGGGGCCTGCTGGCAGGTGCCCCTGATTGGTGGGGGGTGGGTGTGCAAGGAGACAGGAGTGGGTGCCTGGTGGAGGGTGCCCTGCACTGCTGGGGGGTGGGGGTGCAGTGGGACATGAGTTGATCATGAGTGGGGCCTGGTGGATTGTGCCCTGCACTGCTGGGGGGTGGGGGTGCAGGGAGACATGAGTGGGACATGAGTGTGGGCCTGCTGGCAGGTGCCCCACAGTGCTGGGGGTTGAGGGTGCAGGGGGACATGAGTTGGACATGCGTGGGGGCCTGGTGGAGGGTGCCCTGCACTGCTGGGGGGTGGGGGTGCTGGGAGTCATGTGTGGGGGCCTGGTGGAGGGTGCCCTGCACTGCTGGGTGGTGGGGATGCTGGGAGACATGTGTGGGGGCCTGGTGGAGGGTGCCCTGCACTGCTGGGTGGTGGGGATGCTGGGAGACATGTGTGGGGGCCTGGTGGAGGGTGCCCCTGCACTGCTGGTGCGTGGGGGTGCAGGGGACATGAGTTGGACATGAGTGGGGCCTGCTGGCAGGTGCCCCTGACTGGTGGGGGGTGGGGGTTCAGGGGGACATGAGTTGGACATGAGTGGGGGCCTGGTGGAGGGTGCCCTGCACTGCTGGGGGGTGGGGGTGCTGGGAGACATGTGTGGGGGCCTGGTGGAAGGTGCCCTGCACTGCTGGGGGGTGGGGGTGCTGGGGGACATGTGTGGGGGCCTGGTCGAGGGTGCCCTGCACTGATGTGGGGTGGGGGTGCAGGAAGACAGGAGTGGGGGCCTGGTGGAGGGTGCCCTGCACTGCTGGGGGGTGGGGGTGCAGGGAGACAGGAGTGGGGGCCTGCTGGCAGGTGCCCCTGACTGCTAGGGGGTGGGGGTGCAGGGAGACATGAGTGGGACATGAGTGGGGGCCTGCTGGCAGGTGCCCCACAGTGCTGGGGGGTGGGGGTGCAAGGGGACATGGGTTGGACATGAGTGGGGGCCTGGTGGAGGGTGCCCTGCACTGCTGGGGGGTGGGGGTGCTGGGAGACATGTGTGGGGGCCTGGTGGAGGGTGCCCTGCACTGCTGGGGGGTGGGGGCGCAGGGAGACAGGAGTGGGGGCCTGGTGGAGGGTGCCCCTCAGTGCTGGGGGGTGTGGGTGCAGGGGGACATGAGTGGGACATGAGTGGGGGCCTGCTGGCAGGTGCCCCACAGTGCTGGGGCGTGGGAGTGCAGGGGCCATGAGTTGGACATGAGTGGGGGCCTGGTGGAGGGTGCCATGCACTGCTGGGGGGTGGGGTGCTGGGAGACATGTGTGGGGGCCTAGTCGAGAGTACCCTGCACTGCTGGGGGGTGGGGGTGCTGGGAGACAGGAGTCTGGGCCTGGTGGAGGGTGCCCTGCACTGCTGGGGGGTGGGGGTGAAGGGGGACATGAGTTGGACATGAGTGGGGCCTGGTGGAGGGTGCCCTGCACTGCTGGGGGGGTGGGGGTGCAGGGAGACAGGAGTGTGGGCCTGCTGGCAGGTGCCCCTGACTGCTGGTGGTTGAGGGTGCAGGGAGACATGAGTGGGACATGAGTGGGGGCCTGCTGGCAGGTGCCCCACAGTGCTGGGGGGTGGGGGTGCAGGGGGACATGTGTGGGGGCCTGATGGAGGGTGTGCTGCACTGCTGGGGGGTGGGGGTGCAGGGAGACAGGAGTGGGGGCCTACTGGCAGGTGCCCCTGACTGCTGGGGGGTGGGGGTGCAGGGAGACATGAGTGGGACATGAGTGGGGGCCTGCTGGCAGGTGTCCCACAGTGGGGGTGCAAGGGGACATGAGTTGGACATGAGTGGGGGCCTGGTGGAGGGTGCCCTGCACTGCTGGGGGGTGGGGGTGCTGGGAGACATTTGTGGGGGCCTGGTGGAGGGTGCCCTGCACTGCTGAGGGGTGGGGGAACAGGGAGACAGGAGTGGGGGCCATGTGGAGGGTGCCCCTAAGTGCTGGGGGGTGGGGGTGGAGGGGGACATGAGTGGGACATGAGTGGGGGCCTGTTGGAGGGTGCGCTGCACTGCTGGGGGTGGGGGTGCTGGGAGACAGGAGTGGGGGCCTGGTGGAGGGTGCCCTGCACTGCTGGGGGGTGGGGGTGCAGGGGGACATGAGTTGGACATGAGTGGGGCCTGGTGGAGGGTGCCCTGCACTGCTGGGGGGTGGGGGTGCAGGGAGACAGGAGTGGGGGCCTGCTGGCAGGTGCCCCTGACTGGTGGGGGGTGGGGGTGCAGGGAGACAGGAGTGTGGGCCTGGTGGAGGGTGCCCTGCACTGCTGGGGGGTGGGGGTGCAGGGGGACATGAGTTGGACATGAGTGGGGGCCTGGTGGAGGTTGCACCACAGTGCTGGGGGGTGGGGGTGCAGGGTGACAGGAGTCCCCTGTGGTGTGGGCCGCCTGCAGGGGCCGTGGAGGGTGTAGAGGGAACAGCTGGGAGGACCCACACGGCCAATTCACGTGTGGGACTCTCCGGCACCCTAGAAATACACGTAGGCTGCTGGATTCGCGTGTGGAATTTGCAAAGCACCCGGAGTACACGTACCCTGCTGAAATTGCATGTGGAACTTCACGCGCACACCGAAATACACGTACCCTACTAATTCACGTGTGAAACTTCCCGCACACACCGAAATACACGTACCCTGCTAATTCGCGTGTGAAACTTCCCGCGCACCCCGAAATACACGGACCCAGGGCAATTGCGTGTGGAACTTCCCGCAAACACTGTAATACACATACCCTGCTGGTATCGCGTGTAGAAGTTCACGCTGACCCATAATACATGTACCCTGATGGTATTGCATGTGAGACTACCCGCGCACCCCTGGAATACACGTACCCAGGCAAATCGCACGGCTGGGGGGTGGGGGTGCTGGGAGACAGGAGTGGGGGCCTGGTGGACGGTGCCGCTGGATGCAGGGGGGTGGGGGTGCAGGGGGACAGGAGTGGGGGCCTGGTGGAGGGTGCCCCTGACTGGTGTGGGGTGGGGGTGCAGATGGACAGGAGTGGGGGCCTGGTGGAGGGTGCCCCTGGATGCAGGGGGTGGGGGTGCAGGGGGACAGGAGAGGGGGCCTGGTGGAGGGTGCCCCTGGATGCAGGGGGGTGGGAGTGCAGGGGGACAGGAGGGGGGCCTGGTGGAGGGTGCCCCTGGATGCTGGGGTGTGGGGGGCTGGGAGACATGCGTTGGACATGAGTGGGGCCTGGTGGAGGGTGCCCCTGGATGCAGGGGGGTGGGGGTGCAGGGGGACATGAGTGGGGCCTAGTGGAGGGTGCCCCTGACTGGTGGGGGGTGGGGGTGCAGGGAGACAGGAGTGGGGGCCTGGTGGAGGGTGCCCTGCACTGCTGGGGGGTGGGGGTGCAGAGAGACAGGAGTGGTGGCCTGCTGGCAGGTGCCCCTGACTGCTGGGGGGTTGGGGTGCAGGGAGACAAGAGTGGGACATGAGTGGGGGCCTGCTGACAGGTGCCCCTGACTGGTGGGGGGTGGGGTTGCAGGGGGACTGAGTTGGACATGAGTGGGGACCTGGTGGAGGGTGCCCTGCACTGCTGGGGGGTGGGGGTCCAGGGAGACAGGAGTGGTGGCCTGCTGGCAGGTGCCCCTGACTGCTGGGGGGTTGGGGTGCTGGGAGACATGAGTGGGACATGAGTGGGGGCCTGCTGGCAGGTGCCCCACAGTGCTGGGGGGTGGGGGGGCAGGGGGACATGAGTTGGACATGAGTGGGGGCCTGGTGGAGGGTGCCCTGCACTGCTGGGGCGTGGGGGTGCTGGGAGACATGTATAGGGGCCTGGTGGAGGGTGCCCTGCACTGCTGGGGGGTGGGGATGCAGGGAGACATGAGTTGGACATGAGTGGGGGCTCGTGGTGGGTGCCCTGCACTGCTGAGGGGTGGGGGTGCAGGGAGACATGAGTTGGACATGAGTGGGGGCCTGCTGGCAGGTGACCCTGACTGGTGGGGGGTGGGGGTGCAGGGGGACATGAGTTGGACATGAGTGGGGGCCTGGTGGAGGGTGCCCTGCACTGCTGGGGGGGTGGGGGTGCTGGGAGACATGTGTGGGGGCCTGGTGGAGGGTGCCCCTGGATGCAGGGGGGTGGGGGTGCAGGGGGACATGAATGGGGCCTGGTGGAGGGTGCCCCTGACTGGTGGGGGTGGGGGTGCAGGGAGACAGGAGTGGGGGCCTGGTGGAGGGTGCCCTGCACTGCTGGGGGGTGGGGGTGCAGGGAGACAGGAGTGGGGGCCTGCTGGCAGGTGCCCCTGACTGGTGGGGGGTGGCAGTACAGGGAGACAGGAGTGGGGGCCTGGTGGAGGGTGCCCTGCACTGCTGGGGGGTGGGTGTGCAGGTGGTCATGCGTTGGACATGAGTGGGGCCTGGTGGAGGGTGCCCTGCACTGCTGGGGGTGGGGGTCCAGGGAGACATGTGTAGGGGCCTGGTGGAAGGTGCCCTGCACTGCTGGGGGGTGGGGGTGCAGGGAGACATGAGTTGGACCTGAGTGGGGGCCTGCTGGCAGGTGCCCCACAGTGCTGGGGGTTGGGGGTGCAGGGGGACATGAGTGGGGGCCTGGTGGAGGGTGCCCTGCACTGCTGGGGGGTGGGGGTGCAGGTGGTCATGCGTTGGACATGAGTGGGGCCTGGTGGAGGGTGCCCTGCACTGCCGGGGGTGGGGGTCCAGGGAGACATGTGTAGGGGCCTGGTGGAAGGTGCCCTGCACTGCTGGGGGGTGGGGGTGCAGGGAGACATGAGTTGGACATGAGTGGGGGCCTGGTGGAGGGTGCCCTGCACTGCTGTGGGGTGGGGGTGCAGGCAGACAGGAGTGGGGGCCTGTTGGCAGGTGCCCCTGACTGCTGGGGGGTGGGGGTGCAGGGAGACATGAGTGGGACATGAGTGGGGGCCTGCTGGCAGGTGCCCCACAGTGCTGGGGGTTGGGGGTGCAGGGGGACATGAGTTGGACATGAGTGGGGGCCTGGTGGAGGGTGCCCTGCACTGCTGGGGGGTGGAGGTGATGGGAGACATGTGTGGGGGCCTGGTGGAGGGTGCCCTGCACTGCTGGGGGGTGGGGGTGCAGGGAGACATGAGTTGGACATGAGTGGGGCCTGGTGGAGGGTGCCCTGCACTGCTGGGGGGTGCGGGTGCAGGGAGGCATGAGTTGGACATGAGTGGGGGCCTCCTGGCAGGGGCCCCTGACTGGTGGGGGGTGAGGGTGCAGGGGGACATGAGTTGGACATTAGTGGGGGCCTGGTGGAGGGTGCCCTGCACTGCTGGGGGGTGGGGGTGCTGGAAGACATGTGTGGGGGCCTGGTGGAGGGTACCCTGCACTGCTGGGGGTGAGGTTGCTGAGAGACATGTGTCGGGGCCTGGTGGAGGTTGCCCCTGGATGCAGGGGGGTGAGGGTTCAGGGGGACATGAGTGGGGCCTGTTGGAGGGTGCCCCTGACTGGTGGGGGTGCAGGGAGACAGGAGTGGTGGCCTGGTGGAGGGTGCCCTGCACTGCTGGGGGGTGGGGGTGCAGGGAGACAGGGGTGGGGGCCTTCTGGCAGGTGCCCCTGACTGGTGGGGGCTGGGCTTGCAGGGAGACAGGAGTGGGGGCCTGCTGGCAGGTGCCCCTGATTGGTGGGGGGTGGGTGTGCAAGGAGACAGGAGTGGGTGCCTGGTGGAGGGTGCCCTGCACTGCTGGGGGGTGGGGGTGCAGTGGGACATGAGTTGAACATGAGTGGGGCCTAGTGGATTGTGCCCTGCACTGCTGGGGGGTGGGGGTGCAGGGAGACATGAGTGGGACATGAGTGGGGGCCTGCTGGCAGGTGCCCCACAGTGCTGGGGGTTGAGGGTGCAGGGGGACATGAGTTGGACATGCGTGGGGGCCTGGTGGAGGGTGCCCTGCACTGCTGGGGGGTGGGGGTGCTGGGAGTCATGTGTGGGGGCCTGGTGGAGGGTGCCCTGCACTGCTGGGTGGTGGGGATGCTGGGAGACATGTGTGGGGGCCTGGTGGAGGGTGCCCCTGCACTGCTGGGGGGTGGGGGTGCAGGGAGACATGAGTTGGACATGAGTGGGGCCTGCTGGCAGGTGCCCCTGACTGGTGGGGGGTAGGGGTTCAGGGGGACATGAGTTGGACATGAGTGGGGGCCTGGTGGAGGGTGCCCTGCACTGCTGGGGGGTGGGGGTGCTGGGAGACATGTGTGGGGGCCTGGTGGAAGGTGCCCTGCACTGCTGGGGGGTGGGGGTGCTGGGGGACATGTGTGGGGGCCTGGTGGAGAGTGCCCTGCACTGCTGTGGGGTGGGGGTGCAGGAAGACAGGAGTTGGGGCCTGGTGGAGGGTGCCCTGCACTGCTGGGGGGTGGGGGTGCAGGGAGACATGAGTGGGACATGAGTGGGGGCCTGCTGGCAGGTGCCCCACAGTGCTGGGGGTTGAGGGTGCAGGGGGACATGAGTTGGACATGCGTGGGGGCCTGGTGGAGGGTGCCCTGCACTGCTGGGGGGTGGGGGTGCTGGGAGTCATGTGTGGGGGCCTGGTGGAGGGTGCCCTGCACTGCTGGGTGGTGGGGATGCTGGGAGACATGTGTGGGGGCCTGGTGGAGGGTGCCCCTGCACTGCTGGGGGGTGGGGGTGCAGGGAGACATGAGTTGGACATGAGTGGGGCCTGCTGGCAGGTGCCCCTGACTGGTGGGGGGTAGGGGTTCAGGGGGACATGAGTTGGACATGAGTGGGGGCCTGGTGGAGGGTGCCCTGCACTGCTGGGGGGTGGGGGTGCTGGGAGACATGTGTGGGGGCCTGGTGGAAGGTGCCCTGCACTGCTGGGGGGTGGGGGTGCTGGGGGACATGTGTGGGGGCCTGGTGGAGAGTGCCCTGCACTGCTGTGGGGTGGGGGTGCAGGAAGACAGGAGTTGGGGCCTGGTGGAGGGTGCCCTGCACTGCTGGGTGGTGTGGGTGCAGGGGGACATGAGTTGGACATGAGTGGGGCCTGGTGGAGGGTGCCCTGACTGGTGGGGGGTGGGGGTGCAGGGAGACATGAGTGACACATGAGTGGGGGCCTGCTGGCAGGTGCCCCACAGTGCTGGGGGTTGGGGGTGCAGGGGGACATGAGTTGGACATGAGTGGGGGCCTGGTGGAGGGTGCCCTGCACTGCTGGGGGGTGGGGGTGCTGGGAGACATGTGTGGGGGCCTGGTGGAGGGTGCCCTGCACTGCTGCGGGGTGGGGGTGCAGGGAGACAGGAGTGGGGGCCTGGCGGAGGGTGCCCCTCAGTGCTGGGGGTGGGGGTGAAGGGGGACATGAGTTGGACATGAGTGGGGGCCTGGTGGAGGGTGCCCTGCACTGCTGGGGGGTGGGGGTGCAGGGTGACAGGAGTTGGACATGTGTGGGGCCTGGTGGAGGGTGCCCTGCACTTCTGGGGGGTGGGGGTGCAGGGAGACAGGAGTGGGGGCCTGGTGGAGGGTGCCCTGCACTGCTGGGGGGTGGGGGTGCAGGGGGACATGAGTTAGACATGAGTGGGGGCCTGGTGGAGGGTGCCCCTGGATGCAGGGGTGGGGGGGTGCAGGCGGACAGGAGTGGGGGCCTGGTGGAGGGTGCCCTACAGTGCTGGGGGGTGGGGGTGTAGGGGGACATGAGTTGGACATGAGTGGGGGCCTGGTGGAGGGTGCACCACAGTGCTGGGGGGTGGGGGTGCAGGGAGACAGGAGTGGGGGCCTGGTGGAGGGTGCCCCTGGATGCTGGGGGGTGGGGGTTCTGGGAGACATGGTTTGTGGGCAGTAGTGCAAGGTGACATGTGGGTTGCCTGGGGGGCATGGCAATGGTGGATGGGCTGCCTGCGGGACATGTGCTGGGGTGCAGGGTAGTCCCCTGTGGTGTGGGCCGCCTGCAGGGGCCGTGGAGGGTGTAGAGGGAACAGCTGGGTGGACCCACACGGCCAATTCACGTGTGGGACTCCCCAGCACCCCCGAAATGCGCGTAGGCTGCTGGATTCGCGTGTGGAATTTGCCAAGCACCCGGAGTACATGTACCCTGTTGAAATTGGTTGTGGAACTTCATGCACACACCGAAATACACGTACCCTGCTAAATTGCGTGTGAAACTTCCCGCGCACCCCGAAATACACAGACCCAGGGCAATCGCGCGTGGAACTTCCCACAAACCCCGTAATACACGTACTCTGCTGGTATCGCGTGTGGAAGTTCACGCGGACCCATAATACATGTACCCTGATGGTATGGCATGTGAGACTACCCGCGCACCCTGGAATACACGTACCCAGGCAAATCACACAGCTGGGGGGTGGAGGTGCTGGGAGACAGGAGTGGGGGCCTGGTGGAGGGTGCCCCTGGATGCAAGGGGTTGGGGGTGCAGGGGTACAGGAGTGGGGGCCTGGTGGAGGTTTCCCCTTGATGCAGGGGGTTGCGGGTGCAGGGGGACAGGGGGACAGGAGTGGGGGCCTGGTGGAGGGTGCCCCTGGATGCTGGGGGGTGGGGGTGCTGGGAGACATGCGTTGGTGGGCAGTAGTGCAAGGTGACATGTGGGTTGGCTGCGGGGCATGGCCATGGTGGATGGGCTGCCTGCGGGACATGTGCAGGGGTGCAGGGTAGTCCCCTGTGGTGTGGGCCGCCTGCATGGGCCGTGGAGGGTGTAGAGTGAACAGCTGGGAGGACCCACACGCCAATTCCCGTGTGGGACTCCCTGGCACCCCCGAAATACACATAGGCTGCTGGATTCGTGTGTGGAATTTGCCGCGCACCCGGAGTACACGTTCTCTGCTGAAATTGCGTGTGGAACTTCACGCTCACACCGAAATACACGTACCCTGCTCATTTGCGTGGGAAACTTCACGCGCACCCCGGAATACACGTGCCCAGGCCAATCGCGTGTGGAACTTCCCGCGAACCCCGTAATACACGCACACGCTATTTTTTACACAACGGGTGTCTGTGTTTGTCGGTACCCCTTTGCACCTCATTTGTCCTAGAGGGCCACTGTATGGACCATTCATCATAGCTGTATATGGGTGCATTTTGTTAGCGCACATTTTGGCGCACATTTATTTCAGGTGCAGGGACGCTACCGCCTGCTTTCTTGTGGCGTACTTGTTTGGCCCTGTGCGCGTCTTTCACCATGCGCTGGTTTGCCCTATTTGATTCCATGAATACGAGTTGTAGGCGAGCGTGTGGGCGTTCCGCGCACTTGCCTCCTGTACTTCCCCCGTGACGCCCATATTTTCACGCGTTGTTCCCCATTCCGAGTGTTACGCCCCGTGTTCCGCCTACTTTTGTGATGAGTGCCGCGCTATGTGCGATTTCACAGTGGCCGTGGCGCACGCCTTTGGATGACCTGTGCGCCGGCGTGCGCCGCGCACTTTTTCAGCACACATCCAACTTTTTTGTCGCGTAAGGACTTCCATGAATCGATGTGCACTGGTTTCCCTGCGATTTTCGCAGTTGCACTGCGAATTTCGCACTTTTACTGCGAATCGCACGTTTTGGCACCTCTGCGCCGGAATTTTCGGCGCACATTAATTCCATGAATCGGCCTGTTAATATCTTTCTGCAATCCATAGGAATAGGCAGTTTTAAACTCATTGAAATTGGGATTAAAAGATACATCAAAGTGAGAGAAGGCTCTTTTTAGTTCTTGGAGAAATTGGTGAGGCGACATATTTGGCCTAGCTGTCATTGGATAGGCAGCTTTTTTTTGCATCTTGCAATGACTGAAATGGAGAAAAATGGTGCCTAACCTCTTTTTCTAATTCTACCCATGACATGTTCTTCTGTTCATTCAATCCTCTGATGATGCTCGCTGTGGGAGCATCCAGAGTTAAGTGAAAGTATTGTCAGTATTGTTGCTTAGGTATTTTTAGGGCTTTAAATATATCACGTACTGCTTCTAGGTGGTCTTCTATACAGCACTCACCTCCTTTTTTGAACGGTTTAATCAGGGCCTTGATTGACTTCATTATCTCGATAGGGCTACACGGCACTATGTTTGGAGTTGCATTACTTTGTGGTTCAACCCGTGTCTGAGGCATATGGGATTGGTGGCAACCCCGAATGGCTGAGTCAAACCCCCCAAAGGCACTGCAACCAAGTCCAGACACTGGCACATCCACCGGGACACTATTTCCCCATTTAGAAAGGGAGTTCACCTCAATCTGAGACATGAAATCGCACATCTGCTGTTCCAAATCTTTGCACTTTTTAAGAAGCCGGCCTGCCTCCTTACACAGGTAAGTGTTTTCATTGCCCATTTTATTAATCACATTCTGCATATCGCTCATCTGTATTTGGCATTAATTAAACTCTTTGTCCCGCTTGTCCCTTTCTTGAAACATTTTAGCTATCTATTGTTCAACAGCTCGGAGCTCACCTTCTTTCTCTAGGTTCTCTCTTTAAAAAGCGTGCATCTCTCAAATAGTCTCCTCTTTGTCTTGTCTAATATGTCTTACCAACCCTTTCAGATGTTTTAATTCTTGTTCACTGTCCTCAAACTGTTTTCTTCTTTGAGACAATTGGGTGTCAAATTCATTGCATTTTGATTGCATGTCTTTTTGACATACCTCCAGTTCTGCTTTTAACTTTCTCTCCTGTACACTAGCTACATCTAATTCGACTTTTAGCCTGCTAATTAGCATAGCAATTTTGCATTCGCAGAGAACTATTTACAATAAACCACGTCTTGGCACAGAGCCGTATCAAACAGTCTCTCTCTGAATGTTTGTCAGCAGCATTAAATAATCTCAGAAGACAGACCTGAATGATGCTGCCCTCTTCAAAAATGCTGTCCAGTGGTTATTTCTGAACTTCCCCACAGGTACAGTCATGCCATTCTATGGCATCATTTGATGACCATGTTCCATGTGCATATAAATTATTTGCCTCTAAATATTTCACCAATTCTGGGAATGTGGCATCAATTTGAGACATCCTGAGATTCCACTTTCAGTGTCACACTTTTAATGCATGTGTGGCAGTGTGGGACACACTTGCCACTCCCAGTAGTCGCTCTACAGTCTTTTCTCACAAAGCCAATGCACCATTTTAGTTGGAGGTTTTGACTTTTGGGGCAAATTCTGGATTTGTCAGTATTTTCTTACCACAATAATTTGGTGGTATTTTGGCAGTAAACTGGCCTTACCATTAGAGATAGTTCAGTATTACCCTATTTTGCTGATGATATAGTGTTAGCTTATATTGGTGGTAATTTTAGTGGTATCTTATTTTTGTGGTATAATGGAATTATCTTATTATTGTGGTATAGTGGTGAGCATGTCCTTTATTCTATCGCCCCATCATAGAACAAACTTTCCCTCATTACAATTGTGACCCACTTTTGGCTGACTGCATGTACTCCATGGACCTAGCACCTTTAGGGAACCCAGCGAGTGTATTCAGAATTCCACTTATTGCATGTAACTCATGTTACTGACTTATTTATATTCAGTAACCTATGTGCTCTGCGGCACCACCGTCTCTTCACAGCATACAGAGAAAAGCGCATCCACACACACACATAACCTTCTTCCTTGCTTATGTATATATATTTACTCTTGTCCTAAACTTATCTTGTGGTAAATGAGGTAGCACAATTTTTCACCACATTAGTATGACACTAGGATTACCCGCTGACTTTTTTCACTAACACAGTAATCATGGGAGATGTAAAATAAAACCAATAAAGTTGCACCAGATTTGCTTTTTGTTATAATATTTGTCTTTGTTATACACAATCCAGAATATTACAAGTACACATATGCTTACCAACAGCGAGCATAACCTTGTCTTCTAGAAAATAAACACAGAAGAGAGAACAAATAAATGGCAACATGGAAGAAATAAAACAGTGTATGCAATTTTTCAGAAACACATGCAGCAAAAAGATATCAAAATAGAACACATCACAAAATGAACTCAGTGTGCATCACTTTTTAACCAGTGCAGAAATGCAGAGAGAAACATGACATTTTAATCTTAAACCTATCTAACTACACTGTCTTTCAATAAGTGTAATGCACCTCATACATTCTCACGCTCCTCATCTTTGAACCCTGACTCACCAAAATGTGCGAAGTCTGAGTCTTTCGCTGCCAGAGCCTTATATATGCAAACGTCATTCACACAGCCCCGGGATGCAGCGTTTGGAATTACTTCCACTTCAATGCCAGCAGGCCGACACTTATTTGCACTGCCTGCCAGCTATTTTCAAAATTGCATTCCCGGAGCCCACGTCCAGGAACACTGACAGCTTTCGAATCCATGGAAAGACTGACCTCTCTCTCCAGCTCAGCTGATTAAAAAACTCTGGCTGTCTGTCAAACTCAGATCAGCCATGAATGACGTGGCCCAGCCACCCCTTCAATTACCAATCAAAGTACAAGAATGTCATAACAATGAAACTTCAGTTAACAAGCAACTGTTTCCTATTTATTTCCTGCCGTGCACATATTTCTCCTCTCCACGGAAGAATACTAAATGGAATGAATCTCACTGTTTTTAATGAACTGCAATATATGTTAGAGGAACAGTTAATGGGTTAGTGGGAAAAATTAGTATAGGATTAGTTAATTATTTATGTCCAATGCAGTTCCACACAGAAAAAACACCCCATCTGTACATACCACTGTGCTAAATGCTTCTGAAACTAAACCCATTTTGCTGGTTTGGCTAAATGCTTTCCCAAAAATTAATGCTCACTGGCTTGTTGCTAAAGAGCTATCCCTGAGAACTAACTGTATTTACATACTAAACAGTGAAACACCCACTTTTACTTCCATTTGAATCTGTACACATGTGTTTTTGTTTGCACAAATATGTTATGCATGAATATATCCCTACATTCTCCATAAATAAACAAAAAGAGCATCTAGCCGAGGGGGCTGACAAGCCCCCCTGAGTTGACTCTAATAAAAAAAATCAAAGGGAGATATAGAAATGAATGGTAGTTGGGTTGAGGAGCGGCAAGTGCCTAAAAGATCTGCCACAAAAGAAACTGATGAAGACTAAGGATAGAACAAATATTGCTGAAGTTGATTTGAATAAACCATTTCAAGAGGAGGAGGAAATAGGGTGGGTGTTAAGTCTTGTAATAAAAGGAATGAATTTAAACAGGTAATAACCCGGGTGGATGTGCACGATGGATGTACCACGAACCAGGATATGTTAAACAGTAGCTCACCTATTTTGGATGTTGATGAGAGGAAGGATATTCAAGTGCCAAGCTTAGACGATGCATCCTGCTATTTAATACGTTGAGGACCTCCTAAACTGTGTAGACAATAACTTTGTGTCTGATGTGTCCATTTGAGCTCCTGTTGTGATGGCTGAATTGGGAAAAAAGAGTATGATTGTCAATTGGTCCACCTACCCCACAATCAATGCTACCACCTGCAGTGGATGAAGCCTGACTATATGACAAAACCAGTGCACCTACTGTGAATCTGGTGAGGTCAACCTTAAATAACCTGGCAAACAACTCTTCATTTAATGCTTACTTAGAAAGTCACCTTAACCAAGATGCTAAATCGACACAAAATGAGGGTGCAACTTTTTTGGATAGATTGAGCAAACCACAGAGACCGTAAAAAAATAGATCAGGAATTCTTAGATTCTAGCCTGAAACCTCACCAATCCACACCGTTAGGAACCAACACTTGACCCGATGAGCCAACACCTATTGATATATGTTCCTTCACAATTGTAACCAGAATATAGAACTTACTGGATAAGGAGCATGATATCACTGAATGTAAAATGTGTGAATCCTCATAAATCTGTTGTTCTTGATAAAATAAACAAGATTGAGGATTTAATTATGGCTTGTGGTACACAAATGGTGAGTAAATATGAAGGATCAGAAGGGAGAGAAAGGTACAGCGTATCCATTGTAAGTCGAACGCAGTTAGGAAGCAATGATATTCGTTATCCCACTACCCACAATACTCAGGCTACACAAACATCTCCAGAAAGATGCAATAGAAAATTTAGGTTGATACCTGAGGTTAAACCGGGGTATGCGGAAAAATCACAGTAGACATTCAACTAGAAAGTGGAGTGGATTTGTGGGGCATAGTGAATTCCAATATGGCAAACTTGCTCAATGGAAAATAACATAAAGGCCTTACCGAGTATAATGAATGCTGGTGTTGGGACAAAATTGATGCAACCTAGAAGGTGTCAGAATGTAGAGGAACAGGAATCTCTGCAACCAAATAGTCCAACATCACTGACAGATTCATTGGATCAGAATTTTGGCACAATTGTTTTGGAGGTGGTGGATATCCCGATTTTCTGAGAATGACTGCCCAGAGTCTTTTACTATCTTTAACTCTCGTAGGATTAGGCATAAGGAAAATAGAGCTAGAAGAAAAGCTAATAAGAATACCATTGACTGCAATTATAAAAAAAACAAAAAACATGCAAGCAGTGAAAATGTGTTGCCACAATTCTGCGGTCAAACATCTGTGTAATCTGCCTTTGGTAAATGAGATATCTGACCTAAATATAAAAGATACAAAAGCAGTGCAGGTGACTGAGAAACAAGAAAATGAAGGGAGGAAAAGTGTTAATGTGAGGGTTGGGTCTATCAATCTGATACAATCGATTAAACAAAATGTACATTATAAACCATCCCATGATATCATGGATGAGGTCTATGTGGCTGAAAAGAAAAACGACTTGCTGGTTGACTCAATGGCCCTTCCAAAGCAGTTTGTTAATGGAGGAGCGGGAACCAAGCAAAGCAAATTGCATGCCTTTTTTCCTTATATGTAGAACAAAATAAAAGGGGGGAAAATGGTGGCTGTAGAGAATGGAGTTGTCCCCAAACTGAATATACCTAAATCCCTTTTGTAATTGGGTACATTAGATACAAAACAGATAAACATGTAGCCATTTCCCCAGGTGATTCACAAAGCACTTCTTTGCCTGTGTCTTACCCCTCAAAAATCATAGGATGGGGAAGTGATTTAAAAATAAATGTATGATTAGAACGAATAGAACATGCCTATTGGATATAATTAAACAAATCCCAGCAATGCGATCTTTGAATTCTGATGATATAGAGTGGATCACCATGACACAACACAATAAAATTTGAATGTTCTGTGGGCTCTGATAAAATGTAATATCAGAGCTATTATGGGAACCACGCCATGACCAAATGACTTTGGGATACAGACTCTGTGTACTGAAATTCTGTAACAAAAGAAGCAAATATATATCATTTCGCACACAAATGCTCACTGATGTAGACACAGTTTACAGGCACACTTACATCGGCAAAAACAAGATTGGTGGTATCTCAGACTGAAACCCTTATGAAAGGAAAGCAAGATTGGTCATGGGTTGAACCAGCACTAAAAACAATCATGACTATAGTCTCGGGAGGAAACAAGATGACACGGAGCAACAAAGGTTCGATCCCCGGGTCCATGCTTAGAAACCTCTGGGTATTAAACGCCTTATAAATAACCTATCATATCATATCTATACAATCTGGGCTATCCCAAACTTAGCAATCAATCAATTAGTATAATGACTTGGAATCTATGGGGGGTCCAAGAATGTGTACTCATGGTTTTATAGCCCAGAATACTATAAGAGGCCAATGATCATAATGCTTCAAGAAACAATGGTGGAAATGGAATTTCAACTCAATAGGTAAGAAACCTTTACCTGTCCAGCAAAATGGGCTGATGTGGGTCGTCCAAGACAGGGCTTGCAATCACAATTGATAGTAACTTAAAAACAGAAACAGAACTGGTCCATTCCTCTGATGGCCTGTTAGTTGTCAAAGTTAATTTTATGGTTAATTGGAGGAATTCCTTTTGAAAGCAACAAGACTGCTAGAAGACTGGGCTATACTCTTTCCCAATAGTCAATTTGTCATAGGCAGCAATTTTAATTGTGAGTGTTTGGAGGTTTTTAAATGTAGACAGTGAAATCTTGAAACAGTGCAATCAATAAAAGTGGTTGAAGGGGCTGTGTACGGGATACCTATTTTGCTGAATATACAACTGAATATGAAAGAGGACGTTCATAATTTAACATACACCTGACAAAGAGGTAGTTTCTATTCTAGAATAGATTATTTCTATGTGCGCCCATCAATTACATGTAACTGTGGACAAGTGAAAATTGTGAACCATGGCTTGGGTGATCATATGATCTTGGAGTATGATCTATTAAAAGAAACCACTGTACATGAGATCAGTCCTACACTAGCATTCCTTGATCATGACCGTCCTGGTCTATCCCTTAGATGTAACAACAGGACAAGCATAGATTGTGTGAATCTGTTAGGTACAGAGGTTTATACCTCTGGTGTTCTCAGTAACATAAACTTGGATCCACCAAAAAAGGCCGACATAATCTCGGAGATGATTCTTCAGTGTTTGAGGATAAATGTCGGACCACAAAAATAAAGAAACTTGAAACTGAACTGTTACGCATACAATAAAGCTATTGACAAGTCTAAAACATGTAAAAATAGAAAGATTAGATCTCTCTAAAAGTTAAATCTCTCAAATGTAGACTAAATGGAGGAAACAAGATGCATATGCCAGGCTAATAAGAACCTTGTTAAATCCTTGAAAATGGGTATCTAAATTGGTGACAATCAGGCTATGATAAGAAATCTCTGTAAAAACAATTTGAGAGCATTTTGGTCTATAATCAACAAAACTATAGGCCAAACTAGAGGTAATATGGACTCTCTCATTAAAGAGGAGGAGTGGTTCAATTACTTCACTAAAAAATATCAAATACCATCAATGTTTGAGATAGCGTGGAATCCCTGTGAAGGATCTTGCCTGGTGGGACCATGTCCTTGGGAAGAGGATGACATTGATTGGGCCATTAACAGACTAAATCCATCAAGGGCTGTTGGCTCTGACGGCATTCCCACTTTTGTTCTAAAAAAAGATTCTCGCTTGTGTCACTCAATCTTAAAAATAAAATGTGATGAGGTATTTTCTCTAACTGTATCCGAAGCACATGCTCTCAGTAATTGATAATGCCAATCTTTCAAAAGGGTGAGCCCCTTGATCCCTCTATCTATAGACTCATAGCGCTTATGGATGCCTCTTCAAAGGTATTTGCTATTCTAGTTCTGAGGGACTTGGAAAGTAAAATGCTGCAATCAGATACTCTGTCACGCTTCCAGGTGGGGTTCCATAAAAGAATGGGGACTCCACTCAACTCAACCATAATGGCACATCTTTTGGAGACAGCAAAGAACCGTCAAACAGGTCAAATCTTTATGGAATCGCTGAATAGGTCTTCAGCGTTTGACGGTGTAATTAGATCCATCTTAAGGCAGAAACTTCTAAGATATGGAATACCAGCAAATATCGTACAGATGGTATCAATGCTACATTGTTATACCTACTATAGAATCCGGATCACTCAGGAATGCTCTTTTACAAGAAGAATTCCAACCTTCACCGGGGTAAGGCAGGGCTGCAACATGGCTGCAACTCTGTTTGATCTGTACCTTAGTGACATGGATGAAATACGGAATGGCAAACAAATCACCCCGTAAAACTGGGTGGACTAAGATTACACAGGATAGCATTAGCCGGTGATCTGGTATTTTTAGATAGAACAGCCATGGGGTTGCAAGTAAACCTAATTTTATTTCTGCAGCATGCCATTAATAACAATCTACATGCAAATGCACTTAAAACTAAAATCGTGGTCTTCTCATGGCGGCAAAGAATAAAAACTATGGTGTGGACCATGGGCTCTGAGAGGATCAAACGAGTTTCACAATTACGTTATCTGCGATACAATTTATACAACTCATCATCTATGGCTATGTGGAAAGAAGCTTTACTCATCAAACTTCGACCTCTGGTATCTCAAATTAAATGTCTTGTTGGCAAGGTTTGTACATTTTCATTCTTAAGAGTACTAAACTATTATGTACTCAAGATTGGACCGGTCATTCTATATGGTCTAGGCATATGCTTAATGGACTTGGGTGATTAACTTAACTGTCTTCAGGGGCGGGTATGGAAAGAAGTTCTTGGGTTCTCTTGTTCTCTGCCAAATGCAATTATGAGGAATGAATTGGGGTTAGTGTCCTTATCGTCAAGGTTTCCTGGAGGCAATTGTTAAACTACCCAAAAATCCTAGATCCCCCTCAGCACTATCTATATGAGGATCTGAGTAGAATGCTGAAGGCACCTGCCGCTAAATCCGTGATGAATTATGGGCAAAGAATGAACGCTCTTCTATGCTCCATTGACTCTCATGATGCAGAACTAAAATGCAGACCGTAAAGCATTAAGAAGAAGCTATTTAATCATGATTGAGCGAACACTATCGAGTCAATGGGGACGTATAGCCTCCGTAAAGAATATGCCTGCTTTCTGAGGAAAAGGGACCAATTATGCCCCTATATAAAACAATTTCCTTGTAACTATGCACGTGCACTTTATATGAGATTTCATTTTAATCATTTTTAACTCGGCAACGTTGTAAACATTGGGCAGGATTTAAGGCTACAGGTATGAATACACACTGTTGATTCTGTACTAACCCTTCAGAACTTGAAACCATAAAACACTGTTTAAGAAAATGTCTATATTGTAGGTCTTTAAGGAGAACAGTATTTGGCCTAGACTATGCAACAGAAAACACATTTTCCTTAAATCTTTTTTGGGCATGGCTCAGGTGGGGTGAGAATAGTTCACTTATAATAGCCTTTACTCTATTCTTAAGTGAGATGGATTCACACTTATAGTAGATCTGTGGATCAGTGACATTTCTTAAATGTTTTATACATGTACTAAATGATCTGAATTTTGTATATTAATATTAACTGTTTTGAAACAATAATGAAAGTACAAAAATGTAATTGAATGTAATGAATTATCAAATGTTTCTTTTTAAGAGTGTGGATGTTTTTGTAAAGGTTCTAATAAACCAAATACAATTTAAAAAATAGATTGTGAATTTTATGGCCACATTTTCAGGGGAAATTAGATTTAAACAAGTATCTAGATCTCCACGCAGCCTGGTAAGGGGGCAAATGAAATAATCTTTTTTTATTTTTTTATTTATTGTATTTGGTTCGAAAACAATTCATTCGAACCTGTACAATTCTTGATCAAACAACGCAATTAATCAATCTCAGAAATGGAGAAAATTTATCAAAATTTAAAACAAAAGTTAAATAACCTTTTTACACATACTTCACACAACTTCAATACAATGAATCAATTCTTCCCACTTCTCAAAATAGGAGTGGAGCAATTACTCCCATTTCATATGTACAAAGATGATGGTTCGACCATACAGCCACCCCCTTGCCATGCCAATAAACACTTCCCTTCAGATCTAATTTAGCAGGTTCAGTTTTTCCAATATTCTTTCCCAAAGATGTTCTAAAACAAGACCCTCCTCCCTAAAGGTGAATCTTCTTAGCTTAGCTGCCGTCAAGGCCCAAGTCCCTTCGCACTCCATTAGAATGTTTCGGAGAGACTCAGATCTTGGGTCAGAGCAAATTTTACATAGCATGATTGCACAATCCCCCTGTTTTCTTATAGCCAAAACTTCACCGGTGGGGAGAAGATTCTTACCCACAAAAATGTAGATCTTATTCTGGGGTCCGGGTAATTTACTAAATAGCGGGGAATGTACCCTATTTTTTTTTCTGCCATCAGAAATGCGTTGTATGGCTTGGAGCTTCTCACCAGAGATATGGTTTTGATCCAGTCCAGATGCTCCAAATCGTGTTTTACCTTGAGGGGGTTGGTGAACAGGATCTCGAGATCAACAGCTGTTCTATCCATAATGTTTTTTACCCTTAACTCCAGCCCACTCAAGATACTTGACTTTGAGCTTTTCAGGTGGGCTCTAATGTCTTCATACAGCGATCCAAACTTGGGAATCATTATCTCTCTAAAGAGTGAGACTAATTTCCACTCAGGGGAAGATTGAGTGAAGCCTTCCAAATTCTACCCTCTACTTTGGCCCAATTTAGGTTCCAGAGTGAGGGTTTGGCTTCCAGGCCACACACAATAACCAGTATTATTTTGGCCACATAATATTTGATCATTGGCAGAATGGTGAATTTACAATACTTGGCTTTGATCTTTTTCATGTGGGGGATCAGATCACATACCTTGGCAAGAATGTCATGCTCCAGATTTCTCAGGCTAACATAGATTTTATAACTGAGATATATTAGCTCATCCACTCGCGGTGGATGAGCTAATATATGATGAAAGGCCAACACCAGTGCACAGGTGCATTTCTGTATGGTGCATCATGCACATGCCCCTCAAAATATAGTCTGTCTCATAGGAGCACAGGACAACCAACACACAGATGTAACCCATAAACAGTTCCTCACAGAGTTTGCCACAACCACAGCAGTAAATGCCAGAAACCTTTCACGTATGTATTTTGATTTGTATGATATGGGCTCTGGGTGGCTTTCCTGCTAGGCAAGTGAGGTTTTAGTAGCATGCTATTGCTGCAAGATATGTGTCTCGTGCTTAGTTTGCACCATACGATAAACATTCAATGAATGACACGTTGTAAATCAAATGCCAGAATAAGTTGCAACCATTTTGAAATATTGTATCAGGAGTTTTAAATCACACCATTGTGCCTGCTCTGCTTAACCTAAATAAATGACATACCTTGGAGAATTTAGGTGATCTTCTCTGAAAGAAAATGTATGCAACCGCGAAACACATTAGATAGTTGTTGCCAAGACCATCTATACAATTGTAGAATACTTCAACGAGGAACGCATGTAAGGATATATGTACATAACAAAAACAAAGTTAACACTGCTGACACAGAAAGTACTCATTGATTGCAACACACGCAAACTTTGAACTTGATCAATTGACAACGCTTTTTTGACTCAAAGTGGACTGACTGTCCACTCTGGTTTTCTTTGCCCTTTGCTCATATGCCCTTTTGTCAGAGGCAATCTTTATTAGTCACACCAATGCAATTTTAACAAACATGTTCTTAACTCTCAATAAATAAATATTATGGCAATTGCTCACATTTCAGTACAGACCATGCCACCCTTAATCACACCAATGGCTTCAATAATGATAGCCTTTACTGTCCAGGTTAAGGTCACTCTGATGCTGGCTTTAGCTTTGCCCCCAGAAATCTATGATCCAGTCTGAACAATGCCATGCTAATATCCTCCTAATAAAGCTGATGGCATGTTTCCTTCTTAGTTACCCCCAGAAAATGTTGATGCATGTTTGAAGAATGTCATGAATTTGCAAAATCCTTTCAGCAAACTGCCATGCAGCTTGCTTAACTGTCCCCCCATGGTGATTCCACTTTCAACAGTGCCATGCCAATGTAACCGCAGTCAAGCACATGGCCTTGCTGGATTCTAGATAACCCCCGAAAAATGTAGATGCCAATTTTGCAGTACTTTGGCAATGCTACCCCAGTTAATGAAATTGTCAAGCTAATGTCTACATTCCTTTGTGATGATACTGTCACAAATATATTTATGTTGTTGCAAAAAAATGCAATTGTAGTTTCTGTCCAGGCAGTATTGCCCCAGTAAAGAGGGCATATGCATTACTCCCAGAACATTGTGATGACCTTCTTAACAATAACATTCTATAGTTAGCTAGATAAGCTTACATCTACGTTGCACTCAGAAGATTGTGATGACAGTCTAACAATGCTATGCCAGTGTTGCCCTATTCACATGCATGCACATCCTGATGCAAATATCGTCCCTGAGAGAACATCATTCCTTTCCACAAAAGGAAATTCTGGAAACTCCTCAAGACCTTCCTCTTCTCCTCTTCCTTCTCTCTCCCTCTACCCTTCTAACCTAGTTCTCTGTCCTTTCCCTCTCTCCCGCCTATTCTTTACAGCATGCTGACTGGCTGCCTGATGTACCTCAGAGTCTCACAGGTCCCCAGCACCCCCGCCAGTCCTCTCTCGCACTTGCCCCAGGGCCTTACACCCCACCCGCCCTCACCACACTGCGAAATTACCCCAAAAGTGTGGCTCTCTCTGCACTTACCCCAGTCTCAACTGACCGGGTGCACTTGACCCCCCCTCCTTCTTACCCTCTGTGCACTTGCTTGATCCGTATGCACCACGCCTGAGGATTGTCTGTCTGTTTCTCCCCTGCCTTTACCCATAATTTGTACAGTTAAAATTGCAGAATTGCCGTCAGGCATCTTTGCCATGTCCCATACTGTTAAATGTATTTTATGCACTTACTCTGCCTGTGCAGACTATTATCGTCTCAGATTTCAAGGGCCCTGAGCGACTGTTGTTTTTTCCCTGTGTTCCCACCCTCCTTGAGCACTTTGAAACACTTGCCTGTGTATAGGCGCTATATAAATAATACCATACCATTCCATACAAATACATGCAATACCTGGTATATGCGGGAGAGAGGCTTTGTCCCTCAGACCCTCCCACGTGGAAAGTAGTCTGTATTTGTTCAGGGCTCATTGGGAATGGGGTGGGAGGTAATAACGGGCACATTACTAATGGCCAGTTATTACCTCCTTCTTCCCCTCGCGGGACCTGGAAAGGACGTTCCGAGTCCCACAAAGGGAACCTCGCAATCAGTGCTCCCGTAATGAAGGGTGCCGCTCCTGTACCCGTACCGACACCCTTCATTACGGGACCGCAAGGGTCGTAATGAGGCCCAATGTCTATATTCGCTCCTGCTCCCTCCTGCACCAATGCTGTTGATGATATAAAAATACTAACAGGGTAATTCATAGAATTTCGCAGAAAAGTGTCGCAAGCGGCTGGCGCAGAGTGTCCGCGTGCGATTGTCTGCGCCAGGTTCGTGCGCTAAAACCGATTTCCGCGCACAGCGTATTCATGGATTTTAGGCTCCCAAACCAGCCGTGGCGCAGAGTATCGCAGCGAACCTGCAGCAGCGCCAGTAACGCCCCCAAGAACGCCCTCGCGCAAGGAAAAGCCATCAAAATCGCTAAATCATCGCAAAGGGCAGCGCTAACCCTGGACCAGTCCACAGGGCTGCCAAACAAGGAACGCAAAGCGGGTAACGTGCATATCAGGGGTACGCGTGAAGTTATACACGCGATTAGCCAGGGTACGTGTATTACAGGGGTACGCGTGAAGTTTTACACGCGATTAGCCAGGGCACGTGTATCACAGGGGTACGCAGGAATTATCACACGCGATTTGGCTGGGTACGTGTATTACAGGGGTGCGCGGGAATTATCACACACGATTTGGCTGGGTAGGTGTATTACAGGGGTACACGGGAAGTTCTACACGCGATTCGGCTGGGTACGTGTATTACAGGGGTGCGCGGGAATTCTCACATGCGATTTGGCCAGGTACGTGTATTACAGGGGTGCGCAGGAATTATCAGATGCGATTTGGCTTGGTACGTGTATTACAGGGGTGCGTGGGAAGTTGTACACGCGATTGGCCAGGGTACGTGTATTACAGGGGTACGTGGGAATTATCACACGCAATTTGGCCAGGTACGTGTATTACAGGGGTGTGCGGGAATTATCACACGCAATTAGGCTGGGTGGGTCCTCACAGGTGTTCCCTGTACACCCTCCACGGCCCCTGCAGGCAGCCCACAAAACAGGGGACTACCCTGCACACCTGCTCATGTCCCCCTGCACCCCCACCCCCCAGCAGTGCAGGGGCAGCCTCCACCAGGCCCCCACCCATGTCTCCCACCACCCCCACCCCCCAGCAGTGCAGGGGCATCCTCCACCAGGCCCCCACTCATGTCCCCTATCACCCCCACCCCCCGCCACCAGGGACACCCTCCACCAGGCCCCCATCCATGTCTCCCACCACCCCCACCCCCCAGCAGTGCAGGGGCAGCCTCCACCAGGCCCCCACCCATGTCTCCCACCACCCCCCTGCCACCATGGGCAGCCCCCACCAGGCCCCCACTCGTGTCTCCCACCCCCCCCACCCCCCAGCAGTGCAGGGGCAGCCTCCACCAGGCCCCCACTCATGTCTCCCACGACCCCCACCCCCCAGCAGTGCAGGGGCAGCCTCCACCAGGCCCCCACTCATGTCTCCCACCACCCCCACCCCCCAGCCACCAGGGTCACCCTCCACCAGGCCCCCACTCATGTCTCCCACCACCCCCACACCCCAGCGGTGCAGGGGCACCCTCCACCAGGCCCCCACTCATGTCTCCCACCACCCCCACACCCCCAGCAGCCTCCACCAGGCCCCCACTCATGTCTCCCACCACCCCCACCCCCCTGCCACCATGGGTAGCCCCCACCAGGCCCCCACTCATGTCTCCCACCACCCCCACCCCCCAGCAGTGCAGGGGCAGCCTCCACCAGGCCCCCACTCATGTCTCCCACCACCCCCACCCCCCAGCAGTGCAGGGGCAGCCTCCACCAGGCCCCCACTCATGTCTCCCACCACCCCCACCCCCCATCCACCAGGGTCACCCTCCACCAGGCCCCCACTCATGTCTCCCACCACCCCCACACCCCAGCAGTGCAGGTGCACCCTCCACCAGGCCCCCACTCATGTCTCCCACCACCCCCACACCCCCAGCAGTGCAGGGGCAGCCTCCACCAGGCCCCCACTCATGTCTCCCACCACCCCCACCCCCCTGCCACCATGGGCAGCCCCCACCAGGCCCCCACTCATGTCTCCCACCACCCCCACCCCCCAGCAGTGCAGGGGCACCCTCCACCAGGCCCCCACCCATGTCTCCCACCACCCCCACCCCCCAGCAGTGCAGGGGCACCCTCCACCAGGCCCCCACTCATGTCTCCCACCACCCCCACCCCCCAGCAGTGCAGGGGCAGCCTCCACCAGGCCCCCACTCATGTCTCCCACCACCCCCACCCCCCAGCCACCAGGGTCACCCTCCACCAGGCCCCCACTCATGTCTCCCACCACCCCCACACCCCAGCAGTGCAGGGGCACCCTCCACCAGGCCCCCACTCATGTCTCCCACCACCCCCACCCCCCAGCAGTGCAGGGGCAGCCTCCACCAGGCACCCACCCATGTCTCCCACCACCCCCACCCCCCTGCCACCATGTGCAGCCCCCACCAGGTCCTCACAATCCCCAATCATGTGCGTAATGGTCAGCCTCCACAGCCAAAAAGCCCTACCAAGTAACCCATTCACCCACATGGAAATGAAAACACATGTTACACCCCCAATGTTCATGAAGCAAATTAACCCATGTCCGTCACACACATATTTTCCAATTGAATGGGAAAACACACAACATGACATGCATGAAAGCAATGAGATGAAACCACACAGTGAACAATGGAAAAAAAAAATGTATTGGACAAAAATACGAATGCTAAAGAAAGAAAACTAACTACAATGTAAATGTGAAAAAATAAGCTGCATGTCCGCATAAAAACACAAAAGTAGAAAATCAAATCCAAAAAATGTTGTCCAAAGTGAAATGTAAAAACTCTCCATGCAACAAAGAACTATGTACAAAAATAACAAGGGTCCATCATCACAACTGAACTAAGGAAACCTCCTAAAAAACCTACCTAAATATCAACTATATACAAAAAGTGGAGCAGTGTCCGTCGACTCCAAATCATAAGAAAAAACAAAGGAAACCTAAAACTAAAGAACTATATACAAAGGCGGCGGGCAAGTCCAGCAGCTCACTCCGTGGTGTTCCGGGCCAGGGCATCATCGAACTCCTGTTCGATGTCCCGGAGGCGGTCCAGTTCCATGGCCCCGAGGGTCCGCAGGGACGACGCCGTGTCCTCCTCCAACCCCCTGCGGATTGCCTCGAGGCACTCGGCCCGCCTCAGGGCCCTCCGCATGGAGTTCTCCGTCCTGACCATTGTGAGCCGCGCCTCTTCCGCCCGCCGCCGCTCCGCACCTATGGCGTGGCCCAACCGCTGCCACATGGAAGACACTCTCTGTCCTGGGTCCTCCTGCCCTCCGGCCGATGCCTGCCCCTCCAATGTGGAAGGCCCCGAGCCTTCATGGCTCCCACCATGTTGCTGCTGCTGCTCTGCCTCTGCCCGTGCACTGCCTCCTGCTGCCTGCACATCCTCCGCCGGCTGGGGTGCAGTTGTTGATGTGGCCACCCCTGCTGGACGTCCGACTCCCGACTGTGGCAGGGATGCCTCCTCCACCAGCCTGGCCGCACTGTCAGAGGCAGCTCCACAGGGCACCCAGGTGACTGATGGGTGGGAAGATGGCACAGAGGACGACTGGCGCGTAGGGGGTCCAGTTGAGGAGGGGGTCGTAACAAGCCCCATCAGACGGAGGAATCTGGTCTGGGTGACCTGTCCCAGCAGGCTGACGTGGTCAACGAGCCATTCGAGATGACGTGCAGTCTCTCCATGAAAAGACTGCAGGTCACCTCGCATGGCCCGTTGACGCAACGCCACACCAGCCAGGACAGGCTCAACCCGGACCTGGATAGCCACGTCCGCAGGCAGAGGAAGGCCAGTTGACGTCAGCTCATCCCCTGCCTGGAAACGGGTCTGGACGTAGGCATCCCTGCTGGTGCAAGATGATGCAGGGACAGGATCGGGGACAGGATTGCACACAGGCACCTCCGCGGCGGCCTGTGCTGCCTCCTGTCCCTGGTCCTGGACTGCACCACTAGCACCAGTGGGATCCCCACCTCCAGACCCCGTCTCTGGTGCTTGCACGGCCTCCTCCTCCACCAGACCCCGCACCAACCTGGATGACTCCGTGCCATCTTCCCCTGTTGGGCCCTGTGGGGTCCCAGCTGCCCCTTCTGCTGCTGAGGAGTCCAACTCCAACCTCCGCCTCTTGGACCTCCCCCCGGCAGCTGCGGCCTGGGACGCGGCACCGGACTCCTCACTCCCCGACGAGATGAGAACACGGGAGGGGAGCCGGGCCTTGCGTCTCCGCCTGGCGGTCGGATCCCCGCCGCTGTGCTCCACAGCACCTTCTCCGCCCTCTTCATCAGTTGACGCTGCAGACAGGGAGAAACAAAACACAGGCATCAGGGCACTGTACAATGGACACATACACACATGACAGTTGCACATGAGTGGCATTGGCAAACCTCAGACATGTCATCACAATCCCCAACACACATGTCATTGCAACTTGCACACATGAGCCATACCACAGCCATATCGCAACTGCCACCACCATCCATACACATACAACAGCATGAGGAGCCAAAGGTGACCCAGACATCACATGCAACACAGGAAGTGCACCACACATGTACACACACCACCACACTTGCATGCATGTGTACACCTCTGCCAAGTGTCGCACTGTTCAGACGGGCATCCATGTCACATCTGCCAATCAGGCTTACACATACGGCAGTCACATGTATCCATGTTGCATCACTGTTGCACCCTTGTCAAATACACACACATGCACATGTACACAGTGCTCATACATGCAGCCCAAAACAACATACATGCGTGACATCACGGACATGTCTACTTACATACACATGCATACAAACATGTGTGCACGCACAACTGCATTTGCCATGCAAGCCTACACGCACAAGCACCATCCATGTCTCACACATTACAGCCCTCGCATGTGTCAGCCCCACGGCCATGTACACCCCCACCCATACTCGACCCCATACAAACAGATGTGCAACCTGCAAAATACCGAATAATCACCACACGCACTGCTCACAATCAGGATGCATGTACACTCACCGCTCGACTCCAGACGGGTCTGCTTCTCCAGGACCTGGACGTGGAGCGCTGGGGATATGCGTTCCAGGACCCCCATCTGTTCTTCCGACAAGTGGCCCCGGCGCCCCTTGGCATCCGCTGCCTTCAAGAGGCACCGGGCCTTGTTCAGGGTCCTGGACCTGAAGTCCTCCCAGCGCTTCCTGACATGTTGTAAGTCCCGGACTGCCACCCCCTCCGCGTTGATGGCAGTCACAATGTCAGTCCAGATCCGAGTCCGTCCTTCCTTGTCGGCGCGGGAACTTCCGAAGAGGGCATCATACTGCCCCAGGACTTGCTCCACCAGGACACCAACTTCGGTGGCACTGAAGCTGGTGCCCCTCTGCCTCTCTGGCCGGGGGTTGTCAGTGGTCCCAGATGGTGTTTGCCCCAACATGAAAACCCCAGAGGCAGGAGTGGGTGGGCAACTGGGTCCTGGGGCTGGGCTGTGGAGCGATGGAATCCCAGTCGGGAGTCTTCGGTTCCAGCAGGGGTGGTCACAGCAACAGCACCCCTGGCTGATGTGCAGGCAGCAAATGGCAGTGCACGTAGGCAGCAGGCAATCAGGCAGCAGCAGATGGTAGGTGGGAGCGTGCTCGGGGCTCTGGGGGGCAGTAGTTCGGCCTTCTGGGCAGGAGCGTGGTCTTCCGTGTGCTTACGCGTGGCCAGCTTGGTACGGAGTGATTTGGCACGTGAAAATCCTGCACGTCAGCGTGAAAATCGAGGAAAGGCCATTAGCGCGTAAGCGCGTCAGCACGCATACGCGATTCTATTGGACCAATGGCCCTCAGCGCGTAAGCGCGTCTGTGACGTGACCCGCACGGGTGTTTCCCACACAGCACGTGATGACAGAGCACACGTGGAAAGACTGCACGTCAGAGTCTCATCGCGTGTGATTGGTGGAAATGGCCCTACACGCAGAAGTGACAAAGCGTGTAATTGGTGGAAATGTCCCTACACGCAGAAGTGACAAAGCGTGTAATTGGTGGAAATGGCCCTAGCGCGTACACGCCGCGTAAGTGACGCTGGACGTGTGGCCCTGTATAAAAGGTATGTGTAGAACACGTTTTCCTTGTACGTGCTTTTCGTGGAGAGCGAGTGGGTGAATTCTGTACTTCTTGTCGTTTCACACGCGATTTACTTCACGGCGTTTCAAGTTCGTATTCCCTGTTACCTCTGACAGCTTTTTCTCTTTTTTCGCTTTTACTGGTTTACCTGGGGCTGTTCCCTCAAACAGTGTTCCCTTCTACTGTTGTCCTGTCTCCTCAGACAGCGTACAAATCTTCTTTTGGCGGGGGTGTTGCCAACCAAACGTGCTCCTTTTACACGCTCGTTTACCAGGCAGACGGTGAGTCACGCACGTAGTGCTTGCCCCGTGTGTAGCCTACCCCTTCAGAGGTCATTCTAGGCTGCGTGTGACACGCATACGTTCATTCTTGTGTTACTGGGTGCCACAGCGTAGTGCAGGTTTCACTTTCTGCACACGTGGTCTAAGAGGGGTTGCGTGCACGTCATCTCCCTTTTTTGGGGCTCCTGTGCGTAGCGTGACCCGTCATCTTTCCCCAGGGGCTACAATCAGCCTTGCAAGAGCACTAGGGTACAATTACCATCTGGTACCCAACCCCTTTGACCCCCTATTGCCCAGGACAATAGTTTCCAGCCACTCCCATACGCACATTTACATCAGTGCCATGGCTGGGAGGCGAGGATTCCGTAAGGGTGGCAAAGGTGGAAGAGCCACAAGTGGTGGCCGTGGTGGATCCGGTAGGGGACGTGGTCGTTACTTGCAGGGTGAGCCTGTCCCCCCATGTGTGGAGGACCAGTCAAGGGCACCCATAATCCCCCCCCCTCCCGTTGAGGCTGATGTGGCTGACACCATCCATGCTCAGCCCTTGTTGGACCAGCCCATTGTGGCACCAGATCTGGCTGACTCCATGGCTGACTTCCAGGTCAGCAGGCCTATGACACGTGCGCTGGTGCACGTTGATGTCACCATGCCACGTGCATCTGGGCCAGCAAGGTCATCTGCTGCACCAAGGAGGCAGGGCGGAGAGGCTGCAGGGGCAGCTGCAGCTCCATCCACCCCATCCCTCACACACCCAGCCAGGACAGTGTCGGTCCTAGTCCATGCTGCTGACATTCCCCCTGACACCATCACACTAGAGCCAATGCCTGCACCAACTCCCATGCTGAGTGTGCAATCCCACACTCCTGATACAGAGTCCACCAGGGCTCCTGCCCCTAGTGTCCAGAGCGGCGCAGGACACTCAGGATCATCACCACCTTCCAAGCGGAAGAGGAAGAGTGCTCGTCCGGCACAGGCTGATGCCCCAGACACGGCTACACAGTCCGGCCCATCCAGGAAGCCCAGCTTCACGGATGACGAACTGAATGCACTTGTCGAGTATGTGTCCGGACATGACAACGAGATGGTCATTGTAGCAGGATCCAAGACCACACCTGCACAACGCCAGGCACACTGGTAGACCGTTGCGGACATCGTAAGTGCCCTTGGAATTGTGAGGCGCACAGCCAATGATTGCTATAAGCGCTGGAATGACCTAAAGCGCAGGGCAAAGAGTAAGCTGGCCTCAAGTCATGCCGCAACTCTAGTGACTAGAGGTGTGTCTCCAGTAGTAGACATGGAACTCACTCCACATGGGTGCAGTCCATGGCACCTAGCACTTTGGGGAATCGTGCCACACCGTAAAAATCCAGGGCGGCAGCATGCCTTTCTGCAGGTGTTCTGGGCAGGTATATGTGCCTGCGGACTGATGGGCGTGCAGTCATGATGTTCAAGACCTGGTGTAGGCAGCGTGACTGGGTGGCCTGTGACACCCCACCCACTATGGCACTTGTCCGCTGAAATGATCCAGTGGCTAAGAAGTGCAGTACATTGAGGACCTTCTCCAGGGGGCTGAGTGCTTGGGAGCACAGGGTGGGTGATGTGAGGTCATCCTCCCACTCACTCACCAGGTCCAGTATAATGTGTGGTGGAAACCTGTACCTCCCATACACCTGGTCATCAGGCATCCCGAAAAGGCTGGTTCTGGGTGTGAATATTCTGGCCCTGACTATCCTCCTCCTCCTCCTTTGGTAGCCCACTGCCACTGCTGCTAGGAACGGTATGTTCATCCTGGCGTCTGAGCTTTTTATTGTTAAAGTGCCCAAATTTATGCTTTGCGCATGTTCTAGGCGAGCGTGTGACCCGCGCACCCCTGGAATCCAGTTCCCAGTCCAATAGCGTGTGGAAATTCACACGCACCACGGGATACAGCGTGTGACCCGCGCACCCCTGGAATCCAGTTCCCAGTCCAATAGCGTGTGGAAATTCACACGCACCACGGGATACAGCGTGTGACCCGCGCACCCCTAGAATCCAGTTCCCAGTCCAATAGCGTGTGTAAATTCACACGCACCACGGGATACAGGTTCGCTGACGTACTTGCGTGTGTAAGTGCCCGCGCACCCATTAAATACACGTACATAGGCCAATCGCGTGTACGCGCACTTTTGTCCAATTACACGCGATGACACTCTGACGTGCAGTATTTCCACGTGTGCCCCGTCATCACGTGCTGAGTGGGGAACACCCGTGCGGGTCACGTCACAGACGCGCTTACGCGCTGAGGGACTCTGGTCCAATAGAATCGCGTATGCGTGCTGACGCGCTTACGCGCTAAGGGCCTTTCCTCGGATTTCACGCTGACGTGCAGGATTTTCACGTGCCAAATCACTCCGTATCAAGCTGGCCACGCGAAAACACACGGAAGACCACGCTCCTGCCCAGAAGGCCGAGTTACTGCCCCCCAGTGCCCCGAGCAGCCTCCCACGTGCCATCTGCTGCTGCCTGCCTGCCTGCCTGCCTGCTGCCACCGTGCCCTGCCATTTGGTGCCTGCACATCAGCCATCTGCAGGGGTCCAGTTGCTGTGTCCACCCCTGCTGGAACTGAAGACTCCCAACTGGGATTACATCGCTCCACAGCCCAGCCCCAGGACCCAGTTGCCCACCCACACCTGCCTCTGGGGTTGCCATGTCGGGCACTTCCACATCTGGCACCAGTGGCAACCCCAGGCCAGAGGGGCAGAGGGGCACCAGCTTCACTGACACCGAAGTTGGTGTCCTGGTGGAGCATGTCCTGGGGCAGTATGATGCCCTCTTTGGATCGTCCCGCGCCAGCAAGGAAGGACGGCAGAGGATCTGGGCCGACTGTGTGGTTGCCATCAACGCGGAGGGGGTGGCAACCCACGACGTCCTGAAGATCAAGAAGCGCTGGGAGGACTTGAGGTCCAGGACCCTTGTGAAGGCCCGGCGCCTCGTGGAGGGGGGCCGGGGCCGCATGAGTTCCATCCAGATGAGGGTCCTGGAACGCGTACGCCCAGCGCTCCACGCCCAGATCCTTGAGAGGGAGCCCCGTCTGGAGTTGAGCGGTAAGTGTCCAAGCATTACTGTGTGAGGCAGGGCATGTTGCGGTGTGCCCGGTTCTATGATCCTTGCCTGTATGTGTGCCATAGGCCATGTATGCATGTATGTGTGCAGGGACATCATGGTAATGCATGTGCGACCAGTGATGTGTGACCCACATGGTTGTTGCATGTGTTCAAATGCCAAATGGGGAGCCCTATGCAGATTTTGAACATGAGAGCATGCCAGTCTCTGTACCTGGACATGGGTGGGGGTGAGGGATGGGTGCTGATGCCAGGTACATATATGGTAGCCATGTCTGTGTGCCTGACCTGCGTGTCTGTGACTTGTGCATGCCATGGATGCATGACACATGTGTGTGACAATGCACAGATTCAGTGAAGCAGCCAAATTACCCTTGTATCCGCTGTGTTTGGTGTGTTTGGGGCCAGATGGATGTGACTGAGGTGAAGTGTGTGCATGTGATAGGCATGAGCTATGATGCATGTGAGTTACATATCATTGAATGTTTCAAGAGTCCATTGGACATGCATGGAAATGTCCATGGCATGCACCATGCCTGTTACTGTGTGTGTTTTGCCTGGACTGACCCATGTGTTGTGGAGGGACATGATGGAAGTGTACTTTGACAGTGGTGCTAATCTGCTATTGCTTCCTGTCTAGGGGACCATTGTACAGTGCCCTGATGCTTGTGTTCTTTGTCTCCCTCTACGCAGCGGCTAGTGAAGAAGAGGGCGGAGACGGCGCTGTGGAGCAAGGCGGCGGGGATGCCCCCACGGCTGCAGCGGAAGGGGTGGGTGAGCCCCCACAGGGGCCTGCTATGGTGGGAGACGGTGAGGAGCCATCCAGGTTGGTGGTTTGCACAGAGGAGGAGGAGGCCGCCACTGGGGCACACATGGGGCCTGGTGGGGGCATCCCTGCTGGTGCAAGTGGTGCAGTCCAGGGCCAGGGGCAGGAGGCAGCACAGGTCACCGTGGAGGGGCCTGTGCATGTCGCTGTCCCTGACCCTGTGAGTGCACCACCATGCACCAGCAGGGATGCCCCGTCCCAGGCCCGTCCGCAGGTAGAGGGGATGTCCATGTCACCTGACTCCCCTCCACCTGCGGACGTGGGAACCCCTGGCCGTGTGGAGAAGGTCCTGATTGGGGTCGTGATGCGCACGGCTGTGATTCGTGATGCCGTGCGTGCTTCCCGGGAGGACGACGCACATCATCACGAAGTGCACCGTGCCGACGTGGCCCAATTGGGATCGGCCATGTTCGGGGGTTTTCTGCATGTGTTGTCCAATCTGGCGGCCCTCTCCTCCTCTGTGCAGGCTATACACCAGTCGTTCTCCTTGCCGTCTTCCGGCCCAGATGCCACCAGGGCCCCCTGTGGACCTGCCCCGACCAATGCAGCCAGCTCGGTGGGGATCCCATCCCTGCCACAGTTGGGAGTCGGAGGTCCAGCAGGGGTGGACAACACAGCAACTGGACCCCAGCAGGTGGAAGATGTGACAGCATCATCAGGCAGGGCACGTGCACAATGGCGTCGGTGGTTTCCATCAGCCTGGATGCCGTCGTGCTGGCAGAGGCAGTGGCGTCGGAGGCAGCAGCAGGCTCGACGTGGGAGGCATCATGGCTCGGGGCCTTCAAAATCAGAGGGGCAGGCATCGGCCGGAGGGCAGGGCAACCCTGGGATGGTGGTGTCTTCCGTGTGGGAGCAGTTGGTCCAGCGGATAGGTGCGGAGCGGCAGCGGGCGGAAGAGGAGCGGCTCACCATGGTCAGGGCGGAGTTCTCCATGCGTCGGGCGTTGAGGCGGGCTGAGTGCCTCGAGGAAGCTCGCAGGGAGTTTGAGCTGGACATGGGGTTATCCCTGCGAGACCTCGGGGCCAGGACAGAGTCCCGCCTCCAGGACATCGACATGGAGTTCGATGATGCCCTGGCCAGCAACATCACCGAGTGAGCCGCAGGACTTGCCCGCTGCCTTTGTATATAGTTATTTAGTTATTTAGTGTTAGGTTTCCTTTATTAATTTTTTTTTTTTTGGACCGCTCGGACAATGGCCACTTTTTTGTATATATTATTTTCATTAGGTAGTAGTAGGTTTCATTTATGGTGTTGGGCTCATGGACCCTGGAATTTTCGTGTATATAGTTTGCTTTTTGAAGAAATTTTTTTTTTATTAATTATTGTGTTCACCATGAGGAAATGGTTTTTCATTATTTTACTTCCACATGATTTTGCTTTGGACAACATTTGTTTTTGGATTACTTTGTTTATTTTATTTTTACATTTGTTCTCGGACATGGACCATTTATTTTGTTATCGCCATTGTTGTATGTTTGATTTTTTTACTTATTTTTCATCTTTAATACATGTTCTTTTTAACTTTCACTTGTGGTATTTTCTCATTGGTTTCATACATGTCATGATATGGGTTTTGACATTGACTTGCACCCATTGTGTATGTGTGTGTGATGGACATGTGTTCATTTACAGACTTGCCATTGGGGTTGTATCATGTAATTGCATTCACTATGTGGGTGGATGCAATCCTTGCCTGGGTGTTTGTGCTGGGTATGCTGCCCATTACTGCCATGATTGAGTATCGTCAGGACCTGAGGGCAGGGGGACATGTGTGGGTGCCTGGTGGAGGGTGCCCCTGCACTGCTGGGGTGTGGGGGTGGTGGGAGACATGAGTGGGGGCCTGGTGGAGGGTGACCCTGGTGGCTGGGGGGTGGGGGTGGTGGGTGACATGAGTGGGGGCCTGGTGGAGGGTGCCCCTGGTGGCTGGGGTGTGGGGGTGGTGGGTGACATGAGTGGGGGCCTGGTGGAGGCTGCCCCTGCCCTGCTGGGGTGTGGGGGTGGTGGGAGACATGAGTGGGGGCCTGGTGGAGGGTGCCCCTGCACTGCTGGGGTGTGGGGGTGGTGGGAGACATGAGTGGGGGCCTGGTGGAGGGTGCCCCTGGTGGCTGGGGGGTGGGGGTGGTGGGAGACATGAGTGGGGGCCTGGTGGAGGGTGCCCCTGCACTGCTGGGGTGTTGGGGTGGTGGGAGACATGAGTGGGGGCCTAGTGGAGGGTGCCCCTGGTGGCTGGGGGGTGGGGGTGGTGGGTGACATGAGTGGGGGCCTGGTGGAGGCTGCCCGTGCACTGCTGGGGTGTGGGGGTGGTGGGAGACATGAGTGGGGGCCTGGTGGAGGCTCCCCCTGCACTGCTGGGGTGTGGGGGTGGTGGGAGACATGAGTGGGGGCCTGGTGGAGGGTGCCCCTGGTGGCTGGGGTGTGGGGGTGGTGGGAGACATGGGTGGGGGCCTGGTGGAGGGTGCCCCTGCACTGCTGGGGTGTGGGGGTGGTGGTAGACATGAGTGGGGGCCTGGTGGAGGGTGCCCCTGCACTGCTGGGGTGTGGGGGTGGTGGGAGACATGAGTGGGGGCCTGGTGGAGGGTGCCCCTGCACTGCTGGGGTGTGGGGGTGGTGGGAGACATGAGTGGGGGCCTGGTGGAGGGTGCCCCTGGTGGCTGGGGGTGTGGGGGTGGTGGTAGACATGAGTGGGGCCTGGTGGAGGGTGCCCCTGCACTGCTGGGGTGTGGGGGTGGTGGGAGACATGAGTGGGGGCCTGGTGGAGGGTGACCCTGGTGGCTGGGGGGTGGGGGTGGTGGGTGACATGAGTGGGGGCCTGGTGGAGGGTGCCCCTGGTGGCTGGGGGGTGGGGGTGATAGGGGACATGGGTGGGGGCCTGGTGGAGGGTGACCCTGGTGGCTGGGGGGTGGGGGTGGTGGGAGACATGAGTTGGACATGGGTGGGGGCCTGCTGGCAGGTGCCCCACAGTGCTGGGGGGTGGGGGTGGTGGGGGACATTAGTTGGACATGGGTGGGGGCCTGCTGGCAGGTGCCCCACAGTGCTGGGGGGTGGGGGTGCAAGGGGACATGTGTTGGTGTTCATTAGTTCAAGGAGACATGTGCCTTTGCTGGGGGGCATGCCCATGTTGGGTGGGCTGCCTGCGGGACATGACCAGGGATGCAGGGCAGTCCCCTGTGGTGTGGGCTGCCTGCAGGGGCCGTGGAGGGTGTACAGGGTACACCTGGGAGGACCCACACTGTCAAATCACATGTGGGACTCCCCGGCACCCCTGAAATACACGTACCGTGCAGAAATCGCGTGTAAAACTTCCCGCGTACCCCTGAAATACACGTGCCCAGGCTATTCGCGTGTAAAACTTCCCGCGCACCCCTGAAATACACGCGCCCAGGCTATTCGCGTGTGGAACTTCCCGCGCACCCCTGAAATACACGCGCCCAGGCTATTCGCGTGTGGAAATTCCCGCGCACCCCTGAAATACACGCGCCCAGGCTATTCGCGTGTGGAACTCCCCGCGCACCCCTGAAATACACGCGCCCAGGCTATTCACGTGTGGAACTTCCCGCGCACCCCTGAAATACACGCGCCCAGGCTATTCGCGTGTGGAACTTCCCGCGCACCCCTCAAATTCACGCGCCCAGGCTATTCGCGTGTGGAACTTCCCGCGCACCCCTGAAATACACGCGCCCAGGCTATTCGCGTGTGGAACTTCCCGCGCACCCCTGAAATACACGCGCCCAGGCTATTCGCGTGTGGAACTTCCCGCGCACCCCTCAAATTCACGCGCCCAGGCTATTCGCGTGTGGAACTTCCCGCACACCCCTGTAATACACGTAGCCCGCTCCCCCAGGCCCGATCGCGTGAGGAACTTCACGCGAACCCCTGAAATACACGTAGCACGCTCCCCCAGGCCCGATCGCGTGAGGAACTTCACACGAACCCCTGTAATACACGTAGCCCGCTCCCCCAGGCCCGATCGCGTGAGGAACTTCACGCGAACCCCTGTAATACACATAGCCCGCTCCCCCAGGCCCGATCGCGTGAGGAACTTCACGCGAACCCCTGAAATGCACGTAGCCCGCTCCCCCAGGCCCGATCGCGTGAGGAACTTCACGCGAACCCCTGTAATACACGTAGCCCGCTCCCCCAGGCCCGATCGCGTGAGGAACTTCACGCGAACCCCTGAAATACACTTAGCCCGCTCCCCCAGGCCCGATCGCGTGAGGAACTTCACGCGAACCCCTGTAATACACGTAGCCCGCTCCCCCAGGCCCGATCGCGTGAGGAACTTCACGCGAACCCCTGTAATACACGGAGCCCGCTCCCCCAGGCCCGATCGCGTGAGGAACTTCACGCGAACCCCTGAAATACACGTAGCCCGCTCCCCCAGGCCCGATCGCGTGAGGAACTTCACGCGAACCCCTGTAATACACGTAGCCCGCTCCCCCAGGCCCGATCGCGTGGGAAACTTCACGCGAACCCCTGAAATACACGTAGCACGCTCCCCCAGGCCCGATCGCGTGAGGAACTTCACGTTAACCCCTGTAATACACGTAGCCCGCTCCCCCAGGCCCGATCGCGTGAGGAACTTCACGCGAACCCCTGAAATACACGTAGCCCGCTCCCCCAGGCCCGATCGCGTGAATAACTTCACGCGAACCCCTGTGATGCACGTACCCTGCAAATCGCGTGTGACACACTCCCGCGCACCCCGGTATACATGCACACGTATTTTTTGTCAGCGGGTGTCCGTGTTTGTGGGTACCCCTTTGCACGTCATTTTTCCTGGAGGGCCACAGTATGGGACATTCATCATGGCAGTATATAGGTGCTATTTGTTGGCGCACCTTTTGGCGCACATTTCTTACAGCCGCAGAGACGCTACCGCCTCCTTTCTTGTGGCGGTCGTGTTTGTGCCTGTGCGCTGCTTTGAGCGTGCGCTTTTTTCCCCTATTCTATTCCATGAATACGTGTTGTAGGCGAGCGTGTGGGCGTTCCGCGCACTTGTGCCCTGTACTTCTCCCGTGACGCCCACGTTTTGGCAAGTTGTTCCCCATTCCGAGTGTTACGCCCGTGTTCCGCCTACTTTTGTTGCGTGCCCCGCGCTATGTGCGAATTTCGCTGTGGCCTGTGCGATTTTCGCTGTGACCTGGCGCACGCTGTTAGATGGCCTGTGCGCCAAGGTGCGCCAACGTGCGCCAACGTGCGCCAACGTGCGCCGCGCACTTTTTTATCGCACATCCGCTGGTTTTCTCGCGCACGGCCTTCCATGAATCGACGTGCGCTGCTTTTCGTGCGATTTTCGCACTTGCACTGCGATTTTCGCTATTCCACTGCGATTCGCACGTTTTTGCCCACTTGCGCCGCGCTAATTATTCCATGAATCGGCCTGTAAGTCTGTTCCTAGAAAAACTTGATTTTGTAAGAATAATATACTAATGATCATGATACCGCTTTGCATTTTGATTACACTGATCCCAATATTTTGGTATCTGGAAATTGTGCATCCTTTGAACTCTTTTTTAACTGCTACCACTGCTCCTACTATGAGCAGCGCAGTACATGTGCTCTCTTATACTCTCACCTCACAAGAAGTGAAACATAGAAAAGGTTACAACAATAATACATTGCTATTGATTATGAATATGACTCATGCTATCTTGAATAGGTCCAATTGTTGGGTCTGATCCCATTTACCCCAGCATGGTGAAAGAGGAATGGGTTGGTATGTACATTCCTTGCCATTTAATACTGCCTGTTATGCATCATTGAGAGCGTTATTTTATGGAAAATGCAATGATAGCTTTACTGGTCAGTTTGATGGAACAAACATAAATGAGTTTGAAAGAGTGGTAGTGGAACCATTGGATTGTTCAATATTTACAAGCGGAAGCAAAATAAAGACGGAAACAACGAGTCTAGTAGGTAGGCTCTCTAGGCCTTACAAATCCCTAATCATTTTTAACATTGCTCCAGTAGGAAACAAAGATGCTGTGCCTCCCTCCTATACTATTAATCACAGTCCACGCTCTGTCCAGTTTACGGAAAAAGGGTTCCTATCCAGTGGGAACGTTTACTAGATGCATGAATACTGCCATACTTGAGCAAGAAGAAAAAACATTATATATAGGAGGTTCTGTTTATTTTGTATGTGGAGATCAGGCCTATGCATGGTTACCTAGAACTTGGAAAGGGACCTGTTATTTAGGTATACTTTTGCTTGGTGTATTTCTTTCCAAAACTTCTGAAATAGCACAACTATCCAGATCTAGGCCACAATGAGATGATACAGCAGGACAGATTGTAGGGAATATAGCGAAGTCATTCATACCATTTTCGGGACAAGCAATACATTCATGGAATATAAGGAAACTGTCCAGGGTGTTAGAAAAGACAATAAATGGGACTACAGATATACTCTATAATATGACACTAGAATAGAAAGCAACCAGATTAATTGCACTTCAGAATAGAATGGTCCTTGATATAATTTTGGCTGATCGTCGAAGGGTATGCAAATTGGTGGGGTCAGCGTGCTGTGTATTCGTAAGTGACTCCTCCCCCACGATATTTGAAGCAATCAAGAAGTTGCATGTCCTCAGTTCTGAAATTCATGTTCCCACAGGTGGTTGGAATCTGAATATAAGTTCATGGTTCTGGGAACTGCTGCGATCATGGGGATGGGAAGTAATTGCAATTTTGGTCATGATATTTGGAATCCTCATGTTCTGCTTTTGTTGCATACAATGCCTGCCAATCCTCTACTCCCAAATTACAAATGGGTGTGTACATGCAATCAAAACGAATCGTCCTCACATATTAAGTGAAGGTGCCCAACACGTAAATTATGTTATTAAAGAATTTATGGCAATTAATATTTCCGATGACGATTATAGTAGTATGCATAGTTCAGAATTGGACATGTGGTCTGATGAAGACGCGATGTATGGATGATGCTCTTGGCTTACGGCCAAAAGGAGGGTTTATTAGACCAGAAACTACCCATAGTATGTAAAGTATGTTGGCCAGAAATCAATCGCATCATTTGACAAACATCGCAATCGCAGAGTTGTCAATGTAACCAGAGGGCGTCAATTTTGTGAAATGCCGGCTATTTGCTTTTTCTTTTCTGTTCTAAACGCTTTGCAAAATGTATTCTAGGCCTCCAACTCACACACGGTGCAAGGCCAAGGCCTGAATACTGAGATATTAACACAGACAGGACTGTCAAACCCTGAAGAGATACATTGTTCTTCTCTCTCACTAAGTCCTTGAAAGTGTGCAGATGCCACTTCTAATCAGTAGTCCAGGTGCCGGCCTGTCTAGCAAATGCTGTAGTAAAAGGCAGTTAAACCATGAATGATATTCTTCTAGCGGTACTCCTTCGCAGAGAGTGGTATTATCTGCTTTAGAACTGTCTGACCCTTAGCTCATGAACTGAAACACACAGATAACATGCTAAGGAATGTTTCTCTGCTACGAACATGATATTTTTACTGAACTAAGAGCTCTATGTTCCCCATAACAAGAAAACTGTCTCTGCTGCCATTGTTAGAATAACTATGTTTAAACTGAATGAAGACTTGTCATAATGTGTCATATTTGTCACTACTGTCGATCACTGAACCCTAGTCTAAATGATACATTTATGGGCGGATCGAATTGCCTTCGTACTGATTGCATGTAATATATATATATTGTTGCTTGAGTGTTGCTCGTTCTCTTGTGCCTCACAAGGTCTGGGAACACACGTTGTGAGACGTTGAGACCCAGTCGGCCAACTGAGATACTTTGAAATAAACCAGACTTGTTTGGAAATCGAACCTTGCGTCTGCCATGTCACTAGAGTATATGGTTATTGTGCCTTAGTTTCCATATGCAGTCTTTATGGCCTAGCAAGGGGTGCACCCATGCTTCTTTCAGGTTATCAGGTACGTTACTAGTGGTGAAGGAATTGTTAATCAAAGTTGTGATAAACAGAGCAAGCTTATCAGCAGAGTCTTTGGTGAGGGTTGCTTGGCAAATGTTGTCTTGGCATTTGGATGGCTTTAATCACTTGATGATTTTAAAGGTTTCAGTGGTGGTGATCAGGTGAATTCAAATCTGAGGATGGGATTATTGTATGTGGGGGGTTTGTTCAGGGGGCAGGTTGACTGGGGCAAGTTTAGATTATTTAGCTTTGATTTTGGTGTGAAGTGAGGCTAGTTTGTTGGATAGGGCATTTCGGATAGTGGTGCACCAGAGGAGATCCTTAATACAGTGGTCTGGGGTAGGGGCAGGGGATTCGAGCTCCTGTAGTGTGGTGAAGAGTTCTTTGGTGTATGAGTTGGCATTCTCAATTCTGGTATTGTTGGAATTGCCCTTCAATTGGATGGTGGCTACCTTGTTTTCAGAGGCCAAGGTATTGAAAAGTCATTCATTCTCACGGGAGGGAGTTGTTTTCCAGGTGTTCTTTGGTGTTCTTTTGTCAGTTTGTAGGTTTTTTAGGCTGGCCGTAAACCAGGAGTTGGTGTTGGCAATGGGTTTTGCTCTATGATTGCCTAAGGGGGCTACTTTGTCAATGGCCTCATGTAGGATTTGGTTATAGAGCATTACCAAGATGGTAGGGTTGGAGGTAGTGTTTGAGTGAGTAGTGAGTGGAAGTAAGGGGGAGAATGTTTTCAGGGGTGATGTTCTTGTGGTTTCTTGAGGGTGCTGATGGGGTACGTTGCGTCGGGGTGTTGGACTTTGTGCTGATGCTGATATTGAATTGAATGATATTGTGGTCTGACCATTGACAGGGAATATTGGCTAGGATGTTGGTGAGACAATGTAGGTCTGCTAACCAATCTAGTATGCACCCTTTGTCATGCGTGGGGTTTGTGATTCTGAAGGTAAAGCCTTATGCTTCTATGGTATTGGTGATAGCGGTAGCCTGGGAGTCAGATGGGTCATTTAGGCATAGGTTGAATTCTCCCATGATAATCATTTTTAATAGTAGTTTGGTGTTAGAGGTGAGGAGAGTCGCTATGTCTTCCTCAAAGGATGTCAGGGGTCCAGGAGGTCTCTAGATAAGGTGAATAGTGAGGGTAGACGTTGCCGAGAGTGAGTTTGAATGTGATCAGTTTCGCCTGATGGAAGGTTTGGTTGGTGGTTGCTCTTAGCTGGAGGTTGTTTTTAGCAATAAGCTCTACTCCCCCTCCTTTGGACCCTGTTCTATCTTTTCTAAGGATAGTATATCTTTCTGGGATGGCCATGGAAAGGATAGGTCCTGCTGCTGCATGGAGCCATGTTTCTGTGATTGCCAGGAAGTCAAGGTCATGGGTGGTGATGAGGTCGTCAATGTCTAGCTTGTGTGATAAGAGGGATCTAGCATTGATGAGGGGATTAGAACACGTCTTGGGGAAGAGTTAGGAGGGTGGGATGTCCCGAGAGTCGGTGAGCACAGGCGCCATTTGTACATGGCAGGGGATTTTTGATCTGCATGTTTGGTCAGAGAGGCACTTGTGTGGTCCCCCTGAGTGTATCATCATGATCTAGGTTGACCAGAGTATGGTAAAACAGGAGCCTTAGCTTAGTGGCCTTTGTGAGTAGGTTGGCTTTTCGCCTGCGAGCTTTTCTATTGGCTGCTTTGTAGAATGCTGGAGTCAATCACTGCGGCGTTGGGCTCCTGTCCATGTCGGGGTCTTGGGTGGCTTATCAGTCGACCATCTTTGAGGGTACGGTCCATGTTTAGAGGGCATAAGGTGGACTAGATTTGTGTTGCTTACTTCATACATTTCAGATTAGGCTTCAAATATACCTTGCATACTCAGAGGTAGGTCGGATGCATGGGGCATACCTTTGTTCATGGCGTTGGATTGTTCAGATGCAGATAGCTGAGCTTTCTGGAGTGGGGGAGGCTCATATGCCTTGCTGTGGTGAGGCCCCGGCTTCTCGTGTGGTGGTGTAATGAGAATCAAAGAAAAAGAGCTCAACAGCCTTTGCTATGGGGCCTTTGTGAGGGGGCCAGCCTTTCCCCTGCCGGCTTTGCTATTGGCTGCTTTGTAGGATGCTGGATCCAATGACTGCGGCGTTGGCCTCCTGTGCATGTCAGAGTCTTGGGTGGACGATCGGTCAGCCATCTTTGAGGGTACCGTTCATGTTAGGAGGGCATACAGTGGACTAGATTTGTGTTGCTTACTTCATAAGGCACACTGCTTTAGCGCTTGCCGTGGAATGCAGATACATTTCTGATTAGGTTTCAAATATACCTCACATACTCAGTGTTAGGTTGTATGCATGGAGCATACCTGTGTTCATGGCGTCAGATTGTTCAGATGCAGATAACTAAACTTCCTGGAGCGGGGGAGGCTTCTCATGTTTTATGTTTGCCTCATGTTGTTACATTGGACATGTCTGCATCTACTTGCATATGTACTATGTTGGGGAATCTGGTAATAATCCTGATCTCCCAGGTGCCGCTATGTCAAACAAAAACAACTGATCGGGATCCCTTTGGATAGATCTCTGCTACTATTTTCTGTATCAATACATGCAACATCTCAGGCTTTTATATTTTGTATTTAAACACATTTTATCTCTATTCACATTTTGTTCAAAAACACTAATACTTGGAGTGCAACATAAAAATATTCATCTCACACGTACATTCAATAACATATTTACAAAAACTAAACTATTTCTAAACATTGAAGTGGTGCTAAATCTAATACCGGTTCTCCCCAGAGCTCGCCTGTCTCTGGCACCTTCGGAGGCAGGAAGAGCGCAAATGGTGCATCTCCTAGTGCCCTCTTGTTCGCCTTGTTTTGAGCAAGGCCTCAGCATCTTACCAAACAGCCATTATTGTGGTCAAACGCACTTGTTATACTTCTCGTTTTTAATCGACTGTAGATTCCCCTAAGCAACTGTTTAAGCTGTTTCATTCATTACCCTATGCCCCTGCTCTAATCTGTTTCTTCCATCTCAAATGCTATGTGATTCCCTCTCTTTGTTTTTTCATGACAAAATTGGCTCCATTCGTCAGAAGATCTCTGGCTCAGGTACTCAGCTCATCCCGACTGTAGATTCCTCGACCCATCTGCGTTCTTCTCACTCATGGTCCCAATTTCCTGTTTCTGAGGATTCTGGTATTATCATGGCTACCGAGTGTCTGATATCTGGGTCTTCATCTGAGCCTATCCCACTTGGTATTCTCAAAGAGATTATCTCTTCTATTGCACCTCTTCTGTTGTCGGCTGTTAATGTTTCTTTTTCAAATTGTTTTGTTGCTTCTATCCTTAAACACGCTTTGTTTATCCTTATTATCTTTATAAGTCTTTATCCTATGCTTCCTTCGAATTTCCACCCTTTTTCTCTACCTTCCTTTCTTATGAAATTACTTGAGTCTTTGGTAACTCCTCTTCTCCTCTCTTTCTTGGAGGATTCTGGGTTTCTTGGTCCATTCCAGTCTGGCCTTTGGTCCAGCCGTAGTACGGAATTTGTGTTGGTGTCAGTTGTGGATGTCCCGGCCCAGATTTTTGATCAGGGTGGTGTCGGTGCCTTGATATTATTAGATCTTTCTACTGCATTCAGCACCATTGACCATACCATCTTCATTGACAGGTTGTCCTCTGTGGGTATATCCAGCTCGATCCTTGACTGATTCTGTTATTTTCTCTCTGATAGTTCTCAGTCACTCTGCCTTTCCCCTTGTAATTCTTCTCCTAAGCCTATCACTTGTGGTGTCCCCCAGGGTTCTGCTTTTTTCTTTCTCCTTTTTAATATTTATATCCTGCTTTTAGTCAAATGTATTCACTCTTTTGGGTTTCAATGTTATTACTATGCAGATGACCTCAATGTGTCCCTTTCTTCTACAGCTGAGCGCTGTCGCAGTTGCCTGCTCGCTGTGCACAGCTGGATGCGTTGCAATTGGCTTTGCCTGAATGGCAAAAAGACAGAGGTCCTTATATATGGTTCTTCCTCTGACTCGGCTCTTTGATCATTGGAATTTTGGCCCTCCGATCTTGGCCCCCTGCCCGCACTGGTTGCAGTAGTATAATATCTTGGTGTGAAGCTTTCAGTTTCACTTTCCATGAAGGCCCAAGTGAGCTCTGTTTGTCAGGCTGTTTCTTCTCTGTAAGTTCTTCCCTACCTTTCTCCTCAGCTACGTCCCCTGGTAGTTTCTTCTATGATCTTGTGCTCTCTGGACTATTTCAATACGCTTTTCCTTGCTCAACCAGCCTATCTTCTGCAATATCTCCAGATCTGCTTAAATACTTCATCTAGGGTCGCCAATGGTGCATCTCGCTTTGCATCTATCTCCTCACTCCTTTCTTCTCTCCACTGGCTACCTATGTCTAAGCGTGTTAACTTTAAGGCTCTTTGTATTGTCCTTCAGGTTTTTTACAAGGCTGGATCTGAGTATTTGCAAGTAAAATGTGCCTCTTTCCCTCTGTACTGCAGCTGTTTTGTGTATGTCTGTCCACCATTTCAAGCGATATTGGGGCTCGCTCTTATTCCATCGCTGCTGTGCAGCTTTGGAACTATGTTCCTTTTAACTTTCATGCCATCCAGGACCATTTGTTCTTTTGTCGCACTCTTCCTCCGCTTCTCTTTCTATCCTGCCATACTAGCACCACAATGCCCTTTGTCAATGTAGACTGTGCTTTATAATTGTAATAACATAACATAACATTGATCTCTTCTACTATTTTCAGTATCAATTCATGCTACATCTCATAAAGCTTTTATTTATTTTTTTAAATCAAATTTTATAGTTCTGTTAAAAAACACTAATATTCGGAGTCCAACATAAAAATATTCATTTCACACATACATTCATTAACATGATTACCAAAACTTCTCTATCGCTATACATTGAAGTGGTGTTAAATTTAATAACACATACATAAATTAAACAAAGTGTGAAAAAGCACTTTTGTGCACAACTGATATGCAACATGTAAGGTAAGGAACAGGGCATAATTGCACTTTTCCATTATTGTGTATCTAGTTGTTTCCATGAGACTATTTGCATTTTTCCTTTTTCTCTCATTGGTTATTTCCGATTATGTATATTTTACCAGAACATGAATTACAGTTGAATGCTCACTTTGTTGGGACCTTATTTGATATAAACGTTCTGGTATCACCATGTGCTTTGGCCTCCTTGAGCCTAATGTTCGCATGCTCCTTTCTTAAATGTGTCGTCCTCCATCAAGTCTGTAAAGATGAAGTTTCCCCGAAAGAATACTGTAGAATGGGAAGATGTATGAATTATGCGTGATCACCCCCACCCCCTTTACAGAAAAGTTAAGAAAAGGCTATTAGGTTGAGAAAATAGCCAGCACAAATTACTCATCACAGAGTGCAGCACTGATATTGGCCTCTGGAGAGGATGTCAAGCAGTGACCGTAGTGTCCTGGCGAGCTGAATCATCTCTGCTACAATGAGCTGGAAATGGCAAGTTAAAAGCACAGCAAACCATCTGATGCAATATTAGTACTGCTCCACTTAAGGTGAATCAGCCCTTCTGAGAAGCGGTTGTATTGTTGCATTAGCTCTGCCGCAGTTCTGCTGGGAAATCCAGGTCCTCTGCTATTAATTGATTGGCACTTGTGCTAAAAAATAATGGTAGGGCCTCATTCAAATTATTGCAGCCTACAGAAATATGATTTACTGTCCCCGTAAAAGTTGACGAGTTCGGATTGGAATCGTGAGTACTTTCCATTTAAAGGTTTAGCATCCGTTCGAAAAGGTTTCTTGCATGCACCGATGAAATGCCAGATAACAGAATTGCGGGAAATATTTGTTCTATCCTATTCAAAATATAGCTATTTTCCGTGAATTTGTATGAAACATTAACTCTCGTGCTTTTCAAGTAAGACCGTTTTGAAAAGACTGTGCCTGCGTCATCTAAAAAAGACACAGCAACTTGGCCAAAAAGTGCAGCTAAGTGCAACATTAATCATTAAAAGCATAACAGTCACTACAAAAAAAGTGCTGCTGCTGTCCCTTTAAAAGTATAGCAGCCATGCTTGAAAAGTGCTGCTATTACTGCATTAAATAGTATAGCAGTCAAAAAGTGCAGCTGCTGTCATATTATTGGATAGATTTGCTTTATAGACTTAGGCATTTTTAAAGCTCCCCATGCTCGTTTTGGTGTCCTGTGAGCATTTAATGAAGGAACACAGAGAGGATGCAAATGAGAACTGGATCCTTTGCAATCTTGTGGCTCGAACCGAACAATCTGTTGGCAAAGACCCCGACGTGACATGTGTGTAAAGCGATAGTGAAACCTTGAAGAAGGGTGATCTCTAGGTGATCCAATACCAGTAGGTGGTGGTCAAACGAGAACATGCTAACAGTTCAGGTACATACATGTCGATGCCCTCACCTATGTTTTAGGAGCCATTGTTGCGGGAGAGTCATTACCATAGATCGATTTAAGGTGGTGGATCTTAGGAACTCCCCTGAAGTTGATAAAGCCCCCCTTGGATAGGGAACAGGGAGAGAGGAACATCTAAAGGGTGTCTCCTTGGATGTGCAAGGAACCTCCACTTACGGTTTTGTGCTTGGTAAGATAAGCAGGAAGGATTAGTGTCAGCCTCACTAGGAAGTGCTGCCATCAGGCTACACTGCCCACCTGCGCCTACCTAACAGAGTAAACAGGTGGTCATGGCTCTATGGGTGTTCAATCCTGGACCCCCGAGGCAAGACTACCAATAAAATCTAGTATTATCTTCACACATACAGTCTGACCAACCTACAGAATCAGCACACATTTACTACACACAAACTGGAAAAATATTTACAATCAAACCAATGGCTATGCACATTCACTATTGGTGATGGCTCCAAAACTGGACATTTTTAAAACAAACAGTTTCTGTGCACCTACCAGTTTCTTTCAAATAGTTTGGACCTTAATACCGGGCTGTATGTAGCAATAGCAGTGTTTTTTTTTAAATTCTTTGGCACACAACATGGATGTGCCGGTTCATCCCCCGTTTAGATGGGTGTCAGGTACCTGGTACCTTTCTGTCTCTGTGTTGGGAGGTCAGGCTATCCAGGCTTCTGAGGGTAGTGGTGGATTATCCTGTATGGAAAGCCTCTGATACAGAACTCTAAAGACAACTTAGGGAGAAGCCTGGGCGGCAAGGGACTCCAACCAGGCTCAAGAAATGCTGAACTATTCCTCTCCATACAAATATTTAAAATGCTTCTGTGTTCATAAGCACTGCCACAAAAAAAAAATAGACACGATGCTAGCATGGCAGTGTATAGCAGTACATGGATTGATGTTCTTGCTAAAGTACTTTGTTTGGCCCTACAGCAGAGTGCACAGGTCTAATTAAACAATGTAATGTACTGATACCTTTTGCCTGCTTCACAGCACTTGTGTTATTATTGGCCACTTTAATGGGACACATTTTCACAACAGCAAAATGTATTTTCTGCTTCCTGTAATCAAATACGTAATCTGCAGTGTAAGAACGGATCTGAGCAACATGTGCACAAGAACATTAGCCATGCAGATTCGTGTGAATAGTGTTTACCCTCATGACTGTGGGAGGGAGGTGCGCTATAAAGATTCAGAAGCCCTGTAGTTATGATAATGCGTGAGTTGCTCGCAGAGTTGTCCAGTCTTAAGCAGTCTTTCTACAGCTTCGGTGCTGCTTTGAAGGTGGAGTCACTGCTACAAAATATAAAGAAAGTCCATTTCAACACAGAGCCCCAACCAGAGGACCAGAGGACAGTCACTCACCAGTCAGTTGACTGCAGCTGAGTGTGGATGAGAGGGACATCATTTCACCAAAATGCAAGGGGTGGCGGAAGTGACGCCACGCGACCTTTGACCTCTAATGACATCACAGGAAGTGATGTCATTTGAACACCCCCACCTTGAAGTGACATCAGGGGAAGCGATGGCAAACGACCTTTCGCCCCTTGACAAAACAGGAAGGGACATCACATATTGTACACTTTGAAAAATATGGTTGCGATATCACTATAATATTATATACATTTCCTACAAGAATCGACCACCATATGTATCGTTAATGTTAGTGTGTACCTAATTACTGTGAATGCAAGCAGACGTCCAAGGCCAAATGACAATGATATGTTCTTATATAGCGCTTACGCGCTTTATATAGAACAGATAAACATACAATATACACCCAACCTGTGTTAGTAGTCATTTATCGACTTCACAAGGGTGAAAGTCTGAGGTGTTTAAGAACAGGCAAAATCAGTAACTCGCCACCTGAAGTGTGCCTGGAAATAAACCTGTATGAGTCTAGCAATTATTGGATAGAATTACAGAAAAAGAGGAAGAAAGTGACCCACTCCAAAAATAAAGAGCCACATGACAATGGTCACAGCCCATGAGTTTACATTAAAAAAAGTATTAAAAAAAATATTTTTTTCTAGTGTAGCAAGGGAGACCTCAAATGATGTCCCTGCTGAGAGTGGCTGAGGAACTCGGTTTAGGGAAGACATGGGGGTATTAACTGGATTAAGGAGCTGTCCTCCAGAAAATATGGCCAGGAAACATCTCAAATGCGGACTGCCCGGCGTGAACGATCCCTCAGAGCGAACGCCTAGCCTGCAGAGCGGCCGTCTGCAGTATGACGCACAACATACCTCGAGGCTGGTGAGTGAATCGGGGGTGAGCTAATGGCAGAGCCGACAAATGATACTGCTAAGCCACTTGAAAACCCGCCGCCCTGTTCTCTCCGACTCCCCCAGTCTGTTTCTGCTTCCCCTTATGTCCTGCCATGGGGGATTGACTTGCCCTATGAAGATACTGCATCTGCGACATGTCTATTGGGCCTGCCTCTCGGGTAGCAAAGGTGATACTCCCTCCCACTCCCCGATGCAGTCCCTCAGATCAGGGGGATGTGGATGTAACCCAGAGGCGGTTAATGTGAAGCCGGAAAGGAGCTTCTCCTCCTCCCCGGTGAGATTGCCTGGCCTGCAAGAAAACCAAGTGGCATTTTCTCAAGCCTGTGGGGTGTCACTGAGGAGGGTGGCACTGGGGGCCTCTCTCTTCTCTCCAAACAGAATCCTGACTGCTGGAAGGTAGAGCCGCGACAGACATAACACACACCGGATGTGCGTAGATTCTAACACCTCAGCTCCAAAGACCATAGCAAGGGAGGGGGGAGTGGGTCAGCACCACCTCACCCTCAGTCTCCCTTCCCTGCCGGCCGCGTGAACCAACCTTTTTCTCAGACCATCTGGCTAACCAAGCCAAGCTAAAAACTAAGGCAATGCATATGGAAGTGGAGTGGATTCAAAAACAATAAAAGTTTAAAATGGCACCTGATTCCTCACCAACACCTACTCGTACGAGTATGATCCAGGACCAAAAAAAGACCCACAGATTTGTTGTTGACAACAAAAGATCTAAACCTTTTGGAACTCACAGAAGGGGAGCCCACCGACACTGAACTCTTGGAGAGCCTTTTCTGTTATGACACTCGAGAACATCAGGCTAGTCCACCTCATATAACTGACCCTTGGAGAAAAAGCAACAACCCTTGACATCAGGGCCAGAGCATTGCCCATGCCAGTAGAGGTCCAGACCGCTCCTCTCTCAGCTCTGGTGCCACAACCAGAGGACACTAGGGTTAATAAAACACACCCTGAAGAGCAGTGGACCCCGACGATAGGGGCTATGAGTCATGGAAGACTTAGGCCAAAACAACCTGATGATCGCCTTAAGGGATAGGCCCCCTGGGCTGGCTCAGTGGCGATATATTTGAAACAGACTATGCCTGATAAAGAAAGCTAAACTCAGCCTAGTCCTAACGCTGGAACGTGCAGGAGTCCTGATGCTACGGGCCTTCTATCAACTCAAGGACCGGGGCCTCAAGTATGAACTCCTGACTGCCCGGTGTAGAGGACTACCTTTGGACAAACCGTCCACCACAACAAAACGCTGATGGGTAGTATGACTCCATCCTTCTCAATAAGTAACGGCCAGCCAGCTGGGTGCCTGTCGCCGAGAGTTTCCCATCCATCTGGAGCCCACAAAAAACACCAAACATGAAGGAGAGATAAAAGTCACTCAAAAAAATCTGGCCAGGACCTTTTCAGCCAGATGTAAGTTGTTACCATTGCTATGGCTCCCTTTATCAAACTATATGAAGCCATAAACGATACCCTAAAATAACAATCTACCTTACTGGTGATGCTGATATTCCAGGATGATATTTATAGAAGGTTTCATCCTAGCTGCAAAGACCAAAGGAGTGGCTAGCGCTACAGTTAAACAGTCAATGGATGGTTGCTCACATAGCACGGAAGTAATACTTTTGGAAACATTGAGACCGGACCAAAGGAAACCTACACACACCATAACACTGCCTGGAAGTGGCTTCGCTTAAGTGAGGCCGATAGAGCCAATTGAGGTAGGCACCCCCATTGACACCGTAATAGAGCTGATAGAGGGTGCAACAGACAACCCCCAAAAGACAACACTGACAATGGGAGGGTCACAGTGGAGAAGTCACAAGCCTCCCTAACTACAGCTACTATAGTATCTGATTTGACCATAAACACCAGACCTACAAAATCATTTTTGGTAGGAAAAGGAGAAGTACAGAGATGAACCTTTTTTTTTTCTCCAGACAACACAACTACAGACATTAGGGGTTAAACAAAAAGGCCTACAAAATGCCTAAAAAACAAAACAACTTCCTCCAACTTAAACCCACAGATGAGGAATGTGGTACCTGACACAACGAGCCAACAAAAAACAAAAAGAAGTTAGTTCAAGGCCAACAGAGAGAAATAAGGGTGGAAGGAACCCTGCCGTGCGGGAGAGACAAAATCTTGGACGCAGAGGATTTAAACACACTTTTAAATCTATTGACTTACTCAATGGAAGGAGAAGACAACTACTTGAGTGACGTCGTGGAAGATATATCCATCTACTCAACGCCCCCGAATGATAGCCAGAGGGTGGGAGTCTCGAATACATGGGAGCACCCGAAAGTATTTTTAACCATGGCTGAAAGAAGAGATATAGCTGTGGCTAAAGCCACGGAACAGGAATGAAATGAGGCAAAAGTTCTGGGGAACAAAGATGCCGACTTTGACTTTGTTAAAGCACTTGAAGGCTCCCCAGAAAAAAGCCAGGAAACTCCATGAGCGTTGAGGACTGGCACCATACTATCGTGGCAGGAGGGAACAATCTGGTAATGCCCCCTAATTGTATGGGCTAGCTCGGGTCGACCAGTGGAGTAAGGTATCCCCTGGAAAGATTAATATCACCTCCCTTAAACATAGTGCTGCAAAGCCTAGGGTATGGGACAAAAAGGAAGGCTGGACCGGGAGTAGCCTGAAGGGGAGACACCTGAGACTGGAGCAAATCGTCGATAAAGGGATGGAATTGATCCTGAACAGAAAACATGTTCTAAGGCTATGCCACTGTGTCCCGACCTTTTGTCAAATAAATACAGAGGATCTTGCGATTGTGGAATTTGAAAAAGAAGAACGGCTGAATTTGGTATATCTGCATCTATCCTCGATCGTAGTAAAAACACTGATGCTCTCGACGGCCCCAAGCTTTTTGCACATGGGCTACAACTTGACAGTTATAACCAAGGAGAGGGGGAATGATAATTTTAAATTACAATTAAAAACACATAACCAAGAAAGGGCAAGTTATAGAAGCCCTTCCACCCCCTCGAATAGGGACAGGAAGCCAGAAAGGTGCCCTCAAGGCCCCTCAATGATGAACATGCTAAATCTGCCATCTCTAATTTCTGCAGCATGACCTCTGCCCCCAAATATCCAGGGAAAAAGTTGACATGTACAATTGAACAGTGAGGGAATGTGGTGAACGTTAATACAGAAACACACAAAAAATCCAAAACTACTAGAACTGCAGGAAGAGGAAAACTGGTCCTGGCTGGCTGCAGCTCTATTAACCAGTCGATCCTACTAGAGCAGCCCCCTGTTGAGGCGGGAGAGGAATCTAAGCTTGGCCTCATGGAACACAAGGGGCTTGTCTAACCTCTTTGCTAAAGCAGAGTTAAACTGATGTGATTTGGATGTTGTGTGCCTTCAAGCGACATTGTCCTGTCTTGGATGGGTTCACATCGCTTCTGAATCCCGCTGTGATGGGCGTTGCAGGCCGTCCACAAGTGGGCTTATTGACCTTTGTCAGGAACGGTATAGATTTTGAAGTGAGATCTCATATTACAAGAGGACCCTACATCCAACAAACCATCTTGGGATCTAAGAAGATAGGCCCAAAAAGTCTATTATAAACATCTACTGGAACCCGATTTGTACCAGTACTAAAGAAATGCTCGAGGACATAGGCCAGACAGTCAATGAAGCTTATAATCAACTAGAGCCTTCAATCATACCATGCAGCGACTTGAACTCCCACTGCTTTGATGATCAGCAAAAATCCATCCGAGACTACTTGGAAATCAGTACCATACAAGCTCAGAGAGGAGAACTCTGGATGCACTTAATGAAAAGTAGGAACCTGCACATCGTAAATGGCTACTTTGATCTTCATCATACCTAGAAAAGAGGTTGCAGCAATCAGTCATAGACTATATCTTAGTTTCCAGGGACCTGAATGATTCTGTAGACTCCCTAGAAGTGATCCCGACTACCACTATAAAATGTCATGGTTCGATCAAGTAGCTGAAGAGAAACAATCTATGATCGGCAAACTGCAGTTTGTAAATAGCTGCATTGAGTATGACGAGGAAGGATGTCCAACTAGCAACTGCCTCTCTTCAAGATAAAATCATTGAACCGTCTACTATGAGCTCATTGGGGGAAATTAACTATGTTCAAACACGGGGCCCTTTTCTGATAAAAACACGCTCTGGAGTCCAACCACACACATGCAAACAACAGGTAGCTACAAGAAAAAGGGAGATGAGGAATTCTATCAGACAGGTCAAGAGAGCCACTGGTTCGAACTGGAAACTGTCAAGGAGAAGGAATCAAAACATTTATAACAACTGGCTCAAGGGTCATAAAAGCGCTATCATACAGCATGATGCGGAATGGATGCTGAAAATCATCAGCTCCAAAAACACAACGGATATGTGGGGCCTTTTAAATCAAACAAACCAGGACTCCAACCTTTCACAAATAAATGGAGTGACAGAATCAACTTGGATTGATTTTTTCAATATGCTATACAGTGTCCTGTGAAGGGGCCGATAGCCGTGCAGTACGTGCAAAGCCCATGTACTTTGAACTTCGATTTAATCAAATGTGCCAATCCCTTCCGAGCTCCGGGACCGGGTGGCCTTTAAGATGCAGCACTGAAAGAAAACCCTGTGGAATAGGCTACAATGTTGGAGATGAAACTGAACATTGTGTTGAAATCCCCAAAAATTCCAGACTCCTGGACATTGGCTAATGTAATACCAATCTTCAAAAGTAGGAACAGACGGGAACTAAGCAAATACCGACCCATCACCCTTCTGGACGTTCCTGGGCAAAATCTATGCAACTCTCCTTCTAAAGAGACTAAACCACTGTACGAGTGAGGCTGGTCATCTGGATATTTTCCAGACTGTATTTGTCAAAGGTTTAGGAACAGCTCCAGCGATATGTATACTACCGACATTTAAGGATAAAGACTTTCAAAAGTCTTTCAACAGTATCAACAGGGAGCGTCTATGGTGCAAATTAACAAATTGGGGTGCTGGGAGGACCTCGTGGCCCCACTGAGATCTCTTCATTCTAACACCACCATTAGAATTCAACAAAACACCAAGGGGTGGCTAAGTGAAGCAATCCCAACACGGAAAGGAGTAAAACAAGGATGCCCTCTGGCACCGGCCCTCTTCAACCTGTGCATCTCTGATTTAGATAAATCAGTGGAAAAGATCAGATTCTTTCCACCGACAATAGATGGGGCAAGAGTCCTTCACCTATTATATGCAGACAACCTAGTCGTCCTGGATTAAACTGCAATCGGCTTACAGAGGCAGTTACAAGCTTTGAGTGAGAACGCAGCTCAAAACAACCTCCAAATTAACATCGCAAAAACAAAGATCTTGTCATTAAAGAAAGGTAACCCGGTGAAGGTGAAACTCTACTGATGGTCCCTAAGGACAGAACAAATTGAAACGGTGAACCCCTTCAAATATCTAGGGTTTCACCTCTCTGGTAGTACGGTGGAAAAACACACTTGGATCACCATAAAGGGAAAGCTACAGCTCTAGCAAACCAGGCACTGATAATCAAATGTAGATACTGCCGTTATTCCATTCTTCCTGTTCTGGAGATGTACAAGGCCAAGGTGGTTTCACCCTTAACCTATACAGCAGAGGCCTTGCTCTGGTTCCCAAAAAAATGCTGGGCTATTCTGGAGGGTATCTTTTGCAAAAGGATACTGGGTCTTCCAATATCAGTCCCTATCCCAGTCATTAGACGAGAGGAGAGCTGGGACTATGCTCTCTAAAAACAGCAGAGGAATGGAAAAACTTGAACTTTGTGGTAAGTGTACAGATTTAAACAAACCCCTAATTCTGTCAATCATAAGAGCAGAACTACTGAAGGACGACGGGAATGCTCTTGCCACCTGGGAAGCAGAATGCAAAGCCAAACTGGTTCAGCTAGGTGTATCACTGGAAGATCTTTGCTGCTCACAAGGGATGGTAAAGAGGAAGCTGTGGACCATGGATTGGATCACAACAAATGAAGTAAACAACTCTAAGCTATTTCATAACCCAGCAATCGAGCCCAGGAGCAGGGGTAATCCCCCGGAATGCCTAAAGCAGTTCCCAGACCCGCAGTTTAGGGCTGACTTTATGAAAATCCGGATGAATTTGTTTAAAACCAACAAAGTCCTGTCATCCAGGGCAGGCACAAACCTAACTACTTCTGGCTGCAGATTCTGCAAAAACTCTGGGCAGACGGAAAACCTTTTCCACCTGTCTATGGAATGCAAGGCTCTAACCACGATCACATATTTTGGTCGATTTCTTGAAGCATGTGTAACCATAACTATTGAAGAGTGGTGGCCTATGCTGTTAAGAGGAGAGAAAACGGATCTATCTCTCGCAGCTGTAAAATTCATAAAAGAAACACTTAACTTACTGGAAGAGGATGGCAGAGTGGAGATAGTGAACTAACATTTAAAAGAAGGAACTGGACACTAGGATTGTGACATTATGATACTTTGCAAAAGTTCTAAATTAAACTATCATGCAAATAAATAAAAACATAAAAAAATGTGTTCATTTTAATTTTTTGTGTCTCTGTTGAAGCACTGGTGGCTTGAGAGGAAAGGGGAAGATAAGGTAGTTCCCACACACACTGGGAGGCACCGCTATTCAACAGAGAGTGCCTTCGTGCCTTTGATGCTGCTGGCACATGGACCAAATGCCCAGTTTGATTAATGGGCAATCTGCACCTGCGTTGAATAATGCTAAGGGTAACCTGACTGTGTTCTCTTAACCAAGGCTGGGATACATGTTGCCATGTGAACACATGTACATGTGGGGTGGGGGAGCAATGCTTGGGAATTGAATGAGAGGTCGGAACTGGGTACTTGCTAAAGTAAATATCTCACTGGCAAAGGAACGATTTGGACGCAGTTCCTGCCAGGCCACACAAAGTCCTGCTGGCTTGGCAAAGGAACCACACCCCCGCCCTCCAGACGTGCTAGCTCCTAAAAGCTGCTGTCTAAGAACCCCTGACTGACAGAGTGTTAACACATAAGTGGAGGGTAATGACAGAGCTAGCAGAACCCTCGAATCAGCACATGGACCATGCTTTGTTCTTTGCCTGCATCGCCTGGAAAGAACAATGCCAGATGTCAGGTTACAACATGGCAGTAATCTACAGAAACACAGTATCCACCTGCCATGTGCTTGCGCCATGGAAGGTGGATGCTGTGTTTCTGTAGGAGCCAACCCTGAATAATTACCCTCCAAGATGACGCTAATATCACGCATCATTGAGAACTCTTTTGGAGTAAAAGAACACCCTAGAAAAGCACTAATAAGCTAACCTGCTTTCTTTGAGCCATTTTCCTTCCAGAATTAACATTGTCCTGCCAGTCCATGGCAGGGGTCTGCAACCTAGCTCTCTCCAGATTTTTCAACTACAACTCCTAAGGATTCTTCACCATTGATTTGGTGACTAGGGATGAAGGAAGACATGGTATGATGTTTATAACGCGCTTAATACCCAGTGGTTTCTAAGCACGGACCCAGGGATCGAACCTGTGTTGCTCCATGCTGTCTTGCTTCTAAGGCGAGCACCTTGCCCCTGAGCTATCCTCCCAAGATGAGGTATTAAACAGCTGGTGAGCCAAAGGTTGTGGAGCCCCAGTTTATTTTGTTCTTGTTTGCCCTAAGAAGAATCATCTTGAGGTGTGGCAGGAACAATTTTTAGGTGTTGGGGCAGAATAATGTACAATGTTTCAGCAACGTACACAGTACCTCTGTCCCTCGTAGTGAATGGGAAAGAGTTTGTCAATATTCTGTGATCATACAGAGCTTCTCCTCAGGGAGCAGGGTACGAAGTTCATCATTTGTGCCCTGTGAATAGAGGTGTGGGCAAATGGCTAATTCTGTTCCGCGGTAAAATTGGCTGCGTCCTGTCGAATTTTCACACAAACTACAAATTTTGCCCGCAAAGTGGAATTGGCCATTTGAAATGTTGTTTTTAAAAAGGCTATATTTTGAGCGGGGAAGTTTTACCTCTTTAAATTCCGTTTCCCCCTGAAATTTCAATTTTTGTGTGTCTCGGACCACACAAAACACAACATTTCTGGAGAAAGCAAAATTTCTGCCGCAAAAAACCCCCACCAACGATGCAGCATAGCTAGTGGAAAATCGCTGAGCCGACGGATCTGAATTGTTGATGAGTTTCACCAATTTCATTTTGCCCGCTAGCTGTTTGCCCACCCCTACATGTGAAGAAGGCCATGCACCCCTCCATGGGGGTACTAAGAACTTAGAACATGGTGTACTAAGTTAGACAGTATCCGGTTTTACAAGGGTATGCACCAGCAGATACAAATTAAAGATGTGCTTTGCTGAAACCTTTCTGTGATGCATAGCCTAATTTACTGACACCAAAACTGACCATGATCCTGCCCCAATAGGATCACTATATCCTCCCAGCCTTCGCCCCACCTCAGCGAAATCAAAATCATGAGGCACACGCCACCTTCTACCCTGTACCAGCACAATGTTCAATATCGTATTCCCCTTCTCTGTCGATCATTTAGAAAGACATTCTTTCTTATGTAAGCAGCATTAACATTTTGACTAAAGCAGATTTGGTCTTGATTTTCCCTCCTCTCCTGAATACCATTTTTAAAAAATAATTGACCACACATTGTTTTGTACCGATCATTGTTAAAACTGAAAGAAGCAACAAAGGCTTAAAAGAGAGCGCAACAAACATCGGATTTAAGCTGATTGCTCAATCGACCCAAGCCATGCAAATCTACGCTTTGAACTTCATATTTCTCCAAATGTTCAACGACCACACCCTACATTAGTATCTCTATAGGAGAGTACTCTGCACATTTCTTTTTAAGCTTGGAATTTGCCCTGTTTTATATTCCATTTGTGATGTGCCAGCTCACAGTTCTACAGCAGGCTGGGCAACCAGTGCTACCATACCAGCACTAAAGGATGCCCATTTTGCCACATTACAAGCAGCAGGGCTGTGAACATGCTGCTTTACTCCACATAGCCTAAATATTTGCTTCTCTCTGCTAATGTACCTTTTTTACAATTGACACTCCTTCCCTGTTGCTGAGAAGACAAATGCACAAAACAAACCAATTGCCATTTAACAGAAGATTACAAGTTGTGTATGTTAAAAAAATATATAAATATGATAATCATTTAAACAGTTTATACCAGGTACTGCCATGAAGAAGATTATTTGTCGAGATCTTTTTCTGTGCACGGGAATCCCAAACTCCTGGTTCTTCCATTAGTGTACTCTCTCTGTACCCCCTACCAGCTGTTCCAACCAGTTGTGTGCCTTTCTGGTTTCTGCAGGTGTTGTTCAGTGATTTGCTGGGTTTTCCAACCTCTACTTCGGGTCTCTCGTAATTTTTCTGTTTCCCGTGCCTACTGCAGCGACTCCACGGCAGCTACGTCTTTGCGGGTTGTCTTCCTTTTCTTCCCATCATGGTCCATGTGCTCTGCTTGCCCAAACCCATGCTGTTTCAGCTTTCGGGCCAGTCCGCCCATCTTGGCTTGGGTAGAGATGCCTGAGGATCCTTGCTTGTGTCCCGTTCAGTAGCGTTCCATCATTTCCACGCCAGATGATCCTCTCACTTGCGGGTCCTCATGGGAGTGTCTGACAAAAACATAACTCATTCCTCTCTCTTTATGTTGAAAGAGCAATGATCGCTGGAATGCTCATTCAAGTTCTTAGGAGAACTCTTCATTAAGTCATCTCTACTCTTCCTCATCTTAGTAGCTGTAGGGTATTCAGTGCACCTATATACATGCAAGTGTGTGGTATGAAAGTGAGGGTTGGTAAGTTGGGCCTCATAGACTTAGGGGAGGTAAAGGAAGTGGGTGGAGGGTGAGTGGTGTTGTATCATATTCTCCATATATGGTCGTCCATGTCCCTAAAATTGTCCACAACTTCTAACTCTCAAAGGTTATTGAGATGATTCGGCACAATCACTGCATGATGATATACTTTAAGTTCACAATCAGTGTCCAGGCACACAGCGATACTCAAGACATGTATACATATACGCAATATGCAATTGGAACTCAACATAGATACATTTATAGTACAGTCAAATGCAACTTAAATCTTTCAATTCCAATAACCTCAATAATTTGGATATAGCATGACAACAGCCAAAGCAGAGCAGACAGAACTACATCAGAAGTAGGACTGTCATGTACTAATGTCTAAGCGTTATCACGCTATGACGTCAGATGTAAACAACATTTTCAATTCAAAATGGCGACCGCAATCTCGCCTCGCAGAATGCTGCCTGCCATTGTAGGACGACCATCTGGAGAGGTCAAGCGCCTAGCTATATAAGTAAGGAATCCTAACATGATATTCTGATCCGCAGAGCTTAATAGAACCAATGGATAATCAATGTACCATTCTCCTAAATTAACTTTATCGCTTTGACATCAAGACAGAAATAATATATGGTGAGAGGCAACAACTGCCTAATTAATTTTTTTCCAATGAACACTGGGAAAATATTTCTGATCAATCGTATGAGTTTAGCATTCACCATTATACTTCTTATTCAGACTGATCGAGTGTCAATGCATTTAATTTAAATATTGGAACCAATGAGACCATCACCAGACCTTATTGGTGAGTCACTATTTCTTTGCTTCACACCCGATAGCATGGGATATAAATATTACACATCACTATCACAAGAGGTTATTTAGTGATAAGCAATCAACTATAAGATAGCACAAAATTAGTTCTTGTCACAGGCCAAATGCACACCATTAACATGTGTCTTGGTAAGCCATACTTCACAGTTATCATCAATTGCCACGGTTGAAATAAGAAAAGACACGTTATGCACAATTGGCAGCTTTACAAGTGCAAATTAATGAGAAAATGCTAAAAATGATTATTGACACTGTAAATTAATTTCTGATCAGACATATGTTTTAGCTTTGTTCATAATATTTTCATTTATTCTTTATTATTATTTTTTATAAGATCTCGTCATCCTTCCTCACTTTCTGCTGACTATACATGAATCAACTGCTCGAAACAATGGTAATGTTGATCAATTGCTCATTGCATATGGACTATTTACTGAAATTGGTCCATGTATTACATGCTTATTATTTTGTTATGAATTTCTTTCCTATAATTTGATTACTGATTTATTATATGCAGCCACACCTTGTAAACGACCTAGGGTTGAAACATGTGTCTGCAAAGGCTAATATAATTATATGACCAGAATAATTGAACATTCATTAAAAACTGTATCTGAAATCAGCACTACTCACGACTCAATATATGTATTGCAGACAAGCGCACACAAAGGGAAGGGCCTCATCACGACTTTGGCGGTAACCCTTAAAATCGGCGGTAATGCTATTAGCGCCAATTTTAAGGGTCCGTCAGATCACAAGTCCAAATACAGCCGGCGCCATTACAGCCGGCGCAAGTACAGCCGGCTGTACAAGCACTGGCCATAACAGCGCCAGGAACCATTCGCGCTAAAACATCAGCAATCACGAGTCCGGCGTAGGCGCTATTAGCGCCAGAAAAGCGGCGGACAATCCACCGAAAATACCTCCAGCAAAAAGCAAGAGGTAACAGAACACAGCCCACAGCAATAAGGGCCCAGGTGGAACCACTTCAAATCAGAGGCCTACAAAGGAGCCACCCATGCACAACACACCCTCCCCAACACCATTACACCAGCAGGAGCACGGAGGAGACAGCAATAAGGGCCCATGTGGAACCACTGCAAATCAGAGGCCTACAAAGGAGCCACCCATGCACAACACACCCTCCCCAACACCATTACACCAGCAGGAGCAGGGAGGAGACAGCAACAAGGGCCCAGGTGGAACCACTGCAAATCAGAGGCCTACAAAGGAGCCACCCATGCACAACACACCCTCCCCAACACCATTACACCAGCAGGAGCAGGGAGGAGACAGCAACAAGGGCCCAGGTGGAACCACTGCAAATCAGAGGCCTACAAAGGAGCCAACCATGCACAACACACCCTCCCCAACACCATGCTGCCATTTGGAGCCGGGAGACTTGATGTTGACTTCTACCTGCTGCGCCTGGAGCTACAGCGGCCAGCCAACCAGGCCAGGGCCCTGGGAGTGCAGGGGCAGTGGGGGTGAGGAGAAGGAGGAGGAGAGCAGCACCAGCAAGGCGGCCAGCCATCCCCAGGGTCAGGCCAACACCCTGGGCCCTGACTGATGGTCAGTTGGTGACAGAATATTGGCTGGACAGGGCAACCATCACCCAGTTGCTGGACACAATCCAGCGTGACATTGGCAGCCGCATAGCCACCAGCACGGCAGTACCTCCCCTAGTGAAGCTCGTGTCTGTGCTTCAATTTCTTGGGACTGGCAGCTACCAACATACCTTTGCCATGATGCATGGAATGGCCCAGTCCACAGTCAGTGCCATGCTGGGACAGGTGCTTGATGCACTGTTGAATCATGTGAACGAACACATTGCATTGCCAGCCACACAGGCACAGGTGCACCAGCTGAAGGGTCAATTCTATGCCATTGCCGAAGTCCCGAATGTAATATCAGCCCTGGACTGCACACATGTGGCACTCGTACCACCCCAGGCACATGAGGCTGCCTACAGAAACCGGAAACAGTACCATTACCTCAACGTGCAGATGACATGTGGCCCTGACCTCACCTTCAGCCACTGCTGTGCCCGCTACTCAGGATCCACCCACGACTCCATGATCCTGCGCAACAGTACCCCGCCGGCGTACATGGAAAGGCATCGAGGCCAAAACACATGGCTACTGGGTGAGTACAAATGTATACCATAAAACATGTCAATCCACAACAGATGGTGCCTGTCACAGAATCCATTATTCCCAATAGGCAGCAGCATTACTGCAGCATTCACATTCAAGCACCTTGCACGATAAGCCTTGGACATGTCCAACACAGCAGAACACACCCATGCAGGATGCAAGAGACATGTGGCGGCACAGTGGCATATGGAAGCCCCACCACAATAAAGCCTCCTGTGTGAGTAGCACCATGGCTCCCAACACTGGCACAGTACAAAAATCCCACCCTGCCCACCCTACAGTAATGGAATTCCAAACCATAAGATGCCACATCCACAAATGCACCATGTGATGCTGGAAATGCATCTGAGGGGCAGCGCCTCTGAATCCTTGTCCTGTTACTGTTTTTACCGTGTGTTCTGTTATGTTTTCTGCCCCGGAGTCCATGTGGGACTCCTGGCAGTGCAGCTCTCTCTTTTGGTTTGGTAACAGACCCATGGGATACCCTTATGGCACCCATGGGTAGGGGTACAATCCTGTGCCCCTAGTGTATGTTTTTGGGCACCTGTGGGTGACCGCAGAGCAGGGTATGGGCTGGTGGCAGCTCCGTGCTGAAATTGACAGGTGCTCCGGGTGTCCTCCATTTTGGGATACCCCGGCCCTGCCATTGGGATCTGTTGATTCCTGATAGGAAACAAGATGGCCCCTGTGGCCTCTTGCTTTCTATGGCCTGTTATCTTGTTTTCCCAAAGTCCTGGGAAGCCCTGTCTCTGTCCCTTCCCTCTGACTGGCTGTTGGGTGGAAGTTCCATGTATGGTGTTGTTGTGAAGGCCCAGCTAGACTGGCTGGAGCCTTCCCAGTGACTGTATGTTGTGGGTACCTCCTGTGGGTGGGACCTGGGTGAATGGAGTGTGTGACCAATATACACTCCTTGTTGTGGTTGTCTGGTTTCTGGCATGAGAGACAAAGACTGAGACAGCCCTGCCCGAAACTGGCCTGAATGCAGTGTGTAGTGTTGAATGGCTGGGTACTTGTCCCAATCCACATTCCCTGTTGTGAGTGTCTGGAAGGGAGGAGTGTGGCCTGAATGCACGGTGTGCCTGATTGGCTGACTGACTGCATGAATGCCCTGCAGTTTGATTGGCTGCTGAGTGTGTGCCAGCAGCGTGGATGAGAGAGAGGATAGTATATCTGGGGACCTCTCACCAGTGGAAAGGTTTTCAGAAGGGACCTTTGGTTGAGAAACGACCATTGTGCTCCTAAAGCAGCCAGGGAGTTGAGTCTCCACTCTACGAGTAACTGGAACTGCTGATCCTCTACGTCCAGCTGGAAGAAGAAGACTTGCTGTGGCATTTGCTTCGACCGATCTGAAGGCTGACGAGATCGTCGAGGGCTGACCCGAGAGAGGACCTGGTAAGGCGCCCTCTTCCCGTACTCCGAGGGACCATCGGGCACCGCTCCATCTTCGCCGAAGCGCCCTGGAAGACAGGCCCTCGAAAGGCTGTCGACCCGAGGTGGGACCGCTGAGGAGATCGAAGTGAAGCACCCGGACATCGACGCCGTCGAAGTCCATTGCCGTCGACCAGGGTTCGCAGGTTTGTGTAACCGCTGGAGGCCCGTCGAAGTTGTGTTGCCCAGCTGTGGGAACCACTTGACGCCGTGCCGCCGACGACTGGAGCCGTCCGCTCCTTTGCCTAAGAACATTCAATCGAAGGACTCTCTCGACCGCATCGTCGACCGTTTATCCTGCCGGAGAAAGTCGAGGACGACCAACGTGCCGAGGAGAAACCTGCCGGTGGGTTTCCCGCCACCCGACGACCTCAAAGACTCGGACGACTCGACGCCCTTGCTGGGCCTCCGTCTCTACAATCTTTGCGGTCCAGAACTATTGTCACCGAGGTGCCCCGCACACCTCCGTCTTGCAGGACGCCGACGCTCCGACGCCGACGAGCACCGCTTGGACGAAGCTGCCGCCTCATCGACATCGTTCTACCTCGTTTGTCGACGGACGTTCGACGCCCCGTGCCTCCCGCTTGAAAGGGAAGGCATTCAAGAAGGGCCGTCGATTCCCCGTCGCCGAACAACGAGTTCCTCGACGTTTTTCGACGTCTCTTCAAGGAGCTCGACTCCACCAGGTACATTGGGGGGGTAAAAACATTATAGGAGGGAATAAGACTTGCAGAGCAGTATATGGACTGGGCGTGTGCTATATCTTGTTTTACAGGTTGCCCAGGTGGGGGGATCTCCACACAGAACTGTGCCTAGTGGTAGGGGCCAGTATTCTGCCTACTGCTCAACCATCTTGTTTTCCCTCCTCTCTCTATTGCTGGTTTCACTCTATTGGTCTGTGTGACATTGTACAGTATTGTTCATGCACTTTAATGAGATCTAGGGTGGTACCACTTTAGGATTGTATATATTTGCCATTATTGATTTTTCTGGAGTACAAAGTGAGTTATTATGATAAATGTACATAACCTTAAATATTGATTATATAAAGACTGGGTTCTAACCAATACAGAGTGTGGATATTCCTTTGTGGGGGCTTGGGGGATACACTGTACTTAAGAACCAGTCTGCATCACCTCCTGAGAAGCTAGGCCTTGATTGCTCGACCATTGCTACCGAATAGAGAATCTTGGCTGGGGTCTCCTGTGCCTCTCCTCCACCATATAGGGAGCGGAAGTACAGACACCCCCCACCGGTCGTTGAGGCCCGTCTCTCACACACCACACATAAGTAGGCAGAGTAATGACAACGTACATCCCACGAACACTGTCCCCCAAATGGCCAGGGAAATGCATGGAGAACAATACAGAATAGTGACGACCAGCAAATGCAACATTAGCCAGATGGATTTGCACTGACACATGAGGCAGCCACTTCTGTCATGCAGAAGTAGATGGAAGGGCCCCCTTATCCTGCGACAAGTGAATGAGTACTGTTACATACAGAAACATAGGCGTACCAAGTGTAGAGTACCCCATTGATTCAATCGTGCCCGTAGGACAACACACTCCACAATGTTATAGGCCAAATGCTAAAAATGGCAAAATGACACTGATTACAGAGCTATGTACACCCACTGGACTTACCTTGTCCCCATACCGGCTTTCTGTCGCCTGCAGGTGATTCTGGATATCCCCAGTACATGTGGCTCATGACCCCTGCGTGTCACCCACACACGGAGGCAGAGCGGGCATACAACCTTGCCCATGCCCGTACACGGATCTGCGTGGAGAGGGCATTTGGACTGCTGAAGGCATGCTTCCGGTGCCTCGACCGCACGGGAGGGGCATTGATGTATGCACTAGAAAAAGTTGCCAAAATTGTACTGACATGTGCCATGCTGCACAACATCTGCTGTTGCAGAAATGTGACACTGCCCCCTGATGCTCATGTGCAGCCACCTGAGGATGGGAGTGAGAAGGTGTTGCAAATGCACAGATGATTGGGCTGAGGGTGGGGAGGTTGGTCAGACAGGGATTTATTGATGGATTCTTTTAGAAATGGGTAATGGGTAAATTGTAAATATGTCACTTCAACATTGAATTGCATCAGTAACAATCACTACTGTCCATGCATTGTAAATTTTCTAACGTGATTTATTTACCATCCAACAAACCCCCCTCCCACCAGTGAACACCCAGCACACTAACCCCTCTCCCCCAGTAAACACCCAGCACACTAACCCCCCTTTCCCCAGTAAACACCCAGCACACTAACCCCCCTCACCCCAGTAAACACCCAGCACACTAACCCCCCTCCCCCCAGTAAACACCCAGCAGACTAACCCTCCTCCCCCAGTAAACACCCAGCACACTAATCCCCCTGCCCCTAGTAAACTACCCCCAACTGTGCAGATAGGCACATGTGTCTCATCAGGGCACCAACAGCGATGCCATGCACCGCGGGCGCTTCCTTTTCCGGGACCCTCTGGTGTGCGTGCCCTTAGGTGGAGCATAGACCGGCGCCTAGGAGATGGCTGTAGGGAACCCTCCGTGGGTGTGGTTGATGTCGAAGGGACTGAAGTAGTGGCCATCATGTGCTGTCGCATGAGGTTGTTTCCCTCCCGTGTCTGTTCAGCAAGTTCAGCAAGTGCTGAGACTTCCTCCATCAACTCCCTCACTCGTTGGCCGAAGCCTGTCAGAGCAGCGGTAAAATGTTCGATGACTCAGCGTGTACGCGCATTGTCCCCCGCTATGTACTTGCACCCGTGCCTTATTGATGCACTGACCGCCTTGATGTGCCGGCTCTGCACCTTGGCCATCAACTCCACCCTGGCCTGTTTGGCCTCAATGGTGTCGAGTTGGCCCATCACTGCTGCCCCAGTAACGAAGGGCTCCCCTGGTGTGTCACGTAGTGGCCTGCGACTTGTGTGCTGTAGGGGGGGGGGGCTGCATGGCGACATGGTGCCAGCCTGGACTGGGCTACCTGGCTCAGAGTGCCGGTCTTCTGGGCTCCCATATGATGGCGTGTCCACGTCCGGCTGCGGTGTGTGGACACGACACATAGGCACATGTCGAATTCCTGCATGCTGTGTGCCTGGGCTTCCCTGGGGAGTGATCATCCCTTCAGCCTCACTGCTTCCGGGAGAGTGTTGTCCTACGGCATGATGGACAAGTGGAGGTGTTGCTCCCACGTCGGGCTCCGATGCAGAACTCTCTCCCTCAGCATTGTGGCTATGACTGGTGGCTTGGGGCGAGCTGGCGGTCGCCTCCCTGCGGCCATGTAGCTGCTGCTGCTGTCTGGTGGGGCTGCGTTGGGGTGAAGTGGGTGTTGGCCTGGGTCGTCTCCCTTCGGTGCCGACTCTTTGAGGGGTGCTGGTGGAGGCGTGCTGCCGTGGGCACTGTGTTGGTGTGGCCTCCTCCCCATCATCTTCGCCCCATTGGGATCGACGCGTGCCTGTGGGGTACATAGGGTGTGGTTTGAGTTCAATGCTAGATATATTTGTGTGATGCAGGTCATGCCAACAAGTGTGATTGAAGACAGTAACAATCACGCATTCTACTTGTATTCTGTTCAGACGCCATGTGGTGCTTGTTGTGAATGTGTATGGAGGTACACTGCATGGGAATGTCGGAGTGACCAGATTGCATGCGTGGTTGGGGTGCACTGCGCTCTGGGTTTTGGGGGTGTATTCATGCCACTCCAACTCTACATAGCTGTCCTATGACTATGGAAGTCTATCCCCCGCCCCTGTCAATCATGCACTGCACGTACAGCGTTGTCTAGGCAGCACTACCGTTCTATGGATGTAGGCCTCACTTATGGGTGTATGCAGTACCTCAGACACATGTCTTCGCATTCATTCACTCAGGGTCTGCATGTGTGGTACTTTCAGCTGCATGTATTTGAGGATGGGACTCACCTGCCGTTGGGTCGATGCCAGTGCCTGCCTGCGCTCCACCAATGCCCGCAATGGTGCCAACATCTATCAGGGCTGTCATTTTCTCCTCCCAAGGTGTGAGTTCGGGTGGGAGTGGGTGTGGGCCTCCTCCAGTGACCCTGCTTGACAGGATGCCACGGACTCGCACGCGCAGGTCGTTCAGGCGCTTGTGGCAATCCTCCCCATCCCGGGGCACGCGCCCCACAGCACTGACCCTTTGGCTGATGGTTCGCCATATTTGGGCTCTGCGCTGGCCACTTGTTTTGCGCTGCTGCAGCTCCTCGTGGTGTATCGCAGCCTCCTCGACCAGTACTGCTAGCTCCTGGTCACTGAATTTGGGCTTTCTCACCCTGTCCAGGGCGGACTTGCCCCTAGTGCACTCCTGAGACATGTTTTGGGCTTGGATCGCATGGATGGCTTCCAGGGGCTGTGATATCCGACGGATTGTGATTTCCAAGATGGCCGCAGCTTTATTTCCCGTTCCTGCGGTGACCCGTTTCCTGCGCGCTAAAAGCGCGCGCTCGTAGCGCACGCTCATAGCTCGCGCTATGAGCGCGACATAGCGGTAGCGCACGGTGCGCCGGATTTAAAGGTTTGCGCTATTCGCGCTAATGCCATGGACCGGGGTGCGTGCACGATAACTCGTGACCTGGCGGATTATCCGCCGGGGGCCTTGGCGTTAGCGCTAATTACGTCCGGTGGATAATCCGCCGCATTACCGCCGAAGTCGTGATGAGGCCCGAAGAGTTTGTTACAATTCCTAAAATTGGAATCTCTCCCCATGAGAAGCTCCCACTGAGTACCAGCCCGAGGGGGACTATCGGGTAGTGGCCTCATCTCCCTGGCTTCATGGGAAGGGACTGATCCTCAGGGAGAAGCAAAAACATATAAGGAATCGTCACATACCCTTCCACTAATGTGGCTGGCTTCCTCATAATGGAAAACATGAAAGGAAATACGCATTTCCTTCTTCCTTTCCCCTTCTGTGACAACACTAAAACAGAAGGGTTCGATCTCATGGAACAAGTGCATTACCCTTGGGTTGGTGTCTTTCCTAAAACTGAGCCATGTAAGGGTTGAATGGTATGTAGCTAAGGTAGCTAAGGTGCATTATCTACCTGGGAGGTAATATCTGAGGTACCTTATGGCCCATTTTATCGCTAGGGTCTCCAACTCAATGGGAGAATAATTCCTCTCTCTCTGGAACAGTGTTCAGCTGATGTAAAGCACTGGATGTTCCACCAATCATATTCTCACTATAAAACTGCTCATAACCATGCTTTGAAGGCAACGGTTTGAAGCACAAACTCCTTATTAAAGTTACAGATTTTTAATCATGCTCGCCACACAGAATGAACTTCAGAGTATCAAAATAGGCCTGAACTTCTTTGTTCCACTGTAAATTCTTATGTTCAGCCTTGTTTAACTTATCAGTTAAACAGGAGGTGATGCACAGTCATTAGATATAAACCTCCTATAATAACCATTAAGACCTAGAAAGGCCCACAGATCTCTTTTGGACTTGGGACGTGGTGTTTCTTGAACACCCCAGACTTTTTCTATTTGTGGATAAACCAGTCTGTTTCCCACAATGAAAACCAAGTACTTAACTGCTGTTTGGGCTAAATGGCATTTCTTGGGGTTTGAGGTTAGGCCAGCTCGTCTTCATGCTCTGGTAACATCATATGGATGCTACATATATTATTCCCAGGTTTTGCTTTGAATGACAATATCGTCCAGATAAGAGCCAAAAAAACTGGAGTAGCAAGATCTTGCCCATTAACCTCTGGAAAATGGCGGGAGTACCATGGAGCCCAAATGCAAGGACCTTAAAGTAAAATAGTCCCCTATTGGTGGAGAATGTTGTGTTTTGTCTCAATCCTCCAGGTTTAATGATACCTGCCAATAGCCTTTGGTAAGCTCAATCGTGGTGAGCTAGTTGGCCGGGCCCAGGAGATCAACAAAATCATCAATCCGATGCATCGGGTAATTGTCGAATTGGGACACAGCATTGAGTTTTCAAAAGTCTATGCAAAACCTCACCAATTGATCATGTTTTGCCACCAGGATTATTGGCGAGGACAACATACTCTGGGATGGTTTGATGATATTCATGCTCAGCATTTTCTCCACCTCTTGGAGGACTATTTCTATTTGGACTTCAGGGACACAGTAAGGTTTAAGGTCTATAACTTTCCCAGGACGAGTGCGTCTATGATGGAAAATCCTCTTCATTCTCTGAAGTTCACAGCTAAATATATCAGTGAATTGATCTAAAAGATGTTGGATATCTTGTTGCCGGGATGGCAGCAGGTCTACTTGGTACTAAATTGGACCAGTCTGTCTCTTCTGACAAGAGACTGGTCATTACCATGGAGGAAGATTCCACTGGGTTCTCTTTTCACTTTTTAAAGAGGTTAACATGGTTTATCTGAGTCTTAAGCCTTTTATCAGGTTGACAGACGTGATAGTTAGACGGGCCAGTTTCTGAAGGTGAATCAATCACCCTGATTGGTCACAATTGCGACTTGTGGCCCAACAAAGTCAGTGCCTCCTATGTACCACAACGTGCACCTTAAGATGCCTGCCACTTTTTTCCGACACTGGAAACAGAACATTCCTTCATTACAGCCAGAAAAGCCTTCACCAGAATATCAGTAGGGCGGACCAGTGAGTCTGTGCGTTGCAACCCTTCTTTGTTTAATAGACACTTGTTCTTTTCTTGTTTCTCTTGTCTTACTTGGACTGAGCACTTCCTACCCTACCTTACTGAATGCTGCATCATCTCTCTGAATCCCCTTTGCACTTCTACCATTTGATGCTGCTTCTGTCTCTGTGATCCTGCTGCCACTGCCTTGATACTGCGGTACCAGGCTACACTCCTGCTTGAGTGGTCCTACTGCCATCTCCTCTGCGACTGCAGTACTTCTTCTACCGTTGCCTTATACTGCTGGAAGTCCTGCCTCACAAGCCATCCTACTTCTTGAGCATTATATTCCTGTGTTGGGTGTTTCTCTCTTTGCAGGATTGTTCCTTAGGGAAAGCACCCTCCCTTCCCTGTTATACCAGAATTCAAGGTGCTTCCCTACCAATTCTCTGATCGCAGATGACCCTTGGCCCAGTTAAGGGCTGCACCACAGAGTTTGCGATGCCTGAAATCTGATCCCAATACTCAATTATGGGAGTTCTTGGCTGCCATTCAGAATTTGACGGCTTAGGTCCAAACCCTCAAAAATGAGAATGCCTATTTATGATGCCTTGCCAATGTGGCCGCTGCTCCTCAGGGGGAAAAATACCACAGGGATCCTAAAAAACTGAAAGAGCTCTTTTAACAAAGCAGTCTTGATGTTTTGACTTAGACCACCCAGTTCAAACAGCTAGCATTAGAAGTGGCCTGGCCTAAAGACATAAGTTTTACTCTGTAGCGCAGAGGCTTGTGTGTCAGAGGTACTCTCAGACTCGTAACATTAGAAACACCATAGTAGTCCAATAAGGAGTGTATACCAAGCAAGAAGTAATGCTGTTTATTACAGGTCCAAAGCCATCTGGGAGAACACAATTCAATCAGCACAGTGGATCAGGACTGAGAAGTAATGAGCTGTCAGTTCTGCCTATCACAGCCAAATGGTTTATACAGTTAAACATTATTAGTATAAGACAAAGTTAGCAACACTGTTCAGTCATCCTGTAAAGCCCATTGGCGGGACCCCGTCATTCCCCAATAGCTAGGCATACATTAGTGAAACATGATTGGAGCAAGTCCTCTTGTTTCCCTCTGTCCACATCTTCCCTCAGTGACAACACAAACCTTCCCACACCGCCCACAATGACACATTTATCATGAAATTCTTATGTTGACCACCAGAACTTCATTAATCTGCCAGTGGCCAGTTCTCATGAGAAACACAATACAACCTTGGTTTGGCAATGAAGACATATTCTCACGGCCTCTAACCAATGAGGTGCCCACTGTCATCAGGAAGGACACAAGACACTGTTCAACCCTCAGGACATTGAAACTCTTGACCTGATTGATCAATTCCTGACTCATCACCTCGCCCCATTACCCTCTTCCCAGGCACATCTGCCAAGGTGATATTTGAAACCGCTAACCGCACAGTGATTCTCCATAAGGTTACCAGTCCTTATTATTTAAAGATCTTCCATTCCCAGCGTGTACCAAGTAGCCTGGCTCACTTTCTTCAAAATGATCTACTGGACTCATCTACCAGTGACTACAGTCTTCTGGAAATGGTTGGGTTACAACATTTCTGCTGTAACTTGCAATTACAAAGTGCTCAAGAAATTCATGTCTGCCCTGAAATATGGGGTTTGTCAGTATGGAAACCCTAGTGGATTTATTTACCTGCGGCCTATATATCATTGTGGTTATTGTTTAGGTAACATTATATTGTGCAACCCCTGCTGCCCATGTGCCAGCCCCCAGGTCCCTGCCCCCAGTACTCCCTTAGGTGCCTCCTCCCCTCATGGGTCCTGCACACTCTTCAAGCTGTGTCTGCACATGTGATACATAAGGTATATGGCACAGATGTCAATGGCATGTGCCACTTTACCTAACTACCTGGGCACCCACAACCTACTTACTCGACTCATGACCCCCTCTACTTCCTCGTAACCCCCCAGTGATGATCCCAGTACCATACACTTCTGTCCACTTGCGGAACATGCCACCCAAAAATCATTCTAAACATCCGTATTCTCAGGTGTCACTGTAAGTACCATATGTACATCTTCCCCTGCTGTTTCAGAATGTGCTGTATTCCCATTATTCCCCTGTGTGTTGCCCTCCTCCCTACCAACCTTCATTGACATTATGTATCTCATCCTTCCCTTTATACATTTGCAATGCTTGAAAATCACCTGGCATGCACAGAAGGTGACGGGCACCAGGAAGTGCAGGGGGACAGTAACTTTGAATATATTCACCAACCAAGTGGGGACCCACAAGAAGAAGGAGATGAACCATGAGTCTGCTGCCCAAGTATGTGTCTCTTTTGTCATTTTGTCATGCAGAATATGAATTTCATCAATTGCATTTGTGAGGGTTCCATTGGGGGCTTCATTGGCAGGCAGTGCAGTGCATCAGGTGCTGCATATTTTGTGTCAAACACCACCCTCCATTGCTGTTAAAATGACTAACACATACCTATTTTGCAGTACAACTAGTCTTCACACACTACATTGTGCCCCTTCTCTGTCAAATGTGCAAGCTGCAAAAATTCATAGCATGTGACTGGCAACCAATTTGTGTTTGTGGCTGGTTGGACCCATGGAAGCATAAGGGACATGAAAAAAACGGAAGCACTTGAATAGAGAAAGACATTTTGTAGTTTGTTTTCCAAACTCAGAGAGGAAGCCTCAGACAAATAATGATTGCTCCTCTTCCTTTTGTGCATCTTGAGCCCCTGCTGCTCCTGTGCATGCGGTTCTTCCCTCATTTTGCATCTTAACACTGCCAGGTGGTCGTTGAAAGGCATCACATCTGCTTATGGCACAAAAGGGCAGGGCTGTAAAGTGTGATGAGAGAACACAATCCTCCCCCATGAGGAGGCAGCTGAGCATACGCCTTGGTCCTGTTGGGTATTTTGTGTAGATTTGGGGCCTGGCGGTATTTTCTTACCGCCAAAATAATTTAGCAACAATCACTACTTGTACTCAGATTAGGTTAGGTATAATAATAACACGGTGGATATGCATTATTTCAGTACACAGACATGCGTGGTTGGTGGTATTTTTGGTGAGCATAATTCCTTTGTTTTATTTGTGGCCCCAATATCCAGAACCCCTTATTTTTGTTTATATTGTTCGTGTGATCACTAGAGAGACCTCAGGCCTACATTTCAGAAATACCACATTTTCATTTTTAGTGTGCCACCATGGGCAATTCTCACTGAATTATTTACAACAGCGAGCTAACATGTGGTACAACACTCACTATTTTATATACAATAGTGAACTATGTCCCGGGTCTCTATTTCTGCTGACTCATTTACCTTCAGCAGGCTATAACACACACAGTTATTTATGATTGCTCATACTGAATGAAATCGTGCACACAGCTGCAGCCAAGTCTTATTTTTAGTTACCTTAAAAATGACAATTGCACTGTCTAAACATCTCCCCACATCATCAGCACTGTAATGGTAAATGCACAAAGGAAAGAGAAAATAAAACACACTACCTGTCTGCTTTCAGATATTTTTGTGTATTATAAAAATTGCATTTAAACACGATCTTACTCTTTTTACAGAAATAAATGAAATAGCACAGTCAACATTATCTGTTACAAAATGAGAAGAGAGCGACGAGAACAGTCGCAACATTAAACTTGTTGATAAAATACTGGAATTCTTTCTTCTACACTGACTGAATAGTTTTGCATTCATGCACACTGCCTCCGTACTTTGCAATGTATAATTACCTAATCTGTTCAGCATGTGAAATTCTTCGGCTGGTCGCCTTCTGGATGTGGCAATTCCCTAGAAGCACCCTTAGTGAGAACAGGCATCTGCCGTTACTCAAACCGAGGATTATTGTCTGGGATTCCCAGTCTCTGCAGCAGTGCAGCTGGGATCTGCTTTTTCAACCAGGAACTCCACAGCCACCAGTCAGGTCTTTCTCCGAGCTGTGTAAAAAGTATTCTGCCTCTCTCCTTCCCCCAGATTCTACAGGAAAACTTGGTTACAGCCTCTAATATGATGCTTGTCCAATAAGAATCCCCTATGTCCTATCCTCCTCCTGCACACAATAGAAATCTTTTACAGTAAGCAACTGTAACAAAACTGATTTCCTGCTATTCGAGTCTTTGTTTCCTGCAAATACTGTGGACAGAGCAGCAAAAAGAAAAAAAAAATCTCGATGCACGTTTAAAATGACTTTCAGAGTCTGCCTCATTTTGCAGTGGCGAACACATTATATTATTAAGAAGTTAAGATCAGGTTAGTTTTGTTAACGAGGTTAGTTTATTAATTCTCAAATGTGTCTCTTGCAACAGAGGAATTTCAGGTTATAAAATGGTGTGCGTTTTGAATGTGAAAAAATGTGTGCTTTTAAAATGAGAAAATGGTTTGTTTTTTACCTGTGTAGCCTGTCTTCATTTACATGTCCATAGGTTGCACTGGCAACACATAGCTTGAAACAATTGCATCATAGCAATTCACCAAACCCATGCAGTGGTGCTGCATAAAAAAAAAATGTTATACATTGATCTTGTGTAGTAGTGCTGTGCTCTGCGCTCCCAAAACACGCCAATTAATCTTACATATCCTCCATTTTTTTTAGAACTTGGCTACGATCCAAGCCAATTCTAAAATAAACAACTTGCTTCTTTTTCTTCTTTTAAACTGTATCAATTCACCAAAATCAATATGCATATGTAAAAATGAAAATTGAAAAAGCCACTGTTCAATCATCATAATGTTAAGATTCATCTGAGTGCATCAGTTCTTATAACATTCTCTACATTTTTCTTTCCAATGGAAGTGTCCATAGTTCAGTGTCTTATCTTACACTTGAGTCCAATCACAAAACAATAAAATAAAACAAATAACTAAAACAAAGAATTAACATAACAGATTAAAATAATTAATTAAAACAATAAAAACGTGGAACTCCACACTCCAGGACACTTGTCTGCCTCTGATATGTCCTGACCGGCGATGTCACACCATTTAGTTTATTCGGGTGCTCTTCCATCTTGGTACTCTTGGATCCTTTTCTATAGAAGTCCTCTTTTCTTTGGCATTCCGTTTATTTTGTCTTCACCTCCACCCGGAGGCAGGCATCATTCGATCTTCATCCAGGGGACTCCAGGACTCCATCGTCTCCCGTGACCTCTGGTACAAATATGTTAATATTCTAAATCAAATAGAAAAGAAACAGATTAAGTATATAGCACAATACTAACTTCACCCTTTTGCCAAAAATAAAATATGCTTTGTAAAACATTTCTCCCTTTTTCTTTCGCCTTCTGAAATTAAAGACAGGTTAAAAATAAAACAAGCATACATAAAACAACATCCAATATTCAATGCATTTTCATTCTGCACACCAACCATTTTTATTATTTTTTATTTTATTTTTTATATTATCTATATTTCATATATATTTACATATATTACAGTGTTTATGTACCATTTCAACCATCTTTTTTTTAACTTCTCTGTCACTGCCTCCTGACTAGACATATTCACTTCACCTTTTTATGTTCAAGGGACTTTATCTGTTTCTACATGCTCAAGCTGCCTGATCTCGTGTCTGGGATGGCATGGTTTGATCTGATTTGCATGGACAAACTGCTCTATTGCTATTTCACCCTCATTCTTCAAAATTTTATAAACTACAGGAGAGACCTTATCTATAATTCGAAATGGCCCCTGCCAGGCTGCTAGAAATTTAGAATTTTTCTGTTTACTTTTTCCAAAATGAAACTTATACACCTGATCCCCTACACTGTATTCTCTCACTGAAGTTCTTTTATCATAGTATGTCTTGGCGCTGTCAGCAGCCCTTTTCTGATTTCTCTGCACAAAAGCAAATGCATGTTGCAAATGCTTCCTCAATTCATGAATGTACTCATGAACTGTGCATGCACTCACAAGTGTCTGCTCATGTGTTCTGTATAGCAGGTGTTGCGGTAACACCATTTTCCTACCTGTCAAGACCTCATGGGGGCTAACACCTGTTGCATTGGCAGGAGTTGATCTGATTGCCATTAAAACCAACGGTAAATGTAAATCCCAGCTGGAGCCTGCTTCTGCCACAAATTTCTTTAATATGTCCACAACAGACCTATTGATCCGTTTAACTCCACCTGAAGACGCTGCCCAATATGTGATATGTAGTTTCCTTTTCACACCCAGTATTTGCCATACCTTACTCATTAGAGTACTTGTGAAATGACTTCCTCTGTCTGACTCAATTCTTTGTGGCAACTCAAACCTTGAGAACACATGGTTCACCAGCAATGTGGCTGCTGTTTGTGCACTACAATCTGGTGCAAGAATACATTCAATCCACTTCGACATCAAACATATCACACTTAAAATATAACGGTTTCCTCTGCTCGACCTTTTTAAAGGGCCTACATAGTCTATTTGCAAATCTGACCATGGAAGAGTTAGGCCTCTTGTCATCAATGGGGCTCTATGCATTGGTGAAGCAGGTTTAAATTGTGCGCACACTAGACATCCCCTAGTATATAATTCCACATCTTGGGACATATATGGCCAGTAAGCATAATCCTTTAGTATTTCCAATGTCTTTTGTGAACCTCTGTGGCCTGCAGTTGTGGCATCATGTGCGTGGAGTAGCATTAGCCCTCTGAATGAAAGGCGTACCACCCACTGTATTTGTCCTGTTATGGTCTCTCTAATCATGAGTCCATCCTGCAGTCTAATTCGTTTTTTATTCTTTAATAGTACCCTCAACTCTTCTTTTCCCATACAATCATTTTCTGTTAAAGGGTTTTGTTCAGGATCTATCAAATGATTATAATAGATTCCCAAAATTCGATCATTCTTTTGTGCCTCGATCACATCTTGGTCTAGTGTATTATGACCCCACTGTACCACTGGCTGATCTACCTCCTTTGGTGCTTTAGAACGTGTTACTGCATCAATTTGTATTTCAGCCAGTAAATCATCAATAGGTAGCAATTCTCCCATCACAGCCCCAATTTTAGCCAGGTGGTCTGCCTTATCATTTCCCTCCTTATCCTCTCCTGGTGTTTTTAAATGCCCACAAATTTTTCTCCAGTACATTGTTAAATCATTCTCTAACACCAATGTGTCTATGGCTTGTATCATTTTTCCATGTTTAAGTGGCTTTTTGTTGTATGTAATCATGCCTCTCGCTTTCCAGCCAGGTAAATACTCCACAAAGCTATTTCGTGCATAGTCAGAATCAGTCACCAGGACAACTTCACTGAATTTATTATCAACTGCAGTAGCAATTGCTTTATAAATGGCTGCCAATTCCGCCACTTGACTGCTCCTAGCTCCAATCCTCATCCCTATACTGGGGACGCCTTCACATTTCAACCAGACATTTCCTATCTCTGACACTAATTGTTTACTACTGTCATTTTCAATGTGAAAAGCACAACCATCCACATATACAGTTGGCAAATCCTTGCATGTTTTTTCATCAAAAGCTTTGTGTGGTGAGTGTTCAAATTCCTGCAAATTAGGTTCCATTTCCATTTCGTTTGATACTTGTTCAGCTGCACAGTCATGTAAGTCAGCTAACCCTTGAGCAATTGGGCTCTTTTTATTTTGTCCATATCTCACTTCTACAGGAAAACCTTGTAATGCCAGCGTCCATGAAGTGATTCTGGAATGCGCTAGATTACCTGACCTAATTCTTTTACTCTCTAAAAACTGCAAAGGTTGATGATTTGTCTCAATAATCACCTTTTCCCCCTGAACAATGGGGCGGAAATGTTGTAGCGCCCACACAGTGGTTAATAGGGCCTTTTCACATTCATTGAATTTCATTTAAACTTGGGAAAATGCCTTACTTGCATAGGCAATGGTTTTGTGATTCAAATCATGGTTTTGTGATAACACTGCTGACATACATTGTTCAGAGAAACCTATTTCTATAAAGAAATCCCTATCCTTTATGGGATATGCTAAACATGGTGCCTTTACAAGACATTCCTTCAATTTAGCCACTGCCTCAGACTGCTCTTTTTCCAATATCCAAGTTGTATTCAGTTTAAGCAGTTTAGTCAATGGTTGAGTGCTTTCAGCATAATTTTCAATGAACCTTCTGTTATAGCCTGTCATCCCTAATAAACTTTTTACCCATTTCACATTTTCAGGGTCCTTTAGTTTTTGTATGGCCTCTATTTTCTTCTTTTGTGGATTTAGCCCATGTTCAGTCACTTCATGGACTAGAAAGTTCACTTTTTTCTTGCACCATTGTGCTTTTTGTAAAGATACTTTGGCGCCTGCTTTCAGCAATTGGCCAAGAACATGTCTTATTTCATCAAAACGGCTTTTCAGGCTTTCATTTTTTATCAGGACATCATCCACATAAACTATGGTTCCTCTTTCCGCTGCATCTGGCATGGCCTTTCTCAAAAATATGCCAAATTCACTCCCACTATTGATGTACCCGAACTGAGTTCTAAGCCAGGCGTATTGAGTCTTATCAAACGAAAAGGAAAACAAATTTTGTATCTCCTCTGCCAATGGCACACGCCAATATCCAGAGGTGAGATCTAATGTGGTAAATACTTTTGAACCATGTACCTGAGCTAGGCCCTGATCAATGAATGGCAGTTGCCATCTGGATACTGGTACTCTTTTATTTAACTCCCTCAAGTCTGCACATAGCCGCCATTCACCATTTGGCTTTAACACACCTAAAATAGGTGTATTGGATGTGCTATGAATGGGCCTGATGATTCCCTGAGCTTCCAAATTTGTTATAATCTCTGCTAATGATTCTAAACATGCCAGCGGTAGTCTATACTGGCGTACAAATACTGGACTTCTGCTACACCGTTCTGGTAGTGTGGCCACATGTAAATCAGTTAAACCGCAATCATAAGCATCTTTTACAAATACATCGTTAAACTCCATAAATATCTCCCTCAGAGTGCTTTTATCCTCATCGCTGTCACATGCATCCGCTGATAAAATCTGCTCTTCTACCATTTTGGAAAATTCTGGAAAATCTTCTGGTAAGGGAATCTCGGTGCTTTCCTCTAACTGTGTGGCTGTGTCTTTTTGTAAAGCTGCCACTTTTAAATATTTTGGCATATCAGCTTCCACTTCAATGGGCTGATTTTCTGTTTCATTTTCATTTAAATTAAATGTTATGCAATCCTCTTGATGGCAGCACACTGTCTCATTTGAATCATAAGGGTACACAGAATGAATTTTAAATATTCCTTTGGGCTGAGAATTCTGGTATACTGGTAACTCACCCTTGGCATCCACATGCTTTTCAGGGATATTTCCAATCACCATGTTATTTAGATCTGCAGTATAATGTGATTTTTGTATGGCCATTCCTAATGGGGAGTTTTCCTCTAAGTGAATATCTTGACAACCCTTATTATTTACCATAATTCTTACAGGCCCTTCACCAATATCTACCAATGGAATGTATTCATAATCCTGGCCTTGCTGTTTTATGAATTCATTCAGGCACACAAATGCATCAGAGTCTTTCATCTGCTGTCCATTTTTGCATTTCAGTGTTATTGCAAACTGTTTTGTAAATGCAGAAATAATAGTATCTTTCATCATTTGTAATTCGATTGCATAAGGAACCAGTTGTGCACAATGATAAGCCCTTCTTTTGTCTTCAAATTCAGGTTCCGGCCCACCTAGGCGTGACCATATTTTTTGATTAAGGAAATCTAACACCATACACATTCTGTGCATGATGTCATTGCCCATGTAAAAATCATTTTGTGCTCCACTCACTATCCATACATTATGGTAAATTGTTTTCTGCCCAACGCTAATTTTAAGCATGCATCTGCCTGCTATTCGGTTTTCAAAGTCTGGACTGTCCAACCCAGAAACAAATTGGTTTTTAATCCTAAATTTCAGGATTTCCTCCCTCTCCATTATTTTTTGCAATAATTTCTCATTAATGAAGCTCCTCTCCTGTTCAAGCGCTAAAGTGGCTTTTATTGTTTTAAAACAGTCATTTATACCCACATGAATCCATGGTTGCTCGTCTTCCATGTGTATTTCAGCAAGAGTGGTAATGTGTTTTTCTGAATCTGCTTTAGGAGTAATATTATGTTTGCATATCTTTTCTTTTAAATAAAAACATAATGTGTGCTCATCTATGGCGGTCTGCCAATTTTTCCTTGGGTCCAAGTATATTTGTACAGGTAGTTTTTCATTGTCGCTCTGCATTTTGTCTTGACACATTAATATAACAGTGACACTAGGTATGCAACTATTCTGGAGATATACCTCCACAGCATCATTTGTTTTGGCAACGGTGTGACATTTATTTATGTTGCTGTTTTGTGATTTTAGTTTCTTAGGTCTCAATGGTTTTTTGGTTAAGGACCACAACACTCCATTCACCCCATCTATGAGAGGAGACAATCTTTTCAGGCAATCTGTCCCCATCAGAAATGGAATTTCACAAATAGATGTGATCAATACCTTTTGTTTCATTCTGTGCTTTCCTATTTTTATGTCAACCTCAGTTACACCTATGATGGGCACCTCCTCCCCATTAAAGTTATGCACTGGACCTTGATTTTCCTTCACTGTGATCTGATTCTGTGTGGATCTCCCTTCATTGATACTCTTTACCAGCTCCTTGGACATAATTGTGACCTGTGGGCCAGTGTTAATCATTGCAAATGTTTGGCATTTTTCTTCTACAGTGATGGGAGCATAATACCTGTCCTCAACTTCCTCTAATACACATAAGAAGTGTGAATTCTTACTGATTTCAGTACTCACCTTTCTCAGGCCTTTTTTCACTTTTGGCTAAGCACATTGGTAAATTGAAAGACATTTTTCCCTCCTTTTTACCCATTTCTGCGCGAGAGACTTTATTCATTTCTCCATGTTCAGAGGTTTTTTTGGAGTGTGGCCACTGTTCGCCCATCCATCTGGGTATCATCAGGGACCACATTACAACCTTCCAACTGAACATGTGTAACAACATCATTTAGTAATTTGTCATTGTTTAATTCTGTGCATTTGTGATCATTTTGTTTGGTACCAGCCCTTTCAGCCTCTTCAAAAATATGTGGCTCAAAGAATTCTTCAGGTGATTGATTTGTACCCTCCTTTTGAGTATTTCCTTTTTCTGCCTGTGTTTGTTCACTGTTTTGACTGTCCAGGGAAGGAGCTATAGCATCCCCACTTACTCCCTGTTCACTGGTATTCCCCATGCATGAGTCATTTTTCTTAAATCTGTCCCTTTGTTCTTTTGGAATTTCAGGTGTTTCTTTTTCATTTGCACAAACCTTCAATGTTTGATTTAGCTCTAGGTTAAACCGTACCTCTTTTTTAGAATTATTTGCACTTTCTGTTACATGTTCATTCATTGGTGCTTTCACTTTTAAATCATTAGGCATCTCAGAGTCATTATGCAAAATTACATTAGGGCAATCTGTCTTTTCGGCGCTGTAGGTATCATGAGTACTTAGTCACTTTTCAGAAGAAGCCCCCCGGTCATTGCTATGGCCATCAGCCCCCTCTTTGGATGGTTGTTTTTGCGCTGTATAGAGCTTCCCTATTTGCTCAGCCAACATTTTCACTTGGGCCTCGAGGCACTGGAACCTTTCCATCTCTCTAGAATCCTCTTTCTGTGGCCTAGGTCGATATTGGTTGTTTTCCCCCTGATTGGATCTATTCTGATACCTCTCAGGTGAGTGATTTCTATTGGGATAGTTCTTGAACTCTTGATTCATTTGTGGAGGGGAGCGGGGTCCACCCATCCTTTGGTTGTAGTCCCCTGGTGGGGAATCATTGTACTGACGTGGAGTGTAATTCAAGTTCTGTCTCATGTCCTGTCTCTCATGTTGTGGGTACTGACCCCTATGTTGATTCCTATTATCAGCAAATCAATCCACATAACTGGGTCTATCCTGATTACCATATATCATGGTGTTGGGATCAAATATGCTCTGTGTCCCCAATGTCTGGTAGGGACCATCATTTCTTTGATCTTGATTTTGTCTCTGATTATAGTTCATACCTGACATATCAGGCCGATAGTCTGCCCGGGGCCTATCTCCTAAATACCTAGGACTGATGTAGCTCTCCCTAATACTAGGATCATGTGATTGAAACATTGGTGCAGAGTGTGATGACCTTTGTTGATTAACCCTTTGTTCAGGTGCCAAATTATTTTTACCTGGACTTTGAGCAGACTCAAGGGACATTTTGGCTGACCTGATTTCCATCACTGTTGCTGAGGGTTCTTTAGATTTAGGTCTAGTATCTTTCATTTTATCACTTTCTCTACCCTGACAATAGAGTACCTCATATAGTTTTGTGCTTTGATGCACAATCCATTCAAGGGACTTGTCACGATCAAATTCACAAACCATTTGGGATATGATGTCTTTCTGTAGCCCATAGAAGTAGGCGGTTTTAAATCATTAGAATTGTGGTCAAAAGATACATCAAAGCGAGAAAATGCCCTTTTTAAGTCTTGTAAAAATTGGCGAGGGGATGTATTCGGCCCAGCAGTAAGTGTGAAAGCAACTTTCTTTGCCTCCTGTAATGACTGGAAAGGAGAAAAATGACGCCTAATTTCTTTTTCAAACTCCACCCATGTCATATTCTGCTGTTCATTTAATCCCCTTATGATGCTGGCCGTCGGAGCATCTAAAGTTAAATGAAAATATTGTCTGTACTGTTCCTAAGGTATCTGGAGTGCTTTAAAAATGTCATGAACCGCTTCTAAGTGATCCTCAATGCAGCATTCCCCTCCTTTTTTAAATGGTTTGATCAGAGTTTTAATAAATTTCATTATTTTTATGGGTCTACTTGTTGCAATGCATGGAATTGCACTACTTGGTGACTCAATCCTGGTTCCAGGTGTATGGGATTGGTGGCTGCCCACAATGGGAGTATCAAATCCCCCAAGGGTGCTGCAACCAAGTTCAGTCACCGGCCCAGTCACTGGAGCACTAGCTCTTTGGGCAGAACTAGAATTCACCTCCACTCCATTGAATGTAGTACCCTGCAGCCTCTCCTGGAACTTGGGAATGCACATTTGTTGTTGTAAGTCTTTGCACTTTTTAAGGAGCCTGCATGCTTCATTTTGCAGACAGTTGTTTTTATCACTCATTTTATTTATTACCTCCTGCATGTCGCACATTTGCATTTGGCATTCATTGAATTCTTTGTTTCTCTTGTCTCTTTCTTGAATCATGTTAACCATTTCTTGCTCTGCACCTTGGACATCACTTTCTTTTTCAAAATGTTCTTTTTGTAAAATCTGCATTTCTGAAACAATCTCATTTTTATCCTGTCTAATGTGATCCACTAAGGCTTTTAAGTGTACCAATTCTTGCTCACTGTCTTCAAACTGTTTCTTGCTTTTGGACAACTGAATATCAAAATCTCTGCATTTTAATTGCATGTCTTTCTGACATCGTTCTAATTCTGTTCTTAACATCTCCTCTTTTTTACTTGCCCCATCTAAGTCAGTCTTTAACCTGTTAATTAGCTGGGTATCATTTTCTTGCATTTGCAGAGAGCTATTCAATATAAACCAGATCTTGGCAGATAGCCGTATCAGACAATCTTTCTCTGCATGTTTGTCAGGTGCATTTAATAATCTCAGAAGGCAGACCTGAATTATGCTGCCTGCTGCAAAAATACTGTCTAGTTTTTCTTTCTGCACTTCACCATGAATGCGGTCGTGCCATTCTGTGGCATTGTTCGATGACCACGTCCCATGTGCAAATAACTTTGCCTCTAAATATTGCACTAGCTCTGGGAATGTGGCTTCCATTTGAGACATTCTGAAATTCGTTTTTAGTGGCACACTGCTATTATGAAATGGGTTCCCTTTAATGTACAGATGGTAGTGTGAGACACGCTTGCCACGCCCAGTAGGTGCTCTATGATCACTTTCCCGGCCTGCAACGCACCATAAATATTTTGTGTAGATTTGGGGAGAATTTAGCAACAATCACTAGTTGTACTCAGATTAGGTTAGGTATAATAATAACACGGTGGATATGCATTATTGCAGTGCACAGACATGCGTGGTTGGTATGCGTGGTTGGTGGTATTTTTGGTGAGCATATTTCCTTTGTTTTATTTGTGGCCCCAATTGTCATGATGCCCGCTCCCGGGGAGCCGGTTCAAGCCCTGCGTCCCCGAAAGCGGACATCCAGTCCCCCAGGAAGGACCCAGCAACCCCATATAGGGGCCCTTTGGACAGTGTCCTGGTGCCTACGGTGCCAGGCTCATAAAAGACATCAGTCCTGGCGCCATAGGCGCCCGGCTCATTATGGGAGTGCTTGGGTGCACTTACCTGATGCAGACCATGCTGCAGGATCCCGGCCTCCTTGAAGCCTGAAAGGAACTACTTTACCTGTGGGACTAATTTACCATCCGGGCGTGGTCGGGGAAGGATACATACCTGATTGGAGGAAGGATACATACCTGGAACTTCTTCCAAGGCTATTTAAACCCCACCCGAACAGCCACACGTGCTTCGCGTTGTTCTGCATCTAGCAGCTGGATGCTCACCATGTCTGCTCCTGCATCCTGACTTCTGCCACGCCTGCCAGCATTCTGGATCACCTGCAAAGGAAGAGAAGAAGAGAACAGAAGAAGGAAAAGTCCTTACCTGCTAAATCCGCATCCCGGAGACATCTGGCCGACAATCCTGAAAAGGAAGACTTTTATTTAAAAGCTCATCGCGTCGATCGCTGCAGCGCCGCATTCCACTCACCTTTTCAGGGCGCCTCCATGTTCAGCAGCGATCATCCGGATTCGCAGTCACGCCCCAGCGCCTAGGGAGAAAAAGACCAGAACAAAAGGTGAGAGAGAGAAGGGAATAAGGAAAGCTAAATCTCCATGTTAAGACTTACCAGTTGATTCATTCCCTCTTCATTTCAGGTCCGCGCCGCATCCTGGCATTTCCGGACCCCGGCCCCTAAGGGGAAAAAGAGACATCAGCGTTAATGAGCGAATGAAAAGACATTACCAAAAAACGCTCATTAAAGACTTACCTGATTTCTACAAGGATTTCACCTCTCATCTCGGGTCGGTGCCTGTTCCCCGGCATTCCGTACCCCTGCCCCTATGGGGAAAAATACACTAGCATTAGTACATTAATGCATGGACACAAGGGGAACCTCTTATCAAAAAACTTACCTGGAAGCCAAGCAAGTTTGGTTCTCACCAATCCGAAAATCCAGTGAAGTAACTGGATACCAACGCGCCCCTGCATCAGAAGCAGGATGGAGAGCTCGTCCTTCCAGACCCTAAGGTGAGACGCTACGAGGAATCACAGAAGGGTTTCGAGGAGGGTGAAAGGGGAAAGTGGGAGGCTGATTGCATTACCCCACAGACAGTTAATCCCCTATTTTTGCCTACAGAAGGATACTTCTGCGAGCCAGACAAGCCAGATTTGGGGGCCCGGTCCAGTCCGTCTTCCGAACCCTGTGCATCACCTTAGAAGAGGTCACAGCAGCGCAAACCAGGCCAGCGCCTCCGTGGGAGTCAGGTGAGCGTTACAGAATGCGAAGCCTTCCTACAAATTCCCACCCAGGCGCTATGGAAAGTTCTGAGACTGATCAGTTGGCCCAATTACTGGGGGAATTACGGGCCAAAGTACATGCCGCTCGTCAAGAGACTAATGCCCTCAGGAGGGAATTAATAATATCAAAGGAAAGAACTGATGACCTGGCCAGACAGCTTTTGCAAGGTCAAGCTGGGCAAACTCCTCTACCCCGTTCCGGAGGGAACCCTGCTCCTGTGGTTTTCAGTAACCCTGTGCAGATTAATCTACCTGGAAACATACCGCTGGCCCCACCCAAACGCTTTGCTGGGGACCCCAAACGATTCGCCGTATTCATGAATCAGTGTCGTTTGCACTTCCTATGCAGACCTGGGGCCTTCCCTAATGATTTGACCAAGGTAGCCTTTGTATTGTCATATCTCAGCGGCTGCGCTGCCGATTGGTCAGTTCCACTGGTTACTCAAGATGACCCGATTCTCCGTGATTTTCAAAGGTTTCAAGCAAGCATGGAAAGGTTATTTGCTCGACACTCTCGGGGGCAGGCTCTGGATGACGAACTTCTATCCCTGCGACAGGGCAATCAGGACCTCCTATCCTATATTGCAAACTTTAATAGACTAATTGTGGAAACGGGATGGCCAGAGGATAAAAGAGTCACGTTGTTTTATCGAGGCCTACGCGGAGAACTTAAAGATGTCTTGGCCCAAGTTGTAAATCCGCCCCAAGAATGCACAGAGTATATAGACTTAGTGGTCCAATTGGATCACAGACTTCAAAACAGAAAAGCAGATCGGTCCAGGTTTGAGACCCGGGTGTTGGTCAAGACCCATGCTAATCCCAAGGGAGTTGATGTCTCTGAGCCTATGCAAATTGGAGGGGTTAAAGGACCCTTAACTCAAAAGGAACGTGAAAGGAGGCGGCAGTTAAAATTATGTCTTTATTGTGGGAATTCTGGACACTTTCTACGAGATTGCCAGGCAAAACCGCCCCGAAAGGCGGTAGGAGCCGCTGATAAAAACCATGAAGACTCTGTTTCGGGAAACGACTCCGCCCGACAAGTGTAGGGGTCCGCTTGCCGAGTTTGAAAACTAACTCTCAGACCTCGCATTTCATTGTGCCAATGGTTCTCGTAGATCCAGAACAGCCTAAGCGGTTGCATGCAATAAAGGCATACATCGATAGTGGGGCTATTGGAAACTATGTGGATCGTGAATTGGTCTCTAGGATTAACCTCCCTCTCCGTCCTAAAACCAGCAAAGATGTCATCACCACAGTCGATGGAACTGAAATTGCCTCTGGACCGGTAACACATTCCACTACTGAGGTGACTCTTATTGGTCCCGATGGCCATCGGGAGGGTGTTGTGTTTGATGTAATCAAGGCTCCACAGTTTCAGGTTATTCTTGGAATCCCTTGGTTAGAGACACATAATCCTCGAATTGATTGGCGAGCTAAGAGAATAACCTTCCCGGATTGTACACAAACCTGCTACCCAGAAAACCTGAAGATTAATCTAGCATCTGTAACCTCTGCCTCCATGCAACTACCTCCGGAATACCAAGACTTTCAGGACGTCTTCCAAAAGGAACAGGCCAACACGTTACCTCCTCACAGATCGTACGATTGCCAAATCGATCTGGTGCCCGGTGCTCAACCCCCTTGTAGCAGGATTTATGCCCTTACCGAACGTGAGAATCTGCATTTGAGACAATATTTGGATCAATACCTAGCTAATTGCTTTATTCGCCTGTCAAAGTTCCCAGCATCCTCGGCTTTGTTCTTCGTGCCCAAAAAAGAAGCCGACCTTAGAACTTGTATCGATTACCGCACATTGAACCATATAACAGTTAAAAACCGTTATCCTCTGCCTCTGATCGCTGAACTCCTTGAACAGGTGAAGGACGCTTGCATATACACCAAGTTAGATCTCCGGGGGGCTTATCATCTGGTACGAGTTAAAGAAGGCGACGAATGGAAAACTGCCTTCCGTACTAAATACGGATTATTCGAGTACCAGGTGATGCCTTTAGGTTTGTGTAATGCGCCGGCTGCCTTCCAATACTTCATGAATGATGTCCTTCGGGAACTCATCGATGTTTGTGTTGTCGAAGATATCAATGGGCCTCATTACAACCTTGGTGCTAAGTGCACCAACTTTACCACCATGGTGTAAACTCTGTTTACACCATGGTGGATGGCGGATTTACCGCCCCATTCCAAGGTGAGTGGGGCGGTAAATCCCCATTTCCCATTTTCCCTTCCCCATTCCCATTTTTGCCCCATAGGGCATAATGGGAGTGGGGAAGGCGCTAATTACGCCGCCGTAAATTACGGCGGCGTAATTAGCACCATGGCAGGTTAGCGCCATGGATTTTAACGCCTGCTAAAAGCAGGCGTTAAAATCAGAATCAGGCGTTAAGGGTTAACGGTGGCGTTAACCCTTAACGCCTGAGTTGTAATGAGGCCCAATGACATTCTGGTGTACTCCTCTTCGGAATCTGATCACAGAAAACACGTCAGGGCAGTACTTGAAAAACTGCGCCAACACAAACTATTTGCTAAATTGGAGAAATGTGTTTTCCATACCACAGAAGTCGAGTTTCTAGGTTTCATCCTGACACCCAAAGGAGTCCGAATGGACTCAAGAAAAGTGGATGCCATTCTCAAATGGCCATCACCTAGCTCTGTAAAAGGGGTTCAAAGCATGCTCGGCTTTGCCAATTTCTATCGCAGGTTTATCCCGGAATTTTCACGCGTGGTACAACCCATTACTGCACTCTTGAGGAAAAATAAACGTTTTGAATGGTCTGAAGAAGCGAGCAGGCCTTTCAGGATTTAAAAGCTAAGTTTACCTCCGCACCTATATTGAAACACCCATGTCCAGATCTCCCTTATGTCTTCGAGACTGACGCATCCAGCCTATCCATGGGAGCTGTTCTGTCCCAAAGAGATCCCAAAACCAACCAACTGCATCCCGTAGCATTTTGGTCCAGAAAATTCTCGGCACCCGAGGTTAATTATGCAATCACAGACAAAGAACTGTTAGCCATTAAGTCTGCTTTTAAAGCCTGGCGGCATTATCTGCTTGGAGCTCGACATACCATCACAGTGATCACTGATCACCGGAATTTACAGTGTTTGAAAACCGCCAAGGCTCAGTCATCACGGCAGCTCCGATGGGCTTTGTTTTTCACTGAATTTGATTTCGTGATTACCTATCGACCTGGCTGCAAGAATGGCAAAGCAGACGCCTTATCCCGAATTGGAATGGTAGAATCTGATACAAACTCAGAACCAGTACCAATAATTCCTGAACAGAGGATTCTAGGTATGACTTTGTTACAGACGCTTGAAGACATTCAAGCCAGAGTGAAACAACTCCTGGACCCTACAACCTTACAGGATTGGATACAAAAGGGATCAGACTTTACCATAGATGATGGTTTACCTTATTTCCAAGGACCCTTATTCCTGCCACATAAGGAATTACACAAACTAGTTATTTCCGGTTATCATGATACATTAATAGAGGGACACCCCAGTATTGCCAAGACAGAGGAAAAGGTGAAACGACAATATTGGTGGCCCTCTTGGCGAAAAGATGTTAAATCTTTTGTGATGTCCTGTGGTGTTTGTGCCCAAAATAAAAGTCAAAAGAAAGGATCAGCCGGGCTCCTTCAACCTCTAGACATACCGCCAGCACCCTGGTACACCCTATCAATGGATTTTACTACGGACCTGCCTCCTTGTTCGGGGTACAATACTATTCTGGTAATTGTGGATTTATTTTCCAAAATGCCCCACTTTATTCCTTTGAAAGGTTTACCTTCAGCTTCTGTCCTAGCCAAAGAATTCCTCGAAAATATTGTTCGGCTACATGGATTCCCATCTATACTAATCTCTGACCGGGGAAGCCAATTCATTTCCCACTTCTGGCGCAAATGTTGTCAAATGGCGCAGATCGACGTAAGATTATCGACCAGTCACCACCCTCAGACCGATGGTCAGACCAAGAGGACAAATCAGACCCTTGAGCAGTACTTACGGTGTATGTTACAGCAATCTGAAAGCAACTGGAAAGACATTCTTTGGATAGCCGAATACGCATGTAATAATTTGGTACACTCTGGAACTGGCCACAGTCCTTTTTATACTTTGTTTGGGCATCACCCTCGAACCTCAAACCTTGACTCACCTCAGAACCTCGGAATGCCTGCAGTAGAACATCTGCATTCTACAATTACCCAAGCCTTTTAAAGAGGCAACTACGCATTTACAACAAGCCAAGAGAGAATACAAGGAGAATGCTGATCTACATCGGAGTGAAGCACCTCCGTATCAGATTGGGGATCAAGTGTGGTTAGCTACCAGACATTTACCACTCAAAGGGCCTCGAACTTTTAACCCAAAATATCTGGGACCTTATTCTATTACGGCAATAATTAACCCAGTGGCTGTTAAACTTGATTTACCAGCTAGTATGCAAATTCACCCTGTTTTTCATGTGTCACTTCTGAAACCAGTGGTACCCGGAACCCGACTACTCAAACCTCCAGAACCTATTCTAATAGATGGGGAGCCCGAATTCGAAGTGAAGAACATTTTAGACTCAAAAATGTTTAGGTCAAAACTGTTCTACCTAATTGATTGGAAGGGGTGCGGACCTCAGGAGAGGTCGTGGGAACCCAGCGACCATGTGCATGCATCTCGATTAGTCAGGAAATTCCACCGACTCTTCCCAGACAAACCAAAACCCCCGGAGGGAACAACCTTGGGAGGGGCCTTGGGGGGAGAGTGCTGTCATGATGCCCGCTCCCGGGGAGCCGGTTAAAGCCCTGCATCCCCGAAAGCGGACATCCAGTCCCCAAGGAAGGACCCAGCAACCCCATATAGGGGCCCTTTGGACAGTGTCAGTCCTGGCGCCATAGGCACCAGGCTCATTATGGGAGTGCTTGGGTGCACTTACCTGATGCAGACCATGCTGCAGGATCCCGGCCTCCTTAAGGCCTGAAAGGAACTACTTTACCTGTGGGACTAATTTACCATCCGGGCGTGGTCGGGGAAGGATACATACCTGATTGGAGGAAGGATACATACCTGGAACTTCTTCCAAGGCTATTTAAACCCCACCCGAACAGCCACACGTGCTTCACATTGTTCTGCATCTAGCAGCTGGACGCTCACCATGTCTGCTCCTGCATCCTGACTTCTGCCACGCCTGCCAGCATCCTGGATCACCTGCAAAGGAAGAGAAGAAGAGAACAGAAGAAGGAAAAGTCCTTACCTGCTAAATCTACATCCCTGAGACATCTCGCCGACAATCCTGAAAAGGAAGACTTTTATTTAAAAGCTCATCGCGTCGATCGCTGCAGCGCCGCATTCCACTCACCTTTTCAGGGCGCCTCCATGTTCAGCAGCGATCATCCGGATTCGCAGTCACGCCCCAGCGCCTAGGGAGAAAAAGACCAGAACAAAAGGTGAGAGAGAGAAGGGAATAAGGAAAGCTAAATCTCCATGTTAAGACTTACCAGTTGATTCATTCCCTCTTCATTTCGGGTCCGCGCCGCATCCTGGCATTTCCGGACCCCGGCCCCTAAGGGGAAAAAGAGACATCAGCGTTAATGAGCGAATGAAAAGACATTACCAAAAAACGCTCATTAAAGACTTACCTGATTTCTACAAGGATTTCACCTCTCATCTCGGGTCGGTGCCTGTTCCCTGGCATTCCGTACCCTGCCCCTATGGGGAAAAAGACACTAGCATTAGTACATTAATGCATGGACACAAGGGGAACCTCTTATCAAAAAACTTACCTGGAAGCCAAGCAAGTTTGGTTCTCACCAATCCGAAAATCCAGTGAAGTAACTGGATACCAACGCGCCCCTGCATCAGAAGCAGGATGGAGAGCTCGTCCTTCCAGACCCTAAGGTGAGACGCTACGAGGAATCACAGAAGGGTTTCGAGGAGGGTGAGAGGGGAAAGTGGAGGCCGATTGCATTACCCCGTAGACAGTTAATCCCCTATTTTTGCCTGCAGAAGGATACTTCTGCGAGCCAGACAAGCCAGATTTGGGAGCCCGGTCCAGTCCGTCTTCCGAACCCTGCGCATCACCTTAGAAGAGGTCACAGCAGCGCGAACCAGGCCAGCGCCTCTGTGGGAGTCAGGTGAGCGTTACACCAATATCCAGAACCCCTTATTTTTGTTTAGATTGTTCGTGTGATCACTAGAGAGACCTCAGGCCTACATTTCAGAAATACCACATTTTCATTTTTAGTGTGCCACCATGGGCAATTCCCACTGAATTATTTACAACAGCGAGCTAACATGTGGTACAACACTCACTATTGTATATACAATAGTGAACTATTTCCCGGGTCTCTATTTCTGCTGACTCATTAACCTTCAGCAGGCAATAACACACAGAGTTATTTATGATTGCTCATACTGAATGAAATCATGCACACAGCTGCAGCCAAGTCTTATTTTTAGCTACCTTAAACATGACAATTGCACTGTCTAAACATCTCCCCACATCATCAGCACTGTAATGGTAAATGCACAAAGGAAAGAGAAAATAAAACATACTACCTGTCTGCTTTCAGATATTTTTGTGTATTATAAAAATTGCATTTAAACACGATCTTACTCTTTTTACAGAAATAAATGAAATAGCACAGTCAACATTATCTGTAACAAAATGAGAAGAGAGTGACGAGAACATCGCAACATTAAACTTGTTGATAAAATACTGGAATTCTTTCTTCTACACTGACTGAATAGTTTCGCATTCATGCACAATGCCCCCGTACTTTGCAATGTATAATTACCTAATCTGTTCAGCATGTGAAAATTTTCGGCTGGTCGCCTTCTGGATGTGGCAATTCCCTCTTCAAGCACCCCAAGTGAGAACAGGCATCTGCCGTTACTCAAACCGGGGATTATTGTCTGGGATTCCCAGTCTCTGCAGCAGTGCAGCTGGGATCTGCTTTTTCAATCAGGAACTCCACAGCCACCAGTCAGGTCTTTCTCCGAGCTGTGTAAAAAGTTTTCTGCCTTTCTCCTTCCCCCAGATTCTACAGGAAAACGTGGTTACATCCTCTAATATGATGCTTGTCCAATAAGAATCCCCTATGTCCTATGTCCTATCCTCCTCCTGCACACAATAGAAATCTTTTACAGTAAGCAACTGTAACAAAACTGATTTCCTGCTATTCGAAACTTTGCTTCCTGCAAATACTGTGGACAGAGCAGCAAAAAGAAAAAAAAAATCTGGATGGATGCGCGTTTAAAATGACTTTCAGAGTCTGCCTCATTTTGCAGTGGAGAGCACATGATATTATTAAGAAGTTAAGATCAGGTTAGTTTTGTTAACGAGGTTAGTTTATTAATTCTCAAATGTGTATCTTGAAACAGAGGAATTTCAGGTGATAAAATGGTGTGCGTTTTGAATGTGAAAAAATGTGTGCTTTTAAAATGAGAAAATGGTTTGTTTTTTACCTGTGTAGCCTGTCTTCATTTACATGTCCATAGGCTGCACTGGCAACACATAGCTTGAAACAATTGCATCATAGCAATGCACCAAACCCATGCAGTGGTGCTGCATAAAAAAAATGCTATACATTGATCCTGTGTAGTAGTGCTGTGCTCTGCGCTCCCAAAACATGCCAATTAATCTTACAGTCCCATATGCCCACCAGTGGTCCATCATTCAGATGTTCCACTATGCAGTGATGATGTACTCATCACCTTGGTGCAGCTGGCATTGGGCCCGAGGTATGTTTTCCCGGATTACCTGAAACACAAGGAAAATTGTGTAAGCCGCTTTATGTGGACTACCGGATGTCTTTCGTCTAACCATGTTAAGGCATACCCGTATTTATTCTGCACTTCCTTGCACGTGTCGTATATTTTTAGTACTACATCCCCCCAAATCCTATTAATCCTTCTGCTCGACACTGCACCATTCCCCCTCTCATCCATAAGTACTGCCTCTTTTGAGGGAGCCGGTGCTGCTGACGTTGTTGTTGCTGTTGTCTCGACGGAAATCAGAAAGTTGGATCTATGGTCGGTAATCAGTTTCTTTTATTGCAGTTGGGGTCGCATATACTACAATGTGTGGCCCTGTGAACCTTTGCTCCTTCCACTTCCTCACATGATTTTGTATGAAAAACCTGTTCACCAGGATTGAGGGGTGTGGCTGATAGGAAGACATCCTCTTCTTGAGCGCTCGTAGGTGATGTGTCGTTGGCTGGCTGGAATGAAAGTGGTCGTACCTGATGATATACATAGCCAATCAATTTATTTTTGAAGTCATAGGGCTCCCTCGGACACCGTGTATTTTCTGTAAATGTGTGTGCCTACATTTAAGTGTGTATATGTATATTCAAGGAAAAAATGTTATCTGTATGGACGGTAAGGTGAGGAATGCATTGTAAAATAATAAAACGTGAAATTCAAGCAAAACCCCTAAAATGCAGCTAAAGGCACCTTAACTTCACGCACCGTATTGCGCTACCTATCACCACAATGATAACATCACAGATCACATCACTGATGGCATCATTAATTATATTTCGTATGATAACACTGTTTTCATTACAAATCACATCACTGATGCCATCACTGGTGGCAACACTAATTACATAGTATAACCTTATTACATCAATAATAGTATTAGACATAACATAATTTATAAGTTAGCTCATGAAAACTTTGATTATCATATTAACAATTTAGGCCATGGACAGGCCATGACAAAGACTGCGGTCACTAGCCAGCACCAAAGGCCATAGCTAGTGGTTGGTTGGTGTTCAAAAATACAAATGTACATGATTAAAAGCCATGTCTATTAGCCCATCACTGTTTTAAAACATTCTGTGGGCAATGTTGAAAGCTGTAGTCAGTGCTGCACAGCCAAAGGCTGTGGCCACTGGCAAGTTTGTGTTGAAGACCATAGCTAGTGGCTGGTTAGTGTATATAACATACAGTGGGCACGACGAAGGCCATATCTAGTGGCTTGTTAGTGCTGTATCATACACAGTGGGCACGGACGAAGGACATTGCTTATTGCATTTTATTATTTCAAAATATACCTTGGACATGGCCAAAAGATGTACAAACTGCTCCTGGTCAAAGGGCATTGTTAATTAGGTCCATTTATATGTTAGAATACATAGTGGGCACAGCCAAAGATTGTGGCCACTGACCAGAATCATGCTAAAGTCCATGGCTAGTGCCTGATCAGTGTATATAATATACAGTGGACATGGTTGCAAGCTGTATCCTCTGGTGTCCAACATCTATGGTTGGTAGCCTCTTAGGGCCTGATCACGACTTTGGCGGTAACCCTTAAATCCGGCGGTCGTGCAATTACCGCACGATTTAAGGGTCCGCCAAATCAGGACTTCGGCGGATTTTGCCCTAGCTCTGAGCTGAGGTGAAATCCACTGAGAATTCGTGCTATTTACCGCCGGCGGTAAGAGCGCAAATTTTCCCCATTGAGCCCAATGGGGAATGGGGCATTCCCGAATGGGCTCAATGGGGAATGGGGAATTACCTTACCGCCGAACTTGTGATCTGGCGCTATTAGCGCCGGGGAGTTCGGCGGTAGGGCTAATACGGCTTGCCAAAGTCGTGATCAGGCCCTTAGTGTTTTAGAATATTCAGTGCACATGGGTGAAGGTTGTGACCACAGTCTATAACTGAAGGCCACGACTAGTACCTGTACCAGTACTAGTATCTGTTAAAATATATTTGACCATGCACACTTACCATGGCTAAAAGCCATCCTTAATGCCGGTTACTGTTGTAATGTAATTAGTGAAGTCACGTGTGATGTGATCTGTGAGGCCATCATTGTGGCCATAGGCTGCGCAACAGAAGGCTTTTTTATCTAAAATGCATTTAAAAAAATAAAAATAAAATGATATGTTGCTTTTTATATTAATTCCCATTGTTATATGTTTCATCCTTATGTGTTTACCTCCCCTATTCCAACCCCTATTTCCATCCCCCAAAACGGCCCTTTAAGTGCCACCTTTTAAGTTATAAATATAGAAGAAATTGAATACAAACTGCAAAAATATATTTCAATATTTATTGTAATTTATTTTATGCAGTTTCAGTAATAAAAATCCACCAATTGTTTATTTATAACTGCTTTTATACTATTAATGAGGAAAACGCTTTAGCTGCAAATAAAACGATCCCAGTTGTGGCTTGCCTTAGCTGTGCAAGCAAAATCCTGCAATTCAGTGGCTGATGCTGTAGCCGTGGCTACAATTAAAAATATAAAAAATATACAACTCTATATCTGTACATATATGCCTTACATATATAAATATAAATATATAGATATTGAAAAAAGAGAAGGTTGAATGAAACACAGTCTCAAGCGTGGCGACACTCTGGCTAGTAAGATTTTATATATTTAGGCAAAATTCAATCCCTATCCCAGACGTAGTTGCTGTTCAAAATAGTCCTTTATTAACACTTTCGTATGGACGTAATGGTACTCAGTGAATACTGATTGTATTCCTAGTACACAACTATTAACAGGTTGTATTCATTAATCATACTATACGCGTTGAAGAGAAAAAGAAAATCTATTTAATTATTTTAACTATTTAACAATAATTATATGTATATACACAAATTATACACTATCACATTTTCTACAAGTATATGTATATAATAACATGTAAAATAAAAATGTAAACAATTTCATAAAATAAACATTGGGCCTCATTACGAGTTTGGAGGTAGCCATGGTGCTATTAGCGCCCTGGCTGCCTCCAAAATCGGATCTGGGTCCGGGTTCCTTGAATGAGGAATTACCGGGTCATTCCAACCTTGTAGGACCCAGTAATTCCTCATTCAAATAACCAATCCCCATTCCCATTTGAGCCCCCGTAGTGCTCGATGGGAATGGGGATGGAGCTAATAACAGGCCCGTTAATAACGGGCCTGTTATTAGCTCCCTGGTCCCCTTGCGGGACCCGCAAAGGACGTCTGGACTGACCAGACGTTCTGTGCGGGTCCCGCAAGGGAACCTCGTAATAGGGCAGAATGGGTTTACCGGCAGCGGCACCATTACTGGTGCCGCTAAACCCATTCCGGCAACCTCGTAATGAGGCCCATTGCATCAAAAATACCCTTCACAAAATAACAAGAGCTGCTACAGTGCAGTATAGGAAATAAAATGCAGTATTATCACTTTAACTATACTTACAATTTAGGTAAGTACAAACTTGGGTTTGCATCATCAAATTCTAAAACAGATTTGCGCACAACATCAACAGTTTGTACACCAATAAGACATTTCACTACAATGAAAATATGTAAAAATACTTTACAAATATTATTTAATGTTAAATGATGACACATTCACAGATTAATTTATGCAGCCTTACCCAGGAAACCAATACATATAACCTAACTATGGGCCTCATTCCGAGATTGGAGGTAGTCATGGCGCTATTTGTGCCATGACTGCCTCCAATAACAGTACCGGCAGCGGTATGGTTCAATGGGGACTTACCGGTGTAGTCCGACCTTTGCAGGACCGGTAAGTCCCCATTGAAAAAGCCATTCCCATTCCCATTTGAGCCCCCATAGGGCTCATTGGGAATGGGGAAGGCGCTAATAACGGTACCGCAAATTGCAGTACCGTTAGTAGCTCTGAAGTCCCTTAACGGGTCCCGTCCATAATGCCTGGTCAGACCAGGCATTAAAGGAGGGACCCGATAAGGGGCCTCGTAGTAGGGAGGTAAGGGGTTACCGGCACCGGTCTGCTTACCGGTGCCCGGTATCCCTTACCGCCCTACTCGGAATGAGGCCCTATGTCTTCAGTTTCACAAATAAATAAGTGCAACATTATTTTGAATATTAATCTTTTTAAAGTAAAGTCATGGATACATTTCAAATAATAGACTATAAATACTTGTGTGTGTAAATATGTTAACATTTAGCGAAAACTAAACTAATAACCTAACAAATGGAATTTCCATACTTCTTATAAAATCTGTGTGCATCCTTTATTTGGCCACCTACACACATAAAATGTTTTTAATGCCATTTTATAATGTAGACATCATATTTACATTTTCTTTAAACTAAGAATTGTTAATTGAACTTATTTTGGCACTGATATCTGTTCGCAATGTGCAACATTTCTTTTTTACTATATAAATTCACATTCTAAATTATTATTGTTTATCTACATTGCCATTTGACAACTTCTTTCATAATTTGGTTTACATCCTTTTTTTGGCCACCTACACACCTAAGAAGCTATTATTTTCATAAACCTACTATACAAAATGGAAAAACATGCACAGTTTAATGACTGAACATATTGTACAACCTTTCTGAAAACTTCACACTGCATACAGAAGATATTTATACATTGAACAAACTAACCCTTTCACTAAGGTATTTTCATTGTTTATTTCAATTAGAATACTTTTTGTAAACTTTCTATGCATACTTGTTTTCACCATCTATACACATAATAAATAAACACAGTACATCTACATTGTTCCCTAAAACTCTTATTAGTAGTAACATCTTATTTATTTTTCAAACATTGTACTACATGGTTTTTGAATCTACAACCTACTGTTTACTTGTTTCATATGTAAACAGTTATGCATTTTTACACTCCATCACAATCAAAATAATGTACATGGAACCATTTAGGTAACCAAGCACTTATAGGGAACACTTGTACGTAATAAAATATTCTGGGGGTAATTCAAGGAATAAAGGTGCACCAAAATGTGTGGCGCAAGCTGGCGCAAGCGTGAAAAAGCTAGCGCACGCTTGCGAAACGCACGCATGCGATTCATGGATGGCCCTGCACGTGTTTTTCCTGGTATGTGCGCCAAATCTGCGGTAACCTTACACGTCACTGCGACTTTCCAAACGTGTGCGCAACAGGAACGGGGAAAGCGCACAACTTCTCGTGCACACACCTAAAAAGGGGGCGGAACACAGGCAATGGGGAACAACGCTTGAAAATGCAGGCATAACGTGGGAAGTACCGCTGGAAAAACACGTAACGCCCACACGCAACGCCCACACGCAAGTGAACAACACGTTTTCATGGAATCGAATAGGGAAAACCTGTGCAAGTCAAAAAACACGCATGTGCACAAATACGTCCACCACATGAAAGCAAGCGGAAGCGCCCCGCGCAGCATAAAAGTGTGCGCAAAAAAACGAACAAGCATATACAGCTACCATTCCTCGCAGCAGTGATCATGGGACACCGCAGGAGGAGGAGAATAGCCAAGCCTCGCATTTTTTTTACCAGGACCAGCCTTTTTGCGATGCCTGATGACCAAGCCTATGGCAGGTATAGGTATCCACCTCATATCATCCTGGACCTGGTCACTGAGTGGGAGGATGAACTCACATCACCCACTATGTGCTCCCAAGCATTGAGCCCCTTGTGGAAGGTGCTCAATGTAGTGCAATTTATAGGCCACTGGGTTATGTCAGCAGGTAACTGCCATAGTGGGGGGTCTCACAGCCCACGCAGTCACGTTGCCTACACCACGTGTTGGCAATCATCATTGCACGGCCCTCAGTCCGCAGGCCCAGAACACCCGCAGAAAGGTAGGCCGTGGTCCTGCACTTCTACAGGGTGGCACACTTCCCCAAAGTGCTTGGTTCCATAGATTGCACCCATGTGGCCCTATGTCCACTTAGGGCCACTGAAAACATCCACCACAAGCACTGGCATTCCATGAACATGCAGGTTGTATGCGATGCCAAGGGAATCATCACCTCTGTCTATGCAAACCATCCAGGGTCCATCCATGACAGTTTCATATACAGAATGTCTGCCCTGATCCGGGCCCTGGAAGCTGGGAAGCTTGGTGACACATGGCTCATAGATCAGTACAAATGCCTGTGCACATGCATGCATGTCACACACAGACAAATACACAAACCCAACTAATGACAACCATCATCACCTCCCCAGGGGACAGTGCCTACCCTCTGAGCACCCACATGATGACGCCAATACGGAACCCCACCACACCACCCAGGTAAGATACAACGTAGCCCATATTGCAACCAGGGCCATAGTAGAACCCACATTCGGAGTGCTCAAGTCACGCTTATGCTCCCTTGACCACTCTGGCGGCCCGCTACTATATGCACCCCCAGTAGTGTGCAGGATCAATGTGGCAGCATGTGCCCTGCACAACGTCGCAACACGGCGGGGTGTACCGGTGGACATGGTGGTGCCCCCACATCCCCAACAACATGCACAGGCGCTGCTCATGGGAGTGGAAAAGGTACGTGGCGAGGCAGCCCGGACCCAGCTTGTGGCCACATTTATCACCTAAACCCCCACCACTGCGGAGTGAACACAGGCCTGGCACATACCAGGTGACAATCGATGATGACAAAGAGACAGTCAACTGTCAGAACCTTACCACCCTGAGAATGTTTTCACAGAAGTGCTATATTGTGTGCATCCCTAGCTACTTAAACATATCCAATCTGGTGTGACCAAAAGGAACACATGTAAGGTGCATATCCCAACAACCACCTGCAAAATAGTCCATGTAAAACACTGGTATGTCACCCAAACCCTCCCAACACCCATGACCCCTGTCCTCCATGCCATAACATGGCATGCAACAGCCGAACTGCCAACCAAATGGACAACACATGACACTATCATCATTAAGTGCAACGTGAGAAATGTAAACGGGCATGAGACATTCACACCTGACATGGAACCTCATGAACTCACTTGGCAAAAATCTCCCACACCTACAAAGGGGGTCATTATGAGTATGGTGGTACGCCATACACGGTGCTGGTACGTCACTGGCACCGTCCGTACCGTACTGCCATATTACGAGTAACGCTGGCGGGTGCCAGGCTGTGTGGTGGTCACCACAGCTGCACCTGCAGCTACCACTACCGGTGGGCCTGTGTCAGCACATGTTACTCACTGGCGGGATGCAACGGTGCCAGAGTCGGATGCAACAGCAGCATCAGCTGGAGCGGCAGGGGGTGGTGGCTTGGCTGCACCAGCACGTGGCTGGGCATCCTGTCCCTGTAGTACACCCCTGTCTCTTCCCGCTCTATGGCCACCCTGGCCACCTTGGACTCCATGTACTCCCTGGTCACCACAGCCACGTGCCCGACCACTCCCGACACTGGTAGGACACCCAGATGAACCCCCCTTAACCTTTGGTGGCCTCACAACCATGGCACGTATGTAGTAATGCCAATGGGAGCTGCTCTGAACAGTACTGAACTGGTCAATAGGGATGAAAGGGGCAGGGTACATGATGGTAGATGCACCCCTGTGCTCCTGCAAGGCTGCCTGTGGACCCTGGGGATAAATGGGGATAAATGATGTTCACGCAATGCTCAGGCACCCCAGAAATACAGGAAAAATGTATATGCAACCCCTGTATCCCACGTGCATGTAGAAAAACCTCACCTAGTACGCTGTGGCACACAGGAACACAAAAAAGCATACGCGATTAATACGCGGACTACTATGACCTCAATAAATGTGGTACACGACAAACAGTGGCACCCGCAGAGGGAAAAATAGCGTGCAATAGCCTGCGCGACTCACCGTCTGCATGGAAAAGAAATACGCTGTGAAGTAATCGCGTGTGAACCCCAAAGTTGGAAAAACACACGCGTCGGTCTCCACTGAAAGCACGCAGAGCACGCTGCAGACCCACGTGGACCCATGCAGAAGGAAACGCCTGCGCGCATTACGTCACTTATGCGCTTACGCGCTAAGGCCCTTTCCTCGAATTACACGCTGACGTGCTGTTTTTTCACGTGCCAGTTCACTCTGCATCAAGCTGGCCACGTGACAACATATGGAGGACCACGCTCCTGCCCAGAAGGCCATTTTCCTGCCCCCAGATCCACGGGGAGCCTACTACAAGCCATCTGCTGCTGCCTGTCTGCCTGCCTGCCTACTGCCAACAGTGCCCTGCCATTTGGTGCCTGCACATCAGCCATCTGCAGGGGTCCAGTTGCTGTGACGACCCCTGCTGGAAAAGAAGACACCCGAATGGTGTTTCATCGCTCCACAGCTCAGCCCCAGGGCCCAGTTGCCCACCCACACCTGTCTCAGGGGTTGCCATGTCCGAACCAACACCATCCGACACCAGTGGTAACCCCCCAGCAGAGAGGTAGAGGGCTGCCAGATTCAGTGCAAATGAAGTTGGCATCCTGGTGGAGCAGGTCCTGGGGTATTATGAAAGGAAGTATGGAAGAGGATCTGGAAGGACATAGTGGGTGCCATCAATGCGGAGGGTCTACCACCCTGCAAAATCAAACACGTTGAGAAGTGCTGGGGGACTACAAGTCCAGGACCCTCAAGAAGGCCTGGTGCCTCTTGGAGGCAGTGGATGCCGGGGCCAGCTTACCACCCAGCAGATAAGCGTCCTGGAGCGCATTCGCCCAGTGCTTCACTACCAGATCCTCAGGATGCAGGCCCGTCTGGAGTCGAGCAGTAAGTGACCATGCATTCCCGTTTAAAACAGTGAATGTTGCAGTGTGGTGGTAGTTAGCTACTTGGCTGTATGTGTGGCATGGGTCATGTATGGATGTGTGTGTGTGCAGGGACATGATGGTACTCCATGTGAGTCCAGTCAGGCGTGACCCTCATGGATGGTGTATGTGTTACAATGCATCATGCGGAGGAGCATGCAGAATGCACACATGTATGCATGCCTGTGTCTGTAATAGGACATGTTTGGGGTGTGAGAGATGGGTGCTGCTGTCATAGACTTGCATGGTGTACATGTCCGTGTGCCTGAGTAGTGTGTGAGTGACTGGTAAACGCCATGGATGCATGACACATGTCCATGACAATGCGTTGATTCACTGATACAGCCTAGTCATCCTTGTATCCACTGTGTCTGGTGGTATACGAGGCCAGATGCATGACCCTCCGGTGATGTGTGTGCATGTGACAAGCATGTCCCATGATGCATGTGAGTTTCAATCCACCACTGGATGTTTCTACAGTGCCTTGGACATGGATGCAAATGGATGTTGCATGTGTCATGCCTGTTTCTGCATGTGTGTTGCCTGCACTGACCCATGTGTTGTGGAGAGACATGATGGAAGTGACGTTTGACAGTGCCACTCATGTGCTATTGCTTTGTGTCTAGGGGACTATTGTACACTACCCTGATGCTTGTGTTCAATGTCTCCCTTTACACAGCGGCGAGTGAAGAAGAGGGCGGAGACGGCGCTGTCGAGGAAAGCGACAGGGATGCCTCCACCGGCCGCGACGCAAGGCCCAGTCACCCTCCCAGGAAATTGCATCATCTGGGAGTGAGGGGAGTGGTGCCACGTCCGCCACTACGGCTGCAGCGGAATGGGTGGGTGAGCCTCCACAGGGGCTGGCAATGGTGGAAAATGGTGCGGAGATATCCAGGTTGGTGGTGTGTACGGAGGAGGAGGAGGCCGCATCAAAGCTGCACATGGGGCCAGGTGGGGTGGTACCACTGGTGCAAGTGGTGCAGTCCAGGGGCAGAGGCAGGAGGCAGCACAGTTCACAGCAGAGGGGCCTGTGCATGTCACTGTCCCTGACACTGTGATTGCATCACCAAGCACCAGCAGGGATGGTGCGTCCCAGGCCCGTCCGCAGGTAGGGGGGAAGAAGAGATGTGTGTCACCGTGGCCCAGTTGGGAAGGATCATGGTCGGGGGTTTCCTCCATGTGTCGGGCAGTTTTGCGGCCCTCTCCTCCTCTGTGCACACTATATGCCAATCATTCTCTGTGCCGTCTTCCAGCCCAGATGACACCAGGGCCCCCTGTGGACCTGCCCCAACCAACGCAGCCAGGCTGGTGGAGATCCCATCCCTGCCAAAGTCGGGAGTCGGAGCTCCAGCACATGGGGTCACCCCAGCAACTGGACCCCTGGCAACGGGCGATGTGCAGGCACATCCAAGCAGGGCACCTGCACGACGGCCCTGGGTGTTGCCATCTACCCAGAGGCAATTGTGGCAGCAGCGGAAGGCAGCAGAAAGGCGGTGGCAGGCTCGGCGTAGGAGGCATGTGGCCTCTGGGCATCTACATCATCGGGCCAGGCATCGGCCAGTGGGCAGGAGGACCCAGGTTTGGGAGTGTCTTCCATGTGGCAGCGGTTGGGCCAGCAAATAGGTGCAGAGCGGCGGCGGGTGGAGAGTGCATGGCTCACAATGGTCAGGGTGGAGAACTCCATGCACAGGGCTTTGAGGTGGGCTGAGTGCCTCGAGGCAACTCGCAGTGAGTTGGAGGAGGCCATGGCTGCATCCCTGTGAGACCTCGAAGGCAGGGAAGAGGCCCGCCTACAGAACATCGGCGTAGAGTTCGATGATGCTTTGGCCCGGGACATCAAAAAGTGAGCCGTCGAACTAGCCCACCGCCTTTGTATATAGTTATTTAGGTTTAGGTTTCATTTGGTTTTTATTATTATTCATTTAGAGTTCACAGACTTTGTGTATAGTTGTATTTTAGATAGGGTTTTAGGTAGGTTTCCTTTTGTTTTGGGATCATGGACCCTTCTGACTTTCATTGTAAATAGTACCAGACAGGTACATGCTTTCGTTATTACATCATCTCATGGAGCAATGGTTTTTTGTGCTTTTGATTTTTTCTTTACTTTCTATGGACCTTTGCGATGGACCACTTTTCATTTTTCATGTCGTGGATTTTTCTTTTTCATTGGATTTTACTTTATTTTTGTTATTGCATTCATTGTTTCTTCATTTGCATGTGTGATTTTCATTATGACATTTTGTTTACTTTTTAATACATTTCTTATTTCTTCATTATTGGTGTGGTCTACTCTCATTGGTTTTGTGTATGTCTCTATGAGCATTGCCTCAGTCATGTGTTGCCGCTGTGTGGCTCTATTGGACATTTATTCATGGCCATGCTGGTTGTTTTCAGCCTCTCATGGCATGGGTAATTTAGTACGGAGTGGGTGCAATGGATGGTTGCGTGCTTGTACTGGGGATTGGGTTGGCATTAGGGCCATGGGTCTGTTTTGTTATGACGTGGTGTTGGTGGGACATGTGTCGGGGCCTGCTGGCAGGTGCCTGTCAATGGGGGATTGGTGGGGTGACATGAGTCAGGGCCTGCTGGCAGGTGCCTGTCAATGGTTGATGGGTGGGGGACATGAGTCGGGGCCTGCTGGCAGGTGCCCGTCAATGGGGGGTGAGTGGGGGGTACATGAGTCTGGGCTCTCAAGTGCATGTTGCCATGTGGCCTGCCTGTGGGGCATGGTCAGAGTGGATGGGCTGCCCACAGGGTATGGTCAGGGTGGATGGGCTGCGTGTGGAGCATGGTCAGGGTGTATGGGCTTCTTGCGGGGTATGGGGAGGGTGGATGGGCTGCCTGTGGGGCATGGTCAGGGTGGATGGGTTGCCTGCTGGGCATGGTCAGAGTGGATGGGCTGCCTGCGGTGCATGGTCAGGGTGGATGGGCTGCCTACGGGGCATGGTCAGAGTGGATAGGCTGCCTGTGGGGCATGGTCAGAGTGGATGGGCTATCTACGGGGCATGGTCAGGGTGGATGGGGTGCCTGGAGGGCATGGTCAGGGTGGATGGGCTGCCTGCGGGGCATGGTCAGAGTGGATGGGCTGCCTGCGTGGCATGGTCAGGGTGGATGGGCTGCCTGCGGGGCATGGGGAAGGTGGATGGGCTGCCTGCAGGGCATGGTCAGAGTGGATGGGCTGCCTGCGGATCATGGTCAGGGTGGATGGCTGCCTGCGGGGCATGGGCATGGGCGTAGGGTGGACGATTGTGGTGTGGTCTGGCTGCAGGGGGTGCATGTGGCTTCTCACCACACTGCTGCGTGAATCCGGGGGTACGGGAGTGAGAATTACACGCGATTGGGCTGGCGCGAGGGGGGTACGTGTATTCCAGGGGTGCGCGGGGAGTTTTACATGCAATTTTGCTGGTGCGAGCGGGGTACGCGTATTCTGGGGTGCAGAGGAAGTTTTACACGTGATTTCACTGGTGCGAGCGGGGTACGCATATTCCAGGGATGTGAGGGAAGTTTTACATGTGATTTCGCTGGCGCGAGCGGGGTACATTTATTCGGGGGGTGCGCGGGAAGTTTTACACATGATTTCACTGGCGTGAGCGGGGTATGCGTATTCCAGGGGTGCGCAGGGGGTTTTACACACGATTTTGCTGGCACAAGCGGGGTACGCGTATTCCAGGGGTGCGCCGGAAGTTTTACACGCGATTTTGCTGGCACAAGCGGGGTATGCATATTCTGGGGCTGCGTGGGACGTTTTACACGCAATTTCGCTGGTGCAAGCAGGGTACGCGTATTCCAGGGGTGCACAGGGAATTTGACACGCAATTTCACTGGCGTGAGCGGGATAAATGTATTCCGGGGGTGCGCAGGGCTTTTACACGTGATTTTGCTGGCACAAGCGGGTATGCGTATACTGAGGGGTTTGCGGGGGGTTTTACACACGATTTCGCTGGTGCGAGCAAGGTACACGTATTCCGAGGGGTGCGCAGGGATTTTTACACGCGATTTGGCTGGCACATGCGGGGTACACGTATTCTGAGGGGTACGCAGGGAGTTTTACATGCGATTTCACTGGCGCTTGAGGGCTGTGTGGCATTTGTAGTGTGTTTTCGTGGTTGGGGGGCTGTATGCTGGTCCAATGGCCTTTGCGCCATGTAGGGGATTTGTGCAATGTTTTTGACGCACGGGGATGGGTTGGCGGCGTAACTGGCGCTGCTGCAGGGTCACTGCACCACTCTGCGCCACGGCTGGTTATGGATGTAAGTATCCATGAATACGCTGTGCGTAAAAATGGGTTTGGCGCATGCAGCTAGCGCATGCTGGCGCACGCTCTCTCTCTGTGCTGCCCGCATGCGCTGCTTTGTGCTAAATTCTATGAATTACCCCCACAGTGTTTTACACAACAAAGCGAAAGCAGAAGATTGCAGAATGCTGTTTTCTATTCTAATTTATACACTCTTCAGAATATTACCTCTACATGTATTTTATAGTGTTTTAAAGTACATCCTAGTAACAATCCATCTCCTACTTTATCTAAAACACTTATTACCCAATTCTTCCATTGTATGCTTTTATTTTACATGTTTATCTTCACAAAGAATATTACAAATATATTTTAAAATGTTTGTTCTAACAACATTAAGTAAGCATTCTTTAAACACTTTGGCAGTCTAGCTTGGTGTGTGACTATAGAGTCATTACAAACAAGTCAATCTTCATCTGTACTCACCCATGTCATAAAATGTCCACATTCAGCGGATACCCCTTCATGAAAAATAATGGCACACGTTTTAAACGTGTTCTTACTAAAAGAAACTTGACAACGTTTTTAATTAATTATTGACGTGTCAATGTTCCTACCATCTACACTGTATCTTTGAAACATAATCAAAACATACTTATTAAAAACTAGATTTTGAAGTGTTTATTGTAAATTACAACCGCAGTCACTGCACTGCATTGCATGCCATGGAATGCTTTAGTTACAATATCAGAAAAATGTACACTTTTCTGATCAGGGATAGGCACATACACACCTCTTTCTGGAGTAGAATAACCTTTCTTATATTATGGACACATATGACACCACTCACAACTAATTCCTACATACATATCTACACTTACAATTTCCTTCACCAATAAATTGAAGAGAGTAATTTCAAATGTGTGACTATCTTCATGTGTATTTTGAAAAAAATATATATTGATTTCCATTCGCAACAACTACTACATTTAGGATTGACTTTGCCAAATGTAAACTGTGTGATTTTTCACCTACAGATATTTTAAGAAATGAAAGTTCCAACACATAGCTGCTTATCTGCTTTGGAAGCTGGTTCTTGCATCAATGGAATCATTTGAAACAACATACACAAAGCTGCATTATAATAGCATTAAACTCCAGTTTCATTACTGCAATGCAGTATGTTATACTTGATTAACTCTCCAACTTTGTTAAAATATGCTGTTTCTTAGTCCAAGGACTGATTTCATTTGAATGAGATTTCACAGACTCCTTATTTCTTCCTGGATGAGTGCTTCACAGGTACAGGTATAAGGTTCCTGTGAGGAGCATACAGTACATGCAATCTATTCTATTCTTCAATGCAAGAAATGTCAGCTGTCACTTTTCTTTCATCAAAGTTTATTGAAAATAAATCTTGTATATTTTTCACACCTGACAAAAAAACATATTACATTGCTTCTTTAAACACTGTATTACCAATGTCAATAAGTGCTGCTTCTAAAGTCAACCCGTGTGATTTATGATTACTTATTGCATAAGCACAGCACAATGTAAACTGTGCTCTTTTTACAAAGGTATCCTTAAAAAGCATGAAACGTGCAGAGGCCCTAGAAATCACATGGGTACCTTCTACACAATCAAACTTAACTTCAACATTTTCAATATTTGTACCATGATGAAAAGAGTAAAATGTAATCACTCTTGATGCAATGTTTTAAAACTCTTTCCAGACCTGCTGTTTTATACATTCAATTTTCTAGTTGACCTAATCAAGCTTTTGCTCACTTATGCCACTTTAAATGCATAACCTGACCATCTAAAACATCACATTATTGTATGTCCACAATATTTTTCTTCTCTGACAGAAGCATTGTAGATTTAAACTTGTTACACTCTGCACGTGTGCAAATCAAAGCAACACAAGAAATGTTTCTTTCCTTTAGAGTCAGCATGACATCAGACTGACTGCTTTCTGCATGAAACATGTTCAAAATAAATCTTCCTTTTAAGAATGCTTTCACATTTTACTCAAGAACACCCATACAAATCGTATTAAGCAAGTCTGCAGATTGACCAATAATTTGTGTACTTTTTTTAGTATCTTTAGATTGCAGCATTTTGAAAACTGGTTGACCTTTCATAGGTGTTAATTGTAAAAAATCTACAAAAACAAGTACATGTTTACCTCCAAACACAATTTTGTAGTCAGTCTTCAAAACAAGTGACTGAAAGCTAGCATTAAGTGAGACACCATCATAAACAATCAAAGTATTTAATTTTCTAAGAGCTTTTCATACTTCCTGTGCTGCACTTGATACAAGTTTTTGATACTCTAGTTTGTTGTCATGCTCCAATGGTAACATCAACTGAAGATATAAAGTAACACCTCCTACATTGAATGCTGCTGAAACTATTGGAGCAGATACAAAGAGGAGTCCATTGCATTTTGGAACATAGCTCTTATTGCATGAATTAAATGAGTGGAGTGTGGCGAGTGTGACAGAGTCTGGCAGGAGTTGCCACAGAGTATGTCTCTGCTCTGTATTTTTTGGAGGAAGAGCTATTGCTCAAAAGCACTAGCATCTTGCAGAGTGAGTAGCAGAGTGTGGCGAGTGTGAAGCAGTCTGGCAGTCAGCCCAGTTGGGCCAAGCGGGACAAAGATTCTGAATGATCCACTGTGTGGGCTACAATGTTCTGGCTGCTAGCACCATCGTCGCCTGCATCTACGCTGTGGTTAGTCAGAGTTTCTTGTAATCACCCTTCATTCCAAACATGTATTTACGACGTACACAATCATTGGGAGGAAAACTTGAATCGGCCTCAAATACCTAGATACACGCCCCACTTAACTAATGATTTTCTTAGGAGATCAGTACAAATGAAACACCACACTTCCTGAAAATCAACGTTAGTGCACATACTCGAACATCAGGCACTACAAACAAGCAAGTCACAGCTCCAAAACGGAAGCCCACTTCGGCTAAAAAAGAAATGATTAAAAAAAACACCAAATTACTTGGAACAAGCAATAGCAAGCTTCTTTTCCACAAAGCATGACAATAAAAGTAGACCTTCATCTATCTCTTCCATTGAATCACTAGATCAAGCACCCTCCCACACCATAGACAATAACAATTATTTACTGAAATTCTTTGTGGGGCTGCAGCATGCCTCATAAGGTGGCAAAAAAGTAGTAACTTCCCTAAATTACGAGGAGGATATTTTAGACATGAATCTGTCTAACTCACCTGACTTGGCTGCCTTAGTTTCATCCTCGGATTCATCAGACCTCTATGAATGGGGTTGTGCAGATAAAAAAAATCAATGCTGTAGGTGAGGGAGAAGCATGGTATAACAATACCACTGTGCTTAAAAACATAGGGCCTCATTACAAATCGGGCGGTCCGGAATTAACAGTGGTGGTAAACCGGCCCGATCCCGAATCCTCCTGGCGGGTTTAACACCGCCCTCCTGCAGGCGGACGTGGAAACACCAGCACCATCACAAGATGGTGCCGGTGTTTCCACTTCCCCATTCCCATTGAGTCCTATGGGACTCAATGGGAATGGGGATTTACCGAATTCCACCTGGTATTTCCAGGAGTCACGGCGGCGGAATGGTAATACGAGTCCGGCGGTAACCAGGCGGTTTTACCGCCTCGGTTACCACCGGACTTGTAATGAGGCCCATAGACTTTATCCTTGCCAAAGTATAAGCCTTCTCAAGCCTATTAGCCACAGTTGCCAAAGACCAACGGGGTGTCAAAACACTACTAACAAAACTCCTTGATATAATACAGGAAATGGCAAAAAAACTCCTGTCGGCTCAAAATGATGTGGAAAAGTTATTGGCTGACAAACCCTCAAAGAAGAAACTGCAAACTGCCACTTTCACCATCTGATGGAGTTTTCAGCTCTTTCTCAGTTGCACCATGCCACTTTATCCACAACACCGAAAATCCATATGCTAACTGGGATTACGAGGAGATACACTTTCTACCATAGCATACAGAGAGTCCAAACACTGACACAACACAAACGGCTCAGAAGAAATTGGCTAAATTGGTAACATTTGATAAAAACAGCAACAAAAAACAAGCAATCGCTAAGGAAGCAAAGAAAATAGTCCATCAATTATTTGAAGCCAAAGGCAGACCCACATGAAAAAAATATACGGTCACAAATAAGCTTCCTGATGGCTCGGCACAATAAATCCAACTGAATGGATATATTAGTACAAAGACAGCATCTAAAACTGATATACCTTCCTGAAATGCAAACCTTGCAAACCAGGACATCAAAGCAAGCTGCTGCTGCTCTAATCAACATACTTGTAGACGCTTATTTGGCGCGACTGCATCTAGCTCTAGGGAACAAATAGCCCTCCGACATTTCAATCCTAATTGCCACACCAACATAAGTTCATCAACTGGCAAGCTGGACACACCTCTGTATGTCACCAAAGACTTGGGGAAATGGATTATATTTGAAGAAACAAACCCGACTGATTATAGTCCCTTTTTAAATAGGACCAGGCTATTGTACCTGTTCAAGCAATTAGCCTTCTTCGAAATGAACCTTTCATCAGACAGACTGAAAATTGAGCTGCCAAATGTGGCCAGTTCTACCAACTGGACCCTTGTGGAATTTTCCTCTCCACTGATTGTTGTTCTACTTAAGGCGCATGCTGGATCTCTTAAGCAATTGGACCTTCCCATGGTCATTTGTCGCAAGGCGAAGAAAATAAATCCACCCAAGACCTTATCCAAAATGTTGAAAAATTGTCAACACTCCGAGGATACTCAAGCCTCGGAAAGAGCAACACTACATGCTCTTCAAGTAAACTGTGAACTTGGAAAGAATAGAGGAAAAGTAGTAGAATACTGGAAACCAGAAGTGCGACAAATGTAGTTAATTGACTCGTATCTAAGAAAGACAGCCTAAAATGACTAAGTTGGATCACTCGCGGATATTGTTCCTTTTTGTCTCAACCAGTGGGGGTGAAGATGATAGGCTTAAACAATATTTTTACTTTAAAGGAGACATGCTGCACTGGAGAATTTGAAATAGATGGTTTTCAGACCACCCACAACATTGCAGCACCGTCCAATAGGGTCCGCACAAGTGGTGGATTGGCCATTGGAGTAAAGTCTCAACATACTCTGATACAGTTTCCTGAGCACCTACTTTCCGCTTATGTCCTATCAGGAATCTTGAAAACACTGGAAGATGACACACGCCCCATTTAGTAATAAATATCTATAATCCCCCAGACAAAAACAAATATACACAGCACTATAAATAATGTTATCCTACAATGGTATGCGCTCTCCCCGAGTGGGTACATTGTAATTGCAGGAGATTTCAATAAAAGAAATCTCCACCAGCCTAGCCCAACAGGTCTGAGATAAACTGTCACTGGTCACGATACAACTCATTGTTTTTTTTTGATTTATCATACTTTTGTTTTTCTGTCAAATTATGTGATCACATATTCAATCCAGAAAGGAAGATGTGGCTCTGTAAATATGACATTCACTAATATCAGCTACCATGCAGCATTGATTAAGTCAGTTGATATTGAGCCAAAACTGATTAGCACATCCAGAAAACTGGATATTATCTCCAACATACAGGGAAAAAGACTACACCGGTCTTCAAAAAACATAAAGGTGACAGATGCTTTTTTACTTCAAGATTATGAATGGATTGCCAACGCCCTAAAACAGACCAACTGGGACTTGGGGCCTTTAAAAAAATGTTTGCCCAAAATGCCTTTTCACATAGGAACAGGGATACTAATTACGACAGAATGAAGCAGAATGTGCCCTTTGATTCTAAAATAGATGATGAGAAGCGGCCATTACAAAGGGAGCAGGCTGCTATTAGAGTGAACTATAAACTAAATTAAACTGAAAATCAAGCACAAATTAATAATTTGGCAACAGTATAAAAACTGGCTGAAGCAGAATAAAAGGTCCACTAGCAACTCAAACTGGTTAAAATTATTTGCCTGGCTAATAAATAAATGACTCACAGTGGATTTGGGCTTGCATTAATGACTTTCGCAAGTCAACATTGCCTGTAGAATTGAACCCTATCTCCCAGGAGACCTGTCTTAAATGCATACAAGAGCCTCCAAGTGAAAGCCACTATCATTCTAGGCTACGTACTGAAACTTAAGGACTCAAGTGCACCTGGCCCAGATCGTATCCTGAATATAGTCCTTAAGGGACATCCTGAATTGTGGGCCACAATTCTGAAAATGTTATATGCCCACGATGAATTAACAGGGTGCATTCCTGTAAGCTGGTGCGAATCAATACTGGTGCCCATATTTCAAAAAGGCGATAGGCTTGAAACCTCCAACTATCGCCTTTTGGCAATGATGGACACCAGCCAGAAAATATTCTCGAGCATCATATTGGATGAACTGAGAACTTGGGTAAAAAACAATCATCTCTTTAGCCAATTCCAAACAGGCTTCAGGAAAGCTTATAGTACCACTACTAACATCTGTACTCTCCAATTTGTAATTGGGGAGTATAGTAACAAGATCAGCAAGACCCTTTATTGTTGCTTTGTTGACTTTTCCAAAGCTTTCGATTACATATCTCAACCCATCTTTTGGCAAAGAAATGTTAAACTGTGAATTGACCCAACATTACTGTATAACATAGAGCAACTGTATAGAAACACGTCAGTTACAATATTTTTGAACTCACCAGGCGACCATACTAACTATTTCCAAACCAACAGAGGCCTAAAACAAGGCCTAAAACAAGGATGAGTCCCGGGCCTGATCCTATACAACCTTCATACTACAAGAACTTCAACAGGCTAAAAACATTCCTCCAAAAATAAGTGGCAAACAAATTCTGTGTCTATCATACGCTGATAACACAATCTTGTTTGACAAAACTCCAATTGATCTTCAAAGGACAATAGACACTTTGGTAGCATACGCAAAACAAAAGAAAAAATGATATGATCATTAACTCCATAAAAACGAAGACCATCTGTCTGAGTAACAGCACGTCAGGAAAAATCCTTTTGTATGGAAATTACAGAACATTGATTTGGGTTGTACTAGCACCTTTATATACCTAGGCTTTACTGTAAAAATAAATCCAACACCATTGTTTTATGGAGAAATCAACACAGAAAATGTTGGGGAAAAAACGGTTGGCCCTGAAAAATTATGTAGCTCACCATGGGGCATATAACACCGAGGGTCTGCTCGAGATCTATCGCATTAGTGTAGTCCTGACAATACTGTATGGTCTCAAAACTCTCCAATACGCATACGTACACTGGCTGGATAAACTCCTAGGTAAATTACTTCACTCTGTAATTAACCTACCCAATGCAATACCAGTAGAAGCTATAAGATTGGAGTATGGTTTAATGTCACTAACAACAATGTGGCTTAAATGCCTAAAAACACACAAGCACTCTAATGAATTATAGAAAACCATGGGTAGGCAAGATTATGGAAATAGGAGTAAAAACTTATTCATCATAGAATTACAATCTACTGCGCTGCCACATTTAAGTGCAGTGTATTACGAGCCCAACATTCTCGACTCAGAGCCCAATTATGAATTGAAAAAAATAAATTAATTAAGCTTTGGGACCAAGCCAAGAATTTTGATAGGCTCCATGACAAGAAACTACAGGGAATTCTCATATCAGAGTATCACTTTTTTTTCATCCCGCGCAGCTACTTGACTATGCACTACTCTACAGGCCTAAAGCGATGCATTATGCTTTTGCAGTTAAATTTACTTCAAACAAAAGAGGGGGCAGGATCCTGGGAAAATCCCCCATTGTTAGATTGCTATTGTTGGCTGTGCAGGGAAAACATTGAGACAGGACGTCACCTATTGACAGCTTTCCCTGTGTTGATGACCAGTTATATGAAAGGATAGTCGAGATTAGTCTCCAAAATGGAGGGTATTTCTGGTGATCAGTTTTGGTCAACTATCATTGGAGCCAAATTTATAGTAATTACTGCTGCAGCATACGCAGTATGGAAGGAGTTCTTGAGGACAATTGACCAAATCTAATAATTAATCAGAATAGCAAAACAGTAGTGTAAATACATGTAGATCCTTTTTACATATTTTATTGTGATGAAATCTACCAATGTTAATTTTATATTTGTATTGATTTTTATACATGTGATTGTATTTCATTTATGTGCCAAAGGTTGTTTTAAAATAACTAAATGCACAATAAAGAAAATACAATTCAAAAAATGTATCTGTTACTGCTTGTCCAATAACATACAACAATACATGTTTTTATTGCATGCAAGAACATTCACACTTGTTATGCAGTACACCATAAAAAAACAATCTTTAATATAATTTGTTTTGCTCTACATTGTTTACTAACAATTTCATCACATTTTGCATTTGCAACTTTACTTTGTTGCATTACACTTTCTACTTCCTCCATGGCAAGCTCAACATCAGTGTGAATAATTGGCTCACCAAGCACATTTTGACTTTCTACTGCAGAATCTTGGCTTCCCTCAGGAGTCTCTTTTGCCAATTCAGCTGCCAAAAGTCCTTCTTGGCATACCTCTCTCTCGAGTAACTCAAAGTAATGATCACATTTTGTACATGTAATTAAGCTTTTTTTTGTTGCAAAAAATCATTCTACAAAAGTGTCAAAACTTCCAAGCAAATCACTTTCTGCATGCCATGTGAAGAACAACTGCAAAGTACACAAATAAAATAATTTGTTTTTCTCTGCAATTTGGATAGTTTCATGTCATTAATGAGATTTGGCTTCTCTTGTCTCACATGACAACCACTATATCCAAGTACTTCAAAACCATCCTTTATCACTAGTTGCTTCAATATTTCGATATGAGTAGCGTTGGGCTACTTTGTATAATGAAGGGTCCCCTTACATTTCAGATCAGTTTGGATAATATGTATCAATCAAGTTGGTTTTCAAAATCTCTGTATTGTCAGGTACTGCTTCAGCTAACTGCTCAATTTCACTCAAAGGCTTCAGTATACGACTTCTAGTACTAGCTGGTCCAAAACTTAACCAAACTACATTATTCATAGATACAAACAGATGCAAACTAGTTAGCTGATCTACAGCTTCAAAGCTACCAACCTCTCTATGTGAACGCATCTTCAGACCAAAGCTTAAAGGTTTCTGACTAAGACTTGTATCTGCTGATAAATCTGCCTATTCAGCTGCATTGCCCTTGTCAGTGTTTCTCTTGTATGCTGTGACATAAGGAGCAACAGCTGTTGTATCCTCAGCAATAAACTTTACATCAGTATTTGCATTCCATAGCTGAGCAATGACAGGATTGTAATCATTAATGAATTGTCATTCCTTCATTCTTTTTAAATGATATGTATTTCTTGGTGACTTTCCTGTAACATGGTATCAAACAGATGACATTAAACTGCTCACTCAACCAACTGGTGTCACAGGCCTTAGAAAGCCAAATCTGCACTTAATGTAGTATGTGTCTTTACTTTCGTATTCTGCCTGACAACACTGCCCACAGGAGTGCTTTTGAAATCTTTCCATCTTGTTCCGTAGTTCAACAAGAAACATATTTTTCAATGAACTCCATCACACAGCCATCACTTTCCTTGTCACACTGATGAGCATCTTTCATCCACAACAACATGTGTATATGTGGAGCCCAACATGCCTGATATGCTTTCCTCCCCCCAAAACAATATTCCACAGTGCCTAATGGACCATTTTCTTTATTACATATGAAGTGTAAAATGGCTAAATGTAATGAAAGAACCACAATACACCTTCTGGGACAATTCTCCTGGTGTCATGTGTTCTATGTTCTATGTTTCTTTCTGTGGATTAGTTTCACAAATCCACTCTGCAAGATTATCCCAACCATACTGAAAGTCAAACAAACAAAGTTGGACAGGCCACGTTTCTGATCATGCATCTAACCTCAGAGTGTCTCCTATACCAATGTGCTTTAGTTCCTTTCATTGTAGCAAGAACATTTGTAAGTTTACCCTGTAAAACTTTGTTTTTTTTCTTTTACCTGTTGCAACATCTCACATGCAGAAGGAATTTTAAATCTAGTTCCAGTCTGAAGTGTATGAACAACAGGATAACATAATGTTGAACATTAACTGTCATTCAATAAGTGCAACGTATATTCAATATTGATGCGGAATTGTGAATCTTCTGAATAAATTCTTGTACAACGATATTCTAAGTAGAGATTTGCACTTTACAATCATCCAATCTCCCTCCGGTACCAGTTGGAAAAAGCAAAGGCAAACAAGGGGCTTCTAATGTCTTTCCCCAGATACTGATTGGTGCACCTTTCATTGCTTTTATTTGATACAATTCTAAACTGTCTCACATGACTTCACGTGAGTGTCTAGGATAAATAATGTAGTGTTCATACACACTATTACCTTCTGCAACAGATAAGGACTCATTCCGAGTACGGCGCTAACCAATGGAGCTATTAACGCCTTGGTTGACGCCGTACCCGGACCGGCAGCGCCTTGGTGGATGGCGGAATTACCGCCCCATTCCAAGGCTGGCGGGGCGGTAATTCCCCATTCACCAAGGCTCTTCCGTATTCCCAAATGAGCCCCCATAGGGCTCAATGGGAATGGGGAAGATGCAAATAACGGTGACCGTTCATTACGGTCACCGTTATTGGCTTGGAGGCCCCTTTGCGCCCTCGACTTTAACACCTGCTCAAAGCAGGCGTTAAGGGCGTGGGCGCAAAGGGAACTCGGAGTATGGCGGTAAGGGATCACCGCCACCGGTCTCGTTACCGGTGGCCGCTATCCCTTAACGCCATACTCGGAATGAGGCCCATAGACTCTGAAACCGAACCTCACTGATTTTGTTTGTTGACTCAAAATCAAGCATAGATAAGTATGGTACAGTCAGCCTGCCCCTTTGTATACATGGTAGTGCTCCAATAGAAACACCAATGCGTTTGATATTTCCCAATATCTAAAAGCTGTTGCCAAATTCTCTTATCTTCAGTGGCAATACATTTACTAAAACAAACAAAGACTCTCCAATGTCACCCTTCATTTCTAGCATATTCACATTTTCTTCCAAAATGAGAGTTAAATGCACAACTTTGCCTCTCACACCTTGCACTAATGATTTCTTAGGCAGATTTGACATCTTTGTTTGCAATATAACAATAACTTGGAAAGAATGAACAGTTTGCAATGCAATCACTTCAAAAATGTTCAATTTTTGAAGCACAGAAGAGATATCAGGCACTACCATGTAATTCAAAACACTTCTTGGAGGATTGCTTCTTTGATTATAAAACCCAACACAGTGTCTACAAACAAATAGTGCCTCTCTTGTGTCAAATCATTCTTATACAAACAAATACAGATACAGTCATGTCCAAACATCTTCCACACTGTGTTGAATTGCATCCTTAATGTACACTAATTGCACTTGAGACTTATAAAAAGTGTGGCGACAAGATACACAATCATTGCCAGGTATTTTACTAGAAGACAACTTAACCCTTGCAATACATATTTTATACTTTTGAAAAATCTTATCCTTTGAAAGCATAGGATCTTCATTTCCACTTCCTGTTAGAGTTTCATCTACATACACATACTCCTTCAAATGCATCAGATTTATCATTTGCATTGTAGAAACTAAACTTTCCACAGTTCCAGTCAAAAGCATTTGATTTAAAACTGCAAGAGACATACTTGGTGTTTTGCAATCATACAGTTTAACTAGAACATATCTCATTTTAGTATGATGTGCAGCCAGCATCCGTACATGCTGAAACTGACTCTTACATTTACTTTTATCAATACAAGCTAGAGAGTGACCCAAAGGTCCTGTTTTTTCACATACTTCACAGACATCTATTCTTCGTAGCATCTTGATCGGTCTTTGCACATTATCATTTTTGTGCAAAACTTGCACAAATATCTTTAATACTTTACAAGAAAACGTATTGATATTGCATAAAAATGTAATTCTCATACCTCACAATCCTTCTTTGGTTATATTGTTGACTGATCACACTTTCCATTTCTGTACAATTTCTTCTTGTTTAGAAATCATACAATTTGTTAAATTCATAGCTACAGGCACATTATAAATGTCATCATATCATATCCACTCTCATCAATAGCTAGGGTAACATTCCTTCCTTGAATGTAAATCTCCTCATTAAAAAATCTGTCTGTATGAAAATGTGTTTTTCCACTCTCCACAAAACACATCACAAACGTTGTCATGTGTAAGTACATGAACTGTTTCTTTATTTGTATGGAATGGTGTAGTCACCTTAAGAATTTTCTGAAGTTTATTCAATACAAAAATGACAATTTTCTTTTCAGAACATGCTTTACACACTTCTCCAAAGATATGTAAAAACCCGAGAGTGATACATTTTCATATATATATCTGTATTCTTATATTTCAAATTGATGGCACATTTGCTACCTTTTCTTCTCAAAATCTTTCTTTTTTTACTAGCTAGAAACACAATTGATACATTTTTTCTTGTTTTACTTTAAAGAAAAACATTCTCGGTTCCATCAATATATTCTGTTGGCACATCTCCTGTTTGAAATTGCCATTTTTCAAAAGTGTTATCTATAATAGGTATTGTTGTATTATCTACAGGATTTGTATCTACAGATTTAACAATACTACCTTTTGAAATATTACACTCTACAAATGTATTTCCCTGCAGACAATCTCTTCTTCTGGCTCGTTGATCTTGCTTTCCTGTTGGAATCTTACGAAAAATCTATATAAACAAATATTAAAAGGGTTAAGGTCACGCATTGTGTTTCTTTATATTTGCAACTCATAATATAACTTTCATGCCCAGGTTGATGGGTGGAGGGAGGGTTTAACAGCCCGCCAACCTGGGCTTTGTACGGCTAAGCAAAACAAGGGCCTCACTCAAGGCTGCGGGACGTAAAACCCTATAACCGCACATCAGCCCAGACATAATAATTATGCACACCCCAGGATTTGCCTGAGTGCAGATAATTTTTGTTTTACTCCTGCCAGGAGTTGTGCTCACATAGAGCACATCTCTCATTAGAAACAATTAATAATAACAATTGCCACCATCATTTAAATCAAAAGAGACCAAGTCCCTTTTCGGATGACAGTGACCATGAAAAAACCAGTTCCAAATTGGCCGCTGTGATTCAAAAAGGGACCTTCAAACTAATCATTACTACTGCTACTCAACAATAAATTTCAGCATGTATATCCTCCCTCCACTTCCCATCCCCACTATCAGTAGAGTTTCAATGGCCAAGTCCCTGGGGCAGCTCCATAAAGCTACCCTACCAAACCTAATCAATAATACTGTAATCCCATACCACAATACATTTCTTAAATAATATCTCACATAGTCTACACAAAACTTCAGTCTACAATTCACAAACATCTTCTAAATAGAAGAAATGTTCACTGGAAACAACATGACAAAATGGCTGTCATTTCTTCATTCACATTCATAAAGGTGTTTAAAAATAATATGCAACACATCTTTTCTTTCATATACCAACAAACTGTTCAATAATATCTGGTATGTTCTCAATGCATAAGTATCATGATAAGATAACATAGCACCAAGATAATGCATTGCCACTTATTTGCTTTACCCAGCTCCAGTTTTAACATCTTAAAAGCCTCTACTTAACAACTGTAAGCCAACTCCAGACACACAGCATTGAGTATACTGCTGGTCACATAACTGGGCCCTACCACACTCTTGCTTCTTCCAGGAACCATTTATTTAGTCCTCCTTAGCCATCCTCATAAACAAACATGCTAAATTAACCCCCACACACCTGTTTCCACCTATTTCAGCATAATAAGACAATAGCCTGACACTATGCTGCATTTCACCTACAAACTAATTCCTACTACTGCTGCTCAACAAAACAAAACAGCTACTGCTACTCAACAAAACATAAGAGTATGTACGTCCTCCCTCCAATGTCCATCCCCTCTTTTGGTAGATTTGTGATGGTCAAGTGCCTTGGTCATCCCTACAAAGCTATCCTAGAAAACTTCATGAATAATACTGTTGCCCTCATCCAACTATACATTTCTTCAGTAATACCTCACAGTCTATCTCTAGACACCAATTCCCAAACAACTTTCAAAGAAAATAAATGTTTACTTGAAACATGATATACATTTCCATCATTTCATCAGTCACATGCATAAAGGTGATACAAAAGTTGATACAAAATAATGTCTAACACTTCTTTACTTTCATCTAGCAACCAACCATGCATGCATCTCAAGTGTGTCCTCAATTCATGAGAAAAGTTGTAAGAGAAAGGAACTGTAAAATAAAGCACTTACACTTAGTTGCTGCACCCAACTCCATTTCACATCTTACAAGCCTGTCTTTAAGAACTGTATGGCAACTCCAGACACACAGAATTCAGTCTACTGCTAGTCCCATAACTGTGCCCTTTTACAACATTCCTTCTCCTACAACCCTTTTAATCAGTCCTTCTTAGTCATCCATATCAAATAGCTTTTAAAGTCAAGCACCTCACCTGTTTCGACCTACTCAACTATCATATGGCCAAAGGCCTGACCCACTATCCTAAATTTCACCTACAAAATAATCATTACTACTACTACTCAACAAAAGATATCAGCATGCATGTCCTCCCTTCACTGCACATCCCCACTCCAATAGAGTTTCAATAGCCAAGCACCCTGGGCCGCCCACGAAAGCTATTTTAGCCAACCTCATCTATAGTACTGTTTCCCCCAACCCACTATGCTCCCTCATTAATTTTACATCACCCTATGTCAGTGCATTGTGTAACAACATATTGCATTACATACCATGAAACCCAAATAGATTTCTGCTCTTCCAAAGCACACCATTTCCAATTGTTTTATATTATACCCAGGGTTACAGTTCATTGACTTTTATCATAACCTTGGTTACATAAACTAGTTAATAAATGGGTTCACTTCAGGTTTTATACTAGAATGCAACTTAAAAGATCAATACAATCCACCACTACTTGTTTACTTATGTAAAGTAGCTAAAGATAAAGAACGCAGATAATATTACACAACAGTAAACTGGGTAGGCAAATATTTCACAGCCATACAACATTATACCATGAGTGAGAATACTGAGAATACACAATCAAATATGCATTGGGCCTCATTACAACCCTGGCGGACAGCCATGCCTGTAAAACAGGCACGGCTGATGCCAGAGTCAATATTTTTCCGAAGCCCTTGAATAGGCAATTACCAGGGTATTACAACTCTGGCAAACCCGGTAATTGCCCATTCCAGGGCACCGGCAAAAATTCTTCCCCATTCCCATTGAGCCCTATAGGGCTCAATGGGAATGGGGAAGCCACATGCACCGGCACCATTCTTGAATGGTGCTGGTGCATGCAGCATGCTGTGCTCGCGGGTGACGCTCTGCCCGTTGTTGCAATATATTGATGATCTAGTTCTAGCTGCTGATTCTGAAGATGCTTGCAAAGAGGGCGCCGTGTTGCTGCTAATTCATTTAGCAGAACATGGGCATAAGGCTTCAATGAAGAAGTTTCAGTATTGTCGACAAGAGGTCGCCTATTTGGTCTATCTCCTGTCGAAGGAGGGAAGAAGGCTGGCACCTGAACGGACACAAAACATCTCAGATATGTCTATTCCAAATACACAGAAAGAGGTCAGAGCTTAAATAGGCCTGGCCTCATATTGTAGACAGTGGATCCCAAATTTTTCGCTGTTGATAAAAGCTATGTTGGCACCGACAAAGACGGACATTTCTTTGACTTTACCGTGGAAAATGGATTTCCAGAACACTTTTGATTTGCTTAAGGCTGCGTTGTGTTCAGCGTCTGTTTTGGGCAGACCAAGTTACGAAAAAGGCTTTGTTTTATATGTGCATGAACGTGATGGATGTGCTTTGGCTGTTTTGACACAGGAACATGGGTGCAAGAATAGGCTGTGCGGCTATTTTTCCTCCATGTTAGACCGTGTTGCATGCACTTTGCACAGATGTTTGAGAGCTGTAGCTGCTGCTGCATCCATGAAACAAAGTGAGGGTATGGTTTTAGGTCACTCTTTAACCGTGATGGTACCCCACTCCATAGATGTTCTATTAACCAGAACGCAGACGCAACCTCTCACATCAGCTCGATTAATAAGGTACGAGCTGATCCTATTTGCTTCACATATTCAAGTTAAGAGATGTTGGTCATTGAATCCGGCTGAATTATTGCCTTCTCCACAAGAGAAAGATTGCAGTGATGAAATGTCACATGATTGCGTCTTTATTACAGAGCAAGAAACAAAGGGCAGAATTGATTTAATTGATACACCTTTAAGGAATCCACAAGGGGAGCGATTCTGTGATGGCTCCTGTTTTAAACAACGGGATGGTACATCTACCGCTGCTTATGCAATCACCACATTAAGCATCATTGTGAAGAGAGTAAACAAATTCTGCATAACTCTCACAAGCTGCAGAGATCATTGCATTAACCAGAGCTTGTGAAAATTTCTGAAGGGCTTAGTGTAAACATATATACAGATAGCCAATACGCATTTGGGATGGTTCATAATTTTGGGTATGGGCTGAGAGAGCATTCTTGACCTCACATGGAACAAAAATTCAACATGGCACTCTGATAGTCCGATTGCTATCAGCACTTGCGTTTCCTACACAACTATCAATAATTAAGTGCGCTGCACATCAGAAAGTGACAGAAGATGTAGGAAAAGGAAACACTTTTCTAACAGAATAGCCAAACAGACTGCTATTGATTTGCACTCAAAAATGTACATGTTCGATTCAGCAAGAAGGGTTACTGATACTTGTATGATGGACGAAGGGATTAGCTGTATAAAAGAAATACAGGCTGAAGCTACTCCAGAAGAAATCAAACAGTGGGCTGAGGGTCCAGTGGGTCTAGATGATGAGGGTTGTTGGGTGGATAATGAGAAACAAAGATGGATTCTAACAATGCCTATGTCACTGCTATGGTCACCATGACTCACGGCCCCACACACATATGTGCTAAAAAGATTTATCAACAATTAGATCCCGTAGTATCTGCTTTTGTCTGATAATTGTGACCAGTTGACTCAAAACTTGTGTTTGATTCACGAACAGGTACGAGCAGCATTCCCTGTAAAATAAGAGGGTCCAGGTCACCGACTCCGACTTGGTCAGTGGGTTTTGGTGAAAAATGTTGAGAGGGGCATCTGCCTTGCACCTTGTTGGAAGGGAACCCATCAGTTCCTTTTGGACACGCAAACTGCAGCACAAGTGACCAGAAAGAAACACTGGATCCACGGGACACATTTGAAGAGGATTCCTTTTCCTCTGCCCTATGATAAAGGAGAGGAGAAGGGAATTGATTATACTGATGCTCATAACGAGCCTGCTTTGAGTGACACCGAGGGGGCCACGAACAGTCTTCCTGAGCCTCTGAGGCCTGGGGAGATTGTTGCTTCTTTTTCGAAAGTCCTTCCTGAGCCCGTGGGGGATGGGGAGATTGGTTCTTCTTCTTCAATTTCTTCTTCACTTTCTATTGATCTTGTTTCTGCTTCTTCATCTTCTTCAGGAAACAACAATGCTTTGTTCCCTGATTATTCTGTACCAGGAGTTTTAAGGTACAATCTGCGACTACGGAACAGGATTTAGATTTAGGGCCTGCTGACGTTACATTAATGTAAATAGAATAGGAATGTGCAGCTAGGATTCTTTACCCACAAGAAACCAACGTTTTTCCAGTCCCTCATCATTCTTCTGCTGCATACGATATGAGGCAGGGACCGGCAAAGTTACCTTCAATCAAGATAGGCCACGTGGTCAAGTGCCACCCATGGATGAACTAAAAGAGCCTAACAGTGAGGCTTCTTAACGTACACTGAGAAATTATGCCTGTGTTTGCGGTCACTCATACTAATAAGCATACTGATCGTTTTCTTGATAATGAGACCGCCCATCGGGGGCCATGGTTCCCTAGCACCAAATGGATACTGATCACAATAACAGCTTGTATTGTAATTACTTTGACACTCGAATTTTGGTATCTGAAGAGTGCACATCCGCTTGATATTTTATTGCCAACTGCAGGTGTCTCCACTGTGTCTCCACCTAATGTGCATTCGCACACTCTTCATCCTCGAGATCTCCAACACAGAGGGGCTTATCACAACAACACTCTCCTGATGATCATAAACGCCACACATGCCATTTTGAATAAGACCAATTGTTGGATATGTTCACATCTGCCACAGCATGGGGAAAAGGGATTGGACTGTTATATACATCCACTCACTCTAACTACTGCTTGTTATGCTTCGCTTAGGGCATTATTCTTTGGCCGATGGAACAATAGTGTCACTGGGAATTTTGATGGGACTAGTCTCAACGAATTCGAAAAAGGAGTTTTAGAACGTTTAGGATGCTCAGTTGATGATATGTGGTTTTCGGATGATGCTAATGTTTGAGTAATGCTCTTGGCCTAGGCCAAAAAGAGGGTTTGTAAAAGTATCTTTTGCATGAATAACATCTGATAGTAAATGATTGGCCTAAGCATATTCGCATCACATTGTAAATTGCATTGAATGAATCTGAAACAGGCTGACTATGCCGCCATTTTGAGTTATCCGGCATGTTGATCACCGCTTGCTTTCTGCCCAATATTTAGAATTGTGTTTTTGGCTCCAGCAGATCAAAATGAACATTGTACTGTTTCCATGATGTCAAAGTAGATAAGAATGTTGAAGCTGCTAAACTGGATTTTTTGTCCTACAATGAGAAACCTTGGAGTTAAACAAAAGCCATACTAATCAGTAATTTAGATACCATCTGTTCTAACAAATCCTTTCTCCTTTCAAACAGCAAAGTAAAATGATGAATAGTTGAACGTGTTCTTCTTGCAGGAATCTTTGTTTTTGCTCCTTGAAACTAAGCTGACTTTAAGCTCAAGAACAAACGCTAGACAAATATAAGCAAGTAAAATAAGGACTGTTACCTTTGTGTCATATATTTGGAAAACATATGAAGTGTTTAAAGGAAAACAACAAACTATTCAAAGATGTTTAAACATGACTTAGTTATCTTGATAGGATATGAACCCTAGGTAAATGTATGACACGAAGAGGTACTGGAAGATGTGTCCGGGATTGTGGAAAATCTGTATAAATGTATGTGTATTTGAAATGTCCAGCACTCTCTCATCTCACAGCGTCTGCTTGCACAATTATGGGGTTTTGAGAGACCAGACAGCTGCCTGTTAATAAATGTACATGGAACCTTTGGACTTGTGACTGGCGTATTTCTATTATACTGTATTAAGCCTCAATATTCTTTACTCTTTCAACATTTCCATTAGCATTTTTGTTATGCTAATGGGAATAATATGGCCTTCATCCCACGTTCCAGGGACTGCAACTTGGGATAACGGCCCGGCAGCCCAAGTTATCAGCTAAAGCCAAGTGTGTCTGTGTGTGCCCTGATGCCTGCAGCTTCGGCACATTGTAAATAAATAAATAAATAACAAGGGTTCCAGACCATTATCCTCTGTTGTAGCCCCTGCAATGGCAGATAAAGGCCATTAGCACCCTTGGTTCCCAAAGCGAACCCGGGGTGCTAAAAAATAGGTTTTTCTTCCTACTGCGGGACGCTTTCCAACATGGCCACCATGGAAAGAGAAAGTTGGGCTCAGTACAGAGCCCCTCTTCCCTTCCCATGGTGGCCATAACCATAAAGTTCCTTTAACAAGGTTTTTTCATTGAATTTCATAGGTTTTTACTAGTGCAACTTAACCATAATGTCCCTTTACCGAAGTTTTTTCATTGAATTGTAGAGGTTTTTATTGGTGCAACTTAACCATAATGTCTCTTTTACAAAGTTTTTTTTTTAGAGAATTCCATGGGTTTTTACCAGTGCATGCTATTTTCCTATAACTTACTAATAACATAATTACCCGATTATAGAAACATTTGTGTCCAATTTACCACATTTCACCTTAAAACTCTGCCCTTTCCCACCTTCTAGCATCATTTTTAACACTTCTATACTTTTTCCAATATTTTTGCTTCCATCAATGTCCGCGACGTCTGACAGCACTGTGGACCTTCCGGACAGTGCCACGTGACCATACATAGACTCAATAAATGTTTCCAACATTTCCATTTGCATTTTTTGTTATGCTAATGGGAATAATGTGGCGTTTCCCACGTTCCAGGGACTGCAACTTGGGATAACCGCCCGGAAGCCCAAGTTATTGGTCCAAGCAAAGCGTGTCTGTGTGCACCCTGATGCTTTGGTGCATTATAAATAAATAAATAAATAACAACGGCCCCATACCATTATCCTCAGTTGCAGCCCCTGCAATGGCAGATAAAGGCCATTAGCACCCCGGTTCCCAAAGCGAGAACCCAGGGTGATAATCAATAGATGTTTCTTCTTACAGTGGGACACCTGTGGTGTTCCACTGTAGGAAGGAAATACTTTTCAAGATGGCCACCATGGAAAGGGAAGGTGGAGCTCAGTAGAGAGCCCCTCTTCCCTTTCCATGGCAGCCTGCAGAAGGCGAAGTCAGAACCCTATGACCATATTGCCACAAGCATTTTTTTTTAACTTTCAAATCTATCCTAATTTTGAATAACTTTACCACATAGCCGGTCCCAGGTGGACATTGCCACTTTAACTCAATATTTTATCCTTCGCGGCTGCCAATTGCCACAGGCTATACCTCAGTCACCACAGGTATATCACTATTTTTTGTACCTACATTATGACACTTGTCAAAAAATAAAACACAGGCGCGTTTTCCAGAACTTTCAAGTCCATGCCAATGCTCTTACATGAATATGCTTGAAATCTGCCCTGTTTTTTTTTTCAAAAGTGTGAAAATGTATGTACATACATTAGTCATATAACTAAGCCCCCAACGTGACAAGATCCATTCTTTCTGAAAACCTTTGTCCACATTCATCAAACAGCAACAAAGTTAAAAGTCATCTAAAAATGTTGAGACCCCCTCTAATTTAGCCTCCTCTTGAGAAAATCCCACCAAACTTTACAAAAACATGTATATCTAGATTTAAAATCGTTTTGCAAACTTGTGTGCAGATTCTTCAAATAGCAACACATTTATAAGCCTTTACAATATGTTGGGACCCCCCTCGAATTTTTCGCCCTCTTGACAGAATCTCACCAAACTTTGCACAAACATATATATCTAGATGTAATTGTGTTGCAAACTTTTGTGCAGATTCGTCAAATGTGACCACATTTATAAGCCTTTACATAACTTTGGGACCCCCCCTCTAATTTCTACCCCAAATTAAAAAATCCCACCAAACTTTGCAAAGCCTTTCAGAATCAGGTTTCATGCAGTTTCATTGAGTGGTGCCAAAGTTACAAGCCATCCAAAAACTGCCCCGAACATCTGAAGTGTACCGAACTTCACAGGACTGTTCGTGGAATTTTGCAGCAATAAATACCCATTTGTTTGTTTTGCTTCTTGCAGCCTTATCCCATCCCATCCTCATCACCCCTCACCTCCACAGAGATTATTTGATAAGTCTGACAAGTGCAATATTGTGTTTTTTTATATGTTTTTACCGTGATGTCCACGGACACAGGCCACTGTACGCGAATCCAAGATGACAGGCGTTTCCAAAAATCTGACGCACTTCACACTTTTCACCATCAGTGTCTACGGACACCACCTTGCCCTCTAAGCCAATCAGAACCCTGTCCATGGACCGAACAAGGAAATGGGTCCGCAGACAGGACACAGATATCACTATTTTTTTTTATTTAGATTTTGGTTGTTTTATAAAAAAAAAAGTCCTGGACGGATTTACATTAAATTAACAAAAGCACACTTTCGGGACCAAGCCGCTGCTCCTGCTGCAAATTTGGTGAAAAGTCATCCCGCGGTTTGGGCTGTAGGCGTGAGCAAAGTTTTTGCCATTATGTCTATCGAAGGAAAAAAACAATTTTGGGACCCCCCTACAACTTTTCCCCCCCTGATGAAACATCTCCAATCTTAGCATAATAATTCAGAGTGGGCCAACTACTTTTTTTGCAAAGTTTGGTGAGGATTCGTCCACGGGGAGTGAATTATAATCCGCCCAAAAAGTGTTCTTCCTATGAGTTGAGCAACTTAACCATAGCTACACAGCTGCTACCACTGATAACTTTTCTGCCCCTGGGTGATTCTTCACCAAACTTTTCAAAACAAGTATATGACCCACTCTGAAAAGGTTTGGTGAGGTTTGGTCCAGGGGTGTCCAAAAAATGTTTTTTTCCCATAGACTGAATGGAGAATACATTTCTCTCGCGCCTACAATCCAAACCGCTGCACAGACTTCCACCAAATTTGTGGCAGAAGCGGTGGCTTGGTCCCAGAAATGTGGTTTTGTAAATTTGGTGAAAGTCCGTCCAGTAGTTTTTTTTAAAACAACCAAAAAGTAGGTTTAAAAAAATGTGTGATATCTATGTCTGCTCTGCGGACACACTTCCCTGTTTGCTCCGAGGACAGGACACCGATTTGATAATCGGCTTGCGTCATGTCCGCGGACATGCAACATGTTCTCTGATTGGCTGGGATGAGGCATGAGGTGCGTCAAATTTTTTTTATGCACCTGGCATATTGGATGCGCAGACATGCGCTGGAAGTGAGCATAAATCCAATTTTGGGGTGTGTGTTGGTGTGTATGAGTGCTTCGAGAGGGTGGGGGGGTAAGAGATGGGTCAAATGCTGTATTTGTTTAGGTGGGAGAAGGCCGTGATGTGTTTACAGTGTCTGTGGTCACTGCGATTGTCCACGGACATACTAGACACTGGGCGCACTACTGGCTATTTTAGTTTAGTATGATGTTGGTTTTGGGTCATTAGAAGAGCATTGGGTGAAGAGGGTTTGTATTGAAGAGTTTCTATGTTGGTTGTAATAATTTTTTAGAATGTTAATTGAAGTGCACAGTTTTGAGGCGGATGTACTATGTTTTTGGGTTGTGGTTGTTTGGTAGGTGTTTGTTTCTCATTGGGTGTGTTATGCCGCAGTGGTTTTGGCCAGGGCCTAGAGTCTTGGGTCCATGGCCGAAGGCCATAGGCCATAGTCCATGCACCCAAGACTCTAGGTCCTGGCCACAACCACCGCAGCATAAGTGTACAATGCTACCAAACATTTTGATTGTGGTATGTGGGCTGCTTAGGGGATACGTTTTCAAAAATGTGAGTACTGATTGGTAGTAGTGCAATATTATTTATAGGAAAGTGAGATGATGTTTGTTAGTTTGTTTGTTGGATTGTGTGGGCTCACTACTGGCTATTTCATTTTAGTATGATGTTGGTTTTGGGTCGTTAGAAGAGCATTGGGTGAAGAAGATGGTATGTATTGAAGAGTTTGTACGTTGGTGTTAATTATTTTTTAGAATGTTAATTGAAGTGCATAGTTTTGAGGTGGATGTATTATGTTTTTGGGTTGTGGTCATTTGGTAGATGTTTGTTTCTATGGGTGTGTTATGCTGCAGTGATTGTGGCCAGATCCTAGAGTCTTGGGTGCATGGCTGAAGGCCATGGGCCATGCACCGAAGACTCTAGGCCCTGGCCACAGCCACCGAAGCAGAACTCTAACTCTATCTCTACAATGCTACCAAATTGGTAGTAGCTTAATAGTGTTCATACGATAGTGGGATGATGTGTGTTTGTTTGTTGAATCATGTTCAGATTGTTGGTATTGAAGACTCTAGGCATTTTGGGTTGTATTTATTGGTGAGGTGTTTGTTTGCATGGCTGTGTTATGTTTCAGTGTTTGTGAGTTTAATTATTATATACTTACTGTTTCTTTTGTTGAAGCTGTATGAAGAGTTTTGGCCAGGCCATGCAGTTAGGATTGTAGTGTCTGGCAACAACTGCTGCAGCATAAGATACCCATGGAAGCAAACATTTTGGATTGTGGTTTATGGTCAGGTGTTTGATGAAATGGGTGTGTTATGCTGCAGTGTTTGTGAGTCCAATCCTTATATACATACTGTTTGACTTTTTGTGGTTGTATGAAGTTTTTTCATGACATGAGTAGTTGGAGCACACATTTTTTTTCAATCACTGTGATAAAAGAAACAAATCACATGTTAGTGTAGGTGGTTTATAATGAGTGTTGCATTGCATAGTAAAAATGTGTATTTTGTAGAAGTACTATAGTCCAAGCCAGTGTACTGTTCAATTTGCTCAGTTCCTCTGTTTGTTGATCAAATCATTGGGTCTGGGGGAAAAAAAATCCATGCTGGATTAAAAAAGAAACCTTTCTACGTTGTTGTACAATACTTTTCTTTCAATGATTTCAATAGAAGGAATAAAATAGGTGTATGGTTTTCAATTCGGAAGTGGTGGTAGTATTGTTGCAATTAGATAGCAGTTGGTGTATTCTATTTGTTTATTTTTTTTTCCATTTTAGTGGTATTCATCTATCTGTTGGCTTCTTGCAGATTTTCGGGACAGTTATATACCTGTTGGCGTATTCTAACTGTTTATCTCTTATTTAATTTTAATGGTATTCATTTATCTGTTTCTTTGTTGCAGATTCTTGGGGCAGTTAGATACCTGTTGGCGTATTCTAACTGTTCATAATTTTGAAGTTCAGGTTTTGTTTATGTTCGTACTTTTATATATGCAGTGTTGTGACTTGCATTGGTTGTGGCTCCTGCATGGTAGATTATACTTATTGTTGTGAAGGTTTTCTTACCAAGTGATACTTGACCATTTGTGAATCCAGTCAGCTTGCAGTTGTTTTTGGTACCATGGGCATCATAATGTAAAAGAATTACTATTATGTATTTACTATGTGTCTGTATTTGTAAGGTGGAACGATTATCGGAATTGCAGGTAGTACATAATCTGCCATGGTTTGCATTTTGTACAAGTTGCTGAAATGGAATGGATTCACAGTTAAGTATGGATACATACACAAAGCATTCATAAGTGCTCGTATGTTTCCGCATGTTTGAAATCAGGAAGATTTCATTCATGGGTATGTTTTTGTTTTGTAGTACTTGTAGCAAGTACATTAGAAATTCTGTGGACATTCTTTTGAGTTTATAGTGAATTTGACCATCCCAGCACAGTAGTCCAATTTCTGCCTTATTCCTGAAATACTGTAAGTGTTGTCAGGATTGTGGGGTGCATTTCTATGAAGGACTAACATTTGGAAACACAATTGGTCTGTACCGTGTAAGTAAATGTTGGCAATAATTGGTGGCAATTGGAATAGAATATTTATTGATACATTTGCGTAGCAATTTACACCAGTTGTATTTGAACATTTGAATGGACCTGACAGTTCTGTATCCAAGTCATTTGTTGGGAGTGTGTGTTGCTTCTTTGAAGAGGTAGTTGAGTTACTTTGAGCAGTAGATTCTTCTTTGGTTGTGGTCCTTGATGAAGTATTACCTTTTTTACTTTCTTTGGAGGAATTGCTGTGAGATCCTGCGTAGATTGAGTTTGAAGTAGTTTTATTTTACAATGTTTTGCTTTTTGTGGAACAGGATCGGTTTTTAGATGGGGGTGTAGAGTGAACACATTCTATTGTATTCTAGAATGCAAGAAATATCAGCATTTACTTTACTTGCATCAAAGTTGATTAGAAATAGTCCGTCAAATGTAGGTAAGTGTGATAGTGCTACATAGCTCAGGCCTTCTTTAAAGACTGTGCTAGCAATATCCATCAGTGCTTTATGAAGTGTAAAACCATGTGATTTGTGAATGGTGACTACGTATGCTAGAGTTAGAGAAAATTGTTCTCTGCATACATAGATGTCTTTGAAAAGAAGAAAGCGGACAGTTGAGTGCCCTATCCTTTTACCTTTGGATAGTTTGTCAAAGAGAATATTGACAAATTGAATATTGTTGTTATGTGGGTATGTTTGAAAGCCAACAACTGTACCACGTGCTCCTTTAACTAGTCCTTGGTCTACGCCAAGGTTAAGTTTAAGCATTTTAATATTTTCTCCAAACCACATCTGTTAGAGATAGACTTTTCCAAGCTGTTTAGCCTTTTTGTGGCTTGTTGACACATTGGCAGTGTCATACCATGTACGTCCAGTTTGTCTGTGGAGGCAATTTGAACTATTGGTTGCATTTCTTTTTTTAACATTGTTTTATAAAATTTTGAACAGCTTGCAAGAGTTGGCATGAAGGACATACAATTGACATTTGTGTCTGCTAATTTTTCCATGACATCAGTAGCATATGGGTTATGGCCATAGAGAGCATGGATGGGCCTGGTTTTTAATATAGTTTGTGCTTCTTGAGATAGCACACCAACTATAATACATTTTAAAATGTTGGCGTATGTCAGGTCTGCAGACTACCACATATTTTCAGTTAATTCTCTGTATTTGGAATGTTGCCAAAGGTTGACATTTCCTATGCTGCCAAGAGTTTTACGGCACAGTTTGTGCCCTAAGGTTTTAAAAATAGGTTCAGCTTTCACTGGTGTTAATTGAAGAATATCTCTGAAAACAATAATGTGTTTTCCTCCAAAGAGCGCTTCATAGTCTGTTTTGAGGACCTCTTGTAGTCTGAGGTGATTTAAAGCCAACATTAGGTTGGAGACCATGCTCACCTCATCTATTAGCAGCATTTTCACTTGTTTGAAAACCCTGCATAGTTCGATTGTAGCTTCTGTAGAAAGTTTGTAATAGTTTAATTTGCTTTGGTGTTCTACTAGAAGGAGTATTAATTGGTGTAAAGTGTGTGGGAGCGAGGGGCCAATGGGCCCCCCTCTACCATCACTTCTCAGTACACAACTTGGACCAAGTGCCTCTAGTGGTGGGTATGCCCCTCGCCCTTATGCAATACCAACTTTTGGTTATATTCGCGTAGATGGGACCACGAGCAGGACACAGGGCATCCATTTTCTGTACCCCCTTTCGACTCCATCTTGGTAACTAGGCCTCACTGCGATAGTACAAAATACATCCATCCCTTTTGCCTGCCGCTGTAGCTCGGAGCACATGGCCTCCACCCTCGTCCGAACTCCAACTGGAAAACTCTGCAGCTCCATTCTCACGCTGAGGCCAGAGCTGCTTGCAACAAATAATAAATGTAACACATCCCTTTTCCTCTGAGATCACTGTCCTGCATGTGAACCAACATGAGCCAAGCACATAGCTCGTCCATCTCCACAAAAGTGTCCTTGCCCTCTTACCCTCGCCAGTTGAAACTTATTGCCATTCTAACCCTGTGTCGTTGCAAGGCATCCCTTTCATGTGCCAGACTGCCAACCTCGCTATGAAGCCCACCCAACAGACCCCCAACTAACATTAAACCCCTGTGCAGTATATCGTGCCCAATACTAACAAGTGCCACATACCTGAGATTCTTGTGAGCCTAACCCTATAGTTCAATGACAGTATTATAGTAGTCAAGGCCCTTAAACCTGTGACCTGTGTAACCCAAATGTGTGGATGGTATAAACCCTTGAGTGATTTGTATAACAACATGATACACTACTGAGAGTCTTTTGATCAACTGTTATTCAGTGCATGCATTACTCAGAATGTATTTTCTTAGCTTAGATAGTGACCACCGTGTTTCACAGTTCCCTGACCTTCACCCATCCGGAGCACAAATGTCTGATGTCAATCCTCCCGCCAACCAAGCAACCAACACTGAGGAAGAGATGATGCCCACACCTAAGTCACCACCACGGCTGACCAATCCTGGTCCAACGTAGCATCATATGTTAAAAATGTAGATGTACTATATAAATGTGTAGTAACCTTGATGTGGTCAGAGCGCTCTCAGAGATCTAGATAAACTTTACTTAAACTCTCGCAGCCTGCGCTTTTGTGCCTTATTCCCTGCCCAGGGAGTGTCTGTTTTATTCATTTTTACACGTGTTAGTCCGGGTGGGCACAAACATTTGGTGACCCCCTGCAACGTGATCGGAGAGGTGCCTCGAGGCCGGCACCGAGTGGCGAGATCCGGGACGCCCCCCAGCGAAACCATCACCTCTGCAGCTGACCAGCCTGTGCGCACTACGAAGAAGGGTCAAGGGTTCCCGGTTGACGAATACCCAACTGAAAAGCTCCTCGCCGAGGCGGGCCACGGCTTGGTTGGGGTGCAAGCCTGACTGGGGTCGGACTGCGAGCGGCGACCCTCGGGACACCTGACTGAACAAGTGAGTGCCGGTTGCGAAGGTTATGAAGGAAAGGTAAGGAGGAAATAGGGGGGACAGGTGGTAACGGGTAGTAGGGAAGAGTAGGGCCTATGTGAGTGATGATGAGGCTTTTGTGATCTATCCTTTATATGGCCATTAGGTTTTGGTAAGAAGTGAAGAGAAAAAGAAAAGTGGTATCCTAGCCCGAACGGGGTAGAAGGCGGAGCCGCGTGGCATTGTCTCGTCCAGTGCAGAATAAATAAGTGAAGTTACAGAGAAAATAGTAGCAGTCTCATATATTGAGTAGACTCGGAGTAGTTATTTAGAACATTCTTTTTCTGGGCACGAAAGGATTCTTGGAAAAGAGTGAGAGGGTGTAAGAGGTGGGGAGTGAATGAGAAGAGTAGGCGAAATGGGAAAGAGAGTGGGAAAAAAAAGCAACGGGGAGAAAACGCGCGCAGGTAGTTCATGTGCATGATAAGTGTTATATGTGCTTTTGTGTTCTGTCCATTTTTTGTCAAGGATATCCAAGTACTGTGATTAATTTGTGGTTAAAGTGGCAAAATATGTAACAATGAACTGTTGAATTTGAACATGCAATAGCTAAAAGGTTAACGTTGAAAAGGGGGTTGATATATATATATATATATATATATATATATATATATATATATATATATATATATATATATATCTTGATACATATATGTGCATACAAATTACAAGTAATTGACAAAACTCGTGGTATATTATCCAACTGGTGAAGAAGTGATTAAGGGGAAAGGGAGGTCAAAAGGTAAGTACAGACAGAGGGAGGGAAGGAAACACATCTTCATGGGAGGAATAACACCACTAGCACATATTTGTCAGCACCTTCCGTTATACAGTGAGAAAATACAAAAATACCATGATCAATGGTTGACGGAGATAAAAGGGGACAGTGTGACACCAATCTGACCAGAGGGTGGGTCATTCGACAAAAGAGTATTAGATTTAGTATCTACACACTTGTTAGCAAGGTTTAAGGGGAAACAATTGCAAAACAGAAGGGAAGTACTAGACCTATGGCGAATGTTTGAAGAAGTTACGCCTGCAGCAGAGGTAAGTAAAGAGAAAGTGAATGAAACACAGAAAACACATGAAGAGGTAAGTGGAACGCCAAAGGGCGAGTGCACAACCACTACAGCTGAAGGTGACACAACTAAAATATATCCTCTAATGTCCAGTCCAGCAGTAGGATATAGTGAGCCCCTGTACGCACCAACATGTCCAACTCTTACACCTACAACAGGAGCAGTTGCCACAGCACCACCCCCCTATTATAAAGGTGGGTTGTATGGCCCAACAAGCGCACCCCAGGTGAATTTAGCACATATCACTGGAGAATTAGACCGCCAGCTAGCGCATGCACAGATGGAGATAACGCGGCTACGAGCGTTGTGCGACAGGAGCCAAATGCTGCCAGGGGGAGGAGAGGTGCCACCATTATCCATAGCGGATCTAACACCAACATTGAGCACAGCAGGGGAAGTGGCGCAAGCGATCTCAGAGCCAGAACGGTCAGTATCATCACAAGGAACACGCATACCACAAGGACAAGAGAAAGAGTGGCGGTCGGGGGAGTTCCTGTTTCATCTAAATGACAAACCTGTGAGGATTATATGACCACCCACCCCAGACAGTGAGAGAGGAGAAGGATGTGAAGGGAACAATGAGCAAGAATCAGAACTAGAAGAAGTGTGGAGTGACTTAGACGAATATGAAGAGGCAGCTGCCGAGACCAGGTCCCCATTGCCAAACCGCCGGTACCCAGACACACCATTGCCACCACTATGGCAGGGTAGGCTAAGACAGCGAGGGGGAAATATGATGGTAAGTAAGACAAAGAAAGGTGCGGTAAGTAAGGTAGGGAAGAAACACAAGTTACAAATGGCATTGATACATAAGCAGGTAGGCCACATTACATTCCGTGGGCTCAAATGGATAAAAACAACTTGATAAAGGTCCTCCCCCCACTGTCGGGAGGGGCGGGGAAATGGATACACGCCTTTGAGAAAAACACAGCTGGAGTGCCGCTGGCGATAGGGGATGTGAAGAGCTTATTAGTGTCAGCAATTGATGATCAAGCAGACGCAGTGTGGGAAAAGGCCGGATTCCCCGGAGTCACGATGAGTTGTGACCGCCACGATGGATCGGCGTTCAATAATGTTCGAGCACAGGTATAGGATGCATTGAGGCGCACGTTTCCAGATATTCCAGATTTACATTTAGTGATGCAGTGCACAATGGAGGAGAACGAGGATCGTGCGCAAATCATACTGCGGGTGCAGGATTTATGGAGAAGCGAAACTGGCACGGGGTCGAACCAGTCCACCGCCTTGTTTTACTTTATCATTAAAAAGGGGCTCCCGAAGAAGGTGCAGAAGGCCTTGGACAAAATAGCTGGGTTAGAAGCCAAGGGCTGGCCTGAAATACAGAGCATAATTGTGCACCACTGCAGGAGGATCAAAGAGAGAGAAAAGGAGATAGCACAAAAAAGGCTGGCAGATGAAGCGAAGCTGGTACAGAACAAATTAGTGAAGGTCGCCGCCGTCAACGCCAGCGCAACCACAGACCAAGAAAATGAGGGGGACGAAGGAGCAGGAAACAGACCAGCAACAATAGCAGCACTGCGGGCCACAGGAGGACAAGGGCAGTGGAACGGAGAAGAGCAATACGGTGGACAACAGTGGCAAGACAGACCAGAGAGAGGAAGAGGTGGGTACCATGGTCAGAGAGGAGGGTTTGGAGGTATGGGAAATAGGGGATTTGGTGGCCAATGAATGAGAGGCGGACCACAAGGGTCATGCTGGAATTGTGGGAGATGGGGACACTACTCTAGAGATTGTAGAATGTGGCCTTCAGGGTATTTCCAGGGGCAACAGCCCATGGAGAACGAACAAGGGTGGGGGTGTCCACACCCAGGTAGCCCCTACGGACTACCAATGGGAAGTGGGAGACAGCAAGACTACTGCTATAACGAACCTCAGGTACAGCAAGGACAGCAAACCACCCTCACCACAACCAATCGCAAGACAAAATGCAGTGGGAAGTGCAACCAATAATTGTGCTGCAACATCTGCAAACGGTGCGCCCGCACCGTACCGTGGCGTGAGCGTGATCAGAGATAATGTCTTTTCCATGCCAGGGCAAGAAAGACATTCAGACTAGGACAGCCCAAAAGGAATACTTGTGTGTCCAGTCCTATCCACCAACCTATGTGCAGAAGAGGAACCACTAGTGGGGGCAGAGATAGGAAATAAGCAGTTTATCTTTATGGTAGACTCTGGAGCAGAGAAATCAAGTCTTATGGAAGGGTGGTTTCCACTCTCAGGCAGGAATTTAGAGACGCAGGGGTTCTCTGGGGCTATTTTAAAAGTTCCTTACACTAAAGATCTTGATATAACGGTGGGGGGAAAAACCGTGCACGCACCCTTACTGTACCATGAAGACGCACCAATAAACCTGATGGGTAGAGATTTGTTGAGCAAATTGAATATGACAATCTCTTTTACAGAACGAGGAATAGTGTGCTCAACACCAGGAGTATGCCCAGTACGAGCAATGTTGATGATCAGCAGTAATGAATGAAGTTGTGGTGCAAGGGGTACCCATTGATATAAGCATGTTCATATATGGTATCAAGGTGTTAGCACGAGTGGTGCCAGATATAACGAGAAAAGAATGGAGAATTACATCAGATTTCATATTCCGCCCAATTGCACACACAGACATTGTACCAGGCACGATAATGTCCATAGACATTGAGGCAGTTCAAGTATCCAGCAAACGCATTGTGGTCATAGGACTGGACGCGCAGGGGTGCGAATGGAGGACTGTGTTATGCATAGACCCAAAGATAATGCTACGAGATATAACAGATGAGGAATTGTTCACTGATGGTGAGGATGATGGAGAAATAATAATGGAAATAAGCATACCATGTGATATTATGGTCCAATACAGAGAGGTACATAACCCATTGATGACTAGCGTTAAAGCCCCACTGACTATATTTGAGGAAGACATGACAAAAGTAGCACCTGAAATTTGGACCACCGGGCTCCACGATGTAGGGCTGCTGCATGAGGTGACACCAATAAAAATAAAACTCGAACCAGGTGCAATGCTGTCGAGAGTAAAACAATATCCCATATCAAAAGAAGTGGACGAGGGAATTAGAGAGACCATAAATGCACTCCTGAAACAAGGCATCATAGTGCCATCAACCTCCCCATGTAATACAGTGATTTTCCCGATCAAAAAAGCAAAGGAAGAGGCGTGGAGGATGATCCAAGATCTCCGCCCACTCAATGACGTTATTCAAAAACAGTTCCCATTAGTGCCTAACCCGGCATCAATATTGTGCAGTGTGCCAAAAGAATCAACATGTTTTACTGTAATTGACTTGAAGAATGCTTTCCTCTCCATACCACTCGACCCAGGATCCCAGTACCTGACAGCGTTCACAATAGGGAACAACAGATATTAACACCGCCGACTCCCGCAAGGGTATTGTGAAAGACCCAGCATTTGTAACAGGGTGTTACGGGAAGACATTGGAAACATAGATGTAGAGAGCACCATCATTCAATATGTAGACGATTTGCTCGTCTGTAGCCATACAGAAGAAAAGTGTTGAGAAGACTCAATAGCACTACTGAATGTGCTAGCTGCCAAAGGATACAAGGTAGACAAAGGGAAATTGCAATTCTGCCTTGCCGAGGTTGTATACCTCGGACAGTTAATCTCAAAAGATGGGAAGCGAATACTCCCAGACAGAGCAGCTGCTATACGCAACATAATAATACCAAAAACTGTGAAAGACATGCAAAAATGTCTTGCCATTTGTAATTATTGCAGAGCATTGATCCTTGATTACGCGGCATATACACGCCCCCTACTACAAGCATTAAAAGAGGCACAGAAGAATAGGGCAACAATAAAATAGACGCATGAAATGATAATACAGTACTCGAAATTAAAAGACCTCTTCGCTGACGCCCCAGTCCTCGAGAACCTAGATTATGAGAGGGAATTGTTCTTGTTTTCACACTGCAATGGGACACTGATGACAGCAGTACTGACGCAGAAGACATCACTAGGTCACAAACCATTGGCTTACTACAGTGGGACACTAGATCCAGTAATGCAAGGTCATTTCGCGTGCAAACATGCCCTCGCAGCTGCTGCCTTTGTGATTGAAAAAAGCTCCACCATTGTCATGGGATGTTCGGTAATGCTATATGCGGAGCATTCCCTGTTCGCCATCCTTGAGCGATCAAAATCAACACTAACGACACAAAGAGCAACAGCATATGAAGTAATAATTTCAAGCCCCAACGTACACGTTGTGAGGTGCAAGACAGTGAACCCAGCAACATTTATTACAGAGCCATGCACGACAGAGGACATACAAGAACACGATTGTGCCACATATGAGGGGGAAGGTGACAACATCCCTAAAGCAAGTGAGAATACCCTACAGGAGGGAGAAATATATTTCATAGATGGGTCAGCATCAATAAACCCTGAGACAGGGGAAAAACACGTTGGAATGGCGGTAGTGCGCATGGAAGAAGATGAATATGAGACAATTGTGCAAAGGCGCCTCCCATCCCATTATTCTGCACAGGCAGCAGAATTAACTGCCTTGATTGAAGCCCTGCGCACAGCCAAAGGCTGTGCGGTGACAATATACTCAGACTCAGCGTATGCAACTACCACAGTGCACTCAGGGCTGTCACGGTGGCATAGAAGAGGATTCAGGAGGGCCGACGGTTCTCCAGTACAGCATGCAACATTGTTGAATGAACTGATAGATGCATTAGCAGTACCATTGGTAGTGGCGAAATGCCAAGTTCATACCAACAACACAGACGCAATCTCATTGGGAAACGCGGCATCCGACGCAGCCGCGAAGGAGGCCTCGTATTTCAATGTGACACCAACACTTGAGTGCATCACAAAAGCAACCACCACAGACCCACGAGAGGAAGCATACAATAATACCCTAATAGCGCAGATAATAGAGTTACAAAAATGAGCGTCCCAAGAGGAGCAAGAACTGTGGAGCAAACAGGGATGTACACAATCAGCCACAGATCTCATTTGGAGACAAGAGATGACAGGGAAGGTTGTAATGCTCGTAGAGTTACTAGAAATAACATTCCAACAGTTGCATTTCCCCGGCCATGTAGCGAAGCAACACATTGCTGCAGACATTCAGGAACACTGGTTCGTCCCCAATTTACAAGAGCACCTGTCAAAATTCATTGTAGAATATATAACATGCCAAACATATAATTCTGGAATGACATTAAGAACACTGCGTGGTACCTTGCCCCGACCAACAGGACCATTTAGAGAGCTCCACATAGACTATGCTGATATGGGAGAGCGGTGTAACGGAGCAAGATATTTGATTGTGGTTGTGTGCCCCTTTTCAAGGTGGGTGGAAGCGGGCCCATGTCCGCACTCAGATGCAAAATGTGCGGCCAAGTTCCTCGTGCGGGAGGTGTTTTCACGATGGGGGATATGCAATGTGATTAGATCAGATAATGGCAAGCACTTTGTGAATGACCTCTTTAAGGAAGTAACATCACTTTTAGGGGTGAAGCACAAATTATGCTCAATTTATCACCCAATGGCAAATGGAGTGGTAGAAAAGATCAACGGATTATTGAAGAGTAAGTTGTCTAAATTGTGTAACACATTGAAAAAGAACTGGTTTTATTGCTTGCCCCTAGCACTGTTCCAACTCAGGACGCAACCGTGTAAAGACCACCATTTAAGCCCCCACGAAATTGTAACTGGGAGGAGAATACACACGCCAGTATCCAGAATTAGAAGAGCATCGGATGCACACAGGGCTGCCACAGTGCTGGGGGAAGAGTTCAAGGATACCTAACCCAGTTAACACACGCAGTACGCAGCATAGCGCGACAAATAGCGCCGCCTTTTACTGAAAATGTGATGACTGATACTACTACACTGGCCACAGATAATTCAAGCGGCCACTAATGCCGGGGGCACATGTGTATGTCTGCAGCTTTATGAGAAGGTAGAATTCACCCAGGTTTCATGGCCCCTACGAGGTCATTTATAGTACACCCACCACGATGAAGGTGAAGGGATTGAAGTATTGGGTGCACTTATCTGATGTGAGGAGGGCACAAAGTAGTGCAATCCCCCAGGAGGAGCAAGACAGCGCTACTGGGACAACAAATGAGGGTGAAGGAAAATAACAAAAGAGTCAGTAAAAGAATATGCAGAGATAAAAATGATGATATGTATTTTGTTCTGCACAGCTTACTTCCTCCTTCTTTCTTTTCTGTCTCTTACCCCCCTCTCCTCTTCAATTGGCCAGCATATTGTCTATATACCTCACCTATCTCTCCCCCTATATCTCCCACCTTCGTTTTGTTGATGGTTGTCTCTACAGCAAAAGTACATGAACAATAGAGTAACAGAACAAGCCTGACTGAAAATAATGATTAAACGTGAAGTTAAACAAGAATGTAAATATATGTATATATTGTGATGACTTAACAAATTTATATCACCCCTCCAGGTGAACAATGGCCCAACGACCCACGATCGGAGAGAGCGAATTAATGTTAGATAGCGATAGGGTCGCCATTAGGGCTAAAAGGTTCAGTGATGTTGAATGCGTTTTGAAATGTGCCCTTTTATCTCTTGTTGATGACATAAAAAAGGAGGGGAGCAGGGCTAAAATGATAAGACAAGGACCGCAAATGATATGGACTGGGGTGAAGACTATATGGCAGGAGTCACATGAAATTAACGTTAACAAAACAGATGGAATGCAACCCTCAGAATACATCACTGTGGGATCAACAAGTGTGTCAATGTTACATTTCGATGTAAATATGAGTAATGCTTATGGATATAATGAATATGATGGAGATTATTGTTGGACAAATGATTTAATTAACACTAGTATTAATGCACAGACAACCATACACTCTACCTCACACAATATTGCTGCTACTGATGATGATACATATGCCATATTGAATAGTAATGATACAACATGGGCTGGGATGTTTCCAATACATTACAAAAGGGTGAAAAACAATGATCAGGAAGGGAGGAGGAGGAGAAAAAGGGGGTCGGGAGGGAAAAGATACAACATCTATCACGACCTGGGGTTAGATGAAATAGAAGATCCCCGCCACCCTGATCAATCAAATAAATGGTATTCTGACATGAGTGCCGCGTCGAAGCAAGCAACAAATGAGAGCTGCTACGTCTGTTCATTCATCCCGCACGTATCAGGAACACTGAAAATGTTAGTACCACAGGAAGTGCCCTTGTCGGAGGCCCACTGTTTAATTCATCTGGTTTTATGCAGAATAAAGAGCACATTCCAGGCGCACTCTGTCACATTGGAAAAGCTGGAGAAAGAGAAAACATGCACAAGCCGGCGCCAAGGAGTCATTTGCCGCGAGGAACCATTTCTTGTCATCAAGGGGACACGATTTGCAGAAAATAATTGGCACGAAGAAACAATACAATGCAAAGCCGAAGCGCTTCAAGGCCTACCAAATGATACTTTCCAATGGATAAAAGGGGCATGTGACCCCATCTGGTCGCAACATGTCGCAAAGCAAACATGGGTCACAGCATTAGAAAAACCTATCAAAATACAAAAAGAAGTGCCACATGAACTGTGTTTCCATGGGGAAGGGAAAGTGAACATGGGGGAAGCAAGGAGATGTAACAAAACAGTAATAATTCCCGACATGAGGAAAGGCACAGCTGCACTAATGGACATGTATTGGGTTTGTGGCAAACAAGCCTACCTGCACCTCCCCGCATCGTGGAAAGGAACTTGTGCTTTAGCGACACTCCACACAGCCCTGATGATAATACCAGAGAGCCACATCCAAGGGGCAGCAGAGCAATCGGCTGGCATATCGGCAGAAGGGCAATCGGCTGGCATATCGGCAGCAGGGCAATCGGCTGAACCATTGGCAGCGCCCCAACTAATGAGAACAGAAGCTCCAGCATATGAACTATTGTCAGAATTTGAACTAAAGAAAAGATTGACACGAAGTAAAAGATCCTCCAATTACATCTCATCCGAATCATCGAAACTCCTTTCTGAGATCCCGCAGAAATACAAGCTCTTTTCATCAGCAGAGACATTCTTTGTCTCACTTCTCGCCCCTGGACTACAAGCGCGAGCAAACGCCAAATGGTTGCAGATTGTGCGCTGGGAGCTCATTCAATTGGCTAATGACAATGAAGAGGGGTTCAACGTGATAAAGATAGAGCTCCGCGCGTTGTGCCTAATGACAATGCAAAATAGATATCTCCTCGATCTCCTCACAGCGATGGACGGTGGTGTTTTCCGAAAAATTGGTGGGGCGTGTTACACATTCATGCCAACTGAAGAGGCTGATAACGGGTACTCTCCCATGTGATAAACGCAGTGCACAACTTAGGGGAGAGAATGAGAGCGGAAGGAGGAGCAGAAGAAAATACATGGTTCGACAATTTGTTCAGCTGGATACCATCATGGGTAAATGTGGCAATGAAAATACTGATTCCCCATCATCGTTTTTGTGCTCCTGTTCTTTTGTGTGTGCCAACTGGGACTACGGTGTTGTGAGAAAAGCATTCAACCTCGGCTATGATGATGGTGACAATGGGCCGACCGACAACGGTAGCTACCATAATAGATGCACAGATGCAAACAGGGGAATACACCACACCACAATACAGAATGACAGCAATTTACAGGCAATATGGGGATATAGTGGATAATTTGCATTAGATGACCATAAAGGAACCATGAGAGTTGCAATGGTACCAAGAAGTATGGGTAGATCTAGATGGGGATGGAGGTATTTACTTAATGTGTACCCCAGATGAATATGCCAGAAGAGGAAACAGCCTTAGAAGCGTTTGCAGAGCTTGGATGCCCCTAAAAGGTACCCCCGCGTGGGACGAGGCAGTGGCAGATGTTGAGTACTACCAAAGGGAGAATGAAAAGAATAAAAAGTAGAAGTATTTGTTACTTTAGATGTAACGAAAGGGGGGAATGTGTGGGAGCGAGGGGCCAATGGGCTACCATCACTTCTCAGTACAAAACTTGGACCAAGTTCCTCTAGTGGTGGGTACGCCCCTCGCCCTTATGCAATGCTAACTTTTGGTTATATTCGCGTAGATGGGACCACCAAGCAGGACACAGGGCATCCATTTTCTTTACCCCCTTTCGACTCCATCTTTGTAACTAGGCCTCACTGCGATAGTACAAAATGCATCTCTCCCTTTTGCCCGCCGCTGTAGCTCGGAGCACATGGCCCCCACCCTCGTCCCCACTCCAACTGGAAAACTCTGCGGCAAATTCTCATGCTGAGGCCGGAGCTGCTTTGCAACAAATAATAAATGTAACACATCCCTTTTCCTCTGAGATCACTGTCCTGTATGTGAACCAACATGAGCCAAGCACATAGCTCGTGCATCTCCACAAAAGTGTCCTTGCCCTCTTACCCTCGCCGGTTGAAACTTATTGCCATTCTAACCCTGTGTCCTTGGAAGGCATCCCTTTCATGTGCCAGACTGCCAACCTCGCTATGACAACAGACCCCGCAACTAACATTAGACCCCTGTGCAGTATATCGTGCCCAGTACTAACAAGTGCCACACACCTGAGATTCTTGTGAGCCTAACCCTATAGTTCAATGACAGTATTATAGTGGTCAAGGCCCTTAAACCTATGACCTGTGTATCCCAAATGTGTGGATGGTATAAACCCTTGAGTGATTTGTATAACGACATGATACACTACTGAGAGTCTTTTGATCAACTGTTATTCAGTGCATGCATTACTCAGAATGTATTTTCTTAGCTTAGATAGTGACCACTGTGTTTCACAGCGACCTTACCTTCACCAATCCGGAGCACAAATGTCTGACATCAATCCTCCCGCCAACCAAGCAACCAACCCGGAGGAAGAGATGATGCCCACACCGGCGGACCAATCCTGGTCCAAAGTAGCATCATATGTTAAAAATGTAAATGTACTATATAAATGTGTTGTAACCTTGATGTAGTCAGAGCGCTCTCAGAGATCTAGATAAACTTTCCTTAAACTCTCGCAGCCTGCGCTTTTGTGCCTTATTCCCTGCCGAGGGAGTGTCTGTTTTATTCATTTTTACACGTGTTAGTCAGGGTGGGCACAAACAAAAGTGGCACCGCCTACGTTGTAGGCAACTAAACCTGTGCGGGCAGTAACAACAGCTGACAGTTTGCTGTTTGTCAATTGTTGGAGGAACTTGCTGATGATTTTGATTAAGAATGTTTTGCCTGAACCAGCTGAACCACTCACGTATAGCAGTATAGATTTGTAATCTTGGCAGGGAAAATGTCTACTTTCATGTTGCACACCATGCTCAATTTGTTATGTTACTTCTTGGAAAATGCTACGTTGATCAGTGTTTAGTTGTGATTTCAGTACTGCAAAGTCTTCTGTAGATTGCTCATACTGACATATGATGTTTTTTACTTCTTCATGGCTAATTCTGCCTCATTTGCTATTAGTTGCTGTCCAAGTGGTTCTTGGCTTCCTGTTACAGAAGGTTGACTACTGTCAGGAGTGTCCACATCTAGTTGGGCCTGGAGTTGTTCTTCTTGTTGCTGTTCATTGTGCAAAATTGTTTGGTATTGTGTAAAGTTTACGTCTGTTATAGTGCTTTCATTTGCTTTGAGAGCATCTTCATGGGTGTCATACGCATCCAGTAACTTTTCTTCTTTTCTTCATGGTTTAAAAAGTTGTAGCAAGGACATGTAATACAGTTCTTTATGTTGAGGAGTTTTTAATGACAATTTGATATGATTAATTAAGCTACGTTTGATGAGTTTCGCTAAGCTACCTTCATAATTTGCCATACTGTATCTATCTTTCTTTTCATCTGGTTTAATATTACTGCTGTTTGGGTAGTATGTGTCCAGTAAATTGTTTTTTAAAATGTCTTGGCTGTTGGGATCATTTTTGGCTATTGTTTCTATGGCCTCATATGGATTGAGAACTCTTTTTCTACATTTAGCAGGACCCATACAAGGCAGTACCGGTTAAACAGTCTGCAGCTTCATAGCAGCCACATTCTCTATGAGAGAGCATTTTTTATGCCTAAGCTGTACAATATCTGTGATGGTGTTTTGTCAGATGATATGTCATCCCAGAGGTCCTGAAGCTCTGTTTTCTCTACTTTGGTTAAGTAGGCTGTGACATATCGTGAAACTACAATGGAATTGTCTACATGTACTGCACATCTATGTTTACATTCCATAGGAGGGCAATGATTGCATTGTGATCATTGATGTATTTTGATTCTTCTGTTCTTTTTATGTAAGATGTGTTCTTAGGTGATTTACCTTGGACACTATGGCCCTCATTACAACCCAGGCGTTAAGGGGTTAACGGTGCAGTAAAAGGTTGTGGCGCTGTTAAACCCTTAACACCTGATTACGAGGTCCCTTTGCGGGTGGCACTTTAACGCCTGCTTTTACGCCCGTGGCGGCATGGGGAATTACCACCCCACCAACCTCGGAATGGGGCGGTAATTCCCCATTCCGCCATGGCGGAGTCGGTAAGTTACCGGCATGGACCATGGTGCTATTAGCACCATGGTCCAACGCCTGCGTGTAATGAGGACCTATGTCTAACTGAAGACATGAAGTTGTTTACTTGACCTGTTGTTGAAACTGGTCTAGGGAAACCAACGCGGCATTTGGTGTAGTATTTCCCTTTGTTTTTATATTTGCGACAACATTATTTCCCACATTTGTATCTTTGAAATTGTAACATTTGTGCATGAAGGTCAATATGTGTTGTTTGTGAAGGGATTTCACACGGCGACATATTTTTGGATGAACAGCAAAACAGTGGCATCATTATCCTGACCAAATTTAGGTGCATCTTTAATCCACAAAAGCATGTGGATGTGTGGTGCTCCACTGGCTTGGCATTCTTTTCTCCAAAAGAAGTGTTGCACTTCTCCGAGGGGAGGAACAGTTTTATTACAAATGAAGTTTAGCAAAGCAATGGAGCGATGATGGAAATATCTTGATATATTCACAGCATCTAGAAAGTGGAGTTCTCCTGGTGTTTTTATATCTGTTTGTTTTGTTTTTCTTTGCTATGCGTAGGAAATCGTGTAAATCTTCCCATGTATATTTTGCACAACTTAATGTCACAAACCAAGTGGGTGGCCCAAGGTTTCTTATCATACAGCATACATCTCTGTGATGTTGGAACCAGTATTCTTTTGTACCACTCATGTTTCCTAAAAGATTTGTAATGCTTGACTGTAAAATCTCATCTTTTTCATGCACTTTTTGTAGTAATTCCGTAGCTGACATATTTTGAAAATGGGTACCTGATTTCAATGTGTCTGCAACTCCGTAGCATAGAGTTGCTAGTTCACTTTCAAAGAGAAGGTGGAATATGTATTCCACATTTTGTCAGAATCTGGGGTCTTCATAATACATTCGTAAAGAGCGGTATTCTTATGCATTTATTTGTGTGGGTCTATCATCGTACATTCCTCCTTTTCCAGTAGGAAAGAGTAGAGGAAAGGCATGTGCTTCTAACTTTTTTTTCCCATATTCTGATTTGAGATCCTTTGGCTTGTCACATTTGGTATGTTTCCAGTGCATCATCTATGGTGTCTTTAGAGTGTAATGGGTGAATTGTATAATGGTCTAAAATATTGGATTCTGTAGCAGGATCTAGAAGTTGAAATTGATCCGTTTCTGATGACTCTTGAATCATTTCAGAGATTTCCCTCAGGTTTTCTTCAATATTAATTTCTCTGTAGTATTCATTGTTGTCTTTTAGATTTTGCAGGGCTTGTCTAACTTTAAGTCCAGGAGTTGTTGCCAATTTTTTTTGTTGTCTTTTGTAGGTACACCATTTACTAAGATAATTAAAGATTGATCTATTGGGCGTTGCACTCCCAGAGTGCGTACATTTACTTTGATATCTAATGGCAAATAAACTACTTTGCCACAAATGCCTTTTACTAATTCAGAGGGAGGTAGTTTTGCTGTTTTTGGTTGAAGGAATATTATTGCTTGAAATAGGTGCACTGTTTGAATTATGATGCTCTCATATAAGTTGTAACTGCAAAAGTATTAAGGGGTCAATAATTTTGTATTTGTTTTCTGCTATAAGATAGAGAGCTAATTGGAACCATTTGGAATCTTCATTGTCTTCTATTTTGTACATTATGTCTAAAAGTTTTTGTGCTCTTTTTTATAAAAAGTCCTGCGGCAACATACACATAAATGGCTGGGTACTTTAGCAGATTTACTTTTAAACTTTAGTATTTCTTTTTTGTATGTGTGTAATAGATGTTTGCCATGTGTACAGTTGTTAGTAGTCTGTTGTAAATCTATTGCATGTTGTAAGTGGCTTTCAATTTCAAAATATTTTCTCTGGATATGCTCTATTTCTTGGAGTAGTTTTGGCTGTACCATGTAGAAGATTGTTATTTAAGTTGGCTAGTGCTAAAGCATGACTTTCGGCATAGTACAGATATGGACCAGATTTCTTAGAGTTGAATGATGTGTTGATTTCATTTTGATATGATGGAAAGTGCTTTCGCACATAGGTCCAGAAATGCAGGCTAATGAATGTCCTTGTAGTCCTGCGTATTTGTGCACTGGACAGGGGTCCATATTTTGTAATAGTTGAATTTTGAATTTGTCTTTGCCTTTCACATACTGATTGAGGAGCTGGCGTAAAGATTTGAAAGTTTTTTGGCAATGTTACACATTGATGTCCACGGCCATTTGTAGAATGGACGCATTGGTTCATGGAATGGACAGGTGATACTGAGTTTTCTTGGGATATTTTTGTGAGCAACGTTTCTTGTTCCATAATGATATTATTACGTTTTTCATACCCTCGTCCACTGCAATTTATGTCAATTGGGTTTATTTTCTTTTGTTTGTATGCTTACGGTTCTGTGCTTGTGGTGTGACTCCATTCACCTCCACTGATGTTTGTGAAGTCATCTTTGTTGATATTTTGTGTATTAAGAAGTCTTTTTTATAGTTTAGTACTTAGTTTTGTTAGTGGTTTCTATCACGCTTTGTAGGAAAGGTGAAATCTAGGTTCTCACACACTCCGTTCTCCCCCTCCTCCTCACCAGTATCTTCTGAGGATGTTGTATGTTGTTTCCTCTTTTTCCTTCTTAACAGATGTTTTTTCTTGTAGAGGTATGGTCTCCCTTGGGTATACGCCAGACTGCTGTCTCGTTAGAGCGGATCAGCAGGGCACCCCTTGCCGCGACACCCAAATGAGAGGGAAACGCCCAAGGTATAAAAAACCTCTCAGGAGTATTGAAGAACATGACTGGATGGAGCAGTATCGTGATGCAATGGATGTTGATGAATTTCCAAAACAAGCAGGAATTGGATAAGAAGGTAGATCGCTGCTGTATATGAAGACTTGAGGAGCAAATGAGGAGTACTGAAGGGCCACGGATCCCCAAAGTATCCAGATAAGTGTTTTGGCGAGTGTAGAGCCCACAGGCAAGCAGACGTACCGAAGGAGGGATAGAGAAACAGATACCGTGGCGGAAAAAAGAAGGAAGACAGGAAGATAGGCAAGTGAGGAAATTAGAATAGACAGCAAGTTGTGATGCGGGAGCAACGAAGGAAGGTAAGTATAAGACAGAATGGGCAAAACCCGGAAGTAGAGAAAGGAAGGTAGAACCTGAAAGAAAACTGAAACCAAAGGTAAACAAACCAGAAACAACCGCGGCTAAAGGAGGATGATAGCCACAGAGCACACACGAGTCGCAGAAGAAAAGGAGAACAGTAAAATGGAAGGAAAAAAGGTTGAAACAAAGGACTTGAGAATAACTCGGAGCTATGGCAAAAAGCACTGCACGTAGACCCAGGGACAAGCGAAGGGTTGCAATGCGCATTTGCAAGGGAGGGTGAGGCTTTAGAGAGAAAGCTTCCGTGAAGAAAAGAAACTAGACCCACACACCTGGAAGTAAAAATAAAAATAGTGGAACATTCAACGGCGTCTTAGTTTCCACGCCCCCCATAGATGCCAAGAATGGAGGCGTGTGACAGTATACCCCTCTTTGTAAGTGAACCCACAGTCTTGTTTTAGTGACGCCGGTGAGAGCTGCGAACCAACCAAGAAGCATGCAAGTGGGTATTAGGTTCCCAGGAGTCGTCTGAGTTGGGGTAACCTTTCCAGTGAACTAGCTATTCCAAAGTGCCCCTTTCTATATCTGGAGTCCATTAGAACAGCCACCTCATATTCATCCCGAGGAATTTCTTTGTTGATCCAATTTTTAGGGCATGTGCGTTGGTAGGTATCGATGTGGTACTCTTTGAGCAGCGAAGAGTGAAAGACTGGATGTATATGTTTCATATGATTGGGTAGCCTTAGGCGGTAAACCACTGGATTGATCCATTTGGTTATAACAAAGGGAGCCACATTCCTTGGTGACAATTTAGATACCCGCAACCATTGTAGAAGATACTTGGTTGAGAGCCAGACCTTTGTGCCCTTCTCCCACATAAGCGATGGCTGGTGGTGAGCATTGAATTAGGTCCTGTACCTGGATTAAGCAGCTTGTAATGATTTGTTGGTGATGGCATGAGCCTCAGATATGCTAGAGAGAATAGCATCCACGGATGGAGCAGCGGAAGCCCTGAAATCTTCTGGTAACAAGGCACCAGGGTGGAAACCATAAGTTCTATAAAAAGGACTCAAGGTTGTGGCACTGTGTTTAGAGTTATTGTAAGAGAACTCAGCGGTTGGTAATAGCGTGACCAAACTGTCCTGTTGTGAGTTGATGAATCAGCAGAGGTATTGTTCTAAAGAGGCGTTAAGCCTCTCTGTCTGCCCGTTGGTCTGAGGGTGAAAACCTGAGGACATTGCTCTTTCTATACCCAACTTGGAACAAAGAGCCCTCCAAAAGCGGGAGGTGTATTGACTGCCACGATCGGATATAATCTTATACAGTAGTCCATGGAGATGGAAGATACCTTTGGTAAATACGTTCGCCATCTCTGTGGCAGTAGGATGGCCAGGTAGTGGAGAGAAATGTGCCAGTTTCGTTAAAGAGTCCACTGTGACCATTATGCACGTATTACCTTCCGAGGGTGGCAGGTCAACAATAAAGTCAGTAGACAGTACACGCCAGGGTCTTGTTGGAAGAGGTTTCGGTTGCAACAAACCAATAGGTTTTTGGAGTTGTAGTTAGACCGGCAACAGATGGGACAAGATCGGACATATTTGTACACATCTGAGGCTAATGAAAACAAATGAGTGTGCCCTTGCTAGTGAACAATACTCAAGGCAATTGTTTAGTTGGACCGATTCAGGTGTTTAAGCCGGTCCACAGTTTAGTGGAATGGTTGGTCTGCTAAGTTGCAGATCCAAGCAAGGGGTCAAAAAAATGTACAAACCGCTCACTGTGTTCAAGAATACAGAAATTCAAAAACAATAATTTATTTGCTAATACAAACAAACATATAGTGCATGGATTTTAAAACAATGCTGAAGAATGCAACATAAATATGCAAAAACAATAACAATTCATAATGACATCAAATAACAAAAGAAAAAGTGTAGTATATACAACAGGGTGAACATAGAAAATGGTATGATTAGTATACATATGGATTTCAATAGTCTCATTATTGTATGACAGTATACATGCTAATATAAATGGGTGGGTATTCTGTGAATACATCCAAAGGAAAAAATAGAAACAGGAGGGGCTATAAAATCGCCCAAATTGCAAAAAGTGTCCTAATTCATAGGAAATTTCCTGTTTATGTTTCATATTCCTTCTAATTGTGACAATAAATGTTCCAGGGTCATAGGGAAAACAAGATATATTTTAGGCCAACGTGGCAGAGACTGAATGTACAGAATCTGGTACAACAGGGAACCATACAAAACAGGTGTTCCCAGTTCGTATTACGTTTCAGCGGATTTGCATCAAATTGCGTCCGCCTTCATCAGGGCTCCGTAGGGGCGACCCTGCAATGTATATAAAAAACTCCAGTGAGTATATTTATGGAATGCTAATACTCATTAGAGCATAGGAAAATACAACACAAGCTCTCGAAACACCGTGCTGCCAGCTTATCTGCCAGTGCTATAGATCTCAAGTTCTCGGTTCCGATTCACTAAGAGGCCAGGGGCTGAGCATGGGACTTCCTCAGGCTTGGTCCTGCTGAGAGATGCAGACCCGTACAGTGGAGGGTAGGCTCTACATCAAGATGCTGTGTAGAGGGCAAAAAGAGAATGGAGTGGTGTATGAGGAACTGATGCCGGGACCATACTGCTTGTGGTGGCAAACCGAGAAGGCAGTGCACAGTCATGATAAAAATTCACAGTAATAGATAAAAGAATAGTTCAAAAATGAGAAGGGTACCTGCTGATCGGGTAATGATGATTCACTGCAGGGAGGGTGGGTTGAGAGTACAGTGTTTTCTTCTGGTCAACCAACTGTTTGCTTTAAATGACTGGATAAGTCAGGATCACTGGGGGGGAGGGAAATAAAGAGGAAACCACGAGTGAACTGGGCAATCAATGGTAGCCTTCAGTATTCAAACTACAGGACATTATTATGAGTGATTTCAGATTGTGCCAAATACAAAGATGATGCGATAGGAAAAATTTAGAATCTCGCGGAGGGTGCGCTGTTGTGAGCTGATACAGACTTTTAGAAATTATGTAATTGGCGTTAGTATTGTGCCGTGGACTGAGAATAGTCGGCCAAACCTTAAGCACTTGCCATGCGTGTGCAGGCATTTTGTTCGTTACAAAATGTGTAACCACTTCAATAGAGGGCGGCACCCGATGTGTGTTAGTTTTCATCTGAGAATTCAAAAGGAGAGAGGTACGGTACCTTTGCTGGAGGCACAGCCTTGTCCGTCTCCAAAACCAGGGAACGCACTGGACGGCTAGCATAGAACGCTGCTGAGCATTCTCATGAGTTGCGCGAGCACTGAAAGCGGTTGTCTAAGTAAAAGCGTCCCTAACGACGACACGTGTGCGGAGCGAAAAGCTCCATGATGTGGGCCAATCCCGTTGGACAAGGAAGTGTAGTCATATGAGAGTGCGGGCGCATGCTCTCGCAGACTTGTTGACTTACTAGTTGCCATGGCGACCCGTACGAGGCATGGGTCTGCAGCAATGGAGCGTTGCACAAGGAAAAACCCAGTGCTCGTCCCTCATGGCAGGTTAGTGTGTGACAGGATAAACCTGCACATGGTAGTGTAGGTCTGTATATGACCTGAGTTTCGGGGTGCACACGTAATTCTCTGTTAACCAGTATTTGGTGTGTAGGGCAACGAAGGCTGATGTCAGGTGATGACAGATGGTATGACTTATGGTGACGGTGTGTGTGGTGCCGCAGCGCCTGTGTGTGGAGCACGTACCTCACGGTTACACAGAGGCTATGAAGGCATTCACGGATGAAAGGCACGAGCAATGGCTTGATATGGAAGGGTAGTGCACTACTTGTGGTGGTGCGGGCTGCTAGTTCCTAATAGTATGAATAATTTAGATAAGAGGCTGAAAGATCTCATTCAGACCATGGTGGTATGTGTCTAGGCGGTGGATCCACCTAGATTCTTTTTTCAAAAGGCTGTATTGAGTATCAGGCTCGCCTTTGATTTTTTTCCACCACCCACCACAAGATGTCGTTGGGGGTCTGGTTCATGGTAAGATAATGCTCCACTAGGGGAGCTATCAGGGTTTTGCATCTAATTTTTGAACGGTGTTCCGAGATGCTTGTATTGACTGCCCGGGTGGTCTGGCCTATATACCTAAGGTCACACGGGCACTCAATACAATAAATGACATTTTGGCTTTTGCAGTTAGAGAGATCTCTAAGGGTCCATTGTCGTTCACCGATGGAAAAGGTTTTCATCTTCTTGGTGAATTTGCAGGCGACACAATTGCTGCATGGATGGTGACCTTGTAGGGGGCGGAGTGTGCGGGAACTGCCGTACATTGTGTAAGCGAACCTCGGGGCCTGGTCGCCCAGTAGGTTCAGACGTGCGATATGCCAATGTTTATTGACAATTTTCTTTAGTTGTGCCGTATGTGTGCCAAAAGTGACCACACATGTAATACGATTCTCAGTGGGCAGGGGATCCTCCCGCTCTGGGTGGATGAGATTGTCTCGATAGGAATTACTGGCTCGTTTCCTGGCCTGTGCGAGTTGTCTTTTGGGATACCCTCTAGCTTGTAAGCAAGTAGAGAGGGCTTCTGAGTGTCATTTGTAGTCCACAACCAAGGTACAATTCCTTCGAATACGGAGGAATTGTCCATAAGGCAAAATGTCTTTGGTGTCGGCTGGGTGGTTGCTGGTATAGTGCAGGAGGGTATTCCTATCTGTAGGTTTACGGTAAAGATCACATTGTAGGGAACCCTCTTTGTGTCTGATTATTAAGTCCAAGAAGTTAATCTCGGCATCGCTATGGTCAATTGTGAATTGTAAATCCCGATTACAGGTATTGAGCCATGTCCAAAATGTTTTGAGCTCGGTGTCCGTGCCCGTCCAGATGAAAATTACATCGTCAATATAGCAGTGCCAATTGCTAATCTGCGCCTGCCATAGATTAAGGTCTGAGAAGATGTAGTCATTCTCGCATTTAGCCATATACAGTATTGCCAGGCTAGGGGCGAATGCCGCACCCATAGAGGTTCCTTTAGTCTGCAAGTATATTACATTATCAAAAGTAAAGACATTTTTGCATAATGCAATCTCCATAAGTTCCAGTACAAAATTAATCGGGGTCTTGCAGGGGTTTGAGTCAGCAGACATCCACTCCTGAACACATTCAATAGCTTCAGCATGGGGAATGTTAGTGTATAAGGACTTGATGTCCATCGTCACCAGAAGCTGAACTGTGGGGTCAAAAGTAAGGCCCTCAAAGACTGAGATTGTGTGTGTTGTGTCCTTTAAGTATGTGCGTGTTTGTACGCTGATAGGTTGTAGAAAGTGATCTACAAACTTGCAGAGAGGCTCCAAAATGGACCCGCAGCCGGATACAATTGGGCGGCCAGGCGGGTTCAAGGGATCTTTATGTATTTTCGGCAGAGCATAAAAACAAGGAGTTCTCCCTGATGGTCTGCTCAGGAAGGCTGCCTCTTTTTCTGAAATCCAATCTCTTTCTTGTGCATAGGCAACAGTGTTGCTAATTTCCTGACAAAGATCCTTTGTAGGGTCTTTGCGAAGAATGCTGTAGCTGTCTCTGTCATTGAGTAGCAGAAGTACCATGTCCTTATATTGTTTATTGCTCATTATCACTAGACCCCCTCCCTTATCTGAGGGCTTAATGACATTTTTTGTATTATTCTGTAGTGATGTCAAAGCTCTTCTCTCTGCTACGGTGAGATTGTGTCTAGTTCTCATGGTTCTAGTTTTTAATTGATCCAAGTCCTCTAGAATACATCTTTCAAAAGTGAGAAGATCATGGGGGACTTGACTGTCAGACGGGGTGAAGGATGAGGGCAGATGAAGGCCAGTGTCATCTCTATCATCTTCTACACCCAAGTCATGTTCTTGAAAAAAAGGTTTTCAATCTTACTTTACGGAGAAAAGTGTGTATCTCCATTTCCGAATCGTACCAATCTGTTGAGGATGTTGGTACGCAGGATAAACCTTTAGATAGTACAGATAATTCGGATTCAGAGAGGTCAATTTGGGCTAGATTAAAGACAGGACTAGTTTGGGCATTGGCTAGGGGATTCAGTACCTCTGTCGGTGCAGCCACATCTGAGGCTAAGCCAGGCCACCAAAACTGTCTTTTAAGGAATTCCGTGTTGTTGGAACTTCCCCGGTGGCCAGCCAAAAGATTGTTATGACACCATCTGAGTGCGATGTACCGGGTGTCAGGATCCAGAAGAAACAGCCGATTGTTGATAAAGAGCAAACCATCTTGTTTGTTGATGATATCCTGTTTAGTGAGAGTTGGAAGTAACGTAACACTACTGGTAGCTGTCCTGACTTTTTGTAAAGGGTTTGAAAGCTGACTGTCAATTTTGTATGAAGGAATGATCGGTTCAGATAGATGCTCCAATGATACCCCTGGTATAAGTATTCAGGGGAGCCCGTCTGCAAGTATGTTCTTGGATCCAGGTACGTAGGTAATGGTAAACTCATATTGTGCAAACAAGTGTGCCCATCTAGCTTGCCGGGAGCTGGTACATTGCATCTGTTGTATTGTCTTCAGGTTCTTGTGGTCTGTTCATAGAGTGAACAGATAGACGGCACCTTGGAATAGATGGCACCACTCCTCATAGGCTGTCTTTATGGTGAGGAGTTCCTTTTCTATTACAGAATAGTTGATCTGGCTTGGAGTAAGGGTCTTTGAGATATGCCACCGGATGTTCTTTACCTTGGTATTCTTGTAACAGAACGGCTCCCAGGGCAGCCGCTGGGGTGTCCGTTTCCACAATGAAAGGGCACTCTTGATCTGGCTGCCGGAGGATGGGAGCATTACAGAAAAGTTGTTTTAGATGAAGAAAGGCTTTTTCTGCGTGTGGAGTCCAGGTAAACGGTGCTGAGGTTTTCTTAAGTAGGACAGTTATTGGCAAAATGGTGTCAGAGAAGTCTGCGATGAATTTGCAGTAAAAATGTGCTAATCCTAGACATTTTTGAATCTCTTTTACTGATCTGGGAGTAGGCCATTTAATAATGGCTTCTACTTACTGTGGACAGTGGTGGTTTGAAACACGCATTTCTCTGGTTTGATCAAAAGGTGATTGTCTCTAAGTCGTTGTACCACTTTTCGTTGATGTTCTTGATGTTGTTTGTGAGAGGATGAAAATAGCAAAATTCATCCAGATATACAGTGGTGGTATGAAACAAGAGATCGGAAAACAAACGATCCATAAATCTTTGGAATATGGAGGGTGCATTCACCAAACCGAAAGGCATCACTCGGTATTCGAAATGTCTGTATGGTATACGAAAAGCAGTCTTCCATTCGTCACCCGCACAGACTCGGAGGAGATGCTATGTCCGGCGTAGCTCAAGTTTGGAAAACACTACAGCCCCTTGTACAGCTTCCAATATATCCTTGATAAGGGGCATCGGATATCTGTCCCGAATGGTGACTTGGTTGAGGCCACTGTAGTCAATACATGGATTTAGTTTGTGGGTGTCACGTTTTGGGACAAAAAACAAGGATGCTCCAGCTGGTGAATGTGATGGACGGGTAAGGCCATGTAGTAGGTGCTCATCAAGGTACGTCCGTAATACTTCCTTTTCTTTGAGCGATAAGGAAAACATGTGGCCAAAGGATACCAGTACATCTGGTACTAGGTCGATCGCACAGTCTTCTGGTCTGTGTGGGGGTAGCTGTTGTGGGTCGTTGTCACAGACACCTCGCTGTATGCAGAGAGGCTGGATGGTATGTTATGGACCCTTATAGTGGCTTGTGGCAATCGGCCAGCGTTTTTTTGGTGACATAGTTGGTTCCTTGTAAGAAAGTCTTGGCCAAGTGGTTCGAGGTAAAGGCCATCTGATTCTTGGCCCAATCTATTGCAGGGTTGTGCTTGCGGAGCCATGAGGCTCCAAGAATGACAGGAAAATGCGTGGCTCTTATAAGGTCTAATTGTACAGTTTCTGTATGTTGCAAGATGGACATGGTGGGCGGAGTCGTGACATGGGTAATAAGTCCAGAACTCAGTGGTCTAACATCAACACCTTCCACTTTCTGGTCTTCCTCTTTTTCTAATAGAAGAATTCCTGTCTTCTTCACCCACACTGTGTCCATAAAGCAGCCTACTGCTCCACAGTCAACCAGACCTACAGCATCAATGTTTTCTTGTTTTTTTGTTCATGGTGAAGCTGTATGCTCACTACCATTAGCCAGTTATTTTCTGCAGCGGTAGTGGAGGTGCCGACATTGAGACATAGGGACTGATGAGTATTCCTCAAAAACCGGCCCCTATTGATTCCAAGGTTGACCGTTTCCCGGCCTTCGTGATGTTACTTCTAGGCAGTTCGATAACATATGTTTGTTGGATCCACAATACATACATAGTTGATTGTCTTTTCTCCTCTTTCTTTCTTTGGGGGTCAAAGGGCCACAGGCAACTCTGATCTGCATTGGTTCTTCTCTGAACGGTCTGGGTGAGGAGGGTACTGATGTTGGAGTCTCAGGAGGGAAGAATGGAGTACAACCTTTCTTCCGTTCAGCCCTTCTTTCGGCAAGCCAGTAGTCCACTTGTAGGATGGTAGACAAGATGTCCGTAAATGTAGCAGGCCGGGGTATTCTAGCCAGCTCGTCTTTAAAATCTTCCCGGAGGCCCCGCCTGAAGATTGTGTACTGAGCAGCTTCCGGCCATCCAGCTTCGGCAGCTACCCTCTTGAACTGCACAATGTACTACACAATGTTCTACACAATGTTCCTTGTCCGATGTCCAGTAAATCCTCACTGGCAACTTGAACTGCTTCTTGTCGTTCAAAGGGTTGTTTGAACTGTGCAGTGAACGCTGCATAATCTTGCAGGAGCAGGCTGGCAGCGGTAACCAATGGAGTAGCCCAGGCCAGGGCATTCCCTGTAAGATTGGAGATGAGAAATCCAATACTAGCCTGGTCAGAGGCATAAGTTTGAGGACGAGAGGTGAAGTATATAATGCAGGCCTCCATGAAGTCCTTAAATCTGCGAGGTGCTCAGTCGTATTTCCCAGAAGCCAGAGGCATGGGTGGAAGTTCTGCTCGCAACTGTTCTTGATTCACCGTTCTTTGCTGTAGTGTAGAATTTTCTGTTTTAAGAGCTTGTACTTCTTGAGATAGGCTTTGTACTCTGTTCACCAATTCTTGGACTTGTTCTGCAGTAGCCATATTAATTTCCTGTTGGTGTTGCAAACTATTACGCTTTGTAGGAAAGGTGAAATCTAGGTTCTCACACACTCCGTTCTCCATGTCCTCCTCACCTGTATCATCTGAGGATGCTGTATGTCCTTTCCCTTTTCTCCTTCTTAACTGATGTTTTTCCTTGTAGAGGTATGGTCTCCCTTGTGTAGACACCACCCTGCCGTCTCGTTAGAGCGGATCAGCAGGGGACCCCTTCCCACAAGAGCCAAATGAGAGGAAAAAGCCAAAGGCAGAAAAAACGTCTCAGGAGTATTGAAGAACTTGACTGGATGGAGCAGTATCGTGATGCAATAGATGTTGATGAATTTCCAAAACAAACGGGAATCGGTTAAGAAGGTGGATCGCCGCTGAATACGAAGAGTTGAGGAGCAAATGAGGAGCACTGGAGGGCCACAGATCCCCAAAGTATCCAGATAAGTGTTGGCGAGTGTAGAGCCCACAGGTAAGCAGACGTACCAAAGGAGGGATAAAAAAACAGATACAGTGGCGGAAAAAAGAAGGAAGACAGGAAGATAAAGAAAGTGAGGAAATTAGAATAGACAGCAAGTTGTGACATGGGAGGCACGAAGGAAGGTAAGTATAAGACAGAACGGGCAAAACCCGGAAGTAGAGAAAGGAAGGTAGAACCTGAAAGGGAACCGAAACCAAAGGTAAATAAACCAGAAATAAATGCGGCTAAAGGTGGACGATAGCCACAGAGCGCACAGGCGCCACAGAAGAAAAGCAGAACAGAAAAGGGAAGGAAAAAAAGTTGAAACAAAGGAATTGAGAGTAACTCTGAGATACGGCAAAAGGCACAGCATGTAGACCCAGGGACAAGCAAAGGTTACAACGCGCAGTTGCAAGGGAGGGGCATGGCTTTAGAGACAAAGCTTCCATGAAGAAAAGAAACTAGACCCGCACACCAGGAAGTGAAAAAGAGAACAGTGGAACACTCAATGGCGTCTTAGTTTCCATGCCCCCCAGAGACGCCAAGAAGGGAGGTGTGTGACAGTTTCATTCTGTTTAAAACTAAAATAAATAATTTCCTTTTGAAAAGGATTTCACTGTCTATGAGAGCTTCTATGATTAAGATTCTACGGCATGTTTTCAGGGTTGTGCGTGATTCTTTTCCTGTTTGTATAACGTTCTGAAGGACTCTTTGGCGGAACATATTTTGTAAAAGATTTTTTTTTTTTGGTATGCTTACTTGCCGCTACATCAAGATTTATAGGTGCAGTGTTAGCACTAGTGGTATCTGCAGTCTTGTTAATCACTTTCTGTTTCATTTTACATTTTGAAGAGAAGACAGTTTCTATGTTGGAAGCTAGTTTTGTTTCGCTTAATGACTGTATTCGCTGTTTTGTTTGAACTTTTTGGACAAATTCTGCTAGAGGATGCTTATTTTGGAGAGTTTTAGTTTGATTTTGTTTACTTTTGCATTGATTTCTACGGGGTTGCTTTTTGATAGGCAGTTTTTGGGGTCTGTTGGAGAAAAAAAGAAAGTGTGGTTTGGGATCTTGTGCAGTGCATGTGTGCTTTGTGCATGAGTGTCTGAGTATGATGGTAAGGATGTATGCAGTGGTGTCTGATTGTGCAATGGGCTGCTACATCAGGTTGGGAAGGCTATTCTTGTATTTGTTTGTTACTATACTGGTGTTCAGATTGCAATAGAAAGTATGGAGCTGGTGAGTGGAAAATCTAATACTAAATCTAATGTTGCAGGGTTAATACAATTGTTTTTTCTAGAATACTACAATGCTACAGTGTTTGAGTAACAGTTAGAACATTATGACAGTATTGCACTTACTTTTTTGGATGGAAAGAGTAGATTTCTTCTGAGTTCTTGTTTGTACTTCAGATGCTGTTGCTTTTCAGGAAAGTGGTCTTCACTGCAATTGTCAAAGAAAGAAGTTAGTAAATATGTGTGTTAATATCACTGTTGTTAATGTAGACATGGATTCCTTTGTTTTTGCAGTAGTAGTGCTTTCTGATAACTGTGCATAGCATGTACATGCACTTTTCTTTGCCTATGTGCATTTTGTATATTTTATTTAGAATCTGTTAGTTGAATGTGCTTTATAAATGAGTACAATAGTAAGCGCACAGAGCACACTTGGCTTTGTAAGGTGGTGTTATTGGATGTTAGGAGATAGAAGAAATAATCATATGCTTTGTTTGCTATTTTTTGTTTTCTATTTTATGTTTACTATTTTTACAGGGTAAATGGCAGGAACTGTATGGAAATGTATGCAAGGTATGTATTTGTGAAGGTGTGGGAAATAAATCAGAAGGATTTGATGGGGTGAGCAGTTTATTACTCAGTAGGTGATTACTGGGTGTTTCTGTGGTGCTTGGAGATGGGATAGTCTTAAATAAAGTAAGGGTTGCAAGGAAGGACCTGGTGGTTGTGTTGCAGACTGAAGGGAAGGGGGAGATATTGTATGTCTTGCTTTATAACACTGTACATAGTTTTATATGATGTGATAGATATGACTGCACTTGTACATAGTTGAATGCTGCTGTGAAATCTAGTATGGAATGGGCAACCATCTGGAATGAGAGAGCTGTCTAGATTGGAAGAACAGTTGTAGAGGCAGTGGTGTTGTTTCAGCTGGGAGCCTTTCAAATGATATTGGCTATCTATGTGCATAAATAAAGATGCATGTACTCATCCTGGCTGCGTGTCATTTTATAACACACTCGAAAGCCTTTTTCCATAATTATACTGTCATTTCTCCCATCTTGTAACATGAAATGACACTTTGTTGGATAGCTGTGTGTTTTGTGTCTGATTACTAATATAGTTATTTGTAAAGGGATTTGAAATTATAGAATGTATGTGAAATATGCAGAATGTATAGAAAGGAAATTGTATGTACATCTTATGCACTACAATGCATTAACTGCTATCATGGTTGAAATGTGGTTAAAATATGTGGCAGTCGTTACAGAAATGATAGAATTAATTAAGAAAATAACAATTTGCATATTACAGTTAATAATATGGGTAAATAAAAATTTGGAGAGCAGAAAACTTTGCAAGTGACACTTGATCATAGTACATGGGAGGAATGACAGTACGCTTGTTTTACAGGTTGCACAGGGTTAGTGGCAGTTACTCTGTTTACATGCATTTACACAAGAGATTTACATGTACCATACATCCCAATCCTCCCAATTTCGGTGGGAGACTCCTGATTTTTCGCTGAAAAATATTGTTATTTTCACATTCTCTTGCCGAAAATACATTCTTTGCCCAATGTATTCTTATGACACAAATGTTGTCTCCCGATTTTTCGGAGGAAATGTCCCTCCCAGGTGGGTCATAATGTGTGCCTGTATGATGTACTGTGCAGAAAATATTCATACCTGAACTTTGTGTTCATGCATGTGGATCTGCATGAATCTGCAAGTAGAAATGTTGGAGAATTTACTAGTAGTTGCTGTAGGTGCTTTGCGGTCACCATGCAATTGTACTCAGAGTGATCAACAGTACATCTAAAGTGCTGAATTTTGATGATGGAGTTAGATGTAGAGGTCTTGCATGTGATTGATGGATGGTTGTGTGACTGCTTAACAGTAGCCAATGAGGGAATGGTGCAGAGAGTGAAGTGGAAAGTGTAGAAGGGCTGCCCCAGTGTTATTTGCACGCTCTGCGGGTGTTGATATTTTGCTTCATATTAAGAGAGGCTGTGTGCAGTGAAGATGTTGGAGGTGGAGAAAGTCAGAGTAGTGGTGCTTGGAGATATGTTTGTGAATGGTTTGGAGCAGTATGCAAAATGTAGGAATATGGGAAAGAATTTTGATGTAAAAGGAGCGGAGGTGGTGTGGAGCATTGTGCCTGGTTTCAATTTGCAGGCAACGGTAGACGTTTGCCAAGATATGGCTAGGGTTTGCAGTCCACATGTGGTTGTCCTGCACTGTGGTGCTTTTCATTTGGGTTATGCCAGTGCCCCTACTTGGTTAGAAGATCTGCAAAACTTGGTTCAGGCAGTAATGAAACTACTTCTAAATGCCAAGATTATTTTAGGGCAAAATGGGACAATAGTTCTGTTTTTTGTCCTCAGCAAAATGTTGGTAGGTGCTTAATCAGCCGAGGCATGTTTGCTTTTATGACTAGAGCTGTCATGCTCTTTTGCAACAATGAGAACATTGACTCTGGTAATGTTGATTACTTTAAATGAAGATGGCATGTCTTTATCTTTTATAGGAAATGTCATGATGTTTTGGAACATAAGGGTTGCTTTGGAGAAGCCAATCTGAAGATTTTTGAGGAAAATAAGAAAAAACAACCAAAAGAAATATAAAATAAAAGGTGTTTCTGAAGCATCTGTAAAAAAAACCCCAAAAAAGGCTCTTTTCAGAGCCAACCTCAAAGGGGAAATGGGCACACTATTTAAATTTTAATTCCCCAGGCTCAGATTTTTCGATGTGTCCGCGGATCCTGTGGTTGCCCACGGACAGCGCGTATTACATACAGGATTTTTGAGGTTGAGAGGGATGCAAATGAGATATTGCACAGCAAGGGATTGGTCAATAGAGTTTACTGGGTGTGATGTATGAGCAGAGAGTTTGTTAGAAAGTCTTTTTTCCTGAGAAAAGAGGAGATAGCTATAGCTGTGTGTTTCAGAAAGCATAATGTCTGGATTTTTCGAGATTTGTGGATAAATTGGCTAGAGGTGCATGCAGATCGCTGCAGAGTGGCTGTACATCTTGGATTCCCTCATGTGGAAGTGCACTGGCATGGAGTGCATGGAATGAAGTGGCTGGATTTGGTACCTATTTGTGCTACTTTGGTGACACAGGGCCTCATCACGAGTTGGGCTGTATTCCCGGCTGTAATACCGCCGACTGTAATAGCCCTAGCACCGACCGGCCCGGTGGTATTACCACCGGATCACAGGTTGGGCCTTAAGGGTAAATCCCCATTCCTGATTGGGTCCATTGGATCTAATAGGGAATTTTCGGTGCTAATACTGCGGGCTAATACAGCCGGCTGTAATTCTGCCGAAAACAGGGATTTTCAGAAAAGAGCTGGAGGTAAAACAGTGGATTTAGCGCCCAACTCGTGATAGGGCCAGCCCTTAAATGTGGCAGTAATACCGTTACCACCACATTTAAGGGTTACAGCCCAACTTGTGATGAGGCCCACAGTGTCATCCAGACATTATTATTATTATTATTTATTGTGGAGGGAACAGTTTAGGACATGTGTCTGGAATCTCTTTCCAATTTGCAATGAAAGAAAGACTTGGGAAAGTCATGACCATGTATCCAAACTCCAGAGTCATTTCTTCCCGTATTGCTCAGAGACAAATGTTCCTGTGTTCTTCATTTGATCCATAAATGGATAAAGCAAGGAGCAATGTTAACAAAGCTGTCTGTGCCTTTTTGAGATATGTTGGTATTTGCTCTTTACACAATGAAAACATGATGTTTCGTAGTACACACATTTTTTGCAGACATGGAGTAATTATGCCGGAAATCAGATTTTTCTGCGAAATATACAAAATGTAGTGCGACCTTTTTTGGAATTACATCAATATATTTTGCAATAGGTGTTGACCATTTGAAGGTTTCAAAACACACAAAAAAACACAAAAAAAGGCTCTTTTCCCAGAGAAAAGTGCAATGGTTGTTACAGGGCAACACTGCACAGATTTTAGATGTCTGCGGACTTCTGAAAATGCAAAGGGCCCTGCGCATTTCAGTGACACTACTCTTTTTCAACTGTGAAAGGCGGCTCTGAAAAGAGGCTTTTTTTTGGTTTTTGTTCTTTTATATATTTTTTTATTTTTAAAACCATGATACACAAAGAAAGGAAGGGAAAGGAGGGTAAGGAAGGGACACCAACCACTGGGATAAGAAAGGGCAGGTGGAGAGAGGAAGAGGTAGAGTGGGCCTTATTCAGGTAGTTAGCAGTTCTTCTCATGCTCCTTGACCACAGTCTCGAAAGCACTTCGAAGGTTCTCCCCCCGCAGAGTACTGCCTCACAGTACATGCACAATACTGTGACCCTCGAAAGGTAAGGATCAACAGCATCATGTATGGCCTGCGAGGCAGCTGGAGGGATGCACTCCCCACATGAGTGTCTCTTGTGGTGGCAGAAGCGGAAACGTAGGATGCTGCAGGGGAACTCAACCTACTATGTTTATCGCAAGGTACAACCTTACGAATAGCCCCACCATGGAACGATTTTAGATGTTGCTTCATTGAGGTAGTACCATAGCTGTACAAACCGGTTTCCCATGACTCAGCACCATCTTGCACTGATTGCAGGTCACCTTGTGTGCACATGCTTTTGGTACTCCATCAACAGTTGTAAATAACCTCCACACCCAAGATTCAAGGTAAGAACTAGTAGTAGGGACGTCCACTACCTCACCCTCTTCATCCTCTTCATCACTCTCCTCTGTATCCTGATGCCTGTTCCCCTCTGCAAGCCCCCAGGGAGGTGTTGGTGGTGGAGGAGGTGGGGGTTCTGCTGAGACAGCAATATCACCAGCAGCAGCCATGGATGCCATCAGCACAACTGTTTCAAAGAGCAAGAGCAATCCAATGCAACAAGGAGCAGTCTCTGTCCTTGAAGCCCAAAAACAGAATAAGGAGCAGCTCTGGGGTGTGGCCTTTTATAGGGGTACTGTGACGCACTTCACGGACACCCGTGCTGTCCCCAAACATTTTGAACACCAAGAAAGGGCTCAAAAAATCCCCAAAAGTATGCAGATCGCCAGGGACATAGTATGGGACATGTGCAAGGGTGAACTTTCCCAGGAAAATATCTGGGATTGCTGAAGAAAAAACACTTTTTAGGTGTCCGGGGGCCTGGACAGTGTTTGTTACGCTTAGCGCGGGTGTGGTCACATGATGATGTCAAGGACACATTGGGTGAATGGGACGGCAGTCCGTAGGACACCAAATGCGGGGGGTCGGGTCTACGCATGCATGCAGGTGTTCTATGGACAGTGTTCCAGTCCCCAAACTAATTAAAAGTGTGACACATGTGCGACACAGAGATGCGTCAGGCTCGATGTTCGTAGGGGCAAGGGTGTGCTAATCATGCGCACAAGTGTTCTATGGACAGTGTTCAGGTCCCTGAACAAAACAAATGTGCGTCACAACTTTGCGGACAGGCGGACGAGCTATGTCTTCTACGGACATATTAATTCTGGTTACAGACAATGCGAACAGGGGTAATGTTCGTAGGACACTTTATTTTGCATAGCTACGAACATGCAGACATCTTTAGTGTTCTGCGGACAGCCCTATTTTAACTATGGCCAATTCGAACAGGTATAGTGTCCTTAGAACACCCCCATTTTGGTTAATGGCGGACAGGCGGACATCTTGTGTGTCCTAAGGACACCTACATTTTGATTGCCAACAATATAAACAGGTATAGTGTCCTTAGGACACCCCCATTTTGGTTAATTGAGGACATCCCGGATAGTCGCACTGTCCGCAGACACCCTAACTGCCTTTTTAAAACAAATAACACACAGAGGAAATTACTAACAACACACGTAGTGCCATAACAATTATGAAAGAGAGGGGGAAGCAGAAACTGAAACAAATACAGGGGAATTAGGGGTTTGGACATGATGGATGGTAGGGGAGGAAGGGATGGAAGTCTCATTGTAACATTTTTCTTGCTGAGGAGGTTTTTGGGGTAGTTGGCTGTGACATGGGGGGGGGGAACAGGAAAATGTGCATAAGTGATATTTATTTTTTTCTTTTATATGGTCCTCCACAAAGTTTTTAAAAGAATGACATTTTTCATTAACAGGTCCATGTTTACCTCCATTCGCTGCAGAGGATTTTCCAACGTCTATCTTGGTATATTATTTTTAATGTCTGAATGGTCTGTTAAAAAAAATGTTAAGTACACATAAAGTAATGGTTATTAATTGGCTTATATAGAGAAGTGCAGTGTCTACCATTAGTATCACTTCCTTCACACATTTCATCCCGAGGGAAATTTTCTTCCAGCCATTCCAAAGTACTGGACATTTCTGTGTAAAAAAACAAAAAAAAATGTTAGTTTTAGTGTACCTAATACAGAAAGTTTATAAATATATACAATATATACAATAAATGTAGTGTATTCACTAGTTTCTTGCTATGTTTTGCTGGTACTGCTGCGTAGGTGTCCTGTTGATTCTTGCTGTGCAATTTCTGTTGATAATTCTGTTGTTGCATAGTTATTGTGTTGGTATATTCCACTATGTTGCATATTCTATGTAATTGGACTGTTAGTGTCTTACATACACAGTTTCACTTCTTATTTATTATTGAATGTAATTTATGTATGCGCTGCTTTTTTGAACATGTTCAGTGTTTTTTTTTTTTGGATGATATAACAATGTATGTTACCCCCTGATTTTTTGGATAGTGTTGATGTTGCTGAGTCCATCCCTGAACAGGCACATGGTCCACGGATATCAGACCCACTAGCGCAAGTAGGGGGTTTGGTATGTTCTATGTTATATGTATATAAACTAAGGGCATCCTAGTAAACATGTATTACATTTACATTATCTATATATCTAGATTCAGTGAAAAAAACTTTGTTACGGGAACATTATGGTTAAGTTGCGCTTCTAAAAACCTATGAAATTCAGTAAAAAAAATGTTGTTAAAGAGAAATTATGGTTAAGTTACGCTACTAAAAACCTATGAAATTCAGTGAAAAACAACTTTGTTAAAGGGACGATATGGTTCCAAGTAAAACCGAAAAACCATTGAAATTCGCCAGTTATGGTAAGATAAGCAACCATAACTCACACCACCACCGTGCACTGCTAAGACTAACACCCAGGACATCAAAGATGACATCACAAATGTCATTGATGACATCACTGATGACATCACATGTGCATTTACTTTTCATGAAAAGTCTGTACAAGGAGTTCTCATTGAAATGTTGATTAAAAAAGAGTCAAGGATCATTGGAATAAATATCATGAGGCACGTAGTGCATTAAGGAATGCAGCGATACATATAGCATTCTATTATGAAGTTCTTTAGTATACTAAGCTACTCATGTAAAAACACAGGCATTGTGTGGAGCAGACATGATGGAGGTGCAATATTAATAATGTTGCCATGGTGAATAGTAAAATGATAAATGCTTTCATATTAGAGTTTTGCATACTGTGAAACATTTAATAAGTAGCTAATAAAACCCAGTTACTACATAATTGCATTATTGCAAACAAAACAGAAACAGACAACAAGTAAACAAAAAAAGTCAGTATTACCAGACAATCTTCTCAACATAACTGATTATATTCATGCACAGAAATGATTGCTCTGCTTTAAATCTACTACTTCCCTATGTACACGTATCACATAATGTGACTGGGCCCTAAGGAAAGTAGTGTACATATAATGTATACAAATATGAGCATATCCAGGGAAAGTACAGTAATAAAAAAACAGCAGAACTATAAAAAAGTGATGATAACTTTACAAATCATCTTCATACATACAAAGCATTGCTGTCTTCCAAGTCTGTGTTTCCCCTATGTATATGTTTCATATGCTGTGAGTGAACCCCAAGTGAATTACTGTAAGAACATATTTGAAATATAAGTCTACAAATATAATACTCTTTGAATTTTTTGTTCCTGACTGTTACTGGCCTAGATATGTCAGTAAAGGAAAAAAGAGGGAGCCAGACATGTGATGTCATCAGAGATGTAATCAATGACATTTGTGATGTTTTCTGCAGTAGTGAAATACAGAGGCCTTTTTCAACAGATGGAGGAAAATGGTAAATAGGACAGGTAGAATACAGAGAAAGGTGTTCCAAATGGCAGAGCCCATGAGAATGAATGAGTGGAAAAAGGCTCCACTCATTCAGGATTAAAGAAAAGGTCCAGGCAGAGCTTGTCGCAGAGATTTTTCAGTCTGCACTGTTTGTAAGCCCGTAGTCTGCTTTCCTTCTCCTTTCTGTGCCCGCAAAGGAGGAGGAGGAAGCTATAATTGCCTCACTACACCACAGAACTGCCACAGAATTTGGACGCAGACTTTTTGTGGTCTCCCTGACCAGCCGAGAGACACTTCCTTCCTGTGGGCATTTGGGCTGCAGCAGACAGCTATTGAAGCCAAGGAGTAGCCTCATTGCCATCTGCCACAAATTAAGTGGCAGCGGGAGGCTCTCTATAGTACTACACAATTCAAAGTGTTTAGGTCAGAGCTGAGACCTCCCTGTTTACCTACCCTCAGCTGGCTTCCTATGGACTTTAAAGCTTCCTTTTTAGCCCACTTAAATTACGGCCCTGCGCGTCACGAATAAGGGTGCTCAGAATGTACAATCTGTGGAGTGTACAGGGATGATGTAAGGGCCAGTGAGCCAGACTCCGTTTTCTACGATCAGAATGCAAGGCACAGTCTTTCGGCTCTACAGTCAAGCGCACCAACACTATCTTTGACTGAAGGCGTTGCGTCAAATAATCATGTAATCCCCATAACTCCAGTACGACGGGCCTCCCGGGAGTCTGGGACGATAACCCCGATTTTGAATGACGGTTGTCTGGTTAGGGACAGAGTGTTTAAAAATACCCTTTCAGCCTCCTCAGTAAAAAGAACGATTGAAGCTTGTTTTCCACCACCCCAGACACTGGGTCGGTGTGATCTGGAATCCTTATACTATAGAAGGGAGGGGGCTTCCAGGGACACTGGATCTGATATTGTGGCTACCATGGAGAGCGAAGTGGCTGTACAAGTCCAGATTGAAAAAAAACTTGAGAGGCTATGTTATGTTATTAGGCATTTATATATTGTGCTCATATATGCTTCCCCTTGTGCCCGCCTCCGTTCCTCCCACTGGCCCTGATAGGCTGCAGAGATCCCCGTGTGTTTACCCCACCTCGATCTGCACGCCACTTCCATCTGGGCCGTGCAGGTGAGTGGGTGACCGCCTGAGCCCCTCCAGGCCTTGATCTCATGCTCCTGTAGCACCCAAGCCCCTGCCCGCTCCCCAGCGCAGGCCGCGTCCCCTCCAGCTTCCCCTTGTGCCCGCCTCCGCTCCCTGTCACTGGCCCTGTTAGGCTGCAGAGAACCCTGTGTGTTTACCCCACCTCGACCTGCACGCCACTTCCATCCGGGCCGTGCAGGTGAGTGAGTGACCCCCTGAGCCTTTCCAGGCCTTGACCTCGTGCCCCTGTAGCACCCAAGCCCCTCCCCGCTCCCCAGCGCAGGCCGTGTCCCCTCCAGCTTCCCCTTGTGCCCGCCTCTGCTCCCTCCCACTGGCCCTGATAGGCTGCAGAGATCCCTGTGTGTTTACCCCACCTCGACCTGCACGCCACTTCCATCCGGGCCGTGCAGGTGAGTGGGTGACCCCCTGAGCCCCTTGACCTCGTGCCCCTGTAGCGCTCAAGCCCCTGCCCACTCCCCACGCCACTTCCTTTCCAGGCAGTGCAGGTGAGTGGATGACCCCCTGAGCCCGTGCTCTGCTACACCTGGCCCTCCAAAATCTTGGGCCTTGCCTTTTGCTGCCCCCAGGCCCCGCATGCTGCCTTGCAGCCCCGGCTCTCCCTGTCGTTCCACCCCGGCCTTAAACCCACCTCCCAGCCCCCCCCCTACCATGATTGGTTGCCTCCCTGGCCTTACCTGTTCTCCCCTGGGCAGCCCACTGACCGGCACCCCTGCGGCTAAGGGCCCAAGGACAAGGGCAGCTCCCACATTGGTGGTTCCAAGATGTGTCTGCAGGTGTCAGCAGGGGAAGCCAATGAAGCCACCAGACACCGACAAAACTGTAAGTGCTGGCATGGGTGGGGGGTAGAGCAATTACTCTACTCCAGAAAGCTCATGCCACTCTAACTTACCTTTCAATGGCCTAGACTGCTACAGACCTACACCATGCATTATTAGAAAGATATGTGACCACCAGCCTAAACCTATTCATGGCTGGACAGCAAACACTGCCTGCAGTATAGTTTTAACTAGTACCATACTCGGAGAGAACCACAAAGATTAGCCTGCGCCAAATCTAGACAGAAATGTGATTGTTAGCATATCTGATTCTTAGCATGCACCAAACTTAGAATGCTCAACCTAGCTTGCGTCACATCTAGATAGAAATGTAATTGTTAGCATATGCCACACCTGTATGAATTCTCAAGTTTATTCTGCGCCAGATCTAGACAGAAATGTGATTGTTAGCATATGTCACACTTAGATGGAATTCTCTAGTTTAGTATGCGTCGCATCTAGACAGAAATGTGATTGTTAGCATATGCCGCACTTAGATGGAATTTCTCAAGTTTAGTCTGTGCCAAATCTAGACAGAAATGTGACTGTTAGCATATGCCACACTTACATGGAATTCTCAAGTTTAGTATGCGCCAAATCTAGACAGAAATCTGATAGTTAGCATATGCCACACTTAGATGGAATTCTCAAGCTCAGCCCGCGCTGCATCTAGATAGAAATATGATTGTTAGCAGATGGAATTTCAGAAATGTGATTGTTAGCATATGTGAATCTTAGCATGCACCACACTTAGAATTATGAACCTAGCTTGCATCGAATCTAGATAGAAATGTGACTGTTAGCATGTACCGCACCTAGATGGAATCCCACAATTGCAAGGACAGCAATGCCAACTAACCAACCAACTAACAATTCCATCCCTCTGCATACACCTCTCACATTATAACCAAACACAACCACAAGCCTAAAACGCAGCGAGCCGCACAAACTTCACAACAATGCAACAACAAAACAAACCACACATAGACTTGCACAACAGCACATGACGACTACGGACCATAAAACACCCCAAGCCCAGCCAACGGACCCACCGGGCTGAGGCTGCCAACAGCACATCACTGCTCTCTTGCACTTTTCCAGCTTATTCCTACTAACCCACCCCATCTCCTCCCCTTTTTCAGAGCCGCCAGAGCGCTAGGGGACCACTTCGGTGGTGATAGTGCGCGGTACAAATGTCCTTTAACATTAACATTAACATGTCATCTTTGATGTCCTGTGTGTTAGTCTTAGCAGCGTAAGGTGGTGGCACGAGTTATGGTTGCTTAACTTACCATAACTGGTGGATTTCAGGGGTTTTTCGTTTTTACTTGGAACCATAACGTCCCTTTAACAATTCACTGAATTTCATAGGTTTTTAGTAGGGCAACTTATCCATAATCTTTTTAACAACATTTTTCACTGAATATATATATATATATATATATATATATATATTCAAAAAAAGGAGGAAAAGGCAAATCAAACTCCCTGAGGGACTTGCACAAATTTCAGGTTTCAAAAAAGGTTAAACAAAACACACCGGACACAGTATAAAATTACTAGTGTCTTTAATGTTTACAAAAAATTAAAAAAAGGCATCATGCAAAGACAATACACAATACATAAACAGCACATAGAAACAAAATAACAGCAGGACGCCGAGGTGTAGCAGCCTGCAGACAACGTGTTTAGCGCTACATTGGGCGCTTGATCACGTGAGGGGGAGTGAGTTCAACAAAAGTAAATACACTTCAAAATTGCAGTCCCTTAACTGTGTCAATGACGTCAACAGGTTAAAAGGTTAAAACATCATGAGGAAACAAAAGCGGCCATGTTTGCAAGGAGTAAATAGCAGGCAAGATTAGCAAAATAAATGCACAATGCATAGATAAAATCTCTCCAAGTTATAAATAGACCAAACCAGGGTGAAATAAAACAATATATGGAACCGCAAAGTATCCATATAAAGCCAGTCCCTCATATGCATATATATACAGGGTTCACACTACATTACCTGTAATAACCCTTGTGATGTGCATATATAGCAGCACAGTGTCACTGTTTCATAAAATAAGAGGAAAGCACATGGAATAGATCTGTAGACCATTTTAAGTGGCACTTAGTGTCTGTCAGTTTGATATGTTGGCAGCACATGCATACATCTCGACATCACCCATTATAATGTATTGGTGCTTCTTAAGCCTTTCTTTTTTACTTTCCATTCTGTCACTTCCACTTCCCCCATTATAAAATTCAATCTACCTGTCCCAGAATGCAAAGAAAAAAAAACACAACTGAACTTCAAGATTCAAAACTGTGACATTTCTATCAAATAAACATATAATAAATAGCTCTGCTTATCAAAATATGTTTTTGGAAGCATTTGTAAGAAAGTTAAAACAACATGGATATCTGCATGTACAGCAGCACGGTGTCACTTTTTCATAAAAGAAAGTCAAAGCAGATAAAATAGACGTGTACACCATTTGTAAATTTCACTCAGGGTGTGCCTTTATGATATTGACAGTACATGTATACTTCCTAACATAACCCATTTCAATATTCAGCTGCTTCTGCAGTCCTACTTTTTTCTCTACATTCCGAGACTTGTACACAAACTTTCACAATGGGAAAAGTGGAACTACAAGTCCCAGAACACGAACCACAAATCAAGCACTATATAAACACCTAAAGATTAGAATGCATCATGCTGCCAAGTATGCATATACTCCTAACATATTAAACTTCCATATACCAACTGCCATTTAAAAGTGTAGTACAAATTGATTCCATCAATTTTTCTTCTCTTTTACAAAACTCTACTGAGCTTCCATTAATGCACATACGCATGTCTTGACTTTCATGAAAATGCTCATAAAAGCAACCATTTTTAACCATCCACAAATTTCATTAACTTTATCCCCACCACTCCTCCTTCCCTTACAAATATGAACCATACTTACTAAAAGTATTTTGCCGTTACCACATATACCCACTAACATTCTTTTAGAATTACAGGAAAAAAGCACATCACAGAAATCAACAACCGAAAAACAAACACCATTCACATCCAACAAAGTAAGTACATTAATGTAACATGTATATGTATGTAATTATAGCAGCACCGTTCCACTATATATATTACCCCAAACTACTCTTTTCAAACCAACATTTCTTTCACTCTAGCCCATTATATTCCACCATTCAGACTTTTATTATTGCAATCACACCACCATTGCAACACCCACTCTGTTCCTCAAAACAGCACAATCACCCTACAGATTCCATCACACCACCACTGCCTTACTCAATAACCCAACACCATCACACCTCTGAACACTTTTACTATCACAACCATCCCAACCACACCTATTGTACCACCTCAGAATCAAACAGCACTCTATTCATCTCTATATTCACACCCACACACACATGCACCATATATGCATGTACATTGCACAACTTTCCAATGTAACCTTTCTGGTTTCCAAACAGACACAACAAAATGGCGACTAAACTGCATCTCCATAGAAAAGAAAGAAGATGTAGAGCAGATAACACTAAAACTACACCATATAGTCTTCACCTCTAAAACAATTTATAGAAAACATTAAAACAAAAGAGCTAGTAACCTCACTCAAAAAAACAAAACCAGCCACGACCAAAGAAGGTAAGGCCCCTCTTGCAAAAACAAAAAGTAAACAATTATGTACAAAGAAAACCAGACCTACTAACAACCCTAATCCTCTATCAACCAGTGTTAACATAGTCACGGTAAAACAATCCAGATGAATTATGTTACACCATAGAGTTCTTCACAATCTTATAAAAACATCTGAAAAGTCACAATCTACTCTTATAAACCTCCGGTGGAGACTAATCTTGCAAGCTCTAATTGACAGTGCTTTTCTTACAAAGAGAACATTGTTTATATTGATTTTAAACAGAATGAAACCACTAACTAAATTAATCAATACATTACAAAAAGTAATTCTACACATGTGCAGTGTCAATATAGAGACCTTTTCAAACTTCTGTGATTGTGAATGGATTCATACAAGCAGCACAGAACCATACTTCAATGAAGAAGCTTATAAAGAAGAACAACAGAAAACAATTGTAATAGACAATAATGGTTGAGGGTATGAAATGGTGGAACAAACCATTATGGCAAAGAAACCGTTATAGAAAAAAAAAAGTCCCCAATAAACCTTGAACCAAATGCTCCTTTCACCAAAACAAACCTTCCAGTGTACAAATGGACATGCTGCTCAATGTTTAATGTACGCCAACACTCCTTTAAATCTTTACAACAGTTCCTCAATCACTATGTGAAGCTAAAAGACAAAAGTAAAATGAAAACTTTACAACCAAGAGATTCTTGTCCAGTGTGCAGCCACACTGGTCTGCGAGGACATTCACTAGCCTGCATTTAAGGAACTGCTTACAAAAGCACTTTCCACAACATCAAAATGTTAGCGACACACCAATTTATTGTACAGAATCTTGTGCATTAACTATACTATGCAATAAGTGCTGCTCTCGAACTGAAAAATGTAAATAACATTATCCTACATTGAACAGCCAAAGAACTGCTGCAAGAAATAGAGCACATCCAATGTAAATACTTTGGTACTGACAGTGACTTAGAAAACTCTGTACCATTAGACACATTCCTGAAAACCTCATAAACACCAACGTCCTAATGAAGACATACAAACAAGAAATATCTACATTTAAAACACATCTGCTGAAATACCAGACCAAATATGTTTCTGTTGCCGCATAACATTTTATAAAAAGAGCACAGAAATAGTGGATGTAGACTACAAAATAGAAGACAATGAAGAACCCCAATGGTTCCAATTAGCATTATATCGAACAGCAGAAACTAAATACAAAATAACCTCAACAGTGTGCACATACTGCAACACAAAACTTGACAATAACCAAATGCCATCAAGTGCTATCCCTAATAACTTTGACATATTCCCACTCCTGAATGCTCTCCAACTGCTTAACTTGTACAAGAGCATTATGATACAAACAGTGCACCCATTTCAAGCTGTAATACCTCTTTAACCAAAATCAGTCAAATTACCTCATCCGAGTTACTAAAGGGCAGCCATGGCAAAGTAGTGTATTTACCATTAGATCTATAAGTAAATGTATACACTGTATGAGTACAACAGCCAATAGATCAATCTTTTATTGTAATAGTTAATGATGTGCCAACAAAAGACACAAAATGTTGGCAACAACTAGTTGACCTAAACAAAGTTTGACAAGCCCTACAATATCTAAAAGAAAACAATGAATAATACAAACATATACACATAGATGAAAACGTAAGAGAAACCACCCAAATTATTCAAGAGTCATCAGAAACTGGCCAATTTGAATGTGTAGATCCTGTTACTGAAGCCAACATTTTAGACAAGTATACAAGTCACCCACTACACTCCAAGACATAAATGATGATACATAAGAAACATATCAAATGCATCAAGCCAAAGGATCCCCAACGAACATATGGGAAAAACGTGTAAAAACACCTTCTTTTCCTCTACTCCTTCTTACTGGAAAAGGAGGAAGATATGATGAAAGGTTTGCGCAAATGAGTGCATCCGAAAATCGCTCTTTAAAAATGTATTCTGAAGACCCTAGCTTCAGACAAAATGTCAAATACTTTCTCAGTCTCCTCTTCGAATGTGAACCAGCAACTCTATGTTATGGAGTTGCACACACATTAACAATAAAAACAGGCTCTAACATTTTTAAACATGTCTGCTACCCAACTGCTTAAAATTAAAAGATAAAGATGAAGTTTTATAGTGAAGTATCGCACATCTCTTGGCAAACATGCATGGTACAAAAGAATACTCATTCCGACGTCACGCTGATGTATGTTGTATGCTTAGGAACATAGGCCCACTCACTGGTTTGTTACTTTAAGTTGTGCAGAGTACACATTGTCATGACTTGAATGACCTCTTACACACAGCAGACCAAAATAAAGTTGGAATAGTTAAAAAAACACCACAAGAACTCTGTTCTTTTGTCCCTGTCAATGTATCAAGGTACTTTCCCCATCGCCTCATTGCAATAAAACTACCCCTCTCCCTGGAGAAGTGCACCACTTCTTTTGGAGAAAAGAATATCAATCCAGATGAACACGCCACATCCACATACTTTTGTGGAAAAAAAGATGCTCCAAAATATGGCAATGATAGTGACATCACTTTTTTACAGTTTATTAAAAATACATTACCTGCAATATCCCTTCAGAAACCACATATAGTGAACTACATACACAAGTATTACACTTCCAAAAGCATAAATGTGGCAAATACTGCCGATGTAGATATGAAAACAAAGGGAAATACTATACCAACTGTTGCTTTGGCTTTCCTAGACCAGTTTGCAAAAAACGACAATTAAATAGCTTGATGTCTTCTGTTGGATGCAGTGTAAAAGGCAAATCCCCTAAAAATACATACAACATTAAAAGGGACAAAGCATACAAATACATCAATCATTACAATCCAATAATTGCCCTCTTGTGGAAAGCAAACATAGACATGCAATACATTGCAGACAAATCCACTGCAGTTGCAAGATAAGTCAGAGCCTGCGCAACAAAGCTAAGAAAACAGAGCTAAACGACGTCTCGTATGACATTTCATCTGACAAAACACTATCACAGAAATTTTACAGCTTTGGTAAAATAAATGCTCTCCCATAGAGAATGCGGGTGCTATGAAGCTGCAGACCGTTTAACAGGTACATCCTTATTTGGCAAATTTGAGCACAATGTCTGGCTGAAGCTTGGACCAGCTTCATCCCAAAACAGAGTACTAAAATCCTACCAATAGATAGACAACATAGCCACAAATGATCCCAACTGCCAGGACATTTAAAAAAAAAAACAATGCAATTGACACATACTACCCAATCAGAGGTACTGCTTTGGAAAAGATGTGTCTGTATGACATTGCCCAACACTAAACCTACAAAAACAATCTTACACCAAATGAGACAACTGGCAAATATTTTGTCTCAACTTGTGAAGGAAGCCTGTTGAAATTCACCAAACCCAGTTTAATGAATCATATAAAGCTATTGTTTAAATCTCCACAACATAGAGAACTGCATTACATGGCCATACTCTGACTTTTTAAACCTTGGAGAAAAGAATAATAATTATTAGTTGACTATGACTCATTTGAAGCTGCATTCAAAGCAAATGAAAGCGGAATAAGAAATGACAATTTGAAATAATACAAACAAATGTTGGACAAGAAATGCCAATAAGAGGAAGAAATTGAAGCACACCTAGACAAAGACACTCTTGAGGGCAGTCAACCTTCCCTTGCCGGAAGCCAAGACCCACTTGGAGAACCACCCATTCTAAATGAATCCGAAATAGCCATGACTGCTGTAGAAAATACCATGTATCAATATAAACAATCTGAGGAAGTCTTGTCAGTGCTGGAATCACAGCTAAATGATGAACAACTCTCCATTCATCTTCAAGTCACTCAAGAAATTGAACATGGTTTTAAACATGAAACTAAAACCTGTAGCTGTAAACATTATAAACCTCTGCTCCTGTATCTAAGTGGTTAAACTTGTTTTGATAAAAACATTCTTAATTAAAATAATCCACACATTTCTACAACGCATAGGAAATAACCTTTCAGCTATAATAACAGCCCCCATAGGTTTAGCTGCCTACAACATATGTGTTGTAACTTTACAACGACTACTTCTCCCACCCATAGAACACCAAAACAAATTAAAATACTACACATTATCAGCAGAAGCTGCTATTGAAGTATGTAGAATTCTAAAACAAATGAAAGTGCTCCTAATAGATGCGGTAAGGATGGTTTCCAACCTCAAGTTGGCTTTATTTCAACTCAGAATGCAAGAAGTCCTAAAAACCAACTACAAAGAACTGTTTGGAGGAAAATGACATTGTTTTCGGAGACTGCAGTTAACACCAGTTAAAGGGCAACCTATTTTCAAAACATTATGAAACAAACAATGTCGCAATACCCTCGACAGCATAGAAAATGGACATTTCTGGCAACATTTTCAGTACAGGGAACTAACTCAAAACATGTGCCAGTCTGCAGACCTCACAAATGCTAACATTTTAAAAAGCATTACAACTGGTCTGCTTACTAAAGATGCAAATCCATCTTAAATAGGAGACTAATCCATGAGCCATATGAACAAACCACCTCTGCTCCTGATGCCATGGAACAATTAACTCAACAAAATCAAAAATGTATGTCCTTAATGCCAACCCTTGTAAGGTGTATTCAATACAACAAGACAATTTTGAAAAAAGAAATGCAACCCGCTCTGCATATAAGCTTCACATACAAACTAGAAGTGGATGGCATGACACTTCCTACGTGTAAACAAGCAACAGCATGACTAAATAGCTCAGACCAGCATTCAGGCCCCCATTCTCAGCTGACCAAGACACTCTAGCTAGGTCACACAATGCAGCCATCAAAGCAGCATTCTAAGCCATTGTGCCTCTTAAACCACGTAAGGATAAACCAACCAGCCACACCAACACTTGGTTCACCCCAGACCTCCTCATACTCCGATCTGAGAAGCGTGTTGTGCTCACGCTGTGGCAAACCACACATACAGATGAATCTAAACTCAATTTTAAATCTAAAGCTAAAGAGTACAAAAAAGCTATAATCAATGCCAAAGGCATCTCGTTCAAGGCCAGAATCCAAGAAGCCCAATCCAACACCAAAGAGATTTTCTCAATCTTCAGAGACCTAGATACCCCCACACCCACGCCACAGAATTTCACCAAGGACAATACCTGGTGCGACAATATCCAATCTGCCATGAATGGGTAGCTGAACACTCTGCAATCCAAAATCCAGATAACCAGACAAGCACTCAAAAACCCCACACCCACACCCACACCACCCTCCTCACTAGCACCCCCACGCAGCAGCACCAAACTCCTTCTCATTCAGGGAAATTAAAGAATCCGACATGAAATCCATTAAGCCATCAAATTGTAAAGGGGACATATGCCCTGCCACACCTATTAAGGACTGTGCCAGCCACCTTGCCCCCTTCCTCACAGCATTTGTGAATGCCTCCTTTGCCGCGAGAAAAGTACTTGCATGCCTTAAGGAAGCCTGTGTCCACTCCCACATAAAAAACCTTCCCTAGACCCCTGTTCACATAACAACTACCGACCCATCACGACAGTCCCCTTTCTTCTCAAAATATTTGGACAAAGCAGCTCATCTACAGGTACAACAATTTATGGAGGACAATAAACTCCTTGGACTACGACAATCAGGCTTCCACCCAGGTCACGGAACTGAGACAGCCCTACTTGACTTACAAAAATAAATGGATGAGACAAGAGACAAAGGGAAACCCGCGCTCCTCCTCCCCCTTGACCTATCGGGTACATTCGACCTCGTAGACCACCAAGTCCTATGCTACCACCTTTCCACTACAGCCAACTTCTCTCCCAATGTCACCGCATGGATCACCTCCTTCTTGCAAGGGAGGACTATGCAAGTTTTCTCTGACCTTGCCTCAGCCTCACCCTCCATCATCCTATGCGGCATCCCGCAAGGATCATGTATTTCACCAACCCTTTACAATATTTTCAGACAACCTCTCTTCCTCATCCTTGACTCCCTGGGCATCTCTTATACTAACTAAGATGACGATACCCAGAACCTCCTCACCCTAACGGGAGACTCTGAGACTGATTAAAAGATACTTAACCACATATACAACACGATACATGCATGGATGGCAGCCAATGGCCTATCCCTAAACTCAGACAAAACCGAGCTACTCATACTAGACTCCTACGAAACACTCAAGAACCTTGACTCCAAATTCAGTCATTTCACGATTGATAATATTAAAATCCCAGTGGCTAATTCAGTAAAAACATTAGGTGTCTAGCTAGACTCGAATCTAACGATGACTAGGCAAGTGAACGCCATCGCCTCCACAGCAGCATACCATGCCGAACTGCTGACAGCATCCATATCTTTCCTATCTAAGGATAACTGCATTACTATCCCAGAGCCTTTGGGCAAGTATCTCGATTTCTTTCTCAAACCTCTGGCTGCTGAAACTCCCACCTATCTGGCAGATACAACAGATGCCATTGTCCATTTAGAGGGCTTACCTTTCGATACTGCTATCAATTTATTCATCACTCTAGACGTGGAGTCTTTATATTCTAATATTCCACAGTTGAATCACTCCCCATAATAACATTCTTTTTGGACATGAGAAGCGACCCTCAGCAGGTGCCTAGCAAATTCCTCATTGACCTTCTTGAAATTGCACTTACAAAGAACTATTTTCGGTTCAAGGAGGACTTCTTTTTACAAGTTAAAGATACTGCCATGTGAGCCTCATTTGCTCCAAATTTTGCTACACTTTTTGTGCGGGCTTTTGAGAAGGTCTCCATCTTTGATGAATCTAATCGTTACCTTCAATCTATTACCTTTTATCGTAGATATATAGACAATATTATAATAATCTGGGACAGAACTTTGGGTAACCATGAAACTTTCCTTACATGGATGAATTAGCTGAATGACCATCTTCGCTTCACCATGACTTCTGACAATATGTCAATACCTTTTCTGGACCTCTTATTGAAGGCTAAAGATGGGGCTATTGCAGTGGATCTATACCGCAAGCCCACGGACAGAAATACTATCCTCCACTTTGAAAGTTTCCACCCTCAATCCCTTAGAGTCAGCATTCCCTATGGCCAGGCGCAATTGCACTGACAAAAAAGACTTTTCCAAACAGACCAAAATTATTGAAGATCGACTCATGGATCGTGGATATCCACATCATGTATTGCGTCAATCTCGTAAGAGGGCACGACACCAGCATCGAGAGATTCTTTTGACCAAGAACACTCGCGAGAAACCTAACCAGTCTAGAATGGTTTGTGCAATGAGCTATAACACTCACCATTCGGCCATTAAGAAAGCAATTAGCAAGCATTAGCATCTTTTACAGTTGAACCATTCTGATCTGGCTCTTCCCATGTTTGCGTTCAGAAAAGGTAAAAACCTTAAGAGTTGGCTTTCTAAGGCCGATAGATCTGTGCAGGTGTCAAGCCCTAGAACTGTTACTGAGATTTGTGGGATGAACAAAGTCCATGGTCACTTTCCATGTGGCTATTGTTGCCATTGTGGGTCAACAACAGCCACTACAACTGTAAACATCAACAACAGGGTATGGAATCTCAGGGACCATACAACATGTAATTCGAAGAAGTTCATATATGCGATTACATGTCCCTGCGATAAGACCTACATAGGTAAGACATCGAGACCTGTGAAACTCAGAATTTCTGAACACAAGTCTAAGATTCGTACGGGCAACCGCACATCCCCTCTTGCACTCCATTTCGTAGAACATCAGCATGATTGCAATGATCTACGTTGGTGGGCGCTAGAACAAGTAAGAGGTTTTGACTCCAATACCTCTGCTAATAGACTATCCACTTGAGAAAACTGGTGGATTTACAACACCCAATGTCATATAGTGGGCCTGAATTCACAGGAGGAGTGGGCTGCCATCACCCACACATTTGTACAAACTTAGAAGAATTGTTTTGGCAGTTTAGACTATTTTTGCTTTTATTCAGAAGAATTGCTGTCCAGCCTAAAGCATCAAGCTTCTTGTTTTATTTGCACTATACATGTATTGTGCTATGTTCTCATACACATTTCATAGTTCCTTCCTGAACTCACAGGAAGAGTGGGCTGCCATCACCCACACATTTGTACAAACGTAGAAGAACTGTTTTAGCAGTTTAGACTATTTTGTGTTTACTCAGAAGAATTGCTGTCCCATCCTAAAGCTTTAAGTTCTAACTTTATTTGCATTATACATTTATTCTGTTATGTTCCCATACACATTTAATAGTTTTTTCCTTTAGTTTGCGTGTGCTTTATAATCCTTTTTCCATTTTTATAATTCAAATGGCTTCACTCATCAATTTGGTGCTTTCATTATTTGTGATTCATTTTCGTGTTGTCCATTGGGTTCCTTATTTCATTCCATTCATTCATTTTATTTAATTTTTACAACCCAGTCCGTGAACCTTGAGTGAGCGGGGCAGTTGCCTCAGTTCATTTTGTTTATTTTGCAACTTGGGCTGTGATTTAAATCTTTACAACACCAGACACGGCTTGCTCATTAAAGCCAGCTGGAAACTGCCTGAGCTTGCGCTGGCAATTAAGCACTTTCGTCTCAATGCGTGATGCAGCACGCCTAGATCTGCCCCTCCTCCCTCTCCCCTCCCTTCCTTTGGCTATTTAAATCTGTTCCACCTATGTTCTGTGGGAGAGCCATTGAGGCTTCAGCGCAGGCGGGATGGTTCATGCATAGTCTGACGGTGAGTTGGGATGTTGGGCCGTTTATTTGAACATTCAGAAATTATTTTCTGTAGTCGTCTGTTGCGAACTAGGACATAACTGGGGGGCCTTTTGGAGCGCTAACTTAGGCGCTCAACTAATACATCAAGTTTTAAACACAGCCGCAGCAGTTATCAGCACTGGCGTTCTGTTGGCAACTATGCCTGCCATTAATCAGCAGGGTTCACACTGACCTCGGCTACATGCTGGGATGGATGCTATTTTCCTGCATTTCCATTCTAGCTGCCAAACATGCGTTATATTGGCTGCAACTTTCAGCATTTGCTGTTGTAGCTGTCTTTATTATCAATTTTAGTACTGTTTCCATTAGTTTCCTTAGCTTTGGAGGAATCAGTTTAACATCATGGGGCGAGTGATGCATTCCATGCTGTAGGACTACTTGCCCTGTAACCCTCAATATTGACTGCTCACACAGCCTGTTTATTTATTTAATTATTTATGTCACCACAGCTATCTGCGCACGTACCATAATGCGGTGAACAACACTAGACTCCAGTAGGACAGATCTTTCCAGATGCCTTATTGTGACTGGTCGACCGCGATACAATTGTGTGATTGTATTCCTATGCTCGTGGTCCATTCCCATTTTAGGTGAGGACCAATTCTTGGGTTTGTGTTTACCTTTTTCTATTTTTTTCTATTGCCATGATAGGAAGGACTGCCGTCTTGCGTGTACCCTTGGCTTTTGGTTTTTGGAGTGGATATTAGTTATTGACTATCCCTCCTGTATTGCAACATGTTCCTGGCTCTCTTTTCTTGCAGTTCTACTTGACTGAGAACTTGCCCTGCAGGTCCACATACATTTCCCAGGATGTACATTCGGGAATAAGTGGCCAGCTTCAAGGTTGAGATATTGGTAAATTTGATAATTTAATTGTCTAACCATGTTTTCTCCCATCATTTAGTAAGGAGGGTGTTTTTCCGGACAGTGTACCATGGGGATAGGGAGGAGGTTATCCTGTTTGCCAATCACAGATCAGTATGTTTTAACCATTTTGTCCTCTGTCTTTTTGATTTGATTTAGTCTTGCAGGTTGATACACAATGTATCCTCGGTGTTGATTATGTATTTACCGTTTCTTATTTATTTTTCCCGCTTTTTTGTTTGTTTTTTTTAGGTAAAACTAAGGATTCAGTTTGCATAATTCTTTATTTCTGTATGTATTACTGCCTCATTGCTACATTAAAATCTTCTAGTGGCAAACATTCCAACGGGAGTGCGCCGTCCTGAAGAAGATGGGCATCAACTGTGAAACAGCTTAGATGCTCCGCACCATCAAAACTACTTCCTGTGTATATGCCAGATCTAGTGTATTTAGTAGGTCATGACAGTACAGTAGTCGACGTATGGCACCCCTTTTTCTAGTCAGGAACTGCTATTGCCTTGTCCATATAATTTTGTGGTTTTCTCTACATTGTTAAATGTGGCCATAGCCTCTGACCACCAGCCGGGTGATCTCCTTCAGCCGACTTGAGGTTCAGACAGCTTGGCAACATGAAGTTAGTATTGACTGAATTTTCAGTCTAGTTTTATATCAGCACTTTGTTTTACTATGCACTTTATTCAACAATAATATGCTGCTATTTAGAGATGAGCTTGTAACAAAATTTAAAATGTAATATGTATGTTTTAAACAAATGAAATTTAAATAAAATATTCATGTTTTTCAATTATTGTTTGATTCATATGGCCTGATCTGTGATTCCGAATCCGGGGCCCCCTCTCCCCAACTCATTGCCGGTCACCTCTTTAACTTGAATCTGGTTTCCGCTGACACACTCTCTGTTCACTATACAGCTGCATTACAATTGCCAGAGCCACCACAGGATCAAGACTTGATTACTGTAATGCACTGTTCCTGGGCACCTCTACCAAAAACATGACCAGACTTCAGGCGATACAAAACAGTACTCTAAGAGCAGCCACGGGAATACCCAAGAAAGAGCGTCTCACGTCAGCTAGGAAAGAGGCACACTGGCTCCCAGTAAAAGAAAGAGTCCTCTTTAAAGCACTTGCCCTCACCCATAAGTGCATCCACCTCACCGCTCCACCATACCTCTCTGAGAGAATCCATCCCACTACATCCTCCAGACCGACCAGAACTCCATATGCAAACATGCTCATGATCCCCAGAGTCAAAAGAGCCAGAACAGGCGCGATCAGGTATCAACTATATACTAAAGAAATACATTACATCTGTACAGATTTAGAAACTGTGGCAGTACACATGGGATGAGAAGAAATAGTTGTACATTTGGAAGCTAAAAAGCAGGAATGATACCTGCCATTTAAGAAATAAAATGAAGAACAGAGGGCATTCATCAGGAAGAAAGAGACATTAATTCCAACATATAAAAAGACAGCATGAACAAAGCAAGGCCTATTTTGTTTGGTGTAGGTTTAAACACTGCTTCCTTATGTAACTATGGACTATCTTAGTGGAGCGAGTGAACTTATGTCAGTTTATTCAGTATGTGAGGAAAGTTTGTATTTATGAACATCAAGCCTAAATGTAATCTGAAATGCAGCATGTTAAACATACAGTGTCAATGGGAAATTGTATTCCTTTGGGACCATGAAGGTAACTGGCTGCTGTTGTTTTTCTCCACTGAGCTACTAGGTATCTGGAATTGTGACCCTGACCTTTGGGGGCTGGGTTCACCAAGGCAACCGGCCTGTAAGTTCAGTACAATTATAGAGAAATACAAAGCTAGAGATTGATTTTTTGGTGAATCGCTGATAACAAAACTAACAGACACAACGTTTAAGGTCAGGTTCCCCATAAAAAGTGCATTTAGTTCTGAAATAAGGCCCTTTGGTATGTATTTATTTATTTTACTTATTTCAATTTTTATAGAGCGCCACAAGCCCGAAGCACAACATAGAACAAGAACAAAGACAAACAACGTGATCAGAAATCAACAGGAGTTAAGAGATAACAGACAAGTGTCATTCAGGGTTCTGATTGTAGAGGAAGGTTTTTATTTCTTTTTTAAAACAAACTAGGCTTTCGATCACACGTATATGCCTTGGAAGAGGATTCCAAAGCAGGGGAGCTTGGGCATCAAAGATAGTACCCCCAAAGTGCAACTGTCAGGGCTGCTATACTTAGGTCACTTTTTTAATACCTTGGAAGGTGGTTGGTTGGGAAAAGGATAAAATAAATGTCATTCATGAATTTCACCTTATTATGCAGGTTGGGCCTTAACTTGGTTATTTAGAGCATTGACCGGTGCCAAAGCCAAGATGGAGGATCAGGTCAGTGATTGGATTGGTTGAGAATTCCTTTTGTTCAGTTGAAAGGAGATCTCAACTGCCTTTCATTGTTAACATTCAGCTGAGACAGCAAGGGTTTGGAGAGCTCCAGTAATTAGGCCTTGAACCTTAGGCCTATCTTGGATACAAGGTGCCAAGGAGTCACAGTTAGGAAGTTTCAAGAAAATAAGGCTGGTAGAAAGACACAGACTTCAATCTTAAGCTAAGTGAATTTGTCTGATACTTTCTTTTTTAAGACATTCGGAACAGTGAACTGCAAACTGTAGTTAAAATATATTACAATTTAATTGAACTGCTTATGAGAGTCATTTGGTGTGCTAGCTTCATTTGATAAGAATGTTTAATGTGTTATGAGAAGCCGTTCAGCACACGGAGCTTCGAGTGAGAATGAAATTTAATTGTCTGTGAAAATCTGTTAAATGCACAGAGATTCATGTATGAGGGATGCGTATTGATATTACTGTAAGAGCTTCCTGGTGTCCGTAACGTTTATTTATCTGAGACAGCCGAGCAAAGTAAGTGTGAGCCGTTAAAGGTTTCAGCATTCTGTTTTCTGCGAGCAAGTCCATTTCAAAGGCTTGCTGTATTATTTGCGGAGAGTAACGTGACTCGTATGAGTTTTTCTTCCCCTTCTAAGAAGCGCTGAGAAGGTGTGTCTTGTCAGTTTCTTCAAGCCTGACAATCACAGTTGCTTCCTGTGTGTGGCACAAGGGTTAGAAACAATCTAGCTTCAGCGTTTGTTTTCTTTTTGGTTATGGTCACCGCCTGCATTAGTTTGCCATCTCCCTTTCACTAAAATCATACGTGAAGCAAAAGGGTTTGTTCTGAAACATTTTAGGCAGTGTTTTCTTTGCAATGACTTATCGCTGCATTGTCAATAGGACTTCTTTAAAGCTGAACTGGTCCACACAGCTTACAGAGATTAAATATTTGGGCACAGAAAGACTTTGTCTGGGAAGCTTCTGGCTCAGGGAATTGCTTAGAGACTTTTATTACTTAACAGGAATGCAGGTTTGTTGCAGAGACTGAACTGCTCAGTGCAGGACTTACAAAATACAGTGATTAGTTAAGGAGTCAAGCATTTATTCATTTATCTATTTGGAGGCGATTCCATAACAAAGAAGCTGTTTCAGAAAGCCAATATTTTCAGTAAAGTGTCTGCTGCACAGAAGAAATTATTTTTGATCAAGAATCATAGGAAACATTGAAAGTAATCACTTGAGTCAGATCAGAAAGAAGTCATTTTCTCTTCTGGGCAATTTGCAGAGGAATAACAGGTACACTAAGTTAATATAATGTTGAGAATCAGGTCATTTAGGTAATGTGATACATTTCTTACAATGTTTTCCTCCTCTCATCTGCATATCTTCCCGAGGGCGCTGAAGGAATTTGATACTTTGTTATTTTCTCCACTTGACCTTTCCCCCCGGGATGTAAGGTGCTCAGCTATAATTAAGGTAGTTGTGTGCTCCACGCCTTTGAGAGTCTGTTCAGCAGCTTCTACAGACCTACGATCAAGACTCCGCCTGACAGTGTGAAAGGCCAAACCTTTTGAGTGTGCCCGAGCTGCAATGAATCCCGACAAGACCTCAATGGATCTATTGGGATGTATGGTTAGGGAGCTGAGAGAGGAGCTAAAGATAACACACTGGGAGAATGACAAATTAAGCAAGAAGATGGAGAAGTTGAATGAAGAGGTTTCTAGCTTGCAGGAGGCTGAGGTCAGGCAGCCAACCATTCCTAGGCTTCAGGATAGTGGGGACTCCCCTGTGCTGTACGGGGTGGATGAGGATCATCCACAGGCATGAAATAGTGGAACGTTGGGTAACGTTGGATCTATATTTATGCCAGTTCCTTTGGCAGATCCAGAGCGTTATGGGGGAGAGGCCAAAAAATTCCAGACCTTCAACACTTAGTGTGAACTTGATTTTTTAAGTAGACCCGAGATATTTTCTACTGAAACTGCAAAGGTTACATTTGTTATGTCTTATTTGTCTGGCTAGGCAGCAACGTGGGCTGGGTTATTAGTTAACCAGAAGCATTTAACATTGGGTAATTTGTAAGATGTTGAATCGGCGCCAGGTGTCCCTAGAAGTGGATGGGGAGTTATTGGAACTCCGGCAGGGAGGACGAGATTTAGTGTCTTGTATCACCCAAATAAAATGATTAGTGTTGGATAGTAAGTGGCCGGAAGAAAAAAGATCCTCTCTTTTTTATAGGGGGTTAAGGGAGGAGTTGAAGGATGCTTTATCCAATTTAGTGAGTAGGCCATATTCCTGTGAATAGTTAATGGATTTAGTCATTCAATTAGATTTTCCTCTCAATGAGAGGAGGGTAGAGCGAAGACAAGTTTTTGGAGATAGTAAGAGTTTGACCCAGAGAGAACGTCCCAGAGTTGAATTTATAAATAAGGAATTCAGAAGTCGAGGTGTAGAGGTTAGAGGACCTGATGAATTCTAGGGTTAGAGATCATTTAACTAAGGAGGAGAAGGAGAGAAAGCGTGCAAATAAGTTATGTTTGTATTGTGGAAGGAGCAGCCACTTCCTAGGGAATTGCCCTCATACTCCTAAAAGACCCATTACTTCGGCGATCAAGGAACAGGTGGCGAATACCTCACACGCAGCGGTTCCTCATATTACAGTGAAAGTATCCTTGTATGTTAAAGCAGCACTAAAGGGATCTGGGCCTGTGGTCATAGATTCGGGAGCCACTGGTACTTTTATGGTTTGGGGAGTGGCCAAGGCACTGGAAATCTTGTTAAAACAGAAGGAGGTGGTGGAACAGGTAGGGGTGGTGGATGTAACCTCTCTCACATCGGGTTACATCGCTCATGAGACCGAGTTGTTGGACATGGTTCTTGCTGGGGTTCATAGGTAGGAGATTTCTTTTGAATTAATAGACACACCACAGTTGAAGATTATTTTGGGTATGCCATGGCTCACTTCTCATAATCCTACGATTGGTTGGGGACGAAAAACGGTGGAGTTATAATCAGATTTTTATGTGGAACACTGTTTTCAGGCTATGTCTTCTCCGGTTATTTCTCAGGAGGGTAAGGTGTCAGCATCTAGGGTTTTGGCAGAGGAAGGTGCTTCGTATCACACTATTGGGGCTGTGGTTGTCGAGCTACCTGGGTGTTATCAAGAGTTTTGGGATGTATTTGATTAAAGGATTGCTGGTGAGTTGCCGCCACATAGACCTTTTGACTGTAGGATAGATTTGGAGCCTGGAGCAGTGTTGCTCAGTAGTAGAGTTTACTCTCTCATGGAAAAGGAGAACAAATATTTGAAGGAGTACTTGGCAGAGAATTTAGCAAAGGGGTTTATTCAGCACTCACAATCTCCTGAGACCTCCCCCTTGTTTTTTGTTCTGAAGTCAGATGGTTCTCTAAGAACTTGCAGAGACTATCATGTAGTTAATAAGGTGACCATTAAAAACAGGTATCCTCTTCCTTTAATCTCGGAGAGGTTAAACCAAATTCAGGTTTTCCCTAAGCTCGATCTGCGAAGAGCCTACCACTTAGTCAGAGTCCAAGAAGGGGATGAGCGGAAGACAGCCTTCGAGACCAGGTTCGGGCTCTTTGAATAACTTGTGATGCCCTTCGGTCTTTGTAACAACCCAGCGTATTTTCAGTTTTTCATCGATGAGGTTCGCCAAGAGTATCTGCATGTGTTCGTGGTAGTGTACATCGATGATATTTTGATTTTATTTTACTATTGTAACGCGCTGTACTTAGGGACTAGCCAACAGAACATTAGAGCTGCATTAAATATTCCAAGGACTGGGATAGTGTAGCATTTGGGATAAACTAGTCTGAGTTTTTGTATCAAGCCAAGAGAGAGTTTGTACAATTAGAAGAAAAAGCTTAAAAGAGCCAACATTAGAATATATTATTCAGAAGCTAAACGATGAGTTAGTGACACAATAACAAGTAAACACAGAGTGAGAGGTTACATTTCCTGCACTGCAAGGGGGGTATCAAGAATGTGTTGAAAACCTGAGCACACGTCAAAGCAAATTAAGTGAGCAGGTTGTTCACAATAGAACCTGCTTAGAGGATATTTTCCCATTTCAAGCACAGATTGAACAATTGAAAGCTGAAAATAGCCAGTTAATCATTAGAGATGTCAATTCTCGAGGTGAATTTGATCTGATGCACCGAAATCTGAATACTTTGAAACATCAGAGAGAGTAGTTGAGGGAAGAACATAGCAAATTGTAATCAAGAGAATAGTACCCTGTTTCAGGAAGTGCGTTAGTTAAGGACTGACATGGAGAAAAGTGAGTTATGTTCTCAGGAACTGACTGACATGAGGCTAGTAAATGAAAAATTAAGGAAACATGTGAGGCAAGCAGAGGTTGACATAGAGCAGGCAACACAAGCCAAAATCAGACAAGGGGAGGAGATTAGTCTCCTTAAAAAAAAGAGGCAATACAAGCCTCACAGAACGAACATGAGTCCCATTGCGAGGAGAACAAGGGACTCAGTGACCAATTGCTGGAACAAAATGAAGTTCTAGAAGCTACTCAAGCCCTGGTGTCAGAATTGAATACTAAGGCCTCTGTATATCACCAAGGGATAGGGGCTGAGAAAAAAGAAATGTGAGATGTTGTTAAATTAAATAGCCAAATACAAACAGGATTTGAGGCACCCCGACCAGTCAGGGTATGGGAAGGCACTCTCTGACCACAGAGCAACTTCATACGTGCCAGTTTTCAAGAACAGGGAAACACAAGGCAGCTGGACCCAACCAAGCCTAGTCCAACTGAGCCAGAATGCCAGTCCCTATCAGATATTGATGAATAGTCATCTCTACACAGATTTAAAAATACCTTAGCATGTACCTCTGACAAGGAGGGCTCCTAAATGAAAAGGTCAGGTCTTAGACTGCCAGAAACTGTAGTTACAAAAGGACCACCTGGTCCATTTTGCAGATGAGAAGAACCGGAGTCCAGGCCTCAAACACGTATTTTAAAAACCTTCACACAATCGGAGAGGTGGGAGGAATTTCCTACCCTACCCAGAAGGAGGGATGAGGAGGATGAGTACTTCCCTGTGCAAAAAGGAGAGTACAAGAGAAGTGACCCTGAGAGCCAATAGCATCAAACGGGAGAAGAGATCAGACCACCTCCATTCTGGGAGTGATTCACAGTCTCATAGAGGTAGGGAGTGTTTAGAGGACAGGGAGTGCACACCCAATAGAAGCAGCTCTAAGTCATAGGGTGAGTGGACTCTGGTGCAGCAGAAAAGAAAGTCTGCCAAACAATAGAGAGCTCGGTGAAAGACCCAATTCGGCAGATAAAGGCCATAAAGAGCTTTATGACTCCCTACCATAAGAATGCTAAATTCTCAGTATGGGAGCATCTAGAGCTTTATGACCAAATTATGACTTTCTTTGGTATTAAGAATGATACAAATTCCATGCAGATTGCCAAATGGAATATTCCAGGTTCTATGCAGGGCTAGAGGACCAAGATGAATAAATGGTCCACCTACAAGGCAGCGTACAACCTGCAGTGTGGGGAATACGGTTATAGGTTAAAGGACCGAAAACAAAGCGCCGACAAACAAAAGTTTCGATTCAAAAGGATCGAAAGTCAAAGTTTTGCCATATGGCAAAAAACATGTAAAAAAGTCATTTGATCGAAAAAAAAGTATCGAAGGTTAAACCACATAGTACTTGAAAACCTGATCGATAAAGGGTTAAAGCAATAGGTAAAACCGATGAGTAAAGAATCTTGTTTAGACAGCATATACACAGGTGACCGTTGAAAACAAACTGTCAGTATGTGAGAGAAAGTGAATAAGGAAACACAAGCTGACACGAAGCTCGTATTACGTGACTGAAATCATCAGGTAAGCACAATAAATTAAACAATTGAAATAAGAATAAACTACATTTATCAGAGACAGGAAACCATAATTAATTAGAACTTTCGCTATTTCAGATACATGATGAGTGCGAAAATTGAATATATACAATCCCAAATGGGAGGAAATCAATTGGTGTACGAAGGGTACACATATAATCGAGAAATTACACGTAAGGAATCAACGTATTGGAAATGTACCGAGTACCGCAATTTAAAATGTACAGGAAGAGCAATTACAGAAGGAGAAAATATACAATGTACAGGAGAACACAACCATTTGCCTGATAATACAGCGATATTGATTAAAAAAACAATAAATGAAATTTTAAAAAATGCGGAAACAAATCGTAATGAGGCAAGTAGCTCAATAGTTGACAAGACATGTGGAAAAATACTGCTGCATGTAGTAGCGGCTCAGATGCCAAACACAAAACTTCTAAAGAGAAGCATTAATAGACAAAAACAACAAAAAGAAAACCTTCTGATGGCACCACATAACTATACTGACATAAATGTGCAAGAGATATTACAGAAAACTGAAAATGGGGAACAATTTCTATTTGCAACACTGGTAATTAAAGAGGAAAAAATATAATTTTTTACTACTAATACAAATTTGACACATCTAGGAAATTCAACAATATGGCATGGAGAAGCAACATTTAAGTCATGTCCGGAACCATTTATCCAATTTTATAGCATACATGGTACTGTTAATGGAACTGTTATACCGTTAGTGGTTGTGTTAATGCCTAGCAAAACCGAGGAACTATACAAAAGTGTATTTGCGAAAATCAAAGAAGCAATACCAGATAAAATACCAAATACAATCATAATGGACTTTGAACAGGGTCAACTAAAAGGTTTTAAAGCAATGTACCCAGACACTCATATACAGGGATTTTTTTTCATTTTGGACAAGCCATATGGCGAAAAATTCAAAAGCTAGGCCTAAGTTCAAAAAACATTGAAAACAGTGATTTTCAGCATCATATCAAACACATTTTTGCATTAGCATTTGTACAGGAGGACAAAGTTATTACGTACTACGAAACACTGATTGCCACTACATACTTCACAATAAATGAAGATGAACTAGCAGATTTGTTAGATTATTTGAAAAACACATGGATAGGGCAACTTACAAGGCAAGGTACAAGGAGGTGAGCCAAATATCCCATTTCGGTATGGAACTGTTACCGAGTGATAAAGGAAAACTGGCCAAGAACAATCAATATTCAAGAGGGATGGCACAATAAAATAAACAAGCAATTCAATGTAAATAACCCACATTTGTGGCATTTCCTAAAACAACTTAAAATGGAGCAAACAACACAGGAAATTAAAATCGCACAAACTATTTCTCTGGAAAATACTCCTAAACAGAAAAAAAAATACAGAGATTATGAAGAAAGAATAACAAGTATAGTAAACAATTTTGAGACAATGGAATTAATTAACTATTTAGAAGCGTCATGTAACTTGAAATGTTAAAAATGAATAAATAAAAACTCACCAAAAGCACCGATTCTGCAATACGAAAAATGTACCAAAATCAAAGAAATCCATATGGAACCAATCCAAATAATCAAGAATCCATACTCCACATTCAAAATCCACCCAAGAGTAGAGATAAAAACCATTCCAGGAAAAAAAAGTCCAAAAAGAGAAATCCATGAAAAGCTAACCGGATGATCAAAAATCCATAATCCACACGAAAAAATCAATCCAAGGCGTAGAAAAAAATCCATTCCACAATAAAAATCCAAGAATATAAACAAGAACCATTCCAGGAAAAAATAACGTCCAAAATAGGAGAAATCCATGAAAAAGTATCCGATTGATCAAGAATCCATAAACCACATGAAAAAATCCATCCAAGGCATAGAACAAAAATCCATTCAATGACAAAAAACAATCCAAGAAGTCACAATAAATGAAAAAAAAAGCTCCAACTGAAAAAAAACAAATCCATAAAAAATCAAGAGACCATCAGCACAGGAACCCAACTGGACGAACAAGAACTAGCCTAATGGCGTCCACGCATTAATGCGTAAACATGCCACGTCATACATTGGACGCTGGACTACAAACGTAAAAAAAAAACTTGAATAACTAAATAAGTAATCCAATATCACCATCTACCGATGGAAAAGTATAACAGTTTGAAAAAGTTAAAACAAGTTACAATGTAAAACATATTTATTTATAAAAATTGCATTAAAAATGTATATGTTATTTTAAAAAGTCATATACAATATACTATATTTTTAAAGTTATATATAATGTGTTCACAACATTAAGAATAAAAGCATTGTTACAAATACAATAAGTGTCTCTATAATTAGATGTAATGTATTATTAGATGTAATATATTATTACATACAATGTTCGAAAATGATTCTCACAAATTACCATTCGAAACTAAGGTTGTTAGGATAAATGTATTCTCAACTATTGAATTCGATCCTTTTGTTTTAGAATTTATGGCTGACACCTGGGAATATCAAATGCCTATAGAGTTTGTGCAAGCGCTGAAACGAGCATTTGCACAGACCTGTAGGTGGGTGAACACAAATAGCCAGGATTTCATCAACACTTACTTCCATGCGCTCCCGAAATACATTATGACCCAACTAGTAAGGGACCTCTATAAGCGTAGGACCTTGGATTGGGTGATAGAACAGGCCACCGAGATTTATGAAGTCCAAAAGCCGTCTGAGCACAAAAACAACCATAAAGCCCCCAAACTATCATACACAGCTGCAGCTACAATGGTACAAGAGGTGATAATTACTCCCATGTTGGACTTGGAAAAGGGGGGCCTAAAACAGTCCTACCACTAACACCAACAAGCAGAATGAGAGGCGGAGGAGACCCTCAGATCCATCCCCATTAAGTGGTAGCCAGGCAGGGTATCGGACCAACACTCCATCTGACCCTCCCACCTATATCAGCCCAAGATACAAGCTTAACAGACCCATCCCGGGGTATGTCTTGCCTCCTCCGGCTCAAGGGGGCCCAATCAGGTAAGTACTGCCCCAGGAAATCTCCCTCAAAACTTCCCTCAGAACTTCCCTCATGATTGAAGAAATACTCCAACCCCAACCTAAGTTTCTTTCCCAGACACCCTTCAAACCCCAATTTCCAGAACAATCCTCCTCTCCCTCCTCGTTTTCAGGACAATAGATTCCCAAATCAGGGAGAAAGGAGACTGAGGATAGAAGGTTTTCAGGGAAACTCCCAATACCTGAGCTACTTTGGGAGAAGGGACAGCTACACTTTCCAGGAGCAGCAGAGGTATGAATGAAGACATCCCTACAAACCAGAAAGGATGTCTCTATTGGAGCGATAAGTCCAACACTTAACACAAGGGTCACATGTTGAGGGGTCAGCAGAAACCTCCACTTTAAACTGCTGCCCAGAATAACTCGACATCCGCGCCTGGTGCTGCAGAGCAATGACGGGAAGAAACCTCTGAAAACCAACAGGTTCTAGAGGAGGGGGCCCAGGTGGAAGGGAGATGCAAAGCCCTAGGGGAAGCTTCCTTTCCTACTGGAAAAAATAAAACCTGGAAACCTCTGAACCTGAAGACAAATCTCCCACCCCCGAAAAGCTGAAACCTAGGGAACATAGGGTAAGTTGGAGAAATCGGGAGCACAAGATAACCCACTTTGTTCAGGAATTCCACATCATCCCTTTCAAAGGAGAAGAATCCCGGGAGGCTTCTAGGAAGAAAATCTTGTCTTTCAGGGATGGAGGCATACCTCCCAAGGCAAAATGGGCCCCACAAGACCCTGATTTAGAATGGGTAAGTATGGAAACTGACCAAGAGCATCAAATTCTTCTTAAACCCCAACAATGTCACCCAGATGACCCTGAAAGCACTGAGGTATCAACTCCACAAACAGGTTCGGGTAACTGCCTCCAGGAAAGGGAGACAGCAAAGAATCAGGGGGAAAAAGGGGACCTCCCAACGCCACTTTTTTCTGGGTGCAAAATCTTCTTTACAGATTCCTGGACTCTTCACACAGAAAACTGTCCAGGATCATACAGTGTCAGAGTTCAATATAAAAAGTTAACTGGCAAGCTGGCATAGAATGCAGATTTTCTTTGCCACCTTGACGAGATAGAAGGAAAATTGTATGCCTCCATCAAGGTACAAAGTCAGTGTGAATTATCAGCAATGGTGGATACTGGATCTCAAGCCACCCTCCTGTCCAAAAAGGCTTTTTACCAACTAAATTCAGGTAGGGGAAGAGTCACCAAATTCCCCTCACACCTCTTCCTAGACAACTCCAAAACTTTGATTGGAATTATATTTCTGTCGAAGGAACTGCAGATCTGGAGATCAAAATTTGGCGACATTGGGTGAAACACTGCGGTGATAGTCATCACTCCATAGGGCACCCCTTGTCTACTGGGGAATTATATAATTCAGAGGTTATCATCCCTGGTGACTGCGTGAACAAGGTTCTGTGGACTCAGACTAACTGGCCAATCAAGTTAAAACAAAGCAACAACTATGTGAGCTTGAATGGCGCATGCCACATGATTGAACAACGGCCCCACAAAAGAGAATTGCATTTTAGGAACAATCAGGTCCAAGACATCACTTTATCTCTGTAGGAGACCAAACTGGTGATGGGAACCCTTCTCCATTTTTGAAAAAGAATCTCCCTCCCAGTTTCAAGTGGCAATCCACACTGGAAGGAAATACTATGAAATGTTATGCCAATCCCCAATCAGAGGTACACCCAAATCTCACGACAAAATATGATGAAAAAACAGCTCAAACTTTGACCGACATCCAGATAAAGGGTGAACAACTGTTTGTCTCCATTCAGGTAAATGAGGGGGACGAGCCTGTTCTCGCAGAGTATGCTTGAATAACGGAAGAAGCTTCATCAGTGAACCATTATTCAGGACACTCCCAAATGATCAGACCATTCCCACATATAAATAAATTGATAAGTGGGAAATGGGTCTGGAACCTCCAAATTTCAAACACCTCCTGCCTAGACATGTCCATTGTCAACAAAAGCATACAACATAATTGTTGGGTTGTGAGAGATGTGCCCTACACCTTTTACTTAGGCAGTGACATTCTCAATCAATTCACATTTAATTTGGACCTAATTAATCACAAAACCTGGCTCTGACTGGGGGTAACCCCATGGGCTTTGACAACAAAGAGAAAGCATTTTGGTCTGCTCAATTACTGCACTATGCGGTTGAAATTCAAGCGGGAGAAGAGGTTACCATCCCACGACAGGTGCAATAATTTACAATTCCCCTAAAGATTAAGCGAGGACAGAACCTCAAAAACAAGGACGCTACATACATTTGAATTATCACCTCCAACAGGAAGGCTTGTATTTACATCCGACCCCACTAGTTCACCTAGAAAATGACACCATTTGAATATTAGTGGATAACATCAACCCTCAAAGTATCACTTTGGGCGCAGACATCTTGTTTGGAATGCGGTTGATGCCCAACATTATTCTATTGATTTAGGTATTGAGATCATTGGACCAATTCTAATTGACTGCTACAATTGTAATGACAATATCCCTCCGGAAAAGATTTTCACCACGCAAGGGGGGAATATCTTGGTGTACTCTTCCTGCCATTGTGGTGGGGAAGAGGTGACCTGTGACATCACGAACCATGAGGTGGTATTTCTAGTCAACAGTGACTACCTCCCATCCTTGAAACATCACATCTAGGCCAACACCATAACAAGAAATCTCTCCACCCAACCAGAGGATACTGCCTAAATTGCCAAGCCTGAGGTCTTTAGAGGCTTTAAGTAGATGGTTGAAGAATGAATCAATCTCTCTGATGCCTGTGAGACCGAGGAACAAAAGCAAATGATGAAGCAGGTGTTTTTGGATTTTTGGGATATCTTTGCAGTGTATTGTTGTATTGTGGACTCACAGAGATACAATCAAACTCCATACCTATGGACCCTGAGATGGCTCCAGTATTTGTGAAGCAATAATGGTTGCCTCTCGCATCTATGGAGTCACTCACAGAGATTAATACAAATGTAGAATCCTGTGGGATAATTTGTCCAATCCACAGTACTTTCAACAACCCCGAGCTGGGGATACTCAAACCCAATGCCAATGGAGACTTTGCACAGACCTTAGGGAGTTAAGTAAATGGGACCACATGTGAAGAGGGCCCCTTATCTACATCAATCAGGGACTGGCCCAGATCCAGGGGTCAAAGGTGTATACAACTATTGACCTGACCAACGGTTACCAAACAGTACCCGTGAGTAGGGAAGAACAGTACAAGCTCGCCTTTACCTTCAAGGGCAGCAATACACATGGAACCAAACCCCCTTTGGATACATAAACTTTTTATCTTTCTACATAAGGCCATGTCCGGTTTGGGTGAAAGGGGAAACCTAGCCTTTGTAGATGATGTCTTAATCAAGAGCTCAACTGTGGATGAACACATAGCTGAAATATGGCATGCTCTGACCCAGTTGCAGCTCCCAATGACCCGATGATTGTTTACTGTCAGTACAACAGCAGTGTGTCATACACTAATGGTGTACCAAACATATGACTTACAATGTACTGTTTATGAGGGTCTAAAAAAGAAAACGTATATTTAAAATTGTACACAACTACAGCTTTGGAACTATCCTGCTTAAACCAATTGTACTGTGTTTTTATCCACAGAAACTAAACCAGAGATTGCATCTTCATAACGCTACAACACTAAGTAACCACAGAAATTATAACCAAATACATTTTCTATGAGCACTATCCTCAATTGTACTACAATCGTAAGTACCATATACAGATCAATTACATCATCCCTCCATATTAGAAAGACTTTGTACTCCCACTACATTACCTACGGTTACCATACACATATTGCTATATATTTTGATTCTGCCCATATTCCTACTAAATTACCTATAATTACTATACACATATCACTGCTGTGGTGGTTGTATCTAGTGCACATATTCTTGGGGCCATGGACGGCGGCCATGCCCCTCAGAGACCCATACAATCTTTTTTTTACACTCCCCCACCCTTCCCAGCCCCTCTTTCCACCACCAAATGACCCTAAATGTGTTTTCCAGATGTTTTCCCTTGAGAGATGTCTGCGGTCAGCTGTGCCTGTCACGGATCCAACATCACAGACGTCCTTTGGACAAATCGGAAGCCTTTCCATGGACCGACCAGAGAAGTGAATCAGCAGTGCGAACCCAAATATCACTAATTCTTTTGTACATACTTTTTGGTTGTTTTAAAAAAAAAACTACTGGACAGGTATAAACCAAATGTACAAATGGACGTGTTCGGGACCAACCCACCGGTCCTGCTGTGCATTTAGGGAAAATCAATCCAGCGGTTTGGGCTGTAGGCATGAGTAAAACTTAGTTTCCATTGCGTCTATGGGGAAAAATACACATATTTTGGGACCGCCCCTATAACTGTGCCCGTCCTTGACGAAACCTCACCAAACTTCACAGGATCAATCTGACGCACAGTATACTAGTTTCACAAAGTTTTGTGAGGATTCATCCAGCAGGGGGGGGCAAAGTTATAAGCCACCCAAACAGTGCTCTTCCTATGGGTTGAGCAACATAACCATAACTACACGGTCACTAATGCAAGACCTGTAATGTATATATAAAAATATATATGGAGAGAGAGAGATAGAGAGATGATGGAACTTCCAAAGGAAGAGAGAGATAATTGGAGCTTGAAAAGAGCAGCCAAGCCTCCATAATGCAAGCTCTCCTTCCACACCCGGAGATCCTCAACAACTCCCTAACTCAAGGCACCTTCCCATCGACCCCAAATACAGGTCAAATCCTCCCTCTCCTAAAGAAACCCACTCTGGATCCTGACAACCTTCGTAACTATCGCCCAATCACCCATCTTCCCTTCCTAGGTAAGATCATAGAGAAAGCAGTAGCTGTGCAACTGCACAACACATCAACACCAACAATAGGTTGACAGCGCCCCCAACATCCTTGACAACAGCCACCCCTGCCTTCTGGTTCTCCTCGGCCTCTCGGTAGACAATTAGGTATTCACGGATACCCTACATCGGCACATGGGAATCAGCAACATTGTCCTATGACCTTGTTCTACATGGGTTCAAGTCTTACTTTGCCAACGGCCAGCAGTTTGTTCAGATGGACTCCTCTAGCTTGCCAATGCTACCCATCACCTGTGGAGTCCTGCGGGGTTCCATCCTCTCGCCAGTGATCTTCATTCTATACATGGAGCTGCTGGAAGCCATCCAAGTCCACCATTATGCCGACAACGCACAGCTATACCACAATATCAACTCCATCAAGGACATCCACAGGCTCAAAACCTGCCTCTCGCTGTTCCAGTCTTGGTTGTCCAGTGCATACTTGAAGCTCAGACATGCACACATGGCTATCAACCATGAACCCTTAGGGCCCCACACCAAAGCTCACCTCCTGGGCCAAGTCCCTCGGGTTCCACATCGATAAACACCTCTCCTCTAAGACACACATAGATAAGAAAACTCAAACAGCTTGCTTTCTGCTCTACCTCTTGCAGAATGTTAAGCCATTCCTCCTTCCAGATAGCTTCAGATCCACTATTCAAGCGCTGGTCCTGTCCCACCTGGATAGGAGCAATGCCCTCCACAAAGGCCTCCCATCATCCTTCCTTGTGCCCCTGAGAAGCGTTCTACACGCAGACGCATACATCATCAAGGGCCTACACATATACGACCACATCACCCCGGCCCTCATCGACCTTCACTGCAGGCACGAATCACCTTCACATCTTGCTGCCTCATCTATAAGGCAGTTGCACTCAAGTCACCCAGCTTCTTCGCATGGAAACCACCAGAAGCCAGGACACGTGAAAACTCGTAATCGGCCGCTATAAAAAGGAAAGGACCAGAAAACAAGCCTTCTCTGCCTACGCTCATGACTATTGAATCTTTGCCCCATCAGTTATAAAGTCACCCCCATGCCACCTGAATCACCAGACACCATCCGCTGCTCTCCTCCCTGCCGCCCTCTACAGCTGTTCCTCTCCTCTGTTCCCCTCTGCATCCTATCCCTGCTGTATATCTGCTCTGTTGTTACGTCTGAAAAGCACTGTTATGCATCTGTACTGTTGCATACCTCTGTAAAACGCTCTGTTGTATATCTGTATTGGTGTATAACTATGTAAAGCGATCCATTGATTCTCAAAGCTAGGCCCGTAGTAAGTACATACAAAAATAATATCAATAATAATAATAATAACAATAATAATACTAACAATAGTAATAATAATGGAAAAGTAAGAGAATATCTCGGACGACATGGTTGAAATGGAAACAGTCAACTTGGGGAGTCAGAGGTGTGAAAATGTGGGCAGAACAAAGAATAAAAAGAGAGAAGTTGCCAGAGAAAGGATGAAACAATATGTTGGGCAGAAAGGTCAGACTTGTGAGCTACTGGGGGGGGGGTTGTATGAAAATATAAATAGGGCGAAAGGATAAAAAGGGGTTTGGATGAAAAGTTGAATCAGGCAAAAGAATAAAATGTGTAGACTAGGGATGGCTTTGAATGAAATCGTAAATAGGGTAAAGAGGCAATAGGTGTGCTATACAAAGGGGGTTTGGTTGACAGATGAATAAGGAAGAATGAAAAAATGTGTGGGATAGTGACAGGTTTGGGTGAACGGCTGGCGTTATGAGTATATAAATAGCTGGCACTGAGAGAGGCTGCTATCTTTGCATAGCATATATGTATATGTACATATCTTACACGTGACCGCATTATAGTTAAGTTGAGTATCAAATTCCCGCCTTGAAACACTTGTGTATAGGCATGTTACAAACGCCATATCAACCTGAAAATTGAATTGCTAAGAACCTTTGACTTGCCTGACGGATTTGGCTGCTATTTTGCAAAACAAATGTTTGTCACAGCAACCCCCATCCCCAAACTGGACATTTTGGGAAAAATGTATTTAAAAACGAAAACGTGATTAAGAAAGCAAATACATTCACTTTTTGGCTATACTCTCATTCATTTCCTCATAGAGAAAAAGTCATAATTTCTGCACAGAGCTCAGCAAACCTGCTGGATGGAATTGGACTAGATACAAAACAACTTTCCGGGAGGGATCTAGTGTTATTGCGTCCGGTGGATTTTTAAATATTTGATGAGGAAGGGGGTGCCCCCTTCTCCCAAAAGTATAGCTATATCTCCAATGCTGCTTTGCAGCAGGGAGGCATTTTAGAAATGAAAAAGCTAGCTTTTTGTTCGTTCAATGGTTGAGATAACCAGGGTTATAACAGGAATAAACATGGTTAGTGGAAAACTAAAAGTGGACAAAATGCCATTTGGAGGAGGAAAAGGGATGAAATGGCAATAGGCTAGACGTGGGCAGGGGGAAAGAGGACATCATGTGAAATTGAGAAGTTGGTGGGAGCCCGGGGAGTGCTGGAGACCAAGTTCAGAACTCAAACATTTTTACATAACTAAGATTATCCGGTGGGATAACCCTGGTTATACAGAAAAGGCCACCAGGAATGTTTAGGCAGATTACAGTAATTAGTTTTTCCTTTACTATAAATCTATTTTTGCATGATTTAAAGAATGGTTACATGTAAAGGGGCCATGGCCAAAGGCCGGGCCAATGGTCATGGCCAAAGGTCATGACTGGTAAGAATGAAAGAAGGATAGCACAGGGGCAACGCGTTTGTCTTGGAAGCATGAAAACACTGCAACACAGGTTTGAATACTGATCCTGTGCTTAGAAACCACTTATTTGTATTAAGCACGTTATAAAAGAACAGTTATAAAGGTAGGGTTTTAAAATATATAGTGGGCATGGTTTCAGGCTGTGCTAGCTGGCCAGGGCCGAAGGTGCTGGCTAGTACACACATTTGGCTGTGACCACCCAGAGGGTCCAAAAGAAACATATTGGTGTAAGATGTACAGTGGACATGTCCAAAGGCAATGGCCACTGGCCAAAGGCCATGGCTAGTGACCTGGTAGTGTTTTAAAATATACAGTGGGCACTGCCAAAGGGTGTCGGTCCAAAAGAAACAAATTGGGGGAACATATACAGGATGGCCACTGGCCGTGGCCAAAGCCATGGCTAGTGGTCCGGTAGTGCTTTAAAATATACAGTGGGCATATTGGATGGCCTTGGCTAGTGGACCCAAAATACATCTATAATGGCCTCGTCCCAGGCCATCTAGTGGGTCTAAAAGAAACATAATCTGGAAACATGTACAGTGGACTCCGCTAAAGGCCATGGCTTGTGGCCTATAAAAAAACAATGGCATAACAAAACCCTTGAAATTCACTGAAAAAACTTCAGTTAAGATAAAGTTAAGTTGCAGATCTACCACAAAAAAACCTTGAAATTCAGTGCATTTGGGAAGTCATGACCAGCTTAACTCGGCTATGGTCAGACAAGGGAAGGGAGAAACCTCAACCTCCCTAATCTGAGTATTAATACTGGGCAACCAATCTAAGGTACTTCCTTTAACATGCATTGGTTTATGCATGTGCTGGATGAAACCCAAATCCTGAAATGAGGAATGAACTGAAATCACAGTGGGGTCAAGGCTATTGGCTAGCCATGGGTTCAATTGCTACAAACAATGCATTCCAATGTAGGTCTGAGCATAGGGAGCTGCGCTTGGGATTCTGGCATCAACATGGGGGGTCTATATATTAGTACAATGTTAACTGAGGTGCTTGGATGTATATATTAGTACAATGTTAACTGCGGTGCTTGGATGGATATATTAGTACAATGTTAACTGTGGTGCTTGGATGTACTAACAGATTAGGATGAATAGTGTTGCACGCAAAAAGATCCAGAATTACGACCTCATGAATATCCAATGAGGATCTACAAATGAATGCTACCACCAGCCCCCTTTCCCTACTAATTTGTCTGCTCGAAAATTCTCATACCCTACTGGGACGGCTAGGGAGAGTGAAGGGCCAGCAGCAGTATAAGCATATCTATCCCTCGCACTTCTGTCTGCACACTTGCACGTCCTTGAATTTACTAGGCTTAGCATGTTTGTCTGTCATGTCCTTCCTGTTCTATCTCCCCTCCCTAGCTGGCTGTGCCTGCATGCAACATTGTTGACCAACCTTGTGTCTATATGTCCCCCCTCCTCCCTATGCTATGTATTGCTGTCAGATCATTCAGAATCGTCAAGGCATAATAATGACCATGAAATCCCCTTGTTCCCTTCCCACCTTGAAGCGCTTTGAAGCATTGCACTTGTGTATAAGCACTTTACAAATAAACAAAACTCTGACATCTCTGTTGAGTGCTTGACTAGGGAGTGTGTCTTAAGGCAGATGGTCGTGAGCCTGTAGATCTACGTGCTGTTCAGACTCCTATTTCGCAGAGCCCAAGCTCTTACACTTCTTTTGATACATTTCTCATTCTGGCATCTTCAAGAGTACTTCTCTCACAGTGATGGTTTCTGAAAACATGGGGCCTCATTACATGGATGCGCAAAGGGATTACCGGCACCCTTAAGGGCACCGGTGCTGGTAATCCCTTAGCGCCATACTACGAGGTCCCTCAGCGGGTCCCGTCCTTAACTTGTGGCCAGACCACACGTTAAGGAAGGGACCCGCTGAGGGACTTCAGGGCAAATAACGGTACCGCTAATAGTGGTACTGTTATTTGCTCCTTCCCCATTCCCATTGAGCTCTATGGGGGCTCAAATGGGAATGGGGAAGGACCTTGGTGAATGAGGAATTACCGCCCCACCAACCTTGGAATGGGACGGTAATACCCCATTCACCAAGGCGGAATCGGTAAAATACCGGCGGCAACCATGGCGCTAATAGCGCCATGGTTACCGCCGTCTGTGTAATGAGGCCCATGGTCTTATGAGACCTGCTCATATCCTGCAACTGCCCTTATGCTGAAGGCAGCCCTGTGATCTAGACATTGGGCCTCATTCCGAGTACGGCGGTAGGGGGTTAATGGCACCAGTAAGGATGCCGGTGCCGTTAACCCCCTACCGCCGCATTCCGAGGTCCCTTAGAGGGACTCGCTAAGGGACCAAGGAGCTAATAAAGGGCCCGCTATTTGCGAGCCCGTTATTAGCTCCTTCCCCATTCCCATTTAGCCCTATGGGGGCACGAATGGGAATTGGGAATGGTATTTAGAATGGGAACTTAGAGGGTCCACCCACGTCAGAATGTCCTGGTAAATCCCCATTCCGACACCACGGACCCGGACACGGGTTTGGAAGCAGCCATGGTGCTATTAGCACCATGGCTGCCTCCAAACTCATAATGACCCCCATTGTCTGGCGGTACAGATGTGGTGCCACATAGAATTTAGCACCATCCCATGCTCCTTGAAGCTTCTCGTTTGTGTCTTAAAATGCTAGGGGTCAACAGCCAGGCTTGGATTGGCCTACAGGGCAACAGGGCAGTGCCCGAACCAAAAATGCAAAATGCTAATGTGGGCCATTTTTTGGGGGCAAAATGGGACACTTTTTGTTGGCCCATTTGGGCCAGTTTGATAAGTTACTTCACCATTTGGCTAGTATATTTGACCAGTGTTATTGAAAAATTATTCTTTAAAATATACAATTTGCATCACATTGTATCATAATCCTGCGCCTTGGGTACTACTCAAACAGTCTGTCACAAAAGAATTGCCATTTGCAACTGTGGGCCACATGCCCGATTCTTTTTTATGCGCCAGTCCGGCCCTGTCAACAGCCTGAGAACTGTGCGTGTCCTGATGACACCTATACAGCCTTCTTAAGGGCTGTTCACTTTCCCATATTTATGTGTAAATAAACTGCTTTTCATTGCCCACCCTTGGCCTCTTGGCTGTAAACTCGTCCCCTATGCGCACACTACCAAGCAGGCTGGGCATGGAGTACCCACAAGTCGACTGGGACCGACATAAAGATTCTTTTCATCCAGCTCAGCAAGCGCCCACAGGGATATATCATTTCTTAGAGCGTGCAGGAAAGGGACTTCTCAACTGACCGTGTTTGAACAGATTACAGAAATGAGTTTTTCCTTAACTACAAATGTATGTTTGCATCATTTAAAGAATGGTTACACGTTTCTAATCGTGATGTCTTTTGTTATCCATATCTGCTAACGTATAAGTGTGTTAAAACTTTCTTTAACATTATACATTTGCATAACTTGCAAAGCCCAGATGTATTTCTACACATTGTGCCTCATTACGAAACAGGCGGTAGAGGGTTAACGGCACCAGTCGAGCTGCCGGCGCCGTTAACCCTCTACCGCCTTATTACGAGGTCTGCTCGCGGGTCCCGCTAAGGACGTCTTGTAAAACCAGGCGTCCTTAGCGGGACCCGCTAGCAGACCAGGATGCTAACAATGGGCCCGTCATTAACGGGCCCGTTTTCACATCCTCCCATTCCCATTGAGCCCTATGGGGGCTCAAAAGGGAATGGGGATGCACCGGCTGCGGGTCCTGGGAAAGGGAATTACCGGGCCCTCCAAGGTAGGAATGGCCTGGTAATTCCCCATTACAGGAACATGGACCCGGTGCACGGTATGGGGGTAGCTATGCCGCTAAAAGCAGCCTGGCTACCTCCATACTCGTAATGAGGTCCATTTAAACTATGTGCAAGTTTCTAATCTGAGCCAGCTGTTCTCCGGTCTACACAGTGCAGTCACAGTGTTGAGCTTTGGTGTCAAACGGAAAAACAAGCGTGCTCGTAGCCTGCATGTTTGATTTGTGATACAGGTTTGCATTTGGGAGGATAAAAGGACCACCGTTGGATCTCTGCAAACCATGGGCTTGATAACTCCCTGTCCACAGAAGCTCACTGGGGTGATTTTCCAATGGTTTCCTTCTCTTTCTGCTCGTGCCCATCTCCTATCTTGGTTTTTTTGTGTGTCGGGGGGGGAGCAGGGATGTAATTTCACCAAAATGCCAGGGTTAGTAGAAGTGACATCAAATGACCCTTGACCTCTGATGACATCACAGGAAGTGATGTAATTTGACCCCATCCCAAAGTGTCATCACAGGAAGCGATGGAACATGAGCGTTCACCCCTTGACAAAACAGAAAGTGGCATCTCTTCGCATTGTTCTTAAGTACACTATGAAAAAAATGATTATGATATCACTATAATGTGATATACATTTGATACAAAAATGTATCACCATATGTATCTTTAATATTGTGTACAGGCCCATAATTCCAAATTCCTGTGAATGCAAGCAGACATCCAAGACCAAATGATAATGATGTGTTATTATATAGCACTTACACTTAAGCGCTGTATACAGAACAAATATACCTAAAAAATCACCCAACCTGTGTTCGTACTCATTTATCGACCTTTGAAGGGGGAAAGGCTGAGTTCAAGTGTTTAAGAATAGACTAAATCAGTGACTCACCCCATAAAGTGTGCCTGAAATAAACTTTTAATGAGTCTAGTAATTATTGTATCGAATTCCAGAAAGATAAATGATTTGTTATTCCTATTCTTTCTTATTTAGGGTCTCTGTTGAAAGTGTTACACATGTGGACCCCCCTGTTTTTTTAAGAGACCTGAGCAAGAAAGCCAGCCACTCCAGAAACAAAGAGGTACATTACACTGGCCACAGCCCAGGAGTTTAGATATAAAAAATAAAAAAAATAAAAATATGTTTTTTGTCATGTTTATGTAGGGGTTGCAAGGGAGACCGCAGGGGTAGCAAGGGAGACCTCGGGGGTCGCAACGGTGACCCCTGGCTGCCCCCAAATGACGTCCCTGAGGGGGAGTCTGGTCAGAAGTTGAGAACCCCTAAAGCATAAAGGCTGAGAAGCGTGTTGTACGTGAGTTGTGATAGTGTACTGAGATCTGCTTGGAGGAAAAGGAGCCCTGTGTTTTTGATGTGCTCTCTCTGAAAGTGGTGCATGGTCGCTCTGCTGGAAGCGTTCAGGGCATCACTGTCCAGCATTCCGGTTGGCGATGTGCAAGTATGTGAGCCATTGGTAGCCCCAAATGTAGGAGCGACATTGGCTACACGGGGCACAATGCATACCCTTGCAACGGGTTACCACGTTTTCACATGTCGTGAAGGAAAAGAGGTCCCCTGTACATTCCAAGGGAAAGGTGTAGGGTTCACCTTAACATGTGAAAATACAAATGATCACACTTTCTATGAATGATTGGGAAGCTGGTGGACCCAAATGTGCCAAGTCTGTGTATAAAGATTTGCTCTAATGAATAGCACACATGCCCCCAGCTGGTCTACTCTGTACCTTAGCCAAGGCAAATCTTGAAAACAAACCATGTTTAAGCTGTGTGAAGTTGTTCTTTACTAGAGCTTTCTTTCTCTATTGTCTAGACCAATTGTTGTAGACAAGGACACACCTGAGCCCTCCCCATTGACATTTCTGTCTAGGGCTGATGGGATTTGTAGTCCAAATCATCTGACGAGCCAAAGGTTGTAGACCCACTGGGCTAGACCATGCAGAGGTATCCATTGTGGGACACCATTGTCCTGTAATGTGGCCCACAAGATGGAGTTCAGACAGGAAGGGGAGGGGTGACTCGCTGTGCATTTTCTACTGAGTGGAGTGCTTTCTAACAATTTGTCACAACACTGTTCTGGGTGTAGGAGGCAGGGTACATTACTGATTGTGGTATGCAGGCACGACCGTACCCACCTCAACGCGATCCAGTCTAACACCCATGTGCCCTGTGTAAAATGTCAGGCAGGGGGTATGACTGAACCCCTGGTAGCGCTTTGTATTTTGGACATGTCCTACTGTTAGCTGGACAGAGGCCGAACGTGGACTTTGATCCTGCATCTTCAAGCTCCTCTGGTATTTGGGCTTGAGTTATGAGCACTCTGTTAAGAGGTTTGCCTCATAAGAATGGAAAATACTTGTGACTGGTTTTATTTAAACTGATATGTGTAACAATGTACATATCTACACATTACAGTCTGCCTTGTTTAATAAATGTTGGATTTGCTTCAAAGTCCCATGGACAAAAACTATATGGTCATCATGCCAAATGTATGTCACGGTTCCATGTGGTGGACTGCAACAGCTTACAGGATAGGCTGGGATAATTGGAAAAAAGAATATTGGCATGCCATTATTAAATGCTGTAAGGGGCCTCTATTCTGAGACATGCACAGCTGTGAACACTAGAAGGAGGGCAGGACTCGAGCAGCCCCGCTCAGACACCACTCAGACAAGGATGTGTTCTCACTCAGCAGTTTTCCCTTGATGCTTATCTGATGGGTCTCTCCTGCCTACTCAAAGTTATGGACCCTCTGAACTTGAAAAAAGGAGCACTTCCCTACTCGCGCATCATTAACCAATGAGAATTCACACTCATTTAATTAACCACTTCATAGAGGTTGCACGATAATTTTCAACAGAAATGGGACATGGGACTAACATTTAGGACTTCATGGCAAACACGGCCTGGCTCCTTTAAGCTAAATAATAGGCCCAGCTCTAACTGCAGCACCATAACACCCATAATGCTTATAATACTGGGGACAATAGTCTGCGGGGCTCCGGTATCAGGCAGAAGGGGAATATGCTAATTCCATGGCAACATTCTTCGCCGCTCAAAAGAGACACCATTTCAAGGTACAAAACCTTTATGTCAAGCAATTATTCATATGTGATTGTTTAATGACGAGGCAATTGACAAATATGGGCGGAGACCACTAGAAGAATGGTGGAAGATCCTTCTCGCTGGTGAAAAAGTATCTATAACAGTGGCCGAGGTAAACTATTAATAACTATCTTGGATGCCAACAAAGTGATTTCTAGAGAGGTGGTGCAGAATAGTAATTAATGAGACAGTGGATTGGATTTCGTTGTATATGGCTTTGTTTATTGATATTCAATTTTACGCATGTATTTATTTTTTCATTTGGATTTTAAGTCTCAATAAAAATAAAAAATAAACAATATGTGATTGTTTACAATTAAAGCGTGTGTGTAACCCCTAGGAGAAGGAACCCTTTCCAAGGAGGTATGAATGCACCTATCACACACGCATTAACATCACCTGAGGCCAAACAGAGATAACATCCATTTTACTTCATAAATAAGATACAAAGGTCAGAGTTGAAGAGTGCACCATTGAAAAGCTCTCCAACGTGGTTTCATTTAATGAAGATTTTAAATGTATAAAAGGGGTGGGATGTGTTGGGAGTCTGTGAGGACCCCCATAAGCGATGCCCGTAAGACCTCAGCACCCACAGCCTGACACGGACACGTCTGCACTGCTCGGGCTTCCCGGTCACACTGTCGTGGCCCGGAATGCCCACTTTATTTAAAATGCATGCAGCGGTGTGCAACGTCACGCCGCCGCGTGCGCGTCCCTTAAGGGGACAGCACCACACTCCTCCTTTTCCATGTGGACAAACAACAATGCTTCACTAGTTTATAACAGTAACAACACAACACCACAACATTACCATAAAGCCCCACAAACCTCTTTATTCACAACCACCCTGGATCCCCCTAACTTACACTGGAGGCCCACTGGCCAATTATGAAACATGTCCCAACATGTAATCGCTGAGGTAAGCGGGTTTCCCTCGCCCAGCCCTCTGGGGGTACCTCCCGCTTACCTCCGGCACGGCCAGTCCATCCTGTGGTACTCCCCGGGCTGGGGACGCAGGCATGGAGGAGTGGCCTCCACCCTCGTCTGGCACTTCCATCCGGTCCGGTTCGAGGGGAGGCTCAGTTCTGGGGTCCCCTAGCTTTTAAGAAAGAACCTCACGTTCCGGGTGACGGCAGCCCTCCCATCCGAGGCTGTCACCATGGACCCCTTGACGGCCACCACATCAAGTGGCTCGGGTCCGTAGGGGAGAGACAGCTTTCCATGGGGATGCCTGTTCCTGATTAGCACCTCGTCTCCCGGCTCCAGTCTTTGCGGTCGGAGTCCTCGCCTGGCGTTCTCCTGTTCTGTCTGCAGCCGGCGATCCATCTCCACCTGCTGGTCATCAATCACCCCGGGCTCCTTCTCCCCCACCTCGGGCAGCAACTCCCGGGGGGGCACCATCTGAACAGAGCCTCGGCCGGCGCCACTCCCGTGGAGGCATGGGGTGGTGCGATACACTCGCAAAAACTGGTAAAGGGCCCTCTGCAGGCACTGACCCAGGCCCTGCGCTATCCGGAAGGTTTTGTTCAATGTCCTCATCAGCCTCTCGGCATCGCCGTTTGCCCGGGGCCAGAAGGGGGTGATCTGCCTATGTTGGACCCCATACCCCTCCATCAGCTCAGAGAAACGCCCCCTTTGAAACAGCGCCCCGTGGTCCGAGAACAGGGTGTGGGGAAAACCGTGGGCAGCAAACACTTTCTCGGCCACCACCACGTGCTCAAATGCCACTGAGTCTACAAACTTGAGGAAGTGGGTGCCTAGCATGGTGGAGCCAAAGTATGCGTGCACCACTTCCCAGAGCCGCGTCCCCGGGGTCATTGCTTCGATCGCCGGCTCTCTTTGTAAGGGAGACGCCGCCTGGTACCAGACGCATGCAGCAACAAAGTCATCGACCTTCAGTTCCAACTCCGGAAACCACACCTTGAGGCGTAGCCGAGCCTTGGTCTTAGCGGCTCCTTGGTGTCCATGGTGGGCCAGAGTGATCACTTCCTTAACCTTCCATTGGGGCACGACTATCCGGTCACCCCTTAGCAGATGTCCGGATGCCAAGAATGACAGCTCCTCCCTCACCTTCCACAGCTGCTCCAGCCCGACCTTGGCTTCTTGCGTGCACCCGGCCAGGGACTCCAGCACCGTCTTCCATGAGCCCTGTTGCATAGTGTGTTTCAGGATTCGGAAGCACTCATCTTCAGCCGCGGCTGCCTCCAGATCTGCGAGGGGCATGGTATTGCAGGTTGCCACCTCCACCACCATGTGAACGTGATCATCCGCTTCCTCGGCACACGTGTCCTGACTCTCCCCGCTGTCCATGCCAGGATGCCTGGACAGATAGTCTGCTGCGTTGTTCACGCCTGGACGGTATACTAGGATGACCCCATACTCCAGGAGGGCAAGCATCCAACGTTCTATCCTCGCCAGTGGCTTGGATGAGGACCCCATATGGGAAGCAGGGGTTTATGGTCTGTCATGACAGTCACCGGGCGGCCCAGGACGTAGAGTCTAAAGTGCATGCAACCCCACAGCACTGCCAGGGCTTCACGTTCAATTTGTGAATACCGCTGCTCGGTATCAGACAGCGCCTTGCTGGCATAGGCCACTGGGCGGATGCCGCCACCCTGACCAACCTGTGTCAACACAGCCCCTAAACCAAAAGGGCTGGCGTCCACAATGATTTCGGACATGGTTGGATCGAAGAACGCCATGGTATCTTCAGCCGCGAGGGCGCTCTTGATGTCTTCGAACGCTGCCTGTTCAAGAGCATCCCAATGCCAGGTTGTTTCTTCTTTGTAAGGGCCCTCAAGGGCTCCGATCTGGATGCAAGGTTCTGAATGAATCTGCCACAGTATGTTACCATGCCAAGGAAGCTCCTCACATCGGACACCGACTCAAGCGGCTGTGCCTTCTTAATGTCCTGCACCTTCCTCGGATCAGGTGACAACCCAAAGAATTCAATGGTCGGGCGCAGAAACTCACACTTCTCCCTGTGGAGCGTGAGGCCCAGTGATTGCAGTCTTTCAAAAGTCCTGGCCAGCTTGCGCAGGTGGTCCACCTCAGTCTTGGCAAACACTCGGATGTCATCACTAATGTTTAAGACGCCATCCAGGTCAGCGAGGGCATCTCGTATGATGCTCTGAAACACTTCCGCTGCGACGATACACCAAAACTGAGTCTCTTGTATCGGTAGAGTCCACGGTGGGTGGTGAAGGTGGTTATGTATCTTAACTCCGAGTGCAGGACGACTTGGTGGTAGCCGGCTCAGAGGTCCAACTTTGAGAAGAACCAAGCACCTTGCACCTCCGTGATGATGTCGCCGATTGTTGTGGTTAGGTGTCTTTCCCTTTTGATGGCCTTGTTGGGTAACCTCATGTCGACGCATATGCAGACGGAGTCTGGTTGCTTCGGCTTTCTTGCCACAACAATTGGTGATACCCACGGTGTCGGACCCTCCACCTTCTCGATGATGTCTAAGTTTACGAGATTGTCCAGTTCTTTGTCTACCTGCTCTTGACGATGAAATGGCACCCTCCGATGTTTCAGGGCTATGGGCTGCACAGATTCCTCAATGTGCAGCCTCATCAGGTCACCAGCCATTTGTCCAATTCCATGGAACAGAGCAGAATACTTGTCCAGCAGATCATGATTGTCCTCTAGGTATACCGAGTAGGCAAAACTGGCAATGCCTAAGGCCTCTGCTGCAGCACAACTCAGGAGAGAGTTTGTGCTCACCGATGTGACATAGAACCGGGCCGTGATCTGTGAGCCATCGTGTTCCACCTTTGCCACAAAAGCACTGTCCAAAGGAATGGGTTCGGACCCCCCGAAGGCGAAGATCTGGGCTTTCGGGCTGACCAACCTGGGAGGCGTGTCCATTACATCATAATGTCCACGGGCCATCACATTGACCAAGGCACCCTTGTCTACGAGCACCGGGACTGGTGACTTCCACCACACACCTCGGTTGGCGTCTGTTCTTAGACTTGAGGGGCCCCACACTCGACACGAAAAAGATGTTCTCTTCCTCTTCTTCCGGCAGGGCAACCTCCTCACCCTGGTCGACCTGAGCCACGTTCGGGGGGTGTTTCTGACAGAAGAACCCAGACCGAAACCCGGCCTCTGGGCACCATCACCGGTAGGGCCGCCTTGCACACATGGGAATAGTGATCTGCGAGACCACACCTTCCACAGGTCCTTCCCGCCGCCGGGCATTCAGCAGGGTGGGGTAGGTCATATCCACACTTCTGGCACGACTCACCAGCTCTTACGCCCCTGTCACAGAGGCCGGATCCGGGTCTTCTGATGCCTCTGCCACTCCGCCACATGGCACATACCTCCTCGGTCTTTACCGGGTGCGAGCCAGCTTCCATCCTGGGCGCCCAGGTCTCAGGCACTTCGTGGCAGCGCCCCAGCTCCAGGATGTGGGCAAGCGTGGAACCAGGTTCCCTCATCACCTACCGTCTCAGTTTACTTGAGGAACACGCCTGAATGAGCATAGTCCTGATTATGTGCTCCACATCACCCCATGCACATGCCAGCGATAGGCATCTGAGACGGCCATAGAAGGTGTCCAATGTCTCATCCTCCTTTTGCCGTGCTGAGAGCATCACAAACCTCTCATAGTCGGCATTTGCGAAGGGCAGAAAATGATCTTGAAGCGCAGTCTTAGCTGCTGCATAGGAGGCATTTGCTGGTTGGAGGGACTTGAAGATTTCATGCACCGCAGGTCCAGCTGCATACAGCAGGGTGGCAAGCTTGCTGTCATCATCCGTCTCCATCATGGCCCGGAAGTACATGTCTAGACGGTCCACCCACCTTTTCCATCTGGGCCCCAGGCTGGAAGGTGGTCCTGAGACATCGAACTCCGGGATGGGTTGTAGTGCTGCCCTGGCCCTCATCTGCGCCATGACTGGAGGGGGGTGTTGCACAACCGGCTGTGCTACTGGTGGAGCCTGAGGCAGTGCTTGAAGTTGTGGCTGAGTTTGAGGCTGCTGCAGGTCTGCGGGCTGCCCACCGTCCTGGTCATCATGCACATTCATGGGTAAGAGCGCACAGGCACACCCAGCATGACTTTTGGGGGCCGCAACTCACCCTCACTACCACAGTTCACTCTCCACTTGGGCCTTGGTTCCCGCCAGTCCAAAAACACACAGGCAAACAAAGTCCAGACCTGGTGATGATGATGATGATGATGATAGGTGGCAGAACTCCGGACCAGCAGTGCGCCTCACACACCTACACAGCAACTGGGTCTGATGATGAAGAGGACAATGAAGGTGGAAATCCTCAACTGCCCAGTGCTGTTTCCCAGCATGGATGTCCCAAAAATTGAGCCAAGGAGGTGTTAGGGCCAAGCATGCCTAAGCATTCTTCCCCTTCTCCTCGCTTTCACTCGACGTAGGAGGCCCAAAACTCGAAAACATATGGACATGGATGTGCAGGTCTGTCTGCCTGCAATCAGTTTTTCCAAAAATTAGGCATGGATGCCCCTCACAGGTCCAACCGGAGCCCTGCGAGTTTCCACTGCCCGAAATTCAAAATGGCCACCTGCCGCATGGTCTCTGCACGGCCTACGGCATGAAACGAAAAGCTTCAAGGATCTCCGTTTCGGGAAAAAAAATTGAAGGAAGTTTCACCCAGGCATTACACCGACCTTCTTGCCACTGTTGGGAGTCTGTGAGGACCCCCATAAGCGATGCCCGTCAGCCCCCAGCACTCACAGACTGACACGGACACGTCTGCACTGCTCGGGCTTCCCGGTCGCATTGTCGCGGCCAGGAATGCCCCCCATATTTATAATGCACACGGCGGCATGCAACGTCACGCCGTCGCATGCGTGTCCCTTAAGGGGACAGCACCACAGGATGGACAAGGTATTGGTCTATACTTGTTCCGACAAACTCTCTTCAAACCAATACGCTCAAACTTGCCAATATTTGTAAAGGTGTTAAAGTAAGTTTGGTAGGAAGTCAAAAAGTAAAAACATACCGACGTAAGGAACTCTAATGACCCTCTTTTTTAGAGAGTTGTAATTTTTGAATAAAACATACATTTTTTTGTCTGTGCATGTTTCGGTTGTTGATTTGATCAGGGGTGCCCTCTGTGTGAGGCTTTCTTAAAACGAATAATGGACACGTTATATGCCAAGGAACATGTTCCTCGGCCGAGGAAGGGTATGCCGGACTGGGGTGCTAAAACTGCAGAAGGCTCTGGCATTTGAAATGAATGGAGTGAAGGACAGTACAAAACATAGGAGAGTAGGTGACACTTTTCTGGGTTGATGTGACAAATGTTTCATATCTGAATGTGGTGCTTGTGAAAGAATTCCCGAAAAAAAAACACTATACTTGAATAATCCCACATTTCAGATTCATGAATGTGCATGTTTTGTACTCCCCTTATTTAATGGGAGTTCCTGTCTCCATACACTCCACTGACTACAATGTCCTTCAACCACAACCTACACTAATCTGTGATGCACCCTTCTCCCTTCCTTTTTCCTAGGTAGATTCTCATTGATCACCAATTTCATTTTCATAATCAAGCAGATTCTGCTCCTTTTCAATAACAATTATTTGGTGAAAAACATATCAAGTACAACTGGTACCCAGGCCACTCCTCTCACTGAGGGCAGAAGGAAGTTAGGATGGATATGTAGAGGCAAGAAAATGGGGGTTCTCAAAAAACGATTTGAAACCCGTACCCCAATAGAAACCTTATTATCCAGATTTTAGTCAGCACATAATATCAAAAGTGTGCAAAAATGCACCTTGTATACGGTTAAAAGCCTGATGAAGCATAGCAGTGTTCGAAGCTTTGCTAGGTAAAGTGCAGGGACATCACCCAGCATCCCACCCCAGGTCTCCGTCTCACATTTTGTTTGTGGTCTCTGTGTTTAAAAATAATGACGTGGGGGAGCCAACTCTGTATTTCAGCCCATCCCCCTACCTCCAACTCTGGAACTCTCTACCTGCTAATATTACAGCCATCAAAGATTTTGCAGCTGTTAAAAAAAGCAGGAGTGTGGCAGGCGTGTGTTGCCGGTGAGGACCCTGCTGTATTCAGTGTTTTTTCTACCTCTATTGGTGTAGGAGGAGCAAATCTATCAAAACTCCCTGCCAGACGCAGAGCGTCGCGGAGTGTGGCAGGAGTGTGTTGCCGGTGAGGACCCCTGCTGTATCCAGTGTTTTGTCTACCTCCATTGGTGTAGGAGGAGCAAATCTATCAAAACTCCCTGCCAGACGCGGAGTGTGGCAGGAGTATGTTGCCGGTGTCTCCGGTAGCCGTGGAGTCGTGGACGGCGTGATAATGTCAGGAAGAACCAGCATCAAGCGAGCGGAGCGTAATGATGTCCTGGCTCAGAAAAAGCTCAGCCCACAAGGACATGAGACGAGTTCTTCCTTGCCCTCCCCTGCGACTGTGATAGAAGATGACAGCGGTGGGGGTGGATTCATGTCCCACAAAGAAAGTAAGTGAGCATGCCGAGGGGGGACCGAGGGGTGGAGTTCAGCAACAGCAGAGCTGGTGGTGGAGGTTCACTGTCGCCCTATATATTAACTCGAACTGGTGGCAGATAGCAAAGTATCAGAGCCCCGCTTCACTAATCCCTGCCCTTCTTGCGCTATGGAACAGCTCGACAATCATCAGATGAGTATGTTTGTAGCGAGTATAAACACAAGTACAAACACAAGCACAAAGAAATCGCCAGCCCAATTGCCAGCCCAATTAGCCTCTTGATAATTTCGATATAATTTCTCATAATTTATGAAAGAGTCTCCAAACCTGCTCATGAGGAGTCTGCAGCATCAGCGTTTGAATTGGATCTGATAGACCCGATGGCATGGGCGGGTGGAGACACAGAGGACGACACAGAGGAGGCGGGCGTGGGTAGAGGGGCGGGGCTTGCTGTGGTTGTCAAGCAGTGCGATCCGACTAACTGGAAAGTGACCAAAGTAAAAACACAGGAGCAAAATGCATGTTGATGCCGCTGGCCCCCGGCAACCTCAAAGAGAGAACAAAAGGCTGGGGCACCTTAGAGACTGGAGAAAGAGTGACCCCCCCCATAAAATGTCTGAGTGTGCCTCTCTTGATTCAATAGCACCCCTGCGCAAGGCTGATATAAGATCACTGAAACTACTGGAATGGAAGACAGTAGAAAAATCTGGGAAAACCACAAGCCCAAATGTAAACATGGTAACTGAATCTTCCAAAAAGCCAGCAGAGGGGCTCGCAACGCCTATCGAGGGCGGTGGATGCCGTCAGCCATCTGAAACATCACGGGAGGAGGAAGAGCCTGGCCCTATAACTGTGGTCTGGGATAAGGAGCCCTCTAGATGGCCGTCCCCAGCTTCCCCCAATGACAAAGCAAAGGATGTAGTATGGGTGCTAGCATCCACCTGTAACTTACAGCATGCAAATTTGGGAACTAGTGCCACCAATCCACGCCGCAATTTGATTGCAATAGCTGATCAAGTGATTAGAGACCTAACGAATCTGAACGCAAAGATGGTGTTGCCGACATTGCCTTCGCAGACCAGCAGACCAATAACAACGGATTATGTGGGCAAATCCAGAGCGGTCAATGGGAAAGTGATGGACCCAGGTCCTGTGGGTCTAAGCCAGCCATCCTGGAGGTTGAAGGAGGTTCGAGAAAAAGTGCACCTAAAAAGGTCAAGAAACGAAGCATGTCCAGAGAGCGAGTTCTGTCATTCGCAGAAATGCTCCAAAAGTTGAGACCCAGAGGAAAAACACAAAAAAGCTCTAATTTGAGCCATACGGGGTGATATGTTCACTCCAGCTGGACACAGCATCATCAATACTGTCTCATAAGTCAGAATCTGAAAGCCCACCTGGTTGCAAGCGGAAAGAGAAAGTTACAAAGCTTCCATCCCGGAAAGAACGCAATGGGACGCCGGCAGTTGGTGCAATGATAGAAAAAATGGTGAATGACCTACACCCGATCTTAATGTCAGCAACCACGATTGCAGTAGCGCCATTAACAAAACTGTTTGAACAGCTGAATGACTCATATCAGGACCAAAACTCCCTGATCGCCTTATTAAACTCAAAAATGATAAAACTTGAAGGCGATCTGTTAGAAATGGCACTGCAAAATAAAATGATGCATCGTGGGAATGATCAATCGATATCTGCCTTGAAAGAAGCTCTTAAAAGTAATGCCAAGGACAAACACCTCCTAGCAGAAGTCACAAAACAAGCCCTGATAATTTTAAATAAGGAGCAGGATAGAAGAGCAGAGGCTATCAGAATTCAAGGACTGGGTGAACTAGGTCAGTCTCGTCAACAGTCTTTTCCGAATGACGCCATAACCACACAAGTAAGCAAAAGGCGGATGGAACGAATTCAAGAACAAGAACTTGCAAACCCGATCTATAGTGAAAAGCGTGAACTAAGTCCGAAGGTTGTGGACTCTGATCAAAGGCTCGACAAAAGAAACTCGAATACTGACAAAGAGAGAGCGCAGAGTGCTCCTCACAGCTCAACTCGGAGTACAAATGTAGGTGAGCCGGGTCCAGAATCGAGTTGAAACTCAAGTGATGGTGCAGGCGAGCAGCCTGTGTTCCCCACCTCTGCAGACATGGAGGTACTCTCTATTCCACCGAAGGGCACAATCTCCTATACAAACCAAAAGATACTTCCCAATCAGCGATCACCTAAGAGTGTGGAGCAAGATATGACAGGAAACTCGCTACCAAAGTCATCGTCACTCAAAGAAAAGAATAATGAACATGAGTGGTATGAGATATTTGAAAAACCACAGACCTCAAATCAAGATAAGGTGAACAAAAATGCAAACAGAGTTGCATTTAAGCAAGGCAAATGCAAAAGGAAAACAAAAAACATGATTGGTCCGAAGAACAAAAATGCCAAAAATACATCAAATTTTTTTAGAAACATCAAAGCTTTGAATGTCACAATCAATAATTCAGAAACTAACAGGGACGCACTCACAAGAATTAGCTCGGAAGAGCAAAAAAAAAATACACTCACCTAATAAGACTGGATGAACTGCAAAGGCGGATCCGAATAATGGAACCGTCGAGATTAGTGATGAAGAGGGTGACGCTGATGAATTGATGAACCTGTCGACATATAGCACCCCTGATGAGTACAATCCCGAACAGATAAACGGCGAGGCCGTTGTGAGCCAACAAGATGCAGAAAATGAGCCATCAAGAGGGATGAAGAAGCCCGAGACAGATAATCTTAAGGCTGAACAAGCTCCAAAAAGAGTAATACGAATAATAGCATCACCTGAAAGACCTCGTGAGAGGCTAACAAGTGAAAGACAGGTCAGCGGGCAGGAGTAAAAATCTTTCTACATGATTGAAGAAAAATGAATGCTAAGTCTCTAGAAAAAACGAGTCTGAGATTCATAAGAACTTCAAAAAATCAATCCCTGGCACTAAATCAACAATGGCTAAGACCACAAAAGAAGTTGTCGTGCAAGATCACAAAAGAGTCCTTGCTGCATTGGAAGCACAAAGAGTCGATTCCCAACTTACAACTCACAGAGAAAAACAAGCAAGCAAGCAAGAATGTGGTCCCCCGCAAATAAAGAGCATAGGCTCATCCTATAGACTTCTGATCGAAAGACTTGAGGCTAAAAAAGATAATCCACCAATAAACAGAAACCTGGTGCTGCAGCTCTTCCAATTCATTCCAGCCCTGCGGGAGGTAAAAAGCACTGAAATAAATCGAGTAGAATTTCTAGATGATTTTGGATGATTGAGTGCCCTGCTACACATTAACTCGCTAAAGGTAACACAACAAGTGATGATGTGTGAAAGACTGCTAAAGCCTCTCAACATACAAACGAAGGAGAGGCTAAGTGGCGAAGCGGAGAAGAAAAAATAATGAGGGGAGAGCCAACCCTGTGCGAAGAATTCAAAATAAAAAAAACAGAATTTACTGTTGCTAATCCACAGGCAATTCACAGTGGAAATTGTCTGACAAAAAACATCAATCGTAACATGGAAGAGGAAAGAAATTGGTCCTGGCTAGCGATGGCCCTAAATGATACCTCTCAAAGCTAATACTATGACGACAGAAACCAAGTAATATTGGCAACATGGAACAGCAGAGGATTCACACATTTAGTAGATTGAACAGCTGAAGCGCTAAGGAAATGCAACATAATATGTTTCCAAGAAAGTTGGCTGTTGAAATGCCCTTGAATAGAAGGATTTGAAGTTGCCTTGAACCCCGCTGTGGTACAAAAGAAGGGGTGCCCAATGTCTGGCCAACTGATCCTAGTAAACCGTAAAAGTGGGTTCAGTATCCAAATAAGCAGGAATATCTCATCTTATATTCAATATGCAAAACTTGAGACAGACTCCAAGATGAGCCCAGAGAAAACAGAGGTTCATATTTTCAATATTTACTGGAACCATCAAGAGCCCAACCAAGGAAATCTAATGGAGGAGTTACTAGGCTCAATTGATAGTGTGATGGTGGATACTTCAAACCCTCACATTGTGAAATGTGGAGATCTCAAAATGAAACTAATTGATACATATCCACACAAAACAGATAAGGGGAAAGCAGCGACAAAAGAGGCAAATCTGAAGAGGACATGGCAGAAGAAATTTAGGATCAATCAATAAACATGATGAATGGGAACATCAGTGGGGATATCCCCCCTGTCGAAACTTGGGAGAGAGGGAATCAAAGGTCTATATTAGACGACTTCTTTATATCTGAAGTAATGTCAGCAGAGATCACAAATCTAAAAATCATAAAGACTCCACAAAGTGATCAAAATTTGGTGACTCTGACCTGGAAACAAACAAACCTTCTTCAAAAAAAACAATGGAGACAAGAGCTTGGCCTTGAGCCTGGGCGGAATCGCCTGCAAATGGAGACCAACGACATAATGACCTTAGCAGAAGTGATTAAACCCCAGCCCGGTCTAAGCAATGAACATTTGACAGAATATCAAGATTTTATGGAAATCTATAGAGTCAAATCAACAGGGTATTGGAAACCACAATATAGGAAACACACATTTTATGAACAACTGGCTCAAAAGAAAATCGATGATACATTCTTCATTTGGACAGGTACTGAAGATCATCTAAAGCCTTTCCTTCTGTGGCTAAATGAATGTAAACCTAATCTTACATTTACAGGTCATTGGGACTCTATAGAACTACCGTTTCTTGACCTGATCATTGCCCAAAAACAAGGCTGTATTTTTACATCATTATACAGAAAGGACACTGATCGGAATACTTTACTTGAATATTCCACTCAACATCCTTACTCCCAGAAGGATAACTTGCTGTACGGACAGTTTCTCCATCTACGACGGAATTGTACCAATCTAGTGGATTATGAACATCATGCTAATCTCTTGGGAACAAGACTCCTGGAAAGGGGCTATCTACATTGATTAATTAAGCGATCAGCAAAACGAGCCCTTTGGACCCCGAGGGAACATCTACTGAGGCCCAGGGAGACGAAAGAGAATACAGATTGGTTAGTTTGTGTAACCACTTTTTCACCACAAACAGTGCAGATAAAAAAGCTTATCAAGGAACATTGGAACTTGGTTACAAGCACGGGATGCACAAGTGGGTTACCCTTGTTTGCATTAAAACGATCCAAGAATCTTTGAGATCATCTAGTACAATCTAGACTACAAACAATTGAGACTAACTTTACACAGAATAGCCTTAGAGATGCTTGGTCCCACAGCAAAGAACATATTGTAGGTCATTACCCCTGTGGAAATTGAGTGTATGCCACCTGACCTCAAAAACCATGAGATTCAAACATGGTCACTTCAATTGGCAACTCCGACAATTTACCAATTGTTTATCGAGTAATGTCGTTTATGCCATATGGTGTCCCTGTAAATTACTATATATAGGCATGATGACAAGGAAGACATCGATTCGAATATGTGAACACAGATCGCGTATTCGTACTAGATGCAGCACTGCACCTTTGGTCCAACACTACATTGCAGAAAATCACACAGAGGATGACATACATTGGACAATAATAGATCAGTTGGCACCAGATAACAGCCAACACTCCATGCAATACAGGCTAACCAAGTTGGAGAAAAATTGGATCTATAGATTGAGGACCCAAAGATGATATCCAATGGTCTTTTTTGCTACAACGCTAAGATCAATGTGCCTTAGTATTCATCCTTGGATCCTAAACATTGTACATTCTGGTGCACTATTCCTTGAGATTCTCTAGGACTGCACCACTGATCACAGTTAATCGACATGTGTTACCAGTGGACCTTGTAGAAAGCCAAGCGTTAATTGGTACCTGAACTCCTTGTTTTTCCCTAGGGAGCCGTGAGGGTTACACCGTTTTTGTTGAGTACATGGGTGATTCTGTTCAGTCTCTGATTTTCAACTAGCGGCTTTCTTTGTACACAATGTGCATATGCAAATACATGCACCACCTGTCAAGCATTAGATTCTTTTCTCTCTGGGGCGGGCTTGTATGTTTGTACAGCAGTGCTCCCACTAGAGACACACTTGTCTCTTTGAATTTAAAGACTCGGTGCATTATATAATAAACAGTTTGCACGTTTCTACCTTTCATTTTCTCGGTGCTAAGAATTCTGTTTCTAGACAAACATTCCAACATTGCCTTTTTAACACAGCTGGCTTGTGCGTCTATAGATCATACCCATGTGGCAAAGGCAATGCTTGTCTTTGCCTTTGTTTTTGTTTTAGCGCCGCAATTACGTAAGGTTTTCGCCCTCTGGGGGGTATGTGAATGCATCATCACGATTGGAGGTGTGTCTTTATTTTAGACGCATAAAAATGGCGACTAGACGCTAGATGCAACACCGAACAGCAGTGCTGCACAACTGGACCCGCGATTCCCAGACAGCTGGCTGACACTCAAGTAAACATATGAGGTAAGAGCGGCGTAGCGTGGCTTCCCGGCCGCGCTTGGTGTTATGCAAATGGGGTCCGCATAGGCAGTACACATGCCTTGGTGCGCTGCATCGCGGCTTGAGAGGGATTCCTGACACTCGCGGCCCTGACTGTGTGCTGTGGCCATTCGCGTCACGCGGGGACCCCCGGGGGGTAGCAACCGGTTTGCTGCGCCCCTGGAGTCCCTGCGCCCCGCGACGGCATCCGTGGCCGGTGGGGCGTGTTCATTCTTGCGAGGACTCTGTGACTGAGCACAAGGGGTGGGTGGTTTTCCTCCCTTTTTCCCTGCCTCTCTCCATCTCATTTGCCTTTGAAACCATGGATCGTTGTTGGCAATGGGGATTTTGGTGCGCCTTGACCGCTATCGGTGGTGAGCGTTATCTCCATCTTCTATTTCCTTCTCCCTTCCCCTTTCCTCTCTCCCCCACATTGTGTGTGGGTGGTCCAGTAGCTGGAGTCCTCTTGTATCCCTGGGGGTCCTTTGTCGTGTGGCAGGGTCCCACGGCTGGCGAGGTACCTCACAGTACTTTATTTTTAGCCCAGCATTCCAAGTTGGAACTGGCATTGACAGGATCACAACAGATCAGACAGTCTGGTTATTAATTGGTTGTGTTGGGTTCCTGTCTCTACCATTCCACACGGTTGTAGCATTAGGTAAAAACAATTGCATGCACTATTGGTATTGCCAATTTTCAGTGTCAATTGGCTGCCCTCATTTTTTTATCTCCTTTTTTAATTCATAGTGGTTGCTGCCACCTTGAGTGTGAGACACTGTCCACATCCAGTGTTCTCCTTTGGGAAAGAATAGAGGGACCTTGTGCCATTGGCTTAATGTACTCGAACCAATTGGCCTGCAATATATCCAGCGGGGAGCAAACAACACCTCTGCTAATTAAGGTAAATTATGACGTAATTTTACCTACAACATTGGGTGTGTGACACATGGGTTTGCTATTGGCACAACCATTTGGACTGTTACCACACTGTCTACCACAATTTAGAAAAGAAGGCCCTGATGGGACATACATACATTTGTCATTGTAGATGCAACAATATTGCAACTAAGAAGGAAATGTAACCGTGGCTGGTTCCTGTGAACAATACATGAGGAGACCTGAGGTTTTTATACTTTGGGTCAGAGAGAACAAAAATATCTTTCTAGCTATCAAGATGCTGTGCCCTTCCTGTATCTCATGATTGTCAAATTGGGGAACAGCTATCTCTCAAAATATTTTTTTCTTTGTTTTTTTTATTTCGTTTTTCTTGTATTTTTCCAAACTTTCCTCTCACTCCTCTTTGTTCTCCCTTCATTTTCTAATTTTAATTCTAATTCGGACTTGTTCTGATTTTAATTGAAGGGTGTTACGGCGCACTGTCCCTCTTTGGTAGAGGGGTTGGGTTTGGGAGGACATCCCATGAGAGTCAATATCTTTTCCCTTCCAGAATTTTCAGGGAGAACTTTTTTTGCCTCATCTGTTAGAAATATGGGTACACTAACCTGAGATTGGGACATGCCCAGAGCATACTCGGACATTTCCTAGGACAAAGCAGCATGTCAAGATTTACAATAGCTAAGGCAAATGTTAAAGAAAGCATGAAGGAAACTATAGAGAAGGATTGTAAACCTAGTTTTCTCTCCCTCTCTCTTTGTTTCTCTTCTTCCTTTTGCCCTTGGTCATTGGTAGAAGCGGCGGCTTTCTAAAAAAAACATATTTGTATCACCACTACTGAACAGCTTGTGAAGCAAAATAAACTAGCTCTTTGAAATTGAATGAAATTCGTCAATTCACATCAATTTGAATTCTGTTTTTAGTAACTGTGTTTTTGTTTGTATTGTATACGTCCTGATGAGGTGCACCAGACGGAAGCTGTATAGACCGTTCTGGCAGCCCGAAACTCGAGTCGACAACACCATAGAGCCTACTCCTCCCAGAGTTGGCCTTAACTTGGGTTTTCATAGATAAAAGATGGGGATTAATATGGGTCCATGAACAATCATTTTGGAATACCTACCCAGTGTTTTTATATCGATTGATGGAAAAAATATTGTTAAATAGGCACTTTTTGGAACTACCAAAATATCAAACCCATATGGATGGGATGTTCTGAGTCACAGAACAAAACTATCAGGATTGCGTTTTTTGCACAAGTATGAGTGTTTTTTTGTATGCATGGGGATGAAAGAGTACGCAAGGAATGATATGTGAGTTGTGAGCCTTTTTTTGTTGCTGTGATAGAATATGTGTTCTTGACAATTGTTATTTTATAGATGTGTTATTAATATATTTAATATGCCTTTTTGTAAAAGTTTTCTACAATTAAAAAATGATTAAAACCTGAAACAAATGAGTTCTGACATGCTGTCTTATGTCTAAAACACATACTTTTTAAATAGGGTTGTTGTCTTGGAGGGTATTATGCAGCGTCTTTACGCATACATTTATATGAATCAACTATAGGAGGTTGTGCAGTTTATCTACAGATAACTGCATTTTTTGTTTGGTCAAAAGAAAAGAGACCTAGGGAAACATTGTCGCAGAATACAAAGTGACAACAATGGAAACCAAAATCAGAGAATAAGGTCCTTAAAGAATAAATACAGGAACAGGGTCAAAATACATCCAGGGTCATTGGAGCAAAATGATGCAGAAGTCATGCTCAAGGCTCTGGCGCAAAGAAACTCCAGAGGGTTCTGGGCGCTGATTAACGAAGTTGAAAATCCGCAGAAGGCGACGATGAACAACATGGTCAATGAAAGCCAATGGGAAGACCACTATAGCCATTTGTTTGAGAAAACAATGACCTCAAAGTGCCCACAGCTCCCAACTCTACAACCATGGGAATTAAGATTAGAACGGGAAGACATCAAGAAATGCATCCAAAAATGCAGCTGTTCATGGGCGGCGGGCCGGGACGGCCTTTCCAATCAGATGCTGAAAAAGAACATAGAAGAGTGGACTGAGTTCTGTGACACCTTGTTTAAAAATATAATACAGGAACCCCAAATACCATCTACGTGGAAAGAGGGCATAATAGTACCCATATTCAAAAAAGGGTGCCAAATGGATCCAACAAATTATCAGCCGATAGCCCTTTTAGATGTGGTGGGGAAGATATTTGCAAGCCTATTATTAGAGAAACTATCTGCCTGGATAAGAACACATGATGCAATGGATATAAGACAAACGGGGTTTGTAAAGGGAGTAGGGTGTAGCCTGAATCTACTCTTGCTTAACCTCTTAAAAATGGAGGCCATACTTGCAGGCCGGAAAGTATACCTGGCTCTAATCGACGTGGCTCACAAGTTTGATCGCGTTGATCGTGAAATCCTATGGTCGAACTTACAAAAGCGTGGTTGTCCATTCAGTTTGATACTGGCCATTAAAGAACTGTACTCGCAAACCAATGTAAAGATCCGCCTAGACAATGAAGGTCATCACTCCAAGGCAATACCAACAGCCCGAGGCATAAAACAAGGCTACCCATTGGGGGCGACGTTATTCAACTTCTACTTCTCAGAAGTTGGAGAAGCCATAGAGTGTGTAAGATCTGCATCACCAACGTTGAACAGCACACAAATCAGCTGGATCCTATATGCGGATGACATAGTGTTATTAGACCTGACCCCGATAGGGCTGCAACAAAAACGAAATGTACTAAAGTCCTTTACCGAAAAGAACGGGTTAGAAATCAACACTGCAAAATCAGAGATCCTGGTATTGGAAAAATTAAAAGGAACGTCCGCCAAAAAGGGGAAATTTCGTTGGACTCTATGTGAGCAGCAGTTAAGGCAAGTTGAGTGCTGAAGGTACTTTGGCGTTTACATCAACTCAAGTATAAGTGATGAACCAATGACAAATAAAACGCTAGGCAAATGCAAACAACTGACAGCACAAGCGACTGTAATACAAAGAAGATATGGGAAATTCTCATATAAGCCCGTAATAAACTTTTATAAGAGTAAGGTTGTACCATCACTAATCTTCGGTGCTGTAAGCATCTTTGGCTGCTCACACAAGATCTGGTCGCGGAGTGAGGGCATGTTTTGGAAGCAAATACTGTGAATACCACTAGGCTGCCCAACTGCTTGTGTCCTATATGGAGTTGGCATGCCGACCTTTAATGCCAAAATCATGTGGAACATGCTAACGTTATACGGCAAAACGATTGAAACTTCGGCGCCTCAATTCGAGATATTAGTGGAGCAAGAAACAAAGAGGAATCAGCCTATTCTCCAACAATTGAGACAAACTTGCCGAGAGATCCTGCATCACATAGGGGTGGCGGAAAAGATGTTAAAAGCGAACCTGAACGCAGTAAAAAAGAAGTTACTTGAAAACGATTGGATCGAAACATTGGAGAAAAGAAGGTCTCATAAATGCATGGAAAACTTTCCGGCGGAAGCAAAAAGATTCAATAGCATACCACAATATACAGAAGTGTTTCTGTGCAACTTTCTAAGGAGAAACTACCTGAAATTTAGGTTGAACTTATACGAAACAAGAGAAATCAAAAGACTCTCTCAGTAGGCAACACCAAATGCCATTTTTGCCAAAAAGAAGATGAAACAGTGAAACATTTGGCATTGTTCTACATTGCACTGAAAGACCAAAGAACGAAATATTTGGGTCAAGAGATGAGCCTCGACTTGACTCTCAGTGGTGAGGAATGGTGGTCACGTATGCATAGCAGTACCCACAAAAAGTTGACACTTGCGCTTACACTATTCTTGAAACAGCTAGAAAGCAAGTTGATGGAAATGGACTGATGAATTGTTTGAAGAAAGAACACTATTAGCTCCTATGTAGCAACATAAAAAGTACAAAAACAAAAACAAAAAAAATAATAATATCTTTTTGGCAACATGAATGAAAAGAGATGTGTAAACTGTGTATGTTTTAATGTTTAGTTTAAAGGTGTATTTTTTCAAAAGTTTGTACAAACTAAATGAAAAAAAATAATTAAAAAAAGCAATCGAGTGCAGGCTCGTCCCTCATTCTTTTTCCTGGTGGCATTAATCCTCTGCTAAAAATCTTACTGAGGCCCAATGGGATTTGGTTTCTACCCTCCCTGCTGCTGGAGCCCTCCTCCTTGTTATGGATATAGCCCTCCCTGTGGCACTACTCCTATGGGTCACCCCCTTTGCTGGGTGGGAGCTACTTCAGTACAGCCCCTTTCATGGATATTTTTGCAAATTTGTTTTGCACCGATTTTGCCTCTGCCTTCATTGCATTGTCTACCATGTCTTTCTCTCTTTCCTGTTTCTTTTTACAAAAATGTACAATGTAGGTCTTTATCTCTGGCCAGCGCTCGCCTCAATCTCAACCACCTTCCCTAAGGATACTTTTACATCTGTGGCGAGACCCCTGAGCAGTATAGTTAGAAAATGTGTATATTTGCGTCCCATGAATGACGTGTTATATTTATTCTGCAGGGTCTTTTTCTGGTTTCATTTTGAGTGCCAAAATGGCCTGCATTTCTGATGTGTCTGGGTACATAATCTTCAATACATTCCACGCGTGTACATGGCAGGTATTGAAGGGTGCACCGTCGTGAATGTTACTACTCAATTTAACTCTGTTGATCCTGCCTGTTACCATATTTTGTACCCCTGCTCATCCAAGAGGGTTGCGAATAGACTATTCAGATCGCCAGAGTAATCCCTGCTGTCTCTTTTTCGAGAGTACATATAAACTTGCCTTCCCCTGCTGGGAGGGATGGCAAGCTATACATCAAATTGTCTCTGTCGATGCTCTGCCATGGTGTATACTGTGCTCCTCCCATGCGATTTTGCAACAGGGGCAGCTGTGTCTGTGGAGCTGGGGTGGCCCCGCCCTTGGCAACGCTTGCTACCACCATTCTTTTCATCCTAATCCTGAGGGTCTGGGACGAGTCATGACTGACTCACATTCTTTCTCCCACCCTTTCTCCCTTTCTCTCTCTCTCTGCCTCTCCTCCTACTTCTCTCCTCCCCCTTTCCATCTATCTGTCCTCGTCTAATTACCCTTCATCCCTCTGGGGTTCTTTTGTCTAAATTAAACATTGGGCCTCATTACGAGTCAGCCGGTCCGAAAAGAATGGTGGTGGTAAATCCGTCACCACCATTCTTTCCGGACCGGCTGATTTAGAGTGCTGCAGGTGGGAGGTAACACCACCCGCCTGCAGGGGGACATGGAAACTCCGGCACCATTACAACATGGTGCCGGTGTTTCCACTTCCCCATTCCCATGGAGTCCTATGGGACTCCATCACCCCCACCTATGGGACTCCATGGGAATGGGGACTTACAGAATTCCGCCTCTGGAATTCCCGGGTCACTGGGGTCGTGATGTTCCGGTAATTCCAGGAATTGGTTTTTCCAGCTCGGTTACAACCGGACTCGTAATGAGGCCCATTATCTTTCTGACTTCCAGACACCTGGTGTTCCTGTTGACCCTCATTCCTCCCCTTTTTTGCTGATCACCCTCTCTATCTCATCTTTTGCTTCTTTGAACACAATTTCCTTTTTAAAAAAAACATTTATATAAGTTCAGCATGACATGACAGTGCAAATCCCATTAATTAATAAACAATTTTACGGAGTAGTACATGATACATGAACACAATCAGTATTTCGTTTTCAGAATGGCTTATCTAAAGCTTTACTGTTTTCCCCAAGATTCATCATTAGCTAAATAGGGTCTGAACTCACAACAGATGTCCTTTGGTTAGGACTCATAGGGCAGTTTCAGTATATACTGTTACTCACAATCATTGATCCATGTTAACTCTTTAAACCACTCATTAAAAGTCGGTTGGCTGTGGGATTTCCATTTTTCTCAATATACACCTCTTTGTTACCACACATCCAATATTTAAGAGGGCTCTCAGCTTTTTGTCCATTGTCCATTGCCACAGTCCAAACATAGCTGACATAGGAGCTACAGATAACTGTCTGTCTAAAATACTAGATAGTGCGGCTTAAATAGGTACAGGAAGTATAGCACAGTGGCAACACGCTCATCTTGGAAGTGAGTTGACACAGAGCAACACTGGTTCAAATCCCGCGTCGGTGCTTAGAAACCCTTTCAGTATTAAGTGCGTTATAAATTACCAATGACAATAAATTGACCCTCAAAGCAAGACAACAACATATCATATGCAAATTCCCCGCATCCGGCAAACACCACCTCAGGCATTGCCTGTTACAATCTGGGTATATTTTTTTGAGTTTGGGGGCGTATAATGTAACGTGTAGTATTTTATATTGAACCAATTTTAATCGCATATTCATAGACACATCTGTGGTGAATGTACACATTGCTGTCCATTGTCTGTCTGATAATTATAGGTTTAGCTCAGAATTCAATTTTTCCCATGATCAGTCCATCCCCTAAGGGGTCGTATTCAGGATTTCTCTGTATAAGGTGGACAGCACATGGTGACATCCCACCAGGCTGGCAATATATGACAATAGTTTAGTTTTGTGGGGTTCTTTCTGGTGATCTGACCATTTATTATGCAATGCATCTCGAATTCTATAGTAGTCTAGTACATCAGTGAATGTAATTGCATGCTTATTTTTTACAACTATCAACTATCAAGTGACATAAACTCGCCCTCTGAAAATAAGTTGCCAGTAACTCTTCAATGTAATAAATGATTGCTTCTACGCCGCCAGTGTACACAACACTGGATCGAATTGGCAGTCATCCTTGTAAGATCAATCTAGTATTAATGTCTTCAACTCTGCCCGCCAGCTTTTTGTTCTAATTTAACATGCAGTGGGGCTGCATCAACATTGTACCAGTCAGAACCATGCTGAGATTGGACCAGCAGCCAATACACTTCCATAGTGGGCCCATTAAATCCACCCCAAGTTTTTCCCCGGCCAGGTAGGAGCATTCACAAATGTATACAGCATTTTGGCTACCAATATCATTTTTGTTAAGGCCATTCTACCCGCTAAGGACATGGGTATACAGGACCAGGTAGTTATTTTAGCCTCTGCATATTTGTGCAGGGACATGTAATTGTCTGCAATGAGGGTTTCGTTAGTTCTAGACACTATTACTCCCAAATATTTCAACCTATCAGGGGTCCACTTTAGTTGGGATAGAATTTGGCGACAGAGAGTATTGTCTGTCAGAGGGAATATTTCTGATTTACTGTAGTTTACAGCAAATCCGGAGTATGCGCCAATCCAGTTTATATCTGGCATTATTGGGTCAACATTATGTTGTGGGTCTCTAACATACAGCAATACATCGTCTATGTAGAGTGAGATAAGTTCCAGAGTACCTGTTATTCGAACACCTCTGTTGTGGTGGTGAGAGCGGACCGGATCAGCCATGGGTTTTATATCCAAGGCGAACAACAAAGGCGATAGGGGACACCCTTGTCGGGTTCCCTTACCAAGTTCAAATGAAGTATAGTGGGTACCATTTGTGTGGACGGTGCCATTGGATTTGTATATAGTAATTTAATGTAATTTACAAAGGTGTTTCCCAGCCCACATTTCTCCAGAACTGCAAATAGAAAAGACCATGAAACCATATCAAATGGCTTTTGAGCATCGATGCCTTCAGCTAGCGTGTTTTTCTTTTGGGGATATACGTGCCATGACGTTAAATAAATGTAGAAGATTAAGGGATATTGCCCTGCCTGGAACAATCTCTGCCTGGTCCTGATGGACAAAGCAGACATTAAGTGGAGCAATCTGTTGGCTTGGGCTTTAGCATGCATTAGCATACATTTTGGTGTCAACATTCATTAATTATAGTGGCTTATAAGAGACACACTTATCATTTGCTTTCCCGGGTTTGAGTAAGACTATCACTACGACTTCATGTAGAGAAAAAGTAACTGCCCAGTGTGGACAGATTCTTCCCAAAGTTTCAGTATTGAAGAGACCAACAAAGTGCCATATTCCCTGTAGAATTTGGCAGTAAACCCATCCGTTACTAGTGCTTTGTTTCTGGGGAGGTCTCTAATCACCCGCATGAGTTCTGTATCTGTTTTTGGGGAATTCAGTTGGTTTCTCCCCTCGGGGGACACCAGGGAGAGAGGGATATAATTTAATTGGTCACCTATTTCATTTTTGTCTAATTATCCATGTGTATGATACAATGAGGTGTAGAATCTCGTTAAGACATCAGTAATGCCTTGCTCGTTATGAACCATCCATAGACTCTCCTCTTTTACCCTGACTATGTGATTCAGCCCCCCCACCCTCAACTCTTACCAGGTTTGCCAGCATTTTCCTGGCTCTATCACCTTCACCGTATTTCCTGGCCAAAGCTGGTTTGGTAAAGTACTATATCTCCCTATCAGCCAGTTTCCTAATGGTTTCAAGTTGCAGTAGGGTAGTCGCTAGGGTGTTTCTATTGGGCACTGCGGCATACTATTGCTCCAGTGTCTGGAGTGCCTCTTCACATTTTGCCAAGTCCCTGCATGTAGTGCGTAGTACTTCCATTTCTCGCGACATCGCCATTCCTCTTATATATACTTGAAATGCTTGCCACAAGACAGCTTGTGAGACTGTTCCCTTATCATTGGTTAAAAAGTATGTGCGGATATCCTCTTCAAGATCTGTTCTAAAAACTAGGTCCTGTAGCATCAGTGTCTTGAACCTTCAGCCTCCGCAATCTATCAGTGCATTGCCCCACATCAGAGATATCATGATCGGTGAGTGGTTAGAGTTAGTTTGTGGATATATATCTGCACCCTTCAGCTGTCCCACTAGGTCTGATATGAGGAACATGTCTATTCTTGAAGCAATGTCATATTCCACAGAATAATATGTATAACGCCTCTCCCCTGGATGCAACGTACACCATATGTCATGTAGGTTTAGTCTATCAAGTATTGTGGCAATACAATTGGCTGCATTTGACAGCGGTCTGGTGCTGGATCCAGTGCGGTCAAAGGTTAAGTCTACTATAATATTCATATCTCCCCCCAAATCGCTGCAGCAGGCATATATGGGAACACCAGATCCGCTATCGTGGAATAGAAGACAGGATTGTTGATATTAGGCCTGTATGTATTCAACTAAGAAGGAATTTTCTTTATGCCCTATAATGACATCCACCCTTGGTTCCTCATGAGGGTTTGGTGTCACTGATAGGATAGAACACATCAGGTTTCCCAGTGAGCTGTCCTAATCCATCTATAACTTTGTCTCATGCTGAGTGAATGGACTTCCTCCATCACCTGTGTTATTTCTCATTCCAGAATTAAGTACCTGCCCTGTGCTTGTTATCTGCAACAGTTGCATCAGCGACTGTTGGGACTGTCCTTGCAGCAAACTTGTCATATTTTGAGGTTGCAAGTTTTGCTGTGCTAAAAATACAGGTGGATTCACCATCCCTACTCTTGTTCCTTGGTCGTTTTGCACCATGCCTTGACTTCTGCATGTGCATGCTAGATTCCCTGTCATCCCACACATCCGACATATTGGCGGTGGTCTGATTATTTGCCCATTTGAGATATCTTCATTGCCATTTTGCATGTTTTGAAAACCTCCCTGATTACTCTGAAAACCTCCCTGATTACTGATACTTTGCCATCCTCTTCCTTGAAAGCCTCTCCCCCTTGGATAAAACTTGTTATTGCCTTGATCACGCTGCCCTTGATTATTGGCCTGCTGCATGTTTGATCTGTCTGTGTTAGTTATCATTGCCCCTTCAATGGCATATTTTGACAATGTTTTCAGCACTAATTTTGCCTCTTCAGCTTTTCGGGCAGCCTCTTTTTTGCGATTTTTCTCTTGCAGTAGCCTGCAATAGTGGGCTATGGTCAACTGTATTTCAGACGATGGTTTGGCCTCAATTCCTACCACTTTCTTCAGCTACTTCTGTACCTGATCTGGCAGCCCTTGGCATAATATATGGCAAAACAGGGATATGGATTTCCCCCAAGATTTGCGTGTTTCCAACACCCATGCATCTTGGAAATTCTGAATGTAAAGCAATGGATCCTCTGACTCCTTCATTTTATGTGTCATTATAGCTCCCATGTCAGAAGTATCCTGGTATAGCAATTGTAATGATTTCCATACCGTGGTTCTGCAATTGTTAAACGGCGCTCCATCATGCACAGTATTAACTGTAGTCCCACCAGGGTAACCTGCACGTGTCCACACATCGTCAGCTCTATCACCAAGTATGGCGATTAAAAGACCCTTCATATCACCTATAGCTAACGTGTTCCCTCCTGTCATTTTTTCTAACTCATGTATCCATTTTCCGGCTCCCGATGTTAACATTGGAAGCTTATTTTTCAGATTTTCTCGATCCAGGTGTGGCATGGGTATATACTGTGGCCTCGTTCCTCCTTTTTCAAGCAACTGGAATTGTAACACATGGCACTCCTTTTCTTCTCTCATCATTTTCCTATCTATTGCAGGGGTACTATTGCTGCATAACCCTCTACCTGGCAATGTCCTTAGTCTGTTCACATAGGCTGGTGGAGACAACCCCCTCTGACCGTAAAATACTCCTTCGTGTCTTCTGATTGCGTGGCTGACTCTGATGGCTTAGGAGCAGAGCCACTAGAATCTAACCATCTTATTCCTTTTCCTCCAGAGAAGCATTTTCGCGTCTTTTCTCATCTTATTTTTCCTCATATTCCTCTCTTTCTGTGTCTGATATTGTCTGTGCCCAACTCGTGCAACTCCTCTCATCTTCCTCGTTCCTATTTAGCATCAACCTATCTAGGGACAGCTCTCTATTTCTGCTACTTTGGGAGGTGTCCTTAGTGTCATACAACTGAGTGCTTTCCAGATGCTTGTCATCTCTTTTCCCTTGGGGTACTTGTTCTACCCCCATTTTATCATACATTCTATGGATTGTCTGTCATGATGCCTACCCCCGGAGCACCAGGACAGGCCCAGCACCCCCGGGAGCAGGCATCATGCCCTCGGGTAAAAGCCCAGCGGCCCCTGATAGGGGCTCTTTGGACTTTGTCCTGGCGCCTTTGGCACCAGGCTCATGTTGGACATCAGTCCTGCGCCATAGGCGCCAGGCTCATAAAAGAGGGTGTTTGGTGCACTTACCTGACGCAGACCATGCTGCATGAAGCCTCAAGCCAAATGAGGCTTAGGAGGGACTATTTTATCAAAGGAACTATTTTACTTGGATGGGGACCGTGGAGAATACTTACCTGGAACTTCTTCCAAGGCTATTTAAACCACGCCCGGACTGCCACACGTGCTTCGCGTTGCTCTGCATCTAGCAGCTGAACGCTCACCGTGCCTGCTCCTGCATCTTGCCTCCAGCCACGCCCGCCTCGATCTTGGGATACCTAAAAGGAAGGAAGGGAAGAGAAGAGAAAAGGTGAAAACCAAGAACTTAATCTAACTTCCTACCTGTGTCCAGAACCATCACGCCAGCGATCCTGAAGATAGACATTCTTTAAAAGCATCGCGCTACTTGTTGCAGCGCCGCGCATCACTCACCTGCCTCGTGGGCTCTTCACTATCCACCGCAACCTTCTGGGCATTCCGCCACATCTCTGCACCTGCAGGGGAGAAGAAGAGACAAAAGGTGAGCAGGAGGAACAAATGAGGAAAGCCTGATTTTCCGTCACCAGACTTACCTGGCCATATTTGATGGAACCACTCCTCATTTCGGGTCGGCGCCACTTCTTGGCCTGGTACCGCACCCCGGCCCCTAAGGGGAAAAAAGAAAGACACTACTAGAGGGATTCAAAGACATTTAAAGGGATCATTTTATCACAAACTCACCTGAGTTTATCTCCGGCAATATCCCTCGAAGCATCACTTCCACTCTGCACCTGAAAATAAGGACAGATCGCAGGTTAAGAAAAGCAAACAAAGAGAAGACTCTACTCTGGAACTTTTTAAACTGCATACTTACGGCATTTCGCCTTCCGAAACCAGTGAAGTAACTGGTCAAATACGCGCCCCTGCACCAGAAGCAGGATGGAGAGCTCATCCATTCAAACATTAAGGTGAGCCTTGATTGGGGATTTCGGAGGTGGTCAGAGAAGAGCAAAGGGGAGGTGGGAAGCAACCACAATACTCTGCAGACAGTTAATCCCCTTTCTCCACCTACAGAAAGATTTTTCTACGGGCCAGACAAGCCAGATTTGGGGGTCCAGTTCAGTCGGTGTTTCGAATCCTGCGCATCACGCTTGAAGAGGTCACAGCAATCCAGACCAGGTCAGCGCCTCCGTGGGAGCCAGGTGAGCGTTACAGAACGCGAAGCCTTCCTACAAATTCCCACCCAGTCGCTATGGAAACTTATGAGACTGATATGTTGGCCCAATTACTGGGGGAATTACGGGCCGAAGTACATGTCGCTCGTCAAGAGACTAATGCCCTCGTATCTAAGGAACGAACTGATGACCTGGCTAGGCAGGTATTGCAAGGTCAAGCTGGGCAAACCCCTCTACCTGGTTCAAGGGGGAATTCTGTTCCTGTGGCTTCAAGTAACCCTGTGCAAATCAATCTACCTGGAAATATGCCGCTGGCCCCACCTGAACGCTTTGCTGGGGTCGCCAAACGGTTCTCCGTATTCATGAATCAATGTCGTTTGCACTTCCTATGCAGACCTGGGGCCTTCCCTAATGACCAGACCAAGGTAGCTTTTGTGTTGTCATACCTTAGCGGCTGTGCTGCCGATTGGTCAGTACCACTTGTTACTCAAGATGACCCAATCCTCCGGGATTTCCAAGGATTTCAAGCAAGCATGGAGAGATTATTTGCTCGACATTCTCAGGGACAAGCTCTGGATGATGAACTTCTATCCCTGCGACAGGGCAACCAAGACCTCCTCTCCTACATAGCAACCTTTAACAGACTAATCGTGGAAACTGGGTGGCCAGAGGATAAAAGAATCACATTATTCTATCGGGGTCTACGCAGAGAACTTAAAGATGTCTTGGCCCAAGTTGTAAATATGCCCCAAGAATGCACAGAATATATAGACTTAGTGGTTCAATTGGATCACAGGCTCCAAAACCGAAAAGCGGATCGGTCCAAGTTTGAAACCCGGGTGTTGGTCAAGACCCACATCACTCCCAAGGGTGCCGATGTCTCCGAGCCTATGCAAATTGGAGGGGTTAGAGGACCTTTAACCCAAAAGGAACGTGAAAGGAGGCGGCAGTTAAAATTATGTCTTTATTGTGGGAACTCTGGACACTTTCTACGAGATTGCCCTGCAAAACCGCCCAAGAAGGTGGTAGGAGCCGCTGATAAAAACCATGAAGACTCTGTTTGGGGAAACGACTCCGCCCAACAAGCATAGGGGTCCGCTTGCCGAGCTTGAAAACTAACTCTCAGACCTCGCATTTCATTGTGCCAATGGTTCTCGTAGATCCGGAACAGCCTAAGCGGTTGCATGCAATAAAGGCATACATCGATAGTGGGGCTATAGGAAACTATGTGGATCGTGAATTGGTCTCTAGGATTAACCTCCCTCTGCGTCCAAAAACCAGCAAAGATGTCATCACCACAGTCGATGGAACTGAAATTGCCTCAGGACCGGTAACACATTCCACTACCGAGGTGACTCTTATTGGTCCGTACGGCCATCGGGAGGCAGTTGTGTTTGACGTAATCAAGGCCCCACAGTTTCAGGTTATTCTTGGAATTCCTTGGTTAGAGACAAATAATCCTCGAATTGATTGGCGAGCAAAGAGAATAACCTTCCCGGATTGTGCACAAACCTGCTACCCAGAAAATCTGAAGATTAGTCTAGCATCTGTAACCTCTGTCTCCATGCAACTACCTCCGGAATACCAAGACTTTCAGGACGTCTTCCAAAAGGAACAGGCCAACACGTTACCCCCCCACAGATCGTACGATTGTCAAATTGATCTGGTGCCCGGTGCACAACCCCCTTGTAGCAGGATTTATGCCCTTACTGAACCTGAGAACCTGCATTTGAGACAATATTTAGATCAATACCTAGCCAATGGTTTCATTCGCCCGTCAAAGTCCCCGGCATCCTCGGCTTTGTTCTTCGTGCCAAAAAAAGAAGGCGACCTTAGAACTTGTATCGCCTACCGCGCATTGAACCAGATAACGGTTAAAAACCGTTACCCTTTGCCTTTGATCCCTGAACTCCTTGACCAGGTGAAGGACGCTTGCGTATACACCAAGTTAGATCTCCGGGGGGGCTTATCATTTGGTGCGAGTAAAAGAAGGCGACGAATGGAAAACGGCCTTCCGTACAAAATATGGTTTATTCGAATACCAGGTGATGCCTTTTGGGTTGTGCAACGCGCCTGCTGCCTTCCAATTCTTCATGAACGATGTCCTTCGGGAACTTATCGATGTTTGTGTTGTCGTATATATCGATGACATTCTTGTGTACTCCTCTTCAGAATCTGATCACAGAAAGCATGTTCGGGCCGTCCTTGAGAAATTGCGCCAGCACAAACTATTTGCTAAGCTGGAAAAGTGTGTTTTCCATACCACCGAGGTGGAGTTTCTTGGATTCATCCTGACACCTAATGGGGTCCGAATGGACTCACGGAAAGTGGAGGCCATCCTCAAATGGCCATCTCCTAGCTCGGTAAAAGGGGTCCAAAGCATGCTTGGTTTTGCCAATTTTTATCTCAGATTTATTCCGGAATTTTCACGTGTAGTACAACCCATCACTGCACTTTTGCAGAAAAATAAACGTTTCGAATGGACCAAGGAAGCCGAACAGGCCTTTCAGGAATTGAAAGCTAAATTCACGTCTGCACCTATTTTGAAGCACCCGCGTCCCGATCTCCCATACATAGTCGAAACTGACGCGTCCAGGTTAGCCATGGGAGCTGTCCTGTCTCAGAGAGACCCTGAAACCAACCAACTGCATCCTGTAGCATTTTGGTCCAGAAAGTTCTCACCGCCTGAGGTAAATTATGCAATTACCGATAAGGAATTATTAGCCATTAAGTCCGCCTTTAAGGCTTGGCGGCATTATCTTCTTGGCGCCAGGCACACCATCACCGTGATCACTGATCACCGAAATTTACAATATTTAAAGACTGCCAAGGCTCAATCATCATGTCAGCTCCGATGGGCTTTGTTCTTTGCTGAGTTTGATTTCGTAATCACTTACCGTCCCGGCTGTAAGAATGGCAAAGCAGACGCACTATCTAGAATAGGAATGGGAGAAATAGACACTAATTCAGAACCTGTGCCGATCATTCCCGAACAAAGAATTTTGGGATTAACCTCCTTACAAACCTTTGAAGACATTCAAGCATGAGTAAAACAACTCCTGGACTCTACCGCCTTGCAGGATTGGATCCAAAGGGGGTCTTACTTTTTGGTCAACGATGGCCTACCTTACTTCCAAGGACGCTTATTTCTGCCAGAAAAGGAATTACAAGAACTGGTTATTTCCTGTCATCATGATACCCTGATGGAAGGACATCCTGGCATTGCCAAAACTGAGGAAAAAATTAAACAACAATTCTGGTGGCCTTCCTGGCGAAAGGATATTAAATCTTTCGTGATGTCCTGTGGAGTTTGCGCCCAAAACAAAGGCCAAAAGACAAAACCCGCCGGTCTTCTTCAGCCTTTAGACATTCCACCAGCGCCTTGGCACACCTTGTCACTAGATTTTATCACGGACCTGCCCCCTTGTAATGGATACAATACTATTCTGGTTGTGGTGGATCTATTTTCTAAAATGGCTCATTTTATTCTGTTGAAAGGATTACCTTCAGCTTCTGTCCTTGCTAAGGAATTCCTCGAAAATATCATCCGCTTGCATGGATTCCCGTCCATATTAGTCTCTGACCGGGGAAGCCAGTTTATTTCACATTTTTGGAAAAGGTGTTGTCAACTGGCACAAATCGACGTAAGACTCTCAACCAGCCATCACCCACAGACCGATGGTCAGGCGGAGAGAACGAACCAGACCCTTGAACAATACCTACGGTGTATGTTGCACCAATCGGAGGGTAATTGGAAGGATTTGTTATGGGTGGCCGAATATGCATACAATAACTCGGTGCACTCTGGAACTGAACAAAGCCCCTTTTACACCCTATATGGACATCACCCTCGTACTTCAGACCTGGACTCTCCTCTGAGCCTTGAAATGCCCGCAGTAGACCATTTGCATTCCACTATAACTCAAGCATTCTAGAATGCAACTGCCCATTTGCAACAAGCAAAAGAGAAATACAAGAAAAATGCAGATCTGCATCGGAAGGAGGCGCCTTCATACCAAATAGGAGACCAAGTATGGTTGGCTACCAAACATTTATTGCTCAAGGGACCTCAAACTTTTAATCCAAGGTATTTGGGCCCTTATTCAATCAAAGCTATCATTAATCCAGTGGCAGTCAAGCTCGATCTGCCAGCTAACATGCAGATTCATCCCGTTTTTCATGTGTCACTTTTGAAACCAGTGCAACCAGGAACCAGATTAATAAAGCCACCAGAACCAATTCAGATAGATGGGGAGCCTGAATTTGAGGTGAAGAACATTTTGGATTCTAAAATTTCAAAATCAAAACTTTTCTATCTAATTGATTGGAAAGGGTACGGGCCTCAGGAAAGGTCTTGGGAACCCAGCGACCACGTACATGCACCTCGGCTGGTAAAAAAGTTCCATCGGGATTTCCCAAACAAACCCAAACCTCCAGAGGGAACGACCTTGGGAGGGGCCTTGGGGGGGAGTGCTGTCATGATGCCTACCCCCGGAGCACCAGGACAGGCCCAGCACCCCCGGGAGCAGGCATCATGCCCTCGGGTAAAAGCCCAGTGGCCCCTAATAGGGGCTCTTTGGATTTTGTCCTGGCGCCTTTGGCACCAGGCTCATGTTGGACATCAGTCCTGGCGCCATAGGTGCCAGGCTCATAAAAGAGGGTGTTTGGTGCACTTACCTGACGCAGACCATGCTGCATGAAGCCTCAAGCCAAATGAGGCTTAGGAGGGACTATTTTATCAAAGGAACTATTTTACTTGGGTGGGGACCGTGGAAGAATACTTACCTGGAACTTCTTCCAAGGCTATTTAAACCACGCCCGACTGCCACACGTGCTTCGCGTTGCTCTGCATCTAGCAGCTGAACGCTCACTGTGCCTGCTCCTGCATCTTGCCTCCAGCCACGCCCGCCTCGATCTTGGGATACCTGAAAGGAAGGAAGGGAAGAGAAAAGGTGAAAACCAAGAACTTAATCTAACTTCCTACCTGTGTCCGGAACCATTACGCCAGCGATCCTGAAGATAGACATTCTTTAAAGGCATTGCGCTACTTGTTGCAGCGCCGCGCATCACTCACCTGCCTCGTGGGCTCTTCACTATCCACCGCGACCTTCTGGGCATTCCGCCACATCTCTGCACCTGCAGGGGAGAAGAAGAGACAAAAGGTGAGCAGGAGGAACAAATGAGGAAAGCCCGATTTTCCGTAACAAGACTTACCTGGCCATTTTTGACGGAACCACTCCTCATTTCGGGTCGGCGCCACTTCTTGGCCTGGTACCGCACCCCGGCCCCTAAGGGGAAAAAAGAAAGACATTACTAGAGGGATTCAAAGACATTTAAAGGGATCATTTTATCACAAACTCACCTCAGTTTATCTCCGGCAATATCCCTCGAAGCATCACTTCCACTCTGCACCTGAAAATAAGGACAGATCGCAGGTTAAGAAAAGCAAACAAAGAGAAGACTCTACTCTGGAACTTTTTAAACTGCATACTTACGGCATTTCGCCTTCCGAAACCAGTGAAGTAACTGGTCAAATACGCGCCCCTGCACCAGAAGCAGGATGGAGAGCTCATCCATTCAAACCTTAAGGTGAGCCTTGATTGGGGATTTCGGAGGTGGTCAGAGAAGAGCAAAGGGGAGGTGGGAAGCAACCACAATACTCTGCAGACAGTTAATCCCCTTTCTCCACCTACAGAAAGATTTTTCTACGGGCCAGACAAGCCAGATTTGGGGGTCCAGTTCAGTCGGTGTTTCGAACCTGCGCATCACGCTTGAAGAGGTCACAGTAATCCAGACCAGGTCAGCGCCTCCTTGGGAGCCAGGTGAGCGTTACATTGTCTCTCCGATGCTTCTGGTGTCAAAGTCATGTTCGAGATTTGCCCTAGACGTGCCTGGTACTGAATCGTACTCAGAAAATATTTCTTCTATGTCTTCCCAGTCTACTACTGGATCGGGTTTTTTAACCTCTTTCTCCAGATATTCAAGATCTCATGCTCTTTGCTTTGCTTGCATTCTATGTCATCATCAAACTCTCTATGCTTCCTCTCTTCTTCTCTGACCCTATCTTCTTCCCGTTTCTTCGCATCTCTACGTTCATTTGCCCTTCGTATTTCCTCATCTCTTTGTCTCTTTATTCTCTTTTCTCGTATTTTCTGTTCTTCTTCTTCTATTCTCCTTTGTTCTTGCCTGTCCTGATCATTAGCTGCTCTCTGCTTATGATCGCGTTTCCTTTCTTGCTCTTTGCGATACAACTGCTCTTGTCTCTGTCTATCTTTTTTCCTGATTCTTTCGTCTCTCAATCCTTTTTCCTTTTCCTACTCTTTCCTTTTTGAATCATCTGTCTCTCCCTTTTGCCTCATGTCCTCAATGCCTTTACAATTGAGTTTCAATAAAATCTGACCTCACATCCATTCATTCTGTGTGATGCCATCTCATCAGTTCTGTCCTCATCTCCTTTCCATCTCTTTCCCTCTCTATCTGTATCTAGAGATTTACTTGCTTGTGCCTGGTCTCCTTTATCTTTCTCGCGTCTCTCCTTGTCCCTCGGGACGTTGGAGGTGATATCTCTGTCTTTATCCTTCTCTGGGTTTTCGTCACATCTTTGCATAGGTGACTCATATGCCGGGTTGCTATAACCTGTGGCTGCTTTAAGCTCCCTTAACGGGTATACTCCTTCGTCTTTGCTGGCTTTACCTTTTGCTTCAGACAGGGCGGGTGGCGCAGAAGGCGTTTCACACCCCTCTGTGCATATGTTAAGTATCCAATCTAACGGGGCTCCTCCTACTTTTCCTCCTGGTACATCTTCCAAAGCTCTAAACTAGCTAGGCATTTTCTAACTTTTTGCCAGTGTACATGTCATGCAAATATGTTGTCATGTGTTGCAGGACCATTTTAGATAGCGATCCGCCCTGGGGCCATGGCATAAACATTTTGTGGGTGGTTCCTCTAACCCATTCTGTACTGTACTTTTTCAGCTTAAGTGCATGCTTTAGCAACTGTTTGCACAAGTGTACTAACATTGTAATGTCTTCCATGCTTAAATTTGTTTATCTTCTCCTTATATAATCCTTTTTTATGTTTTACGTTTCTCAAACAAAATGAAAAATATGAGTGAGCACCAATCGTGCAAGCTCCAATCCTGTTATTTTACAAAAATATGTCTACTTACCTTTTCAAACAACAACCATCAATTCATGCCATAAAACATTCTGGCTATACAATTGCACAATTTTCATGCTATTTCCCCCAAAAATGTTCTTACCTCGTGACGTGAGAGAAAAAGAAAAACAAAAAACAGACGCAACAGACTAGACTGACTCCGGCCGGCTACATGAATCTCATGTCCCTATCACTATTCCGACATGGAATGTAAGCCCATTTCTTTCAAAAACTTCTTTTTAAGCGTTTGGTCTCTTAGAGCGTCCTATTTTTTCAGGACTTTAAATGCAGGCTTTTTCTAGTGCTATATTAAAGCGTAGGTATCTGGGCGTATCCTCTAGCTCAGGTATCCTCCCGGTATCCTCTCTCTGACTCGGGTATCCTCCCAATATCTATCTCTATGGCTCGGCCACCCTCGAGTCAATATTTCTTGTACCCTTATATATACATTATACTTTACTCTGACGTTATTTTTGTCCAACCTCCCTCTGTTAATTTCCCTTACTTGTTCTAAGGCATGCAACTTTTTGCCAAAGTATTTAGTCTTTTTTCACTCACCGTCCACATTTTTTCCTCTCTGGATGCTCGGGATCACTGCCTTCGTTACCGCCTCTCCTTGCTGTTCGTCTGATCAGCTACTCGTAGAAGTGGGAAGGGGTTTGTGGGGGAAAGTACAGGTTCCTTCAGACCTCAACCTGCAGGGTTTTCACTTAGACTATCCACTATCTACAGGGAGCCTCTCTGTCTACTTAGCCGGATGGCAAAGGACTTGTGATATTGCCGAGGACCTAGAGTTACTCATGTCGATGACCACTGGGTGTCTTATCTAATCGATAATCGATAAACATCAATCTATGCTACCAAGTGTGCAGTAGGACCCCAGCCGGCCCATAGGACTGGGTGTTTCCCAACAGCACTTTAAGATGAGCAGCAGCACCCTTGAGATGGATGGGATGCAGATTAATACTCTTGCATCAAATCAATAATGACACACCTGATAGTTTGGAAAAAGGGAGTCCGTTTAATGACAAGTGCAAAAAACGGGGAGTTCATGAATATCAGCAATCGCTCGATCTTCCTTCTCGCTTCAACTCCAATTAATTCCAGAAAAAACATAGTATTTATGACAAAAACTCATCATCAATGACGTGTAACTCTCAACACTTTAGCATGCAACTCTATTGGTTCTAGGAAAGTAACTTTAATATAGGCACTATGTCTGTATATGGTAACGGGGAGTGGGGATTGGATAAACATTGTCAGGTGGGGCATCTAAGCCCTTCCTTCAAAGTGGTCACTGTAAACATCACAAAAAGTGCAACGTCTCATTGGTTCTATTAGCTATAGGATCCTAGATTACTTGGTCCGCTATGATTGGGTTGACATCAACCCCACTCATACTTTTCCACTTGCTTAGCAGCGTGCAGAATAGCTGACCAGGTGCAGGGAGTTTGTCTGCACCCACAGCTTCCCTCCAATTATTGCTCAATCAATCATCAATAATTGGCAATTATTTCTTTGTGGTTGGCCTCCAGGCTGCTTCTTGGTCTGGAAAAGTTAAGGCATCTGTGCATGGCACAGGTCCATGCATAGGTGTAAAAGTTTAATTCCTTCTTGCTCGTCTGGTCACGTGATTTCGACACTGTGAAATCGTCTTATTCTTCATGCAATTTCATGTATTTGATTTAATTCTGCCAGTCATCTGCCATCTGTGGCTTACCTTGACCTTTATGAACAGGATACTCTATTCTTCTTTTCATAAATTGTATCCACTGTTGGTCTATTTCAGCCGATATGACCTTGGCTTCTTGTCACGATTTGCCTTCGTCTGAATTTCTCTCAATCTTTAATTCTCGATTTGTTTGCTGCAAAGCTCTCCTCTTGAGACCTTTACTAACCTTTGGTTGATTCTGCTTTTGTGCATAGTGGAAGAATACTTATATAAAGGGCTCCTTTTGAGGTAGATATGTATAGGTGGCGCTTGCCGCAATCTATTATACTACTAAGAATAAGCAAGCCTCACGATTTCTTGCTTCTTGCAGTTCCTTGCATATGTACATGTTTAAACTAACTGAATATCTTCATCGCGCATATGGCATCATTTCTGACTACTCGACATAAATTATTTCACTTTAGGCTCAGGATGTCACTTATCCATGGTGTTTCATCTCTTTTCATCATTCACAGGTTGTCATATCTTCTATATATGAGTCAGTCCGGGTTCTTGTGACGTCACCATTCGTCTTCCTTTAGTATCTTTTTAGCTTCTTCAGGTATTGCATTCTGACACTCGTCATTCTGTCTCATTTGTCGATATGGTTTTCTCAATGGGTACTTTACTGTCCAGGTTTTCTTAGGTGTCGGTACTTCAACAGGTGCTGTTCTTCTGATAGGTACTGGACAGAGCCCAACTGCGGCTCTCTGCTGGTTTATTTGCTTATCATATGTCACATATTTTGGCGTGAACGTTCCTGGTACTTCAAAATGTTCGGTTGGAGTGTGAATTGAGCTTGGCACCTCCTCTACATATGTATACCACCCTACCCCTTCCCTCACTCCCCCCTTCAGCTATGTACCTCCCCAACATGTGCTTTTGTATAATAACAAAACATTAAAACTGCAACCTTGCTTCGGCGTTCGCAGTTTAACTCCGAACCAGATGAGGTCTGCCACTGATATCTGGACGAATACTCTATTGCACGGGCAAGAGCCCTACTCAATGTTAACTTGCTATCGCTATAGTATAATCACGTTACTAGGTCAGATACTGTACATCATATAAAAGGTAATTGAATCAAAGTACTTATAGAGTTCACACCCACCACTTTCATGCAATCATCAGTGTACCTCTTGTTTGCTCAGGACGGGGGCAAGGATATCACCCCCATATCTTCCTCCATTGGTCTTGAGACGATTAGTATATTGACCTCTATGTAGGTCACTGCTTCCTCTGGTAGAGTGACAAATACAGCCTTTCCCTGGTGTAGGTTTCGTAGGCGAGCCGGGTGCAACATGGTGTATGGAATCGCTCTTTCCTGAAGCATACGTTTCACACCCAAAAAGGATCTACTTTCTTCTTGGACAGCCAGCCAAAATCCAGGTATTAGTGAAATGTAGTGTTGTCGTAGCACAACAGACCTTTTTCTCTGGTGAGGCATAGCGCCGTGTCACGGTCTCTATAGTTAAGTAGTTTTGCAATGATTGCGCTAGGAGGAGCTCCTGGTTTAGGATGTGCCGGCAGTGTTCTGCACGCTCTTTCCACAACAAACATTGGACAGAAGATTTGCTTGTTGAACAGGTCTGTCAAGAGATTCTCAATGCTCTCTTCCATGGGGCCTTTACCAAAGTTTTCTGGCAGACCAATTATGTGTATATTGTTTATTCATGAGGGCCACTCCAAGTCCTCACATTTTAACAAGACTCTTTTCAGATCAGTAGTGACTCTTACAATTTGAGACTTCGGAACAGTGATGTCATCCTCCATTGATCCAATGCATGTTCCTGCCTCTGCCATCCGAGTGCAGACGTTCTCCATTTTACCATCAAAGCATTTATATTGGTCGTAATGCTTTCCAAATTGTCAGTCATTGATGCAAATCCGGGTCGCATACCCTCCATCACCTGTTTAAGGCTTAGTGTCTCCTTGGGGGATTCGCAGGTGGTCATACCATCATGTGGATCAACAGTTTGATCTGAACAAGACATATTGGATTGTCTGCTAAAAGCATCCAGTGTATTTATTTTACCCTTGTTGGCTCCCCATCTGGGCATGGTTAAATATGTCTCTGTTATACAAGGCCAGGCTTCCGTCTGTGGGTATTAGCAACATCAGAAAGTGATGATCCCCGCACCGCAGGCAATAGTGTATGTTTTTTATACAACCAAGTATGAGTATCTTAACGCAATTTACAGATTAGTAGTTCTGGACTGACAAGAGAGCAATATGCAGGCTACAGGCCCGCCCTCTGTCGACCATAGAGCTGTTCACTGATCCACCACTAAGTTCTATGGTGGTGGCATGAGCATGGGAACCACGAGTAAATGATTGCTAATAAAGGATACGTAAACAAAAAGGGGTCAACTAAGTGATCACTCGCCGGATCCCAGCAAGATCTTCATGTGCCTTGATCAGTCCAACAGAATTCAGCACTTGGTTGTTCCCCACTACGTTGTTGATGTTGTTACTGTTTGGGGAGCATCTCCAGGACCAGAGGCGTTGCTGGTGGGGGGCTAAGGGGTCTATAGCCCCTGATCTTTTGGTTTTAGCCTGGGATAGAATCTCAGGAACTACAGCCAAAGGCTAGCTAGCCCCCAGTCCCAACAGTTCCAACATCAGCATAGCCCCGGGTCTTTTCCAGACCTAGCAACTCCCCTGTCCAGGACACAGAACAAGAGAAGGCAAGGCCAGTGATTGCTTTGCTTCATCTGCCACGGTGTGCTGTGTCATCTCTTCATCACTTGTCAACCCTTCCTCGTGTGTGAATGTCAGTCTGTGCACATGAGCAGCTTTCAGCCTGTACAGCAGCAAGACCAGCCTCCAGTAAAAATTGCTCAGAGTAAGTAATTTCCCAACTTTCCCCTGCTTTGATGGCTTGTGTCCTAGGATTGTTCCTGAACAAGGACGCAAGCGATAACTGTCTTGCACCCATATCCTCGCTGCAATACCCTGCAGCGGTCAAGTAAATATGCCCTTCCACCACTGCAAGCGCAGGACGCAGTTGCGGTTACAATCACACTTCTCACCACACTCAGGATTTCTAGTCACAGGTAATGCTGTGTCGGAGGCAGATCGGGTGTGTCCCTGCGCGGTTCCAGACTCACGTCCCATATAGGTCATAGGTGCTGCAGCAAATGAATCACACCATCTGTTGTGCAGGTTTCCCTGCCATTGCTGGTTCTACGGGATCTCCCGCCCTCTCACAGCACTGTGTGTGCACGCCGCCAAAGTTACGATGAGCGAAACTACAGGTACCCATTGTGTTTCGGCTCGATATTCAAGCAGGTAATGGCTGGGATCTTCCGACGGTGATTTATGCATTCAGATCATGCCCATGTTTCCTGAAAGCACGTTTAGATGTTAAATCACTGGCGGCCCACACAGAGGCTCAGAGAGATGCAGCAATGTTGTGGCTGCTCAACAGTGCCCCGCCAAACCCAATTTCTAACTGCCGCTGCATGTTTTTTTCTATGTCTATGTGGAAGGCACCGCCGTGTCACCACCTTTCCCCGCCTCTTTTTGGGGTTCCTCTTCTTTCACCTCATACAGCTTCCATTGGCCTAAGATGTTGTATTTGCTCTTCAATTTGGTGCCTTTATATGTCACCAACAAATATGAGAACATGCTGTCTACTATATCACTATGGAACGTTGCCTTGCCTGGCCATTCTCTGAAACACTTCCCTGCTGTGAACTGTACCCATTAAAAATTGTATTTTAATATTGTATCTCTGTATTGGGGCAATTTAGTACAAAGATGGTCCATCCTGCCCTCACAAAATGTAGTATCCCTCCCAGTTTACAAAAACAATGTGCCAATCACAATTGCTTCACTTGTACAAGTCTTCAAATTGTTAACAAAAAAAATAAACATTACACCCACCTCACATACTCACATACTCAATCAATACCCACTCCGAACAAACCCACACTACACTTTCTACTTACCTCATACCCACTCCATCTCTCTCCACATCCACACCTTCAAACCTAACCTCACTCACTTAAAACAAAACTCAATTGCCCTCTCCACAGGCCCACACAATTACTACAAACAAAAATGTAATGGCCGTTTCTAAAGACCCACATCATTCTAATTACCAATTAATCTATCTTATTACTACTTTTAACAGCCACAGTCTCTTGCCAGCCCTTCAACCTCGACCAACACAATATACCACAATATTTCTAATCTTTTGCGTGCTCCCCAATAATCAATAATCTCTTACCTCAATCACCATAAAAAAGAAAAATGACACAACTATACAATCACCTGCACTATGATCACTCCATCTAATAGAATTCTGCCACTGTCTATGTAATCATCTATTCTACCATAGATGTGTCCACCACACACCCTCGCCATAATGGAGGGGTGGAACTAATATCTATGACAACTAAGGTTAATCGTCCCTGAGGATGCATCCCAAACATTAAAAAATGCTGAATGTGCACATGCACTGCGCTGCACATTCATGCAAGGGTACACTTACATGTTCTAGAGCTCCTCGAGTCCTCTCGGAGCTGAGTCTTCCACCGGGGCCTGCCACTCCTCCTGAGCATGGGTGGCACTTGGGACCAGGCAGACCTTTGTGAACTCAATGTCTGCAGGGCCTCCTCATTAGTTCACTTCAAATTGGTCTCAGCCTGCCTGCCCCACGCTCCAAGGAGAGTGGCGAGAATACCTTCAGCTCGCTGAGGGGACTGAGGATATTGCGCGGGCCTCCACAAAGTACCAGGGGACCTCCGTCAAAAGTTAATCCCAAGAAAGGAAAAGTAATCCAAAGAAGAAGCGTACACCAACAAGAGGTAATGATGATTTATTGGACCCGCACAGCTGGAAACTACAGTTCCAACAGCCTTATGGAACGGAACTGAATGAAATTAGCTTGAACCCGCCCACTAAGGCTTTACTTTTTATACATGAATTACAGAATTACCATACAAGATTTTAGATGCATTTTTGGGGCAGGTCACAGGAGCAGATTAGTGGAACTATGTCAGACCTCTATAGAAAGCTATACTATGCTTGGCCCTGATTGGATAGAACATTTCTTGGAACAAAATCACATTAACACCCTTTATGATGTCACAAACCTTCCCATCCTGCAATTACGTAATTGTGCTGATCCGTCAAAAACACTTATTTGCCACTGGTTGGCACTGTTCAATGTACAAAAGGATAAACTGCTGCGTACTGATTGGAAATGGCATTATGAGATGGCAAGGGGCAAGACATTCTCACTGAGTTCGACCAATGATGCACCCCGCAGACCTCAGCAAGGACACTTTACAATGTTGCACCATAGGGACACCAACATCTCTCTCCTCCGATTTACTCCCTTGTGCATGCCCCACAACCCCTACCCATTGCTCTGGCTTCCCAGCTGCCTTGCTGCCAAATGTACTCTGAAAAATCTGTACCAAACCATGGCTGGATTTTATTTAACTGAATTTGATTTCTATTTCTCTGTCACTACTTTTAGGACACCCAGGTGTCTAGCTTGGGGGTCTCGAAAGATTCTCCTAGAGCGGCTTGGATGGAACTGTGTTCTCCAGAGAAACTTCAGTCTTGCAACATTTCTGTCCACTGTTTCTGCTGAATAGGACCATTGCTGTCACAAAAGCCTGCAGCCCTTTATTATGAGCTGTTTGCAAACGTGATTTCCTAACCACGGTCTACAAAACATGGCTTCTCTCATGTTCACATATTGCTCAAACAGCCCCAGGGCCCGCCAGCATAATATCCTTTGAAAAGCCTTGCACCCATACCCCTTATGCCTGTGCTAAACCACCTACCCTACCTCTAAACAAGTTGCACTCACCCTTTTCGGTTTCCCCATGTATCTTTCCGCACTGCCCAGAACCTGTGCCTTAACAAACAATAGCTCTACTACCTGGGTCCTGTGCAGTAATTTCACCACTCACAATGTCATCTACCACACCACTCTTGACATCACCACGTGTGCCCCCGTTGGCTGCGTTGGACCTGGACCCTTAGAACAGTAGTCTTGCTTCCAAGATAAATGCGTTGACCCTGTGCTATCCTCCCGGCCTTTTGTTATTATCCCAATCACCATGGCTACTAAAGTCTCAGTATTCACTGGGGTGGAATTCTTGGTAATTCGGTGTCCAAAGCCCTCCTTAACACCCGTGTTTTGCTCTGGTGCTCTGGACATTAAGTCAGTGTTTATGGGCAGCCAATACATGGAATTCCACCTTGCCCGTAGGTGCTATGGCTTAAATCAAAGCCAGTGGTTTAAGAAGTCAGAGCGCTGCTCACAACCATGAAATGTCCTTTGAGCGCATCTGAACTAGTTCCTCTATAAGCCTCCTAAATGCAAACCCCTGAACATTCTCTGGCCCACCCCTCTCCACTGCTTAGTTTAGCTCCCTGTCTGAGCCTTTAGGTGCAGCCTGTCTCTGGCTGCCATTTTGTGCACACTCTCTGCCTCTGCTCCTCTTCTTGTAAGTCTTCTCCTATATCATATTCCCACTTTGCTGGGCCCTTTCTTGGACTCCTCCTGAGTGTCTCCTCCAGGTGCCTCTGGGACCATGACGCCTGCTGTTGATTCCTCTTTGCTCCAGCCATCTCCCGACTCCTCCCCTCCACAAGTTACTCTGGCACTATTATTTAATAGGCCGTTGCTGATTCTTATTTTTGCAGATCCATAATTATTTTTCGCAGAGCCCTTCCATGCTCTCCCTAGGATTTATCCTCAAAAGTTAAGCTTTCTTGGACCACTCCAACGCCTCTTTTTCCGAAAGTTGCAAAGGAGGTTTTGAATGCACATGTTGGGCCTCTTCTGCTCCTCTTCCTTTATTTTACGCTCCCTCTTTCTCACCTTTCTGCATTCGCCTTTCTTTTCTGTCACTTTTTGGCTATATCATCCCTGAAAGCCTAATGCTTCACAATCCCACGATTAATGTAATGGAGTTTGAATTGGGCGTGATATCCATGCCAATCAAAAATTAATGTTTGAAGGGAGGAACGCGTTACCACATCTCAAATCCACACACCTTCTTCTAGTACTGGCTATTTGAGTGCCAATCCTCTGCCATCCAGCCTCAGCCGCCTCGATCCATGTACATACTTGCCTTGGCTTATTCCCCGGCACCCCCCCATTGCATGAGTCAGCACCCGCATCCAAGCATAAGCAAGAAATACCCTGTCTTCCTAAATATCATATCACTCAGCAATACCGTACGTTCTGTTTGTCTGTATCTGTTACCAATTTGCTCTCCAACTTCAACTTTCCTCTCCACCTCTGACTCTGTTCTAAAAACCCCAGACGACTTTGCCAGGCATTGTTTGCATTGTGAGTCAATTAGGTTAATAACCAGCACAGAAATTGTAATTGGTTGTTTATAAAGCCACAGACTCTGCCGCCTCTCGCTTACAAGACGAGCGCGTTGCCCCTGAGCTATCCTTCTAAGATAGCATACAAGTTTCGGGAGAATAGCTCAGGGGCAACACACTCGGCTTGGAAACAAGACGATGCAGAGCAACACTGGGTCGATTCCCGGGTACGCGCTTAGATACCTCTGGGTATTAAGCACGTTATAAAGAACCAATTACAATTCACATTTAGACATACCAGTAACACATAGCCTGCCCCTTAAGTTCACGTAATTGTAGTTGCTAGATGAGAAGGAGCAGCAGAAGGAAAGGGGAACTCATCCACACAAATGGTTCTACAAGGCATGCCCGAAGAATAGGATGGAAAGGCCATTGGCACAGAGGAAACTGACATTGCATAGTTTCAGTCAGGAAGGAGAAAATCTGGATCTACCCATTTGAGAAAATGAACACTGAGGACGGGCACCTTACCAAAACCAAGACAGTGGGCAGAAACACATGCCACATTCCTCTGGCACAGCATGCATGCAGGCACATTCTATGCATTTTGGACATATGTTGTAGTCATGGTCTCTTGGTTTAATGCCAAGCTGATTCGAAGAGTTGTATACCTAATATTTTGGTTTGCAGGCGAAACTTACATGTACTGTACTGGCAAGCAGCCCCGTTTCTTGGCCCGGGGCGGAGCAGGTGATGGCCCAGTGCACAGAGCTAAATAGCTCAGGAGGTGGGCGCAGTAAGGGGTCCACCCAGAAAGATGCAACTGAGCTTACAGGACAAAAGATTAAGCAGCCTGCTGTGCTGGTGAGCGCTCCTATGCGATGTGCGGCTGGCTGCTCTCTGCCGACTTGTGTATGACTGATGCATTCGGAATATAAAAACAAAGGAATGCGTATTCCAGACACAGCATGTGAGATACTGTGGAGTCACACACACCGTGCCCCTCATTCTTTGGGCTGACAGTCTGTGAAGTGGGACAATTTATGCATTTGGCTCACTTAACAAGCCATTGTTTTTACAGAGCATATGTTTAACATTTCAGTGTTAAGAACTGACCATGGGGTGTTTTTATTCACCAGGCCAGCAGCACAAGCATCAGTTAGCTGACCAAACCTATGCATTCTTCAAAGTGAATTAACGTGCCACACAGAAAGGTTTGAAACTATTTTCTTTATTTTCATGTCTCTTTGACACACCAAACGTTTTTTTTCTATATTACTTTTTAGTTACATATGGCGCATCCCTGGGAAGGTTAACTCTCATTTTCTTAAGGCTGCTTTGCGACATGGACTAAATGCATGCGCTCAGCATCCAAGGTCTTTTAATTGTCTAAACAAGCAGACCACTGCCTAGCACGCACACCAGATGGCAACTCATTGTCACTTGACACCTTTATTAGGAAAGTATAGTTCATTGTGTGTCACCATGCAGACAGTAGTCCATGACAAATCAATGCAGTGATATGTTTGCAGCAATGATTTGGGTGCTGCACAAGTCACCACCCTGTTGGTTAAGGGTGTCTATGTGGTGCTGCTCCCTTATGTACCAGCACATATACCTGTTTTTGTCTGATGGGCATACAAGAACACACTGGAATGATTTGTATATGTGACTCTGATGAGCATGCCATACTGTGCCCACACTTAAAGACATAAAGCAATCAAAGAAGTTGCCTCACATTGTAAATCCTCTAGGCCAGACGCCCTTTCTTCACTGCCATAGCATAATTTTCACTAACTGCAGGCCAGCACTAATACCAGATGCTTATGCCAGCTCTGTTAGATAAAGCAATATCCTGCTCTTTCTTGCCGAAATAAACCCTGAGGCCTGCATAATATTGAAGAGGTATTGTCCGAGGAACTGTGGACCCTCTACCATGTATTAGAAGCTGCTATTGTTTAAAAAGCTTCATCAGTTTATTGCTGGTCAGGCTAAAGTTTGAAAGTGGTACAATCCTTTCTGTTTAACCTTTCTGTGCTTTGTGGGTCTCTCTTGTGCGGTATCCTGCCCCGCCTGTAGATATCATTTTCTAAAGATGTTTCTGTATTGGGGTTGTGCATGCCCACACTGAGACCCTGCCGTTCCTCCTCTAAAATTATTCAGAGCAAGAAGCAAAAGAGCCCTTGTACCCCATTTGAGTGGCTGCTGTTGCAGCCATGTTATACTTGCATCCAAAAACGTAAACTGCCCAAATGAGCATGTATGGTTCATGGTTACAAAAATGTTAATGTTAGGGTTAGTATTGTGAACCGTGAGGTGAGCAACAAGCCATGCATCAGTCATGAATTTAGAGATTCGCACATACAATCCTTTTATCACAGACTTGTTTATCAAATGTAGTGATCTCAGATCACTGTTATAGTCCTGAAATGCTGTGATTTAATGCAAAGCATACATGAATCCTCATTTGTGCTATTTGTCCCCTTTCCCACTCTCAGAGAGAAATTTTGAAAGAGTACAATAAGAGTGTACAGGAAAGACCATCTTGGAATGATAACCTTCTATCAGAAAATAATTCACATGGCTAGTCTAGTATGGCCCCTTATGAAATATAAGTGAGGTGGTATGAGCAGAACACCTGCAACACTTGGCCAGGTCAGTGGGCCCTCAGAGCCCGATAGGCTATTCACACTGCAGTGTGCCAGTTCGGACAGTTTGAAACTGGATTCAGGCAAGGCCTTCCCTAAGAGCAGGTGACAGAAGAACCATTTACTTGGGCAGCATCAGCTGTGTTTTCACATTAGAATTATTCTGTAAAGTACTTGAATTACAATGTAATGAAACCAACTTCATTTATATAGCAATTATTTATTCATATTGAGGAGAGGATTTGTCACACGACAACAGGTGTAGTTTGGGAGTGCCATTTGGGAGGTGGGAGGATTGCATTCTGGGCACCAACTTGGCTAGGCAAGGTAGGCAATAGGGAAACTGGGTTGGGGGTGGGTGGGATAAGGGCGATGGAACATGCCCTTTTCAGGCATTAGGTTTTCTGAAGAGGCTGTGCCAACCCACCACGGTCGACCACACAGACGGCTTTCACTCTGGGTTGCTAAGTGGGTCACTGTCTCTGCTTCACAGACCTGTGTGCCTCACACACATAACATGTTTGATTCTTATTTGGTTAGATTATCTTTTAACCTTCTGAGGTAAATGAATGCATGTGATTGTGTTAATTGAAGCATGAATTGCTTGCACGCGTGTCTACTCCAGCGGGGTTTCAATGCTGCATACACAACACAAGCTATTAATGTACATTAGTTCATATCACGTCAGCCAACACGGCCTCCTGCCAGGTGGAAGTCTCTGCCAACCTCTGCCCTGACAGCTGCAACAGAACCTGGGTTGAAGGGCAGCGCCTCGAGCCACTCAGCTGCCAACAGAAGCCAGTACACAAAATACCACTAAAATAATCTTGGTTGAGGTAAACACGCAGCACGGGTGGATCCTGTTTGCTATCGGGACAAGACAAACACCTGCCTGTGGCTGGATTCGAGTGGTTCAGAAACGGGAGGTGTGTGCGAATGGAGTACCGCCCTGTTTATTCTGAAGGTTATTTTAAGATTAGTGACGTCATTGCACGGCTCAGCGATGGACAGCGCTGTATTTTTGGCCGGAGCAAGGTCTTCTTAAATTACACTTGTCGGGAAGTAGTGGTGCCTTGCAAGCCGATCTACCCTTAACGTCATCTCTGCAAATATTGGCTTATCGCATTTAAACATCAGCCAGCGGAGGCCGCTGGAGGCACGAGAAAGGAACGGTAAAATCATCTGACAACATTCTGGGACATGTTTACACACGCGTGGGAATATGCAAGTGAAATAAAATCCTTCATACTAACAATAGGCTCCGCCTTCTCTAAAGTAAGTCTGCATGTCCAAAACGCTTTGCACCTGTACATTACTGTACCTTACAGAGCATTCCATCAGGGGGCATGCCGCGCGCATACATGCCAACAGCATATACATTTTATCCGAGAGACACTAGGTCATTCCTGGTTGGTTTTTGTGAATTGTTGGGACGCTTGCACCACACAAATGTTAAAACCATTGTTGCAGAAGAAAGAGGAAGAGGGGGTCTTGAGCTAAGTATAACTGGTTGGCCTAGAAACACTTGTGTACAGGTGCGTTGTAAATGCCACATCACATCAAATCATATCATAGCATAGCATTGCAACCGGCAATGTAATGGCATGAAATCGTAAAATGACTAAAGTTTCTTTTTCCAAAACTCCTCGCAATACTACCCAATGAAAACTTCCCAAAAAACATTTGCTCCAATCAGGAGCTTGTGAGATGCAAGTCTGGTTCAAGACTTTCCATTTCATATTCACGCAGTGATTTTCAAGGTTGCCATATTGGGGTATTTTCCACACAATTGGGCTACTAAACCCCAATTATTTTGTAAAATGACAGAAGTGTGTGCGTTGTGGGGCGTGTGGCCTATTTTGGGCCACTTTCAACAGCAAATCTGTTTTTCTAGTCCTCCTGAGGCTGCTGTGTTCTTCATGTGTTCTACCATGAAGCCTTGATTTCTCACCTCAAACCTTCCCCACCAACACTGTCTCTCTACCTCCACCATCCCACCCAGCCCCACACTCTCCCTGCCCCAACCCACCCACCCCAACCCCACTCATGCTCAGCCTCTGCTGCCCTAGCCTCACTCTCTCTCTGCCCCCCACCTTCCATACCCCTCTCCCTACCCTGCCCACCCTAACCCCATGCCACCACACTCACACTGTGCCCCCACCCACCCCCCACTCATGCTCAGCTTCTGCCTGCCCCAGCCCCATTCTCTCTCTCTGCCCACCACCTCCTCTACCCCTCGTTCTCTCTATCTACCCTGCCACCCTACCCCTCTCTCTTACTGTTTTTCCCTGCCCACCAATCCTATCCCCCTATCTAGCTCTCTCTACCAACACCTGTCCAACCCCCCTCTCTCTCTCTACCCTGACCCTGCCGACGTAGGCCCCCTCTTTATATAATGCTACTCACCTGCCCTATGCCCTCTCTCTACCCACACCCACTAGCCCTGCCCCTTCTCTCTCATCCTTCGTCTCGCACTCTCACTTTATTTCTTACCCTTTCACTCTCCACTCATATCTCCTCTTGCTCATCATGAATGGCACCCTCTCTCAATGGCTTCCTCCCTTGCTCTGTTGCCCTTCTCATTCTCTTGAACACATACATTCCTGCTAGCATTCTCCTTTGAAACTTTGCTCTCTCCTCCTTGCACCATATTGCCTATAATTGCAAAATGCAAACAACAGCTGTAAACGCCCAAACTATTGGTTATGCCAATGCTTGTTTTAACTTTGTAGTTTGGAACTTGCAGGTTTATAATGGGGTTATCGGGTTATTCAGGACCACAAGTACCAGAATGCAAAGTTAAAACCAGACCTGGACTACAGTCACCCGACATAAATGGATAATGTCGGCTTTTATGCATGGGGTTTCAGATGCATCCCAGAACCCATCCATGATCCAGAAAGAAATTAGATCTGGGATGTGCCTACCCATGTCATTTCCCCAAGTGCGTGATCCCTGCAGTCTTATGCAAGTCAAAGGTTACACACACACGCACGCACGCACGCACGCACACACACACACACACACTTCCTGCATTTCTGATGATCATCCATCCAGTAGTACAGAGCAATGGAATTGATGCGAGAGGCTGGTGCTGCGATTGGAGAAAAGACAATGATGCGTTTGCTAATCAAGCAATGAGCAGAAACAACAACAAGCACGGCATCATTCCTGCGAGAAATGTAAGCATAACATAAGGAAATTAAGGTTTGGACAAGTCAACCGAAAATAGTAGAAGTCATTCCCAGAAAAGGTCTCATGCCGTAAACATGATAATCACGGGGGAAATGAGAGAAATCCTGTCAATATCCTAAACGGAAGGTCAAAGTGGAGAGTGCCTCATTGGCAGAGTTCAACACTTTTTACCCAGGGATCAGGTCATCAGAACCCCCCTGAGCACCTCAAACTCCTGACTAACTCAGAAGCGTTGGCACTTTACCCATTGTAACGATAAATACATAAGAAAGGCTGGTGAGATGCTGCAAAATACCAGCGTCGTGGAGGCGGTCATTTCTCGCTGGGAGAACAGCAGCTAGATTCAAGCACTTAGGCCTTGCATGCAACCTGATCCTCTGTCCCTTCATATTTAGGATATTACATTTTGAACTTTAGCTCTTACGAGACAACTGCTCTTTTTTAATGATTTTGTAAGCTTGTGATAAATACATTGTATACATGTTATCACTTTCCCTGTGGCTAGATTGTCGAATGACGAAAGTATTTGAATACAGCATTGAATTGACTTGAAATGCTTGAATGTCCTGTGAAAACTTTGTTGTAGTGTTTTAAGGTGTCCTGCAGTGCTGTCTCTAGAATATATTTTCTTGTCAACCGTTCACTACCCGGTACATATCCAACACTTAATCGATAAGAGGATGTTTAATGATATAATGAGCAATAAGCACAGCACGAGATGTTCTCTGCTCTGTTCTCCAGCTCGATCCGATGCTATTCTTTAGTTCATTGTGTCTGTAAGTGCCAGGTTGGACTGTTGACCGTTAGAGCTGCCTCAGCCCCTGCTCCCCACTCAGATGTTTTTTCTATTGCAGGTGCGTGGACTCCTAAATCGGTATTGGCGGTCAATCAGTGGAGGCGGGAGGACGGGCTGCACAGTGCTGTTAGCTTCAATTGCCCGTCATTATGAAATCAGAAGCTCTCCAGTAGATGCCGGGGCCTAACTGTGGCACCCTGCCTTTGTTCAACCAGAGAACATTGCGTGAGAGCTCAATGGCCACACAATCAGGCGCGCGCACGCACACACACACACACACACACACGCACGCAATAGGTCCATCTAGATAGGCCTGCAAAGAACAACATGCTACGGAAATCTGAACAAAAGTCAAGCAAAGATGTTCTGCTGTTTACATAAGTGTTTAATCTGCAAGGCAAAAGGAAATGGAACTATCCAGGGTGATTTCCTGGCAGGCTGGTGCCTCTGAAACTGTGGTTCGGCTCTTATGGAGCTAGTGATGTGTCACACTCAAGTTTGGGAGCAATTTTATACTCCCTAAAGCTCTGCCCCCAACACTTTTTTTTTACACATTATTTGGGATAGTTATATAATGGCAACCATATTGCAACATGTTAATGTAGCAGAGGGCGATGAGGTCATTTCCCAGATTATTAGCAAGAGTGAAAAGACATGGTAGTTCTAAGTGAGGGAGTACTCGGGGATCCGGAAAGGGATACAGGTGTGTGGGTTGGTCGGTGGGGACTCGGGAGTGGAGTCTCACATGTTCCTGGCTGAGCAGGTACTTAAACTCCTTGAATCATTATGCCTTCAGCTAAGGGCGTTGCTAGGGGGGGGGGCATGGGGGCTGTAGCCCCTGATCTTTTGGTTGTAGCCCTGGATAGAATCTCAGGAGCTACAGCCAAAAGACTAGCTAGCCCCCAGTCCCAACAGTTCCGAAACCAGCTTAGCCCCGGGTCATTTCCAGACCTAGCAACTTCAGCTCCCTACTGACTTGTAAGAGGAACCACCCCTCCTTGAGCTCTAATAAGAACTGCCCCTTCAGATTACTGCACAGAGAGGCACTCTGCCTGCACATCTCCCCTGATGACATATTATTGCATATGCATCCTCCTGCACATTTAAATTCAATTACATTCCGTGCAGTAATGCTTTAATGGCATGACCTGCAGTTGGATGCAAACCCACCTTTATTTCCACAAACTTGGATGCTCCCGCATTATTCCCCAATGCCTCTGAGGACTCATTAGCAGGAGTGGGTCGAAGAGGAGGAGCTCACCATTCGGACCCCAATACCCAGAAGCCCCTAGCCACAATCATGCGTGGCGAGCATTTCCTTTGGTATGCTGATCTCTTGGAATGTTGATCTTAGATGTCAACTGTGCTGGACTCGATTGGTATTCTGTTTGGATTTCTTTGTTGGCTTGTGTTGGATCTTGGATGGTTTCTGAATTTCTCTTGGATTATCCTCTTTGAACTTGTACTACTGCTGCCTTCCCGCTTGGAAGGTCTTGCATCAGCCTGTCTGTGCATTTGCATGTCATCACGTGCATGAACAGTGTTGGCCCCCAAACCTTCTGCATCCTTGTGTCATCGGATCAGTGGACAGTATGGATCCTGAACTAGCTTCCCCGGGATTGCATTAATGAACTTGTAGTCTTTTCAGATTCTGCACTATGAAGGACTTCACCTTGTGAACACACTTGGAACAGCGAGTGCACTGCTGACCTCCCTCTGCCCCTAGAAGTACCACCTATCAGTAGAAGAACATCCGGGTCCACTGTACAAGGGGTCTGAGGTAGAGTGTTTGCCTGTGCTATTGATTTTCAGCTACTGTTGATATCTTTTTCCTCCTTGCCAGAGGTTAGAGTACAGTCCCAGTTTGTGTTTACCACCCCTCCATCCAACCAAAAGTGGCCCTGGAATTAATTTTCAAGTTGCCCCATGTTACACATTTTCAGCAATCCCGGCCCTTTTCCAATGGGAGAATTTAGCAATACCTCAGAAAAGAGGCCCAGGGTGCAGAGGACAATTGGGAAATTTCCTGAGTTCCCTACAGGCCTGTCCGCCCCGGGCTCCATCCTTTCAATATTACATTTTTTCAGGATCAGGGGAGAAGGGAGAACAATCACTGTGGGCCCCGAGCAAACCTGACAGCTGGGCACAGCCAGTCATTATGAAACTGACAGGCCCCGGTCCTGCAGGGCGCTCCACTAATTACTCCAAAGGTTATCAAGACTTGAGTGCAGGCATAGACTGTTCATTCTGAGCAGTGGCGTCAGTGGTTCCTGGTTTGTTCTCAAGGCATGTTCGGCACGAATGGATTGTTTGCAATCTCATATAATCCACATAGGGGTGCACAGCTCAGTCACATGATTGCCACGGTGTGTGATGCCTCTCTTGCAGGCACGCAACATCAATGAACTGACCAGGCTGAGGCCACCCTGCCCCAAAATGTTAGCTGAGGGGCAGGGCTTCCGTGCCCTTTAACAGTTCAAAGGATCAGGAACATGTATCTGGCCATATTTTGTTTCTTTTGAAGCAAATCTACCATCTTCTCGGGTCGGATGATCAAGCACTGCCGGTTTCCCAGAGTCACAGTCCCCCTGAGACACCCAGGCTCCATCACTGGCTCTGCAGCCAGTGCCATAATGAACTCGACAACACATTTCTTTTGTCATCAGCAGCATCGCCTTTCTTGTGCACGATGGAGAATTTCCAACTGAAAGACCACCAGTCACCTTGAAAATCTGTGACAGTTATAGCGAGAAACACAATAAAGCAACCTTTGAAAATGTGTTCATACCAATAATGTCTAATAGCTTGATATGCTAAAAAAATAAAGTTTTCTTGGATGTCCTTAGTTGAATGTTCTTAAAACCATACATAACAGCACACTGGAGGTCTGTGACCAAGCTCCAAACCTAAGTGAGTTTATGACACACACTTATTTTATTGTGTGTCTAAAAGTGCTGAAAATAAAGCGGGTACATAGATATTTTGCCTTTTTTGCGTCTTATCGTTTTCCATTCAGGATGTGGAACATAAAGGTACACTGATATTATGTTGGGCCAACATGCTGCTATAAGGATTTACATGTTGTCATGATGCTTTACTATGCAATTTGTGTATTTTGCAAGTAAACTCTGTAGGACAATATTATTGTAGGTCTTGACACCCAAAACTTAAATATGTGTTCCAGTAAAGCATGGTAGAAGGTGGCCGTGCCTAAATTGCAGAGTGGGTTAAATTCCCTGCTTCGCTGTTTAGCGTACGTGTGTGATCCTGGACAAATAATGTAATCTCACCCTGACTTCAACTGCAAAAATTGGAGTGCTTTTAAGTGATTATGTTTAGACCATTAAAAAAGCACAGTTTTAATAAGTGTAGGGACAAATGGGTGTACACTAGTGCTCCTCTGCTTGTGGCTACAATACTCTCACATAGAATTGCATTATTCCTGCACTGGCCCTCCCCAGTCTTATATCACTTGATTTGACAGGAAGACATAGCCTCACCTGCCAGTCAGTGCACCAAAGATTCTAGTATAGTGGACTAACTATGGTTGAAACATCATTACATTTTCTCCCCTGTTGCTCCCAGCCACTGACATAGCTTGGGCCATCCAGAGTACTGACCCACACTATGCAATGTCCTATTATGCTACGATCTTGAATCTTGCATTGCACACCATCTGCCATTTTCACACTTTCTAGGACCTTCAGGACCTGCAAGAAGTGGGTGTTTCAGACTTAAAGGAGAGAGTTAACTGATTGTAACACTGAATCTGCACTAGAATAGTCTCAGTACAATGAGTAATGAAGTTAGATGCCCCTACCCAAGTAAGTTTGCCACTCCTCCACCGTCTGCCACTCCCAACATTTGAAGGGTTTGCCCCCGCCTGCATTTTAGCCTATGTGCACCCCTGGATGAGTGCACTTGCATTTCGATAGGCAGAGAGGTGAGGAAAGCCTTTCCCTGAAACCGGTGGTGTTCAAGTTTTACTGCGTTTGTTCCGAGAAATATACTTGAACAAACGCAATAAAACTTTAAAGCTGCTACTTTCAAGAAAGACTTCCATCGCATCTCTGCATATTGGGCTTTAAAATATACTACTTGATAGTTGGTCCCCACACCAGACCATGGGGTGGGGGGGGTAGAACAGTGGGGGAAGTAGGGAGGGGGCGGAGCCTCCAAGTTTGTCCCGCCTATTTTCTGAAGTGGCCCCTCCCATCACCACTTAGTCCCCCCCAAAATGTAGATTTATTTGCATCCCTGCTCTCTTGGATTGTGAGATAGAGTGAGGAGGAAAGACTTTGCACTTATTTGCAATGGGGAACGTGTCTAATTTGTTCATAAGTGGTGAGGAGAACCACTTTACCCTGGTTTATGCTTAAAACGGTCCAACACACGTGCACTTACAGGCTAACTTTATAGTGTGTTCTTAATGGTGGTTGAGGTTTTTCTTTTTTTTTTTTACCTCCGAGACAGACTTGTTCCTACACGTCTACTGTTTACTGCCAACCTACTAATTACTTGTCCTAGGAAGAGGTGACTATCCTCGCACCTACAGCCAATATCACTATTGTTTTAAGGTATCGTTCCTTTGGACGCGTTTCGTGGAAGAACTGATAGTTATGTAAGTTTCCTTTCTCCACTGTTCTCTGATTTTCTGGCATTGTGCGGCAACCCCATGCACACTAGTTCCAGCTCCCGTCAGCAGTTGTGGAAAACACTTGAAAACAAGGCGGCTGCAGGAAAAAAAAAAAATTAGACTTACTTCCTCAATATTTTTTTTCATGTGTTACTATGTTTTTGTTGCTTTCTTTGTTTGTTCACCAGCTAACTGATTTTTTTTTTCTAATTGCAATACTATTCTGTTGTTGGCTCTGTAGGAATGCTTTATTTTGATTTGATTTTATTAGCATTATTTTTTCATCAATAGCTCTCATTATTCCAATCGAAAGAAAGGTAGCGTTGATCAATTACATTTTTTTTTTTTTTTTTTTTACAATGTCAATGTGGTGGCAAGCATTGTACCATGCCTGCAGCAGTGGTGATTTTACTGTGAGCACAGTAATAGTGATTGTAGTGTGAACATGCTTGTGGAGAATCTAATCACCAATGTCATTTGGAGGTCCCAAGGGGTAGCAGTTGAGAAACCTGTGACTCCACTGCGACCACTGGCACTGCTTCTCTGGTCACTGGTCAAGGATTGCAGAGGCAGTGTGAAAACACACATGAAGCAAATTCTTACAGCCCACTTTATTTTGGGACATCACCCTGTAAAGTTTGATTTTTTTTTTCTTATGTGCTATATTCGCAAAGGTGCAGCTGGAAATTAGTCTTTGTCTATGTAGGCCAGACTGAATGGATGCCCCAGAGCCAGAGCTTCTTATTAAGAATCAACTTGATTGTACAGCTGGTAACAGAGATTAAGGAGAACAAAGAGACACGCACAAGAAGAACAGACAGTGGACATAATCAATTCACCTTAAAGCGGTTAAACAAGGAATTAATTAGACGAAAATAAAGAGAAGGCTGCAAATTGATAGAATGCATGTGCACAGCCCATGGGTGAAGTGGGCTTCAGTAGGTGTTAAAGGACTACACCCAAGTTAAGGGTCAGAGGGAGAGCCGAGGACACATACTAGTAAGGAGCAGTAACACATATTACAATTTATCTCTCCTTGGCTAGCCGGTGGGTGCCCTTGTCGGCGCTAAACGCATTATCACCTTTGTGTGTATGTATTTATTTATATGTTTTTTTAGAGTACTTTACACTGCAGCCAAATGAAATTCCGCAAATTCTAGGGCAAATGGACAGCAGCTTGGGCAGCATCAGGGGGGTGCATGAGTAAGAGAGGGATGAGGCCTTCGAGCAGCTTACTATGCAAAGAGTAGCAGCACTATTATCCGTTCTTTCTGCAACATCCATGTCTCCCTCCTATGCTGTGGCCCTGATGGCTGCATGTATTCTAGAACTGCACCCACACTCGGCGTGGAGGTGAATGACCGACCTACAGAAGGAAGTGCTGTTCTGAGAAGTTTTGGGCACAGTCGATCAATGGCTCTTTTGACTAACACGAGTTGTCAAAAATGCAGCTGGGTTAGCCCTTGCTGGGTGTATCACGACATGCAACACATGGCTACAATGCTACCTTAGATAATCAAGCTATCGGCTCCATTGCATCAGCGGTTGTGTTGTGCTATGGCATTTGCAAAAGAAAGGGGGGTCGGGAAGTCCCTCTACCAGCACGAACACGGCCCATTGACCCGTTCTTGGTTGGATGGCCCCTGGGAGAGTCACAACCAAGTCTTCAGCTCACTGTATCTTTCACAGAGGAGAAATATCCCTGCATATCAGTCTTTGTCATGCCCAGGGGCAGTCCAGCAGCGAAATGCAAGGCAATTCTCCCCTGAACAAGAGTACCAACAGCAACCCCAGACACGTGTTTCAGTCTTGTTGGGCATCATCAGTGAGGAGGAGCTGTGCCTCTCTGAGAACAGTGAGCAAGGGGTCCACGTCTGGTTTCCCCTGGTAACTTAGGGTCAGACCCAAAGTCACTTAATATGCAAAACAAAGGGGGGTTGGGGAGTCTCTCTACCACCACCAAATGCCTCTGTATGCAAAGGCTGGGCTCTCAATGTGCAGTTAACTGGACGGGGAACCCTTGCCACAGCCCACTGAACCCTCACACATGTGATTCACTGCACTGCCACTTATCGGCTGAAAATAAAACATTTCTGGATACGCACCCGTAGGCGTCACCGGGGGGGGGGGGCAAATGTGGCAATTGTCCTCCCTATTTAATGCCTCGCCCCCAATAGTTTTTCCTTCCCACTCCACCTCTAGGTAAGGATACTTCTGCAGCCTTAAAGGTGCTCCTTTGACCAGACCAGATGCCAATCGCGTGTTAACAGTCCCTTTGTTTGCTTAGCTTTCCTTTCTTCTGGCCTGAAGCAGGCATCACCTGAATAGATGCACCATGACTTTCACCTAGGTGGGGGTCACCTGTTTTGAATGCAGGCTTCCCACATGCTGTTCACAGTTTTGATTGGTAAATGTGCTTTCTAAAATGTAATATGCTGACTTATAGCGTGCACCGTTACCATTTGCATGGTCTCCAGGCGCTCACGTGGCTCTGTAAAAAAAGAAGGTGGATGGTTTAGTAAGGGAAGAGGCAGAGGATAAGTGTGCTTTGAATTGTGTGCACTAGCTTTTTGGGTACGGAGGGGTAAGGCTCAATGTTTGGGATTGTTTGTTGTTTGAAGATGATTGTTGTGGTGAATGTGTGATTTGTGTGTTTTATGTGGAGCATGGCTGGCCCTTTAGGTTGTGTGTGTAAATTGGGAGGTATGCACAAGAGGAGTCGGAGCAGGGGGTATTAGTATAGTTGCAAACCTCAGACTGTAGTACGCTTCCAATACAGAGGGCGGCAGTACCCTAATCAATTATTGGCTACCCCCAAAATTCGTCTAAGGGCAATACATAGGTTATCCTGTGCTTTCGTCTGAGTGCAATACATACAATACAACCTAAAACAATAAACATTACATTTTCAAAGTAAACAAATGTTTCTTAAACCAAAAGCCACCATTTTAGTTCTTTAATCTGCGTTTTTTCCCTTCTTTTCTGAGATTACCCACACAAACCCTCTGCTATTTTTGTTCCCCCTTCTCTGCTCACAGACTAATAATTTCTTTTTAATGTGATTTTCAATAATTGATTTTAAGCTACAGCAACAAAGCATGAAGAAATGTGTTCAAGAAAATCACACAGTAAACACTTTTAAGACCAAATATCTTTGTAAGTTTTTATTTAGGGCCTAGTTGCAACCGTGGAGCATGTTACTTCTTTAGGGTTTCTATTAATGTGATGCACACCTTGTATGGCCTTAAACCAACTATGATTTTGCATAATGTTACCCTTTTAATACATCCAAATATCTTGGTAAAATATATGTTCACTGTTTTTCTTATTTTTTTTATGTCCAATATGTATTTTCTTAAAACAGTTTGGCCTGCAAGTGTTTATTTGTTTGTGCCCCAACCTTCTTCCCGAGTCCAATTTGTTCCCTAATGAACCCTAATATTGACCTCTATAAACACCACTCCACACACCCTGCTCTTGCAATTGACATAACCTACCACGACCCTTAACATCACAACTCGCAGCACTGTAATGCAAATTTGTACTGTAAGGAAGGCATGGTATCAAACAGTAAGACGGACAAAAGTGATCACAGTTCAAGAGTGTGTATTGAACTTCAATTGGGTGGTTCACTGTGCACCCTGGATCCCCCTCGGCCCGTCTCAGACCCAATTTAACACATAACCTTCAATCAGTCTCCCTCTGCTGGGCTCGGACCAATTTATCTACTTTAGCACTAACCTTCTTTACTGTATCAACGTCGAAGACTTTTGAGTGTGCGCAGGATTTCACAAGACCTGTCGGAGGACCTCCTCGAATCAAAATTGTTTACACAATCTTTCACGTATGCCATTTCTCAGCTGGAAACCTTACAGAGACCTTTGATTGAGCAAACATGCGGTGCTGGACCACTCTGTTAAAGGTATTGTATCTTGGTTTCAAAGTTCAATCACTCATCAGCAGTTCAACTTTACTTGTGCCTGTTATCACATGAGTTTCATACAATGTTCGTTCCAGCGATTGCCATTCATTATTGCCGCTTGCAACCTTGGCTTCAACACAGACCAGTCTTGTATATGTCTCCCCAACTCAACAGCCGTGTTGATTTCACTGATGCTGCTTTGTTGTTGCAGCAAAGGTCGCTACCACGGCAGCTCGTGCTTCTTTCGCCTTGATTATTGACGCCAGAGGGCCCCGGGTATCTCCGACACACAATGCAGGATTCTTCGGCCTGGTTTCCTGGTCTTATGCTTTCTATTTCCAAGGCATCTGGAAAGTAATGGTTCCTTGTCGAAAAGGTCAAGGGAATTTCCCTCCTTACGATCCCCTTCTGTTTTGCTGTTTTTATCCTTGCCGTCCCGAAACTGCTATTTCATCGTGTGCTTTGCCTCACTCAGAGAGTGCTCTCGGGCTCTGTCTTTTATCCATGTGGGGAAGCTTAATGGAAGTCAGAGATGTGTATGATGGTCAGTAATTGCCTGACCTCGCCTGACCATTGTATTGGGAGATGTCAGGTATACGGCTCAGGTGTTAGTCTGTGTTCTAGCATAGCGGGCTGTCCGTGAGAAAGGGTTTGTGTTGTAAAATGTGGGTGGGGTTAAAGTTCCTAAATATCCTACCTAGTAGGATGGGGTAAAGGTGTTTATCGGGAAGGGGATAACCCATCTCACAATCTGGTGTCCCACTCCCACTCACCGAAGACCCCTCACCCAAGTGATCCTCCAGCACTGGTCCACCCCCTGGAACTGGATCTAAAAGTGATGGCCGTGTCCTGGCCACCTGGATGACAGATCTCCAGGGACTAGTGAGTGATACACCTTCTGGTTTCTCACAGTGCCGGCAAAGGAGAGACCACTATTTTGTTTTATGAATTATGTTATTTCTGCTTAAATTGATGTTTTAAATTTCGAAATGTATTTCAATCGGTAGCATGTATATATGTACTCACAACCACCATGCATCAGAGGGTACAACCACTGCATGGCCAAATGTCAGTCCACGAAGCGTGGGTGTAACACCAGACTTTTGTGTCAGTCAGTGGAAAGTACAGACATGAACCCTGAGGAAGTAAACAGGCAACACACTACAGGTACCAGAATGCAACATTGCAACAACACCAACAAAACAATACCTGTTGTGCATTGTCCCACCCAGGCCAATTAAGGCATGTCCTTGCAAGGTACATTCATGCACTGACTGTGTAGAACCCTCAGTTACAGGCGATACCACTTCCGTGCACCACCTGCCATGCATGTGTGCATTCAATGGTGCACAATTGTGAATGCTATCTGACAAGTACAGGGGTGTAAGTCAGTGGGATAGGATGGGAGATGGACAACACATGCATGGAGTGCTGTTGCCATCTACTGTGATGACAAAGAAGTATTGTACCTACTGTGCATGTGAGCCCTCATGATATGATATGATATGATATGATATGGCATTTATAGCGCATTTATAACGCGCCTATGCACAAGTGTTTCAAGGCACGACGAGGCAAGGGGGGGAACAAGGGGAGGACAGATAACTATCCTACTAGGCCAGGTGTCATTCAGATTGCGCAAGTGCATGGGAAGGGGGGAAAGGAAAAGTGCAAGAGGGGAAGGGAGAGGGGAAAGTGCAGTCCATGGGAAGTGGAATAAATAAGATAAATAAATACATAAAACAGCCAGCTGGTGGCAAGTGCAAGGAAGAGCAGACATAAGTGCTGGAAGGGGGACTGAAGGGATACAGACAAAAACGGTCCCCAAGTGCAGGCGTTGCCAGGGAGGCAGTGCAGGTCGGCAGTTGACAGGGCCTAGGCCAGAGTTCAGAAAGGGTGGCCAGGTAACCAGTCGGAATTCAGCAAGGGAGGGGAGGAGAGAAAGCAGAAGCAAAGAGGAAGGTTTTGAGGTGTTTCCGGAACCGTAGATGGTTCTCCTCGAGTTTCAGGGAGGCAGGAAGGCTGTTCCAGAGAGAGGCCCCTGCCAAAGAGAGTGATCTGCCACCAACTCGTTGCTTGGAGAAGCGACTGACCCTGAGGGAGTTGGAGGCAGATGAGCGAAGAGCTTGAGAAGGAAGATATTTAGGAAGAGAGTGTTGAAAGTATTTCAGCCCCAGACCCCATAAGGCCTTGTGTACAATGCAGAGGGTTTTGAATTTAATCCTCGCAGCCACTGGGAGCCAGTGCAGAGATTTCAGTCCCGGAGAGAAACGATCCCTGGGCTTGAGGCCAAGGACAAGTCTTGCAGTCCTGTTCTGGGTAAGTTGCAGAGGGCGGAGAGTGGAGGCAGGAAGATTTAGATAGAGGCTGTTACCGTAGTCCAGCTTGGAGAGGACCACGGCTCTGGAGACAGTTGCCTTCTGGGGGAAGGAGAGGAAAGGAAGAATACCTCTAAGGAGGTGCAGCTGGTAGTGTGACTTCTTAGAGACGTCAGAGATGTGAGGGGAGAAGGAGAGTGCAGAGTCGAAGATGACCCCGAGGTTTTTTGCCTTGCAGGTGGGAGTGGGAGGAGGGCCAAGGGAGGCCAGCCAGAGAACTGCAGGGAAGGAGGGAGTGGGTGTGCCGATGAGTAGAATCTCAGTCTTACTGGCATTAAGGCAGAGGTCGTTGGCGGCACACCATTCCTGGATGGCAGACAGACAGTCAGAGATGAGGGAAGGAGAGGAGGAGTAGGAGGCCGAGGGTAGCCTGAAAATGAGCTGGGTATCATCGCATAGCACTGCTGCATTGATGCATGTCACTGTATGTCCAGACCACAGTGCAGGTGTCATCTAGTCTGTGCAGACTCTGTTGGGAAGAACTATGGCGATTACCACACCAGACCATGGGGATATACATGCAAGGTCTGTTGGTGGCTATTGTAGTCCCACCCATATCAGTCCACCCCAGGGAGTACAACACATCTTAGTTCAGATGACACACATTTGCCATCACAGGGAGGGTGCCTCACAGTCCATGGCTCACATACTTACCAAGGTCCTGAATGCATGAAGTATCATGGTATAGAATTGTGTGCAATTAGATTGTCAGTCCTGCCACATGCATGCCATGGCTCACCTTGTGCCCCCCTTTGCAGGTGATTACAGATGTCCGCTACTACCCTGGCTAATGACCCCACTGAGGGATCCACAGCGGTATACTGTAGGGCATGGCATACAATCGTGCCCATGTGCGAACAAGGCCAACCATCGAGCAGAAGTTTGGACTCTTAAAGGCACGTTTCAGATGCCTACACCGGTCATGGGTGCACTTTTGTACAGGCCAGCGAAGGTGGGGCAGATAATCCTGGCCTGTGCAATGTAGCACAATATCTGCATTAAACAAAACATACCACTGCCCCAGACCTGGACATGCCACCATGAGAGGGCGGATATGATGATTGTGATGAAGCTGGTGAGGCAGAACCAGACCTGCACATGGATGCCAGGGACAGGCATATTGTCTGACAAGAAATCAGAGACAACTTTTTCTGAGCACTGTAGTCGATGTGTTCACTCAATAAAATGCATGCACATGAATAATGACTATCCACACATAGTTGGAAGTGACTAAATACATGTATTGAATAGTTCTAAAATCTACATATCAAACACTGTGCCCACCACACCCTCCCAACATACCCACCACCCCCTCCCCACACACCCACAACAAAGTGTCACATGTCCGAGTCCACAGTCTCACTCTCTGTGCCTTTTTATAGATAGACACTTTCCACGGGCAGGTGTACCTGTATCTCTTTGTGAGCAGCACCTAGGGCTGCTCTGCACCAAGCTTGCTGGGGTGACTGTGCTGGAGGTGCGGTCTGTGCCTTGAGCACCCATGCCCTCCTGGTTTGCATGCAGAGAGAGTGCCACTGACTTTGCAAGTGTGAACACACTCATTCCCCTCACAGACCTTCTTACCCAGGAGTACAAGGGCAGAAGTAGTATGGCCCAGGGAACGGGAACAGTTGACTGTATTGCCCCTCGAATTAGCTGGGCCTCTGTGAGCTGCTGGCATTGGATTTTAGCCATCTCTTCATGGTAGGCCTCCATCTGGCGAATGCGTTCGTACATCTCTGTGATGGGCGGCATTGGTGTTTGTGGTGGACTCTCGAGGGTGGACTGACTGAAGTTGGGAGAGGGATAGATGGTGCGTTGTGGTGTGTCATCAGTTTCTTGCTCTCCATCTGCTGCCTCAGCCTCATCGAAAGTGGTGCCACAGTATGTCGGGGCCTGATGGGTGATGGGCATTCTATATGCCCGCCAACGGTGTGCCACTACCTGGGCCTGTGGAGCAAGCCGCTGTTCCTGGGCTGCTGGCTGGGCTTGGGGAGCTGGATGCTGATCCTGAGCAGCTGGCTTTGCTTGGGGAGCTGGCTGCTGTTCCTGGGCAGCTGGCTGGGCTTGTGGAGCTGACTGTTCTTCCTGCGCAGCTGGATGGCCATGACGTAGTGGCTGCTGCTTCTGGGCAGCTGGCTGGGCCTGTGGAGTTGGCATAGCCACGGATGTGGTACATGTGGGCCGTTGGGCAGCCCAACTGCATCTTGTACGGCCTGCAGGCATACTGGCGCTGTTGCTGTCAGTGGATGAGCCTGTTAGGGTGAGAAAACTAAGCAGTTAGATGCCTGTGTGTAACATCAACGCACCTGCATTACTCTAGTTGAACATTACATGTTCCCTGGCCTGGTCAAGATGTGCGGTGATGGATTGGGCACTGATGCGTGCATGCATGCATGCAGGTATGGTGTCTGTCCATTGTGGTTGGACTCATAGCACGGTAGCTTGTTCTGTGTGCATTGTGGATGTGCTAAATATCCATTCATGCCACAATGCACAGGACAAGTGCTCATGTGCATGGATGCTTATTGGGTACCATGCTATTGCATGGCTTACATTGGGCCCGAGCCCTGTCATCTATGTGTACACATGGACTTTAGATGTTGATGTCACACCTACCACCCCTTTGCTTGGGCACATTTCCCTGGACTGTTTTGTCTGCACTATTTGTGTGGTGCAGGGCATTCTGGTGTGGTTTGTTGGACTCACTGCCATCCTGCCTCTGCACCTCCAATGCCCTTGATTCCCTCAAGATTAATTATTTACCTATATAACTCTTCCCAGGACATGAGTCTGATGGGGAGACAGTCCTGTCTCCTGTTGTCATTGTCTCACCGCTGTGGGCTACCAGCAGGTTGCGTACCCGCAGCCGCAAGTTCTCCCACCTCTTGCAGCAGTGCTTCATAGTTCTGGGGAAGGATCCCACCGCTGTAACTTTATTGTCCACCTCCAGCCATATCGACGACTTGCGGCGCACTTGTCCCAGCAAACAGTGCCTTGGCGCTGTCCCCAATGTGGTCGGTGAAGGGCAGTCAATTCTGCCTCCCAAAACCGGGGCTTCCGGAGACAGACTTCCAGCCACCTTCTTTTGTTGCTTCCAGACATCTTGGCAGTGTTACCGGGTGTGGATAGCAACAGGAAATGCCTGATTTAAATTGGATTGTTTTTTCCAAAATGGCCATCAGCCAACATCCAGTTCCTGTGATGACGCAGTTTCTGGTGCCGGTATTACTGGTGCCTGTGTTTCCGGCATTATGGGGACATATCCACTGTTACCAGCATTTTTTTTAACTGTGGCACCATAATTTCTCCTTCCTCCAGCTATTACCATGATGCCTGTGTTAGCGTTTAGGGTTCTGCCAGATGCAAGTGCTCACAGAGTTGGAATTTGTCAGTGATTCTGCCACACCAGGAGTTGGTAACAGTGCTACCGGATTGGCGGATTCACCAGCATCATTATGGGAAACTTGTAGTGAGGTACAAAAATTCTCATAACAATCTAACTGAAAGGGAACCAATGATATCTCAATGTGTTTTGATCCGTACATCGAACATCATCAGGAGGATTAAGAAGCTGCCCCCAAGGCGTTGTACTCATATATGCTGAGACACATTTTTGGTTGCCCTGGGCGGTGGACCCTGAGGCCGCCGGCTAAGTCGCTCTGTATTCTTTAATATTAAGGGAAACTGTGAGAGTGCATGATTTCTGGCTAAATATTTGTGAAATACTAGATGAGGTCCTAGGTCAGAAGATTGTTTATGACTTTAAAACCCTGATCTTGGGGGATGATGAGATATTGGATGACTTAAACACCTGCCAAAAGAAATGGTAATTTAGGGGATCTGCAGTTGGAAAGAAACATGATTTTGAGAGAATGGAAATCTAGGTTGTCACCTGATGTCAAAGATTGGATTGATGAAATGTACAAATTAGCTGAGATGGAGATCACTATATATGGTCAAGAATAAAAAAGTCCTTTTTGTGAAGATTTTGGGGAAATTCATGGATTTACATTAGTCTCAATCAATTGGGGTAGAGGAAAGGGGGGTACGGGTAAGGGGTAGGTGTATATATGTTGTAATATATATAGTTGAGATAATTGTTATTGTATTTGGCTGAGTATGTATCATTTATAACTACGAGCTGATTTGAGTTTTAGTTTATTCACTGTATCCATATGTTGCATTTTGTTATATTAAAAAAAGAGCCAAAAATGTTTACAAAAAATAAAACAAATAAAAAAACATAAGGCAACCTGGACAATCGTCACAGCTGAAGCCCATGGCTGTAGGCCCACTGGAAAAGGCTGAAGGGCAGTGGACCCTGATATCACTTGCCATGGACTTAGGCTATGGGTAGTGGGATCTGGTTAGGTACCAGGGAGGGGGTGTATATATAATTGTAACATGGCAAACAAAATTATTACTCACGTATCGACCTCAGAACAATTAAATATTTAGTAGACCTTCCTATCGGCTGCTGTGTGTTGTGAAACGGTCTGTTTATACTTATTGAGGAGAGAGGCGTCCTGCCATTTCCATGGCGACACGTCATTAGCTGAAGCGCAGCGAATGTTGACACGAGACGTGCTTTGGCGTTGCGAAATGGGCGGTACGAGTCTGCTGATGTCAGGCTCAGGGGCGGGGGAATTGATTTAGTGCCGCAAAAGCAGGTCTGCCAGGGCTATCGGGGAAAAGATAGGATTATCAGAAAATGGCGGCTCACAGGTGCTTGTTTTCGCGTGCGTTTAATGGATGAAAACTCGGGTAAGGTCCATAGGAAAGTTTTCTAAAATGGACCCGCTTAGCCTTAAAAAAACATGGCCGACCCATAGGGACAATAAAATTTTTTACTAGAGTATGCCTTTAAGATCCCAGCAGTAAGTACTTAACATGCTGAGCTATCTTACTAGCTGTTGGGTAATTCATTGGCTCTGGGGGTTTCTCATTAAGATAACACATATTATTGCAGTGCTTAGAAGCAGTGCTTAGAAGCATATGTAATGGCCGAAAGCTAAACCTGATAATAATAGTGTTATATTTGGTTCTAAAAGGGCTGCAAGAGACAGGAGAGGGTGGTGGGTAGCTAGCCTAATAGATGTTTCTTTTTTGACTGCACAAATGATGAAACAGCATAGTGTGTCACAATTGGCTAGAATACTCTGAAATGTGCCAGCCTGCACTTTGAAAGTACATATTTCAGCTTGGCTGAATCAGCCCTTCATCCTTAACTACTATTACATTTCGTAGTAATAACACCTATTTTTACAGTGCTTCGAAGAAGGAGTAATAATGAGTCAGACATGAAGCACTATATATGAAAATATGATGTAACTATCCTGGATCCTGGATAATCTGCATACATAAAATCAACACATGGGAGTATTTTTGCACAAAAGTATAGCCCTCAGGAACATAAAACAATCAAGTTGATTCTTACTAAGAAGCTCTGGCTCTGGGGCATCCATTCAGTCTGGCCTACATAGACAAAGACTAATTTCCAGCTGCACCTTTGCGAATATAGCACATAAGAAAAAAAAATCAAACTTTACAGGGTGATGTCCCAAAATAAAGTGGGCTGTAAGAATTTGCTTCATGTGTGTTTTCACACTGCCTCTGCAATCCTTGACCAGTGACCAGAGAGGCAGTGCCAGTGGTCTCAGTGGAGTCACAGGGTTCTCAACTGCTACCCCTTGGGACCTCCAAATGACATTGGTGATTAGATTCTCCACAAGCACGTTCACACTACAATCACTATTACTGTGCTCACAGTAAAATCACCACTGCTGAAGGCATGGTACAATACTTGCCACCACATTGACATTACACTTACTGCAACTTCACTCCCATCAGAATCTCCGAGACACTCGATTTAGCAAGACTATCATTACCATAAGAGTGACATTGACAGTGCAATAAGGGGCTGGCATAATGATTGCAAACAGAAATTACACTGTTGATTCTGCTCTTCCCTTCGAGGAATTCCACTCCCACTTTTGCAGCATCGTGGGGTGGTCCTGGACCAAGCTGGGAATGATTTTCTGGAATGCCTGGTTGCTCAAAGCATTCCAGGCACCTGGTTGATTTTGAACACTGGAATTGTTAGCCAATCAGGGTAAACAGAATATTCCAGCCCTCTGCTTGCCCAAAGTATCCTCACGTCCATAATGCAGTTAATTATTGGCTGCTCAGATTGGGTGCAATAGCATCTAATCTGAATGGCTATTGGCTAGCACAATCAGAAACCTGTTCCATTGGAAGAGGGGGAATGGTAGAGGGGGTAGATTTGGCACCCAACTCATCATTCCGATCTGCTGTAGTAGTAGCAGGGTTTTCACTCACCCTAATTACAATAGTCAGTACATTCCCTTTATGACCACTACCACAATCACACAGTTTCCCCAGAAGTGTCAGCAAAGTCTGGTGACACCTGGCCGGGGCCACAATACCAACTCTTCGGACAAGGTCAGGCACCGTAAAACCAATACGTGTGGTGATGGGCGCAGTATAAATATAGAAGAAAACATATGCCACTTCAAATTACTATCACCAACCACTTCCTGTGCAGCCCCTTGCACATTACAATTGGATTAATTTCTCCCCAACCTCTAACATTTCCCTGCCGGCCACCTGTCCGCCATTCCTCATCTGTAGGCATTTTACTGGGTCAAAGTTCAACAATCCCTTTAGGCTCAGTCTATCTCTGTTTGCATTTAAACAGAACACTTCTATCATGAGAGACATGTGTGGTTGGTTTCCTACATTCCCTGCCCGAGTCCCCTTTACATGACTACCACATGAATAGTGGACCAACCAAGAAACACAGAGCAAAAGCCCACATGAATCACCCCGACTGCCCACAGTTTGGGTCTAGGCACTGTCAAGTGTGCATTCTTGTTCAGGGTCATGTGTTCTTGAATGGACCTAGGTATAGCCACTCACAGCCAAAACAAGATGAACAATCTAGAGAGATGCTCTATGCCAGGAAGCCCCAAAACACATTTTGAACCTCCAGACTCTTCCCTTAATATGGAAGGGTTGTAACGCATACATGCAACTGAAACCAGCGCACATTTAAACAGAACTTAGAACTTATCAGCATTGTCCAATCTAGAGAACTCTCATCTTCTCCGCATTGCTTTCTAATGTCCTCTATCATCCCCTTCTCCTCGTTCTATACCCACTGCATCCAACCCTATATTTCATTCCTCTCTTCCCCATTCCTCAAATACTTCCAGAAAGTCTGCTTGTATAAGACCCATTTATAGCACAACCCCATATCCAAGGGAGCTTGACAGCAAGTCAATGCTTTTACATCATCTAACCCCCTATGGCACCTGCTCCCTCCCCAACCTTTCCCAAACATATACCCTCTTCCACGACACTCATCATCTTGCCACAAGCACCCCCATTGCTCCTCCCAACCCCTGTGCTGCACGTAATGGCTATATCAAGCAGAGACTGGCATTCGAATAACCCATTGGGTAGTACTGCTTTCCTAACTGACTATGGGCCTCATTACGACCCTTGCGGAAATGGAAAAATGATGGCGGAAATGCAATACCGCCATCGAACACCGCTCGTTGCGATCATGACCCGTCACCGTAAAGTACGATGCCATTAGCGACACCGCAGTGAACGGCAACGCTAACTGCACCAAGTACGCGCACGCGCGCCTTGCAAAACCGGAATCACCGCCATGGCGCAACGGTACGCGAATTCTGACCCTAGCGGACATGTACTGAACGCCATCAAGTACGTCGTAAAGTACCATTCCGCCATGGCGAGAAATACGGCAACGCGAACCAACCGTAAATGGCCCACTGAGTGCCTGTACTCCACTCCCTGGCCTCATTGCACAACTCCTGGCAGGCGCAATGTACTCACACTATGCAACCAGTGAAATCCACTATTCACCCATGCATGCCAACGTAGAAAAGCATGCAGGGGCTCAAAGCGCCCCGTGAGTGGGCATCCATGTACGGCATGTCACCATAGCCGTACTGACGCAGCACAGGCATGTGAAGGTACAACACATCAAAATGAAAATCAAGAACACATGACACAAAACAACAGTAGTCCCCCATCGCTTGCCACCAGCGCAAGGCAACATCCACAACAGCATCCTGAGGGGGATTGCACCAGCCCTGTACTCATGCCAGTAAACAAACCAACCATCAGCAGAAGCATGTACCACACAAGTCGGCAGAGTGACTGAGCAGCCAGGCCCATCCCAAGAGGGGCCGATGGGAGCTGCAGGGCACAGATGGCATCAATACAGAAGCTATTCCAATGGACATGACCCCAGTCCCCCTCCAACAAACGCACGCAAACACAGTCACCTGTGACCAGCCACATTCTGAACAACCCATCATTCCACCAATCGACCTGGCTGACAGGCACCAGTCGGCCAAAAGCCAATCCCCCGCCCCTGAACAGCACATCATGTAAACAGACACAATGGCAGCCTCTATCCGTGACCATACTGTGCTACGTAGGCAAACGCGGCCAGTACTGTACCACACAACTCAACTCAGAAGGCGGAACACAAAGCAGATCATCATGCAATACATACCGCCACAAAGCGAAAATCGCCACATCACCTGCAAAGAACAACGCAACACGACAAATATCGGAATACAATTTAAATGCACATCCAAATGACAAAGGCCCCACATCAATTTGCAAAATCCCACCAAAACAACCATCATCACCGAGGGCTGCATCTGCAATAATTGACCGGCTTCCACTTGTGTGACGCCCTGTACCATCATGGCACACAGGGCTTACATCAACGTTCCAAAAGGCAACATGGAAGCGGCAAGAACCGCAGGTCCGTCCCATGAGGCAGGCACTAGTCGAGCTGAAAGGCCGAAATGTTGCACCTAGCCACCAGTACAGCGTAAGGGCATGTGGCCCATTGGCGATCGTCCCATATGATCGAAATGGTGCTCCACTGATTCACCCGAAGCTGCAGGAGTCGAGAGTAAAAACCATCTGGAGGAGTGGCGTAGAGATGGCATCTGCAATAGGGCAGGAGATACCTGTCACCCAAAAGAAACACAAATCAACCGATTGCATTACGGGACTCATGATGCATTACAATCTTCATTCAACACACCAAATCCACACCCATATGCATGCTAGCCCACTCCAAAGGAATATACACACCCCTAATCCAGTATCGAATCACAACGAAACCAATCGAGCCAAATACACCATTGGCAACGTCGGTTACTGTGCATGCGTCCGTCAAGATAGAACCCATGACATGGGATTAGTAACGTGCCTAGACACAAGTGTATGAAGGCGCGTCGAGACAGGGAGGATCCGACAAGGGCAGAGAGATGTATGTCCCACTATGGCAGCCTTGCATCACATAACGCAGGGGAAGGGGAGTGAACCAAGAAACCCATGTACATGGCAGACCCTAAACGGATTCATCAGTCCATGCATCCACACATCATTCCCTCATCCCGCAATGAAAACGCATGAATATTCACTCACATAATATGTGAAACTTCCATCGCGTCTGTGCGTAATGCAGTCCGCAAAAACCACTGTGCCCCTGGCCGGATCTGTAGTGTTGTGAAGCAAGATGGATTTGGGAACGTCCTGCCTTATCGTCCACTACGCTATTGCGCATCCCATTCAATTCATATCATTCATTGCCTGCTCGTTATGGGCCATGTCCCAAGGACATTCTACAATAGAACGTTACATTTCCAGCCAGACCTGTGGGCGTATCCTCGCCGCTACTTCAAAACCAAAAATGCTGGCCTTCGAATTCCTCACTTGCAACATTACGTCGAAAAGGCTTCTGTGAACGCTTGCATTCACAATTACATCAATGTAGTGCGGCTGTGTGTCATGATGCTAACTGGCTGCAATCACAAATGGGACGCCACGCCCGTCGGTGAAGTACGTTACTGTGCTGCATGAGGGTCGGCCATCGATCGAGCCCTACATACCACTGACTCTTCACAGGTATGTAAGCGGCTGCAATCATAGCATGTGTAACAATGGGAGCATAGCATGAAAATCAGTCAAAGTACATCACACTGCCATCGGGATTTGATACATGATTCCAATCCCAAGATGCCATGCGGCCAAATGCAGCCTTACGTGCGGGCCGTGCTCGACCAGAAGGGATTGCATCTGCCACAGATTCATTCAATCAGCACAGGTGGAGGCCATACAGGCCGACAGCACATATATTGCAGACCCAAACCCCTCCCACAACCACTCCCACTCCAAAATGCTACCGGCAGGACTAGCGATGTTGGGCCTGGGGTACCAGATAGCACTGCAAGTGCTACAACTACAAGAAGACGACGAACAACAACAGGTACAACAACCGGGCGCACAGGGGAGACGGAGGAGGAGGAGGAGGAGGAGGGCAAGGCAGGGTCAGCAAGGCCCACAAGCACTGCCACCACCACCACGCAGGCGGCCCGCAATCCCACGCCTCCGAGCCGATCCGTTCAACCTCACTGCTGAGCAGATCCACACCCTCTACCGTTTGGACCGGGACACCATAATCGCCATTGTGGACATGACACATGCTGACCTCGTGAGCATGATAGATAGCCCAACCGCCATCCCACCCCTACTGAAGGTGGTGTCTGCACTCCACTTCCTGGCCACAGGCACCTACCAGCACACAGTGGGACAGTTGCATGGCATTTCACAGCCACTGTTCTCACGGACACTCTTCCAAGTGCACGATGCCCTCCTGAAGCACGCCGACGACCACATCACACTACCACGCACGTACCAGGAGATTACCAACGCTAAAGTGGGATTCCATGCACTTGGCGGCATCCCGGGTTGCATTGGTGCCATCGACTGCACCCATGTTGAATTGGTTGTCCCACATGCCATGGAGGTCCAGTACCGCAACCGGAAACAATTTCATTCAATCAATGTGCAAATGGTGTGTGACTCCAACAAGATATTTACGCATTGTTGTGCCAGGTTTCCAGGATCTACCCATGATTCTATGGTCCTGAGGAACACAAGAATACCACGCTACATGGAGCGACACGCAGGGCACAGATCCTGGCTACTCGGTGAGTCTCATTTCATGCATGACATCGTGGCCCATTTGATGCGTCAATGACCTTGCAGGGGGGGGGGGGGCTACTTAGCACTATCATTCCACTGACACCCTTTATTCGTCTCATACAGGTGATGCCGGGTATCCACTGAAGAGATGGCTCCTTACACCAATCCGGAACCCACAGAACGAGCATGAGGAGGACTACAACCATGCCCACTCACGTACCCGTGTGGTCATTGAACAGGCATTCGGCCTACTGAAGGCTCGTTTCCGCAGCCTCAGCAGGTCTGGCGGGGCACTCATATACAGCCATGAGAAGGTTTCTAAGATGGTCATGGCATGTGTCATGCTGCACAACATGTGCATACGTAGGAATGTGCCCATGCCCCCTGACGCTGTACTGCATGCACCTGAAGATGATGATGATGATGAGGGTGGGGATGTGGAGGCACCTCAAGGAGTCCATGAGGCACAGGATGCACGTGCAATCCGACAGAGCATCATAGATGCATGCTTCTAGCAACCACGCATGGTGCCTATTACACGGAAAGGGGACCTGTGGCACTGTGTGTGTGTAGTACAGGCACATTGTGGACTGTACGCCTATGAAGGCCTCGTGCGCAAATATCAATGTCCACACATGTCATTGGATGATAATGAGGTGCTGTATTGTTAATGTGATTTGATTAATACACCCTATGGACCCGCCACCCAGTGAAGCCCAACACACCCCCTCCACCCTACTACCTCCCCCCCCAACACCAGTGTCCAAATATGCATGCTGTCCGTGGGTAGACGCTATTGCAAGCCCCCTCTACGGGTATCAGGGGCACCCCTGCCCGTGGAGCGCAGGTTCCTGCCAGATCTGCGTTGGGGGCTGCCCTGGACGGAACTTGCCACGGATGAGGTCTCTGCCTGCTCGCGTCCATGCATGTCTCTGAGGGTTTGTGAGAGCTCCGAGAGCACACGGCGCACAGCAGCAAGTTCAGCACAGACGTCTTTGGACGTCGCATGCAGTTCCCCCCTCAGGCTCTCGGTGCTTTTCTCCATTTGTGCTCTCAGGCTCTCGGTGCTTCTCTCCATTTCTCCCCTGAGGCTCTCACTACTTTTCTCTATTTGTGCCCTGAGTGTCTCGGTGGATGTTTCCATGGCTGCCCTGGAACCCCCGCATTCATTTGCATGGTCCTTGAGTAGCGTGGACGCTTCCTGCTGTTGCTCGATCAGCAGGTCGAGGGACTGTTGCCTCTGCTGGGCCATGGACATTTGCGGTGGTGTGACAGGGGGGCTGCTCAACACATGTTGCCTTGGCACAGGACTTGTGGGGGTTGGCCAGTCGTCGTCTTCAGGGTGCCCCTGCGTGGTTTCATCATGGTGTAGGGGATGGGACATGCAGGGGGATTGGGAAAGGTCATGGATGGTACCTACGTCGCCAGCACTGTTTTCCGTGTCGGAGCATGCTGGCATGACAGCTGTGTCACCTATGGTGCTGCTACCACCAGAGGCGGTGCCATCAGATACGTTCTTTGGGGGGACCTGTGGTGCTGGGGTTGTGGACTTGCTGGCTGCTGGGGTGCCTGTTGCAGTCCCCTCCAGTGTGCTGCCACTTGATTCCTGCTGCTGCCGTGTCTTGATCCTTGCACCTGAGGTGGAGGCTCTTGGGACGTTGGTCCTGGCCCTCTTTGCAGGCGTGCTGGTAGGGGTGTCCTGCAGCTCGTCGTTGGTATCGGACCCTGTGGTGGAGTAAAGAGGGGCGAGCGTTAGTTATGGGTCTGTCGGATTCGGAATGGCAACGTATCAAATGCATTGGGGTGGTACATGAGGCTGATTTGGGACTGGGCCTTGGAGGTGGTCTCATTTTCGTGTGGATTGAGGATGCATTCATTTGGCTGCCTGCAGTTAGGGGGTGCATGCTGCACATGTAGGGGTTGTTTATGGCTTCTTGATTGATTTGTTTGTTCATTCTGACTTTTAGAGGGCGCTGTCAGGGCAAAGTATGTATTGCACTATGGGGTCACATGGTACTGCACATGTTCGTGGTTTGTGGATTTCGCATTGTTTCTCTTGGCCAACCTACCTGATTCTCCGGATGTCGGCACTCCTTTCTCCATCCCTCCGACTCCCTCTATGCTCTCCATTCCTATGGTGGAGGCGCAGATTTCCTCCCAGGGGGTCAACTTGATGGGCGACTCTGAACCCCCCCCGGTAGCTGTGGCGATGTTCCTGTTCGCAGAAAGTATGCTGCGTACGCGGATCCGCAGGTCGTCCCACTGCTTGCGACATTGCTGTGGCGTGCGGGGTGTTGTCCCCACCGCACTTACGCGCTGTGCCACCAGGACCCATATGGCCTTCTTGTTGGCAAGGGCCGTCCTGGTCATTTGACTGGAGAAGACGACGGCGGAATTTTCCTGTAGGGTCTCGGTGAGCACGGTCAGTTCCTCTCGGGAGAAGTGTACCTGCCGCTTGCGGTCACACGCTTTCTTGGCTACCTTTCCCATATTTATTTTTTTAACTGGGGTTGCTAACGGGTTGGGATGTGTGTCAGGGTCGGATTTTTTATGGTTGTGTTGGGATTCGGATTTTATAGTTGTGCGGCGTGCTGTTTCCCGTTCCGGCCACATGCTTTTACTTCCGTTTCCGTATATTTACGGTGGCCGTAATTTGCGGTGCACGCTCGTTACGGTGACCGCTCATTACGGTGACCGCTAAGATGGGTGGCGGTATTGCACCTGGTGCAGCGTACGGCGGCGGTAAGGGCCGTTTTGGGGTCATTTCCGCCATCGCAGCCTTTCGGATTCCGCCATGGCGTAATGCTCGTGCCCGATGGGTCGTGATTGGCCGCACTTTGCTCCTTCGTGCAATGGCGGAAACGCTATTTACGCTGTTGCGGTCCGGTCAGTCAATTTCCGCCAGGGTCGTAATGAGGGCCTATATCTGATTATGGCTCTTAACCTCCTCTAGTCCACACTAAGCCACAGTCTCTCTCTCTCCTCCATGTCCCAAAGCTACTGCATGCAAGGATGGATGTAGTAGTAGAAATACCACATTCTGCCACCATCGTTAAGGATCAGGTTCTAATTCTATCACACATAACAGCTGAGTGATGAGTAACTCATGCCAAACCACCATAAGCTACGTTAATGGCTAAGCCTCTTAAACCACCCCAGGACTGTCAAATGTTCAGGTGAGGCCCAGTGCAACCAATGTATTGATTCCCCCTTTCTATGTTGTGTACTGCCACATGCAGCACAGCGAATAGGAGATTACAAAATTCTCCCTTTGAGTTTCTTTGTGGAGGGCATAGATATGTTGGTGAGGACCTCTGGATGCTGCTGGGCTAATCTAAAGCTTTGCTGTTGATCCATTGCACTGACCATCAAAAGGAATTATAGGGTAAGTCTGGACAACGAACACTAGAAATCTCACAAAGATCATGTCGTTGTCAACTCAATATATGTCATCTTGCACCAAAGTCTAGTCACGAATCCCTGAGCCTGTCTGGTACATTGTCATGTGAACAAATCAGTGCGTATTGCTACTAATGAAAGCTGTAGTATGACATATCCAGCCAATTCCCCCTACCAGAAGCCTTCCTTATTTCATGCGTATTGTAGCTTTCTCTAATGTGTTACAGCTGGAGAGTAGTGCTTGTCTATGTAGGCTGTGCTGACTGGCTGCCCAAGACTCAGAGCTTCCTACCGACAGTTAACTTGTTTTATGTTTCTGGGGCTTATTATTTTGTGCAAAAACACTACATGGGTTGATGCGCTGTGGCCTAGATGTTCCTGTATCCAGGCAGAATAGTTGGTATTATATAATATGTGTATGTATAATGCTTCATGTCTGACTCCTGGTTTTACATGTTGTAAAAATCGGTGTTATTACAACCAAATCCAAAAGTACTTAATAAATCAACATCAGAAGTATTAAGGGTAGAAGTGTGACTTCTGTGACTTATATTCAATTTCAGACCGGCTAGTAAACAAATCATATACAAGTGTTTATTTCCTTCCTGGAGATATGTGTGAATTTTACACTGGCATGTCAGAAGTTGAATGAGACAGGGTTATGAACGCATTCACAATGAGATGATGGCTCCTTTACAAAGCATATACGGGACAAAAATCAAGCAATTTGGATGATACCAATCTATAAATTGTTAGTGCATCCTCCACCCAAACTACAATCCCTATAAATACCAAGTGTCTGTCCATTAACGTATTTGCTGGAAGTGTCTTCCATTTCAAGAATTTTTCTTTTGTGGAGTAAAATAAACTCCTAGCTTTCAGAAAACTATGGGTTTTCCCTACCTAAAACAAACTAAGGTGCTCATCAATCATCATTGAGTCCAAAAGAAACAACTGTCCTCTGCCCAAATCTAATGTACTCTGTCCCTACCACTATTCAGAAAAGAACGACTCCCTTCTCTTGTGATCAGCTGCTCAGCAAAGTCACTTTAGTAGTTGATCCTCAGGTAGTTCTTGGCAACTACTTTCACTAGTTCATACAGTTCAGAAATAGGATTCTTCAGCTTTTCTAACTTTTCCTTGATAACATGCTTTTATTTTGTGAGGTCCTTTCTCTCTCTCGGTTTTCTACATCTATTACTCTTTCTTGACTCAATGTACACTCTCTTCCCTGACTGGGCCAGTTAACAACACTTTCAACACATGTATCCTTTTGCTTACACTCTTCTCTATTACTTTGTTCTTACTCTATTACTCAGCCACCCATCAATGCCATGAGTGAGTCAGGTCTCACTTCACTTAGCCAAACATCACCCACTCAGATAGGAATCATTACTGTAACAAGAAATCATGCTGACTGTCACAAATCACATCCAAAGTCAATAATCACCTACAGAGGAAGACTCATGCCCCCACAGCCACACATATTCGTCCAGAGCCTTGCATTTCCCCCCAGAAGCTACACAACACCCAGAAACCTGTGCATCATGCTATGCAACCAAACATCACCATTCACAGCCTTACAAATTCTTGCACCGCTCCCTCCAGTGATTTACATCTGCAATAAAATAGACATAGCACCCTCAAAAGCCATACATCATTTCCTTTTAGGCACACATTATCCCCCACAGCTACACGTCATCTCCACTTCCACCAATTAAACCTACAGCCACACTCTGTGCATCTACCTACACCACTGCAATTCACGGTCCACTCCTAAACACCATCCACAGAGAGAAACACAAACTCACACACCACAGCCATACATCATTCCCCATCGCCAATGCATCATGCATCTCAGCCACAAATCACTCCCTCAGCTACACATCAACTCCACTGCCAGGGATCATCCCGACCCTCATATTTCATGTCTTTATTACAATATCACTCCTTGCTTGGCTGCACATCACCCCATAGTCCCACATCACACCCCCAGTTCATATCACACCCACATTTACACACCACCCTTATAGCCAAACATAACCTTCTATATCCTTGCACCTGCTTACACAAACTTGTATCTGCTCTGAAAGTCTCCATCATGGAGAGGCATACATATAACCTAAACAAACTCAGGCTTGTAGTGTGCCAGATAGGTCTAAAGGCTTCAGATCCCCCCTACCAGGACATCCAGCACACAAAAGTAAAATTGATTCTCATGGGAAGTTTTGTTTCAGACCATCTGTCAGGATTATTCCCTCACTTACCACTCAGGATATATAGTAATATATCATATTACAGTTCAAGAACTCATACATTAAATGAGGATATTATCAGTGCCACATGGTTGTATACAGACAGGGCTTTGTCTAGGCTACCAAAAAGGACTCCCAAGCTGGGGCACCACAGGGGCTCACCACGACTAGTCCCAGATACCCGACCCCCAGCAGGCAGCCCATTTAGCAAAAGAGGTGTGCAAGTTTACAGCGCTGCCTGCAGGTGCTGAACTTCTGAATAGGAAAGAGAAGTCCAAAAATCGTGCAGACAGCCCTTTTTAACAATGCGCTAAATGGGTTGCCTACTGGTGATCGGTTCCTCCCGTTAAGGAACAAAAGGATATTCCATGTGCCACAGCTCTCCTTCTGTTTATTAGGGAGAGGAGGTAACACCCAGCAGGCAGCCCTTTCATTCAAGGAGGGACTGGGTGTACCAAAGGTATAATACCAGTGCACCTTAGCTCTCCTGCTTGGTTCTCATGCAAGGCAACCACAACCCATAGGTGAGGGGGGGCTCTAGTTAGGGGGCATGGCCTATGCACAGGTGGGTGGGATCCAGCCTCGATTATGAAACCTACATAAAGCAAATCCCATGCAACATGGCATGACATATATCTTTAATATCTATGTGCAATGATGGTATGAGCATAGAATATTTTCTGTTGAATTTAAACTTATGAGATGGAAGTTTGTTCCACCAACTAATAGTCATAGTTTTAGAGGAGGCCTGTGGAGCCAAATTGAGGGTCAGCTATAGAAAAGGGTGTAGGGTTGTGCAATAGTACCTGGAGCATTCCAAGTGCCAAATGGGATTACCACAATAACGCATCTGAGGCCCAAATAACCAGACAGACTACAAGAATATGGCAAAATACTACTTTATTATCATTTCAATAAAGTAGGAAACACCTGGCAAACAAACAGATTGTAGCTCACACGCTCCCAGCGCATTTCAGTTACACAAAAGGTGTATACTTCATTATATGTCAGCTATGACTTCATTCTACATGACAAACAGTAAAACCTACTTGGTGGCGGGATTGGTTAAGGGACACATCTATATCTGTCATTTATATAAGTGCTAGTATCATTATTGGATGCCCAATATCTGGTAGGCATGCCTTGAACAACCTCTAACTACATCAAATCCAGATAATAATGCAATGCCAGAGGGAATAGGCTTATGCAACAATGTATAGTACACTCTTACTTAGACACTCATGGTTGGTTGGCACTCTCTTACCAACCTTGGATATTTCGATTGTTAGCAGCATGTAATCAACAAAACCCAGGTGCAGGGAAACAACGTCAGACAACTGCCTTTCTTAGCTAATTAGCCTACCATCTCTCACCACTTAGGCCCTTAGCCAAGACTTCTTCTTTGTAGTTCACCTTGCTGCATGTTCTAATCCTCAGAACTTCAAAGGCAGTGAAGGTACATTGCTATGTTCGTCTGGAGCTTTATGAATAGGTCTTGTTTTCTGAGCCTACATCTCGTTTGAGGACACCATGATTTTGTCCATACTGTCCTTCTATTTAGTGCTATTTGATTTATTTATATCAGGTGTTATTACTCCTTTTGGCCTCTGGAAACTTGCTTGCTCCTTCCTGCATCTTTGATTGTTTATTACTTGGCACTCACAATTATTCACTCCTTTACTTAATCTAAGAGAAATACATCTTACACACATGGCTTATCCTCCTGGACTCCTTTCATTCCTCGCAGGTGCTCATTGTTGTGGCATCCTTGGTCCTGATCCAAGTAAATACCCTTTGTTCTTTGCACAAATCTGTATTCCAGTGCCTGTCAGCGCTGCAGCCTTGGTCCCTACCATTGAGATGTATTGCTTACTATTATATGATGCTGATGTCAATTATTTAACATTTGCTTTATTTGTGTTATATTTCCTACTTTAGAAAGCTTCTAGTCATCTTATCTACCTTGTGTTTCTGTGTATATACATCTATGATATCTCTTATCATTTATCTTCTACAGGTAAATGGTTTTCTTCAAATTCGCATATATGTTTACTTTGTCGCTTCAGTTACATCTTCATTCTTCAGACATCCATGCATCAGATTCAGTGTTTCTATGTATTTTCTCTCTTTGTGATATCACTTCGCATCTGCCAGACTTTAATTATAGTTCTTCTATATCCAGTGGTGTCTGCAAGCTGATGTCTACCGCATCAGTTCGAGGATACATTCGATACGGTTGTCTGAGCACATTACGTCTCTCATACCGTCAATGTGGTATTGGGATAATACCAGGTGTCATGCACAGTGTTCTCTTGCTGTTCTTCCAGTATGGCAGAGGTGAGGGGGCAAGCTCTACAGATGAAGTGAACATCTGCCTCTCTACACCCCCCCTCTGGTTGAGACCTGGACCACCTCCTCGATTTTATTCACCTTTTCTTTACAATGTGGTTTCTTCGGAATCCATATATTTTTTTTACCCTCTCAGGTCATGTGCATTCTTTATATGTTCATCCACTCTCCAGCTCATATGGCAACACACCCCAGTCGGCTGACAGATAATCGAATGTCCCATATAATTCTTATGATCCTTGGGATAATAAAACGTAGTACCTGGGGATGGCCTGTTGCTTCTTTTCAGGTGCTCACAGGTGGTGCTTTCAGTATGTGGGTGCTCATCACAGCATTTACATCAATCATAATCTTCATCCCAATAGCTTTCTTTGCTGTATTCTTACATTGTGCTATGATTATTCTTATAAGACAGAATCCCAGCAACACTAACTTTAGTGTTGCTCTCAACAATTTGAAGGCAAATGCCAGCCAGGTTGGAACCCACAAGAACAAGGATGAGAACCAGTCTTCATCATCTTCAGTTGCATCCACGTCTTGCACAATTTTCATATGCAGGGTTGACAACATAGCTATGGCTTCTCTCAGGCTTCATTTTTCTCCATCATGGGAAGGTGTGTATATGTACATCAAAAACGCCTGATTTTCACACACTCGCCTCTTTCCATTGCTGTAATTGTATCCAGGACTTACCTGTTCTGGAGGGTCATAATTCTGATAGTCCTCAGCTCTTCTTTGATCGGATGGAATCCCCTTATTATCATGTTAATTGTTTGTAGCAGCTCCCATCTTGTGAATTGTAACCACTTGGCATTCACTTCAGCTTGAATTCCTGGCATGAATATAGCTGTAAATATGACTGCTGTCCTGCTGAACAAACAGTGCTCATCTAGGATGTCATAATAAGCTTCTATTGATTTTGCCGAAAAATAGTTATCTCGCTTCTGTCGGATGAGGTTGAGCTACCTCTTCTTCCTTTGAGGTGCATCCATTTTCGGAACGTCAGCAATGCGAGATCACTTTGGGGGACCACCCAACAGGAACATGTATGACCACTATAGAACAGATTCCTCTTCAATGATCCCAGAGAAGGCATTTAAACCTTTAGGAAGTCTAAAAGACATCCCTGTGTCACTGCACTGAGGGTGCTGTGTAACACATATGAAAAGATGATGTCTATGGAGTTATTGAAAACTCAATAATCAATGAACAAGTGTAAAACACACATCAAACCACAAGAAAGAGTGGGAAAAAAGGTTCACACTCTTTCCAGATAAAAAAAAAATCAAGTCCTCAAAATCCAGCAAAGTTGCTGGGGGGCTCTAAGGTGGAGGGAATTAGCACATTCATGCAAATTCTCCTCAACACTTGGTGCCTCTCCCAGTGGGGGGGGGGGAGTCCCTTTTGAGAGGGTAGGAATCGACATTGTTTTAAGTCGCTTCATATAAGCTTTGGATCCTAAGGCCCAATAGTGGTTCATTAGTACAGCAGTTCCTTCTTTCATTGCTGGCACATCAATTAGATTTTCACTTCCTTTGTTTTCTCCAACTTTGGTCAGACCACTGTTTCTGAAGCATGGTGTCACATTCTTCATTGGCAATATGGATAAAGATCCTGCTTCATCTTTGAACCATGTTAGTAAGTTTGAATACTTGGCCCATTCCTCAAGGCATTCGTCATTCACTTTTTACACTATCTTCAGTGGTGTTGTCGTAATACGTGTGCACTGCATCCCATTATTCCTTATTCCCACCCTGTACTGGTGGCTACATGTCCATACACCAATAGCTGAGGTCTCTCTCAGCACCCTGGCAATCCTGGTATTTTCCATTTATCTGCACAATCCAGTTTCCTTTGTTCCAAAGTCTTAATTTCTCTCATAGTCGCACCAGTCACTGAGTAAAATATCATGTTACTCCTCCAACACGGTTTTGTCATCATCTTCTGTTTTTTTTATGTAAGCATCTTCATATGGAAATGTTCTAACCAGCGTAGGGTTGCCTACTTCCCTTCAAATTGTCCTCTTGTCATATACGCTGCTAAATGGCTAAGATGATTTGCATCATGTGTACATATTTCTCTTGCTATAAATATTCGGTCTGTGCACATGGAATGAGGGATGAGAGAACATACATGGCAGCTCTCATCTGATATAATTTGCCCAAGCACTCTCATGTGCTGATCCAACATATTATTTTTTTAAATGGGCTGTTTTCTCAAGGTTTGTATTCATATTCTGATAATCTTCTCCAGCATCCCTCTTAAATTGGTTTATTTGTTTGCCAATATAAGGGAAAATGTCACTCATTCCTTTGTTAGGGAGAGAAACAGATGTTTCATTGCTAAACACTCCATCTGTATTGCAAAACATCATTTGGTGAAATGCTATAATAATAAGGAAATAAAGACTGCACATTTTACAAAAGATAGCCTCAAGAAATATTACAAAATAATTCATAGGTCTTACTGCATTTTGTGTATTAATCCGTCTTCTTACTAGCAATGTGTCTTTTACAAACTGGAAATGTCTTCTTCTTTTTTATCAACGTGCAATTCCTACTACATTTTATAATAATTGCACTCTTTTATAGCAGAAATTGTATAATATTGCAATGCTAATCACGTGAATAATAAGATATGTCTTAGGATTTCCAAAAAAGGTGACAATATCAATGTTTGGTCTCACTAGAGCTGGATAAGATTGAAGTATGTGTGTAAAAACAGCATACAAGAATGTGTGCAACATTATAGACAGCATAAAATGTTGTGCGCTTTTCTTGTCTTCAAAACACTGTCTCTTTATCCTAACAGGAATAGTCCTCTGAACACTTGAAATGTTTGTTTGTTTCCCTTTAAACATGGGAATACTCGACAGTTCGAATTTGTTTATATTTTGATGATTTCTGTTGGCATTTGGTAGCCGATCTAGTCTGTATTCGTGGAACGTCTTCTCTTGCTTCACTGCCAGCAGGTGTCAAATTGGTAAGTGTCTCTCCTTTGTAGAGCTTTACGTCATTCAGATGCAGCCAAGCTAATCTTCCTTGGATTTTCACAGTAGTAGGGGTGACCTCCTTTACTACTTTACTTTAAAACTAGGCTTATTCCAAGTGCGAACAAAACCTTTGACAAGCACTTGGTCCCCTGCATACAAAGGAGGTGTCATAAATTCAATAGGACTGGTCATTTGGCTGTCTTTTACAGTCTTCTTCGACCCTTGCCTCTGATTTTGGATCTGTCAGGAAATAAAAGAAACACTAGCGGACATATTTGTCAAAAAATCATGCATCTCATCCCCTAATGTTTTTGCTACATTAAGGGCATCAGTTTCTATTTGAGTGTGAGGAGCAAGGGGCACTCTCATGTGGTGTCCAGTCACCAACACATGGGGAGTCAGATGGTGATCTTAGACAGGCTGGTTTCTCAATGTGAATAGGGCAAAGGGTAGGCAATGTAGCCATCCCTTCTTCAAAATCATCTTTATCTTAACTATCCTTTCTTTAAGGAGTCTCTTTAAATGCTCACAAATGCCATTTGCCTGTGGGTGATAAGCAGATGAATACTTATGTTTTATTTCTAATAGAAGATTCATTTGTTCAAACATATAATTTACAAAATGTGGCCCATTATCATACTGCAAGACTTTGCATACACCCCATCTAGGAAACATCTCAAGTACAAGAAACTTGGCAGCACATGTGGCATCAGGTTGCATGCATAGACCTGTACTCCGAGCTCCCTGGCCGGCCCATAGAGACGAGGTTTGATTGGAAGTACTTTAAGATGAGATAGCTGCACCCTTGAGATGGATGGGGGTGCAGATTCATTACTTCAACACCAACCAATAAGGACAACTCAGTGGTTTGGCAAAGGGAGTCCGTTTAATGACAAGTACAGAAAACAGGGAGTTATGGATATCAGCAGTGATGCAATTGTCCTTCTCGCTTCAACTTCAACAAACTTCATACAAGTTGTAACATTTATACTCAAAAATCGTCATCATTGACGTGTAACACTCAAAAGTTAACATGCAATTCTATTGGTCAGGAAAAGGTAACTTTACTATAGGTACTATATCTGTTTATGGTAACAGAGTGACGAGATTGGGTAAACACTGTCAGGTGGGTGTCTAAGCCCTTCCTTCAAAAATGAGTACTGTAGACGTCACTAAAGTACAATGTCCCATTGGTTCTACTAACTATAGGACCGTACATTATTTGGTCCATTGTGATTGGGTTGGCACCAACACCATGCATACATTTCCACTTTGCTTAGCAGCATGCAGAATAGTCGGCCAGGTGTGGAGTGCTCCTTAGTTACCCAGCCTTCTTCTGATTATGGTTACAATCAATCATCACTTTAGTAGCCATGTGTCAATTAGTTCACTGTGGTTGCCGTTGAGACTGCATCTTCTGTCTGATAAAGTTCTGATATTTCCGCCTTGTCAGGTGCCAAGCGGAGGTGTGAACCCCGCTTCTTCTTGCTCGGCTTTCACATGATTCCTACACCGTGAATGTGTCTCTTTTCTCTCAATTTGTGTATTTGATTCTCATTTAGCCCGCCACCTGCCTTCATCTTCTTATCTCGACCTTTCAGAGGCAGGATATTCTGTTCTCAGATTCAATTAAATGAAGCTACTGTTCACCTCTTTTATTAGTATGACCTTGGCTTTCCAGCCACAAGTTGCCTCTGCCGAGTTTCGTTTCAGCCGTCTCATCTCGTCTTGCTAAATATGAATCTTTTCTCATTTGGCCGTTAGTAACCTGGGTTGATTCTGCTTCTTGTGCAAAGTAGATATACACTTATAATACTGTGCTTCGTTTTGAGGTAGATTATGTATAATGGCGCTTGCCGCACTATCCTTCTACTAAACATAGCAAGCCGCATTGTTTTCTTAGCTTTCTTGCAGTTCCAAGCATATTTACAGGTGTAAACTGGTTGAATTTCTTGATTTTGGTTGCAGCTTTAAACTTCTTTGCATTTCAACATTGTCCTTTCACTTGTGTTCACAATATCCTAATTCATAGCGTTTCGTCTCTTTGCATCATTCCCGGGTCGTCAGTTCTTCTATCTGCAAGTCATTCCGGTCCTTGTAACGTCACCATTCGTCTTCCATTAAGGCCTTTTTGGTTTCTTCCGGGACTGTACTTAGGCAATCTTCATTTTGTTTCCTTTGTTGGAAGGGGTTTCTTAATGGATACCTTACTGTCCATGGTTTTCTTGGTATTGGTACTTCAGTAGGTGCTGTTCTTCTGATAGGCACTGGGCAGAGCCCTACTGCAGCTCTCTGCTGGTTTATTTGCTCATCATACGTCACATATTTTGGTGTGAACGTTCCTGGTACTTCAAAATGGACGATTGGAGTGCAGGCTTTATTTGGGACCTCCTCTACACTCTCCCCTCTGGGCGATTTATCGACCACTTTCACTTCCATCTTTGGATTCCACTTACTTGGTTCTTCTGTATTCATCTTCACTCCATCGCCTGGGTTCATTCCTTTTTCATCTTCTGGATCTATACATGATTGTTTGAAGAAGTGTCTATTTGGAGTCCATGGGCCTCATTACGAGTCCGGGGGTAACCGAGGCGGTAAAACCACCTGGTTACCGCCGGACTTGTATTACCATTCCGCCTCCGTGATTCCCGGAATTACCGGGGCATTACAACCCCGGTTTTACGGGAATCACGGAGGCGGAATGGTGTAAATCCCCATTCCCATTGAGTCCAATGGGACTCAATGGGAATGGGGATCATGGAAACACCGGCAGCATCTCGTAATGCTGCCGGTGTTTCCTCGTCCGCCTGCAGGCGGGCGGTGTTAAACCCGCCAGGTCAAACCTGGCGGGAACATCACCTCCCGCCTGCAGGAGTTGGGATCAGGCGGTCCGGAAACAACGGTGGCGGCGGGTTTACCGCCACCGTTATTTCCGGACTGCCTGACCTGTAATGAGGCCCCATATCTTTATTACTCTGTCAGGCTTCCTGCGGTCCTTACATGTTAGTCTTTATTCCATGTCATTAGTTGACATTGCCCCTTTGGTCTGCAGTAAACCCATCTTCCCACATAGTTTCAATGTTTCCTGGGGTAGAGAAACTTTGTTCCCTCTGGTGTGTGAATGTTGGCCTTCACAAAGTCTCTTATTTCTTCATCAGTCAGGTCTTTAGGCTTCCATCCTAGCTTGACATCAATCATGATCTTCATCCCTATGGCTTTTTTCGCAGTCTTCTGGCACTGAGAAATAATTATCTTGATAACACAAAAGCCTAGTAATATCATCACTAGCAGGGCTCTCAGGAACTCGAATGCATCTGCCATCCATTGTGGGACCCATGAGAATAGTGATCCAAACCAGCTGTCATCATCAACTTCGTCAGTTTCATCAATCATCTGGTTCTGCAGTTTTGTCAGCATACTTAAGGCTTCTGTTAAGGTTCCATTTTCCTCATCGTGAGAAGGTATTCTCCAATTTTTGCACAAACTCCTCCATCCATAGCTGTGATCATGTCAAGCGCATATCTGCTCTGGAGAGTCATCAGTCGGATGGCTCTTAACTGTTCCTTAATTGCATTGAATCCTTCAATTGTCGTGTTGATGGTCTGCAGTAACTTCCATCTGGTTATCTGCAACCATTTAGTGTTTGCTCCTACTTGGAATCTTGGCATGAACATAGTTGTGAACACTGATGAGGTGAGGCTGAACAGCCTATGTTCATATGGGATTGCATGAAAGGCTTCTTTCGATTTGGCAGAGAAGTAATTCTCACTCTTCATCTGAGTTAGGAGTTACACGGATCTCCTTTTCCTCAGGTGAGCATATGCTTTTGGGAAACTGTCAATGTTCAGGTCACTTTTTGGGATCCCCAATGCTGGAACGTGGACGTTCACTATTGTGGATATACCTCCCCAGTTTTTTGGCAGTCTGATGTATGCTTTGGATCCACATGCCCAATAATGATCCATAATTACTGCAGTTCCGTGCACCATTCCTGGAGCATCAAAAACTGGTCCACAGTTCTGGTTCTCTCCCATTTTTCTTATGCCATTATTCCTGAAGCAGAATTTTGGGTTTTCTAGTGGCACTATCTGCAAGGGTCCTCCTCTGTCTTCGACCCATGTCAGTAGTTTTGCAAGTTTTGGCCATAATGTCTTGCATCCATTCTGTACGATGTCGATGGTGCCTTAGCAACGATCAGTGACCATCCAGCCTCTACATATTACTGCTCCTTTCTCCCATCCGTCTGGTGAAAGCACTGTTCCCTAAATCTCCATTTGGCCTCTGTTCTTCCAACTTTGAGCCTCTTCCGGAGTTTTTACTTGGACATTTAACTTCGGGTTCACTTCCCATCTGATTTCTGCTCCTTTAACTCCAGGCTTCTCGTGTACCGGTTTACATGGTTCCTAGTATGAGCTCTATTTCTTGTCTTATTTTCTTGAACATAATCATCTTCATCGGGATAGGCTGTTTCTGTGGCCCATATTAGTGAGGCATCACTACCCATGAACTGACCCCTGGTCTTGCACATGGCTACATGCAAAGACAGTGTGCTGTCTGGACATCTATTTCTACAGCTATGAAGATCCTGGAATTCCCCATGTTGTATGGGAGGAGTGCACAAACAAAGCATTCCCCTTCTGAATTTCGTCTTCCAATGTCTTTCATGTGCTGGTACCAAATGTTGTTTCCCAAATGTGCTGTGCTGTCCAGGTAAACGTTTAGTTTCTCTGTGCATACCCCTCTTGATTCTTAATGTTTTCATGTAGTTTTCTATTACTACATCCCTGAATGCATCTGTATGGCTCTTTCTTGCTGGAGGATTCTCAGGTATCCCGGTCCATGGTGCAGGCCTCCTCATCTGCGTCATTTGAGTGGAGGAAAGTCTGACAATTCTTTCTATTTCCTCTTGCCTCTTCCTGGCTCTGGCTAATGATGGCCAGATGAATACTGCTATCAGCTGTACTCGTGAGATTTTCTTTGAGTTTGTCTTCGTCTCCATCAGTGTCATCTCAGGGTTGGTCATTGCTGTCATTTCTGTTGGTTTCTTCTTCAATTCCTCTTGTTTTTTCCACTATGTCTGCTTCCTTCATTTGGTTCTTCACTTTACTTGTAGTGATATTTGTCATAGTAGGCAGTCTTTTCTGTTCCCATGCTTTGGATTGTGGTTCTGCAGTCATTGACACTAGGCCCGTTGCATGTGCATTCTCTGTTTGAATGCATGTGGTTGTCTGTAATCTTGTCACATTCATGCTTTGACGACCCTGTCTCCGGCTTTCCTCTTTGTTTTTTACCACAAGTGTGTGTGTGTCATTGCTAATCACATCCGTTTCAAGTTCATTCATTCCACCATCAGATCTTCTAGGGACGGGAATGACTATGTAAGGTCTGGGTGCCTTTGTAGGCTTCATGCGTACATGATTAGGTGGGTGCACTGGAATTGGAATGCTTTGTGAACCAATAAATAATGCAGTAAAACAATGATGAATATAATACACAAATGCATTATGCCCCTGTATGTCAGCCAGCAGCATTTACTTCAATAGAAATAGGGACGGCGTTCCTCCTATGGGAGGACGAAGTTGCTGCTCTGGATCCCATCTTGATCATTCACCAAATATTAACATTTATTATACTCCTTTAACAATATCGTCTTTCAGATTCTTTGTTAGGAGTTGCAGGTGTTTCCACAATTGGCCCCCTCTTGCGAGCGGTGAATTGTCTCTTATCTCAGGATACAGTTCTGTACTAAAATATGGGAAGTGTCAAAATGTAAGTGATAATTCAGCTAGTCTCTTTTACTGTGCATGTTCAAAGTATGTCAGGTCCCAGTCCGTGCCCCTGATCTGCTTCAGTCCCGAAGACATGTTGCCTTTGTTAATGGAAAATAAGAAAGGAAATCTCTGGCAATGCTCTCTCGATCTGTCCCTCAGCGGAAAGCTTTTAGAATCTTCTCAAATAGTTCTGCTGATGGTTAGAGAGGTCCACTTGCAGTACTATTCCATGTAAGAGCATGCACATTTGTGCAATATCACCTTGATCGCTGATGAATGTGAGGACGTCAACATCGATCGGTCTCCCCTCTAGCTCTGGAAAATCAGTGAAAAAATGAAAGAGAACGTTGTGGGCCAACCTGCTGTCTTCTGGTGACAGGGACATCTGTCCCATTTTGCTGATGTTCAGGACTGTATGCTTTCACTTCAATGTAAAAAATGTCTGCACTCTCTGTTTGAGGAGTGCAACCAAGATCACAATGTTATTTAGGAATGTGCTCAGACGTTCTGTATTCGCTGGATCTTGGAGAAATGTGAGTGTGTCTGTCGTTCTTCCGACAAGATGTGCACAGTCTTCAATTATTCGAAACAACAATGTATTGACAAGCTCATTTACTTCCTTCTCTGCTTGGGACATTTGGCTTCTCCTCGCTGTATTCAGGAAGTAGGAGAAATTGTTCGGCAATTACAGTAAGCAATCTTCTTATTGTCTTTTCGTTTTCAGGAGCTTGAAGAAAGTCAGTGACACTGGTGGGTCTCCCCACCAATGACGCGCATGATCTTAGCACTAGATTAAAATATGTTACCACATCTTTAGTGATGTCACTACTTTGGGACAACATAAGTGATTCCGAATATGGTCTTGGTGTGGAATGAGTCTGGATACTGTATTTTCTTCCAATGTATGTGTCCTCGGTCAAAATTTGGCATAAGTTCAACAGTCTATGTTGTGGCTTATATGTGCAATTCTCTTCTTCACCCTGCAACTAGGATGCACTGAGTGTCCTTTGTTTATGTCCCCTTTTTTGATCAGAGGAAGTATCCAATTTTAAGCCACAATTTGCAAAAAGTTCTTTGTCTTTGAATGGCTGCTCATGCGTCCTTTTTCTTCACCATGGATCTCATCTGCACGTGCTGTGGTTATTCCCAGTTGCTCATAGTCTCCTTGCGTTGGGGTGCAGGCAGGGGGCCTTCTCTGATGTAGGGATTGATATCACCCAGAAAAATCCAAGCTCGTCTGCCTTGTAGTTTCACTGCAGAAGGAGTGCAGTCCTCCACTGTAAAGGGACCGTCAAATCTTGGCTCGTCCTACCTTTTCTGCGTATGATTCTTTACAAGGACGGTATCTCCAGGGAAAACAGATGACGGATGGTACACTCTTGAGCTGCACCTGTAGTGGTATCTCCCTCTGTGTTCCATGCTGCCCTGCACCCTTTTCGTCATCGCTGCAGCTAGTCTGACATTAGAGTAAGGCAAGATGTCATGCAATTCAGGTACGCATTCTTCTTCCTGTGGCCATCTCGTGTGGCGTAAGATGATGGTCAGAACCGGGTTGGTTCCGGAGTGCATACAATGCCAAAGGAAGGCAGTGCAACCATCCCTTTCTTAGAGTAAGCTACAACTTTGTTATCCTTTCCTTTGATAAGCTGTTTAGCTTCTCATAGATCCCGTTACCTTGTGAATGATATGCCAATGAAAACGTGTGCTTTATACCAAGCAACAAGCTAATCTGTTTGAATGTCTCATTTATAAAAAGAGCTCCATTATCTGATCTCATGACTTCACACACCCTCCCACCTGGGGAACACTAAAAATTGGGCCGCACAGGTAGAGTCTGGGCGTGTACATGGACTTGCCTCTATCCATCCAGAGAATGGACATACCACAACAATTAAGTATCTGTACCCGTTACATACTTGAATCATGTCGACGTAATCAACGTGCAAGTTCTGAAAAGGCCCATTTGGCCTGGGGATGACTCCTCTCATTACTTTTAATGTGTGCCCAGCTGTGAATTGTTGGCAGATTACACAGTTCACTATAAAAAATGCAACAAGCTTGGTTAAATTCGGTATGAACCAGTCTTCTGGGAGCGTTGCTGCAAGATTCCGGTCATGTGTGCTGGATAATGTAGCTGCTCCAGCGCTCATTTTAACAGGGCTATCGGCCTTACCAGTTTACCAGTGCTGTCTTGTCCCCACAAACCTTATGAGGGGTTTAAAGAACACCCTTGCCGTTCACATACATTTTTCTCTTCCTGTGTTGCCTCCCCTTGGAGTTCCATCAACTGTGTTTGCCCTAGATTGTTATAGCTTTCAGGTGTAGTTCGTGCAACCATCATTCTCTCATTGGTATGGGTGACTTCCACTTCCATGATCGTCTCATTCTTGGCTGCCATACGTTTGGCTTCCGTGTCTGCTGCTTGTTTCCACGTGAGATAAGATCTGTCCCTTTTGTTTGGGCGGCGCATTTCACGACCGCTATGCTCACTTGGAGCTGTAGTGCCTGGATCAGCCTGTCCAATAAGGCTGCGTGCTGCACTGGTGTGCCGTCTGCTCGGAGGTAGCCCCTCCTTTACCAGCGTGCTAAGCCTGCGTGCACTGTTGACATCACATAGGCGGAGTAACTGCACACCGCTACTTCCTGGTCTGTGTGATTCTCAATGGCGAATATTAATGCCAATAATTTTGCAGCCTTGCTGAATAGTGAGATGGTATTCATGCACTAAGGAGTACTCGAAATTCTCCATTTGGGTGTGTTTTATTACAGCGATGCCTGTATATCTATGCCCATCATTTTGATCGATTCTTTAAGAACCATCAATAAACACACTTTATCCTTCTGCCAAAGCATTTTCTTTCACCCTGGAAATTTCATCATAGAATTCTTCATAGGTTGCGCAGTCATGTATTGGCTCTCCTTCAGTGACTGGCTCTGCTATAAACATAGCTGGGTTCACTATCTTACATCGGACTACTTTAATCGATGGATTCGATATGATCAGCTCATAGGCAGAAGCTCTCTGGGATGTCAACGTGCCCTTTGGTTTCTCTAGAATAGCAAATAGTGAGTGCTTGACGTACAACGTAATTGATCAACCCATCACAATGGTTGTAGCCTTCTCTATGGCGAACGCTGCGGCAGCTAAACTTTGTTCACAAGGGAAATGGCCTCTCATTACTGGGTCCAAATATACACTATACTATGCCAGGGGCTTGTACCCAAATGCGGTTCTCTGTGTGAGCACTGCCGTCATAACGCTGCCATTCGTGTGTGAAAACAGTTAAAATTCCTCTGCATAATTGGGAATCCCTAGAACTGGTGCTGTGAAAATAGCTTTTTTGAGTTCATAAAATCCTTCCTCCATGGTCTCAGACCATTCAATGTTTTCTTTCCTCACTTGGGTCTTCTTTAGGGCCTAAAGTAAAGGCTTAGTGTAAGAGCTATAGTCGAAGACCCATGCCCTGACATAGTTGCACAGACCTAAAAAGCTCTGCATCTGTTTTATCGTGTGTGGCTTATACATGTTGAGTATGGCTTCAGCTCTTTCTGGGGTCACTTCTTTTCCCTCATGTGAGATCAGCTGGCCTATGTACAGCACTTCTTTTTGACAATATTGTAGCTTTTTCTTGTCAACCTTATATCCTTTATCAGCCAGTATAGTCAATAGCTGAACAGAATTGTGCCCACATTGCTCCTCTGTCGTGCTGCAAATTAAGATGTCATCCACATATTGCAGGACAATACTTTCCAATGATATATTGCTTAGGTCCATCTGCAGGACTCTGTTCAAAATAGAAGGAGACTCACAGTACCCCTGGGGAAGCCTTGTGCTTTTCAGACACATTTGTTTGAACGTGAATGATGTCAGATCTTGTGAGTCACGGTGCAACAGGATTGAGAAAAATGCCTTTTTCAAGTCAATCACTGTGAAATATGTTGCCTTAACACGTATGTTACATAGAATTGTAGCCGGGTTTGGGACTAGAGGGAACTCGGCCTCAACAATATCATTTATTGGGTGTAAATCCTGAATTAGCCTCCAAGACCCTGCCTTTGATTTCTTGATCTGATAAACCACACTATTGCATGACAACTCTGAAGTCACTAAAATGCTTTGCTCCATCATAGCCAAAATTGTCTTCAAAATCCCTTCATCTGCCTCTCTGGACAGGGGATAATGTCGGGCTCTTGGTAGAATTGCTCCTGGTTTCAGTTTGATTTTCACTTCTCCAACTCCTTTCAATAGGCCTACGTCATAGGGTCCTGTGGTCCACACTGAGACAGACACCTGGGCCATGTCGACATCAAAATATTCAGGACGATTTCATGCCAACAATCATCATTCTCAGAGGCACCTCTCTTTTGATCAGTCTCACCCAAAAGGTGAGACTCACTTCCATCATTGTCTCTCCCATATCTTCTTGCTCTTCAAACAGATCGTCATCAGTGACATCAGTCATTCGATATCCTTCTTCAATGGCGATTACTGCACACCATTGTCAGCCTTCGTCATCATAACCATCAATCAAGGCCATTCTCCCTTGTACTGCAGCTGTGTGTATCATCAAGGGAAAAAGTTGTCCCTTCTCCTAGTGCATCGATATTCTTGGTCTAAATAGAAACTGATCTGGGGTTCTCATGATTCTGTCTGCAAGGCCTGGAAGCCCTGCCATTAGCACACGTATTCCATATGCAAATATTTCTGGCTATAATGGTATGGCAATCATGGCTGTGTGTCCTGCGCATGCTCTAATAATTTTGCATACGTTTGAATAGTGCATTCCTGGAGTTGGACATACTATGCCCTCCTTCGTGAATGAGATTGTCATATTTAACTTTCTCATTAGATCTTTACTGGGGTCTGTCGTGAATATAATAGAGGCACATTCATTTCACATTCTCCTATAGAGACTGGAAGTGCGTTTGTGAAGGGAACACGACTTGTAGCTCCTTTGAAACTCTGAGTATTTATGGCCTCGCCGGACAAGGAAAACTTGCCCTCATGTATACACGAGCGTGTTGCACCCGTGTCAACTAAGAAAGAATATTCTTTATCCCTTATAACGACTTCCACCCTAGTTTCCCGATGAGGGTCTGGTGTCACTGATAGGATAGAACACATCAGGGTTCCCATTGAGCTGTCCTAATCCATGTATAGATTGGGCCCACCGTGTGCTGATGGATTTCCCCCATTGGCAGTGTTATTTCCCATTCCAGGGTTCATGGTCTGATCTGAGCTCAATGTTTGTGACAATTGCAGCAGTGACTGTTGGCACTGCCCTTGTGGAAAACTCACTATACTCAGAGGTTGCAAACCTTGTTGCGCTCCTGCCACTTGTTGTTGCACCATGTGATTCTTTGCAACTCCCTGCTGTAAATCATCCCACACAACCAACATACTGGCAGTGGTCGGATCATTTGCCCATTTGACATATCTTGAGTACCATGTTACATATTTCTAAAACCTCCTTGATTATTTTGAAAACATCACTAATTGCTCTGCCATCCTCTTCCTATAAATCATCTTCCCCTTGGGTAAAACCCTGTATTTCCCTGATTATTCTGTTGTGGATGATTGACCTGCTGCATGCTCAATTCAGCTGTGATAGTTATCATGTTCTCCCTCAAGAGCATATTTTGACAATTTCGTCTGCACCAATTTAGCTTCCTCACCCTTTTGTGCAGCTTCCTTTTTGCAATTCATTTCTTGTAGTAGCCTGCAATAGTGTGCGAGGGTCAGCTGTATTTCTGACCATGGCTTAGCCTCAATTCCTACCAATTTCTTGAGCTGTTTCTGTACCAGCTCTGGCAGCCCTTGGCACAATATATGGTAGAACACAGGTATAGATTTCCCCCAAGATTCATGAGTTTCGAGTTCCCACGCGTCGTGAAAATTCTGTATGTAAATTAACAGATCCCCAGACTCCTTCATTTTACGTGTCATTATAGCTCCCATATCAGAAATGTCTTGGTAAAGCACTTGTAGAGACTTCCATATGGCGGCTCTGCAATTTTTAAATGGAGCTCTGTCATGCGCTGTATTAATTCTGGTCACACCGGAGTAAGCTGCCCTTGTCCACACATTGTCTGCTCTCTCACCAAGTATTGCGATTAGGAGACTCTTGATATCCCCTATACCTTACCTGTTCCCTCCTGTCATTTTTTATAACTTGTGTATCCATTTTCCAGATCCCGATGTCAGCATTGGAAACTTGTTTTTCAAATGTTCTCGATCCATGTGTGGCCATGGAATATATTGTGGTCTCACTCCCCCCCACCCTTTCTCGAGTAACAGAAATTTGGATGAATAGCTCTCTCTCTCTTCTCTCATTGTTCTCCTATCTATTGCAGGGGTAATATTCCTGCATCACCGCCTGCCTGGCAATGACCTACGCCTGTTCACATAGGGCGGTGGAGACACACCCCTCTGACCGTGTAAGACTTCTTCGTGTTGGTCTGACTGTGTGGCTGACTCTGATGCCCTCAGTGCAGACTCGCTAGTGTCTGACCACCTTGTCCCTTTCTCCCTTGGGAGTCGTATTTCGCTCCTCCTCTCTTCCTCCTTTTCCTTAAGCTCCTCCCTTTCTGAGTCGGACATTGTCTGTGCCCAACTCTTGCCACTGCTTGTGTCTTCTTTGTTCCTACTTATTTCTAGTCTATCCAGGGATAATTCTCTATTCGCACTACTCCGGGAAACATCCTCAGTGTCGTAGAGCTGGGTGCTCTCCAGATGCTCGTCTTCTCCCTCCCCTTGGGGTATTTGTTCTAACCCCATTTCATCATATATTCTATCGATCATTTCTCCAATGCTTCTGGTGTCGAAGTCATCCTCGATATTCACCGTAGACGTGCCTGGTATTGAATCGTATGCATGGAACAATTCTTCTATATCTTCCCAATCTACTAGTGGCTCAGGTTTTTTAACCTCTCTCCCCAGATATTCAAGATCACATGCTCTCTGTCTTCGCTTACATTCTACATCGTCATTGAATTCTCTGCACTTCCTCGTCTCTTCTCTGACCCTATCTTCTTTCTTTTTCTTTTCATTTCTACGTTCATCTGCCCTTTGGATTTTCTCATCCCTTTGTCTCTTTATTCTCTTCTCTTGTATTCATTGCTCTTCCTCTGACCTTTGCTGCTTCTGTCTGTCTTGATCATTAGCTGTTCTCTGTTTGCGATCGAGCTGTCTTTCTTGCTCTTCATGATATAGCTGTTCTCGCCTTTGTCTATGTTTCTTTCTTATTCTTTCGTCTCTTACTTCTTTCTCTTTATCTTTTCTCTGTACATCATCTAGCCTCTCTCTTTGCTTCACATCATCAATGCCTTTGCAATCAAGTTTCAATAGGATGTGCCCTCCCATCCATTTGTTTTTTTGCAAATGCCATCTCATCAGTTCTATCTTCATTTCCTTTCCATCTTCTGCCTTCTCTCTCCCTATCGAGAGATGCACTTGTCTGTGCCTGGTCCCTTCTTTCATCATCACGTGTCTCCCTGTCCCTTGGGACTGTGGAGGTGATATCCTTATCTTTATCCTTACCTTGATTTTCGCCTCTACTTTGCGTAGGTGACTCATATGCTGGGAGGCTATACCGTGTAGCTGCTTTAACGTCTCTCAGCTGGTATAACCCCTCGTCTGTATTTCATTCAATCTTTGTTTCGGCTGGGGCGGGTGGTGCAGTAAGCGTCTCATCCCCCTCTGAATATACATTAAGTATCCAATCTATTTGCGGCTCCTCTTCCTTTCCCTGTTCATACATTTTCTAAAGCTCTCAAACAGCTAGGTGTTTTTTTAACGTTTTGCCCCTGTATGTGGCATGCAAGCATGTCGTCATGTGTTGCAAAACAGCTTTAAATAAGGACCCACCCTGTGGCAATGGCATAAACATTTTGCGGGTGGTCCCCTTAACCCACTCTGTACTATATTTCTTCAGTTTAGGTGCATGTTTCGGCAATTGTTTGCATAGGTGTGCCAATGGAGTTATGTCTTCCATGCTTAAATATGTTCCCTTTCTCCTTATATACACTTGTCAAAGCTTCATGTGACTTAAACAGTTCCAACAATATGAGCGAGAAACAAATGCTGCAAGCTTCAATCCTGATTTTTTCCCAAAATGTTATATCTTCTATTTTACTCAAAAAACATCAATTTGTATATTATATAATCTCAGCTATTCAATCATGTAAAATTTAAGTAAATTTGTTAAAGAAAATGTTCAACTTATGACATCACAACAAACAACATGTAAGTCAGATGTTTAACAGACTAGACGAACACCAGCTGGTCACATGTATTTCTGCCTCTAAATTTTACGCCGACATGGAGTTTAAACTTATCCCTTTAGTGGCGTCTTTAATCGCTGTGGTGGTCTATTTGTTCCCCTTTATTTGGGACTCTGGATACACGTTTCTTCTAGCCACTATATTAGCGTAGGAATAAGGTGAATCCTCTCACTTCTCTGGTGTCTTCCCCGGGAACCTCTCTCTTGTCGGGTGTCCTCCCCGGTATCTTTCCTTTAGTTACTTCTCAGTTACTCTTGAGTCATTATTCCCTTCCCCTTAGATATATACATTCTTCTCTACTTCTAGCTATATTTGTTTTTCTGCCTCCCTCCATTACCTTTTCCCTTTACTTGTTCTAAAGCATGCACTTTTGCCAAAACACTCAGGCCCTCATTACGACCCTGGCGGAAATCGAAAAACGATGGCGGAAATGCAATACCGCCATCGAATACCGCCCGTTGCGATTATGACCCGTCACCGTAAAGTACGATGCCATTAGCGACACCGTAGTGAACGCCAACGCTAACTGCACCAAGTATGCGCACGCGCGCACTGCGAAACCGTAATTACCACCATGGCGCAACGGTACGGGAATTCTGACCCTAGCGGACATGTACCTAACGCCATCAAGCATGGCGGAAAGTACCATTCCGCCATGGTGAGAAGTACGGCATCGCAAACCAACCGTAAAAGGCCTTACTGAGTGCCTGTACACCACTCCCTGGCCACATTGCACAACTCCTCGTAGGTGCAATGAAGTCAAACAATGCAACCAGTTAAATGTACAAGTCACCCATGCATGCCAATGAACAAATGAATGTAGGGGCTCCAAGTGCCTTGTGAGTGGCCATCCATATTAGCCATGGCACCATTGCCGTACTGATGCAGCACAGGCATGTGAAGCTCCAAGTACAGCAACATGAACTGAAAACTGAGACAAACAAAAACAGGCCCCCCATCGCTTGACACCAGTGCAAGGCAACATACAAAGCAGTATCCTGAGTGAGACTGCACCAGCCCTGTACTCCTGCCAGTAAACAAACCAACCAGCAGCATACGCATGTACCACACAAGTTGGCAGAGTGACTGAGCAGCCAGGCACATCTCAAGAGGGGCCAATGGGAGCAGCAGGGCACAGATGGCACGAATACAGAAGCCATTCCAATGGACATGACCTCAGTCTCCCTCAAAGAAACGCACGCAAACACAGGCACCTGTGACCAGCCATATTCTGAAAATCACATCATTCCACCAATCCACCTGGCTGACCGGCATCTGTTACACAAAAGCCAATCCCCCTCCCATGAGCATGACATCATTAAAACAGTCATAATGGCAGCCCCTATCCCTGACCTTACTGGCCTTCGTAGGCAAACGCGCCCAGTACAGTACCACGCAACTATGCTCAGAAGGCCGAACCCAAAGCAGATCTCCTCACAATACATCGCTCCACAAATAGGAATATGCTACATAACTTGCAAAGAATAACGCTACAAGGTCAATATCATAATCAAAATTTAATGCACAACAAAATCACCCGGGCCATACAGCTATTAGGTCATGAACTCCAAATCATATCTCATAATTGTGGGCTGCATCCGCAATAAATGACCAGCTTCTTCTTGTGTGACGCCCTGTTCCTCCATGGTACACAGGGGCTACATCCACGTTCAAAAAGGCAACATGGAAGCGCCTAGAACCGCAGGGCCGTCCCATTAGGTAGGCACTAGTCCAGCTGAAAGCTCAAAATGTTGCTCCTAGCCACTAGTACTGCGTAAGGACATGTGGGCCATTGGCGATCGTCCCATAAGATCGTAATGGTGCTCCACTGATTAACACGAAGCAGCAGGTGTCGGGAGTAAAAGCCATCTGCAGGAGTGGCATACAGATGGCAGCGGCAAAAGGGGAGGAGATACCTGTCACCCAAATGAAACGAAAAAGAATAGTATGGGCATCTGAACTCCATTTGAATTACTCACTTCAAAGATCACACTAAATCCACAGCCATATGCATGCTAGCCCACTCAAAAGGATTATTCGCACCCAATAATCACTTGCGAATCATAACCATATAAATCGAGGTGAAACACTATTAAAAACGAGTGTTTGTGTGCATGCGTCTGTTAAAACAGAATCCATTTGATGGGATTAGTAACGTGCATAGACACAAGTGTTTGAAGGCGCGTCGAGACAGGGAGGGTTCAACAAGGGCAGATAGACGATGGTCCCACTATGGCAGCCCTGCATCACATAGCGCAGAGGAAGTTGATAGATTCCAAAAAGCCATGTACATGGCAGACTCTCTATTAAATCATCTGTCCATGCATCCATACATCATTCCCTCATCCCGGTATAAAAACGCCTGATTATTTACTCACATAACATTAGAAATTTCCATTGAATCTGTGCTAAATGCAGTCTGCAAAATCCACTGTGCTCCAGGCCGGAATTCTAGTGTTGTGAAGTAACATGTATTTGGGAACGTCCTGCCTTATCCTCCACTACGCTATTGCGCATCCCATACTATTCATATCAATCATTGCATTCTCGGCATGGCCCCTGTCCCAAGGACATTAAACAATAGAACTTTCTATCTGCAGTCAGACCTGTGGGCGTCTCCTCGCCGCTAGCTGGAAACCGAAAGCGCTGTCCTTCGAATTCCTCATTTGCAACATCACGTCGAAAAGGCATCTGTGACCGCTTGAAATCACAAATCCATCCATTTAGTGTGGCAGTGTGTGAAAATGGCAACTGGCTACACTCACAAATGGGACGCCCCGCCCGTCGGTGAACCGCGGTACAGCGCTGCATGAGGGTCCACCGTTAATCGAGTACTACATTCCACGGACCCTTCACAAGTATGTTCCCGACTGCAAAGATAGTATGTGAAACGTTGGGAGCATAGCAGATTTAACATATGAAGCAAGATCTCACTGCCATCGGGATGAAATACATGATTGTAATAGCAAGATGCCATGCGTCGATTTGCAGCGTTGTGTGCGGGACGTGCTCGCCCAAAGGGAATTGCAGCTTGCACAGGTGGAATGAATCACCACAGGTGGAGGCTATACAGCTTGGAAACACATAAATTGCACACCCAACCCCCTCCCACAACCACACCCACTCCAAAATGCTACCGGCAGGACTTGCGATGTTGGCCCTGGGGGACCTGATAGCACTGCAAGTACTACAACTTCAAGAAGAAGACGAACACCAACTACTACAACAACCGGCCGCACAGAGGAGACGCAGGAGGAGGAGGAGGGCAAGGCAGGGCCAGCAAGGCCCACCAGCACAGCCACTACCACCACGCAGGCAGCCCGCAATCCCACGCCTCCGAGCACATCCGTTCAACCTCACTGATGAGCAGATCCACACCCTCTACCGTTTGGACCGGGACACCATAACCGCCATTGTGGACATGACACACGCTGACCTTGTCAGCATGATAGATAGCCCAACCGCCATCCCACCCCTACTGAAGGTGGTGTCTGTACTCCACTTCCTGGCCACAGGCACCTACCAGCACACAGTCGGACAGTTGCATGGCATTTCACAGCCACTGTTGTCACGGACACTATTGCAAGTGCTCGCTGCCCTCCTGAAGCACGCAGACGACTACATCTATCTACCAGGCTCGGACCAGGAAATTACGAACACAAAAGTGGGATTCCATGCACTTGCCGGCATACCGGGTTGCATTGGTGCCATCGACTGCACCCATGTGGAATTGGTTGTCCCACATGCCATGGAGGCCCAGTACCGCAACCGAAAACAATATCATTCTCTTAATGTACAAATGGTGTGTGACTCAAACAGGATCATTACACATTGTTGTGCCCGATTTCCTGGATCAACCCATGATTCCATGGTCTTACGGAACTCTACAATACCACGCTACATGGAGCGACATGCAGGGAACAGATCCTGGCTACTCGGTGAGTCTCATTTCATGCATGACAATGTGGGGCATGTGATGCGGCAATGACCTGCCAGGAAGGGGGGGGGTGCTTACGTAGCAATGTCATTCCTCAAACATCCTTTATTGTCCACATACAGGTGATGCCGGGTATCCACTGAAGAGATGGCTCCTTACACCACTCCGGAACCCACAGGACCAGCATGAGGAGGACTACAACCATGCCCACTCACGTACCCGTGTAGTCATAGAACAGGCATTCGGCCTACTGAAGGGTCGTTTCCGCTGCCTCAGCAGGTCTGGCGGGGCACTCCTGTACCGCCATGAGAAGGTTGCTAAGATGGTCATGGCATGTGTCATGCTACACAACATGTGCATACGTAGAAATGTGCCCATGCCCCCTGACGCAGAACTGCAAGCACCAGAATATGGTCATGATGTGGGTGGGGATGTGGCAGAACCTCAAGGAGTCCGCGAGGCACAGGAGGGCCGTGAAATTCGTCAGATTATCATAGATTCATGCTTCTAGCACTCACGCCTGGTGGTTGATACATGGACACGGGAGTTGTGGCACTGTGTGTGTCTGGAACATGCACAATATGAACTGTACGCCTATGATGGCCTCGTACACAAAGATCAATGTCCACACATCTCATTGGATGATTGTGAAATGTTTATAGCAAATGTGAAATTGTGTTACACACCCCATCGACCCGCCACCCAAGTAAGCCCAACACACCCCCTCCACCCTCCTACCTCCCCCCCGAACACCAGTGTCCAAGGATGCTCATTGTCAGTGGGCAGACGCTATTGCAAGCCCCCTCTCCGGGTATCAGGGGCACCCCTGCCTGTGGAGCGCAGGTTCCTCCCAGATCTACGTTGGGGGCTGCCCTGGACGGAACTTGCAACGGATGATGTCTCTGCCTGCTCACGTCCATGCATGTCCCTAAGGGTTTGTGAGAGCTCAGTGAGCACACGGCGCACAGCGGCAAGTTCAGCACATACGTCTTTGGACGTCGCATGCAGTTCCCCCCTCAGGCTCTCGGTGCTTCTCTCCATTTGTACTCTCAGGCTCTCGGTGCTTCTCTCCATTTGTTCTCTCAGGCTCCCGGTGCTTCTCTCCATTTGTTCTCTCAGGCTCTCGGTGCTTCTCTCCATTTCTGCCCTTAGTGTCTCTGTACATGTTTCTATGGCTGCCTTGGTACCCCCACATTCATCAGCATGGTCCTTGAGGAGCGTGGCCAGTTGCTGCTGTTGCACGATCACCTGGTCGAGGGACTGTTGCCTCTGCTGGGCCATGGCCATTTGCGGTGGTGTCACAGAGGGGCTGATCACCTCATGTTGCCTTGACACAGGGCTTGTGGGGGATGGCCAGTCGTCGTCTTGTGAGTGCCCCTGCGTGGTATCCTCATGTTGTACGGGATGAAACAAACAGGGGGATTGAGACAGGTCATGGATGGATCGTACATCGACATCACCGTTTTCTGTGTCGGAGCATGCTGCCATTAATGCAGTGTCACCTATGGTGCTGCTGCCACCAGAAGCAGCGCCTTCTGTGGCATCCATTGGGGGGGCCTGTGGTGGTGGTGGTGTTGTGGCCATGCTGGCTGCTGGGGTGCCTGTTGAAGTCCCCTCCTGTGTGCTGCCACTTGATTTGTGCTGCTGCCGTGTCTTGATGCGTGCAGCTGAGGTGGAGGGTCTTTGGCCGTTGGTCTTGGCCCTCTTTGCAGGTGTGCTGCTAGGGGTGTCCTGGAGCTCGTCGTTTGAATCGGACCCTGTGGTGGAGTAAAGGAGGGCGAGCGTTATTAATGGGTCTGTGGAAATTGGAATGGCAATGTATCACATGCATTGGGGTGGTACCTGAGGGTGATTTGGGTCAGGGCCTTGGAGGTGGTTTCATTTTTGTGTGGATTGAGGGTGCAGTTGTATTGCAGCCTGCAGTTAGGGGGTGCCTGCTGCACGTGTAGAGGGTGTTTTTAGGAATTTTAATTATTTATTTATTTAATTTGACTTTTAATGTCCGCTATCAGGCCAATGTGAGTGGACGTTCTCCTGGACATGTGTTTCTGTTGCACTATGTGGACACATGGTACTTCACATGATTGAACATTGTGGTTTTAGCATAGTTTTATTTGGGCCACCTACCTGATTCTTCGGATGTCTGCACTCCTTTCTCCATCCCTCCGACTCCCTCTATGGTCTCCATTCCAATGGTGGAGGCACAGATTTCTTCCCAGGGGGTCAGCTTGATGGGTGATTCCGATCCTCCCCCGGTAGCTGTGGCAATGTTACGGTTGGCGGATAGTATGCTCCGTACGCGTATCCGCAAGTTGTCCCATCGCTTTCTGCATTGCTGTGGGTTGCGGGGTGCGGTCCCCACCGCACTTACCCGCTGTGCCACCAGGGCCCATATGGCCTTCTTGTTCGCAAGTGCCATCCTGGTCATTTGCGTCGAGAAGACGATGGCAGCATTCTCCTGGAGGATCTCTGTGAGCACCGTGAGTTCCTCGTGGGAGAAGTGGACCTGCCGCTTGCGGTCGCACGCTTTTTTCGCTACTTTTCCCATTGTTTTGGTTTCACTAGGGTGGATGACGGTTTGGGATGTCTCTCAGGGTAGTGTTTTTAATGGTTGTGTGAATGTTCTGATTTTATAGGTGTACGGCGTGCTGGTTCCCGTTCCGGGACCATGTTTTTACTTCCGTTTCCGTATATTTACGGTCACCGTATTTTCCGTGTGCCGCTCTTTACGGTGACCGCTATGTCCGGTGGCGGAATTGCACCTAGGTCGCCGTACGACGGCGGTGAGGGGCGTTTTGGGGACATTTCCGCCATCGCGGACTTTGCACTTCCGCCAAGGCGTAGTGCTCGTGCCCGATGGGTCAGAATTAGCCGCACTTTACTCTGTCGTGCCATGGCGGAAACGCTATTTACGCTATGGCGGTCAGGTCAGTTGCTTTCCGCCAGGGTCGTAATGAGGGCCTCAGTCTTTTTCACTCACCATTCGCATGTTTCCTCGCTGGCCCCTCAGGATCACCGCCTTCGTTACCGCCTTCTTCAGCTTTTCTGCCACTCAGCTGCCCGTAGGAATGGGAAGGGTTTACATGGCAAAACACATGTCCCTTCAGACCTCGGCCCTCATTACGACCCTGGCGGAAAGCAACTGACCTGACCGCCATAGCGTAAATAGCGTTTCCGCCATGGCACGACAGAGTAAAGTGCGGCTAATTCTGACCCATCGGGCACGAGCACTACGCCTTGGCGGAAGTGCAAAGTCCGCGATGGCGGAAATGTCCCCAAAACGCCCCTCACCGCCGTCGTACGGCGACCTAGGTGCAATTCCGCCACCGGACATAGCGGTCACCGTAAAGAGCGGCAATCGGAAAATACGGTGACCGTAAATATACGGAAACGGAAGCAAAAACATGGTCCCGGAACGGGAAACAGCACGCCGTACACCTATAAAATCAGAACATTCACACAACCATTAAAAACACTACCCTGAGAGACATCCCAACCCGTCATCCACCCTAGTGAAACCAAAACAATGGGAAAAGTAGCGAAAAAAGCGTGCGACCGCAAGCGGCAGGTCCACTTCTCACGTGAGGAACTCACGGTGCTCACAGAGACCCTCCGGGAGAATGCTGCCGTCGTCTTCTCGACGCAAATGACCAGGACGGCACTTGCGAACAAGAAGGCCATATGGGCCCTGGTGGCACAGCGGGTAAGTGCGGTGGGGACCGCACCCCGCAACCCACAGCAATGCAGAAAGCGATGGGACGACTTGCGGATACGCGTACGGAGCATACTATCCGCCAACCGTAACATTGCCACAGCTACCGGGGGAGGATCGGAATCACCCATCAAGCTGACCCCCTGGGAAGAAATCTGTGCCTCCACCATTGGAATGGAGACCATAGAGGGAGTCGGAGGGATGGAGAAAGGAGTGCAGACATCCGAAGAATCAGGTAGGTGGCCCAAATAAAACTATGCTAAAACCACAATGTTCAATCATGTGAAGTACCATGTGCCCACATAGTGCAACAGAAACACATGTCCAGGAGAACGTCCACTCACATTGGCCTGATAGCGGACATTAAAAGTCAAATTAAATAAATAAATAATTAAAATTCCTAAAAACACCCTCTACACGTGCAGCAGGCACCCCCTAACTGCAGGCTGCAATACAACTGCACCCTCAATCCACACAAAAATGAAACCACCTCCAAGGCCCTGACCCAAATCACCCTCAGGTACCACCCCAATGCATGTGATACATTGCCATTCCAATTTCCACAGACCCATTAATAACGCTCGCCCTCCTTTACTCCACCACAGGGTCCGATTCAAACGACGAGCTCCAGGACACCCCTACCAGCACACCTGCAAAGAGGGCCAAGACCAACGGCCAAAGACCCTCCACCTCAGCTGCACGCATCAAGACATGGCAGCAGCACAAATCAAGTGGCAGCACACAGGAGGGGAATTCAACAGGCACCCCAGCAGCCAGCATGGCCACAACACCACCACCACCACAGGCCCCCCCAATGGATGCCACAGAAGGCACTGCTTCTGGTGGCAGCAGCACCATAGGTGACACTGCATTAATGGCAGCATGCTCCGACACAGAAAACGGTGATGTCGATGTACGATCCATCCATGACCTGTCTCAATCCCCCTGTTTGTTTCATCCCGTACAACATGAGGATACCACGCAGGGGCACTCACAAGACGACGACTGGCCATCCCCCACAAGCCCTGTGTCAAGGCAACATGAGGTGATCAGCCCCTCTGTGACACCACCGCAAATGGCCATGGCCCAGCAGAGGCAACAGTCCCTCGACCAGGTGATCGTGCAACAGCAGCAACTGGCCACGCTCCTCAAGGACCATGCTGATGAATGTGGGGGTACCAAGGCAGCCATAGAAACATGTACAGAGACACTAAGGGCAGAAATGGAGAGAAGCACCGAGAGCCTGAGAGAACAAATGGAGAGAAGCACCGAGAGCCTGAGGGGGGAACTGCATGCGACGTCCAAAGACGTATGTGCTGAACTTGCCGCTGTGCGCCGTGTGCTCACTGAGCTCTCACAAACCCTTAGGGACATGCATGGACGTGAGCAGGCAGAGACATCATCCGTTGCAAGTTCCGTCCAGGGCAGCCCCCAACGTAGATCTGGGAGGAACCTGCGCTCCACAGGCAGGGGTGCCCCTGATACCCGGAGAGGGGGCTTGCAATAGCGTCTGCCCACTGACAATGAGCATCCTTGGACACTGGTGTTCGGGGGGGAGGTAGGAGGGTGGAGGGGGTGTGTTGGGCTTACTTGGGTGGCGGGTCGATGGGGTGTGTAACACAATTTCACATTTGCTATAAACATTTCACAATCATCCAATGAGATGTGTGGACATTGATCTTTGTGTACGAGGCCATCATAGGTGTACAGTTCATATTGTGCATGTTCCAGACACACACAGTGCCACAACTCCCGTGTCCATATATCAACCACCAGGCGTGAGTGCTAGAAGCATGAATCTATGATAATCTGACGAATTTCACGGCCCTCCTGTGCCTCGCGGACTCCTTGAGGTTCTGCCACATCCCCACCCACATCATGACCATATTCTGGTGCTTGCAGTTCTGCGTCAGGGGGCATGGGCACATTTCTACGTATGCACATGTTGTGTAGCATGACACATGCCATGACCATCTTAGCAACCTTCTCATGGCGTTACAGGAGTGCCCCACCAGACCTGCTGAGGCAGCGGAAATGACCCTTCAGTAGGCCGAATGCCTGTTCTATGACTACACGGGTACGTGAGTGGGCATGGTTGTAGTCCTCCTCATGCTGGTCCTGTGGGTTCTGGAGTGGTGTAAGGAGCCATCTCTTCAGTGGATACCCGGCATCACCTGTATGTGGACAATAAAGGATGTTTGAGGAATGACATTGCTACGTAAGCACCCCCCCCCTTCCTGGCAGGTCATTGCCGCATCACATACCCCACATTATCATGCATGAAATGAGACTCACCGAGTAGCCAGGATCTGTTCCCTGCATGTCGCTCCATGTAGCGTGGTATTGTAGAGTTCCGTAAGACCATGGAATCATGGGTTGATCCAGGAAATCGGGCACAACAATGTGTAATGATCCTGTTTGAGTCACACACCATTTGTACATTAAGAGAATGATATTGTTTTCGGTTGCGGTACTGGGCCTCCATGGCATGTGGGACAACCAATTCCACATGGGTGCAGTCGATGGCACCAATGCAACCCGGTATGCCGGCAAGTGCATGGAATCCCACTTTTGTGTTCGTAATTTCCTGGTCCGAGCCTGGTAGAGAGATGTAGTCGTCTGCGTGCTTCAGGAGGGCATCGAGCACTTGCAATAGTGTCCGCGACAACAGTGGCTGTGAAATGCCATGCAACTGTCCGACTGTGTGCTGGTAGGTGCCTGTGGCCAGGAAGTGGAGTACAGACACCACCTTCAGTCGGGGTGGGATGGCGGTTGGGCTATCTATCATGCTGACAAGGTCAGCGTGTGTCATGTCCACAATGGCGGTTATGGTTCCCGGTCCAAACGGTAGAGGGTGTGGATCTGCTCATCAGTGAGGTTGAACGGATGTGCTCGGAGGCGTGGGATTGCGGGCTGCCTGCGTGGTGGTAGTGGCTGTGCTGGTGGGCCTTGCTGGCCCTGCCTTGCCCTCCTCCTCCTCCTGCGTCTCCTCTGTGCGGCCGGTTGTTGTAGTAGTTGGTGTTCGTCTTCTTCTTGAAGTTGGAGTACTTGCAGTGCTATCAGGTCCCCCAGGGCCAACATCGCAAGTCCTGCCGGTAGCATTTTGGAGTGGGTGTGGTTGTGGGAGGGGGTTGGGTGTGCAATTTATGTGTTTCCAAGCTGTATAGCCTCCACCTGTGGTGATTCATTCCACCTGTGCAAGCTACAATCCCCTTTGGGCGAGCACGTCCCGCACACAACGCTGCAAATCGACGCATGGCATCTTGCTATTACAATCATGTATTTCATCCCGATGGCAGTGAGATCTTGCTTCATATGTTAAATCTGCTATGCTCCCATTGTTTCACATACTATCTTTGCAGTCGGGAACATACTTGTGAAGGGTCCGTGGAATGTAGTACTCGATTAACGGTGGACCCTCATGCAGCGCTGTACCGCGGTTCACCGACGGGCGGGGCGTCCCATTTGTGAGTGTAGCCAGTTGCCATTTTCACACACTGCCGCACTAAATGGATGGATTTGTGATTTCAAGCGGTCACAGATGCCTTTTCGACGTGATGTTGCAAATGAGGAATTCGAAGGACAGCGCTTTCGGTTTCCAGCTAGCGGCGAGGAGACGCCCACAGGTCTGACTGCAGATAGAAAGTTCTATTGTTTAATGTCCTTGGGACAGGGGCCATGCCGAGAATGCAATGATTGATATGAATAGTATGGGATGCGCAATAGCGTAGTGGAGGATAAGGCAGGACGTTCCCAAATACATGTTACTTCACAACACTAGAATTCCGGCCTGGAGCACAGTGGATTTTGCAGACTGCATTTAGCACAGATTCAATGGAAATTTCTAATGTTATGTGAGTAAATAATCAGGCGTTTTTATACCGGGATGAGGGAATGATGTATGGATGCATGGACAGATGATTTAATAGAGAGTCTGCCATGTACATGGCTTTTTGGAATCTATCAACGTCCTCTGCGCTATGTGATGCAGGGCTGCCATAGTGGGACCATCGTCTATCTGCCCTTGTTGAACCCTCCCTGTCTCGACGCGCCTTCAAACACTTGTGTCTATGCACGTTACTAATCCCATCTAATGGATTCTGTTTTAACAGACGCATGCACACAAACACTCGTTTGTAATAGTGTTTTCACCTCGATTTATATGGTTATGATTCACAAGTGATTATTGGGTGCGAATAATCCTTTTGAGTGGGCTAGCATGCATATGGCTGTGGATTTAGTGTGATCTTTGAAGTGAGTAATTCAAATGGAGTTCAGATGCCCATACTATTCTTTTTCGTTTCATTTGGGTGACAGGTATCTCCTCCCCTTTTGCCGCTGCCATCTGTATGCCACTCCTGCAGATGGCTTTTACTCCCGACACCTGCTGCTTCGTGTTCATCAGTGGAGCACCATTACGATCTTATGGGACGATCGCCAATGGCCCACATGCCCTTACGCAGTACTAGTGGCTAGGAGCAACATTTCGAGCTTTCAGCTGGACTAGTGCCTACCTAATGGGACGGCCCTGCGGTTCTAGGCGCTTCCATGTTGCCTTTTTGAACGTGGATGTAGCCCCTGTGTACCATGGAGGAACAGGGCGTCACACAAGAAGAAGCTGGTCATTTATTGCGGATGCAGCCCACAGTTATGAGATATGATTTGGAGTTCATGACCTAATAGCTGTATGGCCCGGGTGATTTTGTTGTGCATTAAATTTTGATTATGATATTGACCTTGTAGCGTTATTCTTTGCAAGTTATGTAGCATATTCCTATTTGTGGAGCGATGTATTGTGAGGAGATCTGCTTTGGGTTCGGCCTTCTGAGCATAGTTGCGTGGTACTGTACTGGGCGCGTTTTGCCTACGAAGGCCAGTAAGGTCAGGGATAGGGGCTGCCATTATGACTGTTTTAATGATGTCATGCTCATGGGAGGGGGATTGGCTTTTGTGTAACAGATGCCGGTCAGCCAGGTGGATTGGTGGAATGATGTGATTTTCAGAATATGGCTGGTCACAGGTGCCTGTGTTTGCGTGCGTTTCTTTGAGGGAGACTGAGGTCATGTCCATTGGAATGGCTTCTGTATTCATGCCATCTGTGCCCTGCTGCTCCCATTGGCCCCTCTTGAGATGTGCCTGGCTGCTCAGTCACTCTGCCAACTTGTGTGGTACATGCTTATGCTGCTGGTTGGTTTGTTTACTGGCAGGAGTACAGGGCTGGTGCAGTCTCACTCAGGATACTGCTTTGTATGTTGCCTTGCACTGGTGTCAAGCGATGGGGGGCCTGTTTTTGTTTGTCTCAGTTTTCAGTTCATGTTGCTGTACTTGGAGCTTCACATGCCTGTGCTGCATCAGTACGGCAATGGTGCCATGGCTAATATGGATGGCCACTCACAAGGCACTTGGAGCCCCTACATTCATTTGTTCGTTGGCATGCATGGGTGACTTGTACATTTCACTGGTTGCATTGTTTGACTTCATTGCACCTACGAGGAGTTGTGCAATGTGGCCAGGGAGTGGTGTACAGGCACTCAGTAAGGCCTTTTACGGTTGGTTTGCGATGCCGTACTTCTCACCATGGCGGAATGGTACTTTCCGCCATGCTTGATGGCGTTAGGTACATGTCCGCTAGGGTCAGAATTCCCGTACCGTTGCGCCATGGTGGTAATTACGGTTTCGCAGTGCGCGCGTGCGCGTACTTGGTGCAGTTAGCGTTGGCGTTCACTACGGTGTCGCTAATGGCATCGTACTTTACGGTGACGGGTCATAATCGCAACGGGCGGTATTCGATGGCGGTATTGCATTTCCGCCATCGTTTTTCGATTTCCGCCAGGGTCGTAATGAGGGCCCTTGTCCTGCAGGTTTTGTTTTCTTACACTACCACTGTCTATGGGGAGCTTCATGGTCTACTCAGCCGAATGGCAGAGGACATGTGATATTGCCGAAGACCTAGAGTTACTCTATGTCGACGGGCAATGGGTGTCTTATTCTAATCGATAATGGATAACCATCAATCTCTGCTACCAAGTGTACTCTGAGACCCTCGGCCAGCCCATAGAGCCGAGGTTTGCTCAGAAGTACTTTAAGACAAGATAGCTGCACCCTTGAGTTGGATGGGGGTGCACATTCATTACTCCAACACCAATCAATAAGGACAAATCAATGGTCTGGCAAAGGGAGTCTGTTTAATGACAAGTACAGAAAACAGGGAGTTATGGATATCAGAAGTGATGTGATCGTCCTTCTCGCTTCAACTCCAATGATCTTCATACAAGTTGTAACATTTATACTCAAAAATCATCATCATTGACGTGTAACACTCAAAAGTTAACATGCACATCTATTGGTCAGGAAAAGGTAACTTTACTAAAGGTATTATATCTGTATCTGGTAACAGAGTGAGGGGATTGGGTAAACACTGTCAGGTGGCCGTCTAAGCCCTTCCTTCAAAAATGACTACTGTAGACGTCACTAAAAGTATGACGTCCCATTGGTTCTACTAACTACAGGACCCTAGATTATTTGGTCCATTGTGATTGGGTTGGCACCAACCCCATGCATACTTTTCCACTTCGCTTAGCAGCATGCCGAATGGTCGGCCTGGTGCGGGGTGCCCCTTAGTTACTCAGGACTTCCTCCGATTATGGTTACAATCAATCATCACTTTAGTAGCCATATAATTAGTTCACTGTGGTTGGGCTTGAGACTGCATCTTCTGTCTGGAAAAGTTCTGATATCTCCCCCTGGTCAGGAGCCAAGCGTAGGTGTGAACCCTCACTTCTTCTTGCTCGGCTGGTCACATGATTCCTACACCGTGAATTTGTCTCTCAATTTGTGTATTTGATTCTCATTTAGCCTGCCACCTGCCTTCGTCTTCTTATCTTGATCTTTCAGAGGCAGGATATTCTGTTCTCAGTTTCAATTAGATGTAGCTACTGTTCACCTCTTTTATTAGTATGACCTTGGCTTTCCTGGCACGAGATGCCTCTGCCGAGTTTCGTTACAGCCGTCTCTTCTCGTTTTGATAAATATTAATCTTTTCTTGTTTGGCCTTTAGTAACCTGGGTTGAATCTGCTTCTTGTGCAAAGTAGAAATACACTTATAATAGTATACTTCGTTTTGAGGTAGATTATGTATAATGGTGCTTGCCACACTATTCTTCTACTAAGTATAGCAAGCCACACTGTTTTCTTAGCTTTCTTGCGGTTCCAAGCATATTTACAGGTATAAACTGGTCGAATGTCTTCATCTTGCTTGCAGCTTTAAACTTCTTTGCATTTCGACATTGTCCTTTCACTTTAGGTTCACGATATCCTTATTCATGGCGTTTCGTCTCTTTGCATCATTCTTGGGTCGTCAGTTCTTCCATCTGCAAGTCATTCCGGGTCCTTGTGATGTCACCATTCATCTTCCATTAAGACCTTTTTGGTTTCTTCTGGGACTGTACTTAGGAAATCTTCATTTTGTTTCCTTTGTTGGTAGGGTTTTCGTAATGGATACCTTACTGTCCATGGTTTTCTTGGTATTGGTACTTCAATAGGTGCTGTTCTTCTGATAGGCACTGGGAAGAGCCCTACTGCAGCTCTCTGCTGGTTTATTTGCTCATCATACGGCACATATTTTGGTGTGAATGCTCCTGGTACTTCAAAATGGATGATTGGAGTGCAGGCTTTATTTTGGACCTCCTCTACATACCTGCCTCAATCTATCAATAAAAAGAACACACAACTACTAGCATGTATCTGTAGCCATTACATGTTTGCAACATATCCACACAATCTATATGCAGATGCTGAAAAGGACCATTAGGGTGGGGTATTGCTCCTCTCACTGTTTGCAAGTTATGCCCTGCTGTGAATTTCTGACAGACAATGCAGTCAGAATAAACTGTGCAACATGTTCTAATAAATTTGGCGAAAACCAGTCTTCTTCTATTATCGCACAAGGTTTTCTCTGGTTATGTGCGCAAGATAGAGAAGCTAATCCAGTGCAACTCTCAACAATGCTAGAGGCATGACTGGCTTTCCAGTACTATCTTGTCTCCATATAGCCTCTGTGGGGCATAAAGAACACCCCTGTATTTTCCTTAAGACTTGTTGCCCCGTGGAGCTCAAACTTGCAGCTCAATTAACTGAACAATGGATACCATATTAAGGCCTTTTTTCATCATCATGCACCGTTCTGACATATGCTTAACATTTTCTACTTAAAAAATAGATACATTGAGAAAATATGCTGTTCTTTTTGCTTCAACATCTGCAGTTTCATTATCACAAGAAATCAAGTCTGCCCTCTTAGTCTGAGCTGTGCACTTCACCATGGCGATAGCCAATGGGAGCTTTAGTACCTTAATAAGTGTGTCCAATTGTGACAAATGTTGCACTGGTGTGCTGTCTGCACAGAGGAAGGACCTCCTTTTCCAGTGTGACAATCCTGCATGTACTGTCGATATCACATAGGAGGAATCAGAGTACACAGTTACTTTCTCATTCTCATATCTCTGAAGTGCTCGGATAAGTGCCACTAATTCTACAGCCTGTGCTGAACAATGTGAAGGCAAATTTGCACGTGTCACTACTTCAAATTCACCATTCTTTTTTAACTTCTCTACTGCCAAACCTGTTTGCCATTCTCCTGTCATTTGGTAAATTTTGAAGAACCAACAATGAACAGAATTCCCCCCTCCTAAAGTGTTTTCTTAAATGCAGCAAACATCATCATAAATCTCAGAATTCATTGTACAATCATGTAGATAATCCATGTTTCCTACATGTTCTCCTATGAATGTCGCTGGATTTGCTACTCTACATCTAACATTTTTGATTGCTGGTTTGATATAAACACCTCATAACCTGATGCTCTTTGTGTGGTGAATGTGCTTTTGGGTTCCTCCAAAATGGGAACTAGGGAATGTTCAATGAATAATGTCATTGAGCACCCCATGGTAATGTTTGCAGCTTGTTCAATTGCAAACGCAGCAGCAGCTAATGATTGTTTGCAATGGTAATGCCCTCTCATTGCCAGCTCTAGAATCTCACTATAATAAGCCAATGGCTTATGTCCATGTCCTAATGTATCTGCTGTCATTACTACTCCATTTGAATGTGAACATAAGTAAAACTCCTCATTATAATCTGGAATCCTGTACACAGGGGCTGTGCAAATCGCCCTTTTCAACTCTTCAAATTCTTCTGTCATCTCTTCTGTCCATATTGTCTCATTTTTACCAATGTGTGCTTCTTTAAGTCCTTTTAAATATGGTCTAATATATGTGCTGTAATCAAAAACCCAGGTCATACAATAATTACGTAGGCATAACAATTGCTGCATTTCTCTCACTGTCTTATGTCTTACAGTTTTCATTATTGCTTCTGCTCTCTCAGGTGTCACATTTCTCCCTTCTTGAGAGATTATCTGTTCTATATACAGGACCTCTACCTGACAGTACTACAGTTTCTCTTTGTCCACTATGTATCCTTTTTCTGCCAACACTGTCAGTAACTGGACCAATAGCTCAGGGCAACGTGTTCGCATTGGAAGCAAGATAACACGGAGCACCACAGGTATCGATCCCCAGGTCCATGCTTAAAAACCTCTGGGTATTATAAATAACCTATCATATCATATCAAATCTTCTCTGCATTATTCTTCTGTCTCACTGCACACTAATGTGTCATTTACGTACTGAATAATTGTGCTCTCAAGTTGTACATTACCTAGGTCCATTTGAAGTACCCTATTAAAGAATGATGGGGACTCACTGTACCCCTGTTTTAATTTTGTATGTTTCCACCTCTGATTTCTATACAGAAATGTGGGCAAATCTTCAGAATCCTCATGAAGGGGAATTGAAAGTATTCTTTAAATCTACTACTGTCAAATATTTGACTCTAGGTGAAATGTTCCATACCATCGTAGCTGGATTTGGAACCAAAGGAAACTCTGCTTCGACAATGTTGTATAGGGGTGTAGATCCTGAAAAAATCTCCACGACCCCCCATTGATTTCTTTACTGGGTACATAGCCTTGTTACATGGGGGATCTGATGGCACCAGTATTCCCTGCTGTACTAAAGCGGAAATGGTTCTCTGGACAAGGGGTGTTCTTATGCTTTATTGTAACTACTCCTGCTCCACTCAACAGACCAACATCATATGGAGTGTTAGCCCATAAAATGCTCGGCACCTTTTCTAAATCTTCTTGGGAAAAAGGCAGTTTTTTTTTATTTTTTACCAATGTCACTCTCTATGGTATTTCACTAGTCTCAACTTTTATCCAATAGGTCAGGCCTATGAAAAATACTAGTTCATCGTCTGATTTCTCATCTCTCAGCAACTCTTTGTCTGTCAAGTCTGTTAATCTATACCCTTCGTCAAGAGCTATTACTGTTCTCCGTGCTCTTCCTTCATTGTCCGTCCCATGAACAACCACCCTTTCATCTCTTACTACTTCTGCCTCTAGTTCTATGGGAATAACTTGTCCTTCGTCATCATTAATAGGTATTTGTGGTCTAAAAAAATAATGGTCAGGTATCCTCAGTAATTTACCTATCAATCCAGGATGCCTTGTCAATAAAATATTTACTACATACAAAAATAGTTCTGGCTCTAAAGGAACAACTCGTAATCTTTTTGGGCCTGTAAATGCTAATCTAAACTGTTACATTCATGTAATGTATCCCTAGAGTGGACAATATTATTCCTTTGTCAGTAAAAGATATAATTATGTTAAGTTTTGTCATCAATTCACATCCTAATGTGGTAACTGGTGTCTGTTGAGAAAACAATAGTGGTATAGCCACGTCATGTTCCCCTATTGAAAATGGCAATTCATCAGAAAAAGGAACCAAACTCATTTCCCCAGAGAATCCCTGTGCATTCATGGCGATGCCAGACATTGGGTACTTTCCCTATTGAGCAAAGGAACAAGTCGCTCCCTGTTTACATAAAGCAAAAATGTATTGCTTCCTATTGTTATCCTGAACCTTGGTTCTTCTGGGGGGTCTAGTGTCACAGATAGTACTGAACACATCAGGTCACTCTATGGGCTTTCCTATTGTGGATATAAGCTCATCCCTGTACCCGTAAAAGGATTTCCTCTCACCACTGTCACACTCGCTATCCTGGGTGTAGATGATTGTGGGGCTTGTGTATTCACATTCCATTGTGGCATCATCGCCTGTTGTGTCTGTACTAGTTGTATTTGCATAGGCGCTTGCTGTGGTTGCCATTGTGGTGACTGTGATTGCAGCAGAGTCTGCTTCATCTGCTGCAGTTGCGCCGCACACGACAGATACTGTGTGTGATCTTGGGCATAATATTTTAATGGTTCTGCACTATATATTAGAAATAGCCCGTTCCCCCTGTAAGGAACTCATGGTGGCAACAGTAAAGACAGACACAAGTGATCACAGCTCAAGGGTGTTTATTAAACTGTCTAATCGGTGAGAAAAAGGCCTAATTTAAAACTAAATCTAATATGGGAGAAAGCTACGACCATCAAATAATAATAAAGCAGTCATGGTGGCGTCTTGTGAAATAAAAAGGGACTATAAAAAAAACTATTATCAAACCTTAAAACTAAATTTCAAAATAGTATTGTATAATGTTCTCAACAAAAGAAATAAGTGTTCACCAAATGATAAGTCAGGATGGTGTGGCTGGGTCTCCCTTCCCCACATTCTTAGCATGGAAAAAGTTGGGACTCTTGAGCACAACACACTCCTGGGCCTTATCAGTCTGAGGTTACAGTTCTTTTCCAAAATATTAGGGCCTTCTGTGGCCAAGTCTCTTTCATACAAAGTGCTGCAGAGGACATGATGTATAACAATCAACAAAAACAAAAGTTCCTTCAACAAATCTTCACGGGGCGATTACACATTCTCAGCAACTTGTATTATTCAAGAATATTAATGACTTTTTAAACAACCATTCCCTCTGTACAACCCTCAGCCGGGTTCACTCTTGTCAACACGATGTTCACAGGTGTATCATTATTCTCCCCAATTTGCAGGCATCCCTCAGCCAGGTTCACTTTTTGCCAAATACACAGTTCAATCAGTTTTCTCCCATGCGTCAAAGACTTTCGAGTGTTCGAGGGGTTTTGCTCAACCTTGTAGGACAACTTTGATACTTTACACTAGTGTCTCCTAAGGGCTCTTGGGCTTGGCATTTTCAACAAAACAACACAACCCCAAAAAGGCTTCAGTCAGAGTCCTTTGAATGAGCGCCCTGTGACACAGTTTGTTTTCACTATATGTCTTTTCCGACTCACTGGCTGTGCTAAACTGTTGGAGTCTCCAGTCTTGGGAGTCAAGGATGGCACAACGGTGGCAAGCGTTTCTCCCCGCTTTGACTATCAGCATGGGAGAGCTCTGTGTGCCATTGACAACTGTCACACCACACGCCAGGTGGTCTTCCTGGTTTTATGGTCTGACCTTCGGAGGCTTCGTGGGTCTGAGGTTAAAAAGGCAAGGGAGATACCCTCCTTGTCATCCCTCCTATTTCTCTCCCCTTTTCTCCTTCATTTGAACTGCCAGTCCAGAATAGCTGTTTCCTCATGCGTTTGGCCCTGCTCGAAGTGTGCTTTCATGCTCTGCCTTTTATCCTTGTGGGGAAGAGTGCAGAGGAGGTCCCAAATAAAGCATGCACTCCAATCGCCCATTTTGAAGTACCAGGAACCTTCACACCAAAATATGTGACGTATGATGAGCAAATAAATAAGAGTCGCAGTATGGCTCTGCCCAGTACCCATCAGAAGAGCAACAACTAATTAAATACCAATACCCAGAAAACCATGGGCAGTGAAAACCCTACCAGCAAATGAGACGAAATGAAGATTGCCTAAGTACCGTCCCGGTAGAAACCAAAAAGGCCTTAATGGAAGACGAATGGTGACATCCCGAAGACCCGGACAGACTCGCAGATAGAAGATATGACAACCCAAGGATGACACAAAGAGACGAAACACTATGAATAAGGATATTGTGAACCTAGAAGAAGAAAATGATGTTGAAATACAAAGAAGCTTAAGCTGTAAGTAGGATGTAGGTTTTTGACCAGCTATCACCTGTACATGTGCTTGAAACCGCAAGAAAGCTAAGAAAACAGTGCAGCTTGCTATTCTTAGTAGAAGAATAGAGTGGCAAGCGCCATTATACATAATCTACCGCAAAACGAAGCACAATATTATAAGTGTGAATCCATTTTGCACTGAAAGCAGAACCAATTCAGGTTACTAGAGGCCAAACAAGAAAGATTCATAATCTAGCAAAATGAGAAGAGACGGCTGAATCAAAACTCAGCAGAGGCAGCTCGTGCCAGGAGAGCCAAGGTCAGACCAATAAAAGAAACAAACATTAGCTACGCATAATTGAAACTTAAGAACAGAATATCCTGTATTTGAAAGGTCGAGATAAGGAGGCGTAGGCAGGTGGCGAGCTGAATAAGAAATTAAATGCACAAACTGAGAGAAACTAGGCAAATTCACAGTGTGGCTAGCACATGACCAGCCAAGCGAGAAGGAGCATGAGTTCACACCTACGCTTGGCATCCGCCCAGACAAGAGATATCTGTACTTTTCCAGACAGAAGATGCAGTTTCGAGGCCAACCACAGTAAAATAATTGACACATAGTTTCTGAAGCAATGATTGATGGTAACTTTAATTAGAGGAAGGCCGGGTAACTAGGGGGCACCTGGCTGACCATTCTGCATGCTACTAAGCAAAGTGGAAATGTATGAATGGGGTTGATGCCAACCCAATCACAATGAACCAAATAATCTAGGATCCTTTAGATAGTAGAACCAATGGGACGTCGTACTTTTAGTGACGTCTACAGTAGTCGTATTTGAAGGAAGGGCTTAGACGCCCACCTGACAGTGTTTATCCAATCCCCTCACTCTGTTACCATATACAGATATAGCACCTATATTTAAGTTACCTTTTCCTAACCAATAGAAATGCTTATTAACTTTTGAGTTTTACACATCAATTATGACGAGTTTTGAGTATAAATGTTATTGTTTGTATGAAGTTCAGTGGAGTTGAAGCGAGATGGACTATCGCAACACTGCTGATTACCATGACTCCCCGTTTTTTTTAACTTCTCATTAAATGGACTCCCTTTGCCAAACCATTGAGTTGTCCTTATTGATTGGTGTTGGCGTAATAAATCTGCACCCCCATTCATCTCAAGGCGCAGCTATCTTGTCTTAAAGTACTTTTGGAGCAAACCCCGACTCTATGGGCCGGCCGGGGGGTCTCCTCAGTACAAGAGAAAGGGCCATCAGGTGAGCATAGTTATTATCAATTGCCTGACTCTGCCTGGCACTGGTGTTGGGACATGTCAGGTAAACGGCTCAGGTGTTAGTCTGTTGTCTGTCATGATGTAGGAAAGTATTCATGTTGGAAAGGGGGGGTAGAACTTCTGAATATCCTATGGGGTAGGATGGGGAAAAGGTGTTATAGGGAAGGGGATACCATGTTTCACCCGTCGGTGTCCCACTTCTGCTCCCTGACGACCCACCAGGAGGTGATCCTCCTGCACTGGTCCACCCTCAGGAACTGGATCAAATAGTGATGACTGTGTTCTGGCCATCTGGATATCAGATTGCTGGTGACTGACTAGCAGGTGAGACCCCTTCAGCGCTCTGATATACCCTTTCTCCATGCGATGTTGTCGCATTTGTTTCACAGGGGAACCAAGAAAGTGAAAACCGCATTTCCCTGGTCTTTGCCTTTTCGGTGTTTCACAGTGAAACAATAAGGTTGTAGGTCTAGAAACCAACAGATTACCCAAGGGTTGGAATCTTTGTGTTGGTTAATCCAAACTAGGAGTGAGTGGTCTGTAACAAATGTGAACTTTCTTCCTAATAGGTAGTACCTAAAATGAATAATGGCCCATTTGATGGTCAGGGCCTCTAGCTCTAACACAGAGTAATTTATTTTTGCATGGAAAAATCTTGCGACTAGCAAATAGAATGGGATGTTCTAATCCATCGCAAACTTGGGACAGAACTGCTCTTAACCCTGTAAGGGAGGCATCCATCTGTGATATAAACTCTTTAGAGAAGTCGACTACCTTAAGGATTGGGTTCTGGCACAGTGTCTGCTTTCAGGTGTTATCACATATATCATCCTCGTCATTCCAATGAAGATTCTGGGGTTCAGCATTCTTGAGTTTATCGGTCAGCCTAGCTGCTTTGTCAGAAAAGCTGGGAATAAGCCTACAGTAATATCGTATTAATCAGCAGAAAGCTCTAATATCTCTTTTGGTCTTGGGTTTTGGTGTATATAAGATGGCTTTCACCTTCTCATGTTGAAGTTGCTCATTCCCATTCCCTACAAAGAAGCCAAGGTATTTTACGGCTGACTGGGCCAGTCTGTATTTAGCTGGATTAGTAGTTAGCCCAGCTCCTCTGAGGACTTTCATGATGGTATAAAGATGGAAGGGATGGTCATCCTAAGTCTTACTATAAATTACAATACTGTCAATATAAGCTCCACAAAAATCGGAATAGCGTTGCAGAAATTGCATCCATGAGGCACTATAAAGTGGCTGGTGCGCTGTGTAAGACAAAAGGGAGGACTTTGAATTGAAACTGTCCTAAAGGTGTTGAAAACGCAGTTGTTTCCTTATCTCACCCATTTACGGGAACTTGCCAATACCCTTTTATTAAGTCTAGGGTGGATAGAAAGGTGGCTGCTCCGAGTTTGTCAATTAGGTCATCGATGTGTGGCATGGGATAGACATAGAAGTCTAAAATGGCATTAACTTGACAGAAATCTATGCAGAATCTCCAGGAACAGTCAGGGTTAGTGACCAACAGGATATGAGGGGACCATGGACTTGAAGAAGCCTCGATAATATTGGCTTTCAACATTTTGTTGACTTCCTCAATCACTACCTGTTTAAAGGCTTCTGGGAGTCTATACATTTTTAAAAGAACCACTTTACCCTTAGGTGTCCTAATATAGTGGTATTTGCCTTTAACTCTTCCTGGTTTTTCTGAGAATACATTGGGAAATGAAGTGATTACATCATCTAGACCTTCTTGATGTTGGATAGATAGCTATGGTGGAATCAACTCAAAGTTATTTATCTCTTTAGGAACCAGGCAGGCTAGTACTTTGGCTTGCGTGGCTGACATGTTCTCTTTCGACTCTTTAAGAGATTTACGTGATACAAATGGACCTTCTGTTTTCTGTCTGGTTGGGCTACTATATAAGTACTGGTTCCCATTCACTCTAATATCTCATAGGGTCTGTCCCACTGGAGACAAGCTTGTTTTCTGAGATGGGTAAGAGGACCAGTCCAAAGGTGTGGCCGTGTCTGGAGGGGATATTTTGGAAGAGAGTGATGCAGTTACCAAATTCACTCCCAATTGTATTCATAAGGAGAGAACTGGGCTTACCATCCTTGTATTCTTTGATGGTGTGGAGATCACTGTGTCTTTATCGGAAATGCCTGGATCCGCCCGGGAAAGGTGGTTTTGCAACACTTAAAGTGGCAATTGAGGTTAAAGCGGTACCTACTTTAAACATCTGGCGGGGAGCGTACCTCTCCATATAAAAAACATCACACAGTCTGAAGATTCATTACTGTTCAATCCGACTGGGGTCAAGACAAAGTTGTTGGACTTTGACTGGATCCTTACGATGGACAAACTAATGCCCTACAAGACGGCAGCCCAGGGACTGAAAGGACACTTCAATAGAGGAACGGTCCCACCATACTTGGAAAGGTTTCCATCGCAGGTGGAAATGCAGAACTTTTTAAGATTCCGATTAAACTTATTCCTCACTAGGGAGATTGTTGAAAGAAGAAAGAAGGCCAGGGAAGACAGGAACCTTACGCGCCGTATCTGTAGAAATGGCGTGGAAACCTTGAAGCACCTAATTATGTTTTGTGAACCACTAACAGACACGAGAGCTAGGTTCCTGGGAAAATTCTTTGGAGAATAAGATACCAGACCACTGGAAAGAATGGTGTTCAATTTTAAGGTGGGGGGGAGGCTGTCTTTGACATTGGTACTCCTGAACCTGGTGAAGGTGATCTTTGGCATTCTGGAGCAAACGGATACACAATGACAAAAAAGACAGTCCCCTACTCATCGTATCACAGGGCCTTTTCCCCCTCTGAACTTCAGAATCTCCCAAGTTTTTGATCAGTGAAATTTTGTACCATACAGCAACTGAGAAAAAAATATATACTTATTTCCTTCTTTTTTTTTTCTCTCTTAAAAAAAGTGACTGTTCTTTGGTGTGTTTTAACTTTTACTTTCATGTGTTTGTGTTTTGCAACTAAGGTTTTTGTTTTAAATCAATTGATAATAATAATAATAATAATAATAATAATAATAATGATAATATAAAAAAAGTTAGAGGACCGGTACTTTCTGTCCCATGGAGAATGATATTAAATTCTCGCATTCTGGTGGCAGTTTGCGAGATAGGAATGGGTGCCTCTTCCCATTCTTCCCAGGTTTCCCGGAGCATTTCTAGGACATCTCTTTTCTCTACCACAGACCAATTCAAAAGGAGAGAAACTTGTGGAGGCTTGAGGGGTTTTCCTAACTGCAAACAGTGGCCACATGATCATTCTGTCCCAGTCTTGCCCATCCTTGTCTACCAGTTTTTGTAGGATTAACTTCAGAGATTTATTGAATCTTTCTACCAAGCCAGAAGTTCACAAGGTGGTAATATAGAGTAGTTCTTTGATTTCTGCCATGAACTTACTCATAAAATTCAAACCCTGCTCGGTTACTATTTCCTTGGGAAAGTTGACCCTGGAGAAATATGGTAGGAGGTGTTTAAGGATTTGCTGTGTTGTATTATTTTGCATTGGGAATGCTTCGGGCTATCGGATTGCATAGTCCACAATCACAAGGACATATTTGTTGCCCAGCTTTTATGTTTCTAGAGGTCCAATTATGTCCATTCTGATTCTTGACAAAGGGACTTCTCTGATAGGCAACAGGTTCAGAGGGGCAGGTAATGGGATGTGTGTGCTGGTGTTTTCACATATTCCGCACGTCTGTATAAAAGTCTTTCTATCGGCATGAATACCTGGCAAAAAAAAATCCCACTAATATGTGCCTGGATTTTAGATTGTGCATTCCCATCTCACCGGGGGGCATTTAGGACAATCTCCAGCACAACCTTTCGGTGGCACTTCGGTATTACCAACTGTGTTTTTACTAAGTCTTCCTTAGATGTCTCTCTTCTATTAAGTAATCCTTGTTTTAAGAAGAAAAAAGTGTTTCCATTGTATAAGCCTTCACCCAGAGGGATAGCTTGTAGGAAAGCTTCAGCGACAGCTGGATCATTTCGCTGGTTGAAGGCTATAGCTGGTAGGCCCTTCTGCATTAATTTCATTTTCTTTCAACTGTGAAATAGAGCCCTTTCCAAATTACCTTGGGCAATTTGCCCTCCATGACATACTGCAAAGGGGAACTCACCATGATATTGTAAGAGAAACTTTACATCTCCCCGGAAGTCGGGATTGATGACACCTGCTAAAACGTCTATCCCGAATTTCCATGCTAGGCCAGATTTTGGGGCCACTCTTATATAACTCCTTGGAGGGGGTATTAAATACAAATCTGTAGGAATCATTCCTCTTTTCCCTGGGGCAATAATAGCTTCCCTACTGTTACAGATATCAAAACCTATTGCTTCTTTGGTGGCAATGGAAGGGTTGGAAGCTATCTGACTAAGTTTGGGAAATTGTAGGGTTTCCCAATTAGTTTAAATTGAGTCACATCCTACTCTGACACCATATATAAGGAACTCATGGTTGCAACAGTAAAGACAGGCACAAGTGATCACAGTTCAAGGGTGTTTATTAAACTGTATAATGGGTGAGAAAAACACATAATCTAAACCTAAATCTAAGATGGGAGCAAGCTAAGACCATCAAATAATAATGAAGCAGTTATGGTGGCATCTTGTCAAATAAAAAGGGTCTATACGGAAAAAAAACACTATTGCCAATCCATATAACTAAGTTACAAAATAGTGTGGGATAATGTTCTCAAGAAAAGAAAGAAGTGTTCACCAGGATGGTTTGGCTGGGTCTCCCTTCCCCACGTTTTTAGCACCGGACAAGGTGTGACTTTTGAACACAGCACTTTCCTGGGCCTTGCCAGCATGAGGTTACAGTATGTTTCCAAAATATTAGGGCCTTCTGTGGCTAAGTATCTTTCATACAAATTCTCTTTCCTCAAATGATCTGATTTGTCACAATCAACAAAAACAAAGGTCCCTTCAATAAATCTTTACGGGTGATTACTCTTCACATTAAGATCGCCCTCTGCCAGGCTCTGATACTTTGTGCAACATGGGCCTCCCTCCATCCTGTTCAATACAGCCTTTCATTCAAATTCTCAGCAGCTTGCAATATTCAAGAGTCTTAATGTCTTTCTAAACAACCATTCACTGTGGAAAACCCTCAGCCGGGTTCACTCTTGTCGACAAAATTTTCACGGGTGTATCATTGTTCTCCCCAATTCACAGGCATCCCTCAGCCAGGTTCACATTTGCCAAATACTCAGTTCAATCAGTTTTCTCCCATGTGTCAAAGACCTTTAAGTATACGAGTGGTTTTTCTCGTCTCTCGTAGGACCACTTTGACACTTTACACTAGCCTCTCCTAAGGACTCTTGGGGGGTCATTACGAGTGCGGCGGTAAGGGTTTAACGGTGCTGGTAAAGATGCCGGTACCGTTAACCCCTTACCGCCGCATTATGAGGTCCCTTAGCGGGTCCCACTAAGGCCAGCTGGTAAAACCAGGTGTCCTTAGCGGGAGCTGCTAAGGCACCAGGGAGCTAATAACAGCCCTGTTATTACCGGGCCCGTTATTACCTCCCTCCCCATTCCCATTGAGCCCTATGGGGGCTTGAATGGGAATGGGATGGGTATTTTGAATGGGGACTTACCGGGTCCTCCAAGGTTGGAATGACCCGGTAAATCCCCATTCAAAGAACCCGGACACGAGTTTGGAGGCAGCCATGGCGCTAATAGCACCATGGCTCCTGCAAACTCGTAATGACCCCCTTGGTCTTTGTAGTTTTAACAAAACAACAGAACCCCAAAAAAGCTTCAGTCAGAGTTCTTTGAATGAGCGTCCCGTGACTCCTGATGACTCAGCTTCCGAACATTTTACTAGGATTTTTTAAAGTTCAATTACACAAGTTTTTTGTTCAACAAGGTTGCCGTGTCTTCTCCGACTCACTGGCTGTGCTGAACTGTTGGAGTCTCTTGTCTTGGGAGTCAAGGATGCACAACGGTGGCAAGCGCTTCTCCCCACTTTGACTATCAGCACAGGAGGACCCTGTGTGCCATTGTCACCTGTCACACCACAAGACAGCTGGACTTCCTGGCCTTATGGTCTCCCTTTCAGAGGCTTTGTGGGTTTGAGGTGAAAAGGGCAAGGGCAATTCCCTCCTCGCCATCCCATCCAGGTCTCTCCGTCTTTCTCCTTCATTTGAACTGCCAGTCCGGAATAGCTGCTTCCTCGTGGGTACGGCCTTGCTCGAAGTGTGCTTTCGTGCTCTGCCTTTTATCCCTGTTGGGAAAGGAAAGGACTGTCAGGTGTGCATAGTTATTATCAATTGCCTGACTCTGCCTGACCCTGGTCTTGGGACATGTCAGGTAAATGGCTCAGGTGCTAGTCCGCTGTCTGTCAAGGTGTAGGAAAGCGTTTGTGTTGGAAAAGTGGGGGGTAGAAGTTCTGACTATCCTACAGGGTATGATAGGGAAAAGGTGTTATAGGGAATGGGGTACTGCGGCTCACCTGTCGGCGTCCCACATCCACTCCTTGAGGACCCCTACCCAGGTCATCCTGCCACACTGGCCTACCCCCAGGAACAGGATCCAATAGCGATGGCTATGTCCTGGCCACCCGGATGACAGATCCCTGGGGACTAGCGGCTGAGACACCTTCAGGTTTCTCACACCCCTCTTAGAGCTTGTCAGTTCTGCTGCATGCCCCCTCTACTTCTTTGTGTGCGGGCCATATGTCCCATTCTCTCACATTTCCAGCATTGATGTGGTTCTCCTCCATTAAATCCTCCTCCCACTTGAGGGTTTTAAAATCTGCCTCCTCATCTTCTAAGTCCATTCCCTCTACCTTGTGGTCAAAAATGTTACCCACCGTGATCTATGGGGCACCCTACATTGATATGCTGTGTAGTCGGTAACTCCTGTGTAACCACCCTTCACTGATTGTCAGTACTGCTCCTTCTATGGCAAATTCCGGCAATTTTTTCTGAACTTACTTTTCTTCCTCAAGCTTCCTATTCTCAGTGTTTTTCTTATTCTTCTCTTGCAACAATCGACAATGATGTATGAAAGTCAATTATATTTCGGACCATAGTTTTGCTTCCATCCCTATTTATTTTTTCATCTGCCTTTGCACTGGCTCGGGCAGTCCCTGACATAAAATTTGATAAAATAATGCTACGGTCTTATCCCACAGTCCCCTTGTCTCAAGACGCCAATGTTCTTTAATCTCCTGAATATAAGCAACTGGATATTCATTCCCACCCATTTTCCATGTCATGCTCGTGCCCATGTCTGACATATCAGCATACAGTACACTAACTATCCTCCATACGTGTTGTATTTTGTGCTGCCACACCCGCAAATCCCAGTCATCTGAAAATGTCATCAGCTCTCTCTCCTAGGATAGCTTCTAAGAGGGCTTTTCTGTCACCCACTGATAAGTTAATTCCTGCTGTCATTCTTTCTAACTCAGAAACCTATATACCCGCTCCTGTAGTCCAACTAGGTAATTTGCATTTCAAGTTATTGTTATCCATCTACTGCCACGGTATGTGGTTGTCCTCTCCCTTTCTCTAATAACGGGAATTGTGTAAACCCTGTTCTACAATTACATCCACTCATGCTTCTCGTCTTCCAGGTGGGGCTCATCTTCCCTAATGGTCTTCGTCCTAGCAATGATCTTAATCTACTTACATAAAGTGAGGACATTTCCCCTACACGATGCAATCATCTTTGTGGTCTTTTGGGATATGATAATAGATTCTGTTGGTTCTTCTGAATCTAACCTCTTTACCCCTTCTCCTACAGCTGGATCTATTGAAGAACCACATGTGTGTTCTCCTCATGCTCTCTTGTTTTCCTCCCTTTCTTCGTCTGACACCATTATACCCCAAATGGTATGGCTGTTATCTCTTTCCTCGTCATCAAAATCTAGTCTGCTTAGGGAAAACATTCTATAATTTTCCATCATTATGTCATTCGATCTCTCTCTTGTTTCACTCGGTAGATATCCTTCGATACGCCCTTTGGTCCTGTAACCATCTTCTTCCTCATCTGCTTGAAATTCCCCAATCCTTTTCCCTATGCCTTCCCTATGCCTCCTGCATCATGCTCAACAGCCCGTGTCTGTGGTCTAGGTATCTCATGCAGTCTCATGCAGTCCCTGCAGGGCTGTTGTGACCTTTTCTCTTCCTCCCATTGTTCTTGTTCTTCAACTGGTATTACACATCTCTTAACAATGTGATCTGTTTGTTTCATCCTCCCTTTATCCTCTACTTCCTCTAATTTCTTGTTGTACTTCCTCTTCTCGTCTTCTCATTTCCATCTTCTCTTCTTCCTCTCTCCTTCTTTGCAACCTTATTTCTTTCAATCTCTTTTTTATGTCCTCATGTTCTTTTCCTCCCCATCTTTTCTCGCTCTCTCCTTCACCTGCTCTTCATACCTCTTCGATTTTCCTTTTGCTTCCTCTCTTTTCCTCCTCTTCTGTGTACGCTCTTTCTCGTTCTTTGTCCTTTCGTTCCCTTTCCTCTCTTTCTTCCCTTTCTTTAACTTTGCCGATACCCGTTCCATCTAACTTGAGTAATATTTGTCCTCCCATCCATTCATTCTGTATGATTGCTATTTCACTAGATTTATCTGTCTTTCCTCTTTGTCTCTTGGTTTCTTCTTTTATTTCTATCAATCCGATCTTTCTCTCTTTACATTCCTCATTTTTACTACATCCAGACATATATTCACGTTCTTTAATCTTACTTTCTTTTGTACTATCTTCACTGCTGTAATTTATTTATTTTTATGTTATTTTTTACATTTGTATAGCGCGTAGGCAGCCCAAGGGCATTGGTGCGCTGTTACTTGCAGACAGCTTAGTTACATTATGCATAAGTTACAGATTGGGTACATAGGCGTAACATATAATATGCATAGAGGCGTACACAGGTCAGGTATACATATGGCGGCTGTACATGAGAGACGGTAGAGAAACAAGCAAACAGGGTGGTTTTCAAGGTTTTGCGGAAGGTGGTCAGAGAAGGTTCAGCTCGCAGGGCAGTGGGTCGGGCATTCCAGTGTAGGGCCGCAAGGAAGGGGAAGCTGGCACCCCCTGCTCTTGCTTTTCTTACCCTGGGTACAGTGAGTAGGTTGGTGTAGGGGGTCCTGGTTGGTCTTGAGGACATGGCCGGGTGGATCCTTTGTGCCAGGTAGGCTGGTGCTGCAGAGTGGATGCATTTGTGGGTGGGTGGATCCTTTGTGCCAGGTAGGCTGGTGCTGCAGAGTGGATGCATTTGTGGGTGAGGGTCAAGGTTTTGAAGAAGATCCTCTCTTTTATAGGTAGCCAGTGGGAGGCTCTTCTGGCAGTAGATATATGCTCTCTTTTGGAGATGCCTTGTGCTGGGCAGAGGGCGTTGTTTTGAGTGACTTGCAGTTTCTCAAGGTTTTTTGTGGAGGTCCCTAGGAAGAGGACATTGCAGTAGTCCAGCCGTGACCCCGTGATAGCCCTAGCTGTGTTTGTGCAGGTGTCGCTGAAGAGGTAGGGTCTAACTGCATTGAGGAGTTTGGCCTGGTAGGCAGCTGAGGAGGCAATGGCGTTCATCTGTCTGGTCATGGACAGATTGGAGTCCAGGTAGACGCCTAGGGTTTTCACAAATTCAAATACTGGAATTATGATAGAGTCAATGGTGAAGTGGGAGAACTGCACGTCAAGTTTTTTTAGGGTGTCGGGGGAGCCTACAAGTAGGAGTTCAGTTTTGTCAGAGTTGAGACAGAGGCTGTTGGCAGCCATCCGGGTTTGGATTGCGTTATAGATGGTGTTGAGGGTCTTGGAGTCAGTCTCATAGTCGCCTGTCAGGGTCACGAGGATCTGCGTGTCGTCCGCGTAATTAGTGTATGAGATCCCCATGGCATCAAGGATGAGGAAGAGGGGGCAAGTAAGCAGTGTAAGCAGTGGGTACATGTATTGGATTAATATACCTAACTGCTGCTTTTAACTCCCTATTTCTCAGTGCCTATACTCTTGTCTTCATAAGGAGAAAGAAGAGCTGAGGGTGCTATGCCCTCTCCTTCATACTGATTAAGCATCCACTCCGTCTCTCGCTCTGATACACTGTCCACAGCTCTAAAATAGCTAACATGTTTTGTAGCTTCTTTCCTGTGTACCCAGCATGTAAGTATGTTTTCATGTGTTTCAATACTGTTCTTGATAGGGAATCCTCTTGAGGCCAAGGCATGAACATTCAGCATGATATTTCCTAATCTTAGGTGTGTACATAGGTAATGGTTTGCACAAATGTAAAAGAGGTGTGTCCTCCATGATGACTGTCAATACTTACCAGACCTATTATTTTGCTGTTATTTTAATTAATTATATCACAACAATCAATTCAGGCAAGCACTATCAATCGCCACCCATTTCCCCAAAACAATTCTTCAAATAATTTACAAGCCTACACAACAATATTCCCTTTGTTCATTGTTCAAGATATACTTCAGAGGTTGAAAAAAATTCCGCCTGTTACACTCGCAGCCTAAGTGAAGTATTGTTGGTTTATTGTCAAACCATAACTGGTGGATCCTTTCCTCGTTGGAATATGGTGTGGGGAAGAGTGAATGGGAAGATATAGAGCGGTACATTTTTCCCCTCTCTATGTGGGATGAGAGAGAAGGTTTGCAGCATGAGAAACTCTATTAATGTGGTACATTTGCATATTAGAAGGGAACAAATAATCATCTAAGTGTGACTCACCTGTGGACATCATGGCGACACATTCCCTAAGTCTTCACCATGAAAGGATGTGGAGTACGCACAGAGTATTCCTTCGGAAAGCAAGACAAATGAAGAAATAACATGAGGGGATCTGAGGGGGCTAAGTATCCAAAGTCACAGAAAAAAGGTGGATCCACAGTGCTAGATGACGAGGTCATGAAAGAACATGAAAAAAGATAACTATTCAATAGAGGATGGAACAAGCGCATGAATGTGATTGGAGAAAAATGGAATGGAGAATGCAAAGGGAACTACATGTAGTGAGGGGTTTTGCAAGGTCTGGAAAAAAGATCCTGGGCTATGCTATTGTCTGGATAATTAGGACACGGTGCTAGCTAGCCTTTTGGTTGCAGCCCCTGAGCTTCTATCCGAGGCTACAACCAAAAGCCCCAGGGCTATAGCCCTCTCATCCCCCATTAGCGATGCCTCTGCATGTAGTAAGTCAGATCGAAAAATGAAGGCAATGGCAATTTAGTGAGAGGCAGTCACCTACGTAAAGACGGACTGCCCACGTTCACTTTCCCGGACAGCGACCAGTCAGGAATCAACACAGCAGAGAATTTATGCAAACCGAGTGGCGGAATGACCAAGGTATGAGTGGACTGGAAAGTAAGGTTGGGGGAGGGTGCACAGGTTAGTTGAGAGGGGAGGATGAGGTGAATAGATGGTTCTTCATTGCAGGTTCAAAAGAGTGGAGCTTGGTGGCAGAGTAGGAGTTGTGGGGGTGTCCCCGGCATGAGATGATGGACTTGGGAAAGGGAAGGTGGACAAGGTGACTAGAGGTTTCAGGGGCAGACTGGTTCCAAGAAACATGCTTTCTTGCAGCACCAAATCTGGACATTGGAAACCGGGCTTCCGAAAAAATGCCCTGCAGGAAAACACCAGGGATCTAGAAAAGAAGACCACACTATGATACTATGATGTGTTTTAATATGATAGTGACCTGTCATCAAGTAAGTGTAGCTGGGCAGTACTCTGTGTACTAATATTCACAGGAAAACGTCCGATGTGTTAGTTGGCGAGGATTAGTGGGACATGTTTTTTGATTTAGTATTGCTGGTGCTTTTGGTGGAAAGACATTAGTTTCAAAGTGCATGTATGATAATAGAAAGGGAACACGTTGTGGGGGGAGGTACATTTGCATGGCGCATTCTGGTGAGTGATTATGCAGAGTGGTGTATAGTTATGACGTCTTATTACCTTTCTTGCTTTGCTTTACTGTGTATTCTGGCATTCCGTCTATATGTACCTTAGTGGTATTAACTGGCCATTGAAGGTAGCAGCTGCAAAATCGTGAGAGTATTCAGGGCCTATACTAGCAGATCCTGGCAAATATCTAATAGATATACACAAGGCAAAAGTGTTGGATTTGCCAATGCTTATTTTTAAGAGGACTTCAGTGAAGGACCGGCATAATGCTTATAAATCATGTGGCTTAAGGCAGACCTGGTTAAGATATTTGTATTACACCAGTAGCACGTTTGCAGCTTCAATTACGTCATTAACTAGCAGAAGACTTATTTGAAAACATACTGGCAGGCCCTTTGAGCACACCGTTTGATGTGAAGGCTTTATATAGCCAGCTCAAAGAGATCCCAGAAGAATTGTTTTGGGCAGGGAGGGGCAGGACGTGGGAGGGGAATGGCCAAAGGGATTTGCATGGCCATGGAAAGTCAATAGGTGGATTGATAACCAAACAACACCTACAAGCTGTGTGTCCCTCCTCAAATGAGAAACTATTGTTTGCTTGTTTTCCTATGTATGTTCGTCCGTTTTGCATAGACTTGCATAATACCCTGACACTTAAGGGGTAAAAACAACCTTCATTTAAAGACTGTGGTTACTGCATGTTACTACACACATGCAATGATTAATAGCTTATTAGTCGAAGTTGTTGATAACAAGGGATTCAGAGCAGTTCACAGAGCTGCCAGTAACAACATAGCAGTAGCATTTGCAAACCCCAAAGTAATGCCCATGATGAGATGTTGCAACCTGATCAGGAGGGGAAACGAGGGACTGGCTGGACCACAAGGATCGGCCTATATTTATGTGAGTCAGAGCAATGCAACCCGCTCCTCAGAAAGCACAGAGACCTTTAATACTACCGTTGACCCCAGCATGGGATTGGCTAATTCCGATTTGCTTGTGGGATTTCTGTAATCTCTCCTATTGTCTGCTTTCCATGTCATTTAGAATGCTTCTGTGACTTTCTTTTACTGTTTTATAGTCCTATAAAAGTTTTTACATTGCACGTTTGAGACCATATTTTCGCCTTTGATCAGCAGCTTGCCCAATTAAATTGTCTGCTAAGAATTGGTTTATCTTTTGGGTTGCAGGATAGGTCATCTTATTCACATGAGGACGCTGTTTTGTGCATAATGTTTTCGACAATGTTCCTACCAAAACATACAAGACTGCTGCAGTTTGTGCAGGGTTAGTTCCTATCTTATCACAAATAGAGAGCACCCGAAATAGAAGCTCATGTTGAAGGCCCTGTGGAATATTGTGCATGGTTCTCATTTTAAGATTGCAATGCCATTTCAAAAGGGTTCGAAGTTAGGGGGGGACTGTCAACTTTGGCATGGGGGAAAGAACAATTAATTTGTCCATGATGCAGTGGCACAAGCCTACAATGCAGTGGCCCCAGCACTCCATGATGCAGTGGCCCAAGTCCACAATGCAGCAGACCCGACTTCCTGAACAACCAAACTCATACCACCCTCTCCCCCATCTCCACAGTCTCAAGTATGTATAGAAGACATCACTGACATTATATACCTTTCACCCACCATCTCTTTCAGTTATGTTTGTGTTTTATTTAGAAACCTGAGCCCCACGGGACCTCCCCTACATACCAAACATTGTAACATTTCACATGGATAATATAATTTGGTATAATTGGAAGCTGGGATTTGAGCACAGGTTTCCTCTCACACCAGTTTGCAATTTGACAGCAGGCTACACCTGCTTCCATAATCTTCCATCCCATCATTAGTTTTACAAAGGTGGAGCCGCTGCTAGAGAATTAATTGGTAGAGCCAATTCACGGGTTCTGGCTTTGCTCTCAGAGCCAAACACATTCTGACATGGCAAAAGACCCATACCTGCCTTTTGTTTCCCCACCCCACAACACAAAATCCATACCTGGCACCACCAGGTCTAGCCCACGACATGAGAACCTCTCCACCAGTATGCATAACATAAATGGTTAATATTTATTTATGGAGTAAGACTATACATTACAAACCCATATGAGTGAGACTTTCCTTACAGATAGGTAAAGAAACCAAAGTAAAGTGATTAAAAAAGTGATTTGCTCAGGACCACATCAAGTGTCAATTGTGGAAGGTGTGGATTTGAACCCAGCTTCCTGGTTCCACAGTTTCAAATTTAGATAGCAGAGGAGACTTAATCATATCCTATTCAATCTTCAATATTAGAACCAATCAAACACTTTCTGCAAAGTGAGTTATTTGCGGGATAAACTATTACAGTGCTCAATAAATCTGGCTTTCAAAACACCAAGCCACATAATAAAGCAAACTAACATAATTTAAGAGAAATCCTAATTGAAACACATTTTCATGAAGCAAGTATTTATCACTTTGCTAGAGAAACATAAAAAGGGGTTGATCCTGTCCCACAATTGGCTGCAGTGTCATGTAGGTTAGGCACAGATCTCAGCCACAGTTACTCTACTGAGCTGCATCGCCGCATTTGCACCTCATTCACCCTATTTTCCTAATCCATCAACCTCCAGTGTTTTAATTTGCACCACATACATCCATGATGCCACTTCATGTCCTTCCTTAAAATGAACTATTAGACTTCCACTCCAATGTTGGTCCATCCCTTAACTCAATCCCCTCCCATCCCTTTCACAGACTACTCAGTCACCAATTCCTTGTCACTTACATTCTTCTAGTTCTCTGATTCACATGTAGATAGTACACCACCTTAATTTGCTAGTTATCCTCTGCCAGACATGGCAAGAAGTTGTGGTCGGGGCCTTGCTGGAAATTATGGGTATGAGGTTAGCTCTTGGACAACGCAGAGCGAAAGACAACAAGGAGACGTGGCCTTTGTTGCCATCCCAAGATGCACCTTTCTGGAAAATTAGCTGCATATTTCAGTGCATGGAAGCAGTGGTGGGAACTGTGAGGGGATGCCACATGAGATCTGGTGATGGAGCGGGAGTAAGTGTGACCAATCATATTAATTTGTGTTTTGAATGAAGATATAGGGTCCCTAAATGGGGAAATACCGGGCCAATTTCACGTTGGAGGGCCCAGTATTTTCCCATTCAGGGAAACTGGAGCCGGACCATCCCCATTCCCATTTGAGCCCGCATGGGGCTCAAAGCGAATGATGTGCATGCTAACAACTGACCCATTAATGACCGGCCCATTGTTAGGATGCTGGTCCACTCGCGGTACCCGCTAAGGACGTCTGGTAAAACCAGACGTCCAGAACGGGTCCCGCGAGCGGCCCTTGTAATAGGGTGCTGTGGGGTTAACGGCTCCGGAACCTTTCCCGGCACCGTTAATCCCTTACAGGCCACCTCGTAATGAGGCCCATAGTCTGTCTGTGACTATGGTGATGTGTTTGAGGTTTTTTTTGTTGACTTGGTAAAGTATATGTGGAAGGATGTATCTGTATTCACGTGACTATACATATTACAGGGTCTACGGTAGCAAATCTTTCGTTATGGTTAAGTTGCTCAACCCATAGGATGAGCAGTTTTTGGGCGGCTTATAACTTTGGCATCATTTGACAAATCCTGAAGAAACTCTGCAATAAAGGTATACCGCCAACTCTGAATTAGTTTGCAAAGTTTTGTTTGATCTCGTGAAGGGGAGAGGGTAAGTTGTAGTGGGGGTCCCAAAACAACACATTTGAAATCCGGATAGACATGAAAGGAACACATTTTTGCTTGTGACTACAGCCCAAACCTCCGTACACATGTGCATCAAACTTGCGCGAGAAACGGCAGCCTTGTCATGAAAGTGTGCTTTTGCAAAATTGGAATTAATCTGTCTAGTAGACTTTTTAAAAATGCCCAAAATGTAAGTCAAACAAATTAGTGATATCTTGGTGTGGTCTGTGGACTCACATCCTGGTTCCGTGTCTGCAGGCGCACCAGGGACAATCAGTGAGCTGCTTAACGTTCACGGACATCATAGGAGTCTGCTGATCAGTCAATTAAAAACGAGAAGTGTGTCTAAACTTTTGAAACAGACGCCTTGATGGATTTGTGAACTGCGCTTGTGGTCTACGGATATCACAGCAAAACGTATAAAAAAACACAACATTATACTTGTCAAATAAATGAAACAATAGCTGATGAGGTGAGGCGTGATGAGGAATGGATAGGATATGGCCAGAAAAAGACTCAAATCATGTTTTATTGTCCTTCTCTGATGTGCGTGATGATCTCAGATGTTCTGGCATGTTGCTGTGATGTTCGAGGACATCCATGCATATTTCTGCATTGCAGAGTCGGTGAAGAGCAGTTTTTGGATGGCTTCTAACAAAATTAGAGGGGACGTCCCAGCATTTTTAGATGATTTATAATTTTGGTGCATTTTTGACAAACCTGCACAAAGGTTTGCAAAACGATTGTAGACCCACATTTGAATGTTTGTGCAAAGTTTGAATGGATTTTGTCACTAGTTTTTGTTCCTACATTTGTTCCTCCAGTGATGGAGAAGGGAACGGGAGGGTAAGGTTCTCACATATCCTACTTGGTAGAATGCGGTAAAGGTCTTGCAGGGGAGGGATACCGCGTCTCGCCATCCGGCGTCCCACTCCTCGAAGGCTCCTAGCCCAGGTGTTCCTCCCTCACTAGTCCACCCCCAGAGTCTGGATCCAAAGGTAATGGTTGTGCTGTGGCCACCTGAGAGAGAGGTCCATGGGGACTAGCGGGTGAGGCACCTTCTGGTATCTCACAACTGTCTCTCATGTTGTATCTGTGTTATTGGTCAACAGGGACTTTGCATGCAGTCCACATATTTGCTAGCTTGGGGTGTTGTCCTTGAGACCCGGGAAATGAAAATGCTGATGTAGGTCTGTCCACATGCATGTGTGGGTATATGCACCTACACTTTGATGCGTGTGCCTTTTTTTGGAGGATGCACTTTCACAATTGACAAGAAAATTGAAGGCATTGTGCAGCACTTATTGAAGGTATGCATTCTCTGTGCATCTGTACACTGTATATTATGGTTCTACAACACTTTCCTCACTGATCATAACATAATAATAATTCTACTTCCTGGCCACACTACTCTTTGACCTCTGCCACTGCCCACTCCACTACCTCATCCACTCACATGACCTGCCCTGCAACTATTCCACATGTGGCACACACGTCCATTGTCAGGTCTACTCATCCTCAGCTGCTCTGCTTCATGGTGACACAGTTCTGGGCATTTGCATACATTGACTCCACGGGACAGGTTTGTCACACTTGCTGCATGAAGGCTTGTACAGATATGCACATGTGTACCCCTAATGGACTGCTCCTGTGTTCCCCAATCCGATCATTTTTTGTACATTGTTCATTTCTGTATGATCTCTACACCTGGATGTATTGCATGATTTATTTGTTTACATTACTTGTTGATCTAATCTACCACTGTGAGTGACTGCATGGTGTGTGAGCACATTGTGGGCACATGCATGTGGTACATTGTCCACTCACCTCAGCTTGTTTTCATCTTTGATCCCTGTAGGAGTTGCCAGTGCACAATGGAATCCATGCATACTTACTGGGATTGTCTCGCACATGGTGTGTGGTCTGTTGGAGGGTGAGTGGACAGCTGCATGTTATCCGGAGGTCCATGTACAGTGGTGTCCAACAGGGAGTGTTGGTGGTCGGTGCAGGATATGGGTATGTGGTTGTATGCACTTCTTTGTTGGGATGTTAAATACATGGGTCTCTTTCTGCTTTGCATGCCATGGTGAGCTGTGCATATTGTTACTTTGATGTGATGCTGCTGATTGACCTTTCACAGGGGGCCTTTCTTTGCTAGTCTGTGCTTCTCTATCACCCACTTGTGTCCTTCATTGCCCACTACATGTGCTACTTTTCCATCTCTCTGACCAGGGTGCTTCTTTCAAAAGTGCTCATTTCACTGTCTTCCTCTCTTGACCACCTTCTCTGTGCCCTCGCTCACTGTGATGTCAGACACACATATCCTCATCACTCCACCATCCAGTATCCTCCTTGCACTGCTTTTCCCCCCTCTCTCTCTCTCTCTCTCTCTCTCTCTCTCTCTCTCTCTCTCTCTCTCTCTCTCTCTCTCTCTCTCTCTCTCTCTCTCTCTCTCTCTCTCTCTCTCTCTCTCTCTCTCTCTTTCTCTCTCTCTTTCCACTCCACTGCAATGAAATCATCACTCTGTGTCCTGTCTCCCTCTTGCCCTTTGTCATCCTTCTCATCAGCTACCACACATGTACTTCCACTCCCGGGACATCACCTTCTCACTTGGATCCTTTTCCTACCCTGCATCCATGGTTGATCCAAAGGCAGACATTAGACCTGGCAGTGGTTGGGCAGGACTTGCATGCCTGCTAAAAATGTTCCCACTTGGGCGCACATCCCAGGGCTGAGTGACACCTGTTTCCAGGCTGCATGTTGTGCTGCGTTTGCAATCTGTTTGCTTTGCTGCCAGTGATTTCTCTGGTGCTCCGGTTTGCTGCTGTGATATTGATGGTTTCTCACACTTGGTTGTTTGTATTTCCCGATGTTGACACTGGGTGGTCCATGCCTACTTCCTTCTTCCATACAGGAGTTGTCACGGCTGTCCAGTATCTGCACATTGATGCAATGCATGTCTTTGTGAATTCCAAACGTTTTTTTTTCAGGTGGGATGCAGTAGATGCAGGCCAGGTGGGTGCATTGTGCAGGAAAGTCAAACGCGCTCAGGGTGGCCCTTGTATTGTCATTGGTGACAGGGAGTCTGGCACTGCGTGGAGTTATTTTTCTTTTACTTGTACTGAGGTGAGCGGGTCCAGCTTCATGGGTGTATGAGACATGTGGCTGATGTGTCTATGCATGCTATTTTATCAAGACAATCAGTGTGACACTGGTTGCGGGGTGATTGTTGTGAGGGAAGCTGTCACTGTAGGGCCTTTGTTGGTGAGTTGTCATGAGGGTGACAAGTTTGGCTGTATGTGTGCTGAGACACATGGTGATGGGAGTGATGGCAAGTGTTTATGGGAGTGATGGCAAGTGTTTCCTTGCAGTTTTTTCATGTGTCTTGCATGCCGCCTGGCATCCCGGTCACTCAGTTTTTCTAGTCATGTATACCCACGAAGGCAGTCTGTTCTTGGTCCTTCTGTCCCTTTTGGGGGTGCTGTCCTGAGACAAAGCAACACACATCACAGCATTGTTGGCCACTTGAGGGCCGCCATGTTCACCACAGACACTAGTCACATGCCATTGTCCAGGTGTTGTTTGCCATGGTGGACATGTACCATGCACGGTACACCAGCAGATATTTAGCAGCCTGTTGGCAGGTGCTCAGTGCATCTCCATGCTCCCTTCAGTTCCAAGCACATTGGTCCCCACTCAATACAGTCCCTGTGAAGTCTGCTTCCCTTCCTCTTGCGTGAAGCCTGCTCCTTTTTGTGTGGCAGGGTCCATTAATTTCTCATGACTGCCTGTCTCATTCATGCCAGTTGCCTTTGTGCCCCGCCTTCCTGTATGACTGCTGCCTCTGTGAATGGTACTACCCAAATTGACCTTTTACAATTGACCTTTTGCACAATTGACCTAATTATAGTGGTCCTGATTGACCTTCTGCACAATTGACCTTTATATTATTTTAGTTATTTTATATATGAATTGGGTTGGTTTTGGATTATAAATAATATAAGGGATTTGGTGGAGGGTTGCAGGGGGTTTTGGATTGGGTAGGGGGTTGTGGGGGGTTTCCCCTGCATATTTGTCCTAATTGACCTTCTAAATTAGGTCAATACTCCCGAGGTCAATTCTCCGGAGGTCAATTGTGAAAAGGTCAATTAGTATACAACCCTCTGAACAGCTGCCATCTGCCGGATCCTGTCATTGATTCAATTGCTGATATGTTTGCATCCCATCTTCTTGGGCTGCAAGTGTTTACCGCACTGTCGCACTGTCACATCAATCAGGGGATGCCATACCCTGGCATTGGGCGTACTTTGAAGGAGATACTGAGTTTACAACCTCTCAGCGATCTCTTTTTGGGAGTCCTCTCAGTGCCATACTGACAGTGGCCAGATCTGAGTTTTCACAATGTCCCATCACCATGCCAAGGGGTAAGTGGTACCTGGTCCTTCACTTAATGGCTCTCGGGAGGGTCTGGCAGTGTAGCTGTTGTGGTTGGGTAAGGTGTTACTGTGTGGGTTCTTTTCATTGCATTGATATGAGGTGGGTGGATCTGGCTGCATTGATGCAGGGACACATGGTGATCCATGACTGATGAGGTCTTGTTTCCATTTGTTGAATGGCACCCAGGGCAGCATATATTGCTGTGTAATTGGGTGCATGGATGTATTGCCTGCTCTGACCTTGTGTTGTTTTACTCTACAGAGGCATGCTGCTGGGGGAATATGGTTACTCCAATTGAAGGGGATGTTGCTGTTGTATACGTCATCGGAGTTGGGTGGTTTGCAGGCCTACAGAGGAGAATATCCATGCATTCCAGGGCGCAGCTGCTGCAGTCTCACAAGGTAAAAGGTGTGAGGTGAGATGTGCATCTTTATTGCAGTGAAGTTGAATTTCTCAAAGTCTGCATGACTATTTTGACGTGGATGTGTATTGTGCGCATACTTGTCAGTGAATGGGTTGGCCACTCGACCTGAATATTGTTGTGGAACATGCAATGGGGTTCTAGGGCACTCCTCACATGTGTTAGTTGCAAATTTGCATTTTGCAGTGTGCCTTCCTACTTGTGTTCTTGTGTATGTAGTTTGGGGGCTATGTGCAGAATAGTGGCTGGTGTCAATGTGACAGTGGTCAGGGACTTTATTGCTTTTGTTGGGTGCTTGTGGGCATAATACATGGACACTGTTGTTTCCAGATGCTATGACTGTGTTGGTGATTTGTGCACAGCCCTACAGATTCGTGGTATATGAGCCACTTCCACGCCATAACATTTGGCGCTTGCTCCTGTCAATTAATAATGGGGAGTGGAAATACTCCTTAAAAAGATTATTTATGCAACAAGGCATGTGGAATTTTGCACCCCTCCGATCACCCTCACAACGACATTGATATGTTTGGCCCAGTGGTGCACGTAGTACCACAGGTGTCCATTGATATTTCAACCGCCTGAATGGATGAAGTAAACATGTATCGTTTGATTTGCATATATGACTAGGTGCAAAGGAATGTATCTTTCCCAAAACAATTGCAGATTTTCAGTTAGGACATATTTTTACTCCCTTCTGCATTCATTTCATTTGGAATTTTACTTTCTAATTTTGAAATTGGGAATACAATGCTCCCACTTGCAAATCTTATCTGGAGCACTATTTGTGCATGTTATTTTATGTCAAACGGTCGCACACATGTTGCCTCTCCCAGACACACATTCTCAAGGTGTTGTTGTCAGTATGGATCATTGAATGGCACCTTGGTTGTGGCCTTGCTGTGTGTGCTCCACAGGTTGCTGGTTATTAGGTGAAGTAGGTTTGCACCAGCTGGGTGTGTGCAGCCTCTTCACGCGCCCTTTGGTCAGCCAAGGGCAAGGGTGGTGCCTGTAGGTGTGTGCAGTGTCCCACCTGCATTTCCATTTCTACACCACGCTATGTGGTGACATTGTGCTGTACACATGCTGCCACTATAATTTTACAGACTACTGGTGGGGCATATAGCAAAACCCCACCAGAGTGGTCAAGGGAGCAGAAACATGACTTTAGCACACTGAATGCGCACTCCACTATGGCCCTAGTGGCTACATGTGCTGAATTGTATCTTACATCAGCTGGTGTGGCAGGATTCCGGTACAGCGTCATCATGTATATTGACAGCGGGTAGGCACAGTCCCCTGCAAATGTGTAAACGGTTGTTATCAGCATTTATTGTCAAGGTGTGTTTTTCAGTGTGTCACATGCATGCATGTGCGTGACAGTTCATGCTCACAGATGAGCCATGTATTGCCACATTTTTCAGATGCCAATTTCCAGTGGAGTGGTGACTGCCGGTAGAGGTAGCTATCATGCGTGCTGCCAGGGAAATTGGCATAAACTTGCATGATCAGTCCGTTAGCATCACACACTACATGCATATTAATAGAGTGCCAGTATTTGCGATTGTGGTAGTTGTGGTCTGTCACTCAGGGAAGGGGGGGCTGTAGTGCTACTTGTGTACAGTCAATTGCACCTAGTAAACGTGGGAAATATGCTACTCCATAGAATTCCTGGAACACTCTCCACCTTTCCTCCAGTGCTCGGGGCATTTGTATGTGCCTGCGCCCAAACGCACACGCTGTTAGGTATGCCATTAACTGATGGATCTGGCAGAATTGTGTGGTCTGCGATATCCAAAGAACGATTGCTGTGGTTCGCTGGAAGGAACCAGTTGCAATGAAATGGAGTGCAGTCAGCACATTCTCAAGGGGGGAAAGCGTCTGGGAGCAGAATGAGGGTGATGCTTGGTCATGTTACCACACCCTGGCAAGGTCTAAGTTACATGAGGGGACCGCTACCTAGCATATACCTGGTCATCAGGCATCCCAAAGAGCATGGTGCGTTGTGCAAAAATCTGGCGCCTGGACATCCTCCTCCTCCTTTGGTGTTCGTAGACAATAGCTGCTGCTATTGCTCGGTTTCATCGTAGTGATGGATGTTGGTTTGGTGTTCATTGCGTGCTTTATATACATTGGTTCCTATGCGCGTTCAACTTTACTCCTGTAACATGTGGCGGTGGATCACAGGGTTTCTGTGTGCCTTTTACCAAGGCGAGCTTTCTGTGTTGAAATCCATGAATACGGTTGGGTTTGTGGTGTAATGTGTGTGCAATTGCTTGGGGTTGACCATCCCTGAACACACCCACATTTTCTCCTGTTCTTCCACATTCTGAATATTCCACCCCCTATTTGGGCCTCTGTATAGGCATGGCTCACACTTTGTGAGGAGTCTCGCACAATGTGCTCGGTCGCTCGCAGAGATGTGCCGGGCCTGCCCGGAGTCCCCGCAACTCACGGAAAAGTTCTGCAAAGTCAATTCCATGAATCGACAAATGGGGTTTTGCACGCAGAATGGCACGCAAAGTCCCAATTCTCCCTGCAAATTATTCCATGAATCGGGGCCTCCGTCTGCAATCCACCACACCATCCAACTCCATTCAGGTATCCACCTCCAAAGTGCGTTGACATTTTGAGTGAAGAGCTGCCTAGAACCTTTTACCACCAAAGAGATGTTGGTTTAAGAATAATGTGCCACTTCCCTTTGATTCATTTGCTATGAATATCTTTGTGATATTTTGGGTCTATGGAGCAGGGAAGATGGCCCTTTAGGAAAGAGGATGTGGGGCGGTTGAGGCCAGGCAAACCATAGGATTGCTGTTCCAGGCAAGATAATTGTGACTGCTGATGTTAGGGAGCGTGCATAACTGTTGTGATTAGGGGGTGGGAGACTGTTGGGGATTAGAGAGAATATATAAGTGTTTTCTTCTGGAGGGAGATTTGGACTGCTGGGTTGTGGAGGTGGGGCTAAAACTGAGTTATTGTATTTCTAGTGTGCTTAACATCAGCACCTGATTCATGTAAAATAACTATAGTTTGTCATTTCAGTGTTGCTCCCACGCATCGTATTGCCCATATGGTTGTCTCTGTGATTTGCATTTGTTATTCTCTTCTTCTTCTTCCACCTCTGGTGCCATTGGCGTTCTTGCCTCTGTTTCATGTTGCCTAACATACAACATAGCGTGACACTCTTGACATACTCCTCGGTAGCAAGCTGTGTGGCTCCTCCAGCCTGATGTAGGCACCCCAGTCATGCCTTCTAGATCCCAAACACACCCTACATGTGATGTTCTCTGGGTGTCCACCCGAGACAGGTGAGTGCATCCCATTTAATTTTAGTTCATCGATTAATTTATGCTGCCAGTAGTTGTGATTATTGCATTGTTAATGAATACTGGTCATTCTACAATGAAAAGCCAAATTAGGTCTGGTAAGGCTGCACAACCCAGATATCGGACAGGTTGGTACTGGATTTGTTTTCGATGTATTCTTACCCGGGCTACAGCTGGTTGACATAAGAAGAGAGACTGTCTAGCAAAGGGCGCTCTGCAACCCACAAGCATGCAAGGTATCACATTCCACATGCATGTAAGTAAATTAGTAGAAGTACCGGTACAACGCTTTTAGTGTGTGCGCATGCATGAGTGCGTGCATGTGTGTGTGTATGTGCGTGCATACATTTCGACCTGATGTGCTCCTGTGTAAGCTATAAGTGCGAGTAAGGAACGGGTGTTTTTTATCTAGGTGTGTGGGTTAGGATGCAATTGAGTTCAACCTCTCTGGCATCCTTCTTTGCAATGCATTTGCCAATAGCATGGCTCCACAAAGTTGGAGATGCTGCATGGTGATTAGGTTCACAACACAAGTCCTTTAGATATGCATAGGGTGTGGCATTTTCCAATTTCAGAAGACGAGTTCTCTTGCATGTAGAGGAACTGGTGAAGTGTGCCTGCTGTCCAAGGCAACTGTGTTGAGACATGATTTAAGGCAGTACATGCTGCAGTTTAGATTGGCATTTTTCTTTCTTTGTCTGGCATGAGCGTGGTGATGACCCTGGTTTAATCTATATGTTGGTGGTAAAGGGGGGCAGATTTTTGCATTCCTAAGGGATCTGTGGTAAGAGAATCTCCCTGTAAATGTTGAGATATCTTCTCCACCTTATCTATGGCACTGGCCTACTCACCTTCCTCCAACTCCAGGTGGCTGCCACCTAGAAATGCCAGATGTGTTCCCTCCAGATGCCGCAAGGGGGCTCCTGCATAAAAGAGTGTAGGCTTATGGGGGGGGGGGGCTCCCGCCTCCCAATGCCCTTTTTGAAGGCCTTTCGCCGGGTTCACTTCTCCTGTGTTCCATTTCTGCCACCTATTGTTGGCAGGGTTTTTCCAGCGCTAAACGTGCAAGCGGTGCTTAGCATAAAACATTTTAAAAAACATATTGAGCAAAACACATTTGATGTAGACTGTGACCCTTCAGAATTACAAGAATGCTTATATTTCCTATCAAAAGCAATCACAAACCACTCCCCCACCCTTTCCAATATGTCACCCATGTAAATCCCTCCAGGTCCCCAAGTTTGAGGCTCCCTGACTGCACACTACATACTGCACTTGATGCAGCGCTACACCACAGCACAGCGATCAAGGGGTGCCGCATCTTACCACTGCTTGAATAGTCGCGGGGTACAAAATGACCCGCGCTCCTTCCAGGCAATACCGCACTGCTATTCCAAGAATTCAACACTGCATTCAAATTGTTTCTGCCAGGAGAGAACATTTTGTCACTTAGCAAAAACTGAATAATGCTCTCCCTGCCCTCTAATAACTTGCAGATTGTCAAACAATGCACATCCGCAGCTTAATTAAACAGAACATTAACATGAAATATGTCAACAACAAGCAGGTCGAGGAAAAAAAAAACACTTGGTGGGTAAAGTGAAGCAATTAGAGCAACACGGCAAACACGCAGAAAGTAGTTTTGAAGGGAGTAGGGTCAGATGTGTTGGCTCGGATTAATGGAGCACATCTTCCCCTCCTCCACAACTCTCATCTGCAGAAAAAAATAATGACAGCCTGAAAGTAAAAAAGACGAAAGATTTTCGAATTCCTTTAAATTTAAAACAGCTTTTTGAGGAGATCGTAAGCCGAGATATTTACATATTTTGCATAATTATTTGTCTCTCATTCTCAATATGTTCCTTCTGTTTCTTGGAGCCGGGGCCGCTGCTATATATTTATTTATATATTACACATCCCCCGGTAGTGGGTGCAGTTATGGTTAAGTCGCTAAACTCATAGGAAGAGCACCTTTTTGGTGGCTTATAACTTTGGTCCCCCTGGACGAATCCTCACCAAATTTTTTTCACCAAGTTGGGTGAGCTTTTGTGCAGTGGGGGTCGGGGGTGGGAGTTATAGGAGGGTCCCAAAATGTATTTTTTTCCATAGACTAAATTGTGAAAAATTTTGCACACGGCTACAGCCCGAATGGCTGGACGGATTGTCACCAAATTTGCGCCAGGAGCGGGGGCTTGGGCCAGAAACCGAGCTTTTGTGTGTTTTGGTGGAAATCAGACTGGTAATTTTGTTGCAAATCATTGAAATGTACGTCCCCAAAAATTTGTGATATTTGGGTCTGCTCCGGGGATCCATTTCCCTGTTCGCTCCGCAGACAAAAGTCTCATTGGCCTGCGGTATGGCATGCTGTTGGCGAATAGTCAACGTGGACGGTGGTTGGCTGGAGGTAAGTGGGCTGTGCGTGAAAGGTTTTGGGAAACGCCGCCATGGTGTATCAGAGGACAGTGCTACGGTGTGTGTGGCAAGGATCTACATTACTGTGTGCATGACTGGGCCTTTTGTACGTAGCAAGTGTGCATACTAAAATTATTCATATCTGGCTCTGCTCCGCCATCGTATTTCCCAGTTCGCAACGCAGTCAAAGTTTTCGTTGCACTGCAGTGTGCGGTGACGGCATGTGTGAAAAGTGTTCCCTGCCAGCGGTATGTTCTATCAGAGGACAATGCAGTGGCAAAAGGATCTGAAAAATATAGTTTACAGCATCTGGTGGTGGGAAGAAGGGATGGAAAGGGTGCGGGTGTGAGAAGAGCTTCACGTGATATATATCATTGTACAAGAAGACGGTGGTGTGTTATCTCTATCCATGCATTCTCTGCCAATGCGCGGACACCTCAACAGGCAACTATCTTGTGTGGTCATTGTAGGCAGCCTTAGTTATGGCATGAGAGCTACACAGAAAATGTCTTTCTTTCAGGAGTGATGGTATGCACATTTACAGAAGGGAGTGCATTGCATGACACATGAGGATGTCAACGTAGCGTGTACTATGGTGTGTTGGGTGAGGTAAGTCCGAGTGGCTGCAGCCCTAGCACAGAAAATTATGTTCACTGGTTGAAAAGGTATGTCCACTGGTTGAAAGTAGCTGCCAAATTGTTGCTTATTGTGTGCAATTTGGCTGTAGTGCACACAATGTTGGATGCATTTGTCTGGTGATTAGTACAAGAACCAACAGTTGTCAGTGTATGGGTGTAGATGGTGCAGTGACCAGTTTTGCAGTGTGTGCACTGGGTGTATTAATTTGCAGATGGGGCCTACATTACACATGACATGAGAAGTAAAATATAGGCTCCAGGGATCCATTTCCCTGTTCGCTCCGCAGACAAAAGTCTCATTGGCCTCCGGTATGGCATGCTGTTGGCGAACAGTCAACGTGGACGGTGGTTGGCTGGAGGTAAGTGGGCTGTGCGTGAAAGGTTTTGGGAAACGCCGCCATGGTGTATCAGAGGACAGTGCTACGGTGTGTGTGGCAAGGATCTACATTACTGTGTGCATGACTGGGCCTTTTGTACGTAGCAATGTGCATACTTAAATTAGTCATATCTGGCTCTGCTCCGCCATCGTATTTCCCAGTTCGCAACGCAGTCAAAATTTTCGTTGCACTGCAGTGTGCGGTGACGGGATGTGTGAAAAGTGTTCCCTGCAAGCGGAATGTTCTATCAGAGGACAATGCAGCAGCAAAAGGATCTGAAAAATATAGTTTACAGCATCTGGTGGTGGGAAGAAGGGATGGAAAGGGTGCGGGTGTGAGAAGAGCTTCACGTGATATATATCATTGTACAAGAAGACGGTGGTGTGTTAACTCTATCCATGCATTCTCTACCAATGTGCGGACACCTCAACAGGCAACTATCTTGTGTGGTCATTGTAGGCAGCCTTAGTTATGGCATGAGAGCTACACAGAAAATGTCTTTCTTTCAGGAGTGATGGTAGGCACATTTACAGAAGGGAGTGCATTGCATGACACATGAGAATGTCAACATAGCGTGTACTATGGTGTGTTGGGTGAGGTATGTCTGAGTGGCTGCAGCCCTAGCACATAAAATGATGTTCACTGGTTGAAAAGGTATGTCCACTGGTTGAAAGTAGCTGCCAAATTGTTGCTTATTGTGTGCAATTTGGCTGTAGTGCACACAATGTTGGATGCATTTGTCTGGTGATTGGTACAAGAACCAACAGTTGTCGGTGTGGTGTGCAGTGTGTGGTGAGGTGTAGCGGTCAGTGATGGTAGAGGAATGGCAGAAGTGGAGATCAATGGAAAACACATGAAAATTGCAATGTACACTGCAGTACAGTGTGTTGTGTGTGCTAAGCCTTTAGACCCTTCCATGAATGGGTGCCCACCTTGCACTGGCAAAAAATGTGCTGTGTGGTGCAGTAAGTTTCACAATGTTGCCTTCAATGTGTGGTTTGCAATTATTGCATAAAATGTGCTTGTATGGTTGTTGGGATTGCTTGCAATTCTTACCCTGTGTACTATATGCCTGGACCTGATGGAGTGACAACCCCTCCAGTGTGTCCTGTGGGAGAAGAGGTGAAGTAGTGGCTGCTTAGAAGTGTCTAGGGCTGACCTGCATGTACCTGACCAATTCTTCACCTGCATATGTTATGTTGAGCTGGGTGTGGCCAGGTGCTACACTGTTGGATGTATGGCAAAAAGCCTGTAGGCCGTAGGCCAGCCCCGAAGAGGCTAGACCTGCTCAATAGCACGGCACCATAACACAGACATGCACTTTTAAGTATCCAGGCCTCAGATGGTGGGGATGTTGAAAAAATGGTTCTGCAGGCAGTGGTCGAAGTGTACGAATAGAAGTGGCAGAACTATGTTTCCTACTGGCCTTCCCCTGCTCCCCACAAACCCTATCTACACACCCCCCATGCACAATGCAATCCCCCAACAACATGCACCTGCTTTTAAGAGAATGCTCAGTGCAGTGTACTGAAAGTGCAAGTTACAACTTCTTCCTAAACTTTTTTTGAAAATCAAGTTTTATTAAGTTTCGTACATGTGATACAACAGTGCATAACACGTATGAGCATAATTGAACAAAAAACCAATCGTAACACATCACCCCCCCATTTCTCTCCCCCCAGCCCCCTACAGTTCAAGTTTACAGTAGTTACTTGTTGCTTCTTTGACAGGCTCTTAGGAAACATTACGATGTCATCACAAAGTGCGTTTGTTACTCCGAAGTCATGAGTCAAACTGGGAGAAATTCAAGTTCAAGTCAATGGGCAATGGGCTAGTGCCCCTGGGAGAGGACCCCCTGCCTAGGCGTGAGACATTAAACTGGCTGCCCATATTTGTCAAAAAAGGGGAGCCAGATTTCCTCGATATTGGACTTGGACTCATTCGAGGAGGTGTGTGAGAAACTCCATGTCATAAATGGCCCGCACCTTGGTCACCCATGCTTTTTCCCCCGGAATTCCAGGGTTCTTCCATTTTTGCGCCAGGCAGCATCTGGCCACCACCAGCATGATCTGGAGCATATGGTCCTGAGTGCCCTCTTGTCCATCCCCGATGTCAATTCCAAAAAGGAGGAGCCAAGGGCAGGAAGACCGTTCAACCCCGTCCACCCCCTTGATCCAGGCCAGTACCCTTTCCCAATAATTCTGGACCACTGGGCATCCCCACCACATGTGGATGTAATCCCCCCTCTGAGTCCTACATTTCCAGCAGTGTGGGTCATATCCTGGTTTCATCCTAGCAATTCTCTGCGGGGGGTAGTGCCATCGGTGTAATACCTTAAGGGCTTGATGGCGATATGGAGAGAGGCTGTGGAGCGATTAGCCCTCCTGCACATTTCCGCCCACCTTTCGTCGTCAATTACTTCTCCTAGGTCCTTACCCCATTGTATGCGTGCCGGTGGGGGATCTCTGGGGACAGAGAACAGGAAGAGCTTGTAAAGGTGAGATATTATCCCCTTAGAGCCCCTTGCAGATAGGAGAAGCTTTTCGAAATCCGTGAGATCCCTCCGGAGGGTGTCACCCCAAGATGGCTCGGTAGGGACAACTTTGAGTTGGAGGTAACCAAAGGGGGACAGGGTACCTATTCCCAGGGCCTCCTCCAGGTCACTTAAGGGCAGGAAAGAACCCCCCACCCAAAGATGACCAGTCCTACTAAGGCCTGTCTCAAACCCTGTCTGGTATGCCACTGCCTCTGCTATTTTGGCCAGGAAAGGGGGGGCTCAGATGCAGCTCAGTGGAGAAGGCCAAGTTGTAAGCCAACAATAGTATCCTCCTTTCCTCCACAAGGACCACAGCACCTTTAAAATCGGGTGATTCAGGACGCTTCTGGGGATCTTTTTCCTTGGGACCCAAAGCCATTCCTCTATTGTAACAGGGTGAAGGGGCCCATTATCCATGGCCACCCATTGTTTTTTCATACCTGGGGAGAAGTGATCAACCAAGATCCTCAGCTAGGATGCTCTGTGATATGTCTTCAGGTCGGGGTAACCCACACCGCCATCCTCCTTAGGCCTGGTCAACACCTCGTAGGAGATCCTATGCTTTTTACCCGACCAGAAGAAGTTGAGAAGGACCCACTTCGTTTCCTTAAAGAATGTTTTAGGGTTTAGTATCAGGAGAATTTGGAAGAGAAATAAGAACTTGGGGAGGAGAACCATTTTTATGAGATTGAGGCGTGCCATCCAAGAGAGACCCGACCCCGCCCACCTCTCTACATCTCTCCTGATTGCCGACCAAAGGGGGGGAAATTGGCCACATATAGTTCCTCGAGGTTGCGTGTGACCTGCACTAACAAATACCGGAATCCCTCCTCCCTCCATCTAAAGGGGAGTCTGTTCACAAAGGCCATCTCCAGGTCTGACAGGTTCCCACCTATAAAGGCCACCGATTTGTCCAAGTTAACTTTGTACCCCGATAGCTCTCCATACCGCGAGAGGCCCTGTAACAACCGGGGGACTGTTTGTGACGGTCTGGTGACCTAGAGTAGCGCATCATCCGCGAAAAGGCTAATTTTGCATTGTATGTCTCCCATCTGTACTGCCCTAATGGTCGCATCGTTGCGGACCGAGATCGCCCATGGTTCCATTACCAGTGCGTAAATTAGCGGGGACAGAGGGCATCCCTGACGTGTACCGCGCTCGAGGGGGAAAACTCTCGACTCTGTCCCGTTAGCCACCACCCTAGCCGAGGGGGAAGAGTAAAGTGCGGACATCCATCCCAACCATTTTGGGCCCACCCCCAGAGTTTCGAAAACCTCCCCCATGAAAGCCCAGCTGACCCTGTCAAAGGCTTTCTCCACATCGAGGGCCAGCAGGAGTGCACCCTCCTCCCGGACCCCCTTGAGGCAAGTATATGGAGTGTCTTCCGCAAGTTCTCTGAGCCCTGCCTGTTTAGGATGAATCCCGCCTGGTCAGGGTGTATCAGGCGGGGAAGGCAGCCCTCGAGTCTAGAGGCCAAGATTCTGGCATAAATCTTGGCATCAAGGTTAAGGAGCGAGATAGGTCTATAGGACCCGCATTCCGTCTGGTCTTTACCAGGCTTGGGTATGACGGTGATGAGGGCTTGCAGAAACGTCAGTGGAATCGAGTCTCGGTTTCTGATCTGATTAAATAGTTTGGCCAGGGGTTTCAGCAGGGTCGCTTGGGTCTTTTTGTAAAAGTCAGCCGTGTAGCCATCCCCCCTGGTGCCTTACCTGCCTTCAGTCTCTTGATGGCGCCCTCCACCTCTTCCTCAGATATCTCCCCCTCGAGGGTCCATAGGTCCTCGTTAGAGAGCTTAGGGAGAGGGTGTTCTGCCAAGTAGGAGGAGATGTCTTCCGGTGATTCGTCCGCTTGCCTGGAGTAGAGTTTGATGTAATAGTCAGCAAAACACTTCGCTATTTCCTCCCGGCCCCGGTGAACCCTGCCCTCCCTGTCCTTGAGCTGGGCAACCCCCCTTTCAACCCTACAACCCCGGGCCCTCTGAGCCAAAAGAGTCCCCACCCTATCTCCCCGTTCGTAGTATCTCTGTTTGGTATACCGCATTTTCTTGATAACCTCCCCTATTAGAACCGTGTGGAGCTTTTGTCTTTTGCCCTGCATCTCCTCCAGAAGAGCCTTTCGGTCTGCCCCGGGAACGCCTAGTCTGGCTCGCAGAACACCCAATTCCATGCAGAGCTTGCCCTCAAACAGGCCCCTTTCCCGTTTACGTCTCGCACCCTCAGGTATGAGGAGACCTCTAAAAGTGGCCTTCGCGGCTTCCCATACCATGGACATGTCGGTCTCCCCATTTTCGTTAGTCTCAAAGTAGGCCACCATTTCTTGCTTCATGAAATCCTGAAATACAGGGTCCCTAAGAAGTGTGTCGTTGCACCGCCAACGGGAAGATCTTGGGGAAACAGGGAGTGACCAATTAGCTACGAGCAGTTCATGGTCTGACCACGTTATGGCCTCAACCTTCGGCTGTTGAACCACCCAATTTCCCTCTTCCGAAATTAGCAGGCGGTCAATTCTGGTGTAGGTACAGTGCGGGGGAGAGAAGAAGGTGTAACCGCCCTTGCACGGATGTGCCTTGCGCCAGACGTCCACCCAGTAGTGGTCCTTCAAGAGGGTCTGCAGGGCCAGATTGTCTTTGGTGATTCCCTTGGGTGTCCCCCCTTGCGGACCACCAGTCCAGAAGGGGGTCCGCTATGAGGTTGAAGTCCCCGCCTAGTATCATGGCCCCCTCTGCCCATTTGTCCATGACGTTAAAGATCTGTGTGAGGAACTGCAATTGGCCTGAGTTGGGTGCGTACAGGGTGCCAGGGTGACGCGCTCTCCCTCATAAAAACTACCCCCAAAACCCCTCTTAGTTTCTACCCCCGTGAGATGAAACGCCCTACCCAAGAAAATACCCACCCCCTCCTTCTTGGAGCTCGCGTGTGAGGCCCAGTAGTTACAACCAATCTCCTTCCCCTTAATTCTCGATTCCCTTCCCCGCCTATAATGCGTTTCCTGTAGGAAAAGGAATATTAGGTGTTGCTTGCGGAACATATTGCTCATGAGGGACCTCTTATTTTGAGAGTTAAGGCCATTGACATTGAGCGTGCCTATCCTCCCCTCAATCATCATCGCCTTTTAGTTTGCACACTATGAGCACCTCATATCGTCCATTTTTCAGAGCACGATGCCAAGCAAGTGTCTGTGTTTTGAACTGGTTTTCCCCCACCCCTTTACACCTATAAAAAACTCCATCCCCCCTCCCTTCCCCTTACCCATTGTGTTGGGCGTTCGCCGCCGAATCCCCTAACGGGGTTGTAAGTGGCTATGAACAACCAGGGTTGCTGCCCCTGCCCCGGGAAAAAGGAGAATCTCAGTATAGCGCTTTTAGTCATGCCTTTCTCTAATTGATAGGGGCCCTTCATGGTTGGTGGCAGAAAGCCGGTGGTGGTACCCCCCCTTCAATGCACCCCCAAACCTTTGCACATGGTCGTCGACCTTATACGGCCTCCGTAATTACGCCTAACGCACACGATTAAATTTGCCGCGATTTGACATTTTGCACAATTTCAGCCACGTGTAAAAATCAGCAGCTCCTTGCTTTCCTTTGCCAAAATTCATTTTAACCTGCTAGTTACTCATAGAGCATTGCTAAAGTGAACCAGAACTAATATAATCTAGATATCACCCACACTGAACCTCTAGAGGGAATTAAAAGCCTTTTTAGCATATTTCTCACTTCGTTGCCATCACAATCAAAGCATTTTGGGCCTGTGTTTCAAACTTCTACCTCTTTTCCTCTAAGCTTGCTGGGGGGAACTGCATTTTGTGGGGATTCTTGAAGACTGTGTGCTCTCCTTCCATTTCTTACATTGCATGGGGGGGGAGTGACTTGTTCAAGAAAAAGTGATCATATTATCACTTGGTTGAAATCATCTCAAGGTTATTTCTGTGTTGTATTCTGTCTCACATTGCGTTTCCTTGAACCATATGAAGCATTCTTTCCCACCTCATTCTTCTTTTCCTATTCATAAGTAACCAAGAACTGTGCTACTGTAGGGTTACCTATTGATGATCATATTCACAAGTGTGCTATCCATTATCAATTTATTTATAGAAGTATGATATATATATATATATATATATATATATATATATATATATATATATATATATATATATATATATATATATATATATTCAGTGAAAAAAACTTTGTTAAAGGGACGTTATGGTTAGGTTGCGCTACTGTACTCTAAGGGAATTACTATAAGAACCTACTAGAAGGATATTTCTACAAATAAAATAAAATTCTTAGTTTCTGACTGTTACTGAAGAAAACCATGTGGCCTACATATGTCAGCAAAAGAAATAATAGTGAGCCAGACATGTGATGTCATCAGTGATGTCATCAATGACATTTGTGATGTCATCTTTGATGTCCTGGGTGTTAGTCTTAGCAGTGCACGGTGGTGGCGCGAGTTATGGTTGCTTAGCTTACCATAACTGGCGAATTTCAAGGGTTTTTCGGTTTTACTTGGAACCACAACGTCCCTTTAACAAAGTTTTTTCACTGAATTTCATAGGTTTTTAGTAGCGCAACTTAACCATAACGTGCTTTTAACAATGTTTTTTTCACTGAATTTCATAGGTTTTTAGTAGCGCAACTTAACCATAACGTCCCTTTAACAAAGTTTTTTCACTGAATTTCATAGGTTTTTAGTAGCACAACTTAACCATAATATCCCTGACTTCATATACATGTAACATAGAACATACTAACCCCCTCGTAGTGATTTTCATGTCTGCGGACTACCGCCATGTCCGCGGACACATCCAAAATCTGAGCGTGGTGAATGTAAATTTAAATAGTGTGCCCCATTTCCCCTTTGAAGTTGGCTCTGAAAAGAGCCGTTTTTTTTTTTTTTTACAGATGCTTGACAGACACCTGTTATTTTGTATTTTTTTCTCGTTTTTTTTTCTTACTTTACTCCTAAAATCTTCACATAACCTTCTCCAAAGCAACCCTTACATTCCAAAATAGAAAGGCATTTCTCGTAAAAGATAAAGAAATGCCATCTTCTTTAAAATTAACAGCATTACTGGCATCAATATTCTCATTGTTACAGAAGAACATACCAGCTGTAAGCATGAAGGCACACATGCCTCGGTTGATGACACACCTAGCAATATTTTGCTGAGGACAAAAAACTGAACTATTGTCCCATATTGCCCTACGTAGTAATCCAGAAAAAATTACTTTTGCATTTGGAAGGATCTTCATTACTGCTTGAACCAAGCGTTCCAAATCAGCCAACAAAGTAGGGGCACTGACATTGCCCAAATGGAAAGCACCATAGTGCAAAACTACCACATGCGGACTGTTCATCGTGGCCATATCCTCACAAACTTGTACAATTCCCTGTACATTGCAATCAGGCACACTGCTCCACACCACCTCCACTCCTTTCACATCAAAGTCCTTTGCAACATGCTTGCATACAGCGTACTGCTTTAAACCATGCACAAACATATCTCCGAGCACCAACATCCTGACTTTCTCCACTTCTGCCATCTTCACCACACACAGTCTCTTTCAACACAAATCCACAACCTCGACATCTGATTGGCTGATCTGTACAGTCTTCTTTCCATGTTGGATTTCCTGGAAAAACCTGGATGTAGCACGCCCTGTCTACGAACAGCCGCGGTGTCCGCGGACGGCGTCCACTTTACTCTCTGTGCCATTCCCTCATTGCATACAGCTAAGCAATCACACAATACGAATAACGTCCTCAGAACAACCCCATTTTGTGATTTTTCGAACATTTCAGGACAATTATTATTTCATTATTCAACATATTAACATTACACATATTATACTTTCATCTTGTACTCTGCACACAATGCTATGTTTCTCCATTAGTAGCTCAGTATGCTAGATAGAATCCCATAATGCAATGCTATTTATATCAATGCATCATTCAAAGCACTAATAACGGTATGATATTTATTGCAATATCCTTGACACTTTTTTCGAAACATTATAATAAAAATCCCTAGTACACAAATTCCATGAAAAGTACATACACGCGTGATGTCATCAGTGATTTCATCAATGACATTTGTGATGTCATCTTTGATGTCCTGGGTGTTAGTCTTAGCAGTGCATGGTGGTGGCGCCAGTTATTTTTCAAAGCTTACCATAACTTGCGATTTTCAGGGGTCTTTCGGCTGTACTTAGAACCATAACGTCCTTTAAACAAACTTTTTTTAATATCAAGCAAACAATATACAAACATGGCGTGCAAAAACCAACTTCTACAGATGGCTTTACACAGAATGTTGCAAAGTAAGAATTTATGCTCGTTCACAGTGAAGGTCAGCTGCTTCCACAACCGCTACAGATGGCTTTACACAGAATGTTGCAAAGTAAGAATTTATGCTCGTTCACAGTGAAGGTCAGCTGCTTCCATTTTTTTCTCGGGCCCCGGAGAGGCTCACGAAGCGGACTATAAGGTTGTATTGTGTTTTGACCTTGACAGACAGAGATTGTGATGAAAGACTTCTCTTGAAGGAGTGTTGCTAAAACGTAAGAGAAGATAAAGATGAAATTTCTGAAACAAAACCACTTTTATATATTATATCACTATGCGAAAGATTGTTGGCACACGCAGAGTCGTATTTTGGGACTGCACCACTCGTAGACAATGGAAATTGCAATTGTACTGTAAGTAACCCTTTAGATTACTTTATACCAAATATAATTACAATAGCGTAGCATTAAAGACCGCTCAAGTTGAACTTGTTCGTTGAAAGTGGCATAATGTTTTCTACCGCGCACTATCACCGCCGAATTGATCCCCTGTCGTTTAGAGGGCTCTGAAAAAGGCAGACGACACAGGGTGGGTCAATAGAAATAATTTAACAGGTCTATAGGCGGTTAAGCGCTCTACTCGCTGTGCCACTTCACTGTAGCCTGTCAAGTGGCACAGTGAGTACAGCGCTCGCTTTGACATCCGTGCACAGCTTGCTAACGCAAGTTTGAATCCCGGCAAGGCCAAACTCAGCCTTTCAACCTTCCGTGGTCGATAAATGAGCACCACACACCGTGGTTAATAATAAGCACTGCTTAGATACCTCACGGTTCTTAGCGCTATATGAATGGGAAAATATTATTATTTTATTATTAACATACTCTGTTGCACTATCTTCGATAGCAAATATTTTCACGCCCTAATAAATAAAATGATGATTTTTAATGAAGATCGGCTGGTGAGACTAATTTATGTTTTTTAAAACAGGTATGTGGCTCCATTTTGTCTATGTCACGATTTACAGACTCCAGCGGATGGGGTCTTCAACTGCCAGGTGCAGGTCCAAATATGCAACTTCATGACCCTCACCATTATATGGGACGATCGCCAAGGACCAATATGCCCTTACGCAGTACTAGCGGCTACAAACAACATACCAACCAATAGGGTGGTCTAATGGCTCGTTGTTGGAGCAACCTTCCGATTATCAGAGCGACCATGTACTGCTTTTATCATAAACCAACAGCCTATCTACCGCAAAGGAACAATGCATGGCTCCAAATAAACTTTTGCTGATCGACAACAGAGACAATAGCAAATCGCTGAATATTCACTAAACATTTCATGTGAAATAAATGTACTTTACCAAATGTACAATCCTGCTGTTTACTTTTTAAACCACAGTTTCATATTCCGAATTGTGGCGCACTGAGTTGTAAGCTGATCTAACACTCTCTTTACCGCAAAGGAACATCGCGTGTCTCAACATGAACTTTTGCGGATCGACAACAAAGACAAATGCAAATTGCTGAATATTCTCTAAACATTTGATGTCAAATAAATGTACTTTACAACATTTACAATCTTGCTGTTTGCTTTTAAATCACAGTTTCATATTCCGAATTGTGGCGCGCTGTGTTGTGACATAATGTGTGTTGTCTTCCGGGTTCTGTGTAAAGTCGCGTAGTACTGGAGACGACTGGGCGCGTTTCATTACGCACCCTGTAACGTCACGGAGAGAGGCGGGGAATATGAATGCTTTGATAATATCAGGCTTAGGGGCGGGAGATATGATTTAGTGTCGCAAAAGCAAGTCTGCCAGGTCAATAGCGCCAGTCATAGGATTTTCACATAATGTCGGCGCACACCAGCCAGATTTATCGTTTCTTTAGTGGACAAAAAGTCGGTTGACGCACCTAGGAAATTGTACTATTAGCGGACAAAAGGAGTGCTCTTAAAACACTTTCACCCTGACAACGAACAATACAAACAACGTTCTCAGAACACCCCCATTTTGTGTAATTGCAACCATTTCGGGACACTGCGAGTGTTCTTAGAACACATTCAACTAGACAGATTACAATACGGACAGCGTCCTGAGGACACACCCAGTTTGTGTATTTACGAACAATTAAGTACACCGCGAGTGTTCATAGCTCATTTTTACCTTCCTTGCGAACAAAAATGACGCATACTCCGTCCTCTAAACACCCCACCATTTAGTTTATTTACAAAATGTCAGAACAGCCGTGTTCTCCGTGGACAAATCGAACGCAACAAAAACGTCTAGCACATAAAAAAACAAAACATTGAACCTATCTCATACTCCCCCACCCTCCCCAAACACTCTTACACACCAACACACGGCACTAAATACAATTTTTTATCCACGTTTCACTGCGCTGTACGCGGCCGACTGCGAATACAAGATGGCGGGCGCCACAGAAAATCTGACACGCTCCACGCCCCTCGCCGTCCAATCAGCGAACATGTTGCATGTCCGCGGACATGACGCAAGGCCATGGGCCAATCGGGGTGCTGTCTGCGGAGCGAACAGAGAAGTCCGTCCGCGAAGCGAACGCAGATATCACTAATTTTTTTGCCTTACATTTTGGTCATTTTTAAAAAAAACTACTGGACAGATTTACACCAAATTTACAAAAGCACGCTTTTGGGACCAGGCCGCCGCTCCTGCCGCAAATTTGGTGTAACTCCGTCCAGCGGTTCGGGCTGCAGCCGTGCGCAAAGTTTTTTCCCATTCAGTCTATGGGAAAAAAAAAAGTTTTGGAACCCCCCCTATAACTTTTCCCCCCCTGAACGAATCCTCACCAAACTTTGCAAAAAAATTCAGAGTGACGCAACTACTTTTTTTTGCAAAGTTTGGTGAGGATCCGTCCAGGGAGAGCGAAGTTATAAGCCGCCCAAAAAGTGCTCTTCCTATGGAAACAGCAACTTAACCATAACTACATGGCCACTACCGTGGCCATGTAATATATATATATATATATATATTGTTTACATTTTCAAATAAACCTTTTAAATTTGCAAAACAAGCCTACTTCTTGGCTCAGTGGGGTCAAGGGGGATTCTAAGAGAGGGGTGTTATACAAGGGTTCATCATTCAGATTATAACTTGCCATAAAAATACATAATTAAGGGCTTCCCTTGGGCATCCGAGACAAGGCACTGACTTAGTGGGATTGCTTGATTGGAGTTACTTACAAAGTGGGGGCTCAGATCCGGGATATTCTGGATTAGATTTACCACTTGTGCAGCTTAATACAGTGTGTCAACTGACCGGATACACATATCCGGTTAGATCACCACGCTGTTTTACACTGTGAAAGCACTCCTCAAAGGAACGCTCTGAGGAACCGGTCTGTTTTGCAAAATAAAATACAAACTTCTGTAAGTCAGGAAGGAACTCAAATTCCAGAATTACGACCTTGGTAGATATGAAGACAGCTAGGGAGCACCTCTTACATAAACTGTTTGTGAGAGGTGAATGGTCTGAACAGGACCAAAATGTATGGTTGCAGGCAATCACACAACAGGTCACTACAACTGGGTCAGATCAGTGGAGAGATCAGGGTCCCTTACATGTGGCCCTGAGTGAACTATATATGGCCCCTAAGGCCAAGGATGAGCACACCAAGATTGCCAGGGTAGCGGCATATTTATATTTACATATGGGAGCCATACAGGACAAATGTGCTGAAGGCCAAGATCTGGCAAGTAGGTAACTGTTGGCATTAGAGAAGGCCCAATCTGACCTGATCTCTTCTGAGCAGAGGCTGCAGAGGAGCCAGGAGTCAGAAAATGATAGTAGGCAGTATATCATTAAAATAAAAGAGGACATGGATATACTGCAACAGGAAAAGACAGACCAGGATACCAGAATTCTGGCTTTGCAGAAGGAGCCCCAAGACAGTTTGGACTCCTTACTGCAGAACCAGAAAAAGCTGGAGCAACAGATAGATTTCAACAGGGCATGCACAAAGCAGGTAGCCACCCTGCAAAGCCAATTGGATAGAGAAAAAGAGGAGAGCAATAAACTGATTCTGAAAGACCTGGACACCCAGACAGAATTTCAGGAAGAGCGCAAGAAAGCTGGTGCCTTTCAAAGGCAGAGGGACGATATGGTGGCACAGATGCAGGCTCTTAGTCAGGAAAGGGACACCTTAGTCCAGGAAGTCTGCCAACTAAAAGAAAAAATTAAAGAAAATCACCTGGCCCTCCAGGGGCTGGGTGACCTCCAAAAAGAGCATCACAACTTGCTAGAGCACACCAGGAGGGTGGAAGATGCTCTGGTAAGAAAGGAGCAGGCCAGTAGGGATGGGACGCAGGAGGTAACCCTCCTGCAGCAAAGACTGGCCCAGTTTTCCAGGACCAATCAGGAGGCACAGAGAGAAAATGAGGCTCTCTGTCAGTACAATGATAGGCTCCAGCAACAGTTAGCCATGCAGGAGAGACTGACATAGTCTAGTAAGGCCTTAACTGAGGAACTGAAAGCGCAGGCTCTTGCATTGCGACAGGGAGCAGGGGCTGACAGAGATGAAGTTCGCTGGGAAAGGGAAACACCTGAGCATAACCTCAGAAGCCCTAGTACCAGAGGCGTTCATCTCTCTCAGTCCCTGTACTCTGCCACCGCCATGTTCCCTGGCGCACATGAGCACAGGGCCACAGGGATGGCAGATTACTATCCAGCCAAAAGTATGGGGCTCATAGGCTAGTACCATCCAGGCATGGAGGGCGTGCATCCGGGTATGGGCACCCAAGTACAGTGCAATTTAGTGGGGAACCCCAGGAAATTAGGCCCCCTAACGGCATCCTAAAAACCTCTGCCCAGTTAGGTCACTGGGGGGGGTACCCATCAAATCCTGGTAGCAAGGAGGGATTTGAAGACTCCTTTGAGCGTCACAGGACACAGGAGACCAGGTCCCCACATTCTGCCAGCTATTCCCAGGCTCGCAGAATCCGGGAAAACCTGGAAGATCAGACAGGCACCTGTGGCAGCAGTGCTTTGGAGTCAGAGGATGAATGGACCAGGGTTACTCGAACCAAAAAGGCCAATAAGGCAAAAAGGGCCTTGCTTAAGGACCCATTGAAACAAATAAAGGCAATAAGGAGTGTCATCACGCCTTATCATAAGAACGCCAAGTATTCTGTTTGGGAACACTTGGAGCTCTATGAGCAAATGATGGAGACTTTCCATTTGAAGGACAGCAGTAGCTGCATCCAGTACGTCAAATGGACATTCTCCCCAGCATACTCCAGTTTCTTTGCAGGGCTGGAGGACCAGAACAATTCAAGATGGTCCGCATATAGGGCGACCATCTTGAAACATTTTTCTGTTCATGGAAATCCTCAAGAGGCTCGCAAGGCAGCCTACAATTTGCAATGTGGGGAGGATCAGGCCCCACAAGAATTCGTACAAGAATTGAAGCGTGCCTTTGCGCAGACCACCAGAAGGGTAAGCACGGACAGCTGAGAATTTGTCAATACTTTTTTCCATGCCTTGCCCAAATACATCATGACCCAGTTAGTGAGAGATTTTCACGAGAAGAGGTCACTAGACTGGGTCATTGAACAGGCTACCCGGATCTATGAGGTGCAGAAACCCATAGAAAATAAAAGTAATGCGCAGAAAACCCCCAAAACCAACAGCACCCCTGGTGCTGCCAAGGTGGCGGAGGTAAAGGTTGCCCCGTTTTAGATTTGGAGATGGGGGGGCCTAAAAACCTGCCTGCACCAAATAATTCACAGCCCAGAAGGCCCTCGGGCCAGTCACAGACAGGGAGTCGAGGAGGTAGCCCCACAAATGGGGTCCCCCGCTCCCCTGATTATGTAAGTCTCTGCTACAAGGGAAACCGACCCATCCTGGGTTATGTGTGGACTCCTCCAGCCCAAGGGGGGGATCCAGCCAAGCACCTAACCCAGGGAACTTCCCTCATAACTTCCCCCAGGAGGGCAGAAATTCACCAAATCCTGGGCAGAACTTTTTTCCCAGGTATCCACCCAATTTCCAGCCCCAAAATCATCCATCCTTCTTTCCCCAATTCCCTGAGCCCAGACAACCTAATCTGGGAGAGGGGAGGCCAAGGGTGGAGGGGTACCCAAATCTTCCCAATCCGGGGTATTACCAGAGAAGGGATAGCTACCCTTCCCCGTATCAGCCCAGGGGAGAAAATAGAGCCCTGTATCAGCCTGAGCGTGTTTCACAACATGAGCGCCAGGTCCAAAATATGGCATGGGATCTGGGTTCAACAGAACCCTCAGATGAGCATGCCACCGCAGAATGCCCCAAACTCTGGACCTGGTGCTCCAGAACAATGACGGGGGCAGCACCCCGATAACCCACCGGTTCCCGGGGAGGAGGCACAAGGGAAGGCGGGTGTAAAGCCTTGGAGGAAGCTTCCTTCCCAACTTGTAAACAGCCCCTGGAAAATCAGGAACCAGAAACCAAATCTCCTACCCCTGAAAGTCTGCCACCCAAGGAGCAGAGAGGAGGTAGGAGAAACAAAAGACCCAAACAGACCCACTTTGTGGAGATGGTATAGGTCTTCCAATTTGAGGGAGAGGGATCCCAAGGGGATCCTGGGGAAAGAATCTTCTCCTTCAGAGATGGGGGAACTGCTCCCAAGGAAAAATGGGTCCCAAGAGATTCCAATCCAGACTCGGTAAATGTGGGGATTGAGCTGTCGCCGCCCATCATCCTATCCCAGAACCAACAAAACCAAACTTCCCTGGTTTAAACCCATCCTGGTGACTGCCTCCAAAAAGGCAGGGGCGGCCCAGAGCCGGAACCAGGGGAACCTAAAACCGAATCAACAGACTGGGTAGATGTGGGGATTGAGCTGTCGCCGCCCATCATTCTACCCAGAACCAACAATACCAAAATCCCATGGGTCAACCCATCCTGATGACTGCCTCCAAAAGGGGGGGGCGGCCCAGAACCCGAAACCATTTCCAGTTGCCAACTTTCCCTTTCAGATTCCCCAGGCTCTTCACAGAATTCTGCCCAAATCTCTTCTCTCGCCATGTCCGAAACCAGAAAATTAGCCCACCAGTTGTCCAAAAATGTGCATTATCGGTGCCCCCTTGAGGAGAAGGAGGGAAGATACTATTCCCCGGTACAAGTACAGGGGCAGGGTACAATTGTGGCCCTGGTGGACCCTGGATCCCAAGCTACCCTTCTGTCCAAAAGGGCCTTTGATGAACTAAATGCAGGAAGGGGGGAGAATTACCGTATTCCTCTCACCTCTCTTCCTGGACAACTGCAGAACTTTGACAGGAAGGAAATTCCCGTCGAAGGGACTGGAGACGTGGACATTAAAATTGGGCGACACAAGGTGAAACAACCGGTCATAGTAGTGACTCCAGAGGGCACACCTTGTTTACTGGGGAATGACCTCCTGAGAAGGTTGTCACCCCTAATAGATAGTGTAAACAAGGTCCTCTGGACCCAGACTAGCCAACCAATAAAATTAAAACAGAGTGTCAACCATATTAGTTTAAATGGCACCTGCCACATGGTTGAACAAAAACAAAAATCTGACCAAGTAGAATTTCACTTCCAGAACAACCAAATTCCAGATGTGGCAGTAATAGCAGTAGGACAACAGACTGTTGATGGGGGGTCCTCTCTATTTCTGAAAATCAACCTTCCTTCCAGTTTAAGGTGGTATTCCACACTGGAAGGAAACACTCTGAAATTCTTTACCAATCCACAATCAGACACTCCCACTCCTATAGTCCAGAAAGATGTGAAATCAGCTCAGAGCCTGGCTGATATTCAGCAAATTGGAGAACAGTTGTTCATCCCTGTTCAGTTAAATGATGGGAAGGAATCTGTTCTCGCTTGAATGTGTGTGAACAACGGTAAGAGCTACATCAGCGAAGCCATGTTCCGCCAACTCCCAAAAGATCCAGCCATTCCAAAATTCAAACTGATAGACAAATGGGAAATGGATCTGGAAATACCCACTTCCAAACATCTCCTGCCAAGCAGGTGTATGCCCAAAATCTCCATTGGCAACAAGAGCATAGTCCATAATTGTTGGTCGTGCGAGACGTCACTGCCGCCTTGTACTTAGGCAGTGACATTCTCAATCGCTTTGCCATTAGTTTGGACCTAATAAACTTCAAAGCTTGGTCCCAATTAGCAGATAATCCCATGGGCTTTGATGATTCAGAAAAAGCATTTAGGTCCGCTCAATTGCTACCTTATGCAGTTGAAATTCAGAGGAACTCACCATCCCAGAAAGGACCCGACAATTCTCCATGGAAGTGAAAGTTAAAAGAGGACAAAAATTGAAAAACCCTGATGCTTATATTCATGTAAATGCTTCTCTCCAACAGCAAGGTTTGGGGGTAAACCCAACACCATTAGTCAACATAGAACATGACACAATTCCAATAGAGGTGGATAACAGCGACTTAAAGAGTATTACTCTTCCGCAGACACCATCATTGGAATGTCGGTTGATGACCGACATTTCTCCATTGATTTAGGAAATGAACTGTTAGGACAAATCCCCAAGGACTGTTTTAACAGTGACAGTGATGACAATACAACACCATACAGGATCTTTACCTGTCATGGGGAGAACTTCTTGGTGTACACTTCTTGCCCTTATGGTAAGGAAGACAACGGGGAGAAAGAACTGGTGGCCGGCATAAGGAATGAATGGGTGAATGAGTACCCAGAACCCTCCGCTGGGCACAAAATTGGTCCCCGAAGTAGTCAGGTGGCAGAATTGATGGCTGTGCATCAGGCCATCCTCACTGCTGTCCAACATCAACTCCACGAACTGGTCATAATCACAGATTCGGATTATGTACGGAACGGGTTCGTGGAGTACCTGGTTAATTGGAAAACCAGAGGCATGTTATGTGCTAATAACAAACCCTTGAAACATGGGAAGTGAATCTAAAACATTGATGATCTGGTCACCTCGAATGGGATGACCATCTACTGGAAAAAGATCAAGGGTCATTCCAAAGTAGAGGGACCAGACAAAACTGGAAATGACTTAGCTGATCAGCTGGCCAAAACCGCGGCCATCCAAGGGGATCTAGTAGAAATCGAGTCACTTTTGGGGGAAATCCGGGCCACTGCTATCACTAGCTCCCAGACAAATGCTCACAATGATCTTTCAACTGCACAATGGAGTAAGGAGACCCCTGATGCTGATTTGATTACAGCTCAGAAGGGGGACCCAATAATTGGTACACACACACATTGAGGATCCTGTGAACCTGTGAACTTTCCCCTGACGGATACTGATTACATTGGGAAGGAGGACCTTAGAGTGTTGATGAAATGTCCAAAGATGTTCCAAATCCAAGACGGTTTGTTGGTAAGGAAATCCCAAGCTGGCCATGATCAGTGGGTGGTCCCTGCCTCATTCCGAAGCCTGATGTTAAGTCACGCCCATGATGCGGCAACCGCCGGTCATAGGGGGTTTCACACAACACTGGAAATCTTAAGAGAGGTTGCATACTGGCCACTCATGGGGCAGGACCTCGACCAATACTTGAAGGGGTGTCTTGTGTGTGCACAATTTCAGCCATCATCCCTCACACACCGTGCACCTCTCCAAAAGAGGGGGATGACACTGCCAAGGTCAGATTTGCAAATCGACTTCGTAGGCCCTGTAATTCGCTCGTCTAGAGGAAACAAGTACATGTTGACTGTTACATGCTTGTTTACCAAGTGGGTGGAATGTCTCCCGGCCCCAAACTGCAAGGCAGAAACAGCAGCTGCCCTGATGATTAACCACATCTTTTCCCGTTTTGGTCTACCTCAAAGGATTGAGTCAGACAGAGGTATCCATTTCACCAGAGAGGTAATGACAAAGATGTGGGAGATACTGGGGGTCAAAAGGAAGCTACATATTGCTTACAGGCCAGCTTCTTCTGGAGCAGTAGAGAGATACAACCAAACCATTGTGAGCATCTTAAAAAAGTTTGTGGCAGATTCTGGGCCAAGTTGGGATATCCGACTACCTCTGGTCCTAATGGCCATCAGCTATACCCCTTCATCTGCAAATAAAATGTCACCATTTGAGTTGATGACCGGACTCAAGGTGGTGCTTCCCCAGCATTTGCTCTACAGGACCCAAGAGCAGACACTGATAAATGCCTCCACAACTCATGAGTATTTGGAGAATTTAAGGAAACACCTCCAACATGCTTTTGCCTATGCTCAGCGGAATCTAGAAAGATCAGCTGAGAGTATGAAAATGCACTATGATTTGAAAACCACCAGGAAGGAATATGATGTGGGAGACCGGGTCTATCTATACAATTTCCAAATGAACCAGGCCAAACAGTGAAAATGTTTGCCTACATGGAAGGCACCCTTTGAAATTATAGACAAGATCTCCCCTGTTGCCTATAAGATCCGCATCCCCAAAGGTAGTCTGGCGGAAGGGGAAGATAAGTGGGTCCATATTAATCAGCTGAAGTGTTGCCATCCCAGGCACACTCTGCAACAACTGGAGGAATCCACTGGAATCCCAGAGGGGGCCGCTCCAGAGTAATTCAGTTCCAACCCTAAAATATTCCACATATAGCATATAAAATTCTGTGATTCTTGTATATATATGTTCTTGTCTCTTAATTTAAAAAAGAAAATGTATATGTTCATATCTTCTGATTTATAAAATGTATATGTTCGCCACACCATTAATAGTGGTGGAAAAATGTCTAGGAATGTGTATTGCCGCTTTGCTTTATCATCCTAGGAGAGATGAAACCATGCAGAATGACCAAGGAGAACGACCCAAGGACCGGGAGCAAAGATCCGAGGGGCCCGGGGTACTGCCCAGTATTCCCATCAGGACCGGCGAGGAGAACCGATCGATCCAACCGGATGGAGGAAAAGATGCAGAACTGTGCCATCTACAGAATTGGGAGAAGATGATGCGGACATACCAGCGTGTGGATCAAAACATTCTTTGCACCCGACTCCCCCTCGACTCAAATTCAAAGTGCAGTCGGGCGGGGGGGTTTGTCAAGGGTTTTGACCCATGTTGAATTATTAGATGGGGTAGATGTGGGGATGAGCTGTCGCCGTCCATTATTCTATCCCAGAACAAAACTAAATCAATAGACTGGGTGGATGTGCGGATGAGCTGTCGCCGCCCATCATTCCATCCCAGAACCAGGAAAACCACGCGGTTGTGCGCACACCAAAATGGTTGTCTAACCTTCCACCCACCAGTGCCAGCATGATGGACCGGAAGCGCCAGGGGTGGAAGGTGGTTTCAAAGGAAAAATAACAGTGTTGTAGACCAAAAGCGCCTTAAAATCACCTTTGTTTTCCTGAATGCAAGCTCAAAGTGCCTATTTCGAACATTGCAGGATATTCAAAAATCTTACTGAACACCAGCATACATCTGGCAGAATGAAGTGTTGTGTTCATACAAAATCTGGGAAGATGAAGAGCCCAAAACAATGTTTATCACAATACTGGCTGAGCTGTGGATGTCAGCAGCTTTATTGAAATTGGATTTAAAACCACTAAAATCGAAATGTTTAAATTAAATGAGTGACCTACTTTTGAGTGTCACATAGTTTGCAACTGTTAAATGTCATGGTTTTGAACTTAGAATCAGCATTCTAGTTGCATGTGTAAAAATTGTAAGTTTGATTTAAACTGGGAACAAACAGGACATTTAGCTGAAGCTTGACTTAAAGAAATTGAATTCTGCCTGCCCGACGGGAGTTGAACTGGCTCAACAACTCTTCCCAGGCCTGGCTGCATCCAGCTGCCCCTACCAAAAGGAGATCACACCTTTCTGATTGAATTAAGGGAGGGGTACCTGGGGACTGCAGGAAGTTGAACAAAACCCTGTCCTGGACTCAGGCAAATGTTATATTGGGGGGGGTCGTAAAATGGCTTCCTCTTGGGAGAAACTGGGAGGGGCAGTGCCTCTGGGAGCCACCTGAGCTGGAGGCGGGGACAGACAGAAGCTTCCCCCATGTGCTTTGGAACCTAAACCACACCCATCTGGGCCAGAGCATAATTTTAAAAAGATGGATAATTCATAGTACGGACTTGTCAGAATTCTATAATTAATATCATTATTCTTGTGATTTTTCTGTGCACATTTTAAGAGGTGTTAGGACCCTGTGGTGTTTTCTGGGGGGTTGCTAGCAGAAAATAGGGTCTTACTCCAAATGTCTGCATGTTAAAAATCTGACACTTCATCAATTAATGTCCATACTCCTTGCGCACATTTGTGTAATTTTTGGTAAATGTCCGATATTGGTAAACCAACCAAAAAGCGCAAAATGTTGTCATTTCTGAATCCCAGCTCGCAGGAACATGGGGCTTGAACAGAGACCTGTCTTAATTCATCTGTAATATGTACATGTAATGTCAACCACTTGTGTATCTGGGAAATATGTATTTGTATCAAATATAGATTTGTGGGCAAATTGACCAGGGGAGGATCCTCTGACCCATAAACAGACCTCATCATGATGACAATCCATTTCCTTCCCCCAATCATGGGAGAGGGGAGAATTGGGCCAATGACAAGTAGATAGGGGCAGGCTCAGTTATGCCACGCACACACCCACTTTCTAAACACATAAAAGCAGACAGTGCAGGACAGGTTGCGACATTCACTTTCCACTTTCTTTGGGGACGCTTTGCCGGGAGACTTCAGACTTCACATCCAGAGATCCAGACTTCAAATCCATCAATCTCCAGGACCTGTAGCAGTAATTAACTCCAGAATTTGTAGCAAAGAGGCCTGAATTCACAAGCTACATCCTCTTCAGCAGGCCTCAAAACCAACCAAACTATTCAACAGCCGGGCGAGCTGTTTGAATTTTTTGCCAAGAACGTTTGCAAGAACCTGTAGAAGTATCCAGAAAGCAGTGCTGTATCCGGAACCAGAGAGAACCACAAACCAGACCGTTGTGAGCAGAACTGGTGCTTGACAGACCCAGAGAGCAGAGCTGACCCAGATAGCCGGGACTTCAGAACCACCCGCCGGAAGTCCTATCCAACCTGACCAGATCTTGTCAGCTTATTTCAAAAATATAGTGTGAGTACTCACTGTGCAAAACCAATCTCTTAGTTTAAAATAATCTAATCCAAACTATTTTAGCCTATTAGAACTGCCTCCTAGAATCGTTTCATTCTGTCCTTTTTAAAGCTGAAAACTGTCATCTGTCATTTTGAACTTTTAAATTTCAAATCCGAAAAACTACCTTCACAGAATCGTCCGTATCTCCGGAACCGTTTTTGCTAGGAGGGAAATGTATCTTAAAGCTAAGATTCTAGGCTTTCCAACGAACCTAGAACCGACTTGCTACTCCTTATAGGGCCTCCGTAATTACGCTCGACGCACTCAATTAAATTTGCTGCGATTTGACATTTTGCACAATTTCAGCCACGTGTAAAAATCAGCAGCTCCTTGCTTTCCTTTGCCAAAATTCGTTTTAACCTGCTAGTTACTCATAGAGCATTGCTAAAGTGACCTTGAACTAATATAACCTAGATATCACCCACCCAGAACCTTTAGGGGGAATTAAAAGCCTTTTTAGCACATTTCTCACTTCGTTGCCATCACATTCAAAGCATTTTGGGCCTGTGTTTCAAACTTCTACTTGTTTTCCTCTAAGCTTGATGGGGGGGAACTGCATTTCATATTGCGTTTTGTGGGATTCTTGAAGACTATGTGCTCTCCTTCAATTTCTTATATTGCATAGGAGGGGGAGTCAATTGTTCAAGAAAAAGTGATCATATTATCTCTTGGTTGAAATCAACTCAAGGTTATTTCTGTGTTGTATTCTGTCTCACATTGTGTTTCCTTGAACCATATAAAGCATTCTTTCCCACCTCATTCTTCTTTTCCTATTCATAAGTAACCAAGAACTGTGCTACTGTAGGGTTACCTATTGCTGATTACTGCTCATATTCACAAGTGTGCTATCCATTATCAATTTATTTATAGAAGTGTGATATATATATATATTGTTTACATTTTCAAATAAACCTTTTAAATTTGCAAAGGAAGCCTACTTCCTGGCTCAGTGGGGTCAAGGGGGATTCTAAGAGAGGGGTGTTATACAAGGGTTCATCATCCAGATTATAACTTGCCATAAAAATACATAATTAAGGGCTTCCCTTGGGCATCCCAGACAAGGCACTGACTTAGTGGGATTGCTTGATTGGAGTTACTTACAAAGTGGGGGCTCGGAGCCGGGACATTCTGGATTAGATTTACCACTTGTGCAGCTTAATACAGTGTGTCAACTGACCGGATACACATATCCGGTTAGATCACCATGCTGTTTTACACTGTGAAAGCACTCCTCAAAGGAACGCTCTGATGAAACGGTCTGTTTTGCAAAGTAAAATACAAACTTCTGTAAGTCAGGAAGGAACTCAAATTCCAGAATTACGACCTTGGTAGATATTTAGATAGCTATGGAGCACCTCTTACATAAACTGTTTGTGAGAGGTGAATGGTCTGAACAGGACCAAAATGTATGGTTGCAGGCGATCACACAACAGGTCACTACAACTGGGTCAGATACGTGGAGAGATCAGGGTCCCTTACATGTGGCCCTGAGGGAACTATATGTGGCCCCTAAGGCCAAGGATGAGCACAACAAGATTGCCAGGGTAGCGGCATATTTATATTTACATATGGGAGCCATACAGGACAAATGTGGTGAAGGCCAAGATCTGGCAAGTAGGCAACTGTTGGCATTAGAGAAGGCCCAATCTGACCTGGTCTCTTCTGAGCAGAGGCTGCAGAGGAGCCAGGAGTCAGAAAATGATAGTAGGCAGTATATCATTAAAATAAAAGAGGACATGAATATACTGCAACAGGAAAAGACAGACCAGGATACCAGAATTCTGGCTTTGCAGAAGGAGCACCAAGACAGTTTGGACTCCTTACTGCAGAACCAGAAAAAGCTGGAGCAACAGATAGATTTCAACAGGGCATGCACAAAGCAGGTAGCCACCCTGCAAAGCAAATTGGATAGAGAAAAAGAGGAGAACAATAAACTGATTCGGAAAGACCTGGACACCCAGACAGAATTTCAGGAAGAGCACCAGAAAGCTGGTGCCTTTCAAAGGCAGAGGGATGACCTGGCGGCACAGATGCAGGCTCTTAGTCAGGAAAGGGACACCTTAGGCCAGGAAATCTGCCAACTAAAAGAAAAAATTGAACAAAATCACCTGGCCCTCCAGGGGCTGGGTGACCTCCAAAAAGAGCATCACGACTTGCTAGAGCACACCAGGAGGGTGGAAGATGCTCTGGCAAGAAAGGAGCAGGCCAATAGGGATGGGACGCAGGAGGTAACCCTCCTGCAGCAAAGACTGGCCCAGTTTTCCAGGACCAATCAGGAGGCACAGAGAGAAAATGAGGCTCTCTGTCAGCACAATGATAGGCTCCAGCAACAGGTAGCCGTGCAGGAGAGACTGACAGAGTCTAGTAAGGCCTTAACTGAGAAACTGAAAGCGCAGGCTCTTGCATTGCAACAGGGAGCAGGGGCTTACAGAGATGAAGTTCGCTGGGAAAGGGAAACACCTGAGCATAACCTCAGAAGCCCTAGTACCAGAGGCGTTCATCTCTCTGAGTCCCTGGACTCTGCCACCCCCATGTCCCCTGGCGCACATGAGCAGAGGGCCACATGGACGGCAGATTACTATCCAGCCAAAAGTATGGGGCTCATAGGCCAGTACCACCCAGGAATGGAGGGGCGGGCATCCGGGTATGGGCACCCAAGTACAGTACAATTTAGTGGGGAACCCCAGGAAATTAGGCCCCCTAAGGGCATCCTAAAAACCATTGCCCAGTTAGGTCACTGGGGGGGTGGTACCCATCAAATCCTGGTAGCAAGGAGGGATTTGAAGACTCCTCTGAGCGTCACAGGACACAGGAGACCAGGTCCCCACATTCTGCCAGCTATTCCCAGGCTCGCAGAATCCGGGAAAACCTGGAATATCAGACGGGCACCTGTGGGAGCAGTGCTTCGGAGTCAGAGGATAAATGGACCAGGGTTACCCGAACCAAAAAGGCCAATAAGGCAAAAAGGGCCTTGCTTAAGGACCCATTGAAACAAATAAAGGCAATAAGGAGTGTCATCACGCCTTATCATAAGAACGCCAAGTATTCTGTTAGGGAACACTTGGAGCTCTATGAGCAAATGATGGAGACTTTCCATTTGAAGGACAGCAGTAGCTGCATCCAGTACGTCAAATGGACATTCTCCCCAGAATACTCCAGTTTCTTTGCAGGGCTGGAGGACCAGAACCATTCAAGATGGTCTGCATATAGGGCGGCCATCTTGAAACATTTTTCTCTTCATAGAAATCCTCAAGAGGCTCGCAAGGCAGCCTACAATTTGTAATGTGGGGAGGATCAGGCCCCACACGAATTCGTACAAGAATTGAAGAGTGCCTTTGCGCAGACCACCAGAAGGGTGCGAAAGGACAGCAGAGAATTTGCCAATACTTTTTTCCATGCCTTGCCCAAATACATCATGACCCAGCTAGTGAGAGATTTTCACGAGAAGAGGTCACTAGACTGGGTCATTGAACAGGCTACCCGGATCTATGAGGTGCAGAAGCCCATAGAAAATAAAAGTAATGCGCAGAAAAACCCCAAAAAGCACCCCTGCTGCTGCCAAGGTGGCGGAGGTAAGATTGCCCCCGTTTTAGATTTGGAGATGGGGGGCCTAAAAACCTGCCTGCACCAAATAATTCACAGCCCAGAAGGCCCTCGGGCCAGTCACAGACAGGGAGTCGAGGAGGTAGTTCCACAAATGGGGTCCCCCGCTCCCCTGATTATGTCCCCGCTACAAGGGAAACTGACCCATCCTGGGTTATGTGTGGACTCCTCCAGCCCAAGGGGGGGATCCAGCCAAGCACCTTACCCAGGGAACTTCCCTCATAACTTCCCCCAGGAGGGCAGAAATTCACCAAATCCTGGGCAGAACATTTTCCCCAGGTATCCACCCAATTCCCAGCCCCAAAATCATCCATCCTTCCTTCCCCAATTCCCTGAGCCCAGACAACCTAATCCGAGAGAGGGGAGGACAAGGGTGGAGGGGTACCCAAATCTTCCCAATCTGGGGTATTACCAGAGAAGGGATAGCTACCCTTCCCGGGATCAGCCCAGGGGAGAAAATAGAGCCCCGTATCAGCCTGAGCGGGTTTCACAACTTGAGCGCCAGGTCCAAAATATGGCATCTGGGTCACATACTGAGGGCTCAACAGAACCTTCAGATGAGCACGCCACTGCAGAATGCCCCAAACTCTGGACCTGGTGCTCCAGAACAATGATGGGGGCAGCACCCCGATAACCCACCGGTTCCCAGGGAGGAGGCACAAGGGGAAGGGGGGTGTAAATCCTTGGAGGAAGCTTCCTTCCCAACTTGTAAACAGCCCCTGGAAAACCAGGAACCGGAAACAAAATTTCCTACCCCTGAAAGTCTGAAACCCAAGGAGCAGAGAGGAGGTAGGAGAAACAAAATACCCAAACAGACCCACTTTGTGGAGGAGGTACAGGTCTTCCAATTTGAGGGAGAGGGATCCCAAGAGGATCCTGGGGAAAGGATCTTCTCCTTCAGAGATGGGGGAACTCCTCCCAAAGAAAAATGGGTCCCAAGAGATTCCAATCCAGACTGGGTAGATGTGGGGATTGAGCTGTCGCCGCCCATCATCCTATCCCAGAACCAACAAAACCAAACTTCCCTGGTTCAAACCCATCCTGGTGACTGCCTCAAAAAAGGCAGGGGTAGCCAAGAACCGGAACCAGGGGAACCTAAAACCGAATCAACAGACTGGGTAGATGTGGGGATTGAGCTGTCGCCGCCCATCATTCTATCCCAGAACCAACGATACGAAAATCTCATGGGTCAAACCCATCCTGATGACTGCCTCCAAAAAGGGGGGGGGGGCGGCCCAGAACCCGAAACCATTTCCAGTTGCCAACTTTTCCTTTCAGATTCCCCAGGCTCTTCACAGAATTCTGCCCAAATCTCTTCTCTCGCCGTGTCCGAAACCAGAAAATTAGCCCACCAGTTGTCCAAAAATGTGCGTTATCTGTGCCCCCTTGAGGAGAAGGAGCGAAGATACTATGCCCCGGTACAAGTACAGGGGCAGGGTACAATTTGGGCACTGGTGGACACTGGATCCCAAGCTACCCTTCTGTCCAAAAGGGCCTTTGATGAACTAAATGCAGGAAGGGGGGAGAATTACCGTATTCCTCTCACCTCTCTTCCTGGACAACTGCAGAACTTTGACGGGAAGGAAATTCCCGTCGAAGGGACTGCAGACTTGGACATTAAAATTGTGCGACACCAGGTGAAACACCCGGTCATAGTAGTGACTCCAGAGGGCACACCTTGTTTACTGGGGAATGACCTCCTGAGAAGGTTGTCACCGCTAATAGATTGTGTAAACAAGGTCCTTTCGACCCAGACTAGCCGACCAATAAAATTAAAACAGAGTGTCAACCATATTAGTTCAAATGGCACCTGCCACATGGTTGAACAAAAATCTGACCAAGTAGAATTTCACTTCAAGAGCAACCAAATTCCAGGCGTGACAGTAATAGCAGTAGGACAAAACACTGGTGATGGGGGATCCTCTCTATTTCTGAAAATCAACCTTCCTTCCAGTTTAAGGTGGTATTCCACACTGGAAGGAAACACTCTGAAATTCTTTACCAATCCACAATTAGACACTCCCACTCCTATAGTCCAGAAAGATGTGAAATCAGCTCAGAGCCGGGCTGATATTCAGCAAATTGGAGAACAGTTGTTCATCCCTGTTCAGTTAAATGATGGGAAGGACTCTGTTCTCGCTTGAGTGTGTGTGAACAACGGTCTTGCGAGACGTCACTGCCGCCTTTTACTTAGGCAGTGACATTCTCAATCGCTTTGCCATTAGTTTGGACCTAATGAACTTCAAAGCTTGGTCCCGATTAGCGGATAATCCCATGGGCTTTGATGATTCAGAAAAAGCATTTAGGTCAGCTCAATTGCTACCTTATGCAGTTGAAATTCAGATTAAAGAGGAAGTCACCATCCCAGAAAGGACCCGACAATTCTCCCTGGAAGTGAAAGTTAAAAGAGGACAAAAATTGAAAAACCCTGATGCTTATATTCATCTAAATGCTTCTCTCCAACAGCAAGGGTTGGGGGTAAACCCAACACCATTAGTCAACATAGAACATGACACCATTCCAATAGAGGTGGATAACAGCGACTTAAAGAGTATTACTCTAGCCGCAGGCACCATCATTGGAATGGTGGTTGATGACCGACATTTCTCCATTGATTTAGGAAATGAACTGTTAGGACAAATCCCCAAGGACTGTTTTGACAGTGACAGTGATGACAATACAACACCATACAGGATCTTTACCCAGCATGGGGGGAACTTCCTTGTGTACACTTCTTGCCCTTATGGTAAGGAAGACAACGGGGAGAAAGAACTGGTGCCGGCGTAGGGAATGCATGGGTGAATGAGTCCCCAGAACCGTCCGCTGGATACAAAATTGGTCCCCGAAGTAGTCAGGTGGCAGAATTGATGACTGTGCATCAGGCCATCCTCACTGCTGTCCAACATCAACTCCACAAACTGGTCATAATCACAGATTCGGATTATGTACGGAACGGGTTCGTGGAGCACCTGGTTAATTGGAAAAACAGAGGCATGTTATGTGCTAATAACAAACACTTGAAACATGGGAAGTTAATCCAAAACATTGATGATCTGGTCACCTCGAATGGGATGACCATCTACTGGAAAAAGATCAAGGGTCATTCCAAAGTAGAGGGACGAGACAAAACTGGAAATAACTTAGCTTATCAGCTGGCCAAAACCGGGGCCATCCAAGGGAATCTAATAGAAATAGAGTCTCTGTTGGGGGAAATCCAGGCCACTGCTATCACTAGCTCCCAGACAAATGCTCACAATGATCTTTCAACTGCACAATGGAGTAAGGAGACCCCTGTTGCTGATTTGATTACAGCTCAGAAGGGGGACCCAATAATTGGTAAGTTTTACCAACACATTGAGGATCCTGTGAACTTTCCCCTGACGGATACCGATTACATTGGGAAGGAGGACCTTAGAGTGTTGATGAAATGTCCAAAGATGTTCCGAATCCAAGACGTTTTGTTGGTAAGGAAATCCCAAGCTGGCCATGATCAGTGGGTGGTCCCTACCTCATTCCGAAGCCTGATTTTAAGTCACGCCCATGATGCGGCCACCGCCGGTCATAGGGGGTTTCACACAACACTGGAAATCTTAAGAGAGGTTGCATACTGGCCACACATGGGGCAGGACCTCGACCAATACTTGAAGGGGTGTCTTGTGTGTGCACAATTTCAGCCATCATCCCTCACACACCGTGCACCTCTCCTAAAGAGGGGGATGACACTGCCAAGGTCAGATTTGAAAATCGACTTTGTTGGCCCTGTAATTCGCTCGTCTAGAGGAAACAAGTACATGTTGACCGTTACATGCTTGTTTACCAAGTGGGTGGAATGTCTCCCGGTCCCAAACTGCAAGGCAGAAACAGCAGCTGCCCTGATGATTAACCACATCTTTTCCCGTTTTGGTCTACCTCAAAGGATTGAGTCAGACAGAGGTAGCCATTTCACCAGCGAGGTAATGACAAAGATGTGGGAGATACAGGGGGTCAAAAGGAAGCTACATATTGCTTACAGGCCAGCTTCTTCTGGAGCAGTGGAGAGATACAACCAAACCATTGTGAGCATCTTAAAAAAGTTTGTGGCAGATTCTGGGCCAAGTTGGGATATCTGACTACCTCTGGTCCTAATGGCCATCGGATATACCCCTTCATCTGCAACTAAAATGTCACCATTTGAGTTGATGTCCGGACGCAAGATGGTGCTTCCCCAGCATTTGCTCTACAGGACCCAAGAGGAGACACTGATAAATGCCTCCACAACTCATGAGTATGTGGAGAATTTAAGGAAACACCTCCAACATGCTTTTGCCTATGCTCAGCGGAATCTAGAAAGATCAGCTGAGAGTATGAAAACGCACTGTGATTTGAAAACCACCAGGAAGGAATATGATGTGGGAGACCGGGTCTATCTATACAATTTCCAAAGGAACCAGGCCAAACAGCGAAAATGTTTGCCTACATGGAAGGGACCCTTTGAAATTATAGACAAGATCTCCCCTGTTGCCTATAAGATCCGCATTCCCAAAGGTAGTCTGTCGGAAGGGGAAGATAAGTGGGTCCATATTAATCAGCTGAAGTGTTGCCATCCCAGGGACACTCTGCAACAACTGGAGGAATCCACTGGAATCTCAGAGGGGGCCGCTCCAGAGTAATTCAGTTCCAACCCTAAAATATTCCACATATAGCATATAAAATTCTGTGATTCTTGTATATATATGTTCTTGTCGCTTAATTTAAAAAAGAAAATGTATCTGTTCATATCTTCTGATTTATAAAATGTATATGTTCACCACACCATTAATAGTGGTGGAAAAATGTCTAGGAATGTGTATTGCCGCTTTGCTTTATCAACCTAGGAGAGATGAAACCATGGAGACTGACCAAGGAGAATGACCCAGGGGCCGGGAGCAAAGATCCGAGGGGCCCAGGGTACTGCCCAATATTTCCATCAGGACCGGCGAGGAGAACCGATCGATCCAACCGGATGGAGGAAAAGATGCAGGACTGTGCCATCTACAGAATTGGGAGAAGATGATGCGGACATACCAGCGTGTGGATCAAAACATTCTTTGCACCCGACTCCCCTTCAACTCAAATTCAAAGTGCTGTCGGGCGGGGGGGTTTGTCAAGGGTTTTGACCCATGTTGAATTATTAGACGGGGTAGATGTGGGGATGAGCTGTCGCCGCCCATCATTCTATCCCAGAACAAAACTAAATCAATAGACTGGGCGGATGTGGGGATGAGCTGTCACCGCCCATCATTCCATCCAAGAACCAGGAAAACCGCGCGGTTGTGCACACACCAAAATGGTTGTCTAACCTGCCACCCACCAGTGCCAGCATGATGGACCGGAAGTGCCAGGGGTGAAAGGTGATGTCAAAGGAAAAAAAACAGTGTTGTAGACCAAAAGCGCCTTAAATCACCTTTGATTTCCTGAATGCAAGCTCAAAGTACCTATTTCGAACATTGCAGGATATTCAAAAATCTTACTGAACACCAGCAGACATCTCGCAGAATGAAGTGTTGTGTGCATACAAAATCTGGGAAGATGAAGAGCCCAAAACAATGCTTATTACAAAACTGGCTGAGCTGTGGATGTCAGCAGCTTAATTGAAATTGGATTTAAAACCACTAAAATCGAAATGTTTAAATTAAATGAGTGACCTACTTTTGAGTGTCACATAGTTTGCAACTGTTAAATGTCATGGTTTTGAACTTAGAATCAGCATTCTAGCTGCATGTGTAAAAATTGTAAGTTTCATTTAAACTGGGAACAAAAAGGACATTTAGCTGAAGCTTGACTTAAAGAAATTGAATTCTGCCTGACAACTACCCCCGACGGGAGTTGAACTGACTCAACAACTCTTCCCAGGCCTGGCTGCATCCTGCTGCCCCCACCAAAAGGAGATCACACCTCTCTGATTGAATTAAGGGAGGGGTACCTGGGGACTGCAGGAAGTTGAACAAAACCCTGTCCTGGTCTCAGGCAAATGTTATATTGGGGGGGGTCATAAAATGGCTTCCTCTTGGGAGAAACTGGGAGGGGCAGTGCCTTTGGGAGCCACCTGAGCTGGAGGCGGGGACAGACAGAAGCTTCCCCCATGTGCTTTGGAACCTAAACCACACCCATCTGGGCCAGAGCATAATTTTAAAAAGATGGATAATTCATAGTACGGACTTGTCAGAATTATATAAGTAATATCATTATTCTTGTGATTTTTCTGTGCACGATTTAAGAGGTGTTAGGACCCTTTGGTGTATTCTGGGGGGTTGCTAGCAGAAAATAGGGTCTTACTCCAAATGTCTGCATGTTAAAAATCTGACACTTCATCAATTAATGTCCATACTCCTTGCGCACATTTGTGTAATTTTTGGTAAATGTCCAATATTGGTAAACCAACCAAAAAGCGCAAAATGTTGTCATTTCTGAATCCCAGCTCGCAGGAACATGGGACTTGAACAGAGACCTGCCTTAATTCATCTGTGATATGTACATGTAATGTCAACCACTTGTGTATCCGGGAAATATGTATTTGAATCAAATATAGATTTGTGGGCAAATTGACCAGGGGAGGATCCTCTGACCCATAAACAGACCTCATCATGATGACAATCCATTTCCTTCCCCCAATCATGGGAGAGGGGAGAATTGGGCCAATGACAAGTAGAGAGGGGCAGGCTCAGTTATGCCACGCTCACACTCACTTTCTAAACACATAAAAGCAGACAGTGCAGGACAGGTAGGGACATTCACTTTCCACTTTCTTGCGGGACGCTTTGCCGGGAGACTTCAGACTTCACATCCAGAGATCCAGACTTCAAATCCATCCATCTCCAGAACCTGTAGCAGAAATTAACTCCAGAATTTGTAGCAGAGAGGCCTGAATCCACAAGCTGAATCCTCTTCAGCAGGCCTCAAAACCAACCAAACTATTCAACAGCCGGGCGAGCTGTTTGAATTTTTTGCCAAGAACGTTTGCAAGAACCTGTAGCAGTATCCAGAAAGCAGTGCTGTATCCAGAACCAGAGAGAACCACAAACCAGACCGTTGTGAGCAGAACCGGTGCTTGACAGACCGAGAGAGCAGAGCTGACCCAGATAACCGGGACTTCAGAACCACCCTGCCGGAAGTCCCGTCCAACCTGACCAGACCTTGACGGCTTATTTCAAAAATATAGTGTGAGTACTCACTGTGCAAAACCAATCTCTTAGTTTAAAATAATCTAATCCAAACTATTTTAGCCTATTAGAACTGCCTCCTAGAACCGTGTCATTCTGTCCTTTTTAAAGCTGAAAACTGTCATCTATCACAAAATCGTCCGTATCTCCGGAACCGTTTGTGCTAGGAGCGAAATCTAATGAACCTAGAACCGACTTGCTACTCCTTATAGGGCCTCCGTAATTACGCTCGATGCACGCGATTAAATTTGCCGCGATTTGACATTTTGCACAATTTCAGCCACATGTAAAAATCAGCAGCTCCTTGCTTTCCTTTGCCAAAATTCGTTTTAACCTGCTAGTTATTCAAAGAGTATTGGTAAGGTGAGCCTGAACTAATATAACCTAGATATCACCCACCCTGAACCTCTAGAGGGAATTAAAAGCCTTTTTAGCACATTTCTCACTTCGTTGCCATCACATTCAAAGCATTTTGGGCCTGTGTTTCAAACTTCTACCTGTTTTCCTCTAAGCTTGCTGGGGGGGGAATTGCATTTCGTATTGCATTTTGTGGGGATTCTTGAAGACTGTGTGCTCTCCTTCCATTTCTTACATTGCATAGGGGGGGAGTGAATTTTTCAAGAAAAAGTGATCATATTATCTCTTGGTTGAAATCATCTCTAGGTTATTTGTGTGTTGTATTCTGTCTCACATTGCTTTTCCTTGAACCATATAAAGCAAGGTTGTCCAACATACGGCCCGTGGGCCACAATGTGGCCCTCCGAAGCCGTTTCATGTGGCCCGCGAGGCTCAAGTCAAAAGTAAAGAAAAAAGAAAAAGATATGCCTGCGTGCAACTTTAACTTCCTTTGATGCCCCCATGTATTTATGGGTATGGGGTCACCAGAGAAAGTTACAGTCTTCCGCCATGATGTGGTTAATTTAACAGGTTGTGGCTGAGGACTGTAACACCACGACACGGCTCGATTAATTTATTTGTTTATGCAATGTTTGTCGGAAAACGGGAATCCGACAAACATTGCATAAATAAATAAATTAACTGGGTTGTGACGTTACAGTCCTCAGCCACAACCTGGTTAATTTATTTATTTATGCAATGTTTCTCAGAAACAGGTATCTGACAAACATTGCATAAATAAAGTAACCATGTCGTGGCTGGGATGCTGAGAGGGAGCTGCAGAGGTGATGTAGACCAAATCTGAGGTGCAGCCAGTTATTGCCCAGGACTACAAAGGAAGATTTTTTACGAAGTTGGCTCTTATCAAATTGGTTTAAAAAGAAATTTAATAAAAAGACTTGGAGGCAATTAGAAAGATAAGGCTAGCCATTGCGGGTGGTCTGAATGCAAATGGTTGCCCAAGGCTCTGGAGAGGTGCGAAAAAAACAGCTGAAGTAAACCACGGGTGTGAAATGGTTCTAGATTTGGGAGACCCAAACATTTTCACCCATATTCCGGGGGTGAGAGATCCAATGAAGGTGCTGGAGGGGGGGGGGCGTGTTGTGAAAAGGAGTAAAGATAAAAAGAAATAAGCGGGAGACAGGTATACCTTGTCCAGGGGCAGTCATGTAGGAAACTGCAAGGTAAACCAAAAAAAGGGCAGAAAGAAAAGCAATAGGAGGAAGGGCAGGGAAAAGCAGAAAGGAATTTTCAGGTGCATCGGCTGTAGAGAAAAAATAGGGCTGAAGTTAAAAGTACATTGTTAATTGTTGACAATAAGGGGCGGGTGGGAAAGGGGTATGTTTCACAGCATCACGGAGCATGTCTAATACCAGGGCAAGAGGTGAAAACTTATGGAAGGCAAACCTACCTTAAATAAAACTGCCTTTCATCAAATGTAGGAGTGTGGCTGGTAAAGTTGTGCCCCCCTTCTTTCCAAAGTAAGGATACTGGGATGTGCAAGCAGACCAACCCAAAGCCAACTGCAAGGCAATAGGAAACAGGACAAACTGGAAGGCCTTCACATCACATTAAAAGACCCGATATTCAATATTCCTACAACAGGAAGTCTTGAGCTGCAGTGCTCCTTGGTGACAGAAAGAAAAAGTAAAGTGTGCGACTAGGTTGGTTGCACACAGAGCCCCTGGTCTTGTGGCAGAATTTATTTTGCTGCAGTCAAGGGGGCCAGCGCCGAGCAGCTCAGGTCCACAGCATTTACTGGAGGGATGAAGGGCGCAGGCCCCTAACCCCAGACTTGTGCACCCCATGATACCAGGTGACCGTGTTGTTCTTGAAGCTGCCCTTAAATGGGGTGACCTGTCCGCTCAGGAGGGAAATGGGCCTGTGTGGGGGCGACAGGCCAGTGGGCAGACTGGAACAGGCCTGCTCGACCCATCCTTCTATCCAACTGGGCCTGCTGGCTGGCGGGCAGGCCCGAATTTATACAAATCTTGGGCCAAGCAGGGCCCGATGGGAAAAAGGAACTGTGTTACAATGTGCTCTTCTGCTGGGCTCTGCCTGCCGGAGCTTCCCCCTACATGCGGGACAGGAAGCTCTGCAGACGCTCAGAGCATCTGGGGGGTTGGAGGGCTGGGTCAGGGCCTGCCTTCTCACTCTCACTTAGCGGGGCTTCCAGAACATGCCCAACTACTGCCCTCTTGCTTGCAACTCATACTTATCTGTGATCAAAGAGGCAGATCTCCCAGGGTGAGGCTCACTCACTGCACATCGGATTTGCTGACCCCTGCTATGTGCCCAAATGCGGGATACTCGACTGCATTATTTCTGGTAGTGGGGGACTGCGTTCGCGCTTTCCCCTGATTTATTGGTAAAAGAAAATGTAAAGTGTGCACCAGGCCTGCTAGGTTGGTTGCACACAGAGCCCCTGGTCTTGTGGCAGAGATTCTGAGTGCACTGCCAGTGTGTGCCCCTGCGCTGCACTACCAATGCATACCCACGTGTTGCACCGCCAATGCACATCCAAGCGCTGCACTGCAGGCACACCCAAACGGACTTGTATATCACATGCCAAACGCTGCATCGCTACGGCCATTGTTATGTATTCATGGAACAATACTATGAGTGAGAAGTTTTTTAATCGTGCCAAACAGTGTGGCCCAATGTTGTGCCTATATTAAACTGCTGCATGCTTTAAGATTGTGCTCACATTGCGTTTCTTCAATTAGGTTCACCTTTGGGTGATCGCTTTTCCACATTTTCAACATCTGTTGAATTGAATTATGCTTCTTTCATTACCACAGAAGTAATGAATGTGTATTACAGAGGTAAGCTGCCATATATATTGGGCACACTGCACATGCTCAGGCAGCATCAATCATGCTTTGTACTGGACAATGCTGGCCTAAATTGGGAACAGTCAGCATAGACATGTTGCTACAGAGGCATATTTTGGGTACAACCAGCATGACTATGGGGGTCATTATGAGTTGTGCTGTAAGGGATTACCGGCACCGGTAAGGAGACTGGTGCAGGTAATACCTTACCGCACAATTCCGAGGTCCCTTAGCGGGAACCGTAAAGGACGTGTGGTCTGACCACACGTCCCTTACGGGTCCCGCTAAGGGACCAGGGCGCTAATAACAGGCCTGACATTTGCGAGCCCGTTATTAGCGCCCTCCCCATTCCCATTGAGCCCTGTTCAATGGGGATTTACCGGTCCCTCCAGGGTCGGAATGCACTGGTAAGTCCCCATTGGACAAGACCGGTGCCGGACCCGGTACTGGAGGCAGCCATGGCGCAAATAGTGCCATGGCTAGCACCAATCTCGGAATGAGGCCCTATGTGTTACATCAGTGACAGTGCTGTCTTACACTGTGGACACATTGATCATTAAAATGTGTTGTGTTGTAAAATGGTCTTGTCTGCTGTTAGTGACATGGAATTTTCATATTGTCCTTTAGAACGGACTTTAAATTCATGGCTTTTTGGTCCCTTTTCTGCTGTAAAATGCACCATTTTAACCCGATATTTGAAAAAAAATTCTTGGGGGGGAAAGCCCCCCAAACATTCCCTAGATTCTAATAACTCCCTCGCAAAGCTCGGTCACCCCCACTATTTCAGAAAAATATGAACACATACACACTGAAAGAAATCACAAGCAACTAACCTTTGATCACTGCCCCTGATACCAAAAGCTATCTTTGGGACTGCATGACTATCACTGCCTGTGATGATATTGTGTCAAAAGTCACACAATATGCTTTTTAATATACTGCTTTGGGTGAGGTTGTTGACTTTTGCCTTGCCGGCCCACTGGGTGACAAAAAGTGAATTCTTCGGCCCCATATTCAAAAAGGTTGGACAAGCCTGATATAAAGCATTCTTTCCCACCTCATTCTTCTTTTCCTATTCATAAGTAACCAAGAACTGTGCTACTGTAGGGTTACCTATTGCTCATTACTGCTCATATTCACAAGTGTGCTATCCATTATCAACTTATTTATAGATGTGTGATATATATATATATATATTGTTTAAATTTTCAAATAAACCTTTTAAATTTGCAAAACAAGCCTACTTCTTGGCTCAGTGGGGTCAAGGGGGATTCTAAGAGAGGGGTGTTATACAAGGGTTCATCATCCAGATCATAACTTGCCATAAAAATACATAATTAAGGGCTTCCCTTGGGCATCCCAGACAAGGCACTGACTTAGTCGGATTGCTTGATTGGAGTTACTTACATACCATACTGTGGCCACGTAGAGTTGCCTCTTTTTCTGTCCGAGGATGGTGAACTTTGAATAATGGGTGAGGCGAGCATTTTACACTTGGTGGAACAACCAAAGTGAGGTGCTATGAGTTCGTAAGCACATGGCGTAGGTAATTGTACGTGTTGCATATTAGACTGTAATTTGCCCACAGTTAAAGTTCAGGAGATGTTTTATAAACAGAAGCATGTGTGCTTTTATATGCAGTGCTGGGATGTTCACCACCGACTATGACAGCATTAAGGAGCAAGATTTGCAGTGGGTCCATGGACATGGAATTTGTTTGCCCTCCATTGGCAATGCCGTTTTGTTTGCCACTCTGCATGCAGCACTGCATACAATTCTGCAGAAGGGTAAGAGAAGCGTTGATGTTCAGTACGTACAAGTGTGAGGAGGAGAAGGGAACAGAAATGCATTGAAAGACATAAAAAACAAAAAAAAATGGGTAAGCAAGCATGTACATAACAAAAACAGGACCAAAAAAACCTTTCCTTTTCTGAGACAGTACTACAGTCCCAACTCCTTATCCTGTTTTACATTTATCCCCCCCTACTCTCCCTTCCCTCCCTACCACGAGAAGTCAGCAGTTTAAGCTGTGCTTTAAGCTTCCACATGCCACACCCAGCCATTTTCTGGATGGGAGCCATGGAAAGGAAACCGTGGAGCGAAAGACATTGTTTCTGAGGTTGGTGGGTCAGGTGTGTACTCAACGGTGTACCATAAGGTTCCTTTGCACAAGGAAGTGCAGGAGGCTATGTTGGAAGTAAGCAATGTAAGGAGAAAGCAGCCTGGGTGTATGCATCAACTGTATGTATTTCTTTGGAGTTAGTAACATGCAAGGTGTCCTGCATGTGCCCAATATTTTGTGAAAAGTGTGCAGTAAGTGGGGTAGTTCGGGAAAAAAAAAATAACTTTGCAGTGTATATGGTACGTGGCAGGCTACTGTTGTGCATGCATTGTGTGTATGATATCATATGATGTGCGATTGTAATGCCCATACACACACATCTAGCAAAGCACAACGAGGTGCTGGAAGGCAAACAGAGGGGAGACAGAGACAATGAACGTACTAGGGCAGGTGTGACTTAGATCACCCAAGTGCATGGGTAGAGGGAGGGGAAGGTACAGTACATGGGAAGAAGAACAAATGACAATAAATAAAAATACTGCCCAATAATGCCAAGTGTACCGATAAGTGCACACACAAGGTGTTGGTTGCACTGTTAGCCATACAGAAAACAGTCCACAGCTGCAGGGTTTGCTAGAAAGCCAGTGTAGGGGTTTGCCTTGCAGGGGGAGGTAACATGGGTCCAACATCATAGAGTTGTTAGGTAAGTAGTGCAGATTAAGTGTACAACATGCAGTAGCTGTGGAGATGAACAGAAAGTAGACGCAAAGAGAAAGACTTTGAGGTGCTTCCGGAACTGGCGATGGTTCCCCTCAAGTGTCAAGGAGGCAGGGAGCATGTTGTGGAGGGAGGCCCCAGGTGAAAAAACACATCTACCAACAACAGCTTTTTTGCAGATGTGCGTGACCCTGAGGGAGTTTTGAGACCGATGAGGGAAGAGCTTGCACATGCATATATATATGGAGTTACATTTGAAGGTATTGTGGTCCCATGGCCCAGAAGGCCTTCTGCATAATACAGGGTCTTCTCACTTCATTCCTCACAGCCTCTGGGACCTATTGGCGACATTTCAGTGCAGGAGACATAGGGCCTCATCACAAGTTGGGCGGTAACGCCGGCGCTATTAGCCCTACCACCAAACCCCCCGGCGCTATTAGCGCCAGATCACGGGTTTGACAGAAGGGTTATTGCCCATTCCCCATTGGGCCCATTTGGGAATTCCTCATTCCTCAATGGACCCAATGGGGAAAATTTGCGCTATTACCGCTGGCGGATTTCCCGCCAGCGGTAATCGCGCCGAAAATTGGCAATTTTGCCGTGGATTTGAGCTGGGGGGAAATCCGCCAAGGCCATGATCTGGCGGACCCTTAAATGTGGCGGTAATAGCGCTACCGCCGCATTTAAGGGTTACCACCAGACTCGCGATGAGGCCCATAATGTCCAAAGTCGCACACTCCTCTTCTGCATGCGTTACAGAAAGTGGAGAGTAGAAGGGGGCAGATTTAATAGAGCCTACTGTAATAGTGCAGCCTACCTAGAAGTACAGCTGTGAAGACAATGCTCTTTGTGAAGTTGCTTTCTCGGGTACCATGCATTGAATGCTGCTATTGATGCCATTTTTGTACAATTTATGTAGGAGATGGGTTAGTGGGGAAAACATTTCGTAGCTTTGTCGGAAGCAAGGCAGGGAGATCCTGTCGCGATATTACACTGTATGATATGGGTCAATGAAAATGCTGCAAGCACATATCAGTAACCTGCTACTTCGTGGTAGTGGATGAGAAAAAAATGAGAAAAAAACAGTATGCTTTGAAAGACCGTATTGGCCACTCAGTGGCAGATACCATGCACAGAGGCACTTATAGCACAGTAATACGTATAGTGTATAACATTTCTTGTACCTTAAATGTATGGTAGTGCGTGCACAAGTGGATGGAATGTGGATGCACACATTTTGCAATCTATTACCGAAATGTGTAGTGGATGTGCTGGCAAGTGAAAATAAAGTAGCAGGCTGATTTTCTAACGGTATCTATGAAGTGTTGTGCAGCACAGACAGTGTTAGATGGTAACCTCGTGGATACCATTGGTGGAATCGTGTGTGCCCATTTACCCGTACCCAATGAAGTGGTGCCTAACAAAAGGTAGAGGAAAGGGAAGAAGGACTGCACTGCTTTCCTGGGGTGTGACCCTCAGCATAGTTTGGGACCCGCTCGTGCAACAATCCTTGCTTTTTACGTGGTTGTCCAATGAACATGGGACTTTGGGTATTATCCAATTAGGTACTGTGGGTGCGGTTCAGAGGAAGGGGCGTTGAAACTACTGTACATTATTCTCTGTGTAGTATGGCTGCCTGACATGGCAAAACCCATTGTGTTATCTACAGGTGATGCCTTTCTACTAGATCTGCACAAGTATGCCCTGGAAAGAAACTTTGATGACAATTTCGGGTTGGAAGTAGTGGTATCATTGTGAAAAAGTGTCTACAAGCGCAGTTTCTCTGACATGGATGTACTTTGCAAAGACCTGGCAAGTTTCGGAAGAGGCAAGGTTATCGTCATCCACTACGGCCGCTTGCACATGGGTTACATGTCTCGTTTAGGCTTTTTCCGTCAACTAAAGAGGTTGCTGTAGCTAGGGAAGAGGCTTTTTCTCACTGCGAAGGTGCTGATCTCATCGATAACACCACGAAGAGTGTGGCCCACTGCTCATGGATGTTGTTCCGAGCCTGACGGAGGAAGGTGTCTCATCAACAGAAGTATGTACACTTTTTTGTCCGCTGCTAGGATGTTCTTTTGCAACAATGACCTCATTAGTTGTGGTAATGCAGAATTTTTCCAACCAGATGGCATTTCCTTGTCTCCCATTGGTAATACTGTTTTGTTTGCCAGTGTACAAGATGCGGTGAAGAGTTTACTGTAACAAACAGGATTAAAAAAAAAATATGGAAAGGCGTCCCTCTAGAAGATTCTAAAATACAAAAAATAACAAAGCTCTTTTAAGAGCCGCCCATTATAACAAACTTCCCCTACCCTGGTTGCACTTTATGCCCCCATGCTCGCATACAGCAGAAAAGCCACATCCGGGGATTTTCAGGATGGCAGTGATGGAAATGGGACTATGGAGCCACAGGGATTGTGCAATAACATATTCTTGGCAGGCTGTGTACGCAGAGGATTGATATACAGAACTGATATTGTTACATGGAGAGCTGTTCAGTGTCCTTGGTGTAAGCGTGTGGAACTTTTCAACAGTACGAAATGACGGCGTGCTGCAAAGAACAAACTGGAAATGGAAGAAGGAATGTTTGTGCTTCATTTGGACAAGGCTGTCACCGTCCTTGGGTACACGTACGTGCATATACTCCCTCGTTCTGGAAGTTACCAATGATATTGCAACAATGGGGATTATTTCTGCTGTGGGTGTGGGTGCCACCAAGGCCCGTTCACAATGTTTGCCATTAGTGTGCATACCTATGTACAGTGACATGGCTGGTACAGGTTGCAGACGCACTGTAGGTGAGCAGATGTGGTGCACCATTACTTGCAGGGCAAACCTATGTGCCGTACTCCACTGCTCAGGAAAGGTGCAAACACATTACACAGCACTTGTACAGTGTGCCATTCAGGCGGATTGTTGTGCACATTTTTCACCTGGAAAGCAGCCCTACATTGTTCCCAAACATGCATACATGTTCAATGGGGCATAGTGATGTGTTTGTAAGCCTGCCGCTTTGCTGCTGTCGGAGAGTCCGCCTTCTGTCCCTGAAATGAGAGCAAACACGCATTGTCGGTGTGGTCGGCTGGTCAAGTTGGCACTGCTGTTGTCAAGCAGCTCGAAAGGCACATCCGGGGACTTTGGAAATGGGAATGTACAGCCACAGGGATTGAGCAACTACGTTTGTGGCTGCAGTGCGTACACAGAGGGCTGTTGTAAACAACAAATACTGTGACACGGAGAGCTCTTCAATGTTATTGGTGGAAGCGTGTGCAACTTTTTGTGCATACATAATGTTGCTGTACTGCAAAGAAGACACTGCAAATGGAAGAAGTATTGTTTCAGCTTCATCCGGACAAGGCTGTCGCCTTACTTGGGTAAGCGCAGTACTCCTTTTTTCTGTAAACTGCCTATACCATTTGGACAATGGGGACTGTCGCTTCTGCGGGTATGGGTGACAGGAAGGGACATGCATAATTCTCTGCACTACTGTGCATATACGGTCAGAATGAAATGGTTGTTGGTAGTTGCAGACACACTGTAGGACACTACCTTTAGCCATTCCACCATTGCAAAAAGTGAAATACACCCAATTTCTTCTAGAAATGGTTTCAAGAGACATTTGTTTACCCAAGCCTACTCAGGCCTGTCACGTGCATTTGTGACATACTGCTCAAGAACATTGAGAGGCCTCCAGCAGTCTTTGTGTACCGTGTGCGGCCTGACTGATTGTGTAGGAAACAGAGTGATATCTTATGAAGGTCGCTAGTGCACTTTGCACAGACCCCTACCAGTGTATGTGTACTTTGTGAGGTCTGAGTGACTGTGTAGGAAAGTCAGTGATGTGTTCTTTGAGTATCTATGCACACTTTACAAACCCCTAATACTGTGGGCCTCATTACGAGAATCCCACTAAAAACGGGCCCATTACCGGCATGGAGGAAGTAGCGGGTCTCGTATGACGCCGCTAATAGCGGCTGATAACGTGTGCGCAAGCACGCCCGAGCCCTCATGCCGGTAATGGCCATACTGCCATGCCATTAAAGGCCCTCCAACCCCCCCGATAGCGCCATCACGGGACCCGCCGATACTGCCTCCGCCAAGGACCAACCCGTTAATACCAACCCGGTAATAACATGATGTTATTACCGGGCTAGTAATACCGGACCCGTTAGTAACATCATCGCGTCGGAACTGGAAATGCGGCGGTGGCCATCATTAAGAACACAATCCATTGCCATCCTACGAAACCACCACTGCTACAGAGGAGAGAACAGGGCCATTGATTTTTTTTTTTTAAATTTCTTTATTGGTTTTACAACATCAGAACAATCAATCATTAATCAGTGCAATATTCGTAGGCCTGAACAGCAGGTCTTAACTATCCCAACTATCCCGTCCCTCCCCCCCCCCACCGAGACCCCATTGGAACTCTCAAGAGGAAAGCGTCTCAGGCTCATATCTCGTCAGGGCCACTTGGACTGTTCGGGGTGCTATCCAGTGACACTGGGTGGAGTAATGGCATCGTTAAAGCCACCCATCGGTTCAAATCTGCGCTAGAGTCCAGTCTCTGTGTTTGGATTGCCGTTTCCCAAGCCGCCGTCTCAGCAGCTATCCATTTTTTGAGGTCATTCCACCAGAGGGCCCTGTTCGGTCCCCTTGCACTCTTCCAGCTCATGGCGATACGTCTTTTCGCTGTTATATATGCCAAGTCCTTGAGTTTATTTAGGGGCTTGTTCTTGCTGGTCCGTCGGTAGCTTCCCAATATGCAGGCTGCCGGCTCATCGGTCACCAGCTCGATCTCAGCGGTCCCCATTTTTTCCCTTACGCCGCTCCAGAACTGCTGAACCATCGGGCAGCTCCAGAACATGTGGGTCATTCCCGCCCTAGGCTCATGGCATTTGGGGCATGTTTGAATTGTGGCTCCCTTGAAGTTCGATATAACTTCGGGCGTGAGGTAGGCTCTGTTGGTGACATATAGTTGTATGAGTTGGAGGCGGGCATTCCTAGAGATTGCCTTGTGGTAGTGTGTTATTTTCCCCCATGATTTGTCCTCAAATTCGATCCCCAATTCGCTCTCCCATCTACTCTTGCTTTTCAATACGTCATTTGTCGTGCTCTGCAGGAGAGTTTCGTATATTCTGGAGGTTTCATGGCCTCCTTCAGCAGCGTTTAGCAACAGTTCGATAGCCTCGTTTTCCTGAAACCGATTGGCGGCCTCCGGCCATCTTTCCTTCAGGGCTGTCATTACTGCTCCATATAGCAGGAACTGGCCCGGTGGCAGGCCAGTGGATTCGCAGAGGTCGCCGAAAGCCACAAATTCTTGCTCTTGGATGAGGTCCCCAAGCACTGCTACACCATATGGTTCCCACAGCGTGCGTGTGTCCACGTGACCCCATGAGGATTTCGCCATGACAGCTGCGATGGGGATCTGTGGGGAATACGGGTCCGCTGCCCCTATTGCCTTGCAGGCCCTTCTCCAAAGCTGAGTCCCAAGTTTGATCAGGTAAGGGAGGCGTTGCGTGTTTCCCCATCTAACCCAGAGTAGGTCCCTGAGTAGCAGTCTCGGCAGGGCTGGCTGGAGGAGTCTAGTGTCAGCAGTGGTCTCATCTGCCATCCAGTGCATTACGTGCCTTAGTTGGCTAGCCAGGAAGTACAGCTCAAAGTTGGGGATTTTTAGTCCCCCCTTCTCGTAAGGCCTCTGGAGAATGTCTAGTGCCACCCTGTGCCTGCCGCCCTGCCACAGAAATCCCCTGCAGAGCTTGGACAGATCTCTAAAGAAGGTAGAGGGGATGTTAAAGGGTACATTGGTAAAGCAGTGCAGTAGGCGTGGGAGCGCCACCATCTTGAGGAGGCCCGCTCGCCCGGCCATTGAAAGTGGGAGCTTCCCCCAGAACCCCATGGATTTCTCTAGCGCGTCCTTTGCCCTAACCGTATTAAGAATGTGTTCAGTGTTTGGGTGGCGATGGATGGTGATCCCCAGGTATCTAAAGGACGTGGCTTGCCATTGGAGGGCTAGCGGAGGCAGGGAGCCGTACCCCTCACTGTGGAGAGCAGCTAGGGGGTAGAGACAGGACTTGTCTTTATTTATCTGTATGCCCGTAAGTGTGTGGAAGCAGTCTAGTGTCTCTAGGATGTAGGGCAGGCGGAGCTCGGGATCATGCAGGTAGAGCAGCATATCATCTGCGTACATAGAAATAAGGTGTGATACCCCATCTAGCTTGATGCCTCCGTCCCCGTACTCCTGGCGGAGGTACGCGGCCACCGGTTCTGCGGCTATGATGTAGAGCATGGGGGACAGGGGGCATCCTTGCCGTGTACCTCTGTGAAGGGGCCATTTACCGGAGTAGGTCCTGTTAGTACGGACCCTGGCAGTGGGGCGAGTGTAGAGCAATTGGGTCCATTTAAGGAAGGCAGGTCCAACCCCCATCTTGACCATGGTGGCGTACAACCAATCCCATCTGATCGAATCAAAGGCCTTAGTGGCGTCGAGTGATGCCACAGCGTACTTCTGGGGCTTCCCTTCGGTGCCATGTATGATGTGGTGCAATCTACGTAAATTTTCGGTGATGGAGCGTCCTGGCACGTATCCCGTCTGGTCCTGGTGGATCAGGAGGGGGAGTGCTCTGCGCAATCTGCTTGCTAATAGTGCCGCGAGTATTTTGCTATCGACATTTAGCATAGAGAGCGGTCTATACGCTCCACACTCCGTCCCATCTTTGCCAGGCTTTAGTATAGGAATTATTATTGCCTCGCTCATAGAATCCGGGAGGGAGCCCCGCTCAAAGGCCTCGTTGTATACCTGTGCGAGCAAGGGGGCGATGGTCTCCTCGTATGTCTTATAAAATTCCCCGGGAAGGCCGTCCATACCCGGCGTTTTACCCGAGGGTAGTGTTCTGATTATAGCCTTCACCTCGTCAGGTGTAATGGGGTCGTCTAGGGCTTCCGTCATCTGTGGATCTAATCTGGGCAATTGTATGCAGTCTAGGGCGTCTTCGATTCCGGTGGCCGACGAAAGGGGGGTCTGGGAGTAGAGGTCACGATAAAACTCGGAGAAAACCTCATTGATCTCTACCTGTGTGTGCGCAGTGCCGCCATCAGGTTTCCGCACGTGACAGATAGGGGCGCTGGGGGTCTCTCTTTTATATAGCCAGGCAAGGAGTTTGCCAGGTTTGTCTCCTAGGGCGTGTGACCTTTCAACGTGCTTAGTGTAGCTCAGTTTCCCGAGTGTCTCCCAGTGGGTCAGACAGGCCTGTCGCAGTTGAATCATTTCTCGCAGGCTCTCGGGGGTTACGTCCGCTTTGCTTTCTAGCTCGCCCAGTTTCCCCTCTGCCTCCGCCAGGGAGTTCGCGACAGTTCTCTGGGCTCCCCCCACTGCCATCAGCATGTCCCCTCTCATGACCACCTTATATGCCTCCCACGCGGTACCAATGCTGTCTACGCTACCCAGGTTAACCCGCCAGTATTCATCTGTGCTGTTCTGTATATGGTCCCGGAAGGCTACATCTAGCAGGGCCTCAGCTCGTAGTCTCCACGTGGGAACCGGGGGTCTAGGCGGGTGCATCTCCCATGTGACCATTAAGGGGGAGTGGTCCGACAGGACCCTAGGCAGGTACTGTGCATCGCTGAAAGTGGCCTGCCACTCGCAACTTACCATCATGTAGTCCAGCCTAGTGTAGACTTTGTGTGGTGGGGAGTAGAAAGAGTACTCACGCTTCTCCGGGCCCAGCTCCCTCCACAGGTCGCAGAGCGAGAGTTGAGTCATTAGCTTAAGCAACACTTTGGCTGGGGGGGACGGGCGGGAGTGTTTGGCATCAGATCTGTCCCTGAGCGGGTCGAGGGTGCAGTTGTGGTCCCCACCCCAGATCACCGTGGAGTTTGCATGAGGGCCTAGTCTGGTGTATAGGGAGTGGAAGAAGGGGGTGGCATCATGGTTTGGGGCATAGGTGCTAACCAGGCACAGCTCCCTCCCCTCCACCGTACCCCGCACCAGGGCCATCCTACCTTCATCATCCGTCTTGGTGTCCGTTATCCTGAAGGGGACGGTCGGGTCTATCCATATCAAAACCCCCCTTGCGTATGAAGAGTAGGAGGATCCAATCAGGGTCCCTCGCCATGTCTTGGCCAGGGCTTTTAGTTTCTCCTCTGTTAAATGTGTTTCCTGGATCATGGCAATCCTGACTTTACAGCGCCTTAAGTATGTGTGTATTCTGCGTTGTTTCACGTAACTGTTCATGCCTCTGACGTTCCACGTCATTATTTTAATCGTTCCGGCCATGAGCATGGTTGGGTCCAATGTTCCCCCACTGTCTCGGGCGGGGGGTTTAGTTGGCAATGTATCTGTGATAAGGATGTCCTGGGGTCTCGGCGTTTCCCTTTCAAAGTCCCAACGTGGGTGCAACTCCTCCGCAATTCCCTCCCCCCCAATAAACTTCCCAAACAAAAAACTGGTCTAACGGAGGGAACCCCGTCATGACTGTCCCGTTTCCGCTCCTTAGGACCAAACATGGTCGTCGGGTGCCCTACGGGCGGGTAAACGTACCCTAAAAGAGGAATAGAACTCCAGGGGGTTGAGGGAGCTGGTGCTTCGGTGTTCCGCGTGGTATGATCCGTTCAGTTGCTTGTAGGGCGCGATTCCGTGTCGTTGTGCATCTGTGGAAGAGCTCTTTTCGTTATAGTTACGATGGATGGTTCAGTTCTGCTTACGTCTCTTATCTTCGATGTCTGGCAGTTGTTGCTCGTCCATCCAGTCACGAGCGAGTGCCGGGGTGTCGAACAGGAGGGCCCTGTTGTTGTGTAGTACCTTTAGCCTGGAGGGGTACAGGAGCATGTATTTCACCCCGGCCGCTTTCAATCTAGCCTTAGTGTATATGAACTGGGCCCTGTTCATCTGTACTTGGAACGTGTAATCCGGGTAGATCGCAATCTTGGCCGAGTTCCTCTGGATCTGTCCTCCCGAGCGCGAGAAGGCCAGGATGACCTCGCGGTCTCTGTAATTTAGCACCTTCGCTATCATGGGCCTGGGTGGGGCGCCCGGTGGCGGTTTCTTAGCGAGTGATCTGTGGGCCCTCTCTATGGTGAATCCCTGTGAAAGTTTCCCCGCTCCGATCTCTTGTAGCAGGAGATTTTCTACGTAGTCGGTGGGGTCTGAGCCCTCTATGCCTTCAGGTAGGCCTAGCAGCCGGATGTTATTTCGGCGGGCCCTCCCTTCGGCCTCCTCCGCTCTGTCTTCCAGATTCTTAACTCTCTGCCGTAGGCCGTCTACATCGTGTAGGAGTTGGGCCTTTGCTTCAGTATTTTCTCGTACCTGGGTCTCCAACGTCTCGGTCCTGTCCGCTAGCGCACGGACGTCTTGGCGCAGGAGCCCCAGGTCGATGGCCACGGCATCTATCTTGTTCACTATCGTTGCTTGGAATGAAGCGATGGCCTCCATGAGTTGGGTATTGCTGGGTTCGGTCGGCGCCGCGGCGGGGCCCGGGTCCTTATTAGCCGTTGTTGCTTCGGGGCACCCAGGGGCTGGGTGGTCGTTAGCCGCATACACATCCAGGGTGGTCTGTCGCTGTTTGGATTTGGCTCCCCTGCCCGTAGATCTGTCCAGGCTGGCCATGTTTACAGGTCCCCGGCGGGAGGGCCGCGCGCCTGTGTTTTTCCCTCGTCTCAGCGGGCGGGCCCGGTTCACTCTCCAGTCCCCGTCGGACCCCACCGCGGGGCCACTATATATGCCCTCGCAGGGACCGTCTCGAACCCGGTGAGGCCTCCTTCGATCTTCCTCCGGAGCCTCTTCTCTCTCACTTGCGATGGGGGCGCGGATCTCCAGGCCAGCGCGGGGCTCCACGGGCTTAGTAGGATGCGGCCGCCATCTTGGTCTCAGATTACGCCGTTGTTCGCAAGCCGCGTTTAGGTCTTTTAGGGCCGCGATTTCCTTGTATGAGAAGTCCAAGGGCCTCCTGCAGGCTTCCACCACTCCTTCGATGTTTCTGCGGGCTCAAGTGTTGCTTAAGTGTCCCGTAAAGCAGCTTATCGATGTCCTTCGAGCGGAGCTCACCAGAGACGCGTCCACTCTACATGGCGGTTAGCCACGCCCCCCAAACAGGGCCATTGATAATACCATGTCCAAGGCTAGCAGAAAATTCAATCCCTGCCTGCGCAAGAAGCGCTTCTCAGATGAAGAACTTAACATGTTGGCAGATACCCTTGCTACCCATGCAGAAGAGGTATTTGCCCATAACCTCAAAAGGGAGGCCCAGCAGAGGAAGAAGGAGATATGGGAGGAGGTAGCCCGCAAGGTGTCTGCAGTCGGCACCACCCCACGGACAGTCAATGACTGCAGAAAAAGGTGGGATGACCTCCGCCTTAGGGTCTGCAACATCCTGGCCAGCAATCGGAGGGAGGGCATGGCCACAGGCAGGGCTGCCCACTCCCCGATCAAACTAATGCGCTGGGAGGAGACATGCAGCGCTATGATCCAGATGGAGTCTAGCGAGGGCTTCGGGGAGATGGAAACTGGTGCCGCAACATCTGTAGATGGAGATGTGTGACCCTGCAGACCCCAGTAGGGGACACCGACGGAGAAGATGGCAATGAATATGCAGCCACAAGGCCATCCACGTCCCAGCCCAAACCACCTGCCACTAGCAAAAACACCCCCGGGGCAGCCTCGTGGCCCACTTCACAAGCCAGGGCGAGTTCACAGGCCATGCCAGCCCATGAGGGCCCCACAGCTACGGATGGGAGTGGAAGCCAAGAACTGCCAACAACAGTGGAAGGGGAGGCCAGCGGCACCCATCCTGCTGCAAAAGGTTCCGTGGGTGAGGTAGCAGCCACAGCCCCACTGAGTGACATTGACATTGGAGTGGAGGAGTATGTGGACCAATAGGGCCTAATCCATGTGGCATGTCCACACACCCCAAGCCCCCGTCCACCCCCCAACCCCACACTCATGCCACACTCTCCAACCCCATGGCGGATCTGCACTGCACAGTTCCGACCTCAGCACCACCCCCGAGGCCAGCCCTTCAATTGCACGCCCGGTCGCAGCACCCTCAACCTCTGCTGCTCCCACTGACTTTGAGGCACGGCTATCAAGGGTGGAGGCAAGGCAGGACTCCATGCTGGAATTTGTTCGACAATATGTGGCTGAGGGAGAGGACACAAGGTGAGATATAGCGCAGACCACCGCAGGGAACACTGCTGCCAAAAATGACTCTGCGGTCATGATGCGTGACAGTTTGGGGGCCGTCACGCAGGTCCTGACCACAATACTGCAACACATGCAGCAGCAACAACCGGCACCAGCCGTGCCAATCACTACAGCATCCACCCCATCCACCACACCCGTATCCTCGGCACCCTCCAGCCCTGTGCGACTGACAAGGCGGAGTGCGAGGCAGTCCGAAATGCTGCCCCCGGACACAAAGAAAGCACAGAAATAGTGTGGGTCAACAATGGGAGTGGGGGAGATGGTATTGGGGTGTATAGGTGTATAAGGGTGTGTTAATTGGGGCTATGGGGAGTTCTTTGGGGGTGTGGGGAGTGCGTTGGGGGATGTGGGGAATTCATTGTGGGGTATGGGAAGTTTTGGTGTGTTGGGGGGGCACTTTTCTGTAGTTTACATTAATACACCCGTTGTGTAAAAAAAATAATTCAATGCCTGGACATTGTTCATTTAGTGTGTATTCATTTTATTCATGACAGTGCACAGTGCCCAACTCCCGACATACCCTGTGTGCATGTCCACATGGACCCAGTGCTCAGTGTAGCACTGACACATATCCATCAACGTCCCAGAAGTATTTGTCAATCAGTGATTGGCGTACAGCATGGCCATCTTGTGCATCACGTACTGACAGGGCTGCTGCTTCTCCTCCGTCTTCATCCTCTTCATCCACACCGGGTGCATGCATGTCAATGTCAGGTGGCAGTTGTACATTTCTCCGGACGCACATGTTGTGCAGAATGACACAGGCCATGGTGATCTTTGGCACCTTCTCAGGCCTATAAAGGAGTGCTCCACCAGACCTGCTTAGGCAGTGGATCCGCGCCTTCAACAGGCCAAAGGTCTGCTCAATCACGACACTGGTACGAGTATTAACCCGATTGTACTTCTCTTCATGGCTGTTGCGTGGGTTCCGCACAGGGGTAAGTAGCCATGGCTTCAAGGGATATCCTCCATCACCTGTGTCATGGGGCAGGGTGTAAACACTTCTATTATGCACCCAGTAAAGGGCCAAAACCTAAGGAAAGCAAAGGACATTTGGGCAAAAAACACAAGAAACAGAATCCACCCTTATAGGAGACTCTTGTGCCCTATTTGCAGGGGAAAAGCCATAGAAACTACACTACCCAGACTTCTCTGGGCCAAGAACTACTGGGAAAAGCACAAAGCACAGGGCTTGTGCTTCAGCTCTCGACGGGAGAGGACGTGTCTTGAAGAGCTCCGTGTACAGGGATCAGCACGAGGGGCCACGCCCCAACGATCTTCTACCCAGGACGCTAGCCAAAGAAAGCTAAGTAGCGCTCGCACTAGGGAGACTCCAGCTGCATCGGGGAGAATGTGCACAGCAGCAACGCCACACTGTGAGGCCAGCATGACCTTTGAAGGCTGCCTGGGGCATGCGCAGGGGGGGCTATGCCCACAGTCCACTGTCCCCTTGCTTCAAGACAGCTAAGTCTCATATCCCGGCACCTGAGCACCACCCTGGCAATTTGTGCGCATAATCGCCTGGCACGCCATGAGTACAGAGCAGTGCATGTGTTTTGCATGACAATTAGCCATGTGGAGGAGCTACAGAGAACAGAGCAGTTAAACCGCCACACGTCACGTGCAGTAGACCGCACACCTTAAGGCTCATATACAGTATGATCGCTCAAGGGTCAGCGACCCAGTGAACCTAACAGTGCAGTGTGGAGCCACATGCAGCTTAATTTTGCATGTGCTGGTCTGTTTAAGGCATAAACCTGTGCACTAACTAATAGTGCTCCGCACTGCTTAGCGCACGCAACAGGGTGGAATTAACCTATTGCATGCTGGCAAATTGTTGATCAGAGTGTGTGAAGTAGCACACATCATATTTATTGCTCTCTTGCAGCGGTTGCATGCTCCAGAAAGATACTGGACCTGAGAGTATGCAGGCAGGAGGCCAGTGCTCACCCCAGAGATGAGTCTCTTTCTAACTTGCTGATGTGTATTGTATTATGTGAAGTGAATGATTATCGTGTTATCCATTGTCCCCTTCCCTATCCACCTCCCCTCTCCTAATCCTCTCACCGGTTATCCTACTGCTGAACCTATCCAACCATTGTGTTCCTAACCCTCTTTCCCCCCTGGAGTCTCGGTGCCTTGTGTAAGATCATCCTGGCAAGCGCCCGGACTGCGGAGGGGATGGTTGGTTCGTGCCACTCCTGAGTCTGAAGACTGAAGCTGTGTCAACCTGCATGGGAGTACAAAGAGGTTTGTGTGAGTTACTCTGAGCTGCCACCTTCAGGATTCACAGCCATGGCCGCAGCAATTTGCTGTTGACATGCACATGTCCCTGTACATATGCACAAAGATTATTTAGATACATTGTATACTGCAATATGTTGTGCTAGTCTGGATAGTGTTGAACATATTTTGCAGGGTGATTACTTGCATGCTGATGCGGATGTACTGTGGATGCAGGACAATGTCTTGCCTCCCATGATTGCAGTGTATACTACTCTGTGCATAATCAATCTGTGCGTGGAGTTACGCAGCACCATGGCATCATGTGTAGATCCGGGATATCGGGCGCATCAATGTGTGATGACCTTGCTGGTTTCACATACCATCTGCACATTGATGGAGTGGTATTGCTTGCGATTGCGGTACACAGCCTCTACGGCATGAGGGACTACCAATTCTACATGGGTGCAGTCGAAGGCACCGACACAATTGGGCACGCCTGCCAGTGCATGGAAGCCTACTTTGGTGTCAGCAATCTCCTGGGCAGTCCGTCGTAGGTATATGTGGGTGCTAGTGTGCTTCAGGTGGGCATCCAGCACTTGGGTCAGCATGCATGAAAAGAGTGGTTGTGATATGCCATGCAGCTGGCCCACTGTGTGCTTGTAGGTGCCTGTGGCCAGGAAGTGGACCACAGACACCACCTTTAGTAGCGGGGGATGGCAGTGCATATTTCAATGAGGCTGACGATGTCGTCATGTATCATGTCCACAATGGTGGTGATGGTGTCCCGGTCCAACCGATACAGGGTGTGGATCTGCTCAGGGGTTAAATTGAATGGACTGGGTCTGATGCGAGGGATTGGTGGCTGCCTACGGGGTACTACTGGCTGCACTGGTGGTAATTGCTGGGCCTGTCTCACCCTCCTTCTCCTTTGTCTCCTCTGTGCTGTCTGTGGCTGTGGCTGTGGTTTTTGTTGTAGTTGGTGTAGTTGTAGTAGTATAGGCATGTCCTCCAGCCCCATGATTGCAACAGCTAGTGGTATCATTTTGGTGTGGGAAGGGGTGTGGTGTGTGGGTGTACTCCTTTTATACTGGGACAGGCTCCATTGACTCCACCTGTGGTAAATGTGTGCACCTGTGGCAGTTGCCTTGACTGCAGGTTGCTGTTTATGGGTGGTCCGTGATGCCTGTATGGCCGCCATCTTGCAGGGCCTAATTACCGCTTTCGGGATGCTGGTAATTGCATGCCTGTGTGAGTTGTGATGACCTCCTATTACCGGCATCCCGGTATTTACTCTGCAAAGGTCCACGTGTACGCGCACGAGCCGGTATGAAGGGACACAGTAAGGGCGTGGGCAGTATTGATGGGTTGTTGGGTCGCAATTGCCTGGACCCGCTAACGTGTCAGTAACACCATTCTGCCTTCCTATTTTCATTACCTCGATTCTCGTAATGAGGCCCAGTGTATCTGCTCCTTGTGATATCTATGGGCCTCATTACACGGAAGGCGGAGGACCAAGGTGCCATTAGCACCTTGGTCCATGCCGGTAAAATACCAGCACCGCCTTGGTGGAAAGGGGCGGTAATTCCCCCTTCCACCACTGCCCTTCCCCATACCCATTTTTGCCCCATAGGGCATAATGGGAATGGGGAAGGTGCTAATTACGGCACCGCAATTTTGCAGTGTCGTAATTATCACCAAGGTCCCTTAGCGGGTTGGTTTTTAACGCCTGAAAAAAGCAGGCGTTAAAGCACCAACCCGCTAAGGGACCTCGTAGTAAGGCGGTAATGGTGAACGGTCACCGTCACCATTAATGGTGACCGTTAACCATTACCGCCTTCCGTGTAATGAGGCCCTATGTTTTATTTACTTTGTTATTCACTTACTTGGATTTGTAAAGCGCAGTAGCAGCCTAAGGGCATTGAGGCACTCTTGCATGACAGGGGGCCTCATTACGAGGTTGAAGGTAAGGGGTTACTGGCACCGGTAAGGATGCCGGTGCCGGTAACCCCTTACCTCCGTATTCCGAGGGCCCTTAGCGGGTCCCACTAAGGCCGGCTGGTTTTACCAGCTGCCCTTAGCGGGAGCCGCTAAGGGACCATGAAGCTATTTGCGGGCCCGTTATTAGCTCCTTGGTTTTCAGAAAGGGGATTTACCGGGTCCTCCAAGGTTGGAATGACCCGATAAGCACCTATTCCGACAACCCCGACCGGAATGCGGTAAGGGGGTAGCCATGGTGCTAATATCACCATGGCTACCTCCCACCTCATAATGAGGCCCACGTGAACTTTTCTTACTTACAGTGATATAATCTTATAAAGACCTTATACATAATCCAATGCTTTATCAAATCTGAACACACAAGAATACAGGCAATGTACAAAAGAAAAGCAAATTGAAAGCATGCCCGGTTCTAACAAACACCTGCTCACGGCCACCAAGGAAAGAAGTATCTCCTCCTTCATCTCCATCAAAGAAACATTGCATTATGAAATTCATTCCATTCAAGCAATACAAAAAGCATTGGCAAATTGTTTGGGGACATTATTAAAGAAACTGGCAAATTATAAATAGGATAAATCAACATAAGAGTACTTTTCACCTCCTGAAGATTCACACTTTGTCTTAAAACACGTGTAGAGGACTTTTTCTTGAATAACTAAGGATTCTTTTCTGGAATGATTTTGCTGTAGGTGTGTCATAATTTTTAATTACACATTGTCTCAAATTGACATAGTTGTAGTTGTTTTTCAGTAGTTGGTGTGGGAGTCACATGTAGCTCCTGCTAACTGTTGAGTGTTAAGTTAGGCGGGCCCTTCTGTGGTACAAGTAGCATCTACATAGTTCCTAGCTGCCCTGATTTTTTAACCCTGTATTGTATGTTTGCTCATATTTTATCCCTATTTTGCTGGTGCTTACTAATTTTATCCAAGTACACTTGTTTTTTGTTAAAAAGTGTAGGCTTTGTTAGGCCACTACAAAACAAAATCTGTTTGATGTCAAGGTACTCTTCGCTATTTAAAAAGTTACTGCATTCACCTACTGAGTACACTATTAGTACTTTCTTGACTTGCTCGTCTTCACTCACTGACATGTTGGTTGTTTTACCAAGACCTATTAAAATGGTTCATTCGTTCAGAAGTAATACATGTGCCGTGATCTCATATATTGCTCACTAGGTTTCATCTAGTTCTAAATCTCCAAAGTAAATGGTGTATCACATTGTTGTTATTGATATGTTTCTAGAGGACATTGTGTTGTACTGAGGAAGAAACTGGTGAAACCATATACATGTCACTCATTTGGTACTTCTCTTTATCATGATGGGTGAGAGGATATGGGATGGAGAACAGCAGGCACTCTGCTCCTGTGATCTCTTGAAGGCCATATGTCAACTGAGGTCATTTGCTGTGATGTCATAAGGTCAAAGTTAATGTTAAATAATTTCATGTGATGTTATGTCGAGTCATTTCATTGCATGAAGTTGCTATGTGTGGGATATATTGACCCACTCAATGGCATCGCACCACATCACCAAGCTGCATTTGCGCAAGAAGCAGCAACCTGGCTGCACTGGCTCCTGTGTTCACCAGGACTTCAAAACTGTGTTCTGGCAGCAACAAAAGATGGCTGCACTATCCTGCCTTGTACACCTAAGTCAAGTTGGAACAAGGGGACAAACTGAAAAAGTATGCCAGTGTGTTCTGAGATATATATATGGAATCAAGTGAACCTGGCAGCACTACATTGCTGCAAAAGGCAAAAATTCCCCTTCAAAATGAAACCTTTTTTTCACCCTTTCAAAATGCTGTGTTATGCTATTTCCATCTCTGCATTCTGAAACCACTGTGATGGAAACGGCCCTGCCAGGCCCAGGATAATTCATTGTGCCTCAGAAAAACCGGGCATAATTCCTGAATGACATGTCCTGTCAAAGTAGATTTGAAAGAAATCAACAAGCAACTTCCTTTTCACTCGCAAAGGAACACACGTTTATTTCTTGCCAAAATGTATGCAGGTGGAGCAGTTCAAAGAGACTCTGTACTCTCTAAGCCAGGTCAAGGACAAATGTATATATACTTTGGATAAAACTCCTGCTGCAAGGAAATTACTACAGTTTACTTAGCAATGTAAAGGAATTATGGTAGTGGTGATAATACACACATAGGATATCTTCTGTCATAGGTTTGTTTAATTCGAGACCCAAAGTAAGGAATTGAACAGTTTAAAACGGTTACCAGACATTTGGTCTAAAAAAATTGGTCGACCAGACAAATGGTCGAACCAATTTGGTCGAAAACCAAATGGTCGATTTTTTATTTTTTTTATTTTCAACCTTTTTTTTGGGGGAGGGGGGTTCCCGGGGGTCCCCCCCCCAACCTCCTTTTTTTCTTCTAAAAACCCTTTTTTTAAAAAACGAAAACCCGAAAAATAAATATATAATTAAAAAATAAATTTGACCATTTGGTTTTCGACCAAATTGCGTCGACCAAATGTCATTCCACCAGTTTTCAGTCGACCAAATGACTGGACACCGTTTATAAAACACATAGGCTGGAGTTGCAAGCTCTCAGAAAAACATGTTATTCCAGTTGCCAGCCATGAAACTTCTCCAAGGAAGGGAGATACACCATAAATCCAGGACACACAGGTGCGAAGTGGCAGCTTGAAACATTTTGAATGGGACAGGACAATGAAAATGTACACGCTCATCAGACATTCGTCTGTGCTCCAGGCTGGGACAATAGCAGTCCTGGGACACTCACCTGTCAAGGGCCAATAAAACCTTCAATTAAGACTGCAAACCCCCTTACCTGGAAGGAAATGACAGCTGCTTCTATTTGGAGGAAGAAAAAAAAAACAGGATCTAGTAACAAAGGGACTGCCTTTTGGTTACAGAGACTATATTATAAAGAAACTTTAAAGACTTTTATTTCTGCAGCATGAATTAGCAAACATGTTAAACGTTCACAATTTTAAATCCAATTTCGTGGGCTATCTTTTAAAACTTGGTAGAACGCATTATTGCATGGGGAATAGATGTTATGAAATATGACAGATTGCAAGGAAAGTATTAATGTGGCAAACATACATCCCCGGGGACAATTTACATTTGTGTATAAAATTGTGGAATTTTAGGCCAAATCTTTAATGTGTAAAACCAACAAAATATATCAGAAATGCGAAACAAGGTCGCACAGACCTGATGAATGGACTGAAATGTGATGCATGCATGAGATTTGTGATGGCATCTTTGATGTGATGGGTGTTAGTCGTCGCAGTCCACACTGGTGGCATGAGTTATGGTTGCCTAGTTTACCATAACTATCAAATTTCGGGGGGTTTTCAGTTTTACCTGTAACCATTTCGTCCCTGTAACAACGTTTGTCCAGTGAAGTGCATAGGATTTTGCTAGAGCAAAAAAAGTATTCGGGCCACTCTGAATTTTTTTGCAAAGTTTGGTGATGTTTAATCTGGGAGGGGAAGTTATAGGGGGTGTACCAAAATGTCTTTTTTCGCATAGACTGAATGGGGGAAAAACTTTGCGCATGCCTACAGCCAAACCACTGGACAGATTTACACTGAATTTGCAGCAGGAGCAGGAGCTTGGTCCCGAATGCGTGCTTTTGTAAATTTGGTGACAATCCGTCCAGTAGTTTTCTTTAAAAAGACCAAAAAGTATGTCTTAAAAAATTAGTGATATCTATGTCTGCTCCGCGGTCACATTTCCCTGTTCACTCCGTGGACAAGATAACAATTGGCTAAAGGGCTTGTGTCACAATCGCGGAAATGTGACATGCCCGCCGATTGGCTGGAGTGAGGCATGATGTGCGTCAGATTGTTCTGATGCGCCCGCCATCTTGGATCCGCCGACAGCGCGGCAGCGAACAGAGGCGAAATGCAGTTTTTGGGAGTGTTTTGGTGTGTCAGAGTGCTTGGGGAGGTTTAGGGAGTAAGAGATGGGTGAAATACTGTATTTGTTTAGGCTGCAGGTGCTACTGATGTATTTGCCATGACTGCACTGTCCGGGATGTTTGTAATTACTGAAAATGAGGGGTGTCATAAGGATAGTATTTCCATCCGTGCTGTGCGCAGGCAAGTTGAAACTGTTATAAGGACACGCGTGGTGTCAGCGGACCTTAAAATTGAGTATATGCCACAGTTAAAATGTTTGATTTTATGGGTGTGATACTGAGTTATAAGCCACCATGAGTGTGATATGCTGCGGTGGTTGTGTCCAGGGCCTAGAGTCTTGGGTACATGGCCGCAGGCCGTAGGCTGTAGGCCACACACCCAAGACTCTAGGCCCTGGCCACAACCACCACAGCACATCACACCCATAGAATTGAATATGTATCAGGTGGTTGTGGGCAGGGCCTAGAGTGTTGGGTGGCAATTGAGTATATTGCGCAGTTAAAATTTTTGATTCTATGGTGTGGTAGTGAGTTATAAGCCGCCATGGGTGTGATATGCTGAAATGGTTGTGGCACCCTAGCATATCACACCCATAGTTCACACCCATAGAATCGAATATCTACGGCCATACACTCAAGACTCTATGCCTGGCCACAGACACTGCAGCATATCACAGCAATAGATGCACCCGTAGTATCGAATATCTATCAGGTGGTTGTGGGTAGGGCCTAGAGTCTTGGGTGCATGGCCAAAGGCCGTAGGCCATAGGCCATACACCCAAGACTGTAGGCTCTGGCCACAACCATCGCAGCATACCACACCCATATATCACACCCATACAATCAAATATCTGTCTGGTAGGTGTGGGCAGGGCCTAGAGTCCTGGGTGCAAATTGAGTATATGCTGCAGTTAAAATGTTTCATTCTATGGGTGTGCTAATGATTTATAAGCCACCATGGGTGTGATATGCTGCAGTGGTTGTGGCCAGAGCCTAGAGTCTTGGGTGCATGGCCGAAGGTCATAGGCAGTAGGCCATACACCCAAGACTCTAGACCCTGGCCACAACTGCCGCAGCATATCACACCCATACATCACACCCATAGAATTGAATATCTACAAGGTGGTTGTGGGCAGGGCCTAGTGTCTTGGGTGCAAATTGAGTATATGCTGCAGTTAAAATGTTTCATTCTGTGGGCGTGAAAATGGTTTATAGGCAACCATGGTTGTGATATGCTGCGGTGGTTGTGGCCAGGTGGCTCTGGGCAGGGCCTAGAGTGTTGGGTGGAAATTGAGCATATTGCGCAGTTAACATTTTTGATTCTATGGGTGTGGTACTGAGTTATAAGCCGCCATGGGTGTGATATGCTGCGGTGGTTGTGGCCAGGGCATAGAGTCTTGAGTACATGGCTGCAGGCCGTAGGCCATACACCCAAGACTCTAGGCCCTGACCACAACCACCATAGCATATCACACCCATAGATCACACCCATAGAATCGAATATCTATGGCCATACACCCAAGACTCTAGGCCTGGCCACAACCATCGCAGCATACCATACCCATACATCACACCCATAAAATCAAATATCTATCTGGTAGGTGTGAGCAGGGCCTAGACAGACTCCTGGTTGCAAATTGAGTATATGCTGCAGTTAAAATGTTTTATTCTATGGGTGTGCTAATGACTTATAAGCCACCATGGGTGTGTTATGCTGCAGTTGTTGTGGCCAGGGCCTAGAGTCTTGGGTGCATGGTCACAGGCCGTAGGCCGTAGGCCATACACCCAAGACTCTAGGCCTGGCCACAACCATCGCAGCATACCATACCCATACATCACACCCATAAAATCAAATATCTATCTGGTAGGTGTGAGCAGGGCCTAGAGTCTTGGGTGCAAATTGAGTATATGCTGCAGTTAAAATGTTTCATTCTATGGCTGTGACAATGGGTTATAAGCCACCATGGTTGTGATATGCTGCGGTTGTTGTGGCCAGGGCCTAGAGTCTTGGGTGCATGGCCACAGGCCGTAGGCCGTAGGCCATATACCCAAGACTCTAGGCCCTGGCCACAACCACTGCAGCATATCACACCCATAGATACACCCATAGAATTGAATATCTATCAGGTTGTTGTGGGCAGGGCCTAGAGTCTTGGGTGCATGGACAAAGGCCATGCACACAAGACCAAAATTCTAAGTACTAAAGTTATAAGCAGTGAAGTTATAAGCCACCATGGGTTTGATATGCTGCAGTGATTGTGGCTAGGACCTAGAGTCTTGGGTGCATGGCCGCTGACCATAGGCCGTAGGCTATACACCCAAGACTCTAGTCCCTGGCCACAACCACCGCACAATATTACAGCCATGGATCACACGTATAGATTTGAATATGTATGAAATGTTTGCAATTATACTTACTGTTTCATTTGTTGAGATTCGATATAATTTTTACCTGACTTTAGTACCTGGAGGAAATATTCTTTTTCAATTTCTGTGATAAAAGAAAAGAGCATGTTAGTGTATGTATTTTATAAAGACTTATTGCATTGCATAATAGACGTTTTAGCTTTTTTTCGACCCTCATATTTAGTTTACAAACCAGTGCACTGTGCATTTTGCTCAGTTTCTGTGTTTGTTTTTCAAATCATTGGGTCTGTGGGAAAAAAAGTCCTTGTCGGATTAAAAAAAACACTTTTTCTATGCTACAAACTATTTGTTTGTTTCCTTTGAGTGTTCACTTGTTGTTTCTGGTTAATGTTCTATTTGTTTGTCTGTTGCAGATTTTTGAAGCAGTTAGATACCTGTTGGCTTATTCTAACTGTATATTTGTTGTTACAATGTACTGCTATTCATTTATCTGTGTGGTTGTTATACAATCTTGGCCCAGTTAGATACCTGTTGGAAAATTCTAACTGTATATAGCCTTTAATTGAATTTTTGTTAATGTTGAAGTACAGATTAGTTATTAAATTTTGTCTTTAAGAAGATTAATAAGTGTTTGTAAGATTGGCTGATAATCTCTGCTTTAGAGTAATGCTACTATCATTACATTTGAACAATCCACATTTCTTTTTAATATATGCAGTGTAGTGACCTGCATTGGTTGTGGCTCCTGCGTGGTAGATTATACATATTGTATAGGTATTGTGAAGGTTTTATTACCAAGTGATACTTGACCGTGTGTGAATCCAATCGGCTTGCAGTTGTTTTTGGTACCATCTGCAAGGTAACTTAGAAGCATTAGTATTAGTAGTTACTATGTGTTTGTATTAGTAAGGTGGAGCGATTATCTGAATTGCAGATAGTACATAATCTGCCATGGTATGCATTTTGTACAAGTTGCTGAAATGGAATAGATAAACCCATAGGGAAACGTTCCATGAATCAGGCCCATGGTGTTTTCTACTTCTGTCATAGCTAATTCTGCCTCATTTGCTATTAGTGGCTGTCCCAGTGATTCTTGACTTCCTGTTACAGAAGGTTCACTACTGTCGGAAGTGTCCTTATCTAGTTGGGCCTAGAGTTCTTATTCGTGTTGCTGTTCATTGTGCAACATTGTTTTGTACTGCATAAAGTTGACATCGGTGATAGTGCTTTCATTTGCTTTGAAAGCGTTTTCACAGCAGTCATAGTTATCTAGTATCTCTTCTTCTTTTCTCCATGGTTTAAACAGTTGTAGCAGGGACATGTAATATAGTTATTTCTGTTGAGGAGTTTTTAATGACAATTTGACATGATTAATTAAGTTTTGTTTGGTAAGTTTCACTAAGCTGCCTTCACAATCTGTCACTCTATATCTACCTTTGTTTTCATCGGGTTTTATATTATTTTTGTATGCAAAGTTTTGGGCTATGTGGTATAGACACATGGTTTCCAAAGTGGTACTCCTGTTCGGGTAGTATGTGTCTAGTAAATTGTTTTTCAAAATGTCTTGGCTGTTGGGATCATTTTTGGCTATTGTTTCTATGTCCTCATATGATTTGAAAACTCTTTTTCTAGATTAAGCAGGACCAAGACTTAGCCATACTATATTTTCAGATTTTCCATACAAAGCAGTACTGGTTAAATGGTCTGCAGCTTCATAGGTCCCACATTCTCTATGAGAGAGCATTTTTATGCCTAGGCTATACAATTTCTGAGATAGTGTTTTGTCTGATGATAGGTCATTCCAGAGTTCTTGAAGCTCTGTTTTTTCTGCTTTTGTTAAGTAGGCTGTAACATATCGTGCAACTGCAGTGGAATTGTCTGAAATGTACTGCACATTTATGTTTGCATTCCATGAGAGGGCGATGATCGCATTGTAATCATTGATATATTTTGATTGTTCTGTTCTTTTTTATGTAATATGTGTTCTTATTTGATTTACCTTTCACACTATGTCTAACTGAAGACATGAAGTTGTTCACTTCACCTGTTTCTGTAACTGGTCTAGGGAAACCAAAGTAGCATTTTTTTGTAGTATTTCCCTTTGTTTTTGTATTTGCAACAATAATATTTGCCATATTTGTGTCTTTGAAATTGTACAATTTGTCCATGAAGGTCACTATGTCTCGTTTGTGAAGGGATTTCACAAGTGACATATTTTTGGATGAACTGCAAAACAGTGCCATCACTGTCCTGACCAAATTTAGGTGCACCTTTAATACATAAAAGCATGTGGATATGTGGTGCTCCTCTGGCTTGGTATTCTTTTCTCCAAAAGAAGTGTTGCACTTCTCCGAGGGGAGGAACAGTTTTATTACAAATAAAGTGTAGCATAGCAATGAAACGATGGTGGAAATATCTTGAAACATTAACAGGATCTAGAGAGCAAAGTTCTCCAGGTGTTAGTATATCTATGTTGGTTTTGTTTTTGTATGATATGCGTAGAAAATCATGTAAATCCTCCCATGCATATTCTGCACAACTTAATGTAACAAACCAAGTGGGTAGTCCAAGGTATCTGATCAAACAACGTATATGTCTGTGACTTTGGAACCAGTATTCTTTCGTACCATGCATGTTTGCAAACAGATTTGTTATGCTTGATTATAAAACCTCATCTTTTCTTGCACTTTTTGTATTAATTGTTTAGCTGACATATTTTGAAAATGGGTTCCCGATTTCAATATGTGTGCAACTCCGTAACATAGGGTTGCTAGTTCACTTTCAAAGAGTAGGTGGGATATGTATTCCACATTTTGTCTAAATCTGGGATCTTCAGAATACATTCGTAATGAGCGGTATTCTGATGCTGTTATCTGAGTGGGTCTATCATCGTATTTTCCTCCTTTACCAGTAGGAAATAGTAGAGGAAAAGCATGTGCTTCTATACTTTTTTCCCATATGCTCATTGGTGAACCTTTGGTTTGTCACATTTGGTAAGTTTCTAGTGCATCATCTATGCTGTCATTAGAGTGCAATGGATGCATTGTATAATGGTCCAAAAGACTGGATACTGCGGCAGGATCCAGAAGTTCAAATTGACCAGTTTCTGATGACTCTTGAATTATTTCAGTTGTTTCCCTTAAGCTTTCTTCAATTTTTATTTCTTTGTAGTATTCATTATTGTCTTTCAGATATTGCAAGGCTTGTCTAACTTTATGTAAATCCACAAGTTGTTGCCAATTTTCTTTTTTCTTTTGTTGGTACACCATTTACTAAGACAATTAAAGATTGCTCTATTGGGCTTTGCACTCCTAGAGTGGTAAATAAACTACTTTGCCACAAATTCCTTTCACCAATTCAGAGTGAGGTAATGTTGCTGTTTTTGGTTGAAGGCGTATTATTGCTTGGAATGGGTGTACTGTTTGAATTATGATGTTCTCATACAAATTGAGTTGTTGCAGGGGTTTTGGTAGTGGGAATAATTCCAAGTTATTTTTGATAGCACGTGAAGGAGTTTGGTTGTTGTCAAGCCGATTCATGGAATAAATGTGCGCCGAAAATCCCGGCGCAGAGGGGCCAATACGTGCGCTGCGCCTAAAATCAGCGCAAAGCGCAGGGAAACCAGCGCACGTCGATTCATGGAAGTCCCTGCGCAAGAAAAGCAGAGGACGTGCGCGGAAAAAACGCGCGGCGCAGGCCGGCGCACAGGTCAACCAACGTCGTGCGCCACGGCCACTGCGCCATCACTCCGAGCGCAGCGCACAGCTCTAAAGTAGGCGGGACACAGGGCGGGACACTCGGAATGGGGAATAAAATGGGGCACAACACTCGGAATGGGGAAGAATGTGGGCGGCACGGGGAAAGTTTAGGAGGCAAGTGCGCGGAACGCCCACACGCTCGCATACAACACGTATTCATGGAATAGAATAGGGCAAAAAAGCGCACGCTCAAAGCAGCGCACAGGCACAAACAGGCACAAACACGACCGCCACAAGAAAGCAGGCGGTAGCGTCTCTGCGCCTGCAAGAAATGTGCGCTAAAAGGTGCGCCAACAAATAGCACCTATATACAGACATGATCAATGTCCAATACTGTGGCCCTCCAGGACAAATGACGTACAAAGGGGTACCCACAAACACAGACACGCGCAGAGAGAAAAAATAAACGTGTGCGTGCATACCGGGGTGCGCGGTAAGTTGCACACGCGATATGGCCGGGTACGTGGATTTCAGGGGTGCGCGGGAAGTTCCACACGCGATATGGCCGGCTATGTGGATTTCAGGGGTGCGCGGGAAGTTCCACACGCGAAATGGCCGGCTACGTGGATTGCAGGGGTGCGCGGGAAGTTCCACACGCGATATGGCAGGGTACGTGGATTGCAGGGGTGCGCGGGAAGTTCCACACGCGATATGGCCGGCTACGTGGATTGCAGGGGTGCGCGGGAAGTTCCACACGCGATATGGCCGGCTACGTGGATTCCAGGGGTGCGCGGGAAGTTCCACACGCGATATGGCCCAGCACGTAGATTGCAGGGGTGCGCGGGAAGTTCCACACGCGAAATGGCCGGCTACGTGGATTACAGGGGTGCGCGGCAAGTTGCACACGCGATATGTCCGGCTACGTGGATTCCAGGGGTGCGCGTTAAGTTGCACACGCGATATGGGCGGCTACGTGGATTTCAGGGGTGCGCGGGAAGTTCCACACGCGATATGGCCGGCTACGTGGATTTCAGGGGTGCGCGGGAAGTTCCACACGCGAAATGGCCGGCTACGTGGATTTCAGGGGTGCGCGGGAAGTTCCACACGCGATATGGCCGGCTACGTGGATTTCAGGGGTGCGCGGGAAGTTCCACACGCGAAATGGCCGGCTACGTGGATTCCAGGGGTGCGCGTTAAGTTGCACACGCGATATGGGCGGCTACGTGGATTTCAGGGGTGCGCGGGAAGTTCCACACGCGATATGGCCGGCTACGTGGATTTCAGGGGTGCGCGGGAAGTTCCACACGCGAAATGGCCGGCTACGTGGATTTCAGGGGTGCGCGGGAAGTTCCACACGCGATATGGCCGGCTACGTGGATTGCAGGGGTGCGCGGGAAGTTCCACACGCGATATGGCAGGGTACGTGGATTGCAGGGGTGCGCGGGAAGTTGCACACGCGAAATGGCCGGGTACGTGGATTTCAGGGGTGCGCGGGAAGTTCCACACGCGATATGGCCGGCTACGTGGATTTCAGGGGTGCGCGGTAAGTTGCACACGCGATATGGCCGGGTACGTGGATTTCAGGGGTGCGCGGGAAGTTCCACACGCGATATGGCCGGCTATGTGGATTTCAGGGGTGCGCGGGAAGTTCCACACGCGAAATGGCCGGCTACGTGGATTGCAGGGGTGCGCGGGAAGTTCCACACGCGATATGGCAGGGTACGTGGATTGCAGGGGTGCGCGGGAAGTTCCACACGCGATATGGCCGGCTACGTGGATTGCAGGGGTGCGCGGGAAGTTCCACACGCGATATGGCCGGCTACGTGGATTCCAGGGGTGCGCGGGAAGTTCCACACGCGATATGGCCCAGCACGTAGATTGCAGGGGTGCGCGGGAAGTTCCACACGCGAAATGGCCGGCTACGTGGATTACAGGGGTGCGCGGCAAGTTGCACACGCGATATGTCCGGCTACGTGGATTCCAGGGGTGCGCGTTAAGTTGCACACGCGATATGGGCGGCTACGTGGATTTCAGGGGTGCGCGGGAAGTTCCACACGCGATATGGCCGGCTACGTGGATTTCAGGGGTGCGCGGGAAGTTCCACACGCGAAATGGCCGGCTACGTGGATTTCAGGGGTGCGCGGGAAGTTCCACACGCGATATGGCCGGCTACGTGGATTGCAGGGGTGCGCGGGAAGTTCCACACGCGATATGGCAGGGTACGTGGATTGCAGGGGTGCGCGGGAAGTTGCACACGCGAAATGGCCGGGTACGTGGATTTCAGGGGTGCGCGGGAAGTTCCACACGCGATATGGCCGGCTACGTGGATTTCAGGGGTGCGCGTTAAGTTGCACACGCGATATGGGCGGCTACTTGGATTTCAGGGGTGCGCGGGAAGTTCCACACGCGATATGGCCGGCTACGTGGATTTCAGGGGTGCGCGGGAAGTTCCACACGCGAAATGGCCAGCTACGTGGATTTCAGGGTTGCGCGGGAAGTTCCACACGCGAAATGGCCGGCTACGTGGATTTCAGGGGTGCGCGGGAAGTTCCACACGCGATATGGCCGGCTACGTGGATTGCAGGGGTGCGCGGGAAGTTCCACACGCGATATGGCAGGGTACGTGGATTGCAGGGGTGCGCGGGAAGTTCCACACGCGATATGGCCGGCTACGTGGATTGCAGGGGTGCGCGGGAAGTTCCACACGCGAAATGGCCGGCTACGTGGATTTCAGGGGTTTGCGGGAAGTTCCACACGCGATATGGCCGGCTACGTGGATTCCAGGGGTGCGCGGGAAGTTCCACACGCGATATGGCAGGGAACGTGGATTTCAGGGGTGCGCGGGAAGTTCCACACGCGATATGGCCGGCTACGTGGATTGCAGGGGTGCGCGGGAAGTTGCACACGCGAAATGGCCGGGTACGTGGATTTCAGGGGTGCGCGGGAAGTTCCACACGCGATATGGCCGGCTACGTGGATTCCAGGGGTGCGCGGGAAGTTGCACACGCGATATGGCAGGGTACGTGGATTCCAGGGGTGCGCGGGAAGTTCCACACGCGATATGGCCGGCTACGTGGATTCCAGGGGTGCGCGGGAAGTTCCACACGCGATATGGCCGGGTACGTGGATTGCAGGAGTGCGCGGGAAGTTCCACACGCGAATTGGCTGTGTGCTCCCAGGCATTACCTGTACACCCTCCACGGCCCCTGCAGGCAGCACACACCACAGGGAACTACCCTGCACACCTGCTCATGTCTCCCACCACCCCCACCCCCCATCCACCAGGGACACCCTCCACCAGGCCCCCACCCATGTCTCCCACCACCCCCACCCCCAGCACTGTGGGGAACCTGCCAGCAGGCCCCCACCCATGTCCAACCCATGTCTCCCACCACCCCCAACCCCCCATCCACCAGGGACACCCTCCACCAGGCCCCCACCCATGTCTCCCACCACCCCCACCCCCAGCACTGTGGGGAACCTGCCAGCAGGCCCCCACCCATGTCCAACCCATGTCTCCCACCACCCCCAACCCCCCATCCACCAGGGACACCCTCCACCAGGCCCCCACCCATGTCTCCCACCACCCCCACCCCCAGCACTGTGGGGAACCTGCCAGCAGGCCCCCACCCATGCCCAACCCATGTCTCCCACCACCCCCAACCCCCCATCCACCAGGGGCACCCTCCACCAGGCCCCCACCCATGTCCCCCTGGCCCCTGGTCCTGACGATACACAATAATGGCAGTAATGGCCAGCATACCCAGCACAAACACCCAGGCAAGGATTGCATGCACCCACATAGTGAATGCAATCACATGACACAACCCCAAAGGCAAGTATGCAAAAGAACACATGTCCGCCACACACACATACACAATGGGTGCAAGTGAATGTCAAAACCCATATCATGACATGTAAGAAACCAAAGAAAAAATGACACAAGTGTAAGATAATATAAAAATGTATTAAAAAAATAAATAAGTAAACTAATACAACTATCTGGCAAAGCAAATAAAAGGTCCATGTCCGGGAACAAAAATGAGAAACCAAAAAACAAAGGATAGAAAAATCAATAGATTTTGTCCAAAGCAAACACATGTAGTATGAAATCAAAGAAAAACCATTACGACATGGTGTAAACAATATGAAATTAAAAAAATGTATCTCCCAAAAAATAACAATATATACAGGAATGTTCAAGGGTCCATGAGCCCAACACCACTAATGAAACCTAATACTAACTAATTAAAAAAATATGTACAAAAAAGTGGCCATTGTCCAAGCGGTCCAAAATAATAAAAAGAAATAAAGGAAACCTAGCACTAACTAACTAAAAAACTATATACAAAGGCAGCGGGCTAGTCCTGCGGCTCACTTGGTGATGCTGGCCAGGGCATCCTCGAACTCCATGTCAATGTCCTGGAGGCGGGACTCAGTCCTGGCCCCGAGGTCTCGCAGGGACAACCCCATGTGCTCACCAAATTCCCTGCGAGCCTCCTCGAGGCACTCAGCCCGCCTCAATGCCTGATGCATGGAGATCTCCGCCCTGGCCATGGCGAGCCGCTCCTCTTCCGCCCGCTGCCGCTCCGCACCTATCCGCTGGCCAAACTCCTCCCACACGGAACACACCGCCATGCCAGGGTTGCCCTGCCCTCCGGCCGATGCCTGCCCCTCTGATCTTGATGGCCCTGAGCCATGATGCCTCCCACGTCGAGCCCGCTGCTGCCTCCGACGGCACTGCCTCTGCCAGCACGACGGCATCCAGGCTGATGGTAACCACCGACGCCGTCGTGCACGTGCCCTGCCCGATGATGCCGGCACATCTTCCATCTGCTGGGGTCCACTTGCTGTGTCGTCCACCCCTGCTGGACCTCCGACTCCCAACTGCGGCAGGGATGGGATCCCCACCGAGCTGGCTGCATTGGTCGGGGCAGGTCCACAGGGGGCCATGGTGGCATCTGGGCCGGAAGACGGCAAGGAGAACGACCGGTGGATAGCCTGCACAGAGGAGGAGAGGGCCGTCAGATTGGCCAACACATGCAGGAACCCCCCGAACATGGCCGATCCCAATTGGGCCACGTCGGCACGGTGCACTTCGTGATGACGTGCGTGCTCCTCCCGGGAAGCACGCACGGCATCACGAATCACAGCCGTGCGCATCGCGACCCCAATCAGGACCTGCTCCACGCGGCCAGGGGTTCCCACGGCCGCAGGTGGAGGGGAGTCAGTTGACATGGACATCCCCTCTACCTGCGGACGGGCCTAGGACGGGGCATCCCTGCTGGTGCATGGTGGTGCACTCACAGGGTCAGGGACAGCGACATGCACAGGCACCTCCACGGTGACCTGTGCTGCCTCCTGCCCCTGGCCCTGGACTGCACCACTTGCACCAGCAGGGATGCTCCCACCAGGCCCCATGTGTGCACCAGTGTCGGCCTCCTCCTCCTCTGTGCAAACCACCAACCTGGATGGCTCCTCACCGTCTCCCGCCGTAGCAGGCCCCTGTGGGGGCTCACCCACCCCTTCCGCTGCAGCCGTGGGGGCATCCCCGCCGCCTTGCTCCACAGCGCCGTCTCCGCCCTCTTCTTCACTAGCCGCTGCGTAGAGGGAGACAAAGGACACAAGCATCAGGCTACTGTACAATGGTCCCCTAGACAGGAAGCAATAGCAGATGAGCACCCCTGTCAAAGTACACTTCCATCATGTCCCTCCACAACACATGGGTCAGTCCAGGCAAAACACACACAGTAACAGGCATGGTGCATGCCATGCACATTTCCATGCATGTCCAATTGACTCTTGAAACATTCAATGATATGTAACTCACATGCATCATGGCTCATGCATATCACATGCACACACTTCACCTCAGTCACATCCATCTGGCCCCAATCACACCGAACACAGGCAAAACAAGGGTAAGTTGGGTGCGTCACTGAATCTGTGCATTGTCACACACATGTGTCATGCATCCATGGCATGCACAAGTCACAGACATGCAGGTCAGGCACACAGACATGGCTACCATATATGTACCTGGCATCAGCACCCATCCTTCACCCCCATCCATGTCCAGGTACAGAGACTGGCATGCTCTCATGTCCCAAATCTGCATAGTGCTCCCCATGCCGCATTTCAACACATGCAACAACCATGTGGGTCACACATCACTGGTCGCACATGCATTACCATGATGTCCCAGCACACATACATGCATACATGGCCCATGGCACACATACAGGCAAGTATCATAGAACCAGCACACCGCAACATGCCCTGTCTCACACAGTGATGCTTGGACACTTACCGCTCAACTCCAGACGGGTCTCCCTCTCAAGGATCTGGGCGTGGAGCGCTGGGCGTACGCGTTCCAGGACCCTCTTCTGGATGGAACTCATGTGGCCCCGGCCCCCCTCCACGAGGCGCCGGGCCTTCACAAGGGTCCTGGACCTCAAGTCCTCCCAGCGCTTCTTGATCTTCAAGACGTTGCGGGTTGCCACCCCCTCCGCGTTAATGGCAACCACACAGTCGGCCCAGATCCTCTCCCGTCCTTCCTTGCTGGCGCGGGACGATCCAAAGAGGGCATCATACTGCCCCAGGACATGCTCCACCAGGACACCAACTTCGGTGGCAGTGAAGCTGGTGCCCCTCTGCCCCTCTGGCCTGGGGTTGCCACTGGTGCCAGATGTAGAAGTGCCCGACATGGCAACCCCAGAGGCAGGTGTGGGTGGGCAACTGGGTCCTGGGGCTGGGCTGTGGAGCGATGTAATCCCAGTTGGGAGTCTTCAGTTCCAGCAGGGGTGGACACAGCAACTGGACCCCTGCAGATGGCTGATGTGCAGGCACCAAATGGCAGGGCACGGTGGCAGCAGGCAGGCAGGCAGGCAGGCAGCAGCAGATAGCACGTGGGAGGCTGCTCAGGGCACTGGGGGGGCAGTAACTCGGCCTTCGGGGCAGGAGCGTGGTGTTCCGTGTGTTTTCGGGTGGCCAGCTTGATACGGAGTGATTTGGCACGTGAAATTCCTGCACGTCAGCGTGAAATCCGAGGAAAGGCCCTTAGCGCGTAAGTGCGTCAGCACGCATACTCGATTCTATTGGACCAGAGTCCCTCATCGCGTAAGCGCGTCTGACGTGATCCGCACTGGCGTTCCCCACTCAGCACGTGAAGACGGAGCACACGTGGAAATACTGCACGTCAGAGTGTCATCGCGTGTAATTGGCCAAAAGTGCGCGTACACGCCATTGGCCTAAGTACGTGTATTTCATCGCGTGTAATTGGCCAAAAGTGCGCGTACACGCCATTGGCCTAAGTACGTGTATTTCAGGGGTGCGCGGCCACTTACACAAGCAAGTACGTCAGCGCACCTGTATGCCTGCTGCGTGGGAATTTCCACACGCGATTGGAGTGGGAACTCGATTCCAGGGGTGCGAGGCTCACACGCTCGCCTACAACACGCGCAAGGCATTAATTTGCGCACTTTTCAATAAACAAGCCAGATGCCAGGATGAACATACCGTTCCTAGCAGCAGTGGCAGTGGGCTACCAAAGGAGGAGGAGGAGGAGAGTCAGGGCCAGAATATTCACACCCAGAACCAGCCTATTCGGGATGCCTGATGACCAGGTGTATGGGAGGTACAGGTTTCCAGCACACATCATACTGGACCTGGTCAGTGAGTGGGAGGATGACCTCACATCACCCACCCTGTGCTCCCAAGCACTCAGCCCCCTGCAGAAGGTCCTGAATGTACTGCACTTCTTGGCCACTGGATCCTTTCAGCGGACAAGTGCCATAGTGGGTGGTGTGTCACAGGCCACGCAGTCACGCTGCCTACACCAGGTCTTGAACATCATCACTGCACGGCCATCAGTCCGCAGGCACATATATCTCCCCAGGACTCATGCAGAAAGGCGGACGTGCATCCAGGAATTCTATGGTGTAGCTCAATTCCCCAAAGTGCTTGGTGCAATTGACTGCACACATGTGGCTCTACGTCCACCCAGGGCAACAGAGCACATCTATAGAAACCGCAAGCACTGGCATTCCATCAACGTGCAAGTTGTATGCAATGCCAAGGGAATAATCACATCAGTATATGCCAACTATCCAGGGTCCACCCACGACAGCTTCATCTACAGAATGTCTACCCTATGCCGGGACCTAGAGGCTGGCCAGCATGGAGATACATGGCTGCTTGGTGAGCATGAATGCCACTGCACATGCATGCATGTCAGATACTGGGTCATGACACAACACCACTAATGATACCCATCACCACCTCCGCAGGGGACAGTGCCTACCCTATCAGCCCCCACATGATGACCCCAATCCGGAACCCCACCACGCCACCCCAGGTAAGGTACAACACAGCCCACATTGCAACACGGGGCATAGTGGAGCGCACATTCGGAGTGCTCAAGTCACGCTTTCGCTCCCTTGACCGTTCTGGCGGGCAGCTGTTATATGCTCCCCGAATAGTGTGCAGGATCATAGTGGCAGCATGTGTCCTGCACAACGTTGCAACACGCCGGGGCCTGCCCGTGGACATGGTGGTGCCCCCACATCCACAACCACATGCACGCCCGCTGCGCATGGGAGGGGAAAGGGCACGGGGGGAGGCAGCCCGTTCGCAACTGGTGGCCAACTTCTTCACCTAGGAATCACAGTGCTGGCTAGTGCACACTGCTCTGGCACATACCATCTGACAATCAATGATGACACTACCTGACAATGTCTGAAAATTACTTGACAATAAACTGTCAGATACACATCAGCCTGAGATTGTTAACATGGAAGTGCCAATATGTGTGCACCCCTAGCTACACATACACCAGCAATGCATCACAACGCAAAGACACAACTCCATCAATCAAATATGCATTGCCACAGGCGATTCACTACATGACAACATTGCCATGTCACCCATTCCCTTCACAGTCCCGCCACTGAGGACACCATGTCATGGTATGTGACAGCAAACAAACTGGCCATCACAACATGACACCAGTGTCACAAATAGCAGTGCCCCAAATGGAACATAGCCGCACTTGAGCAGCTAACCGCCCTGGAGCCACTACTACACACCTGTGTAAGAGTAATTTCAATCAAATTACACACCAACCCACCCTGAAGCCCACCCAAACAAGACACAATGCATGTAATCAATGGTAGTCTCATTACCTGATTCTGCTGGTATGTCCTCACCGTCCAGATGTACAGTGATGGCGCCATGCAAAAGTGTCAGTGCACATCTACCGACATGTAGTCTGACTCCAGAGAGTATGCCCTTGTGAAGATCTGTGTGAAATACCTGCAAAACATGAGCAACATATGTAAGTAGAGGCACATATCAAACCATCATGCATAGTTAGGTGCAACAACAATGAACACTATGAATGTCTACACAGTATTGACTATGGACTGGCCAACAGCTCATGGGAGTCCAATGTCACCGTGTAATTTGCTGTCACTTGGGCACACCCTTTGCAAGCCCATGGAAACGGAAGCAGGAGGGGTGTGGATGTCTGCTACCCAAGCATCGAAACCAAACTCAGGACAAGCCTGCATGTGCCCAGCCACAATACAGTGTATGCCCAGGTACCCACACAAGGCAACACTCTTGCAAAATAAAAATAAAATTGAGAAAAAATGGCCATGAAAGGGCCGGCGGGGGGGGGGGCCACCTATGAGGTCCGAGGACAGGATGCACGCCACAATCCACCTGTGTGGATCATGGGAAACAAAAACACCCCATAGGCTCGTGGCCCACACGGCTACTCTGTTGTGGGAGATGAGTCGCTATGGCTCTGGCCAGACCCTGCAGCTGACTCTGGAGGTGGGGGAGCTGCCTCAGAAGATGGTGTGACAATGGGAGGCAGCCCACGCAAAGCACGAGTTTGCTCCTCCATGGCTGCAAGCAGGCGGGTCTGGTAGTTCTGGTTCTGGGTTATAATCATGCGGAGGTCCCCATGCAGTAACTCCCGGGATGACCTGACCTCCGCACGAGTTGCCTGCATCTCGGCCGAGAGCGTCCGTGTCAGACGCTCCAGCTGCTCCTCTGTCCTTCTATGGGATGAAGCCTCAAGCTCTAACAGGGTCGACCTGAGGTGACGGAGTTCTTCCCTCAGGCCTTCCCTGTGGCGCTGGGACTCCATGGAAAGTGATTCCCGCAGAGTCGCCAGTGCCGCCCGCCTGTCCATGTTGGACGCCAACATATCCTCCCTGTGTGCCTGGCAGATGGACTCTGTAGCCTGCTCCAGTCGCTCCATCAGCCTTTCTGGGGGGACAATGGAAGTGGCCACCCTATCCATGGCCTGTGCAATCATCTCGGATGATGCTGCCTGTTGGGTGGCCATACCGTAGATGGATTGCTCCCAAACGGTATTGCCAGGTGGCATACGGCCACCACGTTGACGGGCACCACACCTGCCTGGGGCAAGGCGGACTGCGCCTTGCTGTGCCGGCAAGGCCTCAGGCTGCAGGACTGCATTCCCTCTCTGATCTGCAGCCCCAGGAACAGGATCAGAGATTGGGTGGTGTGGCCCTGCATCCGTAACCACCGGAGGCTGATCTGCCGACACTGACATCCCCATTGAGGGCAATGGCCCGGCTGCAGGTGGGTCGGACAGAGGAGATTCTCTCCCAAGAACACTCACCTGCGACTGCACATAGGTGTCATCCTCCGAGTCTACACCTGAATACTGCTCGGGGGAGGAACCCCCAGAGACACCCCTCGACAGCACGACCTGCAGCACTTGTGGGTTTTCACCCACAAACACACCACGTCCCTCACTTGTGGTAGGTCGGCCCGGGTTGCCCTCCTGGGACGGCTCAACCACCACATCCCCAGCATCAACAAGTGCTTCGTCCCCTGCAAAGACATGAAAGAGAAAAATGGAAACAGGCATTAGCACCATGGCATGCAACAAGGGCTGATGAACAACAGAGGCAGTAGTTCTACGACACATGTCCCACATGACTGGGAGACCTCCTATGCATTCACCATCACTGGGTCTGTAGGGGAGGCTCAGGGCATACAATGTACAGATTGGAGAGCAACGCCTGCTCACCATGCTGCCTAGCACTGCCATCACACATTGGCCGGTGATTGCCATGTCAAAGGCACATGCCATCACACACATGGCATGTGACATAGCCACCAAGTGAAGAGGGAGAGGAGGGCTACTTTTTTGGATTTCAACCACTCTGGTCATGACATTGCATCGTCACATCAATAAGTATACATGTTGTACATGGATCTGCTAGTCCAAATTGGCCACGATGCACAGTGCCTTGTCTACATCAACAAAATGCAGTAAACAATGTGATTCCACCTCCCCATCACCTGTAAAGGATTCATATTGCATTCGTGAAGCACCGGTCCAGAAATGTATGAAGGTACAGCGGAGCACCGAGGGGTGGTGGGGCAGAAGGGGATGCCAGTCAACAATCCTACTGGTGCTGGTGTCATTCATGTCACGCAAGTGCAGGGGTGGGTGGCACAATGAAGTGCAAGGGGAAGTGGCGGCTGGAAGTGCTGTACAAGGTAAGTAGGACTTGACGTCAAGGGCAGATGGTGTTAGGCGCAGACAAGTGCTGGGGGGGTGGCCTATAGGGGTACAGAGACAATCATGCAGTGCTGTGGGCTCGGAGGGGACAGGGGAGGTACACACTGCATCTGGCTCGGCAAGGTCCTTGCAGATTTATATGTGTCCTGCAGAGTTGTCACATGCCGCAGATATGTGCCCTTGGATTGGGGATCTCATCTTGGTGAAAAGGGTGAGGCGCTATTGCCTTTGGAGCATGTGGCAGGCCAGTTTGCCAGAGGATGGCCATGATGCAGGACATTCCCTCTCTGCCACCCGGCACCTGTGGTTTGGGTTCACAAGATCCGAGTCATGCCAGGACTCTGCATTGGCATGGGGCTTCAGACAGGTGGTCATGACCGTGGCAAAGACATCCAGTGTACCTGACATGGAGTGGAGCATGGAGTGGGCCCTGTCAGGATGGGAGTGAGCCTAAGGGGGAGCTGGATGGGGGGGAGATTTTGGCAGCATGAGCCTCGACTGACACACACTTCATGGGTCGGAATACCAAGAAGGTGTGTGACAGTGGTGAGGGTGGCTTTGCCTGTGGGGTGGTGAGGGTGAGCTGGGAGGAGAGGAGAATGTGATCACTCCAGGAGAGAGGAGTGCAGAGATGGACGGAGAGGGGAAAGTCAGATGAGATCAGAGCATCAAGAGTGTGCCCTGCAGAATGAGTAGGGACAGACGGGAGTCTAGAGGGTGAGAGGGAGTTGCTGAGGTCACAGAAAGGTCACGTGGGGGCGTCAACAAGCATGCAGGTGGATGCGTACAGCACCAAGGATGAGGATTTCTGTGTCTGGGGACATGAGTGAGGAGGAGAGGTGAGGACACTCAGAAAGGAAGTAGTACATTTGACCAGTTTTCCCAGACACAGTACGCACTGTTTGAGAATGTCAAGGTGTGGTGGAGAGAGACGTCACACAAGCCATTCCAGAGTGGAGTAGGTCTAAGTAGGAGTGACAGTGGCAGGAATACCCTCAGGGAAGCCAAGGGCACACCCCCCCTGCACAGTAGTGGCGGGCCAAGGAGAGGGTCTCCTGAACATCAGGTAGGAGTGTGTGAAGGATGCAGACAGAGCTGGCCGTCAGACATGTTTCCATGAGACCAAGGATGTCAAGGTGCATAACCTCATGTAAGTGACAGATATCGGAGGAATGCCTGATGCAGCCGCAGTGAAAGGAGTGTAATTGTGGAGGAGGTTGACAGCCTTGTAGGACTTACGGGGAGTGCTAGAGATCAGAGGTGCAGCATGTGTAGGAGTTGGAGTGGGAGGGGGAGAAGGTTCATGGGAGGGTGCAGGGAGGCAGTGCAGGATTGATGAGGAGAGAGGAGGGGGGACAGCAGGAGAGGTAAGGAAGTTGATGAGATGTGGGTAGCATTTCTCAAGGAGATTGAGGGTGGCCTAAGGGCCTTGGACTGAGACGCTCCCATTACCATGCACATCAATAGTGGCCTCTGAGGATTGGAAGGAGGCCAGGAGTACACCCCAACGGGTCCCACCATTGATGGTGGAAGAGGAGCAAGGAGAGAGGACAGGGACCATGTGAAGGGTCTATGGGACAGGCAAAGGCATGTATGAGCAGATGTCAGTGAGAGTTAGCTTTGAGTAGGCTCAGATGCACTGGTCAGCAATAGGGTGGGTCGCATTGGAGGGCAGGGTGCCCTCATTTGACTTTTGGCAAGCAGTTGTCGTGAGTAGGGCACGATGGTCTGAACTGTAGAAGTCATGGAAGATAGACCATGAAGAGCAGCATGGAGTGTGAGGGAATGGGGCTCGAAACAAGACGGTACCAAAGCCCACAGGTAGGAGGTGGATGTCAAGGCAACATCCACAGTATGACAGCATGTTGGTTGGCATTTATATACAGAGGACGCATTAGCATGTGGTATCATTGCATGTCAGGCATGTGAAGATGAAACTTGAATGGCTGGGGGAAAGTATAGGAATGGTATGTAAGACATCAGATGAATAGACAGGGGAGTATGAGCAACAATGTAGTGACAAAATGACAATTCAAGGGCAACTTCCATGGTGTCGGGCCATATCTGCACTGTTGCCAGTAGGGATAGTGCTGTGGGCAGATGGTGTTGCACTGAACATACTGGATGAGGCACATGGGTGCCACTATCAACTCTGCCACACACCCCCTTGACAGGCACCCAACATGAATGCTTCACACACACACCATGCACATGGATAATACACACATGCATGTGCACTCACCGGATGATGCCTCGTAATCAGGGAGGTCTCCCACACCTTGGAGTTGTCCCTCGGTGACGTAGGATCCAGCTACGGACTCGTGTGGTGTGAGTTCTATTTCCTGTGCTGGGGACCCACCTCCAGTCACCAAGGTTGCGGCATGACTTGAGGCCAGCTTATCCTTTGCCCTGCGCTTAAGGTCATTCCAGCGCTTCTGGCAATCACTAGCTGTGCGCCTCACTACTCCAAGGGCACTTATTCTGTCAGCAATGGTCTGCCAGTGTGCCTGGCGTCTGGCATGTGTGGTCTTGGACCCTGCAACGATGACCATTTCCCTATCATGATCTGACACATACTGAACAAGTGCATTCAGTTCGGCGTCTGTGAAGCTTGGCTTCCTTGATGGGCCGGACTGTGCAGCCGTGCCTGGGGCATCAGCCTGTGCCGGACGTGCACTCTTCCTCTTGCGCTTGGAAGGGGGTGGGGATCCAGAGTGTCCTATGCCGCTGTGGACACTAGGGGCAGGAGCCGTGGTGGACTCAGTACTGGGTGTGTGGGATTGCCCACTCAGCATGGGAGTAGGTGCAGGCATTGGGGGTAGTGGGATGGGGTCAGGCCTGATCTGAGGTGCATGAACTAGGACCGACACAGTCTTGGCAGGGTGTATGAGAGGTGGGGTGGATGGAGCCACACCCTGGCTACGGGGGCCAGCAGATGACCTATCTGGCATAGATGCGCGTGCCCTGATGACACCAATGTGCACCGGTGCACGTGCAGTGGACCTGCTGACCTGGATGTCAGCGATGGGATCACCCTCGGACAGGTCTGGTGCCACAATGTCCTGGTCCGACAAGGGCTGATCAGGGTTGGTATCAGCCACATGACTCTCAACTGGGGGGGGTGGGGGGGGGCATGGGTGTCCCTGACTGGTCCTCCAGACTGGGGGGGACAGGGGCACCCTGCAAGTCACAACCACGTCCCCTAGTGGATCCTCCACGGCCACCACGTGTGGCTCGGCCACCTTTGCCACCCTTACGGCTTGCACGCCTCCCAACCATGGCACTGATGGTATTGTGCGTATGGGAGTCGGTGTGCACAATTGTCCTGGGCAATTGGGTGTCAAAGGGGTTGGGTACCAGATGGTATTCGTACCCTAGTGCAGTGGCAAGGCTATATGACACCCCTGGGGAAAGATGACGGGTCACGCAACGCACAGGCACCCCAAAAAAGTTAAGGAACGTGCACAATACCCTCCTAGACCACGTGTGCTGATGGAAAACCCTGCACTACGCTGTGGCATCCAGTAACACAATGAACGTATGCGTGTCACACGCAGCCTAGAATGACCTCTGAAGGGGTAGGCTACACACGGGGCAAGCACAGAAGTTAGATACGTGCGTGACTCACCGTCTGCCAGGTAAAAGAGCGTGAAAAATGAGCGCGTTTGGTTGGCAACACCCCCGCCAAAAGAAGATGTGTACGCTGTCTGAGGAGACAGGACAACAGTAGAAGGGGACACTGTTTGAGGGAACAGGCCCAGGTAAACCAGTACAAGAGGAAAAAGAGAAAAAGCTGTCAGAGGTAACAGGGAGTACGAACTGGAAACGCCGTGAAGTAAATCGCGTGTGAAACGACAAGAAGTACAGAATTCACCCACTCGCTCTCCACGAAAAGCACGTACAAGGAAATGGTGTTCAACACTACCTTTTATACAGGCCCACACGTACAGCGTCACTTACGGCGTGTACGTGCTTGGCCCATGTTCACCAATCACACGCTTTGTCACTTCTGCGTGTGGATCCTTTTTCACCAATCACACGCTTTGACACTCCTGCGTGTAGCTCACTTTTCACCAATCACACGCTTTGTCACTCCTGCGTGTGGATCCTTTTTCACCAATCACACGCTTTGACACTCCTGCGTGTAGCTCACTTTTCACCAATCACACGCTTTGTCACTTCTGCGTGTAGATCCATTTTCACCAATCACACGCTTTGACACTGCATGTGCAGGTAACTATTGACGCACATATGCTGGTGACGGGTTTTCGCGCGATTCGCTGAGTGTGGGGTTTTCACGTGCAAAATCACTCCCTATCAGGCTGTCCACGCGTTCAAACACGAAAGACCACGCTCCTGGCCAGGAGGCCAAATTAAAGTCCCCCAGAGCCCTGAGCACGCTCCCACCTGCCATCTGCTGCTGCCTGAATGCCTGCTGGCCACGTGCCCCACAGTGCTGGTGGGTGGGGGTGGTGGGAGACATGGGTGGGGGCCTGGTGGAGGGTGCCCCTGGTGGATGGGGGGTGGGGGTGGTGGGAGACATGGGTGGGGGCCTGATGGCAGGTGCCCCTGCACTGCTGGGGGGTGGGGGTGGTGGGAGACATGGGTGGGGGCCTGGTGGAGGGTGCCCCTGGTGGATGGGGGTGCAGGGGGACATGATCAGGTGTGCAGGGTAGTCCACTGTTTTGTGGGCTGCCTGCAGGGGCCGTGGAGGGTGTACAGGGTACACCTGTGAGGGCCCACCCAGCCTATTCGCATGTGATAATTCCCACGCACCCCTGTGATACACGTACCCTGGCCAATCGCGTGTTGAACTTCCCGCTACCCCTGTAATACACGCACCCTGGCTGTTCGCGTGTGATAATTCCCGCGTACCCCTGTGATACACGTTCCCTGGCCTATCGCGTGTTCTACTTCACCCGTCCCCCTGTAATACACGTTCCCTGGCCAATCGCGTGTTGAACTTCCCGCTACCCCTGTAATACACGCACCCTGGCTGTTCGCGTGTGATAATTCCCGCGTACCCCTGTAATACACGTTCCCTGGCCTATCGCGTGTTCTACTTCACGCGTACCCCTGTAATACACGTACCCTGGCCAATCGCGTGTTGAACTTCCCGCTACCCCTGTAATACACGCACCCTGGCTGTTCGCGTGTGATGATTCCCGCGTACCCCTGTAATTCACGTTCCCTGCCTAGTCGCGTGTAGTACTTCCCGCGTACTCCTGATTTGAAGATTGCCCGCTTTGCTTTCCTTGTTTGCCTGCCCTGTGAAGTGGTCCAGGGTTAGCGCAGCCCTTAGCGATGATTTAGCGATTTTGATGGCTTTTCCTTGCGCGAGGGCGTTCTTGGGGGCGTTACTGGCGCTGCTGCAGGCTCGCTGCGATTCTCTGCGCCACGGCTGGTTTGGGAGCTTGAAATCCATGAATACGCTGTGCGCGGAAATCTGTTTTAGCGCACGTGCCTGGCGCAGACTATCGCAGGCGCACGCTGTGCGCCAGCCGCGTGCGCTACTTGTGCGCTGGATTCTATGAATTAGCATGTAAGGGTTCACTTATTTCATATTTGTTTTCTGCTAAAAGGTAGAGCGCTAATTCAAACCATTTGGAATCTTCATTGTCTTCTATTTTGCATGTTACGTCTATAGTTTTTGTGATACTTTTGTAAAAAGTTCTGCGGAAACACACACACACATGGTTTGGTACTTCAGTGGATGTACTTTTAAATTTTAGTATTTCTTTTTTGTATGTGTGTAATAGAAGGTTGCCATGTGCAGAATTGTTGCTAGTCTTTTCTAAAGCTATTGCATTTTGTAAGTGGCTTTCACTTCCAAAATATTTTCTCGGGATACGGTCCATTTCTTCTTGTAGGTATTTGGGTGTACCATGCAGAGGAGTGTTATTTAAATTGGCTAGTTCTAAAGCAGGACTTTTATCATAGTACAGTTTATACACTAGATTTCTTACATTTGAATGATGTGTTGATATCATTTTGATATCATGGAAGGTGCTTTTGCAAATAGGTCCTGAAATGCAGGCTAATGAATGTCCTTGTAGATTTTGTCTTTACCTTTCACATACTGATTTAGGAACTGGTGTAAAGATTTGAAAGATTTGCTGGGAATGTTACACATTGGGGTGCACGAACATTTGTATACTAGACGTTCTGGTTCAGTCAAATGGAGAGGTAATTCTGAGTTTTCTGGGGATATTTTTGTAAGTAGTGTTTCTTGTTGCATGATGGTATTATTAATTTGTTCATATCCTCATCCACTGCTATGGATGGCAATTGTATTTGTTTGGTTTTGTTTGTATGCTTCTTCATTAAAATATGGTTCTGTGGTCGTGGTGTGATTCCATTCACCTCCACATATATTTAAGAAGTTATTTTTGTTGACATTCCGTTTATTAAGAAGTTTTTTTTAATAACTTCCTTTTGAGAAGGATTGCACTATCTACAAAAGCTTCTAGGATTAATTTTCTACGGTAGGTTTAAGGGTTGCGTATGATTTTGCTCCTGTTCTTATTAGATTCTGAAGGACTCTGTGGAGGAACATTTTTGCTTAAATACTTTTTTTATAATGGGCCGGGGTCAGAATGCTGAACGAGCATAGACCCGAAACGAGAGGTAAGTTCCGGTAAGTCTTTAATGAGAGTCTTTATTATGTCTTTTCATTCTCTCATCAATTCCGCTGTCTTTCTTTTCCCCTTAGGGGCCGGGGTCTGTAGGTGCCTATATGCGGCAGAGACCCGAAATGAAGTATGACCCAAACAGGTAAGTCTAAATAGAAGCTCTGGCTTTCCTTATGCTCTTCTCACTCTCACCTTTGATTTCTGTCTTTTTTCCGGGTTGATGCAGCGAATCTGGACGAGCACCGCTGGCAATGGAGGCTGGCAGCAAGGTGAGAGAAATGCGGCGTGGCAGCGACGAGTGAGTTGACCTTTTAAAATGAAAGTCTTTCCTTTTCAGAATCGCTGACGGGACGACTCTTGGACAAGGTTGAAACAGGTAAGGGCTCTTCTTTTGTCCAATTCTTTCTCCTTCTCCACATGCAGGTGTTTCAGGCCCCCTCAAGGGGGCCTGGATGTTGCAGCAAGGTCTGCATCAGGTAAGCGTACACCCAAGCACTTAAACACATGTCCTCGATTATGAGCCTGGCGCCTAAGGCGCCAGGACTGGGGTCCAATATGAGCCTGGCACCTAAGGCACCAGGATTCAGTCCAAAGGGCCCCGACTTGGGCCCGCTGAGACCTTCCTGGGGGAAATGATGCCTGCCTCTGGGGTTGCTGGGCCCGGCCTGGTTCCTTAGAGGTAGGCATCATGACAGTCCCCCCCTCAAGGCCCCTCCCAAGGTTGTTTCCTCCGGGGGTTTTGGTTTATTCGGGAATCTTCGGTGGAACCTTTGTATTAATCGTGGTGCGTGAACATAGTTACTGATTTCCCAAGATCTTTCCTGAGGTCCATATCCTTTCCAATCAACAAGATAGAAGAGTTTCGACTTAACTATCTTGGAATCTAAAATGTCTTTCACTTCGAATTCTAATTCCCCATCAATTTGGACAGGCTCTGGAGGCTCAGACAGTCTGGTTCCAGGTAGTACTGGTTTTAGAAGTGATGTGTGAAAAACGGGATGAATCTGCATGTTGGATGGTAAATCGAGTTTAAAGGCCACTGGGTTGATTATAGCTTTGATGGTGTAAGGTCCAATGAATCTGGGGTTGTAAATTCGAGGTCCTTTTAGAGGTAAATGTCTAGTTGCTAGCCACACCTGGTCTCCTATTTGGTAAGGAGGTGTTTTACTACGATGTAAGTCTGGATTTTCTTTGTATTTCTTCTTGGCTTGCTGTAAATGAGAAGTAGCCTCTTTGAAGGCTCGGGTAATTGTGGTATGCAGATGATTTACTGCTGGTATTTCCAGGGCAGGAGGAGGGTCCAGGTCTGAGGTTCGAGGGTGATGTCCATACAATGTGTAAAAAGGGGTTTGTCCGTTTCCAGAATGCACAGAGTTATTGTAGGCATATTCTGCGATTCAAAGAATGTCTTTCCAGTTGAACTCAGATTGGTGTAACATACACCGAAGATACTGTTCAAGAGTCTGATTTGTTCTCTCGGTTTGTCCGTCGGTCTGGGGGTGGTGGCTGGTAGATAACCGCACATCGATTTGTGCCAGTTGGCAACATTTCCTCCAAAAATGGGAAATAAATTGGCTTCCTCGATCCGAGAATAGTATGGAAGGGAAACCATGTATGCGAACTATATTCTCCAGAAATTCCTTGGCCAAGATAGAAGCTGAAGGCAATCCTTTTAAGGGGATGAAGTGGGCCATTTTGGAGAACAGATCCACGATTACTAGGATAGTGTTGTAACCACAAGGAGGCAGATCCGTAATGAAGTCCATTGACAAGGTGTGCCATGGTGCTGGTGGAATATCCAGGGGTTGAAGTATGCCAGCTGGTCTTTGCTTTTGACCCTTGTTTTGGGCGCAAAATCCTCAAGACATCACAAAAGACTTTGGGCCTCATTAGGACCCAGGCGGTAAGGGGTTTACGGTGGAGTAAACAGCGCCGATCCTTACCGCCTGATTCCGAAGTCCCTTAGCGCCATGGAGGATTTAACACCTGCTTTTAGCAGGTGTTAAAATCCATGGCGCTAAGGGACCATGGTGCTAATTACGCCACCGTAATTTACGGTGGCGTAATTAACGCCTTCCCCACTCCCATTATGCCCTATGGGGCAAAAATGGGAATGGGGAAGGGTAAATGGGGATTGGGGACTTACCGCCCCGCCAACCTCGGAATGGGGCGGTAAGTCCGCCAACCACCATGGCGTAAACGTAGTTTACGCCATGGTGGTAAAGGTACGACCCAGGCGGTAACTTACCGCCTGGGTCGTAATGAGGCCCTTTATGTCTTTTCTCCAAGAAGTCCACCAGAAATGGCATTTGATTTTTTCTTCCTTTTTAGCGATACCAGGATGTCCTTCCATTAATGATTCATGATAATGGGTAATAACCTGTTCTTACAATTCTTTACTTGGCAGAAATAACCGTTCCTGGAAGTAGGGTAAATTATCCTTAACGGTGTAATGAGGACCTTTTTGACTCCATTCCTATAAGGCTCAGGAGTCTACAAGTTGTTTTACTTGTGTTTGGGTGTCCTCAATAGTTTGCAATGACGTCAAGCCTAAGATTCTTTGTTCAGGTATAATTGGCACAGGTTCAAAACTCGAATTGGGTTCTTCCATGCCAATCCGGGATAAGGCGTCCGCTTTACCATTCTTGCAGCCAGGGCGATAGGTAATTACAAAATCAGATTCCGCAAAGAATAGAGCCCATCGGAGTTGTCGTGAAGATTGAGCTTTGGCCGTCTTTAAATACTGCAAATTTCTGTGGTCCGTAATCACGGTGATGGTGTTTCTTGCACCGAGAAGGTAATGACGCCAAGCCTTGAAAGCAGATTTAATAGCCAGTAACTCTTTGTCGGTAATTGCGTAATTAATTTCAGGAGCAGAGAATTTCCTGGACCAAAAGGCTACGGGGTGTAGTTGGTTAGTTTCCGGATCTCTTTGTGACAGGACCGCCCCCATGGCTAAACTGGATGCGTCAGTTTCAACTATATACGGGAGATCAGGATGCAGGTGTTTCAATACAGGTGCGGAGGTGAATTTGGTCTTCAGGTCTTGAAAGGCTTGTTCGGCCTCATGGGTCCATTCGAAACGTTTTTTCTTACGTAAGAGTGCTGTAATGGGCTGAACTATTCGGGAAAACTCTGGGATGAATCTTCGATAGAAATTGGCAAAGCCAAGCATACTCTGAACCCCCTTCACTGAACTAGGCGATGGTCATTTAAGGATGGCGTCCACCTTTCGTGAATCCATTGGGATTCCCTTGGGAGTCAGGATGAATCTGAGGAATGCGACTTCTGTGGTGTGAAAGACACATTTTTCTAGCTTGGCAAATAGTTTGTGCTGGCGCAATTTCTCAAGAACTGCTTCAACATGTTTTCGGTGATCAGACTCAGAAGAAGAGTACACCAGGATGTCGTCGATGTATACGATGACACAGACATCAATAAGTTCTCGAAGAACATCATTCATGAAGTATTGAAAAGTGGCAGGCGCGTTGCACAAACCAAAGGGCATTACCTGATATTCAAAAAGCCCATATTTGGTGCGGAAAGCCGTCTTCCACTCGTCACCTTCTTTTATTCGCACAAGGTGATAAGCTCCTCGGAGATCAAGCTTAGTGTATACACGAGCATCTTTTACTTGATCAAGAAGTTCTGGGATCAGAGGCAAAGGATAACGGTTCTTAATCGTTATCTGATTAAGGGCGCGGTAGTCAATACAAGTCCTAAGGTCACCTTCTTTTTTAGGGACGAAGAACAAAGTGGAAGAGACAGGGGACTTTGACGGGCGAATAAAACCATTGGCAATGTACTGATCCAAATACTGACGCAAATGCTGGTTTTCAGGTTCAGTGAGAGCATAGATCCTGCTACACGGCGGTTGAGCACCGGGAATTAAATCGATCTGGCAATCGTAAGAACAATGGGGAGGTAACGTGTTAGCCTGTTCTTTCTGAAATACATCCTGGAATTCAAGGTATTCTGCCGGTAGTTGAACAGTGGTGGAAGTTACTGTGGCTAAACTTAAAGCTGGATTTCTTGGATAACAAGTTGGTCCGCAGTCTGGAAAGGTGATTCTCTTTGCTCGCCAGTCTATTTGAGGATTGTGTGTTTCTAACCAAGGAATTCCGAGGATAACTTGGAATTGTGGAGCCTTGATTATGTCAAACACTATCGCTTCCCGATGTCCATCTTGAGTCACTAGTGTCACTTCTGTGGTGGAATGCGTTACCGGCCCAGAGGCTATTTCGGTACCATCAACCTTAGTAATGACTTCCTGGTTAACTTTTGGATGGAGAGGGAGGTTCATCCTAGAGGCCAATTCGAGATCCACATAGTTCCCAATAGCCCCGCTGTCGATGTATGCCTTGATGGCATGTAACCGTTGGGGCTTTTTAGGGTCCACGAGCACCATTGGCAAGACAAAATGCGAGGTCAAAGAGTTTGTTTTCAAGCTCGGCAAGCGGACCTCTACGCTTGTCGGGCTAGGTCGTTTCCCGAATCAGGTTCCATTACACCAACCACCTTTTTAGGTGGTTTTACTGGACAATCACGAAGAAAGTGACCAGAAGCCCCGCAACAGAGGCATAGTTGCTATTGCCGCCTTCTCTCACGTTCCTTCTGAGTTAACGGCCCCTTCACTCCACCGATTTGCATAGGTTCAGAAACTTCGGTATTCCTAGGTTTAACCTGGGTCCTGATCGGTACTCGGGTTTCATGCTTGAACCGATCGGCTTTTCTATTCTGAAGTGTGTGATCCAGTTGTACCACTAAATCTATGTATTCTGCGCAGGCTTGGGGTGGATTCACCACTTGGGCCAGAACGTCTTTTAGCTCTCCGCGCAGACCCCAGTGAAATAAAGTGATTCTTTTATTTTCAGGCCATCCGGTTTCCACCACCAGTCTGTTAAAGGAGGCTATATAAAACAAGAGGTCTTGGTTACCTTGTCGTAAAGATAGCAGTTTGTTGTCAAGGGCCTGTTTCTGAGAGTGTCGAGCGAACAATCTTTCCATGTTGGCCTGAAACCCCTGAATGTCCTGGAGAATGGGATCATTCTGATTCACCAAAGGAACAGACCAATCGGCAGCACAGCCACTTAGATACGATAACACAAAGGCCACTTTGGTCTGATCATCGGGGAAGGCCCCAGGTCTGCATAAAAAGTGTAAGCGGCATTGGTTCATGAAAATGGCATATTTCTTAGGGTCCCCCGCAAAGCGTGCAGGCGGTGCCAAAGGCATGGAGCCAGGTAGATTGATCTGTACTGGATTACTCAAACCCAACGAAGTGGAAGGCCCCCCGGAACCAGGTAAAGGCATTTGTCCGGCCTGGGTCTGTAACCATCGTTTGGCCAGGTCATCAGTTCGTTCCTTGGAGAGAATCAGTTCTCTTTTGAGGGCGTTAGTCTCCTGGCGGGCTGAGTATACCTCTGCCCTTAATTCCCCCAAAAGCTGGGCCAGCTGGTCAGTCTCAGAAGTTTCCATAGCGCCCGGGTGGGAAATTATTGATAGGCTTTGCGTTCTGTAACGCTCACCTGACTCCCACAGAGGTTCTGACCAGGACTGGAATGAAGTTGCTTCTTCCGGTGAGGCGCTGGACTCAGAGTATGGCAGGGCCGGTTCTTCTGTATGTGAAAAGGGAGGGGCGTTAATGATCTGCGGGGCAATGTGCAGCTTCCCACTCCCTTCACCTCCTGAAGGAACCCCCTTTCTGTAATTCCCCTAGAATCTCACCTTTGGTTTTGTGATGGCGAGCTCTCCTTCCTGCTTCTGGTGCAGGGGCGCGTTGAAACCCAGTTAATTCACTGGATTCACTCTCATACATCCATGTTGGTTCTGCTAATGTCCGAGAATAAAAAGTCTCTATTGTCTTTCTTTCAGGTGCAGAACGTGGATCTCGAGAAGAGCGATGAAAACGATGAAGAATGCTCAGGTTAGTGTTCAAAGAATGTTTTTCCTCTGAGTGCAATATTAAACGCTAATGCAGATGTCTTTTTCCACATAGGGGCCGGGGTCAGAATGCTGAACGAGCATAGACCCGAAACGAGAGGTAAGTTCCGGTAAGTCTTTAATGAGAGTCTTTATTATGTCTTTTCATTCTCTCATTAATTCCGCTGTCTTTCTTTTCCCCTTAGGGGCCGGGGTCTGCAGGTGCCTGTATGCGGCAGAGACCCGAAATTAAGTATGACCCAAACAGGTAAGTCTAAATGGAAGCTCTGGCTTTCCTGATGCTCTTCTCACTCTCACCTTTGATTTCTGTCTTTTTTCCCCAGGTGCCGGGTTGATGCAGCGAATCCGGACGAGCGCCGCTGGCAATGGAGGCTGGCAGCAAGGTGAGTGAAATGCGGCGCGGCAGCGACGGGTGAATTGACCTTTTAAAATGAAAGTCTTTCCTTTTCAGGATCGCCGACGGGACGACTCTTGGACGAGGTTGAAACAGGTAAGGGCTCTTCTTTTGTCCAATTCTTTCTCCTTCTCCACATGCAGGTGTTTCAGGATGCAGGCGGGCGTGGCAGAAGTCCAGAAGCAGGAGCAGGCACGGTGAGCGTCCAGATGCTAGATGCAGAACCACGCGAAGCGTGAGTTACTGATCGGGCGTGGTTTAAATAGCCTTTCAAGAAGTCCCAGGTATGTATCCTTCCACTCAGGTTTGTATTCTTCCTCAGGCCACACCCGTGTGGTTAAGTAGTTCTAGAGACAAAATAGTCCCATCCAGGCCTCAAGGGGGCCTGGATGTTGCAGCAAGGTCTGCATCAGGTAAGTGTACACCCAAGCACTTAAACACATGTCCTCGATTATGAGCCTGGCGCCTAAGGCGCCAGGACTGGGGTCCTATATGAGCCTGGCACCTAAGGCGCCAGGATTCAGTCCAAAGGGCCCCGACTTGGGCCCGCTGAGACCTTCCTGGGGGAAATGATGCCTGCCTCTGGGGTTGCTGGGCCCAGCCTGGTTCCTTAGAGGTAGGCATCATGACACCAACCTTCATACCCCAACTGATTAACTTTATACACAAAAATGATTGCTGTGCTTCAAAGGTACTACTTCGCTATGTATAACTATCATATAATGTGACTGGACCCTAAGGAGAGTAGTGTGCATACAATGTGTACAAATATGAGCATACCTAGGAAAGTAAAGTAATTAAAAAAGGCAGAACTATAAAAAAGTGTTGATAACCTTACTGATTATATGCATACACACAAAGCATTGCTGTTTTTCAAATCTGTGTTTTCCCATATGTATATGATTCATATGGTGTGAGTGAAACACAAGTGAATTACTGTAAGAACACATTTGAAGTATAACTCTACAAATATAGTACTTGAATATGAATAATGACTTTATGATGTTTTAGTTCCTGACTATTACCGGCCTAGATATGTCAGTAAAGGGAAAAAGAGGGAGCCAAACATGTGATGTCAATAGTGATGTCATCAATGACATTTGTGATGTCATCTTTGATGTCCTGGGTGTTAGTCTTAGCAGTGCACGGTGGTGGCGCGAGTTATGGTTGATTAGCCCCTTTAACAAAGTTTTTTTACTGCATTGCATAGGTTTTTAGTAGCACAATTTAACCATAACGTCCCTTTAACAAAGTTTTTTTTACTGAATATATATGCAATCTAATATCAGCAAACAAAGGGACGAGCACATGACATTATGGCGATAGTATAGCCTAAAGGATATCCAATATGGTCGCATGCAGAGGACAAGGAGAGTACAATGAATTGGCAGTCTAGTGTTTTCAAATGAAGGAGAGCACTGATGAGTCATAGGTTAAATGCAAAGGAAGTCCATTGTTCCATTCACAATCTGACGAAGCCCAGTTCGGGTGAAACGCGTAATTGTGTGTCTGTTTTCTTTATGTGTCCACTTACTGATTAATAAAGGACTTTTATTATGGAGAAGATGGCCAAACGTGATTCTTTGAATTTATAATGGAGGAGTGCCGCAGTGAACTGCGCAATTGCAGTTCTTGTTTTTCTTTCATTACATGGCCACGGTAGTGGCCATGTAGTTATGGTAAAGTTGGTGTTTCCATAGGAAGAGCACTTTTTGGGCGGCTTATAACTTCGCTCTCCCTGGACGAATCCTCACCAAACTCTCCCCTTCACCCCACCCTCCGCTCATGCCCCGTGTGTCTCTCTCCCTCCCCCCCACCCCCGCTCATGCCCCGTGTGTCTCTCTCCCTCTGCCCCCACCCCCGCTCATGCCCCATGTGTCTCTCTCCCTCCCCTCAACCCCTGCTCATGTCCCGGGTGTCTCTCTCCCTCCACCCCACCCCCACTCATGCCCTGTGTGTCTCTCTCCCTCCCCCCGCTCATGCCCCGTGTGTCTCTCTCCCCTTCCCCCCACCCCCGCTCATGCCCTGTGTATCTCTCGACCTCCCCCCCTCCCCCGATCATGCCCCGTGTGTCTCTCCCCCTCCCGCCCACTCCCTGCTCATGCCCTCTGTGTCTCTCAAACTTCCGCCCACCCCACGCTCATGCCCCGTGTGTCTCTCTCCCTCCCACCACCCCCGCTCATGCCCCGTGTGTCTCTCTCCCCCCCCTCCACCCCCGCTCATGCCTCGTGTCTCTCTCCCCTTCCCCCTACCCCCCACTCATGCCTCGTGTGTCTCTCTCCCTCCCCCCACCCCCGCTCATGCCCCATGTGTCTCTCTCCCCCCCACCCCGCTCATGCCCCGTGTGTCTCTCCCCCTCCTGCCCATCCCCGCTCTTGCCCCGTGTGTCTCTTCCCTTCCCCCCACCCCTGCTCATGCCCCGTGTGTCTCTCTCCTTCCCCCCAACCCCGCTCATGCCCCGTGTGTCTCTCCCCCACCCCCGCTCATGCCCCGTGTCTCTCCCCTTCCCCCCACCCGCCGCTCATGCCTCGTGTGTCTCTCTCCCTCCACCCCCGCTCATGCCCCATGTGTCTCTCCCCCTCCCGCCCACCCCCCGCTCATGCCCCGTGTCTCTCCCCTTCCCCCCACCCGCCGCTCATGCCTCGTGTGTCTCTCTCCCTCCACCCCCGCTCATGCCCCATGTGTCTCTCCCCCTCCCGCCCAACCCCCGCTCATGCCCCGTGTGTCTCTCCCCCTCCCGCCCATCCCCCGCTCATGCCCCGTGTGTCTCTTCCCCTCCCGCCCACCCCCGCTCATGCCCACCCCCCGCTCATGCCCCGTGTGTCTCTCTCCTTCCCCCTGCTCATGCCCCATGTGTCTCTCTCCCTCCCCAACCCCGGCTCATGCCCGTGTGTCTCTCTCCCCTTCCCCCCCACCCCTGCTCATGCCCCGTGTCTGTCTTCTGTTCCCCCCGCTCATACCACGTGTCTGTCTCCTGTTCTCCCCACCCCCCCGCTCATGCCCCGTATCTGTCTCCTGTTCCCCTCATGTGCCGTGTCTGTCTCCTGTTGCCCCCCACGCCCCCCGCTCATGCCCCGTGTCTGTCTCCTGTTCTCCCCACTCCCCGCTCATGTCCCGTGTCTGTGTCCTGTTCCCCCCACCCCGCTCATGCCCCGTGTCTGTCTCCTGTTGCCCCCCACCCCCGCGCTCATGCCCCGTGTCTGTCTCATGTTCCCCCCACCCGCTCATGCCCTGTGTCTCTCTCTTGTTGCTCCCCACCCCCCGCTCATGCCCCGTGTCTGCTCCTGTTCTCCCCACCCCCCGCTCATGCCCCGTGTCTGTCTCCTGTCCCTCCCACCCCCCGCTCATGCCCCGTGTCTGTCTCCTGTTGCCCCCCCACCCCCCGCTCATGCCCCGTGTCTGTTGTTCCCCCCATCCCCCGCTCATGCCCCGTGTCTGTCTCCTGTTCCCCCACCCCTCGCTCATGCCCTGTGTCTATCTCCTGTTCCCCCCACCCCTGCTCATGCCCTGTGTCTCTCCTGTCGTCCCCCACCCCCCGCTCATGCCCCGTGTCTGTCTCCTGTTGCCCCCCACCCACTGCTCATGCCCTGTGTCTGTCTCCTGTTCTCCCCACCCCCGCTCATGCTCTGTGTCTGTCTCCTGTTCCCTCCACCCCCGCTCATGCCCGTGTCTGTCTCCTATTGCCCCCCACCCCCTGCTCATGCCCCATGTCTGTCTCCTGTTGCCCCCATCCCCCGCTCATGCCCCGTGTCTATCTCCTGTTGCCCCCCACCCCCCGCTCATGCCCCGTGTCTGTCTCTGTTGTTCCCCCACCCCCACTCATGCCCCGTGTCTGTCTCCTGTTCCCCCCACCGCCCGCTCATGCCCCGTGTCTCTCTCCTGTTGCCCCCCACCCCACGCTCATGCCCCGTGTCTGTCTCCTGAACCCCCAAACCCCTGCTCATGCCCCGTTTGTACCCTGTTCCCTCTCACCCCGCTCATGCCCATGTGTCTCCCCTGTTGCCCCCCACCCCCCGCTCATGCCCCGTGTCTGTCTCCTGTACCCCCAACACCCCCCGCTCATGCCCCGTGTCTCTCTCCTGTTGCCCCCCACCCCCTGCTCATGCCCCGTGTCTGTCTCCTGTACCCCCCACCCCCCGCTCATGCCCCGTGTCTCTCTCCTGTTGCCCCCCACCCCCCTGCTCATGCCCCGTGTCTGTCTTCTGTCCCCCCACCCCCGCTCATGCCCTGTGTCTCCCTCATGTTCCTCCCCACCCCCCGCTCATACCCCGTGTCTCCCTCATGTTCCTCCCCACCCGCTGCTCATGCCCCGTGTCTCTCTCGCGTTCCCCCCACCACCGCTCATGCCCCGTGTTTCCTTCCTTTTCCCCCCACCCTCTGCTCATGCCCCGTTTGTACCCTGTTCCCTCTCACCCCCCGCTCATGCCCATGTGTCTCCCCTGTTCCCCCTCCCCCCCCATGCCCTGTTGTGTTCTTTATACACCCTGCCTTCCCTTTCCATGGTGGCCATCTTGGTAAAAGATTTTCCTTCCTACACCGGGACACTGCAGGTGTCCCGGTGTAGGAAGGAACATTTTTTTGTTTTTTTTACTACCCGGCGTTCCCACTTTGAGGACATAAGATGTTAGTGGTCTTCATTTATTGAAAATGATGTTATCGTTAAGTTGCGCTACTAAAAACCTTTAAAATTTAGTTAAAAAAAATGTTACAGGGACGTTATGGTTAAGTTGCACTAATAAAAACCTATGAAATTCAATGAAAAAACTTTGTTGAAGGGACGTTATGGTTCCAAGTAAAACCGAAAAACCCTTGAAATTCGCCAGTCATGGTAAGCTAAGCAACCATAACTCGCGCCACCACCGTGCACTGCTAAGACTAACACCCAGGACATCAAAGATGACATCACAAATGTCATTGATGACATCACATGTCTGGCTCACTCTTTTTTCTTTTGCTGACATATCTAGGCAACATGGTTTTCTTCAGTAACAGTCAGAAAATAAAAAATGTATTTTATTTGTAGACGTATCCTTCAAGTAGGTTCTTACAGTAATTCCCTTAGAGTCCAGTCACATCATATGAAACATATAAAAAAAAGTATATGGCCCACTCTGATTTTTCTTGCAAAGTTTGGTGAGGATTCGTCCAGGGGGGAAAAGTTATAGGGGGGGGTCCCAAAACTTTTTTTTTCCCCAGAGACTGAATGGGAAAAAATGTTTGCTCGCGCCTACAGCCAAACCGCTGGACGGATTTTCACCAAATTTGGACCAGGAGCAGCGGCTTGGTCCCGAAAGCGTGTTTTTGCAAATTTGGTGAAAATCCGTCCAGTAGTTTTTTTTTTAAATGACCAAAAAGCAGGCAAAAAAAAATTAGTGATATCTGTGTTCGCTTCGCAGACACAATTCCCTGTTCGCTCCGCGGACAGGACAGGGATTGGGCAAGTAGGTTGCGTGATGTCCGCGGACAACTGACGTGCTCTCTTATTGGATGCGCTGAAAGCGTGCAGTGCGTTGTGGCTTCAGAGACGCCCGCCATCTTTCTTTCTCGCATGAGAGGTTTTAGGCTTTGTCAGGTCAGCAGGAGCAGGATCTGCCACCTGTACAGTAAGTCCCCCACCCCTGCTCATGCCCATGTCTGTCTCCTGTTCCCCCACCCCGCTCATGCCCCGTGTCTGTCCTATTCTGCCCCACCCCCGCTCATGCTCCGCGTCTCCCCTGTTCCTCCAGCCCCCGCTCATGCCGTCGGCACACGGTGGGCAGCGGAGGGCCGAGCCGCGGGATCTGCCACCTGCACACAAACACATGTCCATGTTTTTGTCTCTCTCCCCTTTCCCCCAACCCCCGCTCATGCCCTATGTGTCTCTCCCCTTCGCCCCACCACTGCTCATGCCCCGTGTGTCTCTCCCCTTCCCCCCACCCCCCGCTCATGCCCCGTGCGTCTCTCCCCTTCTCCCCCACCCCCCGCTCATGCCCCATGTGCCTCTCCCCTTCCTCCCCACCCCCCGCTCATGCTCCATGTCTCTCTCCCCTTCCCCCCACCCCCCACTCCCCACTCATGCCCCTTGTGTCTCTCCCCTCCCCGCACCCCCCGCTCACGCCCCATGTGTCTCTCCCCTTCCACCCACCCCACGCTCATGCCCCGTGTGTCTCTCCCCTTCCCCCACCCCCCGCTCACGCCCCGTGTGTCACTCCCCTTCCCCCCACCCCCCGCTCATGCCCCGTGTGTCTCTCCCCTTCCCCCCACCCCTGCTCATGCCCCGTGTGTCTCTCACCTCCCCCCACCCCCGCTCATGCCCCGTGTGTCTCCCTCCTTTCCCCCACCCCCTGTTCATGCCCCGTGTGTCGCTCCCTTCCCCCGCTCATGCACCGTGTCTCTCTCCCCTCCCCCCTACCCCCCGCTCATGCCCCGTGTCTCTCGTCTCTCCCCCACCCCCGGTCATGCCCCGTGTCTCTCCCCTCCCTCCCACCCCTCGCTCATGCCCCGTGCATCTCTCCCCCTCCCCCCACCCCCTGCTCATGCCCCGTGTGTCTCTCCCCTTCCCCCCACCCCCGCTCATGCCCTGTGTCTCCTCTGTTCCCCCCCACCCCCGCTCATGCCCTGTGTCTCCCTCCTTTCCCCCCCACCCCCGGCTCATGTCCCGTGTCTCCCTCCTTTCCCACCCCCACCCCCCGCTCATGCCCCGTTCCCCCCAACCCCCCTCATGCCCCATGTGTGCCCTGTTTCCCCCCCAGACCTCCCGCTCATGCCCTGTGTCTCCCCTGTTCCCCCCCACCCCCGCTGATGCTCCGTGTGTTCCTCCTGTTCCCCCCACCCCTGCTCATGCCCCGTGTCTCCCATCTTTCCCCCCACCCCCCGCTCATGCCCCGTGTCTCCCTTCTTTCCCCCCACCCCCCACTCATGCCCTGTGTCTCCCTTCTCCCCCCCACCCCCCACTCATGCCCTGTGTCTTCCTTCGTTCCCCCCCACCCCCTGCTCATGCCCTGTGTCTCCCTTCTTCCCCCCCACCCCCGCTCATGCCCCGTGTCTTCCTTCCCCCCACACCTCCCGCTCATGCCCCTTGTCTCCCTTCTTACCCCCCCACCCCGCGCTCATGCCCCGTGTCTCCCTTCTTCCCCCACCACCCGCTCATGCTCTATGTCTCCCTCCCCCCCACCCACCGCTCATGCCCCGTGTCTTCCTTCTTCCCCCCACCTCCCGCTCATGCCCCTTGTCTCCCTTCTTCCCGCCCACCCCCCCGCTCATGCTCCATGTCTCCCCTGTTCCTCCAGCCCCTGCTCACGCCATCGGCACACAGTGGCCAGCGGAGGGCCGAGGAGCGGGATCTGACACCTGCACACAAACTCATGTCCATGTCTTTGTCTGTCTCTCCCCTCCCCCCACCCCCCGCTCACGCCCCATGTGTCTCTCCCCTCCCCCCACCCCCGCTCATGCCCCGTGTGTCTCTCCCCTCCCCCCAACCCCCGCTCATGCCCCGTGTGTCACTCTCCTCCCCCCACCCCCAGCTCATGCCCGTGTGTCTCTCCCCCTCCCCCGCACCCCACGCTCATGCCCCGTGTGTCTCTCCCCTTCCCCTCCACCCCTGCTCATGCCCTGTGTCTCCTCTGTTCCCCCCACCCCCGCTCATGCCCTGTGTCTCCCTCCTTTCCCCCCCACCCCCCGCTCATGTCCTGTGTCTCCCTCCTTTCCCACCCCCACCCCCGCTCATGCCCCGTGTGTGACCTGTTCCCCCACCCCCCTTTATGCCCCGTGTGTGCCCTGTTTATCCCCCACCCCCCCACTCATGCCCTGTGTCTCCCCTGTTCCTCCCCACCCCCCGCTGATGCTCCGTGTGTTCCTCCCATTCCTCCACCCCCGCTCATGCCCTGTGTGTGCCCTGTTCCCCCCACCCCCTGCTCATGCCCGGTGTGTGCCCTGTTTCCCCCCCACACCCGCCTCATGCCCCGTGTCTCCCTCCCTCCCCCCCAATCCCGCTCATGCCCCGTGTCTCCCATCTTTCCCCCCACCCCCCGCTCATGCCCCATGTCTCCCTTCTCCCTCCCCACCCCCTGCTCATGCCCCGTGTCTTCCTTCTTTTCCCCCCACCCCCCACTCATGCCCCGTGTCTCCCTTTTCCCCCCACCCGCCGCTCATGCCCTGTGTCTTCCTTCCCCCCCACCCCCCGCTCATGCCCCGTGTCTCCCTTCTTTCCCCCCACCCACCGCTCATGCCCCGTGTCTCCCTTCTTCCCCCACCCCTTGCTCATGCCCCGTGTCTCCCTTCTTCCCCCCACCCCCGTTCATGCCCCGTGTCTCCCTTCTTCCCCCCAACCCCGCTCATGCCCCGTGTCTCCCTTCTTTCCACCCCCACTCCCTGCTCATGCCCCGTGTATCCCTTCTTTCCCCCTCACCCTCCCGCTCATGCCCCGTGTCTCCCTTCTTTCTCCCCACCCCCCGCGTCTCCCTTCTTTCCCCTCCACTCCCCGCTCATGTCCCGTGTCTCCCTCGTGTTACCCCCACCCCCGCTCATGCCCCGTGTCTCCCTCGTGTTACCCCCCACTCATGCCCCGTGTCTCTCTCCTGGTCTTCCCGACCCCCCGCCGATGCCCTGTTGTGTTCTCTTTATACACCCCGCCTTCCCTTTTGATGGTGTCCATCTTGGTAAAAGATTTTCCTTCCTACACCGGGACACCTGCCTGCTACGTCCTGGTTTGGGAATCTTTTTTTAACCACCCCTGGTTCCCACTTTGAGAACCTAGGATGCTAGTGGTCTTGCTCCATTGAAAAGGACGTTATGGTTACGTTGCACTAATAAAAACCTATGAAATTCAGTAAAGAAACTTTGTTAAAGGGACGTTATGGTTAAGTTGTGCTACAAAAAACCTATGAAATTCAGTAAAAAAACTTTGTTAAAGGGACGTTACGGTTAAGTTGCGCTACTAAAAACCTATGAGATTCAGTAAAAAATCTTTGTTAAAGGGACGTTACGGTTAAGTTGCGCTACTAAAAACCTATGAAATTCAGTAAAAAATCTTTGTTAAAGGGACGTTATGTTAAGTTGTGCTACTAAAAACCTATGAAATTCAGTAAAAAAACTTTGTTAAAGGAACGTTAGGGTTAAGTTGCGCTACTAAAAACTATGAAATTCAGTAAAAAAACTTTGTTAAAGGGACGTTATGGTTAAGTTGTGCTACTAAAAACCTATGAAATTCAGTGAAAAAACTTTTGTTTTTTATGGCTGTACTTTCCCTGTACATGGTCATATTTTTATACATTGTACTCACACTACTTTCCTTAGGGTCCAATCAACATCAAGTGATACATAAACATAGGGTAAATAGCAGCTTTGAAACAGAGCAATCATTTATTTGCATGAAAATAATCAATTAGGTTATGAATTGTTTGTGCTACTACTTGTGCTTTTTTGCTAACTTCGCTTTCCCTGTATATACCCATATTGGTATGTGTTCTTGTCTCTTTGTGTTTTGTCTATAGTAATGCAATTATGTAATACATGGGTTTTATTAGCTACTTATTACATATTTCACAGTACACAAAAATATATTAAGAAAACAATTATCATTTCATTATTCAACATATTAACATTACGAATATTATACCTTCATCTTGTACGCTGCACACAATGCTATGTTTCTGCATTAGTAGCTTAGTATACTAGATAGAACCCCATAATAGAATGCTATTTATATCAATGCATCGTTCAATGCACTAATTAGGGTATGATATTTATTGCAATGATCGTTAACACTTTTTTTGCCACATTATAATAAGAATCCCTTGTACACATATTTCATGAAAAGTACATACACATGTGATGTCATCAGTGATGTCATCAATGACATTTGTGATGTCATCTTTGATGTCGTGGGTGTTAGTCTTAACAGTGCACGGTGGTGGCGCAAGTTATGGTTGCTTAGCTTACCATAACTGGTGAATTTCAAGGGTTTTTCGGTTTTACTTGGAACCATAACGTCCCTTTAAGAAAGTTTTTTCACTGAATTTCATAGGTTTTTAGTAGCGCAATAGCGCAACTTAACCATAACGTCCCTTTAACAAAGTTTTTTTTACTGAATATATATATATATATATATATATATAGATATATATATATATATATATATATATATATATATATATATATATATATATATATATATATATATATATATGAAACAAGTTACTTACCTGTAACTGTTGTTCTCCAGCATGGGTCTGTCATCGATTCACATGCTCATGAATATTCCCTGTCGTCAGGCTGGGAATCCTTGGTAAAGAAAAAATCAGTTTCAGTTTCTTTTCTGAACTGTCTTTCTACTAACAACCAATCACTGGTCTCTGGGTCATACTGCCCCCAACCAATGACTGCCCTCTACCTAAGCCCCTCCTCTGGCAGCATCTTCAGATTTGGTAGCATGTAAAATGGCAGTAGGACAAGGAGAAGAGCCACAGAGGGGTAGGCGGGAGGGTTTACATGTGAATCCATGCCAGACCCATGCTGGAGAACAACAGTTACAGGTAAGTAACTTGTTCCTTCTCCAGCATGGGGTCTGGCATGGATTCACATGCTCATGTATATAAGAAAACATAGCAGTACACACATGCACAACCACGGGTGGTGGCGAGGATCAACATTAAGCATTACAAAAACTCAACATTAAGCAGCTCTTACCTCCTCACAAGGCTCACTATTAAGTGAACAGGTTATGCAGCACTGCCTGGCTGACTCTGGACTCCTGCCTGCAATCCCAGTCGATGCAGTAAAATCTCGTGAAGGTGTGCATCGACCTCTATGTAGCAGCCCTGCAGAGGTCGAGCAGGTGCAACCAGACAGGAACGCCGCGGTAGTGGTGATCGCTCTGGTTGAATAGGCTTTCGGCCGGCAGGGCAACGGTCGGTCAACCGGTGACAGTGCATGATGCAGCCAGAGAGCCATCTGGAAATGGAAGCCTTCGAGAGGGCTTTCCCTTGGTTCACAGGTCCAAAGTACACAAACAGCTATGATGTCTGCCGCAAACTCTTTGTGCGGTCCACGTAGAACTTCAGCGCTCTAGCCACATCCAGCAAGTGCAAAGTCCTATCAGCCGGCAACGAAGGCGATGGGAAGAAAACAGGAAACATCAAGGGCTCGTTGAGATGGAATTCTGATGTCACCTTGGGCATGAAGCAGGGGTGCGTCCTTAGCACTACCCTTGTTGCGTGGAATGTCAGCAATGTAGGTTTACAGAAGAGTGCATGGATCTCTCGCATTCGTCATGCGGAGGTGATGGTCACAAGAAACGCTGTCTTCCATGATAGGAACTTCAACGGTGCCAAGTTAAGAGGCCCGAATGGTGGGCCTATGAGCCTGGTCAGCACCACGTTGAGCTCCCGCGCCGGGGCCGGAGCCTTCACCGGCAGGAATGATCGGAACAGTCCTTTCATGAACTCCCTCACCAGGCGATGAGACCATAGGGATGACCGCCCCAGAGTTCCGGTGTAGTGGGAGATAGCAGCCAGGTGGATCTTGGTGGAGGCATGTGCCAGCCCCGCCTTGGCCAGCAATAGCAAGTACGGCAGCACTTGAGGGGCTGTAATCCTCAGAGGGTTAATCTTCTGTGAGCACCACCAGAGAGAGAGAACTTGAGAGTCGAGGATGCCCTGGCCTTCGCAAGTACCTCCTTGCAGTCCGTCGGGATATCGTATCCTCCAAACTCTAATGCTGCAGGGGCCAGGCCTACAGGTTCAGCGATCCTGGGTCGTGATGGAGGATGACGCCTCCTTCTCTGGTGAGAATATCCGCATCCATCAGCAGTTTGACTGGGGTGGGCGCTGACATGGACAGAAGGTCCGGGAACCAAATCTGCCTCGGCCACGCCGGTGTGACGAGGATCATCCTGCACCTGGACCGTCTGAGTTGACTGATGAGTCGCAGTAGCAACTGCGGGAAAGCATGCATGAACAGGCTGTCACAGGGAAATGAGAAGGAATCGTCCATGCTCCCCGGCTGGGGACACCTGCTGGTGAACCTCTGGCACTTGATGTTCGCTGCTGTCGCGAGTAGGTCGATCTGGGGATTGCCCCATCGTCGGAATAGGAGATCCACTTGGTCCTGCCATAGTTCCCACTGGTGGCACGAGCGCAGTTCCTTGCTGAGTGAGTCAGCAATGGTGTTCTTTATTCCTGCCAGATGGAAGGGTATCAGAAACATCCCCTGGGTGAAAGCCCAGTGCCACAGATCCTGCGCTTCCTTGGATAGGGCTGGGGATCTGGTGCCCCCCTGCTTCTGGATGTATAACATTGTGGTGGTGTTGTCAGTGAAGACCCTTACCACCTTGCCCTTGAGGGATGGAATGAATGACCTGAAGGCCCAGACAAGACCCGGAGCTCCAGGACATTGATGTGGAGTGACCTCTCCTCCAGGAGCCAATGGCCTCTTGCGTGGAGATCTCCGATATGCGCTCCCCAACCCTCCAGGGAAGCGTCCGTCGTCACTGTTTCCTGATGTGCCAGGGTATGGAAGTCTGTGCCCACCGCCAGATGTACACGGGTGCCCCACCACTGGATCTCTTGGCGAAATGTCTCGTTGAGATAGATTCTGTCTTCGAAGCTGCCAGTCGCTTGCATCGAACGGGCGTCGAGGAACTCTTGCAGGGTTCGCATCCGCAGCCTGCATAGGCGCACAAGGTAAATGCATGAGGACATCATGCCGAGGAGGGACTTGACAGACCTCACCTTGGCCACGTCCATGGTCAACAGCCGTTGTACCTTCCCCAGGATGGCCTTCTTCCTTTCCTCCGACGGTGAAGCCAAACGCGCCACTGTGTCGAGCCTGGCTCCTAGGAACATGGCGATTTGCGATGGTACCAAGTAGAATTTTGCAAAGTTGATTGAGAATCCCAGATCCGTGAGCAGTTGGACGGTCTTCGCTGTGTGATCAACAGCGAGTTCCCTTGACTTTGCTCGGACGAGCCAATCGTCCAGGTAGGGGTAGACGTGGATCCCCTGAAAGTGCAGCCGTGCCGCCACTGGTGTTAGGTACTTGGTGAACACTCTGGGTGCTGACTTCATTCCGAAGGGAAGGGCCTTGAACTGGTAGTGTCGCCCTTGGACCACAAATCGCAGGAATTTTCGATGTCCTTTTAGAATGGGAATGTGGAAGTAGGCATCCTCCAAGTCCAGCGACAATAGGAAGTCGTCCTCCTCCAGCTGTCCCAGCGCATGTTGGAGAGTGACCATCCGTAACTTCTAGGACCTGATGTATTTGTTCAGACAATGAAGGTCCAGGATGGGTCGCCAACCGACGGTCTTCTTTCGGACGAGAAAGCACACTCTGGAGCCCCGAAGCATCTTTAGGACGAGTATGATGGCCCCCTTTCTTAGCATCTCCCAAACCTCCAGCAGCAGTTGGGGGATGTGGTTTTCATTCCTGGCCACGGGTAGAAAACGTGGACACCTCTTTTGAAATTCCCAGGTGTGCCCACGGACCAGGGCATCCAGCGCCCAACGGTCGGTGGAGATGGACTCCCACACGCTGACGAATTTCACCAGCCGGCCTCCCACTGGGGTTCTCAAGTGGGGGCCCGACGCCACGGTCGGTTCAATCCTGCTTCGCCGCAGCCCTGCCGCCTGGGCCTTCTTGGCGACGACGGGATCCTCCTGTCTTGCTGCGTCCTCTGTGGGCCTCCTGCGACGAGGAACAGGCCGCTTGGTGGTACGACTCGGAGCCGCCGCCGAATGCTTTGGAGGTACCTTGCTTGCCTCTGACATTCCGAAAGGACGGCCGTCATTGTCAAAGGGCACCCAAGGCCTGAGCCGTCTCGGTGTCTGCCTTGATGGCCTGAAGTGACTCGTCCACAGTCTTGCCGAACAGGTTGTTCCCATCTAAGGGCATGTCCAGAACCTTGGTCTTCATGTCTTGGTGGAAGTTGGTGGCCTTGAGCCAACCTCGCCGGCAAAGGCAAATGCCGTTGCCCATCTGATGGAAGCCGGTGTCGGCGATGTCCGTGGCCACCGTGATGGTGTGGTCCGACGCCACTTCGCCTTCCTGTAGGATTTCCAGGGCCTCCGCCCTCTTGTCGTCCAGAAGGAAGTACAGCAAGGGAGCGATCTTGAACCACAGCTCCCTGTCGTAGCATGCCACGATCGCGTTGGCCACTTTAATCTTCTTCGCCACCGATGAAATGACTCATCGTCCCATGGCGTCCAGCTTCTTCCCCTCGCCATCCGGTGGGGATGTTGAAGTAGACGTTGTCGCCCCCGCTACCTTCTTCTTGGCCACCGCGGAGACCATTGAATCAGGGGGCGGCTGTGCACTGAGACACATAGGGGCAGAGTCCGGGACCCGGTATTTCTTCTCATACCGGTCTCTCCTGGCAGGAGCCGTGGACGGGTTCTTCAGCAGTGCTTGCCCCTCGTCCCAGATGTCGTCCAGTAATGGGAATTTAGGACAGTCTTCCTCTTGGCCTCCCGCCATTGGTAGAGGAATCCTTCCTTCTTCTGTTCTTCGGAGCAGAGCTGGAAGAGCTCAGATGCCCTGGCTATCATGGCATGGAAGGAGCCAATTGTGTCGGGTGGGGAGGCCCGAGGAGGTGGTGAGGGCAGGTCTGTTCCGTCATCGCCACTGTCGTCATCCGTCCCTGTTGTTGCCGTCTCCATTCCCATCTCATCCCTCCAAGGAGGCGATGGGGGTAAAGGCTGAAAGGGGGGAGTAGGATGGACTCACCTCCACTTGCTAGGCGGGCTCCCCGATGGACCAGGCTCCGCTGGGTGCTCGGTGGGGGCTAAAGGCATCCTTGTCCTTATCTCCGCGCATATGGTCTGTATAGCCTTCAAGATGGCTCCCGAATTGTCCTGCGGTACGGGTGCTGGCTACAGCGGGGCTGACGGTTGGGGTGCGGGGTCCTCCGTGGCCCTATCTTCATCGTCAGCCCCCTGTCGCTCTCCTCGTCGGCCTCGTCAGGATCCTTCCCGTGGGCCCTGGATTCCTCGAACTTCTTGTCCAGGATCCTTTGGATGCTTGCCAACTCATCCTCAGAGGTGGTATCTGTGTCCGTTATGGCTACCGTGCCCCCCCTCATTTCCCTGCTGGGGTTTCACAGGGGTCTTCTCGATAGGCAGAAAAGATGATTCCCTCCTGGGTGGCAGGGAAACTCTAGCCCCTAAAGTCGCCTCCACTGGGGAAGCCTCCGTAGGTTTCGCCAGGGCCGCTACGACTCCCTCAATCGAGGCCTTAGCCGGGTGAATCAGGGCCTTCACGACCTTGGGCATGCCTGAGGCCTTCACCTTGGGGGGAGGGTCACCGCCTCGCTCCTCCTCGGCTGTCTCAATTGGGATCGACCAGTGCTTCTCCCGAAGCTTACCCGGGTTCTCGGACTTCCTCTTCATCGAGCCAGAGCATTGGCTCATGGTTGATGGTGTCAGTGATAGTGCGCCCTGCCTGGCAGCCGAGGAGCCGGACCAATCGGCACTCCCAGTGCCCGTGGACTCATGGTGCTTAGCCTTTTGTTGGGCCCTCATTGCCGGAGTGCCCTCAAAGGTCTTAGAAGACCGCTCGGATTTCCTCTTCTTCTCGCCTGCTGCTGGGCTCTTCCCCTCCAGTCAGTTGGTGAGATGAATCCGACGATCCTTCATCGTCCATTCAGACATATTCTTGCAAAACGCAGAGTCCTTCTCCACATGCGTTTTGTCTTTTTGAAGGCAGTAGAGGCACCGAGAGTGCTCAGCCTCCTTAAAGACGTTCTGAAGCCTACACCCGGGGCAGCTCCTGAACAGCCTGGATCCAGAAGGAGTCATCCTTCCCTCGTCCTGGGCCACGTCCATGAGATAGGCCTCAAAATCTTCTGAAATCCTCAGAGAAGTGGAAACACAATGAAATTTTGCCCTAGAGACATTCCAAAAACAGATCCCCGTTAATTGGAAGCGAAGTCGGTGAGCTTGAGGCTCGATTGACCAAAAATATAAGAGTAAACTCTTCGAAAAAACGCAAAACGCAGTAAAAGCTCAAGAGCTATAGCACGAGGACTCCCAACACTTGAACGTGCAGTAAAAATCAGAAGATGGCTGCCAGAGGAGGGGCTTAGGTCGAGGGCAGTCATTGGCTGGGGGCAGTATGACCCAGAGACCAGTGATTGGTTAATAGTAGAAAGACAGTTCAGAAACAGAACTGAAACTGATTTTTTCTTTACCGAGGATTCCCAGCCTGACGACGGGGAATATTCATAAGCATGTTAATCCATGCCAGACCCCATGCTAGAGAAATATATATATATGTTCAGTGTTTCGTCAAGCAAAGGAAAATGGGATGAAGTATAGAACTTCACTGTAATGTGTAATTAAAAAATAAGTATTTCTGGGTTAATTGTAGCCATTTTACAGTAATAATGTGGTATTTGTAATGTAATTTGAAGAATATTTGTTATACTTGTATCCATTTCATTACAGACTTTGGGAGAAGAGTTTCGAGCTTTGGGAGACAGCAGGGTAGATCGTTGGGTGAAATGAGCATGGATTCTGGCACTTGCCCTCGACAATGCTTGATGAACACCTGGCAAACCTTTTGCCCTGCGTCATCAGGTCCTGCCCTTGTTGGGCAAAAGATCCAGCAGGCCACTGAGCATAGCATGTTAGAGTTTGAGGCATCACTTATCTTACTAATCAACATACTAAGGAGAAACGGGTGACTGCAGCCCTCAAATTTCAAAGTGTACTTCCACTGAATCTTAATTTGTTGCCTCCCATTAGTCTTAGCAGATTATAGTATTATCAGAGTTTCCACAGCACACCTTTGCCCTCATCTGCCAACTCGCAAATGATCGTTATGTTTCACAAGGTGTACAATGAATCTATTTGAGACAGAGAGAGAGCGAGAAAGAGAGAGGTTGCATTGGGACCTGGAGAAATTATGCTTGTCTGCAAATGGCCAGGGGTTGCAATACAGGGTTGCATGTTGTTTTGGCTTGAAAGGCCAACTCACGCTTTCCCCTGACAAGGGAACTCCCCACTAAGATCTCCTAGCACTTTATACACTCAAATCCACCACACACGGCTACCAGAAGCCTAGCTGTTAGCGCATCGACACTAACCAAGCCATGGCTGAGCTCTCCTCTCTAGCCCTGTCACACTCTCCCACATCAGTGGCTAACTAGATCCAAAGTACTGTATTCTAACAGCTCTTGGGCTCTTCCCTGAGGATACAATACTCCTAAGTTTCTCTGCCAAACCCATTGAAAGTAGATTGGCACTTAGGATCCAAGTACTTCCGACCTGCACCTATCAACATGTCAGGATTTGCGTCTGACTTTTCAACTGTCCTACAAATTAAAACAACCTCCCTTTTCACAATTGTGGCAGAAGGATGCTATACAAAGCACTTACAGTACAGAACATTTGAGGCCACACATCACCATCGGAGAGACTTCTACATCGTGTGAGGTGCATCAAAGTACAGTAGGTAAATAGTATGTCATATGGGAGTTGAAAGGCATCCCTCTGCTGCATTGAGATGATGAGCAGGACTGTGGCCCAGCTGTCATGCTGTAGATCTGTAAGAATGGTGGAGTAGAGTAGGGCTTACCAATGAGAGCACAATCCTGGCTCCGGGCAAATGCCTAGTTCTGGATCTGACTCAGCTCTTTGTGCTCTGGAAATCAAGAGCCAGACAGCAGCCAATCCAGATATTGCGGACTCTGCCTCTCTCTCTCCTGTCTCTTGGGCACTCTTATGGCAAGTAAAGCAACTGTCTGTTACATCATTTCGACTGCCCTGATTGGTTGGATTAAAGTTGGGGTTAATCCCAGATCTGAGAATTTTAGTTAGTGTGCCTAACTGTCTGCCTGCAGGCACCGAATGTCTTTCGTGGTCTGCAGGCCCCAGGGATTCACACATGATGAAGTAGGCTTTTGACAAGGTGTATGAAGTAGGCTTTTGACAAGGCCTATGAAGTAGGCTTTTGCCAAGGTTTGTCTCAGTGCTGGCTGCAGAACCCCACCTATCCCCCACCTCACTGCTCCTTGTAGCATCCACACATCCACTCTGCATTGTGTTCTGTTTGCAGAAATACCTCAAGCACCAATGGACAGGCTCCTGAGTTTGATAAAATAAGTACCATTACATTGGCTAATATTTACACTCATAACTACAGATACATGGATTAGCAAGAGCTATATAAAATAGTGATATCCTATCATCCAGACCCCCATCCAGCAGTGTGTCTGCTGTGCAGTACTGTGTAAATAAACTATGTGTGTGTACCCTCTGGTTAATGAAACACTAACCTTTTTATTGCATATTAAAATAATGGAAACTTCAATATGCTTTATTACGTCACTTCAGTTTCAGTTATTTACTAAAAATCTAGCTAACTAATGGAAGCAACTTTTTTTCCCAGGACTTGGCTGTCTCATGCTTCCAAACATCTCTCAACCAGTTGAAGTTGAAATGAGGATCCTATGAAAATAAACCAAGCGATTCATGTGTGTGTCCACTGAGAACTATTGATTCATTTTTAGTTTGGTTACACTTTATTTCCTGGAACTCACCAGAATATTCCTTGAGCCCAGTGCCCAATTCCACCTGGTGATTTTCTTCCTTAACATGTCTAAGAAAAACCATTTATTTTGTTCAAAAGCTGTTCAGTAAGTCCCAAATCTGCCAAGCAACACTTGTTCATTATACCAAGGTACAACCTACTGGGAAAAAAACAAAAGTAAATCTTCTCTTTTTTCAGCAGTTTGGCAAGGCATTTCCATGTGGTTAATAAGAGATGCTTTCTCATGTCCCACCGGTAAACTAGGACAACCCTTAACTTAAAAAATTAAAATAGTTCTGCTTTTGCATCGCCTTCCACATTCTGGAATTATTAGTGCTCAGCTACTTCATGCAAGCAAAGTTCCTACATGACATTATCCCTATTTGGATACTATGGGCCTCATTCCGAGTCCGGCGGTAAGTAATAGTAATTACCGCCATGGCGTAAATACCATGTACGATGTGGTCGGAAGGCGCTATTACCACCATATTCCGACTTCGCGTGCACGAGTATTCCGCCATGGCGGTAAACTCCCTTGCGGCATAGCGCAAAAGGTCCCGTCAAACCCCTTACCGCCATAAGCCTAGACGCATTTAACACCACCGCCTTCGATCGAATCCGTAATTAGCGGTGACCGTAAGTTACGCTGACCGTAAATTACGGCCACCGTTAAATACCGGAAACGGAAATAACGTCATCGCACAGGAACGGGAAGCATCACGGCGGCCATATTTAAAATCACAATCCATTGCAATCCTCACCATACAGGACATACAGGACTCCATACAGGACTCAGATCGACCAAATATACAACAGAGAAGATCATCATGCCAAAAGTTCTGAAAAAGGGCGCTGCGCGCATCCGAAAAGAAAAATTCACCCAGGATGAGTTACAGGTCCTGGTCGACACCCTGCATGAACATGCAGATATCGTATTCTGCGGCGACATGCGTAGGCCCACCATCCTCAGAAAGAAGGAGATATGGGAGTTGGTCGCACAGAGGGTGAGCGCCGTTGGAAACACCCCCCGCAGCACAACGCATTGCCGCAAACGGTGGGATGACCTTCGTCTCAGGGTGCGGGCCATCATGTCAGCAAACCGTCAGCAGGCCCTGGAGACAGGAGGAGGCCCAGGCTCACCCATTAAAATGATGCCCTGGGAGGAAACATGTGCGGAGATGATGGGCACAGAAGCCATCGAAGGTGTGGGCGAAATGGATTGCGGTGACCCCTCATCCGCTGATGCAGGTGAGTGTCATGAGTCCAAACAGTACATGCATCCTTAATTTAATTCACCGCAAAGGGCCGCCCAAAGAGTCACATCATGTTTGCTTCGTAGCCCCCCCCCCCCCGCAACCATGTCGTAACAAGTGGGACCCAGGATGATGTCAGGTGCAAGGCAGACACCCATATTGGCCATTCCACACAGAAAGCTGGCCAATGTCACTCACCACTGTACTCCGCCAACATGATTGACCCCGCCAACAGTATGCTTTTACCATCCAAGCCAAGTTCTCTCACCAACCAAAATATCACCAAGACGCTGCTCTCCCAATGTGTTACCATAGGCTTGTAGTCATGATGACCCCCAGATCATTGATCATGCTGTCTCTCTCCCTCTTGCCCCCCACAGGTAGCGGACATGAAAGTGAGGAGCAGGAAGGCTCCCGGCCAAGTACCTCCCGGGACAGGGGCAGGGTACAGCGCATACCTGCTGGCAGACATAAGGCCCATTCCACGCCACCTGCTCCAGCAACCCCCATGGAGGGTACACAACCCCCACCCGCGCACCTGGACATGGCTGCAGTTCCGCAGGAAACATGCCCCACGCTGCACCCTGAGGAATCCAGCATGTCAGGGGAGAATGCTGCCATGTGCCTCCTTAGTGTGCCAGACAGCCCCACATCCCATTCCGGGGTCAACGTGGAGGAGACCAACGTCTGCAGCCCTGAGTCACCATCATACAGCCAGGTTGCACACAGCGACTCCGGGTCGAGTGATGGGCCAGGCCTCACAGGCGAAGGGGCAACACCTGTCTCACATCAGCCCACATCCCCTGGCGCAACACCTGAGAGGCCTGCAGGCACAATACCGAGCCTGCAAACCACATCCCCCACAACGGCCGCAGAAGCTGTGCACTCCCAGAACCTCACGGCCATGATTGAGGAGTTTCTCCGGGACAACCGGGAATCAGGGTTGGTGCATCACAATGACCTGCAGGCTCTGGGCGAGGTCATCACTACATCAACAAACCGGCTCTGTGAGGTGCTCGGCAGGATTGCTGATGCCCTGGAGGCAGCTACCCCCAGACCTCAGCCCCAGCAGGAGGAACCACCCTCCCAGTGCTCCTCCACGCAGACCAGCCCGGTCCGCAGGTCACAACGCACAATGCGTAAATGATTCCTCATGCTCGGGGCGTGCCCATTGACTATGAAGCCACACACATGTGGCCTATGTAGTATTGATGGGACCATTGTGGGGCTGTTGTGGGGGGAGGGTGAGGGGGGTGAGGGTGTGCGTGGGAGTTGGGGGGGAGGGGGGTGAGGGTGTGCGTGGGAGTTGGGGGGGAGGGGGGTGAAGGTGGAGGATTATTTGTACACGTTTTCACATGATTGTAAAATACACAGTTTGGTGTTTCCTTGAAAACAGAGTGGACATTGATCATTGTGCATGTGTCTTTTAATGTCTCACAGTGCATGTAGTACACGTATCCCCACACCCAGTGCCCAATGTCCTGTCATCCTCACCCCCTCAGCTGACTTGTGACTCAGAAATATTGGTCAATCAATGCTTGTCGCACGTGACGTCCCTCCTGTGCATCGGCCCCGTGATGCTGTCCTGCCATTCCTTCCTCCTCCTCCTCCTCCTCCTCCTCCTCCTCCTCTGGTGGGAGCAGACCCACGTCAGGGGGCAGTGGCACGTTCCGATGGATGCACATGTTGTGCAGCATTGCACATGCCATGGTGATCTTGGACACCTTCTCGTGGCTGTAGATGAGGGCCCCACCTGACCGGCTGAGGCAACGAAATCGTGCCTTCAGAAGTCCGAAGGTCTGCTCTATCACCACCCGTGTACGGGTATGAGATCTATTGTAGTCCTCCTGGTGCCTGTTTTGTGGGTTGCGGACGGGGGTCATGAGCCATGCCTTCAATGGGTAGCCAGCATCACCTGCATGAGAGTGGAATGAAGGTAAGTGTTCGTGCAATCATGGTGGAGAAATGGGCTAATCTGACATTGCAGCAGGTGTTCACTGGCCATGCACACATGTCCCAGGATACAGTGACCCCATTACATCGTACAATGGCGTTGACTGCCCCAACCTTATGCATCTCTCTACCCCACCCTTTACCACCCTGGTGGAGTATGCTGGCAGCCTACTCACAGCCCCAATGGACTGCCATGGCCCATTCCGGTTACTCACCAAGCAGCCAGGTACGTCGTTCAGCATGTCGCTCCATGTAGCGTGGTAGTGTAGAGTTGCGCAGGACCAAGGAGTCATGAGTTGATCCGGGGTATCGGGCATTGCATTGTGTGATGGTTTTACTTGCATTACACACCATCTGGACGTTGATGGAGTGATATTGCTTGCGGTTGCGATACGGCACCTCCATGGCATGGGGCACCACCAATTCTACGTGGGTGCAGTCGATGGCACCTATGCAATTTGGCATGCCTGCAAGTGCATGGAAAGCAGCTTTGGTATCATATGTCTCCTGGGGAGTCCGGGGGAGGCATATGTAGTCCCTTCTGTGCTTGAGGAGGGCATCGAGCACTTGGTTGAGTATCCGGGAAAATATGGGCTGTGAAATGCCATGCATGTGCCCCACTGTATGCTGGTAGGTCCCTGTGGCAAGGAAGTGGAGCACAGACACTACCTTTAGTAGAGGGGGGATGGCAGTGCTGATTTCTATTAGGCTCACTATGTCGTTATGTATCAGGGCCACTATGGTGGTTATCGTGTCCCGGTCAAGGCGGTACAGGGTGTGTATCTGCTCTGGTGTGAGGTTGAAGGGGGTGGGTCTGATGCGTGGGATTGGGGGTTGACGGCGTGGTAATTGTGGCTGCACCGGTAGGGCATGCTGGCCCTGTCTCTGCCTCCTTCTCCTCCTGTGTATCCTCTGTGGTGGGGGCTGTGGTTGCTGTGGTTGCTGTGGTTGCTGTTGTTGATGTTGTCGTCGTTGCTGCCTTGCAAGCAGGGCCTCCAGCTCCATGAATTCTGCGAGAATTGGTATCATCTTGGTGTGGGAGGGGGTGTGGTGTGTGGGTGTGCTCCTTTTGTGCTGTGCCTGACTCTATGGACTCCACCTGTGCTGATTGGGTGCACCTGTTCCTCTTTCTGGCACTGTTCAGGGTTGTTAACACCTTCTCTGCGATGCCGGTAATTACGCCATGGCGTTAAGGTACTTTGCGCCCTTGTGGAGGCCGTTTTTACCGTGTCCGCTTTACTTGGGATCAGCACTGGTTTACGCCTTGGCGTTATTTCCGACGTGGTGTGTCGGGCGCGCGACACTGGTACGCTATTTACGGCGTCGTACTTTACGGTGGCGGTAATTACGGTGTGAAGGGTCGGAATAGTCCACGGCGGTAAATGATGGCGGAATTACTTTACCGCCATCGTTTTTCCATTAGCGCCGTACTCGGAATGAGGCCCTATGTATTGACACAAGTATTTTTCAGAGTTTCTGCACTGTATGGGATCCTTTATGCAAGATCATCAATCACAGATAATGGTTTTAGCATGTGTTTTTGATGAGCTTGTTAAGAGCTGCAACCCTTTTGCTTGTATGCTGTTGCCGCTTTATTTTTTTGTGTCTTAATAAAGCTGGATTTTGCTTTTCACTTTGTCTATTTCCGTTAGTGGGTCTGTTTTTTCATGGTTTCTCATCCTCTGCATAATATTGGGGTTTCCCAGGCTGTCTTAACAGATTGTAGCAGTGGATATTTGGCAAGAGCAGTCTGATTTTCGAGGATTCCCTACCGTGGCCCAAAGACTACGAGGTGAACTGTAGAGAGCGGTATCATGCGTGAAAAGAGAGAAGTCAACAGGAACCCTCTTGGAGACAATTCCTGCCAGGTCCCTGCAGGACGCCCCTTTGGGGCGACTGGCAATTGGGGGAGACTTGATACCGAAGACCCTCAGCTGATCCACAGATATAAGTATAGTGTTGTATCCTAGTGCCTCTGTTTGGTCTACATATGCTATGAGAGCTGTGGGTCTGTGAGTGGAGCTTGGAATGTTTATGTAAGGCATGGAAGGTGGTGAGTGAGAGGGTTCTGGGATTGATGGTTAGGGACTTTCAGGGGGAGAGCCAAGGGTAGAGGCAGGAAATCACTTGATCTCCTATATCACCTTTCCTACTGAAGCTGTAACCAAAAAAGAAGTCTTACCTTTTGTAACCCTGGCTCTAGTGTGGATCCTGTGTATCCCGCTTGTTTGTATGAACCACCTGAAGTTACCTCAAATGGCAACAAGGAATTTAAGAATTCACAGGAAGGTGGGAGAGCATAGGTATCACTCTGCTGAGTATTCAGAATTGTCTTCGTAACCCACTTGTGCAGACAAATGTTGAACTGGCCACGTAGGAATTGTAGCATGCTATTATTAAGCAAGCAACATTTCAGACCGTTATTTGGCATGTTTAGTGTCCAAATGTAACATGGAACAAAAAGGACTATACATGACAACATAATAAAAACTATTTTGCATGGAATCCTGCCCCTGAAAATGTTCTGCTTCTGCCAAGCGTATTGGCCTTTGTTGTGTTATGTTAGTGGCAGTGGAATTGTTTTCTAATTAATACTCTGAGATCTTTAGTCAGCAACAGATTAGATGCAACATATTTCTGGCAGTGACATGCCCCAAATGGTTGGCAGCATTTAATGCAGGGGCTGACACTCTGTACCAATTCTTGATGCTACCAGTTGAGCATGACAACAACTTGGATTTCAGGAAACATTCTGGAGAAGCCGTTCATGAGGTTGACTGGCTGGTCCACAAAGATGAAGGATCTCATTGTGGAAGTAGTTACCATGGTTTTTAATGCAATGTTAGTTTATGTACAATTGCCAATGTGCGAGGTACTGATGTCTGTTTGGAGGAAAACAAGTGATCGTTTTAAGTGATCTCCTGCAGTTGACTTCAGTCAAAGACTAACTAGTGTTCTAGAACCCCCATAGTAAAAATGCACTGACATCCACTGGCAATATATACAATATGAAGCTCTAGCATTATTTCCAGTATTATGAACTTACTTTTAAAATGAGGCAATCTGCAGATATTGAATATGGAGAAATTCTAAAAAGTGTTTTAATATGAGTGGTGCTTCATTATGCAGATGATGAGAAGCAAGAAACACCCAGACTCAATAACGGAAATGGGCAAAGTGAAAGGCAAAATCCAGCTTTATTAACACTCAAAAATAAAGTGGGGACAGCATACAAGCAAAAGGGTCACAGTTCTCAATGAGCTCATGAAAATCAATAGGTTTTAAGGTGAACTTTCACCATATCTGATGGCATTCCATATCAAAACCTACGAGTTGAGGGGATTGGTTAGCAGGGATATCTATATACACATTCTATAAGGGTTATAGTTCTGATTGGTTAATACTTATCTACTGGCTCCTTGTGTGTCCACCTCTAAATTGATAATATTAAAAATACATTATATCTACAGTAAATCATTGTTTGGCTAATACGTACTTGGTGGAATATCATTAAGGATTTCCTTTGGTTGGCATGCTGTCAGATATGATGAAAGTTCACCTTAAAACATGTTGATTTTCATGAGCTCATTGAGAGCTGTGACACTTTTGCTTGTATGCTGTCCCCACTTTATTTTTGAGTGTTAATAAAGCTGGATTTTGCCTTTCACTTTGTCCATTTCCGTTATTGAGTCTGGGTTTTTCTTGCTTCTCATCATCTGCATAATGAAACACCACTCATATTAAAACACTATTTAGAATTTGTCCATATTCAATGTCTGCAGATTGCCTCATTTTGAAAGTAATTTCATAAAACTGGAAATAATGCTAGAGCTTCATATTTTTCTATATTCCCAGTGGATTTCAGTGCATTTCTACTATGGAGAGTCTAGAACACTAGTTATTCTTTGACTGTAGTCAACTGCAGGAGATCACTTAAAACAATCACTTGTTTTCCTCCGAAACAGTCATCAGTACCTCCCACATTGGCAATTGTACATAAACTAACATTACATTAAGCACCATGGTAACTACTTCCACAATGAGATCCTTCATCTTTGAGAACCAGCCAGTCAACCTCATGAACGGCTTCTCCAGAATGTTTCCTGAAATCCAAGTTGTTGTCATGCTCAACTGGTAGCATCAAGAATTGGTACAGGGTGTCAGCCCCTGCATTAAATGCTGCCAACCATTTGGGGCATGTCACTGCCAGAAATATGTTGCATCTAATCTGTTGCTGACTAAAGATCTCAGGGTATTAATTAGAAAACAATTCCACTGCCACTAACATAACACAACAAAGGCCAATACGCTTGGCAGAAGCAGACATTTTTCAGGGGCAGGATTCCATGCAAAATAGTTTTTATTATGTTGACATGTATAGTCCTTTTTGTTCCATGTTACATTTGGACACTAAACATGCCAAATAACGGTCTAAAATTGTGCTTGTTTAATAATTGCATGCTCCAATTCCTACATGGCCAGTTCAACATTTGCCTGCACAAGTGGGTTACCAAGACAATTCTGAATACTCAGCAGATTTATATCCCAAATTCCTGCTGGTGATTTTCCTCCTTAACATTTCAAAAATACATTTGGAACCTGACATAAACAATGTTTTTTGTTCAAAAGTGGTTGTGTAAACCCCAAATTAACCAAGCAACACTTGTTTGTTATACCAAGGTAAAAACCACTGCAAAAGACAAAAGTAAATCTTCTCTTTTTTTCTGCAGTTTGGAAAGGGATTTTCATGTGATTCATGCAGATGCTTTCTCATCTCTCACTGGGAAACCAGGAAAACCCTTAACTTAAAATGTCCTGCTTCGGTATCACTTTGCAAATTCCAGACTGAGTAGTGCTCAACTACTTCATACAAGCAAAGTTCCTCCATGCCATTAGCCCTCTCTGGATAATATGTGTTGATAAGAGTATTTTTCAGGATGTCTGCACTGTATGTAATCCTCTCTGTGAGATCATCAATCACAGATAATGGTTTTAGTGTGTGTCTGTACATACTGCAAGACCAATGCCCTACCATAACATGTTGACACTTTAACCATATAAAGGAGTGCTGGTCAAATAATCAGAAGCTTTATGTGCACCACACTCACTGTGTGAAAACATTGTATTGCCCAAACTAAATAGGTTCTGACTCAAACTCTTATCTGATGTCAAATCAATCCAAAGATAATTGTCTTCACTCTTTTTTGCTTTGGTAAATAAAACTTTAACATACTGTGCCCCTGCAGTAGTGTTAATAGCAACATATTCAGTATCAGTGGTCACATTCCAAAACTGAAAGACTAGGGTGTATCAATTAATTAATGTAATTGTTTGTCACATTTGAGGGTGTACTTTTTGGGTAATTTGCCACTGACTTTGTTGAAAACAGATCACATAACACGTTTTGACTGACATGCTGCAAACAGAGTCTTTGAGAAGTCAAATGTATACCTTGTGCCACAATTCCCTTTACTCATGTATCCAAAGTAGCACAAGTGCATTGCTAAAGTGGATTGCCGTCCCGCTGCATGCTGTGAGGTCGTTCTGTTCTATTTTGAATAAGGACTTGGCGCAGCTTCTTGGACACGTGAACTTTTCCTGAATTGCAGGGCTCAGCCCGGCTTTAATCCCAGTAACCCATATAATCCAACTGACACATGCATCGTGAACGTGCATTGCACAAGTGCATTGCTAAAGTGGATTGCTGTCTCGCTGCGTGCTGTGAGGTCGCTCTGCTCTATTTTGAATAAGGACTTCGTGCAGCTTCTTGGACACGTGAATTTTCATGAATTGCCGGGTACTTTTTTAGGACTAAGCAGTCATTGCGAACACTGATGCCTTGCTCGTGCTCGTGTAACAAGCGAAGTGCACAAATACTGTTGCCCAAACTAAACGTTCCTTGCTTCCTTACCTGCAGGCTCAGCCCTGCCTTTACTCCCAGCAACCCATATAATCCAACTGATACGCGCATTGCACAAGTGCATTGCACAAGTGCATTGCTAATGTGGATTGTTGTCTCGCTGTCTAGTGAGATAGCGTGAGGTGGGGGCCATAGAATCTTAAGGGAATAAGGTACGTCATCTTCGTTTTCTTGTTGAAACCTGACCAAGGGTGTTTACGAGCGAGAGCGGAAGGAGGTATAATTACCTCGTAAGTTACATTGTCCACCAGCCTCTTCGCTCCTTGCCCTGGTCAGCTTGCACGTGTGAAGCACAGCGACAAGAAATTGCTTAAGCCTGTTGCACTGGTTATTTGAATCTAGATTGGGAACAAAGCTAGTGTTTAAATTACAGTGGTACTAACAAAGAGGTAGGGCAGTTTACATTGAAAACTGCATTCCGGAAAATAATGAATTGCAAGACAGTATAAGAGCTAGTTTGTCTATGAATGTCGCATCATCTAACTTACACAAGCCCGTCCAGAAAAAACAGCTGACTTGCATGGCCGATAAAAAAAACATGAATAAAAGTCGGCATTGAACGGCGTCAAACGGTGCCAATATACACCTATATTATAATAAAAGGTGGTCCACAAGGGTGTATAATAAACAAACCAAAGCATACAGATGAAGTAAATGCAAAACAAAATCAACTGATAGGGTTAAACGCTCTACTGGATGTAGAAGTTGCCGCCATCAAGGCGAGTTCTATGGAAACGGCAGTGGTTGAAACCACAATGGGAACTGAAAGCTAATGCTGTGAAGAAAACACCCTGTTAATGCAGAAAACACAAGAACAAGTAAATGCTAGTCCTCCCAGAATATGTTCTGTGGAGGCGCAGCAGAGATTAAGAAATGCGTACCAAGCCTCGAATGTTACTGGGCAGGTTTATGAAGAAACTCTTAGCTTCATGAATCTAAGTCATAACTCTGACAACCATGATGAAGTTGTATTTGTCCATTCCAACACAGGGGACTTGATGCAAGTGGATAACCTCTCACCAATTCGAAGCCAAATTTAGATCCAGCCCATGAGGAATGAGTATGAGGATGACATACAGATGGTATCCAATCAGATGTCATTACACTCTGAAGGAGTATTAGATTGTTCTGAGCGAGAGAACTCCATAAACTCATTGGCCCTCATTCTGAGTTTTGAGGTAAGTAACATCCCTTACCGGCATGGCGCAAATAGCGTGTCCGTGCTGGCATCAGTCCGCTAATAGAGGACTATTTCGACTTCGTGGGCACAAGCTTTAGCCATGCCGGTAAGGTATCTAGCGCCATGCCGCAAAAGTCTCCCAAAAAGCCCTTACCGGCATCAAGCGTCATTAGCGGTGACTGTAAATATGGGTGACCGTAATTAGCGGTGACCGCTAATAAGCGGAACCGGAAATAGCGTCATCGCACAGGAACGGGAAGGAGCATGTCGGCCATCTTTAAAAACACAATCCATTGCCATCCTCATCACACAGGACCCCTGGGACACTGCTGATGGTCAGAAAACGTCCTCCTACAAGACCAGAATGCCTAAGGCCCTGAAGAAGGGAGCTGCCTGCCTGAGAAATGAACGATTTAATGAGGACGAGCTCCAGATGCTCGTGGTCGCATTGCACGAGCATGCAGGCACAGTCTTCTCCAGCAACATGAGGAGAGAAGCAGTGCTATGGAAAAAAGAGATCTGGGCACTTGTTGCCCAGAAGGTTAGTGCTGTGGGCAACACACCACGCACAGTGAAAGACTGCCATAAGCGATGGGACGACCTGTGCCTAAGGGTGCGCAACATACCATCCGTCAATCACAGCGAGGCCATGGGAACAGGAGGAGGTCCTTGTTCCCCTATAAAGCTCACCCCATGGGAGGACACATGTGCAGGCATGATTGGGACGGAATCTATTGAAGGTGTAGGCGAGATGGAGTGTGGCGCCACAACATCGGGTGATAGAGGTGAGTGTCCAAAGTAAACACTGCTATGCCAAATCTGATGAAAGTCAACCCCAATGTCAGTCCGAAGAGTCACGCCATGGTCGCCCACACACACACACACTCCCAGTAAAGTATGCTGAAGTATCACAGACACATGATGATGCCTGGTGCAAGGCAACATCGTACATGACACATAGTACACAGAGTGGAAATTCCACGAGGCACACAGCGTGCATGACCAAAATAGTATGCATGTCAGACAGCACTGTTCCTGGCCAACATGAGTGAAGCCGACATATGCCTCCATTTACCACCCATGTATCAAATGACATGCCCTTCCAAACACAAATGCCTACTACCCCCAATTGTGTGGATGAGCAATTGTCCCAATGTATGCATGATGCCTATCAAAACATCACTCATGCCGTCCCTCTCTTCCACCCCCACAGGCAGTGACCATGACAGCGATGGGCAGGACACTACCCCTGCACAGGCCACACACCAGAAGAGGTCCCAGGAGGACAGCAACCGGCCGTCAACCTCCAGGGGACAAGCCAGGGAGTGCCATGTCCCAGCATCTAAGCCACCACAGGTACACATTGCACAGCACCACCACCACCTCCACCCACTGGTAAGCCCAGAGACACATGTGAGACACCCCATTCGGAGGAGTGTAGTTTGGCTGGGGAGGTGGCAGCCAGGGCATCCCTGACTGTGTATGACACCCAAGAGGACATCTGGGGCACCATGGAGGACGATATTATGGATGTGGTCCATACCCCAACCTAACTTGCATCCCCCAAGTATCATTTTACGATACCGGTGACGCGACCACCCCAGAGCAGTCCGGCCATGACCACACCGAGGGACATCTCAGCCCAGTTTTCAGTTTTGGGGAGGCTGAGCAGGCTGGCCATGACAGCCAGGTTCCCAGCACATCCACAGGTGCACCCGCAGGGCTGCAGAAGGCTGACCAGCTCACTGCACTTGTTCTTGAGTTTGTACAGGATAACCGTCAGGCCAGAGAGGAGTGGCGTACAGAGTTAGCTGCACTAGGCCAGTCCATTATGGACAACACTGCCACCCTGGTGAGATCTTTCATGGACAACACCAGTCGCCTCTGCGAGGAGGTCTTGGCCCTCCGGTATGTGTTAGGGCACATTGCGGATGCCATGGAGCTAAAGCATGCCGCCACACTACCTCAGCAGGCGGCCACACCGTCGTCCTGCAGTTCCACACAAAAGAGCCCGCTCCGCAGGTTGGCACGTACACAGCGCCAACAAGACATGCCGCCCCCTGGGTCAGGGAGTCCCGAGTAATAGTTATGGCAGCTTCATGTAGGCTTCGGGGACTCAATGGGACTTGTATGGGGGAGATTTGGGGTGAGGGGGAGGAGGGTGAGGGTGTATGGGGGAGTTGTGGGGGTTCAGCGGGGGGTGAGGGTGTGTGGGGGAGTTGTGGGGGGGAGGGGTGGGGTGGTGGTGGGTTTTGTCACTTACGTTTATATTGTTACATTCAATACACCAGTTGTGTGCAAAAGAAGACCTGAGTGGACATTCATCATTGCGCATGTGTCATTTATTCATTTACAGTGCATAGTGTACATGTAGCCTCACGCCCAGTGCCCTCTGTCCAACCATCATGTCACCCTCTGCTGCCATGTGTGTCAGAAATATTGTGCAATAACTGATTGACGCACATCAAATCCCTCCTGTGCATCGGCACTGTGATGATGTCCTGCCACATCTTCTTCTTCCCCTTCATCATCATCAGGTGGTAGCAGTTCAGTGTCAGGGGGCACTTCCGGCGGATGCATATATTGTGCAGCATTACACATGCCATGATGATCTTGGCCACCTTCTCATGCCTGTAGAGGAGTGCCCCACCCGACCGGCTGAGGCAGCAAAATCGTGCCTTCAACAGGCCAAAGGTCTGCTCGATGACCACACGGGTACGGGTATGTGAATGATTGTAGTCCTCCTCGTGCCTGTTCTGTGGGTTTCGGACAGGGGTGAGGAGCCACGGCTTCAAGGGATAGCCACTATCACCTACATGAGAGGTAAATAAAGGTAAATGTTAGCCGATTCATGATGGACAGCTGTACTAGTCACACATGCCTGCTGGTTATCGTTGCCCACATGCATATGTCCCTGGATGCATTGATGCCATTTTCAGTCCCTCAATGTGTCCTGTGCCATGGACTAATGGTGTGGGTTGCATCTTCAAGATGATACATGGTGTGCACTGATATCTTGTTGGACATGCATTGTGTGTGCATACAGCTGTGTTTGTGTCACATTAGTGAGGTGTTGTGTTCTGTGAGATTTACTTAGAGGGAGCATTGGCAGTAGTCTGTGCAATATTGGGCAATCAGCGCTGATCATTCCTATGTTGACATGCAGCACTCCTGTGAGTGTGCCGGCCCTGTGCCAGACAGTGGATTCCCTAGTAGGTTCAGTTTGATGCACTCCCAGGGATGCTTTTCCTGTGTGGTGATATGCTGGAGACAGCAACATGGTGCATATTCACTGCATGGTGCAGGATGGCGTTACGGAGGGTGAGGGTCGCTGATGAGTGGTGCACATGTTGTGGGATGTGGGATGGTTTCTTGTTAGTTATGTAGTGATAGGTGTCGACCTTACTTCATTCATATGGGATTTGGGTGTCATGTACGGTTTGTGATGGTTTGGGGCACAGTGTTCGGTGATGTGCACATTGTGCAGTCACATCAACATTGGCAGCATGGTGGTGTGTGCATCTCTCCCCCCATTTCAATGCCATGTGCCAGTTCTGCTACTTACCAAGCAGCCAGGCACGTCATCCAGCATGTCACTCCATGAAGCGTGGTAGCATGGAGTTCCGCAGGACCAAAGAGTCATGAGTTGATCCTGGATATCGGGCACAACAATGTGTGATGATCTTGCTGGCATTGCATACCATCTGCACATTGATGGAGTGGTATTGCTTGCGGTTGCGGTACACCACCTCCATGGCATGCGGGACCACCAACTCCATGTGGGTGCAGTCGAGGGCACCTACACAATTTGGCACGCCTGCCAGTGCACGGAAGGCAACTTTTGTATGAAATATCTCCTGGGGAGTCCGTGGTAGGGATATGTAGTCCCGTGTGTGTTTGAGGAGGGCATCCAGCACATGGTTCAGAATCCGGGAAAAAAAGGGTTGTGATATGCATGTGCCCCACTATGTGCTGGTAGGTGCCTGTGACAAGGAAGTGGAGCACAGACACTACCTCCAGTAGAGGGGAGATGGCGGTGTGTATTTCAATGAGGTTCACTATGTCATTGTGTATCAAGTCCCCTATGGTGGTGATGGTGTCCCGGTCAAGATGGTACATGGTGTAGATCTGCTCAGGGTTAGTTTGAAAGGACTGGTTCTGATGCGAGGGATTGGGGGCTGCCGGTATGGTAACAGTGGCTGCACTGGTGGGGCATGCTGGGCCTGTCTCATCCTCCTTATCCTCCTGCGTCTCCTCTTTGGTGGCACCTGTTGTTGTTGTTGTTGATGTTGTGGCAATGCAAGCAAGTCCCCCAGTTCCAGTAATGCTACTACTATTGGAATCATCTTGGTGTGGGAGGGGGTGGGGTCTGTGGGTGTGCTGCTCCTTTTGTACTGGGCCTGACTCCATTGCCTCCACCTGTGCTGATTGTGTGCACCTGTGGCAGTTGGGAACACTGCTCAGGGCATTTTACGGTAGGTCGGCGATGCCGGTATTTACGGCATGCCGATAACCACTTTTTCCGCCTTCATGAGGCCGTTATTTGCATGTCCGCTTCACTTGTGATCTACTCCAGTTTATGGCATGCCGCTAATGCCAGCATGGTGGGTCGTGTGCACGCACCCAGACCGCTATTAACAGCATCGTATTTTACGATGCCGTTAATAGCGGTCGGGCTGGTCAGAATATCCCATAGCAGTAATCGATGCCAGTATTCCTTTATCGGCATCGTTGTTCCCTAATCTCAAAACTCAAAATGAGGACCATTATCATTTATCCCTCCCACCCCAAGATGAACAAATTTGGACTGGGATGGTCATCAAACAAAATGTCCAGCTGTGAACCACAGGGATGAGGTAATCACTCTGCCGGTGGTAGCGGAAGCAAATCTGATCTTAATGGCAATGAATACAGCCTTGTTATCCCTTGCTAAACTTTACAAAGCAATGGATCAAAAGATTAATTATCAAACAATCCTGTCACAAGGCGGCAAACATAACCAACGATTAAATCAAAATGAGGGTCCCAGAGTATGACATTTTCAGTCATTGTTCCTTAATAAATGTAGGGATTCAAACTGAGCTTATGGATGTCTCTAGAAACACAAACATAGAACAATCAAACCAGTTACCTTATGCCAAAACTAAACAGGAGGAGGAGAAGTTTGACGCTCCCAAAAAAAGGCTGCCAAGTGTTACTTGCAGTAATATTTCTGTCAATATCACCGATCCTAGTAATTCTGTGGTAAATTTGGCACACGATAAATGTAATAAAACACAAGGACATGCATTTAACATATTTGCACAGGTTGATTCAAGAGAAATCAAAAAGAGTCAATCCGCAAAGTCCAAGAAAAACATCAGTAAAAAGCTACTAAATATACAGAGAGTAGCTAAAGCAAGTGGTAAAACGAGACACTTTTTAAAGATTTTAAATTCTGCAAAAGAAAAAGGGAAGAAAAATGTGTGGGAAATAATTGTAATACCTTATTGAAACAACAAGTTGCTGGCAGTAAAGAACAGCCCACCATTAATCTGACATACAAACCACTTGATGATCTGGTTGCTGAAACAGTACTATTGCAAGAAAGAGAAGAAAGTACATCAAATAAAATCCCTGTTAGGGTAAGCTTACCCAATGAGCAGGGTAATGCTATAACTGGCCTGACCACAATCCAGATTAGAGAGGAAATAAGCAAAACAGTGGCACAATACATGGCCAATAGGAAGAAGGAACAAGGCACAGAATGTACCAACACAGAGCAATTGCCAATCCCGGGGTATCAACCAATCTTAAATGGCCTTAGGGCTTTGCCTGTAGCTTGTAAAGCGAACACACAATATAACTCAAACTCTGGACAAAATATGCAATGGAAAAGAAATGTTGCCTTGGCAAAAAACACTATGTTCAAGACTAAATCAACACCGAACCGTAGTCGATTTCAAACAAGCCACCATCCCTTTATGAAATATGATTTATATCGATCAAGCGTACTAAACATCTGTAAAGATATTCCTCAGCTGCAAAATATAAGTACAATAGACATCGACAGAATTGAGTTTCAGGATGATCAAGATATATCCAAGTCATGAATATTTGTTGGTTCAACTGTTCTAGCAGATATTAATTGACAGGTAAGGGATATATTTCATCTAATGGCCTTTAACCTATACAAAGATCATATCCCGGGATAGCTGGGAGATGGGCAGGGCTTAACCAAGAGGAGCGCAAGAATATATGGTGCTGTTCATGCCAGTCTGTTTGTGATGGAGGATCAACAACACAATGCATAACAATTTTCTTCAACTGAAACAATTTGCCTAATTTCCTGGAAAACCCAAGGATTTTATAATTTTGTTACCTCGAAGAGTAGTGAGTTGGGCAATTTTTACTTAGTGGTACTCCAGGAAACATGGTTGGTAGAACCTCCAATATGGGAGGGATTTGAAATATTGACAGTGTCAGCCTTTTCGCAACCTAGTGGTCGCCTGATGGTGGGCTCAATGGTAGCCATAAAGAAAGCCAAAGGTTTTACAGTGAGCATGTATGCCTCGTCCACATCATTTATACAAATTGTCAAATTAACAAAAGATGTACACACTATAATAATTGTTAATATCTATTGAGGAAGGGCACATCTGACCCCTAATGGCTTTTTTGAACAATTAGAAGAGGTTCTTGTTGAAATAGCAATGGGACGGTAGATTGACTTTATACTAATTATGGGTGATCTAAATGTATTTATTTATTTATTTATTACATTTATATAGCGCACAGGCAGCCCAGGGGCATTGTGGTGCTGTTACTTGTAGGGGAACTTAGTTACAGGTACAGGTTGAGTCATGGGTTACAGTAAGGCAGGATCCTGTGTTAAGCGATCAGGAGTATCATACACCATAATACATCATAATCCATAGTAAATCTCCATCTAATACCAAAAAAAGGAGTGGAACAAACTTTGGAAGAACAAATATGTTGCCATATCATGGAAGACAGACAGTTCTTAATGTTGAACGGCATGGTCAAAGGTGATATACCAGCAGCTAATACCTGGCATAACGGCCCAATGGTAGCTACCATTGATTATATATTCACAAACGCTGCATTGATGAGCATGATCAAAACCTTAGAAATCAAATCAAATTCTGAAAGTGACCATAGCCAACTGTGCTTAACCTGGGAATGGGAGTTAAGACAGCACTCCAAAGAGAGAACAAGATACAGAGGGCAGTTGATTGCTAATAATGCCAAAAATCACATAAAATGGTCTGGGAAATCTCGAATTGAATTTGACAGCATATTAACAACTGACCCAAGTCAAGATTATGTGTCATCAATGCAAAGATATGTGTATGTGGAAGCAGCTGTGCAAGGCAGTAATTTTAAGCATTCTCATGTATTTGGCGTTGAGGTAAAGACTAAAAAAGCTGAATTGAGATGCCAAATTCGTCACCTGAAACATTTACCCGTAAGTGAGAGATTGTGCAAGGCAAATCATCTGCGATCTGTATTTAAAGACTGGCAAAGAGGAAGAAAATCTATATGCTAGCAAAAGATAGTGAGCACATGATGCGAAAGATGGCTTCCAAGTCGTCAGCAGGAATATGGGGGTTGCTTAATAAATTTACATTTAAAGATCACGACTCCAAATAAATCCCATATCAGCAAAAACATGCTGCAACTATTTTCAAACAATCTATCAAACACCAGTACCAAATTCCCATCTTGTTTTAAATAGTGCAAATTGGGATCATATAATTCTATTTGAGTATGATGGTTTTCTTTTCTACATCTCGATACAAAGTATGTTGCATGCACATGGACCCGACGGACTTGACAATGCAATGTTAAAGACATACCCATAAGTTTGGGCCTCTATACTTCAGAAGATCTTTGAAGAAGTAATGCGATCAGGACAATTGCCCAGCTCATGAAAGAAGTCGTTGCTAATTACTAGTTTTTAAAAAGGGAAATAGAATGGACCCGGGCACATATAGGGCAATAGCCTTATTAGAATGTCAGAGGATGTTATTTGCTTGCCTGGTCCTTTAGGTCTTTACTGCTTGGTTAAGCATAGAGAACTTACGAGATGCATGTCAAAAAGGGTTTCGTCCAGGGTTGGGAACTGGCATTAATCTGCTCACTATAAACATCATCATTGCCAAACAGCGCAGTAGGAAGCAGCCATTATATGTAGCCTTTGTCAATTTTAAGACGGCGTTTGATTCTATGGTACGAGAATTGTTGTTCCTGAAACTAATGAAGCATTACGGCACATGGTTCATCTTAAAATTGTTGATAGATTTCCATAACCAGACGACCCTACAGATAAGATTGCGTAGTGATGGCTCTCAGATCCTATTCCTACATCAAGGGGGCTGAAGTAGGGTTGTATACTCGCTGCAGCCATCTTCCATTTTTTTATACTGGACCTAGGAATGGAGTTTGCAAATGTTATAACTGACTCCCCTAAAATTGGAGATCAGACAGTCAAATGGTTATTGTATGCGGATGATCTTCTCCTAATATCTAAGACGCCCATGGGATTACGCAATATGCTTCATGCCTTATAGTGATATACATTTACAAAAAAATTACCATAAACAATAAAAAGACACAAATAGTACAATTTGGTACAGTTAAATAGCATAATTTCGGACATAAGTGGATATTAAATGATCAAAATATAGAAGTAGTACCATTATACCTGCTAGGCTCTAACATTAATAATCATCCGAGAGACTTGCCGAATGACCACAGTTTAAAGCTGAAATGTAATAGTCTGTTGTCGCAGGCATGAATTATCAGTGGCAAGTATTACAAATTTTCCATTTATCCATTAATTACATATTTTAAACAAAAAGTTATGCCTATTTTGTTATGTGGATTGGAAACGAAAGAATGCACACCATCCAGTTTTTGGAATAATGCTGAAACTACGGTAATCAACGCTGATAGCTCTAATTAGGCATGAAATAGGATTGGTATCCATATATGCAGCATAAAAGTGGAAGGTGTATATACTATATAGGAAATGTGTACTACATAATTGTAAACATTTTCTGGTTACTCTACTGGCGAGCTATGTAAGGACATCTGATGATGAATTCATTAAACAGTGGAGATCAAAGTCACAAGAGTTTATGTGCGAAGCAGATATACAGAAGAATTACTTCTGCAAATACCCAGTAAAGCCAAAGTAAAAATATGGCAAAGAGATTGGATCTCAACTAGAGAATTGTGTAGTAAATACCAAGTCTTTAAGAACAACCCATTTGCATTTAAATTATTTGGGAATTCCGAAGCATATTCATTAAGATCACCCAATGCTCTGCAATTTTTTTTGTGCCTGACACTAAATCTGTGGAAGACCACAGAGGTCACATCCAAATGATATAAAAATGATCAAAAAAACAATGTATGTTGTTTTTGTCATATAGAAATTGAATCCCTCGAGCACAATGTTACAGAATGTTTTAAATTGCAAGATTTAAGCGTTCAATATTTCAAAAAAACTGTTTAGCCATGCGTAGCATATGAATGCAAAGGACCTGTGGAAATACATATTTCACATCTACTCTAAATCAATAGGTTATGTGACAATGAACTTTCTTCATTAACTGAAGTTGGAGAATGACCTACTTGGAGAACCAAGAAATATCAGAAAGGACTCAAATGGAATTTTTTTAAAGATTTTTTTTCTTTTTTCCTTCGTGTTTTTCCTTTTGTTGTCATCCTTTAATTTTTAAATATGTAAGAAAGAAATAATATTATGGTTAAAACAGAAGGAGATTTTAAATTGTTAATATGTCTATTGTGTTGAAAGGTTGAATGTTTCAGCCAAGTCAATAAAAAAATAAAAAACATATCTAAAGTAGAAAGATCTGCCAAAAGTGTGCATCTAAAAACACAACACTTTCATCCAAAACTCTGCTTTATCAATCTCTGTTGGAACTGTACATATGACATTATTTTAAATGAACTCATCAGAGTTGTCCGGACTATTTCCAAAGTACAGGGCGTATTTCACCCACAGCAGAAAGTGAATATGAAGTGCTCCATTGGCAGATACGCTTTGCACAAAATAACTGTTGAACAATACTCGCCTCTGCATGCCACCTGTACCAGTGGTCTTTAGTTCTTCACATACTGGCAAGGATATTTGACATAAATGACTTCAAGACCTCATCCCTCTCTTTCACTTTCTATACCATCTCTCTTACAGTACAATTCTGCAAACAAATGCAGTCTTCACTCAATGAGCCACTGAATAGCAAATAGTTGGAAACTCACTATGATAGAGTAAGTGGAAGATGGATTATGCAATGCTGCAGAAATGTGGGTCTTTCTATGTTCTTGATTCCTACAGGGCACCCATAGGAACTGGAATCTAATTCAATATGCACACCGACATCACATTCATTATGAGTCAAAAACTTCTGTTTTCCATTCCGATTACTAAGGTCTATTACTTTATGCCAGATTTCTTTTCTATTTATTGAAACACCATTCACCAATACTGGAGTCATGGTTCTTCTGCAACTTCCTACAGCAGCGGCACATTTTGGTCTGTCCACTTGCATCATGGGGAGTGTTTTATCTGTCATGGTTTGTTTGCTGTGGTAACACCATTTTCTGTAAGGGGCGTTTACAAATGGGGTGTTAATACCTGTGGTCTTTTGGTTACTTATTCTGCAGTGCCCATGCTATAATATGCACTCTTTCTTCCCACAAATTCTCATTTAAAGGCCAATAGGATTTTGGTTGTGCATGAGGCTGCCCCCTGTGCGTTGGCAGTGAATGAGTTGTGGTAACTTGACTTTTTTCCTTATACCAGCAATGGCCATTAGTGGCCATTAGTTTGGTGAGGTACAAAGTCTCCTTTGTGACCCCACTAGATGTCTCCAATATATAGAAGGAGACCATATAATAGGGGATATACACATTTTTTTCATCATCCACGTACCATTCTCCCTCTCCTCAACATGATAACGGTCCATAATGTCTGCACATGTGTGACATTCCAAGTCTATTGTCATGTCAAAGGGAATGCAATAAGCTCATTTGCATGTATCTTTGGCTAGTTCTTAAGAGTGTTCCTGCTACATGCCAATATTCACATTTATCACCACACTTCCCAGAATGCCAAACTACCACCAAAGGCATATTCTCAAACATTGCCCACTTTCCAAATGTAAGGTTGCCCTGGACTGCACACATGTCGCATTAATCTGACCCCAGGGGAGGGATCTGGGGTTCATAAACCATAAGCTGCAATGCACCATGAATTTAAAAGTGGCATCTAGTGTTGTCATGACCAACACCTACTACTACACTTGGATCCCTGGATCAGCACACAATGCAATGGTGCCAAAGAACAGCATCCAAAATGCAGACCCATGTGAGCCAATGGATACAACTGCTAAGTAGATAACAAAACGCTTTTTTATGACAGAACCATAACATAACCACACATCCACATCCCTGTGGCCTACCTACACACACTCGCCTTCAACACCTTCTCACCATAACACAGGTTCCCATGCAGACAACCATGCAGTGTCAATTGATGGGTAACGAGGACATTATGTAAACAGGATTCCATGCGCAAAGCAATCCGCAGAATTCTGAACGAACTGTTCTGGACGACATAGTTGTTTACACCCTCATATCAACCCATTGATATTCACTGTTGTTAGTTAATGATACAACCTGTTGTCCTGGCTGAGGATGTATTTTTCCTGGTCCCCATTGCCAGCAGGAACATCATCACAATGTAAACATGAGGACACGAAAGGGCATTTGGTGACTTAAGGCATGATTCTGGTGTCTCCAAGGAGCAGAGGTGTACCTGCGTACAACCCTGAAGAGCTGGGGAAACAAACTATGTTTTGCTGCATTCTACCCAATATATGCATTTGTAGTCATGTTCAAGCACAAGACAGTGACGATGATAGCAGACAGGTGAGACATGTGCATTGAGATGAATAAAATGGGCTGACATTCCACTGGGAATGTATTGGCAAATACTTCCAAGTACACTTATGCCAATGTTTAACATTTAGCTCACACTTGGGTGCATGACAGAATCACATGTTTAGCATGTAATCTAATTTAACAATATAATAAAAGGCCATGTATGTCTGTCCCTGTATGTTCCTCCAATGCAGTAGCTTCGCCTGTTGTCATCACCAGAGGGAGCAGTTGGCTTAGACTATTTAGTGTCCCTACTGTGTCAATGAAAACCTTCTCTTTGGCCCATGTAAACTGGCTTGTACACTAATTATTAATAATAATTATAGTACGTGCAAATTACATAGATCCTACAATGTCAATTCAGTGTAGTTTCTTACCTGGCAACAATCCAACCCTGTATGAGCCCCTAACAAAGCCCTCCATCCGTCACCATAACTCTAACAAGAGCCCCTGTCACACCCACCCTCCCTCCTAATACCAAAACGTCCAATATGACACAACCAGCCTGCCATTCATCATAACGCCAACATGCAGCACTTATTAAGTTATTTCCAACATGGATATTTTATAAGGGCACTGGAAGTGAAAGGCTACATTCTAGCTACACAGGCAGTCCACTTTATTGGATTGTTGTTTATGGAAGACTTCAGTGAGGGGGATAGAGAAATACCTCCCATTTAAAGGTTTCCCAGTGTCCCTCCCTAACCCTACAGCAATTTGAGAGGAATTGTTTACTTATGCATCAGGGGTGTGGAACATGGACATCATACCAAATGTTCAGATGATCTTCTCAGTAGCCGACTGTATCCACCAGCTCTTCATAGCAATGGAGGCATCAACCCAGTTCCCTTTCCTGCTCAGAACATTTCTCCTGCCACCTGCCTCTTTTCCATAACAGGCATGGCCAACGTAAGATCCCTCACTGCAGTTACTGTGCAATAGCACCAGGAGCATTGCAAGTGCCAGATGGGATTACCAATAAATAATCTCAGGCCCAAATAACGAGACAAACTGAACAAATATGGCAAAATACTACTTCATTATCAGCTCAATAAAGTAGGGAAACCTGGTGAACGAACAGATTGTAGCTCACACACTGTTGAATACATTTTCATTACACAAAAGTCTTTATAGCTCAATATAGGTCAGTCCTGAAGTCATCCTATGTGGCAAAACAGTAACAACCTATTGAATGGAGGGATTGATTAAGAAAACATATACATCTATAGTTTGTTTAGGTGTTAGTATTATTGGCTGACCCTTATCTGGTAGGTACGTTTGAAATACCTGTAACTATGTATGATACAGATAATAGCAAAATAACAGCAGCAGATTGGCTTCAGCAACAATGTATAGACCATGATTACATAAGCCCTCATAATTGGTTGGCATTCTCTTCCAAACCTTGGCCATTCGACTCGTTCGCAGCACGTAAGCAAAACAAAACACAGGTGGGGGAACAACGTCAGACAACTGTCCACTTGGCTAATTAGCCTAACATTTCTCATTAGGTATGCCCTAAAGGCAATGATTCTTCTTTGTAGTTCGCCTTGCTGACTGTTTTCTTCCTTTGAACTTTGAAGGGAGTGAATGAACATTGTTATATTCATCTGAAGATTTATGTATAGGTCTTTTTTCCTGGTCTTGCACCACGTGTGAGGAGACCATGTTTTTTTCCCATCCTGCCCTATTATTTAGTGCTATTTGATTCAATTATATGAGGTGCTATTATTCATCTTGACCTCTGGAGACTTGCTTGTTCCATCTTGCATATGCTTTCTGCATCTTTGGTTGTTCAATACTTGACACTTTCAAATCTTCAGTCCTTTTCTTTATCTAAGAGAAATAGGTTTTGCGTATGAAGCTTATCCTCTTTGATTACTATTGTGCCTTGCAGTTGCTTCTTGCTGCAGCGGCCTTGAACGCAAGCCAAGCAACTGTTTTTTGTACTTGCACAGAGATGTATTCCAGTGCCTGTTAGCTCAGCAGCTTTGGTTGCTCTCCTTCAGGCTTCTGCTTACTATTTATACAGAGTCGACGTCCATTTTGTCATCATGGCTGCTATGCCGGTATTATATTTTCTAATGCAGCAACCCTCTAGATATCTGATCTACCTTGCATTTCTCCATATATACATCTACTCGAATTCACACAAATGTTCACTTTGTTACTTCAGTCAAATCTTCATTCTTTAGGTAATTGCATATCGTTTCAGTGCGTACTTGTGTTTTCACTTTATTATGTCACTTTACACTTGTCAGATTTCACTTATGACTCTTATATGTTCAATGTTGTCTGGAGACATCCTTCTACAACGTTAGTTTGAGGGTACATTCGATACGGTTGTCTGATCACATAACGTCTCTCATATCTAAGATGTGGTATTGGGATGATATCCGGTATCACGCACAGTGTCTTCTTTTTGTTCTTCCAATATGACAGGGGTGAGGGGGCTGGTAATATAGATAAAGTGTACATCTGCCTCTCTATATTCTATATTCTGTCAAGTCCTCAATCACATTTTTTTACCTTTTGTTCACACTGTGTTTTTTACACATCTTTGTCACTCCTCTCAGGTCACCTGCATTCTCTATGTGCTCATCCACACACCAGGTATGCTGACACTTCTGCCGATACCAAGGCGAACACCATGCATACCTAGCCTGTTTTTTAGAAACCCCTGATTCTAAAACAGTCTTGTTTATTTCATTGGTAGTATGGATACAGGTCCTAGCCACTGCAACTCTTGTTACCCTCAGTCTCGAAGTCAGTATTTTTGTAATGCAACTGTGTAGGTGTACCTTAACGAAGCTATGAAAGAAAAAAAAAACCTGTAACCATCTTCACAAGAGTCAGTGCCTGGATGCCTTTGGGCTTTATGCGCTTTACAAATGTACAAATAAATAAATACATAAATAAATAAATAACATTAAAATATGACAACACTCCCCAGTCATTTGACAGAGCACCTAATGTCCCACATAGTTCTTATGATACTTGGGGTAATAAAGTTTTGTTCATGTGGGTCCCACAGTACTTCCTTTCAGGTGCACATGGGTGGTGCTTTCAGTCTGTGTGTGCTGCTCAGTCACGGCATTTACATCAGTCATTATCTTCATCTCAGTAGCTTTCTTTGCTATCTTCTTGCACTGTTCTTTGATTATTCTTACAAGACAACTTCCCAGAAACACTAACACTAGTATTGCTCCAAGCAGTTTAAAGACATTTTCCAGCAAGGTTGGAACCCACAAGAACAGCAAAGAAAATCAGTCTTGATCTTCGGTCTCATCTACTGCTTCCACCATTTTCATATGCAGAGTTGATAGCATAGTTATTGCTTCTGTCAGGGTAATATTTTTCCATCATAAACAGGTGTGTATGTACAGCACGAAGCACGATCTTGGTTCACACCCTGTAATTAAGTCGAGGGCATACCTTTTCTTGAGGGTCATAATTCTTCTTTAATTGCAGACTCCTTAGCAGCTCCCACCTGGTTATTTGTAACCACTTGGCGTTCAGTACAGTTTGAATTTCTGGCATGAATATGGCTGTAAAGATCACTGCTATTGTACTGAACAATGTATGCTCATCAGGAATGTTGTGATAAGCTTCTATTCATTTTGATGAAAACTAGTTCTCTCTCTTCTGTTGAATGAGGTTGAGTGAACTCTTCTTTCTTTGGTGTGTATCCATTTTCAAAAATCTATTGATATGGAGATCGCTTTGGGGAATCACCAATGAATATGTGATCACAATAGAACATATTCCTCCCCAATTAGTAGGTAGCTGTATATAAGTTTTGGATCTACATGCTCAAAAGTGGTCCATTAGCATGGCAGTTCTTCTGTTAATTCCTGGTCCATCAATTATTTGCTTGAATCCTTTGTTTTATCCAACTTTGGTCAGACCCCTGATTCTAAAACAGTCTTGTTTATTTCATTGGTAGTATGGATACAGGTCCTGCTTCATTTTCAACCCATGTTAAAATAATTTGAATAGTTCTTTCAGGAATTCATCATTCCCTATTTGAACTATCTGTGCTGTCATCAATAAATGTGTGCTGCATGCTAACAATCCTTCTTTCCATCTGTACTGGCGGCTACTCCATATACCAATAGCTGAGATATCTCCCAGCATCCTGGCAATCCTGGCATTTCCCATGTGTCTGCACAACCCAGTCTCTTTTGTTCAAATGTCCTTATCTGTTCTCCTGTCATATCACTGAATACATATAGGAGCATTCTGCTTTTCCAACTGGGGTCCTTTTCCATTTTCTGCTTTTTTTATATATGCATCTTCATTTGGGAACATCTTTTTCGACCTCCATCGTAGGGTTGCGCATCTTCCTTCAAACTGTCCTCTTGTCATGCATGCTGCGACATGGCTGAGACACTTCGCTTCATATCATGTATGGGTATTTCTCTTGTGATAAATGTTCTGACTGTGCTCAAGGCATAAGGGATGAGAGAACACCCATAGCATCTGACAATCTTCTCCACACCTCCTTCATGTGCTGATACCACATGTTATTCTTTAAATGGGCCTGAGTTATCAAGGTATGTATTCATATCTTCATGATCGTCTTCAGAATTCCTCTTAAGCCAGATAATTTGACTGGAAATATAAGGGAAAATATCACTTGTGCTTTTATTAGGTATAGAAATAGGTGTCTCATTGCTAAACACTTCATCTGTATTATAGAACATTATTTGGCGAAATGCTATAATAGTAAGGAAGAAAAGAAAACATATCTTACAAAAAGAAGTCACAAGCAGCATTGAAAAATAATTCACTGCTCTTCTTACTGGCACTGTGTCTCTTACAATTGGAAAATTCCCATTCTCTTTTAGCAATGTGTAACATACAAGAACAGCATGCAGAAATGTGTGCAACTTTATAAGCAACATACATTGTCATATGCACTCTTTGTGTTTTGTCTTCAAAACATTGTCTCTTTAGACTAACTGGATATGTTCCCTGGATACTTGCATAGTTAGTTGTTTCCCATTAAAAGTATTGAATAGTCAATAGTTCAAATAGTTTTTACTTCATCTGTTCTTTGTCTTGGCACTTAGTAATCAATCGCATCTGCCATCACAGAACTTCTTCTCTTGATTCACTGTCAGCGGGTGCAGGAGGGGTAAGGGATCATCCTTTGTAAAGCTTTACGTCATTCAAGAGTAACAAAGCTCTTCTTCCTTCAATCTTCACTATAATAATAATAATTTATTGTGATTTAGTCCAAATATCAGAACTTTACACAAAATCATTACAAAATTCCAAATTAAGAAAGTCAATAAACACGTCTTTCATAATTATACAAAATTACAAAATTACAAAAGACTTCATAGCTGTTCACACTGAAGAGAACCTAAAATTACATATATAAAACAACAGTATCTCTAATTAAAAATAAACTAGTGTACATACAAACTAATGCGTAGCTCAAAGCATTGTCAGAGCATGCCGTGTAAATCAATACCGACAACTGTAAAACTGTCATGGTAAGTGCTTCTAAACCCCAGGAACTGAGGGGCCCACCCCAGTCTCTGGCAACCATAAGGGCTTATCAAGCCCCAAAAGAGTGCCCTGGGACCTCTTGGACTCAGTCCTGGCACCATTGGCCCAGGCTCATAGTAAGTGTTGAACTACATGGGATTATTACTCAGCCTAGTGAGACTGAGCCTTTCTGTATATTCAGGGTGTGGCTGAGGGACTACTTTACTCTAAGGCAGGGTGTGGTTGAGGGTCTACTTTACCTGGAACTACTTGCAAGGCTATTTAAGCTACACCCTGCAGGCAGAACATGCTTCGCCCACACTCCTGCAGCGTAACGCTCACCATATCTGCTCTGTCCTCGAACTTCTGCGGCCACGCTCGTTCTGAGATTTCACCCATCGGTACCTGTGGGAAGAAAGAGAAGAGAACAAGAGTCAGTACAGCAACGAAGGCCTTACCTGCAGCATTCCATCCAGCTGTGTCTTCAGTCGATCTTCGGACAGCCGCGCTTGCAGGGATTTTCAAGGATTTGCTAAGGCATCCAATACTCATCCGTAATCAGCATCCTTCCGGATCTCGTTGGAGCACTTCATCCATCTCCATTCCGGAGCCGCGCTGTGCCTGCAAAGAAGGAAAGGAAAAAGCAGGTTAGTCGCGCACAAATAGAAAAACAGTTATTCAGACATTCAGCGCCTCTCATTCGCGCTAATACTCCCCTGAAGGAGAGCAGGACAGTTTCTTCGGAAGCACTCATCCATCAAAATCCACTTGAAGCCGCGCCTGAAAGACAAGACAAAACACAGGTGTAAAAAACTTGGGCAATAAGAACTTTAAGCACCTATACCAAGCATCCATTGGCATAGAGACTTACCTGCTAAACACAGCGATTCCAGGCTCAGCAACAGCCACTGGATCAGTGAAGTAACTAGGTCCAGGGATGGACAGAGCTTTTCGCGCCCCTGCTAGAGATTGCAGGACGGAGGACTTCCCTCACAAAACAACAAGGTGAGACAGGATGGGAGCAGAGCATTGGAGGAACAAGGAGGTGGGGTCAGTCCAGCTCCACTCAGAAGCTAACCTCTAGTTTCGATCTTACAGACAAACGCCTCCTGGGGTGAAAACAAGGCAGAAGTTGTGGGCAGACATCATCAGCCAAGCAGTGCCACGCCAGTGCAGACATCATTCGTGTAGCTACGTGCACCGCCCTTGTGGAGACCAGGTGAGCGTGACAGAACGCAAAGCCTTATACAAATTCTCTACCTGAACGTCATGGAAACCTCTGAGACAGACCAGCTAGCCCAGCTTTAGGGGGAACTTCGGGCCGAGGTACATGCAGCTCGGCAGGAGACCAATGCCTTCAGGAGAGAACTGATTGTGACCATTGATCGTACTGATGAGCTCACTAGACAACTCCTTCAGTCACAGGCGGGGCAAACACCGTTACCAGGATTAGGGTCAACAGTTCCGGCCTCACCAAGTAATCCAGTGCAGCTGGTCCTTCCAGGAGCCGTACCTTTGGCACCTCCAGAACGCTTTGCAGGAGAACCAAAAAGGTATGCGGTTTTTATAAATCAGTGTCGATTACATTTTCTATGCAGACCAGGAGCTTTTCCAAATGACCAATCTAAGGTGGCCTTTGTGCTTTCGTATCTTAGTGGCAGTGCTGCGGACTGGTCAGTACCATTAGTCAATCGAGACGTTCCCATCTTGCGGGACTTCCAGAGGTTCCAATTGGACATGGAGAAGTTGTTTGCTCGCCACTCCCAGGGTCAGGCATTGGATAATGAACTCTTGTCTCTGCGTCAAGGCAACCAAGATCTGTTACCTTACATTGCAACCTTTAATAGACTGATAGTGGAAACTGATTGGCCGGATGACAAAAGAACAACGCTGTTTTACAGAGGTTTGAGGGGAGGGTTAAAAGATTTTTTAGCTCAAATGGTCAATCCCAGAGACTGTGCTGTATATATAGACTTGGTGGTTCAGCTTGATCATAGACTACGGAACCGTAAGGCAGATCGAGCTAGAATGGACACTCGAATAATTGTGCGCGCGAAGGAAAATGCATCCAAAACTACTGACTTGGTCAAGCCCATGCAAATCGGAGGCTTAAAGAGACAGGAGAAGTTGTGTTTGTATTGTGGGTTAACCGGCCAATTCCTCCAAGAGTGCCCAGTAAAACCACCCAAGAAAGCAGTTGGAGTTGCCGGCGAAGTTGAAGCAGAACCAGAGTCGGAAAAACTACCCCGCCCGACAAGCATAGAGGTCCGCTTGTCGAGCGAAAAGAAGGACTCCCAGATCTTGCACCTAGCCTTGCCAATGACCCTCATAAATCACCAACAGCCATCTCGAATGCATGCAGTCAGAGCACATATCGATAGCGGAGCCATTGGAAATTATATGGATCAAGAATTGGCTACAAGGATGAATCTTCCTCTCTGCGAAAAGGCAACAACAGATTTAGTCACCACTGTCGACGGAACTGAGATCGCTTCGGGTCCGGTGACACACTCAACGACAGAGATGACTCTTTTCTGCCAAGACGGACATCGGGAAGTCATTGTGTTTGATATAATCAATGCTCCACAATTTCAAATAATTCTGGGAATGCCATGGCTAGAATCACACAATCCTTGCATTGACCGGTGTGCTAAGAGGCTGACCTTCTCAGTCGAATGTGCTCGTACCTGTTATCAAGCAAAAGAACCTTTGGCCAAGGAAGCAACAACGATCATGAGTCTAACTAATTCGCTGCCTCTGGTATACCAAGATTATCAGGATGTTTTCCAGAAGGATCAAGCCAACACTCTCCCTCCCCACAGATCGTACGACTGTCAGATCGACCTCGTCCCTGGCGCACAGATTCCATGCAGTCAAATCTATGCACTCACTGAACCTGAAAATCTGCACTTAAAATTATCTATTCCAGTACCAGGCTAACGGTTTTATCCGCCCATCCAAGTCCCCAGCAGACTCACCCTTATTCTTGTTATTTTTTGCTGAATTCAACTTTGTAATTACATACCGAACTGGTTATCGAAATGGTAAAGCGGACGCCCTATCTCGTATTGGAGTAGACGAGGAATCCACCAACCTCGACCCAGTGCCCATCATCCCTGGAGAAAAAATCTTGGGAATTATAACGTCTCTAATCTTAGATGACATCCATGAGGAAATCACACATCTTATTAATGTCGACACTTTGAAGGATTCACCAACCAGAAGTGCTCACCACTCAGTCTCAAACCAATTACCATATTTTCAGGGATGTCTCTACCTGCCTAGCAAGGAACTTCAGGAAAAGGTCAAATCAAATCACCACGAATCACTGGTAGAAGGCCATCCTGGAATCACTAAGACCGAAGCCAAGATCAAGCAACACTTTTGGGTGCCAACATGGCGTAAGGACATCAAGCAGCTTGTGCTATCCTGTGGAGTTTTTGCACAGAATGAGGCCTCAAAGAAGAGATCACCAGGTCAATTGCAACCACTAGATATTCCACCTACACCTTGGCATACTCTGTCTCTTGATTTTATAACTGACCTTCCTCCTAGTAATGGATTCAACACAATTTTGGTAGTAGTGGACTTGTTTTCCAAAATGGCCCATTTCATCCCTCTGAAGGGTTTAACCTCAGCTTCAGTCCTGGCTAAAGAATTCTAAGAACAAATTGTCCGAATACATGGATTCCCTTCCATCCTGATTTCTGACCGTGGCAGCCAATTTATCTCACATTTTTGGAAAAAATGTTGTGAGATGGCTCAGATTGATGTAAGACTTTCCACCAGCTACCACCCCCAAACTGATGGTCAGGCAGAGAGGACCAACCAGACCTTGGAGCAATACCTCAGATGTATGTTGCACGAAACGGAAAGCAGCTGGAAGGATGTTTTATGGATAACCGAATACGCCTATAATAATTCCTTACACTCCAGCATCGGACAGAGCCCTTTCTATACCTCTTACGGGATGCACCCACGGACCTCTAATCTTGACCGGCCTCAAGTTTTAGAAATGCCAGCAGTAAGGAGTTTGCACACTACTATTACTCAAGCCTTTAAACAAGCAACAGACCACCTAAGACAAGCTAAAGTGAGATACAAAAAATCTGCGGATATGCATAGAAGTGAAACTCCAAGGTATCAAGTTGGGGATGAAGTCTGGCTGGCATCGAAGCACATACCAACGATAGGAACCCGTACCTTCAGTCCTAAATATGTAGGTCCGTACACCATTAAGGCCATCATCAACCCGGTAGCTGTGAAATTGGACTTACCTTCACACATGAAGATCCATCCTGTGTTTCATGTCTCGCTTTTGAAACCAGTGCAGCCAGGGACCCGAGTACAGAAACCACCAAGAAGGATCATGGTCGAAGGGGAACCCGAATTTGAAGTTAAAGACATCCTGGATTCAAAAGTCATCAAATCAAAACTATTCTACCTAATAGACTGGAATGGATATGGACCACAAGAAAGATCGTGGGAACCTAGTGATTACATTCATGCTCCACGGTTGTTAAAAAGGTTCCATCATGATTACCCAAACAAACCAGGACCAATGGGAGACTCCACCATTAGGGGGGAATTGGGGGGGAGTTCTGTCATGGTATGTGCTTCAAAACCCCAGGAACTGAGGGGCCTACCCCATGCCGTTCTGAGATTTCATCCATCGGTACCTGTGGGAAAAAAGAGAAGAGAACAAGAGTCAGTACAGCAACGAAGGCCTTACCTGCAGCATTCCATCCAGCTGTGCCTTCAGTTGATCTTCAGACCGCCGTGCTTGCAAGGATTTGCTCAGGCATCCAATACTCATCCAGAATCAGCATCCTTCAGGACCTCGTTGGAGCGATTCATCCATCTCCATTCCGAAGCTGCGCTGCGCCTGCAAAGAAGGAAAGGAAAAAGTAGGTTAGTCGCGCACGAATAGAAAAACAGTTATTCAGACGCGCTAATACTCACCTGAAAGAGAGCAGCTCAGTTTCTTCAGAAGCACCCATCCTTCATCCAAAATACGCTCGAAGCCGCGCCTGAAAGACAAGACAAAACACAGGTGTAAAAAACGTAGGCAATAAGAACTTTAAGCACCTATACCAAGCATCCATTGTCATAGAGACTTACCTGCTAAACACAGCGATTCCAGGCTCAGCAACAGCCCACTGGATCAGTGAAGTAACTAGGTCCAGGGACGGACTGAGCTTTTCGTGCCCCTGCTAGAGATTGCAGGACAGAGGGCTTCCCTCACAAAACACCAAGGTGAGACAGGAGGGGAGCAGAGCATTGGAGGAACAAGGAGGTGGGGTCAGTCCAGCTCCACTCAGAAGCTAACCTCTAGGTACGATCTTGCAGACAAACGCCTCCTTGGGTGAAAACAAGGGAGAAGTCACGGGCAGACATCATCAGCCAAGCAGTGCCACGCCAGTGCAGACATCATTCGTGCAGCTACGTGCAACGCCCCCGTGGAAACCAGGTGAGCATGACAAAATCAGAATCCATAGCAGTGTAGTCGATTATGCAATGCTAAGTTAAATTGGTAGCAGTAATTTTCTAACCTGTGTCCACACTCTAAACAGGGCAAGTTGGGATGATATTGTATATGAATTTAGACAGTGGACCCAAAAGGAGTCTCCAACAATACTCTCATAGCTATGTACCAATCTTCCCAACAAATGCATATATAATGGTCCCAATTTAGGGCAAGAGGTAAGAACGTGTCTGGCTTTTTGTGGGGGTGTTTGGTCTCTTACAAATGCGACAGGACCTATCACTTAAAGCTAAGCCCTGATGGACCATTGTAGTGGCAAGGACCTGCAATTGGTTTGTTCGCAGCCTTAGCAAGAAATCGCTCACTGCCGGGTCAGGGCAAAGTAATAAATAGGGTTGCGTTCTCCTGTATCTATGTATTACATTACACAAAGCCTCATACCCTGTTAGCCTTTCAAGATAGGAGTAATTTTTACACCAGTCCCAGTGATTTAATTTACGCACTAATGATTTTTTCAAATGAATAGACGGTTGCATTTTCTTTTCTGCATGAATCCAACCAATCTCTAGGAAAAGTGCTTCATTACGTTTTTTGAAATTATCTCCCGCAAAACCTTCTCAACATCATAATTCTTTCCCACTATTGCAAGGAGCTTACATTTCAGTGCGGTACAAGATTTTAAGGAGAAGACTCCCCGAGCACGCAAGGCCATGCCCCTCAAAGAGGTTAAACCTAGATCAAGCCTCAGATATTGTATGGAGCAAGATGGCTCCAAACCTAACACGTAAACAAATGTTGTGAGCACACAAGGTTCCTCAATTTTTTGTAAAGGGGGCTGTGGTATATGAGGAAGGATACATCAACCAAGCGAGTACATTAACCACTAGCTACCCACCTCTAACACACCTAAGGGGAAGGCTACTTATCAGACATTATCCTCAAAGTGGAATTTTCATACAATTCTGTCTACCACCACAGTCAAAAAGTTATCTTAAACATATTTTAATCAATATTTGCTCCAAACATAACAGTAAAAACAACATAAAAAGCCATACACAGTGTTCATCATTTATGAAAGCCGTAATGGACAAGATGGAGAGAAAACAACACTTCACGCTTATCGCTGGAGCCATGTCTTGTAGTAGTGAAAGTATAGCCTTTCTTGATCTGACAATTTTCAAAAAGGATAATCTTCTTGGCACCACACATTTTAAAAAACCCAGACAAGAACACGTTACTACTTTTCAGTAGCTTCCATCCGTCTAGCCTACGGGAAAACTTACCTTATGGACAATTCCTAAGAATACGACGGAACTGTAGTGAAATTGCTGATTTTAAAACTAACAGTCAGGAACTGAGCGAAAAATTACGACATAGACAATAACCCCGGAAGATTATTAAGAGATCACTGAAAAGAGCACGTAATGCCAATCGTGAGGTCATCCTGCAAAAATACAAAAAACCTAAAGATGAAAGAATCACATGTGTTTATCCCTTTTCCCCCCTAAGCAATGATCTAAGGAGGGTAATACTAAAAAACTGGAAAATTGTTCATACTGAAGATTTCCGACCGAATTACCCAAGATTTGCCTTCAAATGAATGTCAAATCTTCGAGATAAACTAGTGCACACCTATCCGACTAACAATAATGAGACACCAACTCAGCCCACTCTATGGGGCCTACCGCCAGTAAATGGACATTATGCATGCGGACAATGCTCAGTCTGCCACTTAACCAAAAACCTTAAACAAATCGACCTTAATGGCCGGATGTGGAAATATCGATCCTTTTCAAACTGCTTGACCAAATGGGTGATTTACGGGATCAGATGCCCTTGTGGGCTAATATATGTGGGTAAAACCATTAGGCCCGTAAAAGTGCGAATTTGCGAACATCGTTCAGCTATCCGAAACGGTACCCCTGACAAACCGCTTGTGGCCCACTATGCAGAGGCTAATCACACGTGTGAAGATATGTTCTGGTTTGTCATTCAAACTACTAAAGCCCACCCACAAGGTGGCAATAGGGATTTGTCCCTCAAAAAACTGGAACAAAAATGGATTAACAATCTAAAAACAGCCCAATCCGGCTTAAACATTTCCGTGGAATGGAATTTGTTTATCCACTAATGGCTGATACACACACCAAAGTCATAGCTGACTTAGACTTGTCCCACACATGACATCTCGATGAATATTTTATGCACGACCCAAGATGGTAGACACTAATAGTGTAGGGTAACACTATGTGAGATATCATTATCCAACAATAGATGAATATTGTATATCATCATATCATCTATGGATGTGTTGGTTTTTTTTTTTTTTAGATGGGCCTCCACTAATCGAGGCGTCGTTTTTTTTTTTTTTATAATCGAGGTTACTAAGAACAATAATGACATTTGATAATTACAATACAGACACAACACACAGTGGTAGCCGTATAAGTAATCATTTGAGGGCTTTATTGCCCTCACAGGGATCACATTGCCGCCTTGTGTTTGCAATCAACACATGTATTCACTCCAAGATGGCCCCCCCTCTTGACCACAGGGGCCTATAGAACTATACTGGCAGTCCTTCTTTGAGGTTTATAACCTCAGACTATCAGGTTAGTCCACTTTCTATTTCGACACCACTGGGCTCTGATAGAAGTGTGCAGGCAGTCCCTCCTAGAGGTACATGTTATTGAAGCTGTGCCCTGCAGCGGTAGTTTTTCACCGCATGAACTGACACATAAGGTAAGCTTCTTTTGATTTTATGACACACACGGCTACCCGACAAATAACTAGAGGGCTGACCGTCTACTTTGGCTCTTTCTGCCCCCATGCAGGATTTGATTCCCTGGTCTGGTTGACAATGCGAGCTGACACTCAAAAATAACGAAAATAGGAAAAAAAGCAAGGAAGCGTTTGGGATATTCTTTGTCAAGTAAGTGCTGAGTGTATGTAACCTCCCCACTTTTTAAATTAAACCAGCACAGAACTGATATATTCCTTATCCTTTACAGATTCCATGAAGCATTATGGGACATGTAGTGCCCAAATGATTACATAACCTATGCTCACGATCAACACGCCATGCAGGAACTTATAATTGAATTGAGGTCCACGCCAAACGGTAAATATTTAACTTTGATATACCGTATCGTGATTAGTATCCCTTGAAAATCGTATTATTGATTGACTAAAAACATGTATTGATCTACGGCTGTTACTATTTGGACGGACTTGTCGGCCGCCATTATAAGATTGACGAGTGCAATCGCCTCACTCATCACACCAAAAGAAATCACCACAAGGTTAGCGAATTTGCTACTTCTCTGTATTACACTCACACCACGGATACAAAGGTTTTTACTGGTATTGAGTAAATCTTATATTTGCTTCAATTTTTTATTCACTGTATAGCTGACTACACTGCTACATATGCGTCATGGTGACAGTGTAACCACCCTCTTAACTCACTGCGTCCTGAAGACGGTTCCTGGGACACTACTGACGAGCCTTTGACTGCAACAGTGCTGCCCTTTGCCCCAGAAACACATCAGATTGTAGACGCCATTATACCATATTTGTGTATAATAGTTATGTGATTCAGTCACACTACTACTAACATCACGCTAAATAACCAATGTTGATAGATTGTAAACATTGTGATGGGAACTACAGCCATAAGTGTGAAGTGTTGTTTTCTCTCCATCTTGTCCATTACGGCTTTCGTAAATGATGAGCACTGTATATGGCTTTTTATGTTGTTTTTACTGTTATGTTTGGAGCAAATATTGATTGAAATATGTTTAAGATATCTTTTTGACCGTGGTAGTAGACAGGATTGTATGAAAATTCCACTCTGAGGATAATTTCTGATAAGTAGTCTTCCCCTTGGGTGTGTTAGAGGTGGGTAGCTAGTGGTTAATGTACTTGCTTGGTTGATGTATCCAAACCTAACACTGCTCGCCAATACTGTCTCTCTAAGTTATTAAGCCAGTGTAGGTCCTGCATAGTTACGCTTCTAGGCCATAGAGTATGGCTGGGACAAAGCACTGGTGGTATAACTTTATAGTACCCACCAAGCTAAAACCTGCATTCCCACTTGAGAATTTGCAAGCCTATAGTGTCAATAATTTGGCTTGTCTTTTTTTGCAGGCTATTACCCTATTGTAATTAGGGGATGTATCAAACTCCAAGCCCAAATAAGGATAAGAGTCAGCAAACTCTATCAGGCCCAAACTAGATTCAATACCCAGCCTAATGGGGCTCTTTCTGCAGATCAGCATTATCTTTGTCTTCCTTAAATTGATGGCCAAGGCCAGCTCAGAGGAGTACTGTGCAAGTTCCTCAAGCATACTCTTGATGCCCGATAATGTTCTGTCGAACAGTATCAGGTCATCTGCATAGAGCATACCTGCCATAGGAATTGCCCCCAATTTAGGGGGGCAATTTGACTTTGATCCCATACGTTGGAGTAAGTCAGAGATGTAAAGATTATATAGAGTAGGTGCTGCTACAAATCCCTGCTTTACTCCCATGTTAATACTAATGGGTTCAGTGACTGCACCTTCGTTGTTTAGTCTAACCTTGGCACTCTTATCGCTATGCAATGCTTTTAAGATCTGAACTAGCCAGCAGAGACAATTTAGGCTAGTCAGCTTGGCCCAAAGTTTCTCTCTTATAACCTGGTCAAACGCACTAGTGAAGTCTACAAATAGCATATATAAAGTAGCTTCTTTGTTACTCAATGTGGTACTTATCAATGAGTCCAGCACTCTGATGTTATGAGTGGTGCTGGCAGCTGGTCTAAATCCGGTCTGGGCAAGATGAAGAACTTGTTCTGCAACTACCCAGGTCTCCAGCTCTCTAAGCACCAGTGTTTCCAAAACCTTGCCCGTGGTGTCCAACATGGACAAAAGTCGGTAATTGGTTACCTCCCTACGGTCTTCTTTCTTGTAGACCGGATTAACACCGACTTTTGCCATGGCGAAGGAACGGTGCAAGAGCGGCAAACCTGGGCAAAGAGAGTCAGGAGAATCTGGGCCCAATTATCTGGATCTTTTTTCAGGACAGAGTTTGCCAAACCATTCGGACCAGGTACGTTAGACCGCTTTGAATTTATGATGACTTGCTTTACATTTTTAAAATTCATAGAAAGTGGCCATGGTTCTACATAACCAGTGTTACAACGAGAGAGGGTGTTAGGATTATAAAACTTACTCTTGACATATTGTACCCACTGATCAGATGAGATTGGATTTATTTTTTTCTGAGACAGGTCACCTCCAGTCCCAGTGACAAATTTTACGTGTATCTCTACTATCAAGGATCTGGATGAATTTTTCCCATCTCACTCTTTGTTGTGATTTTTGGTAATGGTAAAGCCAGGTATAAGACTGTCGTTTAGAGAACTTTATGTGAACGGCTATCTCATGTGGGTTACCCAAGGAATAGCCTATCCCTCTACAAGCTCTAAGTTCATGTCTCAATTGGCGTTTACGGTCCCGAATATTTATGTCAAAAATCAATCTACTCTTACTCCCCCAATTTATTGTAGGAGCTGTTTTCACCCTGGCAAGCATCAGGATCAATCCCCCTATCCAATCTTCAATAGCCTCAGGGTTTTTGCCCCAAAGGAGCTGCTTTATACAACAGCTCTTTGGGAAATCAAATATGTTCAACCTCTCAATGTTCTTTTCAGACCAGCGGATCTTCACTATGGTGGCAGTGACCCCCTCTACTAGGTATGTTCCTTTAAAACAGGGCTTATTTCAAGTGCAGATGAAATGCTTGATCAACAGGGTCCAAACTAGGTTGCATCAGCAAGTCTATGGGATGAACTGTTTGGCTGTCTTCTTCAATCTTTTTCAACCCTTCCCTCTGATTTTTGATCTGTTGGGAAATAAAAGAAACACTAGTGGTCATGTTTGTGCTACATCATGGGCATCCGTTTCTATTTGCGTGGGAGGAGAAAGGGGTACTCTCACGTGTCGTCCAGTCATCAACTTATTCAGTCAGGTGGTGATCTGACCCAGGCAGGTTTCTCAGTGCGAATAATGCAAGGCATACTCAATGTAGCCATACCTTCTACAAAGTCATCTTGATCTTAGCTGTGCTTTATTTAAGGAGTCTTTTTAGCCTCTTACAGATACCATTCACCGATGGATGATATGCAGATACAAACCTGTGCTTTATGCCAAATAAAAGAGTGATTTGTTCGAACATCTCATTTACAAAATGCAGCCCATTATCAGACTGCAGGACTTTGCACACACCCCATATAAGAAACATCTAATTTATGAGAAACTTGGCAGCACATCTGGCATTGGGGTGCATACATGCACATGCCTCAATCCATCTGGATAAGGGAAATACTACCACTAACATGTATCTCTAGCCATTTATTTGAAACATATCCACATAATCTATATATAGATGTTGAAAAGGACCATTAGGTTTAGGGATTGCTCCTCTCACTGTTCACAAGGTGTGCTCAGCTGTGAACTTCTTGCAGACAATGCAGTTCTCAATAAACTGTGCTACATGTTCTGACAAATTTGGTGATAACCATTTTTCTGTGATCATGGCAGCAAGACTCTCTTTATTTGTGTGTGTGGAATAGTGAAGCTGCTCCAGCACCAGCTTCAATGATGCTACAGGCATAACTGGCTTTCCAGTACTATCTTGGGCCTCATTACGACCCAGGCGGACTTCGCGGTGCTAAATGCACCGCGAAGCATGGCGGAAAGCCGCCGATAGCGCCATGGGGGTTGGCGGATTTACCGCCCCATTCCGACCTCGGCGGAGCGGTAAATCCCCAATCCCCATTCTGCCCTTCCCCATTCCCATTTTCGCCCCATAGGGTATAATGGGAGTGGGGAAGGAGTTAATTACGCCACCGTAAAATACGGTGGCGTAATTAACAACGAGGTCCCGTAGCGCCATGGTTTTCTCCGGCTGGTAAAACCAGGCGGAGAAAACCTCCATGGCGCTACGGGAACTCGTAGTATGGCGGAGAGGTACGCCATGCACTACGCTGGCGTAACACCCTCTCCGCCAGGGTCCTAATGAGGCCCCTTGTCTCCATACAGCCTGTATGGGTGATAAAGAACACCCTGTTTCTTCCATAAATTCTGCTCTTCTTGTGGAGCTCGAACATGTAGCTCAATGAACTGTACAATGGGTAACATATTAGCACCTTCCTTCACCATCATACATCACTCAGACATTTGCTTAACACTTTCTACTTCAAAATCAGAAATATGTGAAAAATATGCTGCCCTTTTCACTTCAACTTCTGTGGCTTCGTTACCACGATAAATCATGCCTGCCTTCTTAGTATGGGCTGCACATTTTGCAATGGCGATAGCCAATGGGAGCTTTAGTGCCTCAATGAGTTTATCCAATAGAGATGCATGTTGCACTGGAGCAACTTCTGCTTGGAGGAAACCCCTTCTTTTCCAGCATGACAATCCTACATGCTCACTTCACGTCACATAGGCAGAGTCAAAGAGAGTCAAAGTACACTGTCACTTCATCATCGTCATAACTCTGGAGTTCGGCGATAATCAGCAACAATTCTGCAGCATGTGCTGAACAATGTGATGGCAGTTTTGAACTTGTCACTACTTCAAATCCACCATTCTTTTTTCGCTTCACTACTGCAGATCATGTATGTCTCTGTCCTGTCCTTTGGTCAGTTTTTGAAGAACCGTCAATAAATATTATTTCCCCTCTCTGAGAACATTTTTTTCTAACATGGGGAATATCATCATAAAACTCAGTGTACGTTTTGTTGTCCGTTACATGCGATTATAACGAATTGAGAAATAACTAATGCAACTTTTTGGGAAAAAAATACCAAACTTTTTTTTTTTTGTTAAGGGTCCCCCAGAATCCCCCAATTACCACTGCTTGTAACCCCATCCTGAACACCCCACACTTGTTAACCCCTTGCCCGCACCTCCTATTTATTTAGCATTCAGTAATTTGTTGGTAAAATTGCATTAGTTATTTCCTATTTGATATAATCTCTGCATACCTGTGCAGCCATGTACATAGTTTGTCTTCCCCACTGGTTCCGCTATGAATGTCGCTGTATTCACAACTCTACATCTAACAATTTTGATTGCTGGTTTCAAAATAATTACTTCATATTCTGATGCTCTTTGTATAGTTAATGTACTTTAACGTTTCTATAAAATGGTGTCAGTGAGCACCCCATTTTAATACTTTCAACTTTTTTAATAGCAAAGGCAGCAGCAGCTAACACTTGTTCCCAAGTATAATATCCTTTCATTACTGGGTCTAAAAACCCACGTTAGTTGTCTAATGGTTTATGTCTTTACTTCTCCATTTGAATGTGAGAATAAGTAAAATTACTCTTTATATTCTGGAATCCCTAACACAGGGGGTTCACAAATCGCCCTTTTTAATTCTTTAAATCCTTCAGTCATCTCATCTAGCCATATTATCTCACTTTTACCTATATTTATTTATTTATTTAATTTAATGTGTTATAGTTTTTTACTAAGAAGAATACAAATACAAAATAAAATCTAGCAACCAGCTTAAAACATTTAAAATGATTAAGGCAAGTTATTCCGAGTTATACACAGTTAATTGATTTACATAGCTCAGCTGGAAATACAGCCTCTCGAAATATGTTTCAAATTAAACAACCAGTATATATAATCCTTAATAACAATTCAGATTCAAATTGGATATCCCGTTAACATTGACATTTCATTTCATATATAAATCACAGTAATCCATATCATCGTCAATGTTCCATTCTTTTCTCTATCCCAAACCAAACCCTATATAGGGATAACTGTAGGCTCACATTTAGCGTGTTGATGCATTGAAGCCAAATGATATTTCTTTAATGGAATCTAGATGATACACAAATTTGCCATAGTACTTTATATAGATGCTCCCCAACCCAGGGCACTCTGTAAGAACATGCTTAGCAGTTTTGTAGCTCTTTTTATTCTTACATACTCTACAGAAGCGATCAACCTTGGGAATCTGTTTCATACAGCCAATAGAGGCCAGTTGTGGTAGGTAGTCAATTCTGAGTAGGAGTAAAAATCTCCTGAAGTTGGTCGAGGGACAAAGGTTTAGATATTGCTGAGATCTCTTAAACGTATAGAGCACATATTGGACGAATTTGTATTTCTTCAAGTTTTAGAGATGAACAAAATTATCTCACTTTTTCCTATCTGTGCTTCCTTGAGTCCTTAAAATCGGTTGCATATATGTACTATAATGAAAACACAGGCCCTAAAATAATTACATAGGCCTAAACATTTTTGCATTTCCCTCACTGTCTCAGGTTTTGGATTCTTTGTGATTGCTTCTGCTCTCTCAGGGGCCACTTTTCTCCTTTTCTGCGAGATTAGCTGTTCTATATACACAACTTCTTAATGGCAAAATTGTAATTTCTCTTTGTCTACCTCATATCCTTTTTCTGCTAGTATGGTCATTAGTTGAACTAAATCTTTCTGCATTTTTCTTCTGTCTTGCTACACACTAATATGTCATCTATGTACTAAATTATTGTGCTCCGAAGTTGTAGGTTACCTAGGTCCATCTGAAGGACCCTATTAAAGATTGATGGGTACTTACACTACCCCTTAGGTAATCTTGTTTCCAGTGCTGATTTCTATATGAAAATTAGGTAAAATCTTGGGAATCCTCATGAAGGGGAATTGAACAGAAGGTATTATTTAGGTCTATAATTGTATAATATTTGGCTTTAGCTGGGATGTTACATAATATCGTAGATGGATTTGGAACCCGAGGAAACCGTGCTTTGAAAAAATACTTTAGGGGACATAGATCCTGAACAAATCCCCATGACCCCTTTGTTGACTTTTTCACCGGGTACACAGCCGTGTTACATGGGGATTCTGATGGCAACAATATGCCCTGCTGTACTAAAGTAGAAATGGTTTCAATTATACCTTCATCTTCTTCACTGGACACAGGGTACTGCGTTGCTCGCGGCAAAATTGTTCCTGGCTTCAGCTTAATTTTAACTGCTCCTACTCCACTCAATAGACCCATGTCATATGGACTGTTGGTCCATATGATGCTTGGAACCTTTTCAAAATCTTCATGGAAAAATGGTGGTTTCTTTTTTTTACTAATGTCATTCTCTGTGGTATTTCTCTATTCTCGACTTTAATCCAATAAGTGAGACTTATTAAAAATACTAACTCATCGTCTGAATTCTTATCTCTAACAGCACCTCATCTGTAAAGCCTGTTAGTCTGTATCCTTCATCAAAGGCTATTACTGTTCTCCATGCTCTTCCCTCATCATCTGTCCCATGAATGATCACATTTTCGTTTCTCACTATCACTTCATCCGACTCTATGGTGATAATCTTCATCATCCAGAGGTATTTCTGGCCTAAACAAAGATTCATCAGGTATTCTCAACAATGTACCTATTAATCCAGGATGCCATGTCAACAAAATATTTCTTCCATACAAAAATAGTTCTGGGTCTAAAGGAATTCCTCATAGTACCTTTTGGCCTGTACAAGCTCATATGAAATCTCTTACATTCATATAATATATCCATGGAGTGGATCACACTATTGTTTTGTCAGTGAAATATATTGTCATGTCAAGTTTAGTCATCATGTCATGTCCTAATATGTTAACTAGTGCCTGCCAAGAATAAAATAGTGGCATGGACAAGCCATGTTCTTCTGTAGAAATTGGTAATTCGTCAGTGGAAGTAACTAAACTCATAGCCCCAGAGAATCCCTGAGCATTCATGGCAATGCCAGACATTGGGTACTTTCCCTCTCGAACACAGTAATTAGTTGCTTCCATGTCTATAAGAAAAGAAAATGTCTTGCCTTCTATCATTACCCTGACCCTTGATTCTTCGTGGGGTCTGTTGTCACTGATGACACTGATAATACTAAACATATCAGGTTGCACTGTGGGCTTTCCTATTGTTGATATAAATTAATACCTCTACCTGTAAAAGTGTTTCCTCCAACTACTGGGTGTGAATGCTTGTGGGGCTCCTGTGTTCTCATTCAATTGTGGCACCATTGCTTTTTATGTCTGTGTTTGCTGGGTCTGTACTTGTTGTGTTTGCATAGGCGCTTGCTTTAGTTGCCCTTGTGGCGACTGTGATTGCAAAATAACTTGTTGCATTTGCTGTATTTAAGGTGCACATTTCTGATTTTGTATGTGTTCTGGGGTATAATACTCCTGCGGATCTTATTATATTGTGGCAAATAGCCCATCCCCCCTCTTGGAGCATTCCAGTTCTGCTGAATGCCCCCTCGACTTCTACATATTTGTGCCATATGTCCTATCCTCCCACAATTCTAGCTGTGCAGGTTTAGGTGTTACCAACAGGATAGGACACAACAAGGAAGTCTGTGGGCTGTCCTATTGGGAGTACAACGATCGTCTGTTGCCTGTGTAGGGGTTATGGGCCAATATTGCTACTCCCCCCATTTGTGTCTTTTGTACTGTCGTGTCTATGGGTTGTTGTGTCATCCCACCCTTGTGTTAATTGCTGTATTGTGTGTACGTGTTGTTGTTGTTTTGATGCTATTTGTTGGTGTGCTTGTTGATGGGCGGGTTGGTGTTGCATCTGTGTAGTTGTTAGCATATCTGGATGTTGTTGTAGCTGTGGTTGTGTCATGCCACCTTGCTGTCCCATTTGCATCTGACCTGTTGGTAATGTTTCTTGTGGGTGGTAATTATTAGGTCCCCCTTGGTAGCCCTGTTGTCCTTGCTCCCCCCATCCTGCTTGTGTCAGTCTTGCCCTACATGTGCGTGATGCCTGTCCTACTAATCCGCAGGTCCAGCACATGTACGGCTCCTGGGCTTGCCATGGGTATCCCCCTGTGCTGTCCAAATAACTCTGCTGTCCATATTGGGAATACGCTCGGAACCCCCCTCCTTGCTGGTGTGCAGATAGGCCAAACCCCCTTCCTCTGATGAACCCTCCCCTTCCTCTGTAGTTGGTCATGTAGCCGTTAACCATTTGCACATACCCTCCCCCATGGGTTGTGCATATGGTTTTGGTGCCATGTATGGGGGCGGGGGTGGCAATTGTTGTGTCATAATGGGCACTTGTTGTTGCTGTATTATTGGTTGTTGTTGATCGGGAGCTGGTACCGGTGGGGTGGGGCCCATTATGAGCGCTCCCTCCTGGGCATATTTTGACAGTTTCATTTGGAGCAGTTTTGCCTCATCTGCCTTTCTATCTTCCTCCTTCATCTTTTCTTGCCATAGCCTACAGTGATGTACTATTGTTAATTCTATCTCAGGCCACGCCTTTGCTTCCATCCCCACCAATTTCTTTAATTGCTTCTGCACTGGTTCTGGGAGTCCCTGTATCAGTATGTGATAAAATATAGCTATTGTTTTGTCCCATGGCTCCCGCGTTTTCCGGGCACCATTTCTCCTGAATTTCTTGGATGTAATTAACAGGGTCCTCGTTCTCACGCATATGTGATCGCTCCTGTATCTGATGTGTTGGGGTACTGCACCCTCAATGCTTGTCATAGCGCGTGTCTGCAGTTCCCAAAAGGTGGCCCATTGTACGACGTGTCACTGATGGTCACTCCTGGGAAACCCGCCCTCTTCCAGATGTCACCTGCAGCATCATCCAAAATTGATATTAACAGCCCCTTGACGTCCCCAACCTCTAGCCTGTGCCCCGCAGTTAATTTTTCCATTTCATATATGCACATCCCAGCCTCTCTGCTTAGGGATGGTAGTCTACACTTAATGCTTTCTTTGTCTGCATGTCTCCATGGTCCATATTGTGGCCTCGTCCCGCCCCTCTGCAACAGTGGCATCTGTGTGTATTCTGCTATTTCCTCTGATGTGTGTCTGCATTGTGTGATGTATATGTTTTGAGTCTCCTCCTCCATATCAGATAAATCGTCAAAACGTCAGTAATGTGACTTGCATGCTTTGTGTTCTCCGTGCTCCTATGGTCCCCGCGTTGGCCTGTCTGGCCCTTGGTGTGTGCTATTGCTGATCCTTCTTTTCTGCGCCCAGGGAGATCTCTGAGTCTGTTGACATATGGTGTGTGCTTAGTGGGTGATGTTACTGTTTGTAGTATCCCTTCCCTCTTTGTGCTTGCACCCTCCCGTCCAGCTCTATCTTCCTCATGTGTTCTGCATTCCCATGATGACCCTGTACCTGTGCCTGTGATATACAGTTGCTATGTCCTTCTCTGCTCCCATCGCTCTGTCCTCCGCATGATTCTTCCTCTTCCTCATCGCTACAGAACCCCCTAAGAATGATAATTTGTGTGTGGACACGGGTATTGTACGGTTTCTATTTCTAAATCTATGTCTGTGCAGCCACCTGTATCTCTTATATCGTTTCGTACTTGAGGCGTTGTGGCTGCTTCGCAACTGCGTATGTTCAATTTGCTCCTTATTGTTCCGTTACCTTCTCTTGGCTCTTGGTCGCCTGGGTGATCGCCTATACTTTCTAATTCCGCTCTACCCTTGCATAGCTCTATCATTATGGCATCACTTACCTGTCCTAACACCCTTGCATCTCTATCCTTGGTACCCGTTTCACAGCCCTCCCTTGCTAGTATGCTCTCTATTATCCTCTCTTCCTCGTACTTACGTGTGCAGTCTGACAGCATCTTTTTCTTCCAGAGCGTGATTTCCCGGTCACTCTCTTCCCTCTCTTCTTTTCTCCTGATCTCCCTTTGTTCCATATGTGCTGCTCTTTCTGCAATACTCCACATACAAGCCTCCTCCTTCTTCCTTTCTGCTTCCCCGTGCTACTCTAATTCCATTCTCACCCCCCTTTTCTCTCTCCAGCTCTATCTGTTTCTCCAGTTCCTTTAGCTCAAGTTGTTTAGTGAGTACATTTCGTGTCTTCCTTAACTCGGCTAGTTTTGCCTCCAGCACTGCCTCTTCTTCGTCCGCTGTATACCCTTCTTCCCTGTTACTTACCTCACACTCCCTCTGTGGTTGTTCTAACTCCACTCTGTCTATTGGCTGCATCACCTCCACCTCCTTTCCTGTCACTGTCCCTCACTGATTTAATAGCACCTGCGCCGCTATCCATTTGTCTGGCCCTACACCCTTTAACTCCAGCTGCGCTTTCTTTATGCCATCAACTTTCTCCTGTGTCCCCTTTGTACCTACCATGTGCCCTCCGCGCAACTCTTTCAGGTAGTGATCCTCTGGTGCGTACGGTGGTGGGTTGTATTTAGGGTTTGTGTTGCTTCTCTCAGTTCCCTTATTGGGTATATCCCTTCTGTCTCTTTCTTGACCTCTTTTACTGGGTATGACCCCTCCGCTTCTTCCTCACTCTCCTCTGCGTTCTTTGTTGCCTCGCCGGGAGGCGCTTGGGGCGTACTGCATCCTTCCCCTTCGCTCACATCTTCTTTCTTTACCTCCTGCATGCTCATCATCCCAGGGCTATATCCCTGAAACATCCTCCAGAGATCAAAAACCTCAAAATGGCTACAATGTCTTCCCATTGTATGTGTTGTTTAAATATGCTAACAGTGAATGTTGGGCTTCCATTCTAAATCTACCGTTTGCAGCGGCCACAGTATAATTGTCTTTTCATCCGTCCCTTTAGTCCATTTAATACTGTATTTTACTATTTTATCTCTGTGCAGTGGTAGCGTTGCACAAATGTGTTGGAGTGGCGCTGTTAATGTGTGGAACCCATTGTCTGCACCTAGCCCCTAATACAATGACATTTTTCAAATATATACCACCGTTACCTGGCCCCTTAGTTGGGGACTTCTGACTTTCTACTGTTAATAGGAGGGAAACATTTTGTATCACAATACTTTTGGACTGTTGTTCTGCACTGGGCTGGCGCCCTATGACACACTTCCCTGTGCAGCTAGGGTCCCCATCGACCCGTGGCACGCGAGGTCCCCTGCGACCTCGTGCCCAGCGCGACATGCTGCCTTCTTGGGTGGCTGCTGCTTGGCACGCCTGTGTTAGTATCCTAACCCCTTCTCCTCTCTACTTTCACATAGCCTGTGCTGTGTATGTCCCTGCCTCCTACTCTCACGGGTTGCCCCGCTGCTCGGCACAACCCCTTCGGTCGATGACGTGCCAGCGTTCTCCATGAGCGTCCGCCTGCTCACCTTTACCCCGCCCTAGCTGCTGGCCGCAGCCCAGATATTGCTAAAAGGAAAATGCGTTGTCCTATGTATGCCCTATGGGAGACGTCACCAACTAATACAACAGATTACATATACACACAGTTTGAAGAGGTAATGCGTGCCAAGTTTAACAATAGCAATTCCCACAGCTGTCTTCCCACCACACCTTGAGTGGAGTATTCATTAATCACCGTTATTATTATAATTGGGCTGCGCACGCTGCGTCGCCTCGAGTGTGATAAGCTCCCTCACCAGGGGAACTTAACCAGCCAACTATCTTTTTCTACCTCCTGCAGGAATACGTCATCAATTAATCGAGCTAAAACACTCAATTTATAGGGATCCTCATCTATTCATCGAAATATAACGCCAACTCATAGGAATACCACACCCCCACACATGTGTTAGCAGTCTGTACCAATCAGCGCGACACTCCGTTCAACACGTGGGGACCCATCGCCCCACCCAACCTGCTCAATACCACAAGGAGGGACGATCTCTGCCCGTTCCCTGCTACATTTCACTTATCGATCACCACTGATAGACCAAATTTTTGCGACAATGTAAAACCACCACAGCCAATTCATAATACCTCCCTCCACCCGCACCACATTATATTGCTGTTTGTGTGGACCAAACTCACATCGTGCTCACGTCTGCCAGGGCTGCATGGCTGCGGACACCCCTCCCAATCAGCTCACCGCTCCCCCTCGTCTGGGCCGCGTCTGGACACTCACCAACCGCAGGCATGACATTTCTGAAGTCGGCTCCCGATGGCTAATCTCTGGATTGTGCAGTTCGGTCATCTCGCAGTTCCGCGATGGTCCTACAGCCCTCCAAGTGTGGCAACGGCAGAGGGGGCCACGTTGCCGGGCCACCCTGTTGCAAACGGTCTCGCTATGATCTATCTCAGGATCTCAGCAGGGCCTCCAAAATGTTGGGGTAATTTCTGGAGGTTGGCAGGGCCACACCCTTGCTCCATGGTCCTCCAGCTGTGGGAAGGCCCTAACTCCTTCCGCGTCCTGAAGAAGTAGGAGGCCCACACAAGAGCAATAGGTTACTGCTGTTTATTAAATGAAACAGACAGGGACAGGTTCATAGAGTGTAGGTTCCCAAAATCTTCTTGTTCTCCTCGGGCTCGCAGGCCCCTTTTGTTTCTTAGTGACGTAACAACGTGTGTCATCTGTGAAAGCTCATCCCCAAACCTACTGCTACTCCGGGTTGGCTCCCCGAGTGGTAGGGTCAGTATAGGACAGTTTATTGGGAAGGGTTATTGGTGGAGAAGAGGTCAGGTGGTACGCTTGGGTTGTCCCTAAAAGTTACTACATAGAAATTGTTACATGTAGAGGGTTAGTGATTGGTTCGGATGTGATGCTATCAGTGGTTAGCCCCCCCATGCCCTGATTAGTCCATCCACGAGCCCCTAAGCCTGAAGCCTGGGACCATCGTCGTTCCCAGCTCACGATGTACTTGCTGCTGGCAACAATGTGTGACTATGTGTCAGTGGAGCACAATGGACAGGTCCTGCCACTTATCGTTAGAGCGCTCCTTTCCCATCGCCGCCGGTGTCTACTTCATTACTTCTTTGTTGCAAGCTGGGTCCCAGTCGTGGGACCCCAGAGCCTCTTTAGTCCTAGGAGCTTGGCATCATACCAGTTCGGCCTGGTCTCGTGTTGAGGGACCGTGGCTGAGGCAGAATTACAGGGATTTGATTTGTATGTTGGCTCCGGGGAGTCGTAGCAGTGGCAGGTGTAACCTTGACTTGGAGAGCACAGCATGTTGATTGCAACGTCGTGCCCTTGGCTGTGGGGATCTAGTCAGGGTTGTTTTGCTTGATCAGCACCTTGTAACTCTGTATGAACTGCTCTGGGTCTGTGGACTCTGGTTTGTGGCCTACCTCAGCTTGGTTATGAGTGGCGGTATAAGGTCCATAAGGCGAGGAATGTGTGGGTGCAGTGTAGTTCCTTGTACATCAGTCCATCTGCAGGGTATTATCTCTGGAGGTTAGTAGCATGAAGCTTCTGCAAGCATATACACAAACTCTTCCGGCATCTTGCATTTCTGCGAATCGGTTGCTGACCTATGTGGTAAATAACAACGATTCATGTCTGTGAGTGTGCGCGTTCCTCTATGTCATAGAACTGAGTGTGTTCTTCATGTCGGTTGGTGTGTGTCTGATCTGGGTGCAGGGCAGCACATGTGCTTATGCTCGTCGTGGCTATGTCGTCATGTCATCTCTAATGATGGCAGCATAGGTTTGTGACGTTTAGTCGAGTTGGTCCATGTAGTCGGTCTCAGCTTCATCTTGTTTCCCACTTCGTGCTCTGGGTGGGATGTGGACAGGTTGTGGAGGTGGGGCGTGGCCAGTGTGGATTTCGACACCCGGGGCAGCAGACAAGAGGTTCAAGCTCATCCCGTTGAGGGTACTTATCTTGCAACGTCATCAGCCATAGTTTATACGTGGGTCCGGGGAAGGGACCGTCCCATTTTCCCTATTCAACTAATAAAAACCTGTAAAATTCACGTTATGGTTAAGTTGCACTAATAGAACCCATGAAATTCAATGAAAAATCATTTTTAAAGGGACGTTATAGTTACAAGTGAAACCGAAAAAACCTCAGAAATTGGCCAGTATTGTAAGCTAAGCAAACATAACTTGCACCAACACTGTGCATTGCTAAGACTAGTACCCAGGACATGAAAGATGACATCACAAATGGCATTGGTGGCATCACTGAAGACATCACATATTAAATTAATTTTTGATAAAGAGTCCCTACAAGGGGTTGAGTTTATAATGTTGGAAACAAGATGTTAGGGGTGATTGGAAGAACTATCATGAACTACTTAATGATTTAAAGAACGTACTAATGTAAAGAAATCATTATTTTCTAGTGTTGTTAGTAGAGGAACCTAATCATACATACATGTAGGCAATGGTTGCAGCATGCACCGTAGAAGTACAATATTTACAATCTGGTAATTTCCGATAGTAAAATAACAAATGCTACCTAATGAGAGTTTTGAGCAATGATAAACATGGAATAAATGCAATTGAAAACTTACCAGACACTTGTGTTCGAAGAAGAAATACATATCCAACTCACAATGCATACAAATTAGAGGCACAGACTGGAAAACTAAAGTAAGGAAGAAAGAAAAAACAACACCAAAAAATTACAATAACATTACAGTTAATCATCATGTACAAAAAAGAATTGTGTGTTTGAGGCGTGCTTATTGCTACATGTATGTGCACTATGAGCTCAGACTAAACTCTAAGGACAGTACTTTTAGAATATATAAAAAGATTAATGTGTAGATATATAGGACCTTTTAAATTTGTGAAATTATCATTGTCAGTAAATGCAAAAAAAACTAGCCTACTCATGTCAGTGAACAAAAACAAGTGGCTCAGAGATGTGATGTCATAAGTGATGTCATCAATAATATTTGTGATGTCATCTTTCATGTCCTGGGTGTTAGTCCTAGAAGTGTATGTTGAGGTGCAAGGTATGGTTGCTTAGCTTACCATAACTGGTGAATTTCAGATTTCTTCTCATTGAATTTCAGTTTTTTATTAGTGCAACTTAACCATAACATCTCTTTAACACTGTTTTTCAGTGAATTTTATTGGTTTTTATCAGAGTGCAACTTGACCATAACATCCCTTTAGAAAAGATTTTTCAGTGAATATTGAAACCATTCACCATCAGTATTGACTCTTCTTCAATCAAACACTTTGCCTTCGGTCTGCTGGACACCCTGGGGGACCAGACAGGCATTTCTTCAAAGAGCCACCTGCCAACCGTCTCGATTTACACATGTTTTTCTCCTGCTCTCCACAGGAAACACTGCCTTCTTCCAGCTGATGGTGGAAGACATCAAGAATCCAAGAGTCTGAGCGCTATCCTCGGTTGACCACCCCCCCATATTAGTTCCCGAAAAAGGGATTCAACCCGCCTAAAGTCGGAGTCTGGGATCCTTAGTGGGGCATTTTGTAAAACATAGAGAAACCTTGGGAGAGTTATCATCTTAAAGAGTGCGGCTCTTCCCATGGGCGTAAGCGGAAGAAGTCTCCAGTGGTGGGCGTCATTAACGAAACGGTCAAGGACCGGTTGAAAATTGCGTAGTGTGTATTCACTCAGGTTTGTGGTCACCCAGATCCCCAAGTATCGAAAACCTTGCGGTTCTGTTCGGTACGGGCATTCCCGAGGGTCAGCCTGCACGTTGCCTTTCACCGGGAAAAGAACTGATTTTCCCCAATTGATTTTAAGCCCACTAAGGACACCAAAACGGGTAAGCATCTGCGTCACCTTGGGGCAGGACCGAGCTGGATCTCCCAGGTAAATCAGGAGGTCATCTGCATACAAGGAGACACGGTCCTCATGCCCTTCAGGCCATCCGAACCCCGTCCATGCGGCGTCTTGTCGAAGCCAAAGGGCTAGAGGTTCAATTGCCAGGGCGAAGAGAAGGGGAGAAAGGGGACACCCCTGTCTCGTGCCCTTTCCCAACGGGAAGGACCGGGACGACCAACCATTCACTCTGACCTCCGCTCGAGTGTTAGTGTAGAGTAATTTCACCCATTTCAGGAAGCTGTCCCCGAACCCCATACGCCTCATGACCTCCCAAAGGCAGTCCCACCTAACCGAGTCGAAGGCCTTTTCAAAATCTACTGCCAGTAGGGCGAGAGGGGTGTCAATGATCGGGGCCCGCTCCAGCGCCAGATGGAGCCGGCGCAGGTTCATACGCGTTGATTTGTGTGGCATAAAGCCACATTGATCCGGGTGGATCAAGGTATGGATCACTGATTGCAGCCGGTTGGCAAGGAGCTTCGCAAGAACCTTGGCTTCGCTGTTAATTAACGAGATAGGCCGTGCTATTACATCCTTTGCTACGCCGGAACTCACGACCGTGAAAACTAAATGGGAGGCGGATGTGGGGGTGATGGATCCAGAAGACTGGATCCAAGTACTAATGCACCCACGGGAGGTGGCCATTTCTTCCAGGATTCGGCTGGTTCAATTAAAGATCCTGCACAGGGTCTATTACCCCAGGACGATACTATATAGATGGGAAAGAGCCTCGAACCCGAACTGTCTCCGTTGTGGGGATGAGGAGGGGACCTTCTTCCACACCCTGTGGGCATGCCCCCAAATCCGCACCTTCTGGAATGAATGCTGTACTGTACTCGGCAATGTCTTGGCGTGCCGCATACCACTAGACCCGAAGATTCTCATTTTGGGGGCTCCGGTTGAGATTGAACTTACTAAATGGGGCAAGCTGCTCCTGAACACAGCAGCGGGACTGATGAAGCGCAACATAGCGCAGAAATGGGGAGCCCCGGAGTCCCCAACGATGGAGCAATGGGCAACAGATATGAACATTTGTGCCACCATAGAGCACCGAGTATATACCGCCAGAGGATGCCCTACTAAGGCGGACAAGATATGGGGGAGGTGGGAGGAGATTGGTCCTTAGAACCGGCTGGACCCGGTCGTATGCAGTAGGAGGGATATGGTCGGATTGCACTAAAACCTGTGGTAATGTCTTGAGTGATTGTTACATGGTCTATTAATGGTTGTACTTTGGGAGGACATGCTAATTCATGAAAGCTGTTGTTGTGTAGTTTGGAATGTTTAAAACAATAAAAAATGTTTTATCAAAAAAAAAGAATCCAAGAGTCTGGATCTGAACCACCTGCACTGCTACCAAAATGTGCTATAGCCCCTGGAGCGTTCCAAGTGCCAGATGGGATTACCAATAAATGATCTCAGGACCAAAAAACTGGCAGACTCAAAGACTACAGCAAAATACAGCTTAATTATCAAATAAATAAAGTATGGAAAACTGTTGAACAAAGAGATTGGAGCTTGCACACTCTTGAATATATTTCCATTACACAAAAGGCTTTATACATCAATGTACGTCAGTGTTGACGCCATCCTAAGTGGCAAACAGTAAAAACCTATTCAACTGAGGGATTGGTTAAGGGGACATAGATACCTATAGTTCATTTTTGGTGTTGTCAACATCATTGGCTGTCCCTTATCTGTTAGGCACACCTTGAAATAAGTCTAACTACGTATAATACAGACAATAGCATAAGAACAGTAGCGGTTCAGCTTCTGAAACAACCTATAATCTGTCATTACATAAACTGTCATGATTGGTTGACATTCTCTTCCAACCTTCGACATTCGGCTTGTTAGAAGCACATAGGCAAAACGAAACCCAGGTGTGGGGAACAACGTCAGACAACTGCCGACTTGGCCAATTAGCTTACCATCTCTCATCAGTTAGACACTAAGCCAAGGCTTCTTCTTTGTAGTTCACCTTGTTGACTGTTCTCTTCCTCTGAACTTTAAAGGGAGTGAAGGTACATTGCTATCTTCGCCTGAAGCTTTATGAATATGCCTTGTTTCCTGGTCTTGCACCACGTGTGAGAAGACCATGTTTTTTGTCCACTCTGCCCTTCCATTTAGTGCCATTTGATTCAATTGTTGCTCCATCTTGCCTATGCTTTCTGCATCTTTGATTGTTCAATACTTGGCCCTTGCAAATGTACACTAGAGAGATATGTTGTGCAGTTGTAGCTTTTGCACTTCAACTCCTTTCTTGCCTTCCAGTTGCTTCTTGCCGCGGCATCTTTGATCTCAAACCAAGCAACTGTTTGGTGTACTTTAACAGAGCTGTATTCCAGTGCCTGTCAGCTCTGAAGCCTTGGCTTCTCTGCTTCAGGTTTCTCTATTACTATATATACAGAGTCGACGTCAATTTTCTCATCATGGCTGCTTCACCAGTTTTATATTTTCAACTGCAGCAATCTTCTCTATATCTCAGCTACTTTGCGTTTCTTCATATGTACATCTACTGTATCTCTTATCACCTATCTTCTCAGTGTATATGATTTCTTCATATTTGCATAAATGTCTTTAGACATCCTTCGACCACGTCAGTTAGAGGGTACATTCGATATGGTTGTCTGAGCTCATAACATCTCTCATATCTTTGATGCTTTATTGGGCTAATACCTAGTGTCATGCACAGTGTCTTTTTGTTGTTCTTCCAATATGACGGAGGTGAGGGGTGGGCACTATAGATGACCTGTACATCTGCCTCCCTAGAGTACCTCTGTCGAGCACAGCTATGTCCTGGTCCTTTGCCAGGTCCTTCTAGGTTAATGCCTCACATCCATGGCCTGCAGCCACCACATGACTATTTGGTTTGGCTTCTCTGGGAAGGGTGTGTGTCAATACGTATGTCAACCTGGCCATAAACATTTGCAGTATCCCCATTCATTTCAGTTTCATGTTGTGGGAATGCTGTGTCATCATCCAAAGTATGTTTACTATTGTCATTAACAGTATTGCCAGTAGTGATAGGTAGACACTGTCACAGTTGTAGCAGTGTTGGCATTAGAGATTGCCAAAGTGGTCATATTTGGAGCAATACTTTTGGGATATTGGCGGTGTTGACAGTGTCAATAGTGACCCTGATTAAAGTGGATGTGCTATCTGATGTTTCTGCACCCTGTTCGGAGTCAACAGATTCCTCTCCATCACTGTAATATAGTGTTCTGACACGTATTGGGGGTATACTGTGTGTTCAATCAGTGGCTGCACATAGGCACCAAAGCTTCATGTTACGTCACACTTACTATTTGTTATATTGAATCAATGTGGTGGTATCCACTTTTAGAGTTTGTAATTTACATGCCTGTGATTGGCGGTTTAGGACTGGTAAATTGACTAGTAAGCTGAAAATCTCAGATTGTCACATTTATAATAGTATTAATTGCCTGCAACAGTCTGACATTGAGTACCACTGGGAGGGTTCAGGATGTGAAAACACCAACTTGCAGAATGTCTTGAATGTTTAGTACATTTATGAACCACTTCAAGCACCAAACCTATTTACATTGCCACTCTGTGCCTGGTACATTTGTCTGTATTATGTATTAAGGTTTTAAAGTAGGCCAGTTGTACCCTGCATATCATACGCTGGTCTAGTGCGATCTCTCGCTCTCTCTCGCTCTGTATGGCAGTGTTGGAAAAATGGGTAGTAACAGAATTACCTCCACTTTTCCAGCAAGTCATATTACGAGTATGGCCCTGGAGTGGGGGATGTAGCAGCATTCATTCTGATGGAAATAATTCTGCTAAAAATGCCCAATATAGTCCAATAGACTAAAAGATATTGGGAAGTAACTCTGTCACCGACATTTGTAATTCGGCTGTAATTCCACCAGACCAAGTTGAGTAACAGTAATTCCATTGGGTGGTATTCTGGTGGATTTACAACCAGAATAGCACCCAACTCGTAATGAGGCCCAATGGGAATCTCTGATAAAGCACTCCTGATAAGTGTAATTAGCTGGCTAGACTGGCATTTGGGTGCAGCCAGTCTAGTCTTTTATTACTGTGGCATTGTATATTTTTCTGGACATCTGTGATAACAATAACCATGCTAAGTGTTAAACTGACATTTTGGTGCAACCTGTCTAGGTAGGTCATACTGCAGCATGGCATGTTTACTGTTTTATTGTAATATGTTTATTACATATCTAGACTGGCCTACATTGTGCAGCCAGTTGAACATGTTTTTTTCTTATTGTGGCATGGCGTTTTTAAAAGCAAAGCATTCAATTAAGTAAAACATTCATTTTCTTGTGTACTGTTGATGACTTGCATGCATTGCATTTTGGAATGGTGTTCTGCTACAAAAACAATTGCAAACGCTCTGGCGTTTTAGCACATTTTTTTCTGAAAGTGTGCTGTATAATGTGCCATTTTAACCCATTATTCAAATAAATATCTTGGGGATGAGACACCCACGAATACCCTTTGAATGGTTTGGGATTCCACGCTATGCTAAGTCACTTGGGTATATTTGAGGGAAATGTTTATGAACTTTGAATTTAAAAAATCACCAGCCGCCACTGGGTGAGTGACTAGTAGGTGAATGGTTATTTATGTGTGTGTGCAAGCTTGGGGTCGGGGAAAGGGCCATTGGAATATGGATTTATTCTTAAATGTTATACTAGCATTTTTGGTCAAAGTCAACTTGATGAATGTTATTACAGGGAGGGGTGTTTGGGTTGGGCATGTTTTGCTCATATATGGGGCAAGACCACTGTGATGTTTATTGTTGCATGGTGGGCAGAGGCATTTGTGCAGCCAAACAAGGACATATTTCCTTACTGCAGCATTGCATGTTTTACTGGCGTTGAGGGCAAAGTCCACTTGAATAATACGCTTGCATTGTGATGTGGGAGTTGGACAGTCATTTGTGTGGCCAACAATAACATGCTTTCTTCCTCTGGCAGGAGATTCTTACCAGCAGTATGGGCAAAGCCAACAAGAGAATGTTTGTATATGCTGATACTGGCAGCACCCATATGAGCATTTGTTCTTATTGTATCATTATTTTGCATAATATTATCGTCCATGCACAGAGTTGACTGGTACATTTGGGTGCCCGGAGCCAGTGACAGCCCCCTTGTTTCTATGCTCGGTGAAAGATTTAAGGTTTGATAAAAACACATATTTATATCTTTCTCCTAGTGCAGTGCCCGGTGTGCAACTGCAGCAGCATGATCATTGTGTGTATTACTCAAGCATGGTGGTCCAGGCCGGCCCGGAAGTGTGGAGCAACACATGCTTTGTTGCAGAGCTTGGTGGTGCGGGGGAGGGGGGAGCTCAGCATGGCTCTCAGCAGAGCCACCAGCGTGTGTTCTATGCCACTGGCTGTGGTCAGTTTGAGCTGGGCCTAGTGGCAGATTTGATGCCAGTATCAGCAGGGACAATGGTGTTGATGGTAACGTGGCCCCAGTTTCAGCAGTGCAGGTTGAGATAGTGGACCTGTTGCCAGAAGTACCAGCACCCTGCTGGGAGCCAAGATATTCCTCAACACCACTGTCATCCATTGTTCCGTCACCTGTTGGGGGGGGGTAGTTGGTGTACAGTAGATGCACATAGGCACAAATGCTGCACATTACTTCACACTTGAAATTTGGAAATCCCTCTTGGTCGTGGACATTGTATTTCACAGGAGGAATGCTTGGTGATTAACTGCTTTCTGTGTAATGCCCCATGCATTTAAGCCAAATGTTAATTTGTAACAAAGGTGTGGCCGATTTAGTCCTTTCAGTGATTGATTTGGCTTTTGACTGGGGCTTAGCCCTCAACATGGCATTTGGAAATGTGCTCGGTTCAGTACATAGTCACATTAACTTAACATTGATATGTTTCCTCCTGTGACTCACCTGCTGTGGGGGATCCCACTCCCACCTCCATGGTAGCCACACCTTCAATCTTATTAATATCAATCAGAGAGTCTGCCTTCTCCACCTAGGATTTACTGAATAGGGGTGATATGTCCCACCACCTGTGCTGGTCACTTTCTTTCCGTGTTCAGAGAGGAAGTGCCTCACCGTGACTTCTTCAGGTTATTAGTCCCCTTTTTGCATTTGACGAGTGGACACTGCGCTCACATATTCCTAGAAGATGCTCCACACTACTGAATCGAACTCACTCCATTTCTTTGATGCCGGATTGCCAAACAGTCGTTTTGCACCACATGGGCAGTGAGATGCAAGTCACAGAACTTGATCTTCCGCTCCCTTATTTCTCCAGAGGCCCACACAATGTGTGATGATGTCTGTGTGGCGTCCTGTCTCTGTGATTCTGAATGGAGTGTGCTTCCTATTATTAATATGTCTGCCAATCCTTTACCTTCTTCTGGTGGAACAGTATTCAATGTATGCAGTGCTGTCACATAAATTGCTTAGATTTTCTTTGTGTGCAGTATATCATGGCGCTGCTGATGATGAGGTGAAAACCCTCTAATTATTATTTATTTTATTTTTTATTGTTTGGATTTATAAAGCGCACTGCAGCCCACAAGCATCGAGGAGGATGCATGTGATAGTAAATACGGTATTCTGTAATCTGACATGGAATACCACCAAGTTGTTAAGAGGCCCTGCGGCCCCTTCCACTAGCAGTATTACTACTATTAGTATTTGCAGTATTAGAAGCAGGGCTAATACCAGTATTCATAAAGTAGCAAGGAGTCCTCAATAGGGGCATAAACAGAGATTTACATTTAAAGGCAGGCGGTAGCCTTAGTGCACTTGAAATCCTGTAAGGCGCACTGTACAGTTCTGCTCCTGCAACGCATACATGGCTCTACTCAGGGCTGCTCAAATAGCACATAGAACCCTGTGTAGTAGGGTGTCAGTCCGTCCTTCTTGTTTGTATTTCTTCAGCATTAAAAAGCAGATGATCTGTTTTAGTTTTGGTGAGGGCATGACTCCACCAAATGGCCCTCAGTGTGCCTATCCTCTTACTCATACGACAGCCCATTGACATACACAGCAAACCCTGTTTGACTAAGAGTGAGGCAGCATAACATCAGGACACCCATCAGGTGGAGCCGGCTGGAAGACACAGATATATGCCAGGAAGAGGGCGCTGCCAAATCACACCAGGCTGCAAAGGCAGTGTGGGCGAAATTCCCAAAGGAACAATCCTCTTAGATGGGCACAGTCTCTGCATGACGGGTCTGTTGCCCAAGCAGGTTCCCCAAACAGCAAGTGAGTTGGTGCTCACTGTCTTTGCCTTTTATGGTCAATGGTGTAAAAAACGGCTCCATGACCCGGCTCCCTTCTGGAACCCGGCAGGCAGAAAGGTAAAATGCACTGAAAGCCTGGGAAGCAGGGCTATTGCTAGGCCTGGAAAAGATCCTGGACAGTCTATGCTAATGACGGGACTATCGTGACTCGGGCTAGATAGCCTTTTGGTTCTAGCCCCTATGCTTTATCTGGGGCTACAATCACAAGACCTTGCCCCTGCTGCTCCCCCACACCCACCAATGTAGCGACATAGTTGAGAGGAACGCTGAGATGAGGCTGGCACTCATTCGTGCTTCCAGTGTCTGGTGCCCACATATTGTATGTCTGCACCAGTGCTCAAAATCGAGCAAATTATTAGGTAATACGAAATGGGGCCACCTGGATTTGTCACAATCCATATTATCTAACAAAATCAAAAATGCATTAGACTTTTTAGCAGCATATTTGCAGCATAACATAAAAATATATTTTATTTCATTTTACACAGGAACCATAGTAACTCAAACTGTATGCTTACGTTTTGCCCCAGTGAAAACATTTTTAGATAATAGATTTCTGGGCAAAACCTGTTTGATTGTTTCATTTTATCCAAGCAATAAAATTGGTGCTATACTCATTTGTTCCATTTTTTTTGCAGGCGGGCAACTTTTTGCTAATATGGCCCCAGACTGGCCAATTGGGAGCCTGCCGTTGGGCTCCAGAGCATCACCCAGTCTTTTTCCCGGCTGCTCCCCCAACCCTCTCCAGTCAAGCCAGAGCTGCTGGCGTATGGCCCCTTAACATACGCTTCTCATACATGTGAGTTGAGTTGTGGAAGCAGGGGCTCTAAAGGATTCTGGGGCCGGGTTTGAGTGTTGGGAAATTGCCGCGTGATGGGTTTAGTGCGTTGGTGGTGTGCTGGAGGATTACTGCAGAGCATGCTAGGGAGAGCCCTAACAACAGCTCGTCGTTAAGCCAGCCGAGAAGCAGACTTCATATAGGTTTAAGAGTTTGGTACATTTATCCGGTGGGCGTAGGAATGTTCTATTGCTTTTGTTTTGCTTGTTTGGGACACACATTTCTGACTGTCCTCGTCCTATTACACGCACCACTAAAAACAATTCCATCCCCCTGCTGCCATTAAAGGAACATTAGCCCATATGGGCATTAGAGCCAAGAATTCTTCTTGACCAGCCCAGTAACCATGGATGGTCTGGCGCAGGTAGTGCTCCCATTTGTGCTGAAGCACATTTAATTGTGAAGCATGAGGCGTGAAGCCTGATACTGACCAATAGCCCATAGCAGCGGGGGTTAGGCCAGGAGTGGTGCATGGCCAAGTTGACCGACAACGATACATGATAAGGTAGAAACACGTACCAGGGCAAGGATTTCATTGCAAGTCATCGTTGGTCAGTCATGTTGGCATTCCACTCAATGGCAGCTGCAGCACTGGCTGGCATTTCTGATCAGGGCAAAGGAAAGACAGGCTGACGCTCTGGCCCCTCTCGCGGTGTAATGATGTGGCTAGGAAACTCTGACAGACAAGGAAAGGAAAAACTGAAGAGCAGCCAGTGATTCCAGGCACTGACGGCAGCAGCATGTCCGTCATCAGCACGAAATTCAGGCTGCAGGACATGGACCGGAAATTCACAGCCGAGAAGCAGTGGAAGCTCAGCTTCCGCCCCTTCCTTTGCTCTCTCACATTATGTGCCAAAGATCGGTCGATCAGGGTCGGACTGGGCCGGAAAATTGCCTCGTGCGCCAATGAAAAAGTGTCTCATATCCACAAATGACAACTCTTTGTTTATTTTACAGGCTGTTTGAGTAACATCCAAGGGTGAGCTTTTATAGAAAATATTAGCATGTATTGTAAATTGATGCATTTTAAGGAATATTTGTTCAGTAGCAAGGGACAAAACTACTAGCTGTACAGTGAAGTAACTCATCGGCGTTGCCCAATTTAGCGCTCGCTAGTGCCCTACAGGCCATTCCGGGCCTGTTGGTGGGCCATGAGCAGGATTATATAACCCTTCCTTGTCGAGGCCTGCAGACCTAGACACCTTGACCAGAGGAAGCCAGTCATCCTTATCTTTCCCTTTCATTGAAACTCATGTTTCCGCATAAAGCCTGGCCTCCATGAATACCGTCATGCTCCCAGCCTCCTATCTGCCTTGGCTGGTTACCCTCTTGTGCACCAGGAGCACCTGAGACGGAGCCTGTGTTTGTGGCTCATGGCAAAATGCCTCCTGTGGCATCACATCACCTTGTGAATTATGTTCACCACTGTACTTTTAGTGCTAATTACTTGATGTTCAAGATAAGTATCTAGTGTGCACCAGAAACCTGAAATGCACTTTTTCAGGAATCAAATTGTCAATATTAACTGATGGAGCCCCACCAGAATTGGTGACACCTTGTTAGTATGTACCACTGCAATGTGTTCAAACACAGTAACAATCAACAGAAAGGTCCAGTTTGCTTCCTTTTGTTAGTGACATCTGTATTGATATTGTGCTTTCATCATTGTTTGAGAGGCGAACTCGTGAACCAATGCATTTCAGACTCTGCATCCAACATAAGGGCCGATTCTACAGATAATGCAGACGCACATGCTGAATTCATCTATGTATAGACTTAAACTGTGTGGCTTGCAACTGCAACCAGCCTTGTTCATACCTCTCAATTAAAGCAAACATGTCTCTGGTGAACAAATCTGCTAAAAAATAAGGCATATTCCCACTTGTGATATGGATATGTGGGATATGTAAGAACATATTTAAAAAGTACCTTTAGCTGTAATTTCTCTAGTGTCTGATGAGCAGTCAGAGCATGAAGAATCTGTAAGTACTATTTTGAAAAAGAAAATGTCCAAGGGTGTATCTGAGCAAATAACCCATAGTCACCTAGTCTGTGCTGTAAGGTCGTCCATTAGACACTCGAGCAGGATGCAGTGTGAAGACACTAGCTAGAGCCTCCTGTATTTATTTGGCAATATTTGTGGCTAAGCTTATGTGCACATGATGACATCATGCTATGATTAAGTCATTGGGCCTCATTCTAAGTTTGGCGGTAGCCTTGCCGGTATAACTCGCAGACTGCCGCCAAACTTGCAAACATTTCCGGTGACCGCAAATGGGCAATTACCAGATCATTACAGCCCTGCCGGACCCGGAAATAGCCCAGTTGCAGGCACCGGAATGGAATGCTCCCCATTCCCATTTGAGCCCCATTGGGCTCAATGGGAATGCAGAGGTTGGATGCACCGGCACCATTCACGATGATCCCGGTGCATCCGACATTCTCTGCTCGCGGGTGCCGGTAAGGCTGCCAGGACAGACCTGGCGGGCATAATGGCACCCTCGAGCAGAGCTCGTAGTTTGCAGGTCCGGGACCTATGGTACCGGCAAGCTTACCGGTACCGTATTTCCCAGAGCAGCAAACTTATTATGAGGCCCATTGTGTATTGGTTATTCCCGTCTCGTTGGCGTGCCAGTAGTGTTGTCATAAACATAAATAGCTGGATAAACATTACCATGAATAACAAAAGTTTCTTGCAAAATGAAAAGTGTGTAGAATCTTTCCTCAAATACATCTCTATTGTTTTATTTGTTTATTTAATTTATTTATTTTTTCATTTGTAAAGCACCTAAACCCGAAGGAATCAGGGTGCTGTTAAGGAAACCAGTTATAAACATAGACATAAAAGCAAAGGAAAGTGCGGGACAGGATGCTCACCTTACCCGCATAGTCATATCAGTAGATGTACTCAACCATATGACAGTGTTGTGTAGGCAGAGATAAGTTTTAAGGTCTTACAGAAGGGCCAATAAGACTCTTTTGCCCTTAAAGCAGGGGGGAAAGCATTCCAGTGTATGACTACCGCTTCCTGGAAGCTGGAGCCTCCTCCTCTGACTTTTCTGAAGGTTGGAGGAACAAGGCGGTGGGCATGGTGGATTTGGTTCTCACGATTTATTAAGTGCTGCACATAGGGCTTTGTTTCGGATTACCTGCATTTTGTTAAAGTTCTGTTTTGAAGTTCCTGCAAAGAGAACATTGCAGTAGTCAAATCTCGCTCGCTATTAAGACATAGGGCCTCATTAGGAGGCAGGCGGCCACGTAATGAATGGTGCCGGTACGGGACCGGCACCGTTCATTGTGGGCTGCCCTATTACGAGGACTGCTGTGGGACTCGCTAAGGAATGCCTGGTCAGACCAGGCGTCTTAGCGGGACACACTAGCAGATCAGGATGCTAACAATGGGCCCGTCATTAATGGGCCCGTTGTTAGCATCCTCCCCATTTCCATTGAGCCCTATGGTATGATATGATATGATATGGCATTTGTAAAGCGCCTATACACAAGTGTTTCAAGGCGCGACGAGGCAGGGAGGGGTGAATAAGGGGAGACAGACAACGATCCTACTAGGCCAGTTGTCATTCAGATCGCGCAAGTGCAAGGGTAGAGGGGAAAGGGAAAAGTGCAAGGGGAAGGGGAGAGGGGAAAGTGCAGTACATGGTTAGTAGAATACAAGATAAATAATAGGGCCAGCTGGTGGCAAGTGCAAGGTAAGTGCCGGGAGGAGGGGCTGTAGGATACAGAGACAGTCCCGTAGTGCAGGTAGGCAGTGCAGGGAAGAGTGGCTGGGCCAAGGACCGAGATCGGTGAGTGGCCCAGTTGCAGATTCAGTGCAGGTTTGCTGATTTTAGCAGGGGAGAGAGGGAGAGAAAGCAGAGGCAAAGAGGAAGGTTTTGAGGTGCTTCCGGAACCGGAGATGGTTCCCCTCAAGTTTCAGGGAGACAGGAAGGCTGTTCCAGAGGGAGGCCCCTGCTGCGGAGAGAGATCTACCCCCAACGGTTGCTTGGAGAAGCGGCTGACCCTGAGGGAGTTGGAGGTGGATGAGCGAAGAGCTCGAGAACGAAGATATTTCGGAAGAGAGAGTTGAAGGTATTTTGGCCCAAGGCCCCAGAAGGCCTTGGGACAATGCAGAGGGTTTTGAACTTAATCCTCGCAGCCACTGGGAGCCAGTGTAGTGATTTCGGTCCTGGAGAGATACAGTCGCTGGGCTGGAGGCCAAGGAAAAGTCTCACAGTCCTATTCTGGGTGAGTTACAAAGGGCGGAGAGTAGAGGCAGGAAGATTTACAGTAGTCCAGCTTCGAGAGAACCAGGGCTCTAGAGACAGTGAGCTTCTGGGGAGCTTCTGGGGGAAGGAGAGGAAAGGAAGGATACCTCTGAGGTGTAGCTGGTAGTGTGACTTCTTAGAGACGTCAGATATGTGAGGAGAGAAAGAGAGTGTGGAGTCAACGATGACCCTGAGGTTTTTTGCCTTGCAGGTAGGAGCAGGGAGAGGGCCAAGGGAGGCCGGCCAGAGATGGGGGATGAGAATGGGGATGTACCGGGATGTACCATGTCCGGGTCCTGCGAACGGGATTTACCGGGCCCACTCAGGTCGGAATGGCCCGGTAAGTTCCCTCCATACTCGTAATGAGGCCCATAATGTACAAATGTTGAGAAATTGAAAGTAAAGTAATTGATCTTGATATTTGCTAGCTAAGGCAGAATAAAAGTAACATACTGTTGCGACAAATCAATGCTGATACCCTTAATAAATATATCAGAACATATAGTACAAAAAAGGGGAAGCTGCTGCATTAGGGAGCGCTGCAACTCCACTCTAGCATCAATAATATCCATGACCAAAAATGAAAAGTGATTCAATAATGCTTCTTAGGCACATTGTATGTTTACAATTTATATGGACAATTAATGCAAATACAGTTATGTTAATGGATCAATGCACTGTTCTGTTTATGGGTGTCAAACATTGTAGGTTAGAGGACTGATATGCACTTTGAACACTCTGAATGTACAAAATGTAGTAATGATGCACAACACATAGAGATGACTATTCCTGTTAACAAACAAAGCCACATAGTTGATGACAATTCAAAGCATAATATTAGACATACAGTAAAGACATTTTTGAATTCATAGTGGCATAGAGATTTGTAATGCACAACAAGTAACTATTACTCATAAATCAATCCTTATGCAGGCTCAATACATCATAATGTATCATGTAAATTCTCTGAGTGTGCTAAACACAGCTGTATTGCACAAAACATGTGGTTTATCATTCCTATTAACAAATGAAGCCACGTGGTAAATGAAAACACATGCAATAATATATGATGTACAATAAGAATTAAACACACAGGGCCTCTTCATGAGTTTGGTGGTATGCTGGCAGTGAATCCGACAGAATAGCACCACACAGAATTACTGTTACTGCCATTTGGTCCAGTGGGTTTACCATGGGATTACATGTGATGGTAAGCAATGTAATTCCCCATTTTAAACATTGGTGGAATTACCAATGGCGGAATTGATTTTCCCCCACCGCTAGATTTGGTAATGAGGCCCAAAGTGTTGTGCTTGCAAGAGATAGCTATTACTCCTTGGTCAATCATAATGCAGGCTCCACGCATTACAAAAAACAGGTCAAACATAGGTCCTCATTCAACCCATTTGGTGCAACATAATCTAATCTTCCTATCCAATTTACCTCTTTTTGTTCTAGTTTGTTACTTATGGTTATGTTGAGATTATCCGTCCCTATAAGGGAGGAAGTTAGATACCAATTTAATAGCCAGTTAGCATTTACAGTACAGGAGCTATGGAAAGCCATACTCAATCAGGGCCATAATCGCTTTCCTAGTCGCAATGGGATTTCGGCAGATTTATATCAGAATTTGCCAAAAGTGTGGGCCCCTTTTCTCACTATTGTATTCAGCTCCATTCAAAAGAATGGAAACATCCCTTTATCTTGGAAATTGGTGAATATTTCTTCAATATTTAAACAATAAGGGAAATATAGCATCTCCAACAGCTAAACCTATTTCCCTACTGGACATTAGCTTTAACTTTAAAATATTTGGGCAGGTGTTGCTAGCAAGATTTGAGTAATGGGTATCAACCAATAATATTCTCACTGGCATCCAACTCGGCTTTCAAGGTGGTTTGGGAATGGGGGAACAAGTTGTGATTCTTTGAAGAGGGGGACTCAAACATGGCCCTCGTTATACTCATCTTACTCTCTTCCTGGAGACAGAGAAACGAGAGATGTACATCACTTCTCGGCCCTTCATTCCCATCAGTGATGTATCGTAGGTGCGAAAATTATACTCACTCAGACAACCATTCAGACCATACCCATACCACAGTATTGAATAGATACAGCTGTAATCAATTGAGCAAGTTGACTGACAGCAACCTCAAGGAACGCAGATGATGTCACAACTGACACGATGACATAGAAACATTAGACATGAAGCACATAGACATCCCTACGTGAAGTTATGCAGACATTTAGCTTTATTGTTGATAGACACAAAGAATATGCTTATGACTCACATAGTTAGAGGACTGACACACGTATGCTCTTTTACTACATGGAAACCGCAAGATGCATACAAATACATTTGAACTGCTTGCTTATGCTTAACTGTGACTACCATGGGCGGTCATGTGAATAAAGATGGAAGCCATAGGCACATTGAGTTGAATGGGAAAAGCGGGAGAAACTCAAGCACACAGAGAAAGGCAGACATGCTGGTTCTGCTGAAGCATGCAGACCAGGCTTCCAGTGCGGACAGTGTGCACAACCTAGCCAAGGACACTGAGAGCAAAAGGTTTCAAGTTAAAAGAAGAGATAGGACACCTGCAGGGAACACAAACCAAAAAGCTCTATAATTGCAAGCAAGAGAAGTATATTTCATGGTCCCTACACAAATTATCTGAACCTGCTAGACAGAGCTTATTTATTTGTGCCAGATCAGAAGTCTGTTCCCATCGAACCAGAGGCGGAAGGATACAAAGGTAACACATTTTCAAATCCCAACATTCTGTATCAAGGCCTAGGAGATCAGAGATGATAACTTGTTGGAAACATGCAGCAACTTCTGGGTTGTTCCACCTACCTTGAATAGTCGCACTTGGCCTGATAACTGTCCAAAGCTCCAAGGCTGAGAAGACCCTTTCTGCCCAATTCCTAATCAGCTTCCACGCTAAGCTTACACTATGCTACACAGGCCAATCATCGAAAGCTAACCTGCAACTTTGTATTCGTAACACATAGAGATAGTCTCAGGGGGAGTCACCAGATATGGCTTACCCGATAAGTGCACTTTATAGAATACGTATGTAGTTTACCTTGCTAACCATTCACTTCCCCTGTTAGGTTTTTGGGATGTCATCTCCTTTTTGTGATATCAGACATTAACAAAACTGGATGACATACACCTGGAGATTGAGAGCGCTTGGAGAATGTTGCATTGTTCATGCTGCAATCCGTGTCATTGTTTTGTTAGTAAAGGCAGCAAACTTTGTCCTATGGCTGTGTCTTCCGTTCTTGTGGCAGGGGATATCCAGGGCACAGCTCCTCTGGCATGTAAACGGAGAGAGTGATAATAATTCCCTTGCAACTATTACACTTTATTAATTTATTTGGCCTATATATAAAGAGAACTGACCTGAGCACGGCCTTTGATGAAGAGAACTGAGCAAAATGATGGCATGTGCTCAGTTCCTTGGGTCCCGCCCCCCCGACCTTACTAATGTCTTTTATCGAAGTGCATTCTCATAATAGGGCCTGCGTGAAGAGTGGTACACATGGGCATTGTATCAATTCACTTTCCTGTTTCCACATGAGTCCAGCAGGGGTGCATATTAGCTCCATTGCTGTTATCAATATATACATAAATGGTCTCCATAGTACACAAATAACGCTAAAGACTGATGTTGCACGACTAGGGTTGACAGCCTTCCGTGTTCTATCGTATGTAGACAATGTGGTACTTGTGGCACGCATATCCATATCTTTGTAGCCACTAATTGATGGGAACACGTCATTTAACAGTTTTTGGATTTGAAAAAAACACACAAAAAACTGCTGTAATGATGTGTCATAGTGGAAGGAGAGCAAAGAAAATGACAAGGATAAGAAGCTCATGATAAAGAGAGTCGAGGGATTTGATTATTTAGAAGTTTGTTTGCCCTCAAATATGAATGGGATAGTCACATCACAAATATGAAGGGGGGTAATCACATCGGGAACCAGCTCCAGAAGATGACACAACAGTTAGTGGGTGTGGGGGGACCTCGCTTTACAATCATGTGCAAAGCCAGACCCTCGATTTGATTGTCATGGGGTACAATAACCAAGCAAAAGCAACAGTAAAATACGTTGCCTCACTGTGTGGATTTGGGAACACCAATAGGCTACAAATAGTGGAGACCATTTTCCTGAAGAAATAGATCTGCAGCAAATTTGCAGTATGCCGAAGCCGTATTGCCGATGACCTGAAGCTAGAACCGCTGATGCACTCCTAACGGGTTTGGGAAAATGCTAGGGCCTCATTGACACCGTTTTTTTTTTAGTTTACTGCTAGAGAAGAAAGACGCCCTTGATATTCCTTGGCTGCAGCATGCCAATATGAGTTTAAGGAGAATAAACGCACCAACACGTTACGGAAGTAACCATACTAGACTTTAGGAAGCAGCAGAAATATAAATCCCTGTTAATTGCTCAGGCAAAGGACTCACGTGAACCTAGAGCGTTTGTTTGCGTCACTAATCATAGCCACTCAGCAATTTCACTCCCATATACACAACAGGCATACTCAACATGGACTAATAAATATGCGACCGAAGGTTAATCACGCGAGCACCGTTTAACCTCTTTCCACTTAAAGACAATACTGCAAAGTGACATGATCGGGCAGAGGACAGAAATAGTCCAGCGTGTAACCAATCTAAGGAAGCTTCGCTGCATTTTGTTATCTTTTGCCTAATATATCAGAACATGAGGCGAAGAACTATTATGATGATTTTTAGACATATGCATTTTAATCTGTGCCGATCAGCATTGTTTTATCTGCTAACAGCACATACTAAATGTGTTACGTGGGCTTTTCTTCCATATTTAAGAGAGGCGCTTTTAGGAAGACTTTTAGCTGATTTTAGCGATGGGTTTTCATTTCTGATGTTTGGTTGTCTGGAAGAGCTATTGATATTATGTGACAAGTACTGGTTTATGAAATGGTGTGTTCATTATATGTACTGTTTTATGTAGATTTACCTTTCAGAAATAAACTTATTTGACTAACATTACCTTAAAAATATTGCATGATATCGAGGCAAACTTTGTATTAATCGTATCTGCTTTAAATGATTCTAATGACCATCTTATGCATTTGATAGAGCATTCGACCTAGCATATTTTGATCTAGTTATACATGCCGTATTTAAAGAAGCAGAAACCGTGAAGACAACCAAATTACAAGCCTTAAATTTGCAAAAACAAAGGCTCCTAAGAATATTAAACTGGAGACATGTGTTACAGAGGTGTAAGATATTGTACCCTTATTTCCTTACACAAGAGGCAAATAAAAAGAAAATGCAAGATATCTTCTCTGGGATCCAGACAGAAAGGGCGACATCTGTACTACTGAAACGCCATGCTAACTGGCGATCCTGCAAAGGTAATGTGCCTAACCAAAATGTTATGTACAGGAATCGGTCGTAGCTCAGGGAAATTATATCTAAATAGTTTTCATAGCCAACATACATTTTGGTAATCCAGTTTTCGGTTGCTTGTTTGGATTCATAGCATGTAATACTTTCCCTGTTCTTGAGCAGATTCGTACCTTTACACAAGAATTCATTTTGTATAGGGATTATGAGCGGAGGGTTAAGCCAAATATTATTAAGATCCAATTGACTCAATATGCTTCTAACATATTTACATCATGTTATCTCCGTCCCTCCACTTTGTGACAGGAGATTGGTCATCGCCACGCTATATTTGCTAAACTGGGGAGAGGTTCTTAGCGAAGCCAGTATCGGACTGGAGTAATGGCAATTACATCAGAAATTAGCGGCTGATTCAGGTCTAGACGTAAAGTGGTATTAGGGATACTATGGGACAGTCACAATGCCTTTATATGACATTTATTTTCAATTAGGACCATCCCAGAAGTGCAGGAATTGCTCCATACCTGGCAGAGGTTCTAGCCTGTAAACTATACAACTGAGGGGTGGGGGAAAATGCACCATTACCATGTTTTAAAGTAAACTTCAATATTGCATTGCTCTACCACTACACTGTAAGCAGAGGCTTATTCACCTGGCTAATCCAGCTAACACTACTGGTTAACTGAATGCTTAGGTAGTCAAAACACTCTATTTTCTCGATTGAGTGTTCATCAATTTTAACACTGAGCCTTGGTTCGCCCTTCAAACCTGGTGTATATAATACCATAGATTTCCCTTTTCATGGTTCATCATGATCCCATTGCCCATGCATTACTTGTGAAAGGCTGTCACTCTTGGTGTTAGAGAAATTAAAGCAAACAAGAGTAGCGGTATAGTCTCCCCTTGCGGTTTGGGGACATATGTGTGCTGGTGTTTGCTGGTGCACTAGGGTAGAGACAATCTTGTTAATAGATACACAGAACACGGTTGGTGCTACCACGCAACCTTGTCTTTCCCCGGCATCAATGCTCATCAGGGCCGTTACATCACCAGCAAGATTCCATCACACGCTAGCAATGTTATTCTTGTACAAACCCTCGAATCCCCATTAAGTGATGGTATAACTGAGCACTGGGTAGCCCATCAAAAGCTCACTTTAAGCCAACATAAGTAGCATATAGAGCATCTTTCTAAAAGTAATGTATTTCTGGATCAACATATAAAGTCTAAAGTACTGATTGACTGTACTGCCAGCTTGAAGATGACTAATGATATTTTTCTTGCAAACCCAACTTTCTATATGTGTAAGCTGTACCCTCACATACACTTTACCTGTGGCATCGGGGAAAGAAATAGGCCCGTAGTTCACGGGGTCATCCCGACTGCCTTTTTTATACAGCAGTAGGGACTTTCCCTCTTCTGCTGCTCTAATGCCTCCTGAATTCCTCCATTGAGAAAGTCAACGCGGGGAAACCCCTTCCTGGTGTAAGGCGAAGAATCTCATCATCAGTCGATCTTATCTCTTCTTGTTTGAAATAGAAAATTGAGGAGTGGGTAGTGTAGGGTGTCCTGACCCACGTTTAAGCTACCCTGCTACAACATTTGGTGCTGTGGGCTTAGGAAATTCAAGATGGCGGAAAACCCACATGTGCGCCGAAATCCAGGAAAGCTGCGCAGTTGTGCGCACACCAAAATGGTTACCTAACTTGCCACCCACCAGGGTAAAGAAAGGTCTTTGTTAACAAAATCCACTTTTACTGATGTCAAAAAGTTGCTGAAATCGTGACTCATTGGACCACTTTAAAGATTCAACCCTTTTTGTGGGGTTCCACATAACCATCTTACTGTAAGGAGCCCCATCAAAACAATGTTAAGCAAGGATTTACTACCATGTAAGAACCATTCCTGTTTAGAATGCATTAATCCAAGAAAATCCCAAAAATGGGTGCAGTACCAGTACTCACCACTATCCAAAAGCCGGCGTTTTAAAACCCACTGGCCCTCATTACGACCCTGGCGGAAATCGAAAAACGATGGCGGAAATGCAATACCGCCATCGAATAGCGCTCGGTGCGACTATGACCCGTCACCGCAAAGTACGAAGCCATTAGCGACACCGTAGTGAACGCCAACGCTAACTGCACCAAGCACGCGCGCGCGCGCCATGCCAAACCGCAAACACCACCATGGTGCAACGGTACGCCAATTCCGACCCTAGCGGACATGTACCTAACGCCATCAGGCATGGCGGAATGTACCATTCCGCCATGGCGAGAAGTACGGCATCGCGAATCAACCGTAAACGGCCCCACTGAGTGCCTGTACACCGCTCCCTGCCCACAAAGTACAACTCCCCGTAGGTGCAATGAAGCCACAATGCAACCATTGAAATGTACAAGTCACCCATGCATGCCAACGAACAAAAGAAACACAACAGGGGCCAATGGGAGCTGCAGGGCACAGATGGCACGAATACAGAAGCCATCCCAATGGACATGACCACAGTCCCCCACCAAGAAACGCACGCAAACACAGGCACCTGTGACCAGCAATATACCGAAAACCACATCATTCAACCAGTCCACCTGGCTGACCGGCATCTGTTACACAAAACCCAATCCCCCGCCCCTGAGCATGACAACATTCAAACTGGCATATTGGCAGCCCCCATCCCTGACCTCACTGGGCTTCGTAGGCAAACGCGCACAGCACAGTACCACGCAACTAAACCCCGAAGCTGGAACCCAATGCAGATCTCCTCACAATACATCGGCCCCCAAATAGGCATATGCCACATCACTTGCAAAGAAAAACGCTACACGGGCCAAATCAGAATAGATATTTATGCACATCAAAATCACCAAGCACATACAGCCATCAGGCCATGAAATCCAAAACACCAATCACCATTGTGGGCTGCTTCCGCAAGAAATGACCAGCCACTACCTGTGTGTCGCCCTGTTCCCCCATGGTACACAGAGCCACATTCACGTCCGAAAAGGCAACATGGAAGCGCACAGAACCGCAGGGCCGTCCCAATGGGGAGGCACTAGTCCAGCTGAAAGGCCGAAATGTTGCTCCGAGCCACCAGTACTGCGTAAGGGCATGTGGCCCATTGGCGATCGTCCCATAAGATCGTAATGCTGCTCCACTGATTAACACGAAGCAGCAGGTGTCGGGAGTAAAATCCATCTGCAGGAGTGGCATACAGATGGCAGTGGCAAAAGGGGAGGAGATACCTGTCAACCAAAAGAAAAGAAAAAGAACAGAATGGCCATCAGAACTACATACCAACAACTCACTTCAATGATCACACGAAATCCACAGCCATATGCATGCTAGCCCACTCCAAAGGAACATCACCACCCCAAAACCACTTGCGACTCATAACCATCTATATCGAGGTGCAAACACCATCGCAAACGAGTGTCTGAGGGCGCCTCGAGACAGGGAGGGCTCAACAAGGCCAGATGGACGATGGTCCCACTATGGCAGCCCTGCATCACATAGCGTAGGGGAGGCGGATAGATCCCAAGAAGCCCTGAACATGGCAAACTCTGTATCAAATCACCTGCCCATGCATCCATCCATCATTCCCTCATCCCGGGATCAAAATGCCTGAATAATTACTCACATGACATTAGAAACATCCATTGAGTCTGTGCGTTATGCAGCCTGCTAAATCCACAGTGCCCCAGCCCGTAATTCCAGTGTTGTGAAGTAACATGTATTTGGGAACGGACGGCCTCATCGCCCACGTAGCTATTGCGCATCCCAAACTATTCATATCAATCATTGCTCCCTCGCCATGGGCCCTGTCTCAAGGACATAGAACAATAGAACGTTACATTTGCAGTCAGACCTGTGGGCATCTCCTCGCCGCTAGCTGGAAACCGAAAGCGCCGCCCTTCGAATTCCTCATTTGCAACATCACGTCGAAAAGGCATCTGTGGCCGTTTGAAATCACTAATTATCCCATCGAGTGCGGCTGTGTGTGAAAATGGCAACTGCCTTCACCCACGAATGGGACGCCCCGCCCGTCGTTGCAACTCGGTACAGTGATGCATGAGGGCCCACCGTTACTCGAGTACTACGTCCCACTGACCCCTCACAAGTCTGTTCGCGACTGCACAGATAGTATGTGAAACAATGGGACCACAGCAGAATGAACATATCAACCAATCTTACACGGCCATCGGGTACTAATACATGATTGCAATAGCAAGATACAATTCCCCGAATTGCAGCGTTGTGCGCGGGACGTGCTCGGCCAAAGGGGAGAGCAGTTTGCACAGGTGGAATCAATCACCACAGGTGGAGGCCATACAGCCTGAAAACACATAAATTGCACAGCCAGTCTCCTCCCACAACCACACCGAAATGCTACCGGCAGGACTCGCGATGTTGGCCCTGGGGGACCTGATAGCACTGCAAGTGCTCCGACTCCAAGAAGTAGACGAACACCAACTACAACCAGCCGCACGGAGGAGACGCAGGAGGAGGAGGAGGCCAAGGCAGGGCCAGCAAGGCCCACCAGCACAGCCACTACCACCACGCAGGCAGCCCGCAATTCAACGCCTCCGAGCACATCCGTTCAACCTCACTGATGAGCAGATCCACACCCTCTACCGTCTGGACCGGGACACCATAGCCGCCATTGTGGACATGACACAGGCTGACCTTGTCAGCATGATAGATAGCCCAACCGCCATCCCACCCCTACTGAAGGTGGTGTCTGTACTCCACTTCCTGGCCACAGGCACCTACCAGCACACAGTCGGACAGTTGCATGGCATTTCTCAGCCACTGTTCTCACGGACACTATTGCAAGTGCTCGATGCCCTCCTGAAGCACGCAGACGACTACATCTCTCTACCACGCTCGGAGCAGGAAATTACCAACACAAAAGTGGGATTCCATGCACTTGCCGGCATACCGGGTTGCATTGGTGCCATCGACTGCACCCATGTTGAATTGGTCGTCCCACATGCCATGGAGGCCCAGTACCGCAACCGAAAACAATTTCATTCTCTGAATGTACAGATGGTGTGTGACTCCAACAGGATCATTACACATTGTTGTGCCCGATTCCCTGGATCAACCCATGATTCTATGGTCTTGAGGAACTCTACAATACCACGCTACATGGAACGACACGCAGGGAACAGATCCTGGCTACTCGGTGAGTCTCATTACATGCATGATGATGTGGGGTATGTGAATTGTCAATGACCTGCCAGGAAGGGGGGGGGGGGTGTGCGTACGTATCAATGGCATTCCACATCATACGTTTCTCGTCCACATACAGGTGATGCTGGATATCCACTGAAGAGATGGCTCCTCACACCAGTCCGGAACCCACGGGACCAGCATGAGGAGGACTACAACCATGCCCACTCACGTACCCGTGTAGTCATAGAACAGGCATTCGGCCTACTGAAGACCCGTTTCCGCTGCCTCAGCAGGTCTGGCGGGGCACTCCTGTACCGCCATGAGAAGGTTGCAAAGATGGTCATGGCATGTGTCATGCTCCACAACATGTGCGTACGTAGAAATGTGCCCATGCCCCCTGACGCAGAACTGCAAGCAACTGATGATGGTCATGATGAGGGTGGGGATGTGGCAGCACCTCATGGAGTCTGCGAGGCACCGGAGGGCCGTGACATTCGTCAGCATCTCATTGATGTATGCTTCTAGCACTCACGCCTGGTGGCTGATGCATGGACACGGGACTCGTGGCACTGCGTGTGTCTGGGACATGCACAATATGGACTGTACGCCTATGATGGCCTAGTACACAAAGATCAATGTCCACACTTCTCATTGGTTGATCGTGCACTTTTTATGGCATATGTGATATCATGTTGAACACCCTATCGACCCGCCACCCAAGTGAGCCCAACACACCCCCTCCACCCTCCTACCTCCCACCCGAACACCAGTGTCCAAAGATGCTCATTGTCAGTGGGCTGTCGCTATTGCATGCCCCCTCTGCGGGTATCAGGGGCACCCCTGCCTGTGGAGCGCAGGTTCCTTCCAGATCTACGTTGGGGGCTGCCCTGGACGGAACTTGCAACGGATGATGTGTCTGCCTGCTCACGTCCATGCATGTCCCTAAGGGTTTGCGAGAGCTCAGTGAGCACACGGCGCACTGCGGCAAGTTCGGCACATACGTCTTTGGACGTCGCATGCAGTTCCCCCCTCAGGCAATCGGTGCTACTCTCCATTTGGACTCTCAGGCTCTCGGTGCTACTCTCAATTTGTGCCCTTAGCGTCTCTGTACCTCTCTCCATTTCTGCCCTAAGTGTCTCTGTTGATGTTTCTATGTCTGCCTTGGTGCCCCCACATTCATCGGCATGGCCCTTGAGGAGTGTGGCCATTTGCTGCTGTTGGACGATTAACTTGTCGAGGGACTGTTGCCTCTGCTGGGCCATGGCCATTTGCGGTGGTGTCACAGAGGGGCTGTTGTCCTCATGTTGCCTTGCCACAGGGCTTGTGGGGGATGGCCAGTCGTCGTCTTGTGGCTGCACCTGCGTGGTATCCTCTTGTTGTACGGGAGGGGACAGACAGGGGGATTGGGACAGGTCATGGATGGATCTGACCTCGACATCCCCGTCTTCTGTGTCCGAGCATGCTGCCATCAATGGGGTGTCACCTATGGTGCTGCTGCCACCAGAGGCAGTGCCTTCTGTGGCATCCATTGGGGGGACCTGTGGTGGTGGTGTTGTGGCCATGCTGGCTGCTGGGGTGCCTGTTGATGTTCCCTCCTCTGTGCTGCCACCTGATTTGTGCTGCTGCCGTGTCTTGATGCGTGCAGCTGAGGTGGAGGGTCTCTGGCCGTTGGTCTTGGCCCTCTTTGCAGGTGTGCTGGTAGGGGTGTCCTGTAGCTCGTCGTTTGGATCGGACCCTGTGGTGGAGTAAAGGAGGGCGAGGGTTATTGATGGGTCAGTGGGAATTGGAATGGCATTGTATCACATGCATTGGGGTGGTACCTGAGGGTGATTTGGGTCGGGGTCTTGGAGGTGCTTTGATTTGTGTGTGGAGTGAGGGTGCAGTTGTTTGGCAGCCTGCAGTTAGGGTGTGCCTGCTGCACGTGTAGTGCGTGTATTAGGGATTTTTAATTATTTATGTATTTATTGTGGGTTTTGACGTGCGCTTTCAGGCCGATGTGTGTGGACGTTCTCCTGGACATGTGTTTCTGTTGCACTATGTGGACGCATGGTACTTCACATGGTTGGACTTTGTGGATTTGGCATTGTTTTATCTGGCCCACCTACCTGAATCTTCGGATGTCTGCACTCCTTTCTCCATCCCTCCGACTCCCTCTATGCTCTCCATTCCGATGGTGGAGGCACAGATTTCTTCCCAGGGGGTCAACTTGATGGGTGATTCAGGACCTCCCCCGGTGGCTGTGGCAATGTTGCGGTTGGCAGAGAGTATGCTGCGGACGCGTATCCGCAGGTCGTCCCATCGCTTGCGGCATTACTGTGGGGTGCGGGGTGCGGTCCCCACCGCACTTACCCGCTGTGCCACCAGAGCCCATATGGCCTTCTTGTTTGCAAGTGCCGTCCTGGTCATTTGCGTGGAGAAGACGACGGCTGCATTCTCCTGGAGGGTCTCTGTTAGCATGGTGAGTTCCTCACGGGAGAAGTGGACCTGCCGCTTGCGGTCGCACGCTTTCTTCGCTACTTTTCCCATTTTTCGTGGTTTCGCTAGGGTGGTTGACGGGTTGGGGTGTGTTTCAGGGTAGTGATTTTAGTGGTTGTGTGGTTTTGGTGTTTTTATAGGTGTACGCCGGGATGTTTCCCGTTCCGGGCCCATGTTTTAACTTCCGTTTCCGTATATTTCCGGGCACCGTACTTTCCGGTAGGCGCACACTGCGGTGACCGCTAAGTGGGGTGGCGGTATTGCACCTAGGGCGCCGTACGGCGGCGGTGTGGGCCGTTTTGGGGTCATTTCCGCCATCGCGGACTTTGCACTTCCGCCGTGGCGTGGTGCTCGTGCCCGATGGGTCGGAATGGGCCGCACTTTGCTCCTTCGTACAATGGCGGAAACGCTATTTACGCTGTGGCGCTCCGGTCAGTCGCTTTCCGCAAGGGTCGTAATGAGGGCCACTGTGTGTTTTTCTGAAGGCAAGCAAAATGCCTATTTCAAACCTTGCAACATGTGCAAAATATTCACTGAACACCAGCAGACATTTGGCAGAATGGAGTTTTGTGTGCCTACAAAATCTGGGAAATGAAGAGCCCAAAAACAATGCTTATAACAAAAATGCTATGGAGTCAGCAGCTTAAGCCTAACTGCAACTGGATTTAAAACCACCAAAATCGAAAATGTTAAATTAAATGAGTGACCTATGTTTGGTGTCACATGCCTTTGTAACTGTTGAAATGTCATAGTTTTGCACTTAGAATCAGCATTCTAGCTGCATGTGTAAAATTACAAGTTATTTTAAAAGCAACAAAAAGTTAGCTGAAGGTCTGGCTTAAGGAACTTGATTTTGCCTAGCAACGGATCCCATCAGGAGTGAAACTTGAGTCACAACTATGTTCCCAGGCCAATGTTCCTTTTGCTACCCACACTAAGGATATGCCATCTATCTGATAATTGAATTTCCTGTGCTCTGCCAGAGAGTGAACAAAGCCCTCTCCACTCAGGCAAAGGTTTTTATTACAGACGTCGTAAAAAGTGGCTTCCTCCTGGAGAAGCTGGGAGGGGCACTGCCTGTGAGAAGCAAGCTGGTTTGGCAGAAACTGGAAAGACTGGTTTCTGTACCATGTGACCTGAAAAGACACACCCCTGCAGCAAGGATATGGTTTTATAAAAAGGGGGATAATTCATAGTGCGGACATGTGAAAATTTTATAAATGATACCATAATTCTTGTGATTTTTCTGCCCACAGTTTAAGACGTGGTAGGAACCGGTGGTATGTTCAGGGGGGTTTTAGCGGAAAAGTGGATATTACTCTAAATGTGTGCATGTTAAAAATCTGAAACTTCATCAGTTAATGTCCCTACCCCCTGCACACATGTATGTAAAGTTGGGTCCATGTCGGAAATTGAAAAAGCAGTTAAAAAGTCAATTATGTACACTCTTTGAATGCAAGCTCCGAGAATGAGCAGATTTGGACATAGACATGGCTAAATTCAGCCACACCATGTATATGTAATTTCAAACAACTGTGTAACTCTGAAGTATGGATTTTGATCATATATATATTTGGGTGCACAGATGATAAGGGAGGTTGTTTCAAGAGATCATAAAATGACATCAATCTGACTCACAGTTCAGTTTGCCAATCAAGCGGAGGAATGGAAGCCTGACCAATGACGAATGAGAGGGGCAAGTCTAGTGATGCAACACACACACCCATTCTCAAGAAACAGATAAAAGCAGAGAGTCAGGACACATAGAGACATTCAATTTCATCTGCCGCTGGAAGCCCTGCCGGAAAAATCCATACTTACCTCCATCAAACTCCAGAAAGCCAAACTAGAGACTTCAATCTATCCAGAGCAGAGACCAGACCAGAGAGAAAGCAGTGCTGTGCCTAGCAGAGACCAGACCAGAGAGAAAGCAGTGCTGTGCCTAGCAGAGACCAGACCAGAGAGAAAGCAGTGCTGTGCCTAGCCGAGACCAGACCAGGCGCTGTGAGCAGAATCCGGAAAGACCTGACCAGACTGAAGATCGTGACCAAGTCGCTTTCCTGTTCAAAATCTCTTGTGAGTACTTAGCAAAACTCAGAACACATCTCTTAGTTTAAATTCATCTAATTCAATCTATTTAACCTAAGTAGAACTGCCTCCTATCTGTCACCTGTCATTTCTAGTAAAATTTGTCATTTTGAAAAAGTGTGCGTTTAAATTTTACAAAACCAAAAACGACCTTTACTAAATTACTCATATCTCCGCAACCGTTTGGGCTAGAGACTTGCAATAACTTTCATTTGGAAGCTGAGATCCCAGGCTTTCCTAGGACCCCAAAACGGTAGAGATAGTCCTTGCGGTTCCTTTGTAATAGCGCTCGGCGCATCCGCGAATTTTACCGCGATTTGCAATTTCTTCACATGCAAAAACTGCTGCTGTTTGCTTTCCATTTGCCAGAAATTCGTTTAACCTGCTAACTATCCCTGCATCATTGCTAGTGTGAGCCTGGACTAATATTAACTAGATACCACTCATCCTGAACCTCTAAAAGGGAATTAAGAGCGTTTCCAGCATATTTCTCATTCATTGCTAGCACCTATCAAAGCATTTGCCTGTGTTTTCAAACTTCTGTTTAAGCTTGCTGGATTGAACTGAATTACAGTTGATTGCATTTCTGAGAACTGTGTGTTTTCCTTCCATTTCCTTGCCTTGCATCAAGGGGGGGAGGGGAGTAGCCAGAGAAAAGTGATTACATTGTTTGGTTGAAATCATATTGCGTATTTTCTGTCCTGCATTCATTGAATATTGCATCCACCTGAGCCTACATAAAGCATCCTCTACCACATTATACTTTTGTTCCTATTTACCAGTGTGCTACCTTATCCATTTCATGTCAACTCATTAGTGATTAAAGAAGTGTGCTAGTGCCAGATTCTCCGTTGTTAATATTTACCATATCAGATTAAGTGTGATATTCAATTATTAATTTATTAAAAAGTGTGATATATATTTTAATTTATCAAATAAACCTTTTAACTTGCAAAACAGAACTACTTCTTGGCTCAGTGGGGTCAGGGGGATTCCAAGAGAGGGGTGTTATATAGGGGTAGTCATCCAGAACGCATGAACTGGACCTAAAGATATATCAATAAGGGTTTTCATTCAGTATTCTAGACTAGGCGTTAACTTGGCTGTAGTGCTGAATTGAATCCTCTTACAAAGTGGGGGCTCGAGCCGAGACGTTGGGTTAGATTTACCAGTTGTGCAGCTTAATACAGTGTGCTAACTGACGGGATACATACACCCGGTCGGATCACCACGCTGCATTACGCTGTGAAGCATTCCTCAAAAGGGACACTCCAAGAAAAGTTCTGTTCTGCAAAAATAAAATACTAACTTCTGTAAGTCAGGACAGAGACCAATCTCTAGAATGACGACCTTAGTAGACATGAAAATAGCCAGAGAGCACCTCTTGCATAAGCTATTTGTGAGAGGTGAATGGACCGAACAGGGCCAGGATGTGTGGTTGCAGGCCATCACACAACAGGTCACTGAAACAGGGTCAGATATATATAGAGATCAGGGTCCCTTACATGTGGCCCTGAGTGAACTATATATGGCTCCTAAAGCCAAAGAGGAACACAATAAGATCGCCAGGATAGCAGCATACCTGTACCTATATATGGGAGACATGCAGGATAGATGTGCTGAAAGCCAAAATCTGGCAAATAGGCAACAGATGGCATTACAGAAGGTCCAATCTGATCTGGACTCTTCTGAGCAGAGGCTGCAGAGGAGCCAGGAGTCAGAAAATGACAGCAGACTGTACATTACTAAAATAAAGGAGGATATGGATGTGCTGCAAAAGGAAAAGTCAGAACAGGATACTAGATTTCTGGCCCTGCAGAAGGAGCACCAAGACAGTTTGGACTCCTTACTGCAGAGCCAGAAAAAGCTGGAGCAACAGATCAATTTCAACAGGGCATGCACAGAGCAGGTAGCCACCCTGCAAATCCAACTAGACAGAGAGAAAGAGGAGAGCAATAAACTGATCCTGAAAGACCTGGATACCCAGGCAGAGTTTGATCAGGAGCGCCAGAAAGCTGGTGCCTTCCAAAGGCAAAGGGACGACCTGGCGGCACAAATGCAGGCTCTTAGTCAGGAAAGAGACGTCTTAGGCCAGGAAGTCTGCCATTTAAAAAGGAAAATGGAAGAAAATCACCTGGCCCACCAGGGACTGGGTGACCTCCAAAAAGAAAACCAGAACTTGCTAGAGCACACCAGGAGGGTGGAGGATGCTCTAGCAAGAAAGGAGCAGGCCAATAGGGACACAGCTCAGGAGGTAACCCTCCTGCAGCAAAGACTGGCCCAGTTCTCCAGGACCAACCAGGAAGCACAGAGGGAAAATGAGGCCCTCTGTCAACACAATGATAGGCTCCAACAGCAGGTAGCGATGCAGGAGAGACTGATAGAGTCGAGTAAGGCCTTAACTGAGGAACTGAAGGCACAAATGCAGGCTCTTGCATTGCAACAGGGAGCAGGGGCGGATAGAGATGAGGTTCGCTGGGAAATGGAAACTCCGGAGCATAACCTCAGGAGCCCTAGTACCAGAGGCCCTCATACCTCTCAGTCCCTGGACTCTGCCACCCCCATGTCCCCTGGCGCACATGAGCACAGGGCCACAGGGATGGCAGATTACTATCCAGCCAGAAGCATGGGGCTCATAGGCCAGTACCATCCAGGAATGGAGGGGTGGGCATCCGGGTATGGACACCCAAGTACAATACAGTTCAGTGGGGAACCCCAGGAGAGTAGGCCCATTAAGGGCATCCTGAAAACCTCTGCCCAGTTAGGTCAGTGGAGGGGGTACCCATCAAATCCTGACAGCAAGGAGGAATCTGAAGACTCCTCTGAACTGCGCAGGACACAGGAGACCAGGTCCCCACATTCTGCCAGCCATTCCCAGGCTCGCAGAATCCGGGAAAACCTGGAAGAACAGACGGGAACCTCTGGGAGCAGTGCCTCTGAGTCCGACGAAGAATGGACAAGGGTTACCCGAACCAAAAAGGCCAATAAGGCAAAAAGGGCCTTGCTCAAGGACCCCTTAAAGCAGATTAAGGCGATCAGGAGCGTCATCACGCCTTACCATAAGAACGCTAAGTATTCTGTTTGGGAGCACTTAGAGTTGTTTGAACAAATGATGGAGACTTTCCATTTGAAGGACAGCCAAAGCTGCATTCAATATGTAAAGTGGACCTTCTCCCCGGAATACTCCAGTTTCTTTGCGGGGCTGGAGGACCAAAATCATTTAAGATGGTCCACCTATAAGGCGGCCATCCTGAAACATTTTTCTGTTCACAGAAATCCTCAAGAGGCTCGCAAGGCAGCCTACAATTTGCAATGTGGGGAGGATCAGGCCCCACAAGAATTTGTGCAGGAGTTAAAGCGGGCTTTTGCACAGACCACAAGAAGGGTGCGCACGGATAGCCGTGAATTTATAAACACGTTTTTCCATGCCTTGCCCAAATATATCATGACCCAGCTCGTGAGGGATTTTCACGAGAAAAGATCTTTAGACTGGGTCATTGAACAGGCTACCCGCATCTATGAGGTGCAGAAGCCCATAGAAAATAAAAGCAATGCCCAGAAAAACCCCAAAGCCAACAGCACCCCTGCTGCTGCCAAGGTGGCAGAGGTAAAGGTCACCCCCGTTTTGGATTTGGAGATGGGGGGGCCTAAAAACCTACCTGCACCTAATAATGCTAGGCCCAGAAGGTCCTCGGGCCAGTCGCAGACAGGGAGCCAGGGAGGCAGCCCCACAAATGGGGTCCCTCGCTCTCCTGACTATGTAAGTCCTCGCTACAAAGGTAACAGACCCATCCTGGGTTATGTGTGGACTCCTCCAGCCCAAGGGGGGGGATCCAGCCAAGCACCTAACCCAGGGAACTTCCCTCCAAACTTCCCACAGGAGGGCAGAAATTTACCAAACCCTGGGCAGAACTTTTTCCCCAGATATCCACCCGACTTCCAACCCCAAAATCATCCATCCTTCTCTCCTCAATTCCCTGAGCCCAGACCACTGAATCCGGGAGAGGGGAGGCCAAGGGTGGAGGGGTACCAAAATCTTCCCAACCAGGGGTACTACCAGAGGAGGGACAGCTACCCTTCCCGGGATCAGCCCAGGGGAGAAAACAGGGCCCCGTATCAGCCTGAGCGGGTTTCCCAGTTAGAGCGCCAGGTTCAAAACATGGCGCGGGATATGGGTCATATACTGAGGGCACAGCAGAACCCTCAGATCAGCATGCCGGCGCAGAACGCACCCAACTCTGGACCTGGTGCTCCAGAACAATGACGGGGGCAGCACCCCGATAAATCACCGGTTCCCAGGGAGGAGGCACAAAGGGAAGGGGGGTGTAAAGCCTTGGAGGAAGCTTCCTTCCTCACTTGTAAACAGCCCCTGGAAACCCAGGAACCGGAAACAAAATCTCTTGCCCCTGAAAGTCTGCCTCCTAAGGAGCAGAGGGGGGGTAGGAGAAACAAAAGACCCAAACAGACTCAGTTTGAGGAGGAGGTACAGATCTTCCAATTTGAGGGAGAGGGATCCTCAGAGGATCCTGGGAAAAGGATCTTCTCCTTCAGAGAGGGGGGAACTCCTCCCAAAGAAAAATGGGTCCCTAGGGATGCAAATCCAGACTGGGGAGATGTGGAGACTGAGCTACCGCCGCCCACCATCTCATCCCAGAACCAACAGCAAGAAAATCCCCTGGTTCAAACCCATCCTGGCGACTGCCTCCAAAAAGGGGGGGGCGGCCCAGAAACGGAGCCAGGGGAACCCACAATGGCTCTGATCTCCAGTTGCAAATTTTTTCTTTCAGATTCCCAAGACTCTCCACAGAATTCTGCCCAAATCTCCTCGCTAGCGATGTCCAAAACCAGAAAATTAGCCCACCAGTTGTCCAAAAATGTACATTATCTGTGCCCCCTTGAGGAGAAAGAGGGAAGATATTATGCCCCGGTACAAGTACAGGGGCAGGGTACAATCTCAGCACTGGTGGACACTGGATCTCAAGCTACCCTTCTGTCCAGAAGGGCCTTTGACGAACTGAATGCAGGAAGGGGAGAGAATTACCAAATTCCTCTCACCTCTCTTCCTGGACAACTGCAGAACTTTGACGGGAAGGAAATTCCCGTCGAGGGGACGGCAGACTTGGACATTAAGATCGGGCGACATAAGTTGAAACACCCGGTCATAGTTGTGACCCCAGAGGGCACCCCTTGTTTACTAGGGAATGACCTCCTGAGAAGGTTGTCACCCCTAATAGATTGCGTAAACAAGGTCCTCTGGACTCAGACTAGCCGACCCATAAAATTAAAACAGAGTGTCAACCATGTTAGTTTAAACGGCACATGCCACATGGTTGAACAAAAATCTGACCAAGTAGAATTTCACTTCCAGAACAACCAAATTCCAGACGTGACGGTAATAGCAGTAGGACAACAGACTGGTGATGGGGGGTCCTCTCTATTTCTGAAAATCAACCTTCCTTCCAGTCTAAAGTGGTATTCCACGCTGGAAGGAAACACTCTGAAATTCTATACCAATCCACAATCTGAAACTCCCACTCCTATAGTCCAGAAAGATGTGAAATCAGCTCAGAGCCTGGCTGAGATTCAGCAAATTGGAGAGCAGTTGTTCACCCCTGTCCAGTTAAATGATGGGAAGGACTCTGTTCTCGCTCGAGTGTGTGTGAACAACGGTAAGAGCTTCATCAGCGAAGCCATGTTCCGCCAACTCCCAAAAGATCCAGCCATTCCCACCTTCAAACTGATAGACAAATGGGAAATGGACCTGGAAGCACCTAATTCCAAACATCTCCTGCCAAGCAGGTGTATGCTCAAAATCTCCATTGGCAACAAGAGCATAGTCCACAATTGTTGGGTCGTGCGAGACGTCCCTGCCGCCTTTTACTTAGGCAGTGACATTCTCAATCGCTTTGCCATTAGTTTGGACCTAATAAACTTCAAAGCTTGGTCCCGATTAGCGGATAATCCCATGGGCTTTGATGATCCAGAAAAAGCATTTAGGTCAGCTCAATTGCTACCTTATGCAGTTGAAATTCAGGTTAAAGAGGAAGTCACCATCCCAGAAAGGACCCGACAATTCTCCCTGGAAGTGAAAGTTAAAAGGGGACAAGAGTTGAAAAACCCTGATGCTTACATACATCTAAATGCTTCTCTCCAACAGCAAGGGTTGGGGGTAAACCCAACACCATTAGTCAACATAGAACATGACACCATTCCAATAGAGGTGGATAACAGCGACTTAAAGAGTGTTACTCTAGCCGCAGGCACCATTATTGGAATGGCGGTTGATGACCGACATTTTTCCATGGATTTAGGTAACGAACTGTTAGGACCAATCCCCAAGGACTGTTTTGACAGTGACAGTGATGACAATACAACACCAGACAGGATTTTTACCCGGCATGGGGGGAACTTCCTGGTGTACACTTCCTGCCCCTATGGTAAGGAAGATGTGACTTGTGACTTCAGGAGGGATGAGGTGATTTTCCAGGTACATGAGGGCTGCCTTTCCCACCTGAAGCCTCCGGTCCAAATCAGCACTCTGACCAGGGACTTCTCCACCCAGCTGGAGGAGGCCGCGGAGATAGCCAAACCAGAAGTCTTTCCAGGCTTCAGGCAGATGGTGGAAGAGAGAGTCAACCTAGCTGATGCCTGTGTGACTCTGGAACAAAAGCAAAAGTTGAAACAAGTTTTCTTGGATTTCCAAGATCTCTTTGCGGTAGACTCATATGACTGTGGTCGCACCGACATCCACACCACAACAATCCCCACGGACCCTGGCATGACTCCAGTGTTTGTGAAGCAATATCGCTTGCCTCTCGCATCAATGGAGTCCCTTACTGAAATAATTAAGAACCTTGAGTCCCGGGGAATAATCCGTCCAGTCCACAGCACCTTCAATAATCCGGTGCTGGGAATATTGAAGCCAAACGGCCAGTGGAGACTCTGCGCTGACCTCAGGGAGCTCAACAAACGGGTCCACACTTCCCGATGGCCTCTTCCCTACATTGACCAAGGGCTGGCCCAGATTCAGGGGTCACAGGTATTCACTGCAATAGACCTGACCAATGGATACTGGACCGTGCCTGTCAGTAGGGAGGACCAATACAAGCTGGCTTTTACCTTTGGGGGCCAGCAGTACACATGGACCCGGACTCCCTTCGGATACCTTAACTCCGGTAATGAGTTCAATATTTTCCTACATAAGGCCATGCCCGACCTGGGTACGAGGGGTAACCTGGCTTATGTAGATGATGTCCTCATCAAAAGTTCATCTGTGGAGGAACACATAGCAGAGATCCGTTATGTTCTGACACAGTTGAGGGCCGCCGGAGCAAAACTTTCCTTTCAGAAAGCACAGTGGTGTAGAACCCGTGTTAATTTCTTGGGGCATGAGATTACTCCTCAGGGTCTCTGTCCCCAGGAAAAGAAAGTGGAAGCACTTCAGAAACTGAAAGACCCCACAACTCTGCGGGAACTAAGGAGCCTCCTTGGACTGACTAATTACAGCAGAAAGTTCATTGAGGGCTACGCAGAGATCACCAGACCCCTGATTCATCTCCTGAAGGGGGGGGTCAAGTGGGAATGGGGTCCAGAACAAGCCGAGGCAGTAAAACAACTCAAAAGAAGCCTCTCACAAGCGCCTTGCCTAGCTTACCCTGTCAGAAACAAGGAGTTCTTCCTGGAGACGGGGTTCTCTAATACGTGCTTGACGGCAGTATTATATCAAAAGCATGACAAGGTCAATAAAGTAATCTCCTATGCGAGCAAAACTTTATCCTCTGTGGAGGAAAAATTCAACGATTGTGAGAAGGCACTCCTGGCAACGGTGTGGGCATTGAAGAATTACCGCCCGTTTATCCAGGGGGAACACATCATAGTGGAGACTCCACACCAGCCTCTGCAATATCTCCAAAGTGACAGAATCCGGGCCGGAAATGTGAGTAATTCCCGAATTACTTCCTGGATTCTGTCAATGCAAGGCTTTCCTGTGGAGGTCAGATATGGCCAAAACAAGAAGAGTCCCCTCGCGCAAGGTCTGGCTGACTTGCATGATTGTGCCAGAGAAAACTGTCTCGAGGACGAAAGTCTAAAAATAAAGGACAACATGGAGGCATACCTTAATTCCCCCCACAAAGTCTTTGAAGAAGACAAGTGTGAGGGAATGCCCACTGTGTATGTGGATGGATGCTCTTACCATGTCGACAACAACGGGGAGAAAGAACTGGTGGCCGGCGTAGGGAATGCATGGGTGAATGAGTCCCCAGAACCCTCCGCTGGATACAAAATTGGTCCCCGAAGTAGTCAGGTGGCAGAATTGATGGCTGTGCATCAGGCCATCCTCACTGCTGTCCAGCATCAACTCCACGAACTGGTCATAATCACAGATTCGGATTATGTACGGAACGGGTTCGTGGAGCACCTGGTTAATTGGAAGACCAGAGGCATGGTATGTGCTAACAACAAACCCTTGAAACATGGGAAGTTGATCCAAAACATTGATGATCTGGTCACCTCGAATGGGATGACCATCTATTGGAAGAAGATCAAGGGTCATTCCAAAGTAGAGGGACCAGACAAAACTGGAAATGACTTAGCTGATCAGCTGGCCAAAACCGGGGCCATCCAAGGGGATCTAATTGAGATTGAGTCCCTGTTGGGGGAAATCCAGGTCACTGCCATCACTAGGTCCCAGACAAATGCTCACAACGACCTCTCAATTGCACAATGGAGTAAGGAGACCCCTGATGCTGATTTGATTACTGCTCAGAAGGGGGATCCAATAATTGGTAAATTTTACCAGCACCTTGAGGACCCTGAGAACTTTCCCCTGACGGATACCGATTACATTGGGAAAGAGGACCTAAGAGTGTTGATGAAATGTCCCAAAATGTTCCGGATCCAAGACGGTTTGTTGGTAAGGAAATCCAAAGCTGGCCACGATCAGTGGGTGGTTCCTACCTCATTCCGAAGCCTGATGTTAAGTCACGCCCATGATGCGGCCACTGCCGGTCATAGGGGGTTTCACACAACATTGGAAATCTTAAGAGAGGTTGCATACTGGCCACACATGGGCCAGGACCTCAACCAATATTTGAAGGGTTGTCTTGTGTGTGCACAATTTCAGCCGACATCCCTCACACACCGGGCACCTTTACAAAAGCGGGGAATGACACTGCCATGGTCAGATTTACAAATCGACTTTGTAGGCCCTGTGATTCGCTCGGCTAGGGGGAATAAGTACATGTTGACCGTGACATGCTTGTTTACCAAGTGGGTGGAATGTCTCCCAGCCCCAAATTGCAAGGCAGAAACTGCAGCGGCCTTGATGATTAACCACATCTTTTCCCGTTTTGGTCTACCTCAAAGGATTGAGTCAGACAGAGGTAGCCACTTCACCAGTGAAGTAATGACAAAGATGTGGGAGATACTGGGGGTCAAGAGAAAGCTGCATATTGCTTATAGACCAGCTTCTTCTGGGGCAGTAGAGAGATATAACCGGACAATTGTGAGCATATTAAAGAAGTTTGTGGCAGATTCTGGGCCAAGTTGGGATATCCGATTACCTCTGGTCCTAATGGCCATCAGATCTACCCCTTCATCTGCAACCAAAATGTCACCATTTGAGTTGATGACTGGGCGCAAGATGGTGCTTCCGCAGCATTTGCTCTACAGGACCCAAGAGCAGACACTGATAAATGCCTCCACTACTCATGAGTATGTAGAGAATTTAAGGAAACACCTCCAACATGCTTTTGCTTATGCTCAGCGGAATCTAGAAAGATCGACTGATAGCATGAAGACCCATTATGACCTGAAAACTTCCAGGAAGGAATATCAGGTGGGAGACCGGGTCTATCTATACAACTTCCAAAGGAACGAGGCCAAGCAGCGCAAATTTTTGCCTACATGGAAGGGACCCTTTGAGATCGTCGATAAGATCTCCCCTGTGGCCTACAAGATCCGCATCCCCAAAGGTGGTTCGGCAGAGGGGGAAGACAAGTGGGTCCACATAAACCAGTTGAAATGTTGCCATCCCAGGCACACTCTGCAACAACTGGAGGAATCCTCTGGAATCCTAGCGGGTACTGTATCAGACTCATTCAGTTCCAATCATAAAACCTACCACATCTAGTCTCTAAAATATTGTGATTTACATGAAACTGTCTCTAGTGATGCTGTTTTTTTTTTTTCAAAATAAGAATGTAATATTTCGTTACGATGAAATGCATATGCTGCCCCACTATCTCAACAGTGGTGGAAAAAAAAATCGTCTATGAGTAGATATTGCCGCTCTTCCTTTATCATCCTAGGAGAGATGAAACCATGAAGGATGACCAAGAAGGACGATCCGGAGACCGGGAGCAAAGACACAACGGGCCCGGGGTACCGCCCAATCTTCCCATCAGGACCGGCGAGGAGAACTGATCGATCTGACCGGATGGAGAAGAAGATGCTGAACTGTGCCATCTACAGAAGAGGAAGAAGATTATGCGGACGGACCGGTGCGTGGGTCAAAACCCTTGGGCACGCGACTCCCCATCGACCCAAACTCAAAGTGCAGTCACGTGGGGGGGCTTGTAGGGTGTCCTGACCCACGTTTAAGCTACCCTGCTACAACATTTGGTGCTGTGGGCTTAGGAAATTCAAGATGGCGGAAAACCCACATGTGCGCCGAAATCCAGGAAAGCTGCGCAGTTGTGCGCACACCAAAATGGTTACCTAACTTGCCACCCACCAGGGTAAAGAAAGGTCTTTGTTAACAAAATCCACTTTTACTGATGTCAAAAAGTTGCTGAAATCGTGACTCATTGGACCACTTTAAAGATTCAACCCTTTTTGTGGGGTTCCACATAACCATCTTACTGTAAGGAGCCCCATCAAAACAATGTTAAGCAAGGATTTACTACCATGTAAGAACCATTCCTGTTTAGAATGCATTAATCCAAGAAAATCCCAAAAATGGGTGCAGTACCAGTACTCACCACTATCCAAAAGCCGGCGTTTTAAAACCCACTGTGTGTTTTTCTGAAGGCAAGCAAAATGCCTATTTCAAACCTTGCAACATGTGCAAAATATTCACTGAACACCAGCAGACATTTGGCAGAATGGAGTTTTGTGTGCCTACAAAATCTGGGAAATGAAGAGCCCAAAAACAATGCTTATAACAAAAATGCTATGGAGTCAGCAGCTTAAGCCTAACTGCAACTGGATTTAAAACCACCAAAATCGAAAATGTTAAATTAAATGAGTGACCTATGTTTGGTGTCACATGCCTTTGTAACTGTTGAAATGTCATAGTTTTGCACTTAGAATCAGCATTCTAGCTGCATGTGTAAAATTACAAGTTATTTTAAAAGCAACAAAAAGTTAGCTGAAGGTCTGGCTTAAGGAACTTGATTTTGCCTAGCAACGGATCCCATCAGGAGTGAAACTTGAGTCACAACTATGTTCCCAGGCCAATGTTCCTTTTGCTACCCACACTAAGGATATGCCATCTATCTGATAATTGAATTTCCTGTGCTCTGCCAGAGAGTGAACAAAGCCCTCTCCACTCAGGCAAAGGTTTTTATTACAGACGTCGTAAAAAGTGGCTTCCTCCTGGAGAAGCTGGGAGGGGCACTGCCTGTGAGAAGCAAGCTGGCTTGGCAGAAACTGGAAAGACTGGTTTCTGTACCATGTGACCTGAAAAGACACACCCCTGCAGCAAGGATATGGTTTTATAAAAAGGGGGATAATTCATAGTGCGGACATGTGAAAATTTTATAAATGATACCATAATTCTTGTGATTTTTCTGCCCACAGTTTAAGACGTGGTAGGAACCGGTGGTATGTTCAGGGGGGTTTTAGCGGAAAAGTGGATATTACTCTAAATGTGTGCATGTTAAAAATCTGAAACTTCATCAGTTAATGTCCCTACCCCCTGCACACATGTATGTAAAGTTGGGTCCATGTCGGAAATTGAAAAAGCAGTTAAAAAGTCAATTATGTACACTCTTTGAATGCAAGCTCCGAGAATGAGCAGATTTGGACATAGACATGGCTAAATTCAGCCACACCATGTATATGTAATTTCAAACAACTGTGTAACTCTGAAGTATGGATTTTGATCATATATATATTTGGGTGCACAGATGATAAGGGAGGTTGTTTCAAGAGATCATAAAATGACATCAATCTGACTCACAGTTCAGTTTGCCAATCAAGCGGAGGAATGGAAGCCTGACCAATGACGAATGAGAGGGGCAAGTCTAGTGATGCAACACACACACCCATTCTCAAGAAACAGATAAAAGCAGAGAGTCAGGACACATAGAGACATTCAATTTCATCTGCCGCTGGAAGCCCTGCCGGAAAAATCCATACTTACCTCCATCAAACTCCAGAAAGCCAAACTAGAGACTTCAATCTATCCAGAGCAGAGACCAGACCAGAGAGAAAGCAGTGCTGTGCCTAGCAGAGACCAGACCAGAGAGAAAGCAGTGCTGTGCCTAGCAGAGACCAGACCAGAGAGAAAGCAGTGCTGTGCCTAGCCGAGACCAGACCAGGCGCTGTGAGCAGAATCCGGAAAGACCTGACCAGACTGAAGATCGTGACCAAGTCGCTTTCCTGTTCAAAATCTCTTGTGAGTACTTAGCAAAACTCAGAACACATCTCTTAGTTTAAATTCATCTAATTCAATCTATTTAACCTAAGTAGAACTGCCTCCTATCTGTCACCTGTCATTTCTAGTAAAATTTGTCATTTTGAAAAAGTGTGCGTTTAAAATTTACAAAACCAAAAACGACCTTTACTAAATTACTCATATCTCCGCAACCGTTTGGGCTAGAGACTTGCAATAACATTCATTTGGAAGCTGAGATCCCAGGCTTTCCTAGGACCCCAAAACGGTAGAGATAGTCCTTGCGGTTCCTTTGTAATAGCGCTCGGCGCATCCGCAAATTTTACCGCGATTTGCAATTTCTTCACATGTAAAAACTGCTGCTGTTTGCTTTCCATTTGCCAGAAATTCGTTTAACCTGCTAACTATCCCTGCATCATTGCTAGTGTGAGCCTGGACTAATATTAACTAGATACCACTCATCCTGAACCTCTAAAAGGGAATTAAGAGCGTTTCCAGCATATTTCTCATTCATTGCTAGCACCTATCAAAGCATTTGCCTGTGTTTTCAAACTTCTGTCTAAGCTTGCTGGATTGAACTGAATTACAGTTGATTGCATTTCTGAGAACTGTGTGTTTTCCTTCCATTTCCTTGCCTTGCATCAAGGGGGGGAGGGGAGTAGCCAGAGAAAAGTGATTACATTGTTTGGTTGAAATCATATTGCGTATTTTCTGTCCTGCATTCATTGAATATTGCATCCACCTGAGCCTACATAAAGCATCCTCTACCACATTATACTTTTGTTCCTATTTACCAGTGTGCTACCTTATCCATTTCATGTCAACTCATTAGTGATTAAAGAAGTGTGCTAGTGCCAGATTCTCCGTTGTTAATATTTACCATATCAGATTAAGTGTGATATTCAATTATTAATTTATTAAAAAGTGTGATATATATTTTAATTTATCAAATAAACCTTTTAAACTTGCAAAACAGAACTACTTCTTGGCTCAGTGGGGTCAGGGGGATTCCAAGAGAGGGGTGTTATATAGGGGTAGTCATCCAGAACGCATGAACTGGACCTAAAGATATATCAATAAGGGTTTTCATTCAGTATTCTAGACTAGGCGTTAACTTGGCTGTAGTGCTGAATTGAATCCTCTTACAGTAGTCCACAACTCCTTTGATATACGCCCTTCAAGGTGTTTTTCTGTGGCCACTGGCAGCCTTCTCCAGAATACTGCACTATCTTTGTTAGCTGCTGCTTACAGCAGTCCCTGCCATTGTTGTTATGCATGTTCACCTTTTTAACTTTAAGGAACTCCTTTTAATGGGTCCTAGCTAGTTGAGGAGCGTGAGCGTCATACAGAGTATCTTTCTTGACTAACTCTATAATGGCCAGTTTTGCCATATGGCAGTCCTTATCGAACAACTACTGTCAATGGATGGTGGACAACATTATCGGTTTGTGGGGTTTCATAACCATAGTTCATATTTTGGTTACCATTCTCTCAGAAGTATTGATATTGATATTAATATTGTATTTCTATCACGCTCATCGTACACAAGTGTCTCAGAGCGCGACAAGGCAAGGGAGGGGAACAGGGGAGAACAAAACAACGATTTTACTAGGCCCATTGACATTGAGAACGTGCAAGTGCATGGGAGAGGGGGAGGGGAAAAGTGCATGAAAGGGGGGAGAAGAGGAAAGTGCGGAGCAAAGGAGAAACAGACAAATAATAAATAAATAAATAAAAAAATAATTAGGCATTTGTATAGCGCTAGGAACCCTCAGGCATCTGAGTGCTGCTTATTATTACCCACGGTGTGTGGTGCTCATTTATCGACCTCGGAAGGATGAAAGGCTGAGTTTGGCCCTGCCGGGATTCGAACCTGCGTTAACAGGCTCTGCACGGGTGTCAAAGCGAGCGCTCTACTCGCTGTGCAAAATCAGGCAACTCGCTGTGCTAAAGGCAACAATCGGTGGTAGTGCAGCCAGCAATTGGCAAGTGATGGGTTTAAGGCAGCAGACAGGGTAGGTCTGATAAGTGCAGGCAGTGCTCGAAGTGCAGGAAAAGAAGTAGCGGAGCTATGTTCCCTACTGGTCTGCACCGCTCCTGCAAACCCAATCGCCACACCCCCTCCCATGCACAATATAAACCCCTAAACGCATGCGCCTGCAGTTTAAGGGAATGTTTAGTGCAGTGCACTGAAAGTGCAAGTTTCAAGTGCTTCCTACACTTTTATTTTAAAATGAAACCATACCGGAACGGTTTCTTTTTAAAATAAAAGTATAGGAACTGTAAAACTTCATTAAAAGAAGTATAGGAGCACCGCTCCCGACCGCTCCCGCCCACTTCGACCACTGAGTGCAGGAAGAAAAAAAGGGGTGGGGCTGCATGAGTACAGATACAGACCCCAGTGCAAGGGGTTGCCGGAGGCAGTGCGGGAGGGTGGCAAGGTGAGCAGGTAACCTGGACCAGGAGGACAGAGGTCGCCAGGTGCAGAGTGCCAAGAGAGAACAGATCAGCAGGGGAGAGGGGAAGCGAAGGCAGAAGCAAAGCAGAAGGTCTTGAGGTGCTTCCAGAACCACAGGTGGTTCTCCTCAAGTTTTAGAGTGGAATTGAGGCTGTTCCAGAGGGAGGCCCCAGTCGAAGACAGAGATCTACCCCCAGCTCGTTTCTTTGAAAAACGACTGACCCTGAAGGAGTTAGAGGCAGAGGAGCGAAGAGCTTGAGAGGGGAGGTATTTGCAGAGGGATAGCTGAAGGTATTTTGGACCCAGGCCCCAGAAAGCCTTGTGGACAAAACAGAGGGTTTTGAATGTAATCCTTGCATCCACTGGGAGCCAATGGAGAGATGTAAGAGCTGGAGAGATACGATCCCAGGGCTTGAGGCCAAGGACAAGTCTCGCAGTCCTGTTCTGGATTAGTTGCAATGGGCAGAGAGTAGGGGCAGGTAGATTTAGAAAGACACTGTTACAATAGTCCAACCTAGAGAGAACCACAGCATGGGAGACCATGGGCTTCTGGGGAAAGGAGAGGAAAGGCAGAGTACCTCTGAGGAGGTGCAGTAGGAAGTTTGACTTTTTAGATACATCAGAGATATGGGCGGAGAAGGCGCAGCTTGGAAGGAATCCAGCCAGAATACTAGCTGCGTATCATTAGTACAAGAGTAGAAAAGTACTCTGCATTCTGTAATAAGGTCAGCCAGCAATCGAAAGTAAAAATTAAAGAGGAGAGGCGACAAGGCTGACCCCTGCGGGACTCCACAAGATAACTCCACAAGAGGAGAAAGAAAAGCCTGAAAGGAGACTGTTTGAGTGCGACCTTGCAGGAAAGATCAAAATCATGTGAGGGGGGGGGGGCAGGTAATTCCAGCTTGCTCCAGCCTTGTCAGTAGAATGTCATGATCTACCATGTCAAAAGCTGTGGAGAGATCCAGGAGAATCAGCACTCTGGTCTCTCCGCAGTGCTGAAGCAGTGCAAGGTCATATAACAAAGATATAATTACAGATTCAGTCCCCATCTTGGGCCGAAACCCAGATTGAAATGGGTGCAATCGGTCATTCTCCTCCAAGAATTTTTGAAATCTGAGGGGTAAACACTGCCTTCAACACCTTCATCATTACTGGAAGCAGAGAAATTGGACGGTAATTTGAAGGCACTCGAGGATCCGAGTTAGATTTTTTCAAAAGGGGCAGAACTACTGCATGTTTGAGTGCAGTCGGAACAATGCCTATTAAAAAAAAGAGTACTGCAATGCCTCAGTCAACAAGCTCATATCCCTTTGAGGAAGAGCCTTCAGAATATGAAGAGACGCCACATCTAAAGGGTTGTCCGATTTGAGGCCCAAATGAGCTTTCCAGACAACTTGGGGCCTCATTACGACCCTGGCGTTGGACCATGGTGCTAATAGCGGGTGTGGGGGGACCTCGCTTGCACCATGGTCCATGCCGGTAACTTACCGACTCCGCCATGGCGGAATGGGGAATTACCGCCCCATTCCGAGGTTGGCGGGGCGGTAATTCCCCATGCCGCCATGGCCCTTCCCCATTCCCATTTTTGCCCCATAGGGCTCAATGGGAATGGGGAAGGCGCTAAATACGGTGCCGCAAATTGCGGCACCGTACTTAGCACCAAGGTCCCTTTGCGGGTTGGTTTTTAACGCCTGCAAAAAGCAGGCGTTAAAGTCTCCAATCCGCAAAGGGACCTCGTAATCAGGCGCTAAGGGATTACCGTTACGGGTACCCTTACCGGTACCGGTAATCCCTTAGCGCCAGGGTCGTATTGAGGCCCTTGGTCATTTATTGGATCGAGCTTGAAATTGTTTACGCAAGGTGAAAGGGAGAAACCATTATTGGGCAAAGTCTGCGGGATACCCTCAACAGTTTTATGATCTTTAATGCCATTATGATTATCCAGCATCTTCTCATGAAACAAAGTGCTGATTTCATCACATCTTAGCTGGACATCTAGTAGTTTAGCAAAATTACCTGAGGGACACACTAATAGCTACTTGGTTACTAAAATAGTTCTCTAGAGGCACAGGGTGCTTCATCCAAGTGGCATAGTGTTTAGCTTGTACAGATCGAATCATCTGGTTATATGATATGATAGTTTATTTATATAGTGCCTATACACAATGTGTTTCAAAGCGCTTCAAGGCAAGGAAGGGAACAAGGGAAAATACAACCACATTCTTACAGGCCATGAACAGTAAGGATGTGAAATTAACTATCGTACTCAGCCTGACGACATTTCAGATAGTGCAAGTGCTAAGACATAGATAAGGAAGGGAGGGGGAGATTGGGAAGGAAATGGAAACAGACAGGCGACTACCGTACTAGGCCTGACAACATTTCAGATATTGCTAGAGGGAGGGGGGGACAGTAAGGGGATAGGGGAGCGACAGACAAGGTTGCTATCATGGTAGGTCAGGGACAATTCTGATAGAGTAAGTGCATAGAAGAAAGTAAGGGGAGGAGGGGAGGAGATAGGAAAAAGGAGAGGGGAGGGGAGGAGAGAACAGAGAGTAAGCAGTCAAAAAGAGTGGAGAAGCAAGAGAGTAGAGCGAATACAATTGCAGAAGGCAGTAGTAACACATAATGCTGCAAGCCAGGATACAAGATGAAGATGCAACAGCATGATTCAAGGCCACCATGAGTACAAGATGCAAAGGAAGTCCAGCATGAGAGTTGAGAAAGGGTGACACACCGTGAATCAATGAAGTCCATAAAAATAAAATCCAGCATTGGTCATAAGACGGTGATGGTGAAACCAGAATGTATCAGGACAGACTCCTGTGTGCAGGAAGTGGGGGGCACAAGGGAACAACACAGGGGGACCAGAGAGGGTGGGGGATGGCCTGAAGGGACAGAGAGTGCAAACACATGTTGGTGCATGCTTACTTGCTGTCTTAGCAGGGGGTCAGACCCTGGATCCTCATGCTCCGAACAGGTCCAAACAGCAATAGCCCTTTTCTTTGACTGCCATTCACTTCAGACACCCGGGCGAGAGGCACCCTTCATCTAAGAGTTAAGAGCAGGAAGGAAGATGCAGGGCTAAGAAGGTGGGTGGTGCTTAGGCCAGGTGACCTGGATCCACTTACACCTGCTCCCCAGCTGCAAAGGAAAAGAGGCTGGAGGGCTCCTTAAGTAGGGAAAAGAGCGGCAAGCAGGAAGGCACCAGGTGGGCGGGGCTTGCTAAGTGGTGAAAAGGAGCGGCAACCAGGAAGGTACCAAGTGGGTGGGGCTTAGGCCAGGTGACCTAGATCCACTTACACCTGATCCCCAGCTGCAAAGGTAAAGAGGCTGGAGGGCTCCTTAAGTACAGAAAAGAGCGGCAAGCACAAAGGCAGCAGGTGGACAGGGCTTGCTAAGTGGTGAAATGGAGCGACAAGCAGGAAGGCACCAGGTGGATGGGGCTTGCTAAGTAGTGAAAAGGAGCGGCAACCAGGAAGGCACCAGGTGGGTGGGCTTAGGCCAGGCTAACCAAGGTAGCTTGCTTATAAAGTTTGTATACATCAGTGTCATATTTCAGCCACCATTTTCTCTCAAGACGCCAACACAACTGTGGCTGAAAGCTTCTTGGCCAGGCCTGCTATGTTCCAGGTAATAGTTTTGTCTAATTCTGGTTCTGAGACATGGGTGCAGAATGTTGCTGAAGGTGATAAAGGGCGCAGATGGTGAGTGCCTATTCACTCGACTGAAGCTAGTCCTTCCCGATCGTCGTTCTCCCTGGTATTTCAGAACTGGTTTAGGATATTCCTCTATAAGGAGGCTTGGTTAGGTAGGCCTGATAGGGTATGCTGTTGACTATCAGATCTAATTGGTCTACCTTGACTACTTCAAGGAGGATATGCTCTCATTTCGATGTTGCAATCTGGTGGTGGTAAAGATCTGAATTCAACACCCAATAAACCCTGTGCTATTTGTGCTTCCTTAAGTTCTATTCGACATAATCCACTGAATTTGCCCCTCAGGGGTGGCATCAGGAGCAACTCAAGATATCATCCCTTATTACAGAAGTACACCCTCAGACATAGCATATCCAGTGAATTTATTTGTTGATTAGGACCTCCTTAGTTTCAGCTTGGCTCAGGTGGAGTTTTGATACATTATGCAAAATGATTCTATGATTTGAGAAAATAAAGGACTGTGCCCTTATTGTAGGATGTTCTGATGGCCTGAACAGAGGTGCATGTCAAAGGTGATGGACATAACCATTGTGCCTAACCCGAGAGTTTTCACACTCCCTAACTGTCTTTAGTCTCATACCATCGAGGTGTTCCAGTCTTTCACTACCAGGGCTGCCAGAAAATATACGATTAATGGGTATACATCTTTGTTGTTGATGAGCATTGCCATAGTGCCGCCTCTCTATAGTATTATGCTCATCATTGATTGGTCTGAATGGGATTGAGTGTTTGCATTGGAGATGTTTCTAGCATTGTAACTAGTACAATGTGGTTCAAAAGAAAATCTATGTTGGTAGGAATTGTTCCCTATAGCCTGTTGAATTAATTCAGTATCAATAATGTTATTGCTAGTGTTTTGTCCCTTAACTACCTTCGGTGCGGGTGTTTGCACTGCTGTCACTTTTGGAGTGCTATTTTATGTAGCATCAGACCTTTTTTCAGCTCTCTAATCTCTACCATGAAGGATGAAATACGTTTTTTGGATGAGTCAATTTCTTTCAATATGATGTGACATTTGCACTAATTGGTCAATTTATGAGGGGATCCAAGCTTGTATAGTTTGGGGTATTAGTGAAACCATACATTTTTAGTGTAAGATAGCCTTTCTTTTGTACATCGTGTGGTACTTGCACGAGAAGGTGACTATGGTACTATTACAGGAGCACACCATCCTGTTCACCAATCAAAGGCATGGATCTACTGGATGTGGATACTGGCCAGGAGTTGCACAGAGTCGTCAGAGTTGACAGATTGTGAGCCTATAAGAGGATTCACAATCGGTCCATTAGGCGGATTATCAATTTCTATCACATTAGTATCATTGAAACAGGGGTAATCAGTTGGAATGAGTGACACGGAAGGAGTGCTGCGCTTATTGTGTTTGGATAGATGAACCAGGGTGGGTATATTGGAACATTCACCCCCTTCCTGTTCTTTATTCCTCACAGTTTCAAACTTTGCGAGGGGATCCGCGATCTCTTTACGAGTGTTACGTGGTGGAGCTACTAGGCCTGTGATGCCTGTGCTCGAGCAGGATGCTGTGGCGGTGGGGCGCTGTGAACACAAAGGATGTGTGAGAGGCTGGGCATATATTGCGATACAAAATACATTACTGGTACTGCAGTTATTATTAGAGTGACACGATTTGTTTGCGGGCACAAGACTTACAAGTATTAGCCAATGGGTCACTGTTGTTGTTTGTAGTCATTTATAAGGGTGTGTGTTTGTTTGTTCAGTAGTTTGAAGATAATTTGTGTTGTCCTTTTAGCCACGCTCTGTGGGGAAAGACTGATGCTTTCCTTTTGGCCATTGTCCATCCAGGGAAGTTGAAAATACAAGTCCTATGGAGGGAACGGGAAGGGAACGCCGGCGGCTCAAGGAGCAGACAGAGGGCCTCATTCTGAGTTCGTAGGTAACCACGCCGCTATTTGCGGCATGGCTGCCTCCAAACTCGTCCAAACTCCGACCTGGTGAATGGAGTAATTACCGGTCCATTTCGAGGTTGGAGGGACCAGTAATTCCCCATTCACCAGGGCCATTCCCCATTCCCATAGGGCTCAATGGGAAGGGGGAAAGCTGCAATAACGGTACCATAAATTATGGTACCGTTATTGACCCCAGAGTCCCTTTGCAGGTCTAAAAGCAGGCGTTAAGGAAGGACCCGCAAAGGGAACTCGTAGTAGGGTGGTGAGGGTTTAACGGCACCGGTCTCGTTACCGGTGACCGTTAACCCTTACCGCCCTACTCGGAATGAGGCGCAGAGTCTGTCTACCCCCCTTCCCTTCCTCCCTGCACTATATTTGCAAATAATAATAATGCCCACTGCTGCTACAGCCTCTGTAACATATTGCTTTCAAAGGAGGATTTTGGTAATGAACTCCTTTGTCATCGGGTATGGTGTACCTGGCGTTTCAGGTGGGAAAAAAGCAACATATGGTTGCAGTCGATGGCCAGTCAGCCCACAAGCACACATGTAGGTCAGGGACTTACACAAGAAGCTGCCTCGGCCACTTGCGCCAACTGCCCCAAGTGTGGCACCCTTAGCCTGGCAGGCTTCAACACTGCTGGGAGCCACTCCAGGTGATATGGATGAGGTGGGAGGGGCTTACAGTTCAGCATGCTGCCGCGCAATCAGGCTGACTCCTGAACTCTACTGGGCTCTCTTCCACCCCCAACTGCAGCACCCTTAGTCTGGTGGTTTATGCCACTGCGGGAGGGAGGGCGCCCCAGGTGATCTGGATGAAGTGGTGGGGCTTACAGCACGACATGCCGCCGCTCAATCAGGCTGACTCCCGGACTTACTGGGCTCCCTTCCTCCCCCAACTGAGGCACCCTTAGCCTGGTGTACTTTGCCACTGCAGCCTGCAGGGGTCCACTCCAGGTGATATGGATGAAGGGGTGGGGCTTACTGCCCGGCACAGATCACATGTCTTTATAACGAATTATTGAATAACGAATGAATATTAACAAAAAATATATAACGACAAAACATAACACTTTTTTTTTCTATTTTTGGGGGGCTCCTCCAAACCTCCCTTCAAACCCCCCTTTTCCCCAGCTAAAAACCAACCCCAACCATTTCCACGCAATATTGAACTGTTTAATCGACCCCACATACATGTGTGTTATTTGTTTGTTATATCATTTTCTTCACATATTCATTCTTTATTGGTTTTTCTTTATAAAGACTGTGGGGGTAATTCATGTATTATTTGCTCCAAAAAAAACGGGATTTGTGCGCCATTCTGCCCGCAAATCCCCATTTGTTAAACAGGGATTTGCGGGCAGAATGGCACACAAATCCCATTTTTTCAGCGCAAATAATCCATGAATTACCCCCTGTGTGTATACCCACAGCATGCTGCAGCTCGATCAGGCTGACTCCTGGAATCTCCTGGGGGGCTCTGTTACACCCCCAACTGAGGAGCCCTTAGCTTTTAGGTGGAAGGTTAGATGTTACCCTCAAGGTAGCAGAATGGTTTAGTTTATCAATATGTATATCTTTATCTAAATCCAAAAACGTCTAATAATGTATAAAAGTTGTCAGTAACTTGATACTTGTGAGATGACGGTCGCACCCTAGTGGAACTCCAAATCTTGCTACACATGTGTAGATAATACAAGACACTTTCAATGAAGAATGTGTATTGTAATGTAAAGTAGCCTTTCATAGCACCCTTCTGCCAATAATGTTGGCCTTCCTGTGCATGGCCCTGTAAGAAAGAACGGCAGGGTGTCTTAGTCAGATAGTGGGATGGCAGATGCAGAAAACGTTTGTGTTGATGGAAGGCTGGTCGTAAGTACCCGCTACCTGTGTGTCAAAATAAAAATATCTGTGTTGTTTGTAGTTGTTGCTGACCTGGCAGATTCGCCATATGGGCTTTCCCCCCCCCCCCCGATTGTGGAGTCGGTTGTTGAAAGCAGAGGGATAGAGTCTGAATCTACTAAGTACATGAGACCTATGAGGTTGTAAGAGTGTGGGAGGTATAAGGATGCAGGATTTTAGTAGTGAGGAGTGGGTTGAGAGGTGGGGGGATTGGAGTGAGGGATGAGGGTGTTGTCACTTTCTCACTCTTTGTGGTAAATTTCACTGAGATTAAAGGTGCCGACCAGTGTCACGTGGGGAGGTTCCATCAGTCAGATTGGTTTCCCAAAGATGATAGTGTCAAGAGTTTCAGAAAATGCTTGTCTTAATAGAGAATAGTTTAAAGATAGGAAGAATCAGGACAAAAGGGGCCATTGCAGGGTTCGAGCTGAACAGCCAATAGATAACCTAGGATAGCGCTGCAGGGGTGGAGATAGGTAAGGATACTGTCTATGATTCATACAGCAAATGAGAATATTATAGAGTCCGGATAGCGGGGAGTAGGAGACTAAACCTCTGGTCTTGTAGTTTAAAGATAGGTCACATATTGGTGTCAGAGCATGTGTGGTCCCCAGAGTGATGGAAAAGCAATCAAAGAAGCAACAGAGGAGGTCGGAGGAATGTCAGTGAAGGGCAAGTGTTTAGTCTGTAATGGAGCCTGATATCTCTGCAGTCCTAGAGGTAATGCAGAATCAGAGGAATACTTTCACTGCCAAGGTTCATTCAGTGGATATGAAGACTTTATGCAACATAGCTCCAGCCATATGTTATGTTAGGTTAAAGGTACTTACATAGCGCATATGCCACTCGCATAACAGAGGTTGATGCCAGAGCCAGTACAGTTGAAAGTAAAACTAGTACTTTGGAGCAGGATTAATCTCCTGATAATGGAGCTAAAAGGTATTGCGGACACGGTTGCATGCATGGAGAATCTGTTTTGGCAACTACTTCTAGAGACAGAGATATTCAAGATGTTCCTAGTGGAGCTAGTCCCAGGGCTCTCGGTTCCAGACACCTATTGGGCATACACCCGTCTAATTGTGGCCAGCATCCTTAATTACGGGGACCGTGATACTATGACATGGTCTTCCATGGTCTTCCATGGAGCAGGGGCACAACACCTCACCAGCAACAGAATAAGCTTCTATACTGACTCCACCTGTGTGCTCCAAAGGTGAAGAAGGTGTTGCAAATCAATGATGTCTGCTAAGTTATGTCCCTTCCAGCCAAATTAATAATTACCCTAAATGGCAAGCCACAATTTAAATTGATCCAGTGGTCAACCTGTTTATGTAGAAAAGGGTCCACATGCCCTGGAAACACTAGAGGGGACCTATACAGACAACTTCACATATGGGGAAAGGTTGAAGATTTGAGGATGCAGACTGACCTTAATGGTAGAACATCAACACTACATGAGTGCTGTCAACCTCCAGCGGGTTCTCTGTGTGGTTGATAACATCCTTTGTGGTCGCATCTTCTATAATCACTGGGCCGCTGCCTGTACTGCTGTTTTAGGAAGCCTGTTTTCTCCCTTTTTATTTCTTTTCACGCCTTCTTCCCCACCCTGATGTTGATTACCTGCATGGGATGAAGACACCACACTTGAAACCATTACAGAGTGTGAATTGATGGGGCATTCGTAGCAATCATTATGTGGTGTTGAGTTCAGAGAGTCAAATGTTGTCTCAGTGGCATGTGGAAGTGTGTCAGGTCGTCTGCACAATGGTGTGTCGTTTGCTGATGGAATGCTGTTACTTTTAGGAAATCACGAAGGCACCTACCTGAGGCAACCATGGTACCGTTCTGTTGGCACAGGCAGCACCTACACAAAGCATTTACTTGATGGATGTTTATGGGCACTGTGAAGCCATTACTAGACTTACCACAGCAAAAAGTGTCAGGAATGTGGACAACAGAATACAGGCAATGAATTTCCTACACTTTTGCTCGGGAGGGGACATGTTCACATAGGGAGTGGACTCGATTAACTATGCAACTCGAGCTGTAATATCTGATTGACATGTGTGAGACCCATGGGCCTTCGGTGCAGTCATGCCTGAGTCACGTGGCGCCGCTCCTGGTGATCCAGGGTCCAGGAATATAGAAAATAAATATGAAAGTAAAGTCTGCACATGACTTGCGAGGGGTTGTGGGGCTACATAGCGTATTATCATGCAAAGGTGGGTTTGTGAAGAAACAAGAGGCATTATAGACTGCTGGTTTCTGTTAGGGTTGGGCGATGATAGACCTGCCAAGAGCGTCATCAACAACTTTAGAAAGAGAGGAAACACCCCATTAAAAAGAAATTCATATTACAGAGAGGGCGCCGGGTTAGAGAAGAGCCACCCAACTCACTGTACAGAGGAAACATCTGTGTGGTTCACTACTGAGGTCTGCGTGCACATTAAACAACAATTCTGGGCCAGTTGCCACTCCTGCATGTGTTTGTGTGTATGTGTAGTCTCCTCTGTTCATAGCCTGGAAGATGAAAGATAGCTAGTGAGGAAAAGGAACTCTTTCACTCTTCCATCCTCTCACTGCGCAGCAACACAATAAGTGAAGAAACCATACCGGCCAGAGAAAACGCCATTTGACCTTGCTCTGATGACACACCACTTAATCCTTTAAACAATGGTGCTCGAGGCACCGGGCAATGATGGCAATTAGCGTCCCGAAAAGCCTGAATTAACAGCTCGGAGTGGAGCGAGTGCCCCTTAAGAAGGGCTGAGGGTCACATTATCCCTGACTTTGCCCAGTCCACAAGGGTGTTCAGCACCGGAGTCTATGTGCGAGGTGGTTAAAAAAGTAAAACAGATGACATGGATCCGGTGCACAGTGCTGCGATGCCTTGGGGAGTTGTCAGAACGCAGAGAGGACGCAGAAGACGGAATGGCATTGCTGGAGCATAGAGGGAGGTGTGCCTCAGCAGTGAGTGAGCAGTGGACTCAGCCTGGCATAAGGGTAGAGTGCTGACTTCAGGGGGCGGGAAAGAAGAGGACGGTAGAGGCGGCAATTGGGAGCAGACCTCGAAGGTATGATATGACAAGATCAGTCATTTTAACGCGCCTCTACACAAGTGTTCCGAGGCGCCACAAGACAAGGAAGGGGAGACACAGGGTGGACAAAATAAAAGATCTTACTAGGCCTTGTTTCATCCAGATCGTGCGAGGGGGAAGGGAGAGGAGCAGTGCCAGGGGGAACGAGGGGGAGAGTTCAAATGGCAAGCTCAAGTAAGGCGTAACAGGGGCCCTGCAACCCCCGCGGTGCTGGGGGCCCCGCTAGCACATGCCCTGGGAGGGGGCCCCACTTGGAAAAAAAATGAAAAGAAATATTTTTTCAAAATCTTTTTTTTTAAATTTCTTTTTGAAATCACTTTGCCTGCATAAAGAAATTATTTCTGTAACAGAAATAATGTCTTTATGAAGACGGAGTAACTACAAAAAGAAACATTCTTTTTGAAGTCCGAGGGCTCCCCCTGCCCCGGGACATGGAAGACCCCAGGCTGGAGGCCTTCATGTCATGTGGTGGGGGAGCCCTATGACTACAAAAAGAAATAGTTTATTTTTGAAGTCACTCTGCCTTCATAAAGAAATGATTTCAGTTATGGTTCGGTCCTTAACAGAAATCATTTCTTTATAAAGTCAGAGTGATTTCAAAAGAAACAATCCGTCTCATTACAAGTTTGGCCGTAGCCTTGCCAGTAAAACCGGCAGGCTGCCGCCCAACTTGCGCTTTTTTCCAGCACCTGCGAATGGGCAATTACCGGATCATTATGGCTCCACCGGACCCGGTAATTACCCATTCACAGGTGCCAGGAAAAAATGCTCCCCATTCCCAATTGATCCCCATATTCCAATGGGAATGGGGAGCTTGGATGCACCGGCACCATTCAGAATGCTGCCGGTGTATCCAACATGCTCGGCTCGCGGGTGCCGGTATGCCCTCCAAGTCAGACCTGGCGGGTGGGAAGGCACCCGCAAGCAGAACTCGTAGTTTGCCTGTCTGGTAACAATGGTACCGGCAAGCTTACCGGTACTGTTGTTACTGGACCGACAAACTTATACTGAGGCCCAATTTCTTTTTGAAGTAATAGGGCTCCCCTCAACCCCATGACGTGTGCGTATGTGAGTGTATTGGGAAAGAGTGAGCACTTAAATGTGGAGGTGGCTGCCTGTGTGAGTGTATGGTGAAAGGGTGCACACAAATGTATGGGTAACTGGGTGTGCGTGTGTGCGTGTACAGTGAAAGGGTGCACACTTAAATGTATGGGTGGCTGTCTGGGTGTGCCTGTATGGTGAAAGAGTACACATTTAAATGTAAGGATGGCTGGGTGTGCATGCATGTATATGGTGAATGGTGTTTGTGCTTGTGTTCAGGGGCGCAACAAAACCTACATTTCAGGGGGCTGATCCTTCAAATGTTGGGAGAGGTGCTAACTTCACGGATGGTGGGGGAGGCAAACTTATTTGTTTGGGGGCATCTAACTTCTTTACGCATTTTAATGAGACTATTTTAGTGCAGCTTCAATGTTACAAGCAGTAAACTCTCTAGTTTAAGTGTGCAAACACCCTCTAATGAACTGTTGTGAGAATGAACGTCCCCTTTTGCCTTTCTACACTTCCCTGGCATGAAAGTACTAAGCCCAGATCACTATTTCAATTGCCTAAATAAATTTGGCATTTGAATGCAGGTACTAACAGTGAAATGCTTTACGTTAGTAACTGATGGGCCCTTGTTAACAGCGAAACCCAGGTGCCGTTTAATATCTGTCTCCTGTTTTGTCCGGCAACTTCTCTAAAAGTCAGCCATGTTGAGTCAATATAGCCCAACATATCTGGGGGTGAGCGCTGCAGCCCAGTCAACTAAATATTGTTAAGCCGCTACTTGTGTTTAATGCCTTAATTACTTATTGGTAATCGTCATTACTCCTAGCCCTATTCTTCTTTGTCCCTGTACTTGTGTATGAGGCAGTACTTGTGCATGAGGCAGTATGCCTCATACACAAGCACTGGGATGAGGTAGAGGTACATGGAGGTAATCCCTGACTTAGCTACCTGTATCTTCATTACTCCTAATGCCACGCTTCCTCATCCCAGTACTTACCTATGAGGCAAGGAGCCTCAATTGTAAGTTCTGGGACAAGGAAGAGGGACATGAAGGTAATTCTGGACCAAGCAGCTGATTTTGGGGGTTGGGGTAGGGCATAAGAGGGAGAGCGGATCTGTGGGCGGTGGGATTGTGCGATAAATCATAATGGTTGTCCATGTCCAGGCTAAGCTGGCATGATATGTGGCATTAGTGGCTAGAGAGGCATTTTGGTGCAGCCAGTCTAGTTATTCCTCAGTTTGGTATGACTTTTCTTTTTACTGGCAGTCCTGCTAAGTGTAATTACCTGGCTAGATTGGCATTTGGGTGTTGCCAGTCTAGCCATTTCTTACTGCAGCATTGTATATTTTTTGAAGCATCTGTGATAAAATGATATAAGTCTATTATAACACGCCTGTATACAAGTGTTTCATGGCGCAACAAGCAATGGAGTGAAGATAGAGGGTGGAAAAGACAAATGATCTTACTAGGTCTTGTGTCATTCAAATCCTGCAAGTGTGAGAATGGGAAATGCAAGGGGAAAGGGAGGGGGGAAGTGCAAGGAAGAAGGGAGGGGAAAACAGGGCTGCAAGGCTCCTAGTAAGTGCAGCCAGGACAGTGCGGCTCTGGGTAGTACAAGGATAACAAGGGACTCTAGGGTTACAGTTACAGTCCCTAAGTGGATGGTAGGCTGGAGGAATTGCAAAGGTGACTGATCAAGAAAGAGCCTGGACTCAGTGAGACTCGCCAAGCAACCAGTCAGTACAGCAGACAGGTAAATCAGCAGGGGAGGGAGAGAGCGAAAGCAGAGGAGAAAAGGAAAGTTTTGAGATGCTTCCGGAACATCAGGTGGTCCACTAATGTTTGAGAGGGGCAGGGAGGCCATTCCAGAGGGAGGCATTTGCAGAGGAGAGAAATCTACCCCCACTCTCTACCTAAAGATGCATCTAAGCCCTTAGAGAGAGGGAGGTAGCCGAGGGAAGGGCTAGAAAAAAATTGTATTTTTGAAGAGATAACGCAAAGGGTCTTGAAGTTGATTCTTGCAACCTCGGGGAGCCAGTGTAGGGATTTCAGTGCTGTAGACATATGATCCCTGGGCTTGAGGCCAAGGACAAGTCTCACAGTCCTGTTCTGGATGAGTTTCAGAGGGTGGAGGGGAGAAGCAGGCAGATTTAGAAAGAGGCTGTGCAATAGTCCAGTCTAGAGAGAACAAGAGCTCTGGAGACAGTGATCTTCTGGGGGAAGGAGAGGAAAGGAAGAATACCTCTGAGGAGGTGCAGCTGGTAGTGTGACTTCTTAGAGACATCAGAGATGTGAGGAAAGAAAGAGAGTGTGGAGTCGAAGATGACGCTGAGGTTTTTGGCCTTGCAGATGGGAGCAGGAAGAAGGCCAAGAGAGACCGGCCAGAGAGTTACAGGAAAGGAGGGAGTGGGTGTGCCGATGAGGAGAATCTCAGTCTTACTGGCATTAAGGCAGAGGTTTTGGCGGCACACCACTCCTGGATAGCAGACAAGCAGTCAGAGAGGAGGGACGGAGAAGAGGTGGCCAAAGGAAACCTGAAAATGAGCTGAGTTTCATCCACATAGCACTGAAGGTTGGGGCAGAGAGAGCGGCAATACAGTGGGCAAGGAGAGCCAGGCATTGGTTGAGCAGCCAGGTTAGACCCCTGGGGGACACCACAGGTAGAGAAAAACATAGCAGAGAGGAAGGAACCAAGTTGGACCTGGGAGGGTCGGTCAGAAAGGAAGGAAGTCAGCCACGCCAGGGCCTGACCGGTGATACCCAGGTTATCACTGAGACAATTTAGCAGGATGGAATGGTTGACAGTGTCAAAGGAAGATGAGAGATCAAGCAGGATGAGGACACAGAGGGAGTTGGAGTCAAGGTTGGAGAGCAGGTCTTCACAGATGTTCCAGAGAGCAGTTTCCATGCTTCTGGCAGCTCTGAAGCCAGACTGATGGTCATGAAGACAACCAACAGATTCAGTGTGTAGATTAAGCCGGGAGATGGCCAGTTTCTCCACAAGCTTGCCAAGGAAGGAAGTGATGGAGATTGGGCGTTAGTTAGCCTGGCAGGAGGGATCGGCAGAGGGTTTCTTAAGAAGAGGGTGCACAAGGGAGTGCTTCAGGGGGGATGGGAAGACTCCAGTGGTGAACGAGTGGTTGCAGAAGTCAGCCAGGGCAGGAGCCAGGGTGTTGATGTGGTCCTTGATCATTTTGGACGAACAAGGTGAACCTGTTTTGATGATACTTTCATAGATCAGACTTGTCTAGAAACCTTGTCTGAGGAGAACAGGGGAAAGCAGAGAAGGAGGGAGGAGAGGTGGCTGTAGAAGGGCCAGAGGAAGAGCAGGGAGTAGGGGGAGGGAGGGGAGAGGAGGAGAGTGATGACAGGATGTCCTGAGTTTTAGAGATGAAGTGAGAGGCCAGTGCCGTGTAGAGGGCCTGGGAAGGGACAGGAGAGGTAGAGACTGTGGCAGGATTGGCCAGTACCTTGCAGATTTTAAAGAATTCAGCCGAGTTGTTAGATGCTGCCAAGATGCAGGCTTGGATATGAGCTCTCTTCTTGGTGAGTACAGAGAGGCGGTAGTGCCTTTGGAGTAGGCGGCAGGCCAGTTTGTCAGAGGATGTACCGGAAGCACGCCATTTCCTCTCGGCCACCCTGCACTTGCACATAAGGGTGACGAGGTCTGAGTCATACCAGGAGTTGCACTTGGCTTTGGGCTTCAGGTGGATCCTCATGACAGGGGCAAGGATGGCAAGAGTATCAGATATAGCAGAGTGGAGCTTGAAGAGGGCTGTGTCAGGTTGAGAGTCAGCCAAAGGGGGAGGGAGGGGTGAGAAAGTGATGGCGAAAGCCTCAACTGATACGCGCTTCATGGGTCAGATGACCAAGAAGGTGGATGATAGTGATGGATGTGGCTTGGCCTGTGGGGTAAAGAGGGTGAGATGGGAGCAAATGAGAAAGTGAACACTCCAGGAGAGAGGAGTGGTGAGAGCGACAGAAAGGTGAAGATCTGAGGAGATCAGAACATCCAGAGTGTGCCCTGCAGAGTGAGTCGGGCCAGAGGGGAGAATAGTGAGAGAGAGAGAGTCACAGAGGTGGCGAAAGAGTCCAGAGGGACGGCAGGAGGCATCCAGGTGAATGTTGAAGTCTCCAAGAAGGAGGAGTTGCGTGGTCGAGGCCAGGAGTGAAGAGGAGAGGTCCGCCCACTTAGAGAGGAAGGAGGAAATCTGACCAATTGGTCGATAAAATATTACAGAGGGGTACAAGGGTGTCAACCAATAATAGAGGACAAGGTAATAGAGAACCCTAGGGTTTGTGTAACCAATGGGACATTGTGTATTTGATGACGTTTGTAGTGACCTACACTAGAGGAGTGCTTAGTTGCCCCACCTGATGTTAGAGACTCAATCACCTTCCCTGACAAGTATGGACAAGTATGGAACGTATACCTAGATGTTCTCTGTAAGCCTATCACCTTCCCAAGTAGTTTTTTGTAGTTTGCCATGATGTTCATTGTAACTCCCGGTTCTAGATAATTGAAATAAAAACAGACGCACTTTGCCAACTTCCTGAGTCAGTTTGATTATTTATGTTTGAGTACCTTCTGCATACCCATCCACCGCAAAGTATTGCTACCTTGTCTTAAAGGGCATGGTCGGATACCCCAGTTCACTTAGTTGAAGAGCTGATGGTTAAAAATCCATTGACCTAGTAAGCTTTGGGGTCACGGAAATATCGGACGTCCGCTGCCATTTAGCAGGAGGAACATGAAGCTCCCTGTAGATAGTGGCCGTTAGTTTAAAAAAACTTGCAAGTAAAGGTGGAATGGGTCCCTCGTTTTCAAGCGGAATCCCTTCCCGACTTCTACAGGAAGCTGAGCGGACTGAAGTTTGAAGCGGCTGGTTGAGGAGGAGGTGATCCTGAGGGTTGGAAGTCGAAAACACGAATAGTGAGTAGGCTGAGTGAGTTGGCAAACTGAATGAGCACTGAGTGGGGAAGAGTAATAACGGGGGTGGAGTAACAGAGGGTTGGTTGATTGGGGTATTTTATGTTTTGGGTATAAGACGAGGAGCGTCATAGTGTAAGACAATTAGCATCACAGTTTAAGGTATATAGACGAGGAGTGATCTATATAATAAGCCTAGAATCCTACGTCAAGGACGTTGAGAAGGAGGTCGTCCTAAAGTCCAAGTGGAGGTATATAGTCTACGAACGGCCTAGGGTCATTAAAGAGGACCTCTCATACTCCATCAGACTCATTTTAGGGGCAGAAATAGTCACAAGGAGCGTTGACGGAGATATAGAGAATGGGCAGTTCTCAAGAGGGGGGACTGCTTATCTGCCTGCATATGGTTTGCAAAATTGGGATGGGTTTGCCCAAGATCAAACAGTGTATCAAGCACAAGCGCCGAGAATGCAATATGCTTTGCAACCACAGCAAGCCCCATTGAATCCGCCAAAAGGACCATCACAGCACGCACCCATTCAAATACAGCAGTAGAGTGCAAACACAGGACAGTTATTGACTCCTAGGATAGGGGGTGCCACTATAAAGGGTGGGAATCCTTTCACGGGCAGAGGATTAAGTATGTACCCACAATAGGACAGCTCACTGCATGACTTGATGTGTTCAGTATTATCAGTAATGCCAAATACTCAAGAAGAACCAAGGGTTGACGTCACGATAGGAAGCAGATCTTTTTCTTTTTTGGTAGACACGGGTGCCACTCACTCATGTATACGGGAGAGAAAATGTTTACTATCGGTTAATGCCATGTATGCTCAAGGTTTCAAGTAGAGTTCCTTTCACTGAAGAATTGCCAGTCTCTATAGGAGAATGCAATATGTCTGTTAAATTGTTGTATTCAAAACAGACACCAGTTAATATACTGGTTCGAGATCTGATGACGAAGCTGAATATGACCATTTCTTTTACTGATGAAAGTATAGTGTGTTCAACACCCTGAATACATTATTTAAATGTGAGCAAACTTATCATGGCATGTATAGGACAAATAGCCATATGAGGGGTACCATTAGACCCAGAAGTGTTTCATTATGGTGTACGCATTCTGCTAATATGGCTGCCTGGTTTTCACTTTAGACCAGAGATTCCCAGGGACAAATATGGGAAAAAGATTTTTCCCTTAGAATTACAAGCAGCTGTGGTACAAGGGGTCTTGGCTATGCTTATAGGATTTGATGATAGAGGCAGATCATGGAACATAGTAATTGCTATGGGAGAGGGTTACAGATTAACTGACGTCACTGATGAGGACAATTTTAAAGATGACCCATCTGATGATGAAGTGGTGTTCGACATGAGCATTAGATATTGGGTGAGGTCCCACAGAGAATGATGATAGTGATAGTCATTTTTTGATGAAGACATGACTAAAGTGGCAGTTTCGTTATGGACTACGTGCCCTAATGACATTGGCCAAGTGAAGGGGGTTGGAGAAGTTAAGATTAAACTGAAGCCAGGAGCAATTATACCTCGAGTTCGACAGTATCCCATGTCTCAAGAGGCAGATGAGGTATTTTTAAGACGATATACGCCATGATGGATCAAGGCATTTTAGTGATGTCAGAGTCACCATGCAATACCGCAGTGTATGCTGTCAAGAAATCGAAGGGGGGGGTTGTGGCATTTAATTCAGGATATGCGTCCGATTAACCAGATTGTAGAGACTGAATTTCCTCTAGTTCATAATCCAGCAACAATCTTATTTAGTATCCCTGTTGAGGCGTGATATTTCACTGTGATTGACTTTAAAAACACATTTTTCTCAATCCTGCTGCATAAAGATTCTCAAGATCTGACGTAATTTAAATTTAGACAGACTAAGCTAAAAAGCACAAGATTACCTCAGGGGTACTGTGAGTCTCCATCGATTTCCAATAGAGTCCTACAGATGGATTTAAGCAATATTGATTTGCCAAGTGTCTTGCTGCAATACGCGGATGATATTTTGATCTGCAACACATCAGAAGAAGAGTGCAGACGTGACTCAGTTCAGCTAATGATTATTCTAGCAGAGAAAAGATACAAAGTGGACAAAGAAAAATGGCAGTCTTGCCAAGAAGAGGTTCTATACATAGGCCAGTTCTTTTTGCATGAAGGAAAGAAAGTCACTCCTTAAAGGGCTGAGGCAATTTTGAAAACGGCAAAACCGCATACAAAAAAGCACATGAAGCAATTTTTGGGACTGTGCAATTATGTGAGAGCTTGGGTATTTGATTATAGTTCATACACAAGGCCATTGTTGCAGGCCCTCAAAAAGTCTCAAGCAAATCAGGAAAATATTGTATGGACTGAGGAAATGGTGGAAGGGTTTGATGAGTTCAAAAGGCAATTTGTACAGCTCCAGTTTTAGGGAGTCCTAATTATTCTGAGGAATTATGTTTGTTCTCGCACAAAAAAGGAAAGGTTATGACGCCAGTACTCACACAGAGAACTACATTGGGTTACAAGCCCTTAGCATATTATAGTGGGATTGTGGACCCAGTAATGAGGGGTCACTTCCCCTGCGAACAATCTTTGGCAGCCACTGCATTCGCTATTGAGAAGTCTGCCGGCATAGTAATGGGGTGTTCCATGATGATGTTTGTTGAACATGCATTATTTGCTGTTTTGGAAAAACCTAAAGGTACATTGACATCTCAAAGAGCTTCTGCTTATGGGTAGTCATATCGAATCCAACGATTAAAATAGTCAGATGTAAGACAGTGAACCCTGCCACGTTTGTAGCCGAACCACTATCAGAAGACAAGCATGCATATGATTGCTCAAATTATGAGGAATTTTATGATGAGATCCAGAGAGTGAAAAAAAATGCTCTGCCAGCTGGGGAGATTCTCTTTATTAATGGATCTTCAAAGATCGATCAAACTGATTGGAAAAGATATTTAGGTGCCGCTGTAGTAAGGCACAGAGCTGACAGGGAATTTGAAGTAATGACAATTGCACGACTTCCGTCTCACTTTTCAGCACAGGATACAGAATTAGTGGTGTTGATTGTTGCGCTCGAGTGCAACGCAGACCAGGAAGTAACCGTGTACAGCGACCCTGCTTAAGTGACGTTGACAATACACGCAGGGCAAGCACGATGAAAAAGGAGGGGCTACCTCTGAGCAAACGGCACTCCAGTGCAACACACAGCTCTATTGGACAGACCTATTAAGGCCCTACAGCTCCCAGTAGCCATCGCGATCATTCAGTGTGCAGCACACACTATGAGAGCAGACTTCTTCTCACACAGAAATCAAGCCGCAGATGATGAAGTGAAAAGGGTTGCATATTCAACCGACATTATGAGTTTTGATACGCTTGATGTGAATGAAAGAATGTTGGTAATGATGATGATAAATTCATGTTTTAATAACTTATCAAAGACACAATTGATGGAAGTTCATGTTGGAGCAACACGTGATGAGAAATATCTGTGGACACAGAGGGGGTGTTCTTTATCCTCTTCCAAAGCACTGTGGTGACAGGAAAGCACTGGTAAACCGGTGATGCCTGTAGCCTTATAAAGAGTGATGTTGGAACTGCTTCACTACCCTGCGCATGCCACTAGGGAAAGCCTTGCAGTAACTATTTCAGAGGATTGGTTTGGCCAAATTTGTTAGAACACATTGCTTTTTATGTAGTAAATTGCATTGTATGTCAAAAGGTTACTGCTGAGCACATGCTGCGAACAGTAAGAGGAGTTATACCTCAACCTAATGGTCCTTTTCAGCATTTACAAATTGACTATGGTGATATACTGGAAGTCTGCAATGTCTATAGATATGATAGTGGTGGTGTGCCCTTTTTCTAGGTGGGTCGAAGCTGGCCCATGCACACACTCAGACGCCACTTGGGCTGCAAAGTTCTTAGTCTGAAAAGTATTTCTTAGATGGGGAATATGTAAGGTATTAAGATCAGATAATGGCCCACATTTTGTGAATTAAGTGTTTCAACAAATCAGCTTATTGCTTAGTATAAAGCATATGTTTTATTAGGCTTGTCACCCGCAAGTGAATGGGATATGTGAGAGTCTCAACGGTCTGTTCAAGGAAAGGATAGCTAAGCTTAAGTTAACGTTGAAAAAAGGATGACTGCATTTCCTGCCTCTTGTGTTATATGCACTGAGGAATCAGCCAGGCTCTGACTACCATCTTACACCCCATGAACTAGTAACAGGGAGGCAAATGAGAACGCCTCTCACTCCTCCATCGAGGACTAGAAGTGATGCCCAGGCAAGAGCAGAATTGTTAGAAGATGAGCTACGTGCGTATTTAACATGTCTGACTACAAGTATTTCTGTCATTCAGAACAAGTTAAGCGGAAGGGGTGTCAGTCTCAGAACACAGATGAAGACCATACAGCAACCAAATCAAGTGAACGATAACTGCCTAAGTTGTTTCCCAGAAATCAAATTCTGATCCGGAACTTATCTCGTAAATGACATCAACCCAGGTTTAACTGTCCGTTTGTGGTAGAGGACGTTACACCATCAGCAGTCAAGGTGCTAGGAAGACGTAGTTGGAAATTCCTAGAAGACGTGAAGATCTATCTATACCAGTGAGGCCGATTTACCCCAACCCCATTCTTTTGTATTCATCAAGAACCCTATCAACCGTCCTGCCATCAGGCAGTTGCTTGTGGAGCAGATCCAGCAATTGTCAGAATATTTTATGAGATTGCCCAATTAAAGTTAGTTTTTTCCTTCCTTAAAAGTAAAAGTAGAAAATGGGCAACATTGATAGCAACAATAATGTTGCAAACAACGAGAGAGCACCACAATGGCAAGAGGTTATTTCTGTGTAAAGTCGACATAATGGTACATAATCTATAAATGCATCCCGTTCATTGTAGTTCTTCTCTCAATCAAAGTACGTACTGTCTATTATGTAGATCCAAACAAAGCAGTATTTCCTGTATATCGTCCTATGCAGCAGGAGGGTACAGATGTGGAAGTTATAAGGCAGCAGAGGCCTTATGTGATTGTCCCTACTCCAGTCGTGCATATGAAAACACCTAGTCCTGTGACACATAGGTCTGGGCTTCCCTTTGGGGGGAGGTGGGCTTTACAAGTATTTCATGATTCTTTGCTACCTTTGCATTTTGCCAATAGGGAGAGACCTTATGTGAATGTTCCTACCCCAGTAGCACATTTAAAAACACTGATATCACTGACACATGTCCCTATGCTTCTCCCAGTGAGAAGGAATTATGCTGATATACTTCATGAGATGATTATTGAAGCTCATGAGGCAAGAAGGCGATGTAAGAGAAGTACAAGGGAGGATGATCATGAATTGAATGAGTATCTAGACAGCACAGCAAATTTGGTAAACAATATGTGGTGTCAGCATATGAAAGAGGAAGGAGAGAGAACATATCAAGAGAGTTGCTACGTTTGTGCTCTCATACCTTATGCTATGGTTGCAGCTCAAACTTTCTTTGTTAGAGAAATTCCAGAGAATTAAGCCAGGTGTTTTATTTACCTTGCAGCATGCATGACAAGAGGCCAGTTTCAAGGGAGTCGGGCTGCCCTGCGATGGGGAGCGAAATTGTTGTTTCCATTCCAGTATGATTGTATCAAGACTACACAGATGGAAAAAGAGTCTAAATGGAAAAACAAAAAGCTTGTATATCTTGCTGCAGGACAGGATTACGTAGTCATTGAAGAAATGAAGAGACTGAACTGTTCTGAGAAGGAGGAAATAGCTTGGATGCCTGGATGCTGGGAACAAGCTCAGCTGTTAATCTATGGGAAAGTAAAATCCAGAAAAGGATTGGAAGAAGGGCTGGTGTCATGCACATCTCATCTGCTAAAAGATGAATATGTACAAGAAGTACAGAAACTATACAATGAGTGTTCTAAACCATGGGCCAAGTATGCCAAACAACTAACGTGGGTTGAAGAAGAAACAGGTACACTGACAGTGATTCCATTGATAAATGTGACAGTGTGCTTCCAGAAAAAAGGGAAAAAGCTAATTGGAGCTAATTTAGGGGGCACAACTACAGTTGATGTCTCCAAAACAGGAGCAAGAACAGCAGTGATAATGGATCACTACTGTGCTTGTGGATCCAGAGCTTACATGAAGCTGCCCAAAGATTGGGGAGGACAATGCTCTATAGTGAATATCTATGTGCCAGCATTGGTGATTCCTAAAAGTGACCTGAACATTGGCAAATTTCCTAAAGCAGATGCTCACCTGAGGAAGAAGAGATCAGCTGAACTCCTGAATCGAATGAAGAGAGAGAACTATTTCTCAGCCAAGTCTATAGAAGCCTTTGACTCCATCCGATATGAAAACAGACTGTTTATTAAGATTTAATCGATATTCACGATAATCTTCATGCCCAGGATCCAGAAAGATGCAAATACTAAGTGGTTACATATAACCAGATGGGAATTGTGGCAGACAATCAACATGACCATAAAGGGATTCAATGCTATCAAGGAAGAGCTGAGAGCCATACGACTGATGACTCTACAGAACAGATATGTCCCGGACATGATCACAACTATGGAAGGAGGTGTTTGTGCCAAAATTGGAGAATCATGTTGCACATTCCAACCTTCTCATGATGACGAGAATGGTACCTCGACAGAGGCCATAGAGATGCTGACGAAGTGTCGTGATCTCTGCTTCCAAAAGGTCAGGGTTTTCCCAACTCCCTTGGAGGCAGATCCATAACCCAGGTTCCGAGTGCCATCCAGTCCCAATTGGGACCTTTTGGACCCAGTCCTGGCGCCAGTGGCACAAGGCTCATAAACATGCCCAGTCCCAGCGCTGGAAGCGCCAGGCTCATAATGCTTGGGTGGACTTACCTGCAGCAGACCATGCTGCTTACTTGCCTGCCAGTTGAGCCTCTGATCCTCTTCTGTTTGGAACTACTTTTCCTGTTGGGTGGGGCAGGAGCCACTCCCTAGGTTCAGAACACTGGCACTCTTCTGGAAAGCAGGAACTCTTTTCTTACCTAGGCATGGCTGTGGAAGGAGACACCTAAGCACTACAGGAGGCTATTTAAACCGCACCCGAAGGATGAATCTTGCTTTGCGTTATTCTGCATCCTCTGCAGCAGAACGCTCATCGTGTCTTCTGCATCTGATCCTGGGCCTAAGGAAAAAGGCTTACCATCCTGAATCCAGTCTTCAGCGACACCTATAAAGACAAGAAAGAACAGGTTAGCATTACGCTCTTCAGTGACATCGCTTCACTTACCTGGCCCATCGGCTGTCACCAACGCCTCGCGCTGCATTCCGGCATCTGAAAGACAAAAGCTTACCAACTCTTCGCACGCTCCGGAGGCCTTCGGCGCTGCATCCCGCATCTGAAAGACAAAACAAGGTGCGTTTAAAGACATTGGGGAACTTTAATACTCACGTGCCATTACTCCTTTCCACATCTAACCCAGTGGGTATTCCGGCACCATGCAGCCGCTCCGAACTTTTACCTGCAAAATAAAAAGACAGTTAGAGCGCATCGTGAAGCAGGAAACAAGCGCTTACTTACGTGCTTCCAGGCGCTTCTATTCATCACACGGGCTCCATCTTCAACTCACTTCAGCCCGTCATCCGCCATCGCCGGAACCCTTCAAAACAAGAGACATCATTACTAAAGACTTTTAAAGACATTAGAATTACTCGAAACTTACCGTTCGTGCAGTAAACGACGGACAGCAGTCCTCTGAAGTCAAGAGGCCTGCTCCCCTTATCCAGTGAAGAAACTGGTTACAGCACCCTGCCCCGAGGCAGATGGAGAGCACGGCGTTCACTTATCTAAGGTGAAACCGTTAACCTTTGGGGTTCTACAGGAGAAGAGAAAGGGAAGAAGAGAGAGACATTCAATAACCCAGTTCATTAATCCCATATTTTCTATCTGCAGACATCTTACCCTTCGAGTCAGACATACAGTGCACAGAGGTCCAGCCCAAAGAGCCAGCCGTGTGTTACACATCACCTTTGAAGATACGGTATACGCCCAGTCAAGACCGGCGCCTCTACGGGAATCAGGTGAGCGTTACACGAAGCTACACATCCAGATGATAGACAAAGTGGAAGACATTACTGATGACAGTTGATTTGGATCACTCTTTTCGTGGGTCCCACAATGCATGGCAGATATATTCAAGTTCCCTGGAGCCCTGTTAGTAATGTTACTGCTTGGACTTTGTGTGATCAGGATAATAATCTCACAATGCAAGAAGACTGCAAACAAATCTGTAGGAATTAAGTTCATGATTGATGTTGTATCAGGATGGAAAACTAAGGAGCTAATGGTTGAAGACTTCAGAGATTATGTGAAGGCCAGCATCTATGCACCTGAGGGAACAAAGTTCCTGTACCCAAATAAACACAAGAAGTGCTTGGGGAAATGGATTTACTGCAGTCCCAGTGGAGAATGCATGCTTATCTCCTGGAGTAAGGATGAGCATGTTAAATCAGCAGGATACCTGAAGGGGTCTTAAAGATATGCATCCCAAAGAAACATTTCTTCAGACAAGGATGTCTAGATGTGAAGATTCATGAGAGAGTGGTCGATGAATTGCCCAGAGGGAGGAGTGTAGAGGTGGAGCCAAGTACCCCCACCCAAACCCCCTCCCCATGCTGCCTATATGTTGGGAGCCAGCGTGTGAGACACATGCAGTACCAGTGAAAATACCTACACCAAGGAGAATTTTGGAAGTAAGATTCCCATTGAGAAAGCCATACATACATTCACGACAATATGATGGCCATTTGAATGAAATCCCAGAGGAAGTGTGAAAACAGACCAAAAGGGAAGACTGGTGGCGTCATAAAGAGCAGAGCTGACACACCCAGAAGAGATGCAGAGATGAGAGAACATAGATATTCTATAGGCTCTAAAGAGGAGGTGTTAAAGATGAGCAACATTTCAGGCTCGAGATGAAGACACTCATGCTACAGAAGTAATGAAGAAGATATTGAGTCATTTTTGAATTGTACAGAAGCAGTAACGCAAGTAGACCAAGTATTCATAAAGGCTGGCTATGTAGTAAATGGATTGCTGCGATGCACCAATGTATATGTATAGGAATGTGTTGTTTATGGACAATTCCACAACATACTTTAGGAGAGCTGGACCCAGGAAGCAGAAAGGCTTTTTCAGTGTGCCACAGTTAGAAATTGAAAACTTAACCTTGGAGGTGAATCAAAGAAAGACTTGGTTGGCCCAAGATCAGGAAGTCAAGGCCGCCTTGAGCCTGAATTTTTGTACATTATTACCAAACGTGTGAAAAGAACAAACTCCTTTCCTAGGTGAGGAGCTAGAACATCGAAGACGTCATAGGTTCATCATTTATTAGCATTTAAAATACAGAAATACTCTAAAACATGGTCTACAGTAACATGGTCAGATGAAAATAGACACTTTGACAAGCTGTATCAAGACCAAGAAGACAGAGTATGCCTCTACTCCCTTGTATTCTCCAGAGCAAGGGAAATTTACAAGGCCAGGTTCAAAGCCTTAATTGACTAGCAGACTGCAAATGTGACGATAGATGACAGGCTAAGTGGTAAGCTATGGTTATGAACAGCCAACCAGCACCTGGATGCCAGCTGGTGTGCTGGTTACGTGTGTGGAATATTACAGAGGGGTACAAGAGTGGCAACCAATTATAGAGGGCCACATAATAGAGAGCCCTATAGTTTGTATGACCAATGGAACACTGTGTATTTGATGATGTTCACAGTGACCTACGCTAGAGGAGGGCTTAGTTGCCCCACCTGATGTTAGAGACCCAATCACCTTCCCTGAAGTAAGAAACATATACCTACATGTTCCCTGTAAGCCTATCACCTTCCCAAGTAGGATCTTGTAGTTTGCCACACATATTGATATCAATGATGACAAGTTTTTACTATAAAAGATGTTTTTTATGATGTGCATTGAGTGAGAAGATCGATCAAATCTGTTGATGTTCCTTTTAACTCCCTTTTTTAGATAATTGATAATAAAATAGACGCACTTTGCCAACTTCCTGAGTCCGTTTGATTATCGATGTTTGAGTATATTCAGCATCCCCATCCATCTCAAAGTATTGCTACCTCAATTTAAATGGCTGGGTCAGATACCCTGGTTCACCAGTCATCATCTAAGATGCCAGTAGCATCCCTCCATCCTCCTACTGGCTGGCCCAAGGAGATGAAAACCAGACTATATCATCAAGACAGCCACACAAATGTGGCATTTCGCATAAGCACATTTACATTTTGTTTCAACTGTGAAATCTTTAAAATGACTTTAAAACATTTGTCCATCAATTCTCTCAAAATATGCAGAGGAGTAATATAGTAATCTGAATGGATATCTGTGCACTGGGCAGATGGAATGTGTGAATAGACATCCTTTCCCTGAGAGTGAACTTAAAACTCTCAGGTCCGCCTTTTCTAAAATTCATTTCTAATAGATGGTGTTGCCGGAGTCTCTCCAGAACATCCTTTACGTCCAAACAATGCTGTTCAAGTGTTTTTGAGTACACCAGAATATCGTTCAAATACACCAGCTCCTTGATAAACAATAGATCAGAGAATATCATATCCATGAACCTTTGGAACTGAGCTGGGGTTATTAACTAAATCAAAAGACATCATCTTATACTCATAGTGACCCAGGGGTGTACGGAAAGCGGTTTTCCATTCATCTCCTTTGTGTATTCTCAGTAAATGATATGCACCCCTGAGACCCAATTTCGTCAACCATTTTGCTCCTTGCACAGCCTCCAGGATATCATTGATCAGAGGCATTGGATAGTGATCTCTGATAGTCTGACTGTTCAGGCCACGGTAGTCAATACAGGGTCTGAGCTCTGTAGTCCCCTTCTTGGGGATAAAGAACAGGGAAGCCCCCATAGAAGAGGTTGATTCTTGTATGAGACCGTTTTGAAGATTGGTGGCTAGATATTCCCTCAAGGCGTCTTTCTCTGGTACGGACAATGGGAACATTCTTCCGAACGGGTCTACTGCTTCCGGTATTAATTCAATTCTGCAATCTTCTGGCCTGTGAGGTAGAAGAGGCTTGGGCTGGATGTCGGAAAAAACATCCAAAAATTCCTGATAGGCTACAGGAATACAGTTCACACTCCTGATGGGTAATGTGCCATTTGTTTGAATCTGCTCTGTTTCTTTGAACAGATAGGTATGGAAACAAAGATTAGAGCGGAATTCAACTGTGTTAGAGCTCCAGTCGATACAAGGATTATAGGGTGTCATTCCGAGTTGGGTGGTAAGGGAAAAACGATGCCGGTAAAGGACTACCGGCATCGTTTCCCGTTACGGCCCATTCTGACCCACCAGACCGTTATTTACGCCGCCGTAAAGTACGAGGCCGTAAATAGCGGTTTTGTGGCGCGCGCCCGACACGCCATGCCAGAATTAGCGGCATGGCGTAAACCGGAGCTGATCCCAAGTAAAGCGGACATGGAAAAAACGGCCTCCACATGACCGCAAAGTACCTTACCGCCATGGAGTAAATACCGGCATCGCCGAGAAGGTGTAAAGTACCCTGATCAGTGTTTCTAAGAGGAACAGGTGCACTCAATCAGCACAGGTGGAGGCAATGGAGTCTGGCACAGCACAAAAGGAGCACACCAACACACCACACCCCCTCCCACACCAAGATGATACCAATTGTAGCAGCATTCCTGGAGCTGGAGGCCCTAATCGCAAGGCAGCAACTACAACAACAGCAACAACAACTACCACAGCCCCAACCACAGAGGATACACAGGAGGAGAAGGAGGGTGAAACAGGCCCAGCATGCCCTACTGGTGCAGCCACCATTACCACGCCGACAGCCCCCTATCCCCCGCATCAGAGCCACCCCCTTCAACCTCACACCAGAGCAGATCCACACCCTGTACCGGCTTGACCGGGACACCATTACCACCATAGTGGACCTGATACATGACGATATAGTGAGCCGCATAGAAATCAGCACTGCCATCCCCCCTCTACTGAAGGTAGTGTCTCTGCTCCACTTCCTTGCCACAGGCACCTACCAGCATACAGTGGGGCACATGCATGGCATTTCACAGCCCATATTTTCCCGGATACTCAACCAAGTGCTGGATGCCCTCCTCAACCACACAAGGGACTACATATCCCTACCCCAGACTCCCCAGGAGATATATGACACCAAAGTTGCCTTCCATGCACTGGCAGGCATGCCAAATTGCATAGGTGCCCTCGACTGCACCCACGTTGAATTGGTGGTCCCGCATGCCATGGAGGTGCCGTATCGCAACCGTAAGCAATACCACTCCATCAACGTCCAGATGGTGTGTAATGCCAGTAAAGCCATCACACATTGCAATGCCCGATACCCCGGATCAACTCATGACTCCTGGGTCCTGCAGAACTCAACACTACCATGCTACATGGAGCGACATGCTAGACGACGTGCCTGGCTGCTTGGTGAGTAACCTGAATGGGCCATGGCAGTGCATTGGGGCTGTGAGTAGGTTGCCTGCATACTCCACCTGGGTGGGAAAGGGGGGGATGCATACTCCACCTGGGTGGGAAAGGGGGGGATGCATACTCCACCTGGGTGGGAAAGGGGGGGATGCATACTCCACCTGGGTGGGAAAGGGAGGGGTGCATACTCCACCTGGGTGGGAAAGGGGGGGGTGCATACTCCACCTGGGTGGGAAAGGGGGGGTGCATACTCCACCTGGGTGGGAATGTCCACACCAGTGCACGATGTTCACCTCACAGCACATTGTGCCCCAAGGCAAGTGACACGGCACATGACCACATAACCACACAGTGATGAGCCGACACCTAACACTACATGACTAACAGGAAACCTGGCCAGATACCACAACACATGCACCACTCATCGGCGGACCTTACACACCGTAGCGGCATCCTGCACCATGTAGTGCAATAGCACCATGTCGCTAACTCCTGCATCTCAACACACAGGACAGTCATCCCTGGGAGTGCATAGAAGTGAGTCTAACAGGGATCCTGCAGCGTGTCACTGGTCGTGCACCCCCATAGGATTGCTGCAAGTCACCGTGGTAGGGATCCGTGCAGAATGATGAGTATGCTACCAACTACAGCCAACACCCTCTTTCAGCAAGTCTCGAGCAAGACATCAATGAATGCAGTCCAACACTGCTGCATGCACGATGCACATGCAACACGACGTGAGTGCACACCATGACCCATCAGGGAGAAGCTACCCCCTCCATCATTCCATTGCACATGACACATAGCCGGTCCAGTAATGGGGTGACTGTATCCTGCGACATGTGTGTATGGCCAGTAATCACCTGCGGCCATGTAAGACTAGTACAATTCTCCACCATGAATGCTCAAACACTTACCTTCATTCCACTCTCATGCAGGTGATGCTGGCTACCCTTTGAAGCTGTGGCTCATGACCCCGGTCCGCAACCCACAGAACAGGCACAAGGAGGACTACAATAGATCCCATACCTGTACACGGGTGGAGATAGAGCAGACCTTCGGCCTGTTGAAGGCACAATTTTGTTGCCTCAGCCGGTCGGGTGGGGCACTCATCTACAGCCACGAGAAGGTGTCCAAGATCACCATGGCATGTGTAATGCTGCACAACATGTGCATCCGTCGGAACGTGCCACTGCCCCCAGACCACCAACTGCTACCACCAGATGATGATGAGGGGGAGGAGGAAGGAATGGCAGGACAGCATCACGGTGCCGATGCACAGGAGGGACGTTCCGTGTGGCAATCATTGATCGGACAATATTTCTGACTCACAAGTCAGCTGAGGGTGTGAGGATGACAGGACATTGGGCACTGGGTGTGGGGATACATGTACACCATGTACTGTGCAACATTAAAAGACACATGCACAATGATCAATGTCCACTCTCCACCCTCACCCCCCTCCCCCCCCAACTCCCACACACACCCTCACCCCCCTTCCCCCCAACTCCCACACACACCCTCACCTCCCTCCCCCCAACTCCCACACACACCCTCACCCCCCTTCACCTCCCCCCACAACAACCCCACAATAGTCCCATCAGTGCAACATAGGCCACATGTGTGTGGCAGTATGGTCAATGTGCACTTCCAGAGCCAGGGGGATCCATGTTGTGGCGGCGCAATGTATGCAGTGACCGACGGACAGGGCTGGTCTGCGTGGAGGAGCTTTGGGAGGGTGGGTACTCCCACTGGGGCTATGGTCTGGGGGGTGCTGCCTCCAGGGCATCTGCGATCCGGCCCAGCACCTCACAGAGCCGGTTTGTGCTCACAGTGATCACCTCGCCCAGAGCCTGAAGGTCATTGTGCCACTCCAACCTAGATTTGCGGTTGTCCCGGATAAAGTCCTCAATCAGGCCTGTGAGGTGCTGGGAGCGCACTGCATCCATGGCCGGTGTGGCCGATGTGCTTGGCAGGCTTGGTATAGAGCTTGCAGCCCTTTCGGGACTTTCTGCAGGGGAGGTAGATCCAGGACAGGCAGGTGGTACTCCTTGGCCTGTGAGCCCTGGGGTGTCACTCTCCCCGGAGTCGCTGTGTGCCACCTGGCTGTATGATGGAGCGTCTGGGCAATGTCCAATGTCATTGGGGTCCTCCACGTTGGACACGGAAATTAATGTTGGGCTATCTGGCACATCGAGGAGGCACATGGCAGCATTCTCCCCTGCCACACTGGACTCCTCAGAGTGCACCGTGGGGCATGTCTCCGGCGGCACTGCAGGCATGGGTAAGGGTGCGGGTGGGGGTTGTGCACCCTCCATGGGGGTTGCTGGAGCAGGTGGTGTTGCCTGTGTTTTCTTCCTGCTTGCAGGTATACGTTGTCCCCTGGCTCTGCCCCTGGAGGTACTGGGCTGGGTGGCTTCCTGGTCCTCACTTTCATGCCCGCTGCCTGTGGCGGGGAAGAGAGAGACGGCATGAGCAATGATTTGGGGGTCAGCATTTCTTCAAGCCTGTGGTATTACAATGGGATTGCAGCGTTTTGTTGACATTTGGGTGGTGAGTGGGACAGTGATCTGGGCTTGGATGGAAAATCCATGCAAATGTCTGGCTCACTCATGTTGGCGGAGTACTGTGGTGACTCACATTGACAGCCTCTTTGTGTGGTATGGCCAATATGGGTTGCAGCCTTGCACCTGACATCAGCCTGGGTCCCACTTGTTATGGTATGATTTCATTGGGGGGGGGGGTTCCCATACATGATGTGACACAGCTTGCCCAGCCCTTGGTGGTGCCTTACATTAGGAATGCATTTACTGTCCTGACTCATGACACTCACCTCCATCAGCGGATGACGGAGCACCGCACTTCATTTCGCCAACCCCTTCTATGGCTTCTGTGCCCATCATGTCCGCACACGTTTGCTCCCAGGGCATCATCTTGATGGGAGAAGCTGGGCCTCCTCCTGTCTCCAGGGCCTGACTTCGGTTGGCCGATAGGATAGCCCCCACCCTGAGACGGAGGTCATCCCACTGTTTCCTGCAGTCCTTCGTGGTGCGGTGGGTGTTTCCTACGGCGCTCACCCTCTGTGCAACCAAGTCCCAGATCTCCTTCTTCCTGACAACGGTGGGCCTACGCATGTCACTGCTGAATACTATCTCAGCATGTTCGTGCAGAGTGTCCACCAGGACCTGGAGCTCGTCCTGTGTAAAGCGCTCCTTCCTTATGTGGGCGGCACCCTTTTTCAGTGCTTTCGGCATGATGCTGGTCTCTAATGGCTATTTTCCCGATCCAAATATGCCTCTGGGTCCTGTATGAAGAGGATGGCAATGGATTGTGTTTTTAAAGATGGCCGCCGCGCTCCTTCCCGTTCCTGTGCGATGATGTAATTTCCGTATCCGTTATTTAGCGGTGACCATAATTTACAGTATCCGTAAATTACGGTCACTGCTAATTAAGGACGGTGAAGCTTCGATGGCGGTGTTGTAAAGAACGTCTCGCTTCATGCCGCTAATGGGTTTAACGGGCCCTTTAGCGGTATGCCGCTAGGGGATTTACCGGCATGGCGGAAAGCTCATGCATGCGAGGTCGGAATAGCCTGTAAATAGCGGCGTGGTACCAGATCGGACTCGCTCTTTCTGCCATGCCGGTAAAAACCAATGCTTACCGCCAACCTCGGAATGAGGCCCGTCTACTTAGCCAAGGGATTCCCAATATCACTGGGAAGTGGGCTGCCCCTATTAGGTCGAATGCTATTCTTTCTCTGTGGGTGTTCATCCTGACAATTAACTCATGAGTCTCTTGTTTGATGGGACCTTAAGACAGGGGGGTGCCATCTACCCCTTCCACAGGTATTGGTAGATGCTTTCTTCTTCTCGGTATGGCGTGCTTCCTTGCCCATTCATCGTCCATGAAATTGCCTGCTGTTCCACAGTCTACAATGGCCAGGCATTTCACTTTGAAGTCCTTTTTCCATTCGATTTCCACCTTGAGAATCATGAGCTGGTGTGAGGCTTCCACAGCTATGGGTGGTTTGGTAACACAGGGATTGGCCATGGAGAGCCCTTCCGTGTCCCTGTTCACGGACGGGGTTGTTCGTTTCCTGACCTCCTAGGAGGGACCTCAGGACAATTCCTCAAAAGATGCTTGTTGGATCTGCAGTACAGGCACAGACTTAAGTCTTTTCGTTGTTTTCTCTCGACTGCCGTTAGAGGACCTCTGGTAGTCCCAATCTGCATAGGTTCTTCCGTTTGAGGTTTGCTCTTTTCAGATGAGGTCAGCATACAGGGAGAAGGAAGATGTGGAGTAAACAGCCTGGGTCGTCTTTTTTCTGCCCGACGTTCAGAGAGCGGGAATTCGATTTGTAGGGCTAGGGAAATCAGTTCTTGAAATGAAGCAGGTCTGGCGATTCTTGACAGCTCGTCCTTTATCTCATACTGTAAACCTCTTCTAAATAAAGTCTGTCGTACTGAGTCTGGCCATCCAGTCTCCTGGGCAATCCTCTGAAAGTTGGTAACATAAGTCTGCACCTCAGATGTACCTTGTTTGGGGTCTAAGAGGTTTTCATAGGATGCAAATAACACCCCTGGCCTGTCGAATCTGGCCCGGAATTGTTGGATAAATGTTCCAAAAACAGTAAGTGCTGGGTCTGAATTGGTAACCAACAGTGTTGCCCAGGCCAGGGCATTGCCCTTTAAATTCGAGATAAGGAATCCTACCTTAGCCCGGTCTAGTTCAAACATCTTTGGACGAAAGACGAAGCAAATCTGACAGGCGTCCAGAAACTGTTTTAGTCTCTTGGGATTCCCTTCATATTTGCTGCATGGCTAGGATAATGGTGGGAGATCTCCCCGGTTTTCTTCTCTTTGTAGGAACTGTTGTCTCAATGCAGCATTGTCTGCTTTCAACACATTGTTCTCTGACTTTAAAGTTTGTAGTTTGACTGTAATGCCTTGTATGGCTTTAACAAGCTCTTGGTATTGTTCCAGGCTGGCCACTTTATGGCGTTGTAAACTCTCAGGATTGCGTGATGAACAAACCAATAACAAATCCTCTGACCCAGCCTCCACTTCCTCCTCACCTGTCAGCGCTTTGTTGGATGATTCTTCAGAGGATATCTCCCTTCTGGCTCTCCAAGCGTGATCCGGCTTTTTTTGGGTGAGTCTTAGGATGAGTGCCGCCGAAGGCCACCCTGCCTACTAGCAGACTGCTCGGCAGTGGGACTTCCATGGGGCCAGCACCACGACCAGGGAAAATCAAGGCTGAAAAACCCTGGGATGTTATACGGCTGCTGATCTTGAATGCAGGTAACGTCGTAGGACAATAAGGAAGGATCCACCACTCCCAGAAGGCACTGATGACAATTCTTCTTGGGGAGTAACACTGCCGTAGGTTGGTAGGGACTACAATTCCCAGAAGGCACTGGAGTAAAGGTACAGGTCAGCCATGCAAGCGAGAGATACTCAGCTGAGGGCAATAGATCTGCAGTAGGAGCACAGAACAAGCAGGAAGGCTAAAGACTCCGAGCGGAAATGGAGCAGAAGAAAGCTCCGAGAGAACGCTGAGCAGAGGAGCGAAAGAATGGAAGCTGACAAAGGCAGATTGAGCTGCAAGAAAGGAAGGGGGGTGAAATGCAGCAAGCAAAACAAGGAAAGCAGGTAAGCAACAGGAAAATAAGGGGTAGAATAGCCACTAGAAACGTAGACGGAGAACACCGCATGTAAACCCAAGGTCAGGAGGGTTGCAACGCATCATTGATTCTGTGTGACGCGTATATGTACGCAACGCAACGTGCGCGACTAGAACGCTGCATTTGGTTCCACTCGGTTAGCCCTTCTTCCATTTCCACCATAGTTTCCAGGGTCTGTGGATCATGACACTTGGTTATACTATATCGTGATAATGTGCTTTCTTCACTAACACAAATGTGACATTGCTATTATAACCAGGATGGATAGAATGTTTTGAACTGTTGATTACGTGGGCTCCTATTCATATAAATTTAGACTAGTTGCTCAGTGAGATTAGATAATGAAGTACAGAGCACAGGAGCAACTGCATGTTTACCTACAACTCTGTGTTAATGGTTAAACTTCAGCAGGCATTTTGCAAGTGGCATCAGAGTTCTCGCTTAGCAACCAGGGAAATCACTACGTGTGGTCTGTAAAGGAGAGAGTGGCACATTTCTCGCAGCAAGTCTGTCTCATATCCTGGGTTGTTGTAGAGAGTGTGAATCGGGTCACCTACTTACCCTGTCCTTTATTGATTTCTACACCTCAGCAGTTTTGATGGTGACCATATTGGTGTTGAAGATGAATCGGAGCATGTCGATCACAACATCCAATGTCACCACCTCAGCCAGCACTTCAACTTCTCTCCCGAAGCATACACCTGCACCAAATCATTTTTGAGCAGCCGCAAAACATGAGTATTAATCAGGGAATCATCAGCCAACCCCACCCCCACACCACTAGTAGTCCTGCAAGGGTCATTCCTCTCTCCAACATTGTATAACACATACACAAACCCTTATTCGATCTACTTGACTCAAGGGAAATCATTTACACCAACTTTGCGGATGACACCCAAATTCTCATTCTCATCACAAGTGACCACGCCAAGGACACAGCCACAATCAACTCAGAATACAGCACTGTATAAAACTTGATGGCCTCTCATAACGTTTGCCTTAATGATGAAAAGACATAGCTTCTCATCATGGGCTCACCTCACCGACTCAAGGGTTGAGTCAGTGGTGTGGGGCTGGGTCGGGACTGACTGGGTTTGGGTTAGAGGCATAATGGAAGTTTAGTAGAGATGAATGGACGCAGCACGGTACCTGGTGTTGTCTCATGCTCTTGCAGGGCGCATTCGTTTTGAAGATACTAAATATTCACAACACTAAAGGGATGACAGGGAAGGGGACTTTCGTGGGAACAGGGCTCTAGTGGAGCCAACATGTTGTGCAGAAATTAGGCTTTGTGAACTTGGAATGTGCAGTTAAATTTTTATTTTCACAGTAATCAAACATGAATAAATGAACAGCATTCCATAAAATTCACATATATCAACCAAGTGAAAGCAAAGTAATCAATTCGCCATAAACAATCCAAACATCACATAAACATTAAAATATAACAAGAAGGAAGAAGGGAAAAAAGAAAAACAAAAAGAAAATGAAGAAAGAGAATAAGAACGCAAGAGTAGGAGACAGAAACCAAGAATTTCAATGCAAGATACTATACCTCAGACAAAAGGGCATTACAAAAACCATCACACAAACCATAGGTATTATACATAACATGAGCGTTCAAGGGTAAGTATATAATACCCCAGATCAAAGATCAGATTTATCCATATGCATCAAGAAAGCAGTTCCAAATGTCCCAAAATTTTTCAATGTCACCAGTAAGTTTGTAAATGGCTCTTTCATACATTGAAATAGTAAGTAGCTCCTCCACCCAGTCATCAATGTTAAATGAAGTACTTCATTTCCATGACCTCAATATGCATTTTTTAGCAACCATGCATGCACGTAGCAACAAAACTCTCTTTCCAAAGTCAATTTCCTCCAGAGAAGAGTCATCACCTAAAATCAGTAATGAAGCATTCATGGGGATTGTGACGTCCAAGACCAGACTCAACCTTTCACGAACCTTATCCCAGAACTGCATCTTTTTGGGACAGGACAAAATCAAATGACTCAGAGATCCTCTCGAACATTTACACTTCCAGCAAAGATTGTTGTCTAAAAGTCGCCTCCTGAATAGTTTCTCCGGCGTCCAATAGGCCCTGAATAACTTTGTTTGAGATGCTCTGAGGGACTAATCCAAACTTACTAAACGTGTGTTTTCACAGCACCTCCGCCAACATCTGAAGTTAACATCTTCCCCCAATTCCTCTGCCCAAATCGCAGGCAATCTCGGATCACCCTTCCGAGTAGCTTTTATAATTCCATACATGGTAGAAACAGGGTGCGATGCAACCAAGCATACAGATAGAGCTGCCCAAGCAGGACTCCGATCAGTCAATTGTGGCATCTCAACACAAGCTGAAATGATAATCTTCAGTTTCCTATATTCAGCAAACGAGCATTCTGTCATGTCATACATATGGCCAAGCTGAGTGTACGTCAACCAGTTGTCCCCCTCAAACAAATCTCCAATATATTTGATACCAGCCACAAACCATTCTACCCAAAACAGAGGTTTCCCTGATACTTCAAGGCTGGATTATTCCATATGGAGGCATCTGGGTGTAAGTATGGATCAGCACCCACACGGTTCGAGAGCTCACACCAGCAGTCTTGCAAGAATGAAGTAAGGGAGCTGACTTTTTTGATTTATTCTTCTGAGTAGTCAGCAACGCTTTCGGGTCTAATTGGGAAACAGCACTGCATTCCCAGGATAAGAGGTCAGAATGTTCAGACTGTACATCTCCAGAGTCAATAACTCTGCACAAATGTCGAGTGGAAAACGACAAATGGCAGTCTGAGAAATTAGGCAAGTTCATTCCACCCAATTTTAACGGGAGTTGAAGCTTCCAAATTGCGAGTCTCAGAGGTTTCCCATTCCAAATAAAGTTCTGCATAATCCTATTGATCTCTTATCCCTTCTCAGACTAATACAAAATGGAGTCAAGGGCTATCGTTTTTCTAGTGCTACACACGTACTTAGCTCCAGTCCCGGAAAAGTCGCACGCAGTCAGTTCCATGACTCGGTGAGCACTGTTTTGCACACAGTTTAATGCTCAAGTACCAGATTTTACACACACACAATTCCATGAATCTGCCCTTAATATTCATGTGGGTATGTAGTCTGATGCAGGAATGAATATCTGTGACTTTCTGGCTTCCTTAGGATTGCTTAAGAAAGTCAAATAGGCCACAAGTGGTTTGAGGAATGGAGACTTCTATTCGTGCTTGGCTGGATGTCAAGGGGCATATACATGCTGCTGAAGGCAGGTGCAGGCTGCTGCCCAGTAGTGGAGCCAAGATTTAGTGCTGGGGGAAGGGGGAGCGGATGGGGTGCAAGTCAATTCCCTATCGATGCATATTGAAAAATGTACACTCAGAAACAGCGCTACATTTGTCACATTAATGTTGCTTGGCATTCCACAGCTCATAAAGAAGACCCTTGCCCTGAATGCTTAATTGCAGACACACTATCAAGTAAACCCTTAACATACCACACATTGGGCCTGAAATACAAAGCCTTTTTCAATGGGGCTTTCCCTTTCAAAAGTGTTTTTTGTAAATCAGGCCCATAGAGCAGTATACAATTAGAGCACTCGAGACATGCACAGCCATAGTTTTCACTCTGTTAAGTGCTACTGTTACAAATGTGCAGCACTCGATGGCTCCATGTTCATTTGTTTTTATACAGTAATGTGGGTTTCTTGCGCAAACATGTCTTGATCGCATGAAACTGTGTTCGGAACTGGAACAGTAATTCCAAAGTATGACCCCTCCTTCACGACCCCACACTCACCACACTAGCATATGGTAGTCATTGTGCTGTGATATATGGCTCCAGAAACATTTTCTCCCAAAGGGATTCTAAACATTACTACTTTTGTTTGTGTGGCAAATGTAGGGGTGTCATGGTATGTAGGGGTGTCACGGTATTGGTTTTATAGCGGTATGATAATCTTCTTGCCAAATGATGGTATATCATGGTTATCGTGGTATAGCAGGTGTAGTTAACTAATATTAACAAATATTTTTTTAAAGGTCATAAATTGTCAGCATTTTGAAACTGGTCTCTACACATTTTTAGCTGATCCTCCAGGAATTTAAGGCAGCTGCAGATTTGGTCTTTCATGTCACTCACTTGTTGATCGCCTTAAATGAAAGAGTGACTAGTGGAAGTCTTAAAATGCACATTTTGAGCAATGAGCTTGCTGCTCAGTCACAGGTCCTCACTTTGAAATTCGACCTCGACCTGCATTATTTTGGAACCATATGGCAATGGCATCATGACCCCTCACTGAGATCAGTCATAAAAGTGTGTTTTGATAACACTTTATCCCATTAAAGGGAGAACATTCACTAATTTGAGGTCTAAAGCCCATGTCATTGTGTTTCTTTTGTCAAAATGTCATAGCAAACACACACTCACCGAAAGGTTGCATATTGATCAAATCACTATATCTTGTTTACTATCTGCCTTGCGTATTATAAATGTCTGATGTTGGAGTCACCACTGACCATGTAATCCTAACAGGACAGTGTTCAGTGGGCGCTGTTGATTTCTTTCTTGATTAATATATGTTCATTTACCTTCTTAAAGATAGTGGCACAAAAACTTTTTGAAAATGATAAAGTTAAAATATATATTGGCACAAATATGGCCTAGACCACCGCATCACCACAGCCCTATCATTACCATTTTCCCCAGGTCTGAGGGCATTAGGACCCTTGTCATGCGTATTGTTGTCTTGTTATTATGTTAACTGGTTTCACAATAGTAATTGCCTTAGGGTTTTGGTATTTGGAAGAAGTACATCCGCTTGAAATTTTGTTACCCACTGAAAATGTACATACTGTTTCTACACCCTTCGTGCATCTGCACACTCTATCTCCTAGAGACTCTCAGCACAGACAGAGTTACCATAACAATACCCTATTACTCATCATGAATGCCACACATGCCATTTTTAATAAGTCTAATTGTTGGGTCTGCTCGCATTTACCGCAACACGGAGACAAGGGCTGCGCTGGTATATTCATCATTTAACTTTGACTACTGCATGCTATGCTTCTTTAAGGACACTATTCTTTGGCCGATGAAACAATAGCATCTCTGGGAATTTCGATGGAACTAATTTGAATGACTTTGAGAAACGTGTTCTAATGCCCCTGGGATGCTCACTCTTTGCGAATAGGAGCAAGCTTAATGTTGCTTCTATTAGGCCTTCTGATAGACTGCCTCGTCCTTTTCAATCCTTGATCTCTTTCAAGATGGCTCCTATAGGCAATAGGGATGCCACACCACCTTCCTACACTGTTAACCACAGCCCTGATTCAGTTTCCTTCTGCATACAGAGGAATGGTACTCAGTCAATGGGTGATTTCAAGGGCTGCACCAACATTGCAAACTTGACCAGTGAGGACAGACCTTATTATGTAGGGGAACCTGTCTATTTTGTTTGCGGTAATGTAGCTTTCCCATGGTTACCTAGGGATTGGCAGGGAACCTGTTATTTAGGGATTCTGTTAACTGGTGTATTCATAGCAAGCACTGTAGAAATCTCAAAGGCTCGTCCATGGCGGGACGCGAATGGCGATACTTCAGCACAAGTTCTGGGTGACGTAGCTAAATCCTTCGTACCATTTTGGGGGCAAATACTAAACTCTGAAGATATCAGAAGACTAGCGAGAGTACTGGAGAGGACCATCAACCGGACCACTGACATACTCTATAACATGACTTTAGAACAAAAAGCGATAAGGTTAGTGGCACTTCAGAACCGGATGGCATTAGAGGTCATCCTGGCTGAGCGTGGTGGGGTATGTAAATTAGTGGGGTCCGCTTGTTGCGTTTTCGTGCCAGATTCCTCCCCAACTATCTTTAAGGCAATACAAAATCTGCACGTCCTTAGTTCAGAAGTCCATGTTCCCGAGGGAAAATTGGATCTGAGCGCTTGGTTCTGGGACTTCTTGCGATCTTTGGGATGGAAGCTACTTTCAGTCTTGCTGATCATTTTGGGTATTTTGTTGTTTTTCTATTGTTGTATACAGTGTCTTCCTGGCATGTGTTCGGTGTTAGGAGGATGTTGTGCACAAGCTGTGGGACATTAGGACACAACGTACACACCCCTGAGAAAATGACCAACAAATTTGTGCTGAAAGAAATCTCAGTATCTGACCTCATGGCGATCGATATCTCTGATAGTGATTCAGGATGTATGGACATTGAGATGTGGAGTTACTCGTAGAGTGACTAGAAGTAGTTTAGCACTTGGCTTAGGCCAAAATGAGGGTTTGTTAAACGGGAAATCGTATTGTGCCTCCTTTCTTGTATATATTGACCTAAGCCCAGTCGCTCTGCGAAGAAAACCGCGTTGCAAAGTTCTGATTTTAAATCGACTTCGCTGCCATTTTAGGTTCATCCGCCATTTTGGTTTCCATTCAAATGTAACTCTGTGTTCTAAAATGGTGAACAGTGTTTCCAGCTTGTAACCGAGCCTTCCTGAACTTTGTACTATAGTTAATGTTTAGACTGTCCGTTGGCCGAATGTTTGGGTTGAGTAAAGAGACCTTGTCCCATGCCTGACTTGTAGTCTGAGGATTGTCTGCACCAATAAGTCTGATCCACGGACATACATCGAACACAATGTTAAACAAACATCGAATGTGGACACCGGCTGAACTGCATTGTGAGGGACATGTGTTAAGGCTTATTGTTAAATCCAAGAATACACTGTTGCCATTGTATCCTGTTTGTATGTAAACCGAGGATCATACATGTGCATATTGTCGCACAAGCCATAAGTGAACTCGGCACAAACTCTAGACCATGGATTATTAAATTGCAGAGGGGCTGGACATTATTACCGAAAATGTATAAAATGCATGTCCAGTACCTCTCACTACTCACACTGAAAGGCTGGTATTCGCTGTGATGTACTGAGGGCCAGATAGCTAGCTATCAGTATCAGATCTGTTTTGTTTCTTTGTAACTGCGCAGTAATAGAATAAAGATCTGTGAATCTTTATAGGCCTGTGTTTGGTGTATTTCCTTTTGTGGTACTCAGCCTCGACATTTCCTTGCTTTTACAAAATGGTATGAAGTAAATGCGCTACCACATATGGGCAGTCATTGATTAGGCTCTTCAATTGTTAATATTGTCCAAGGAGAGAATTTAAGGGTGGAAGCAAAGCAGTAGAACGCAAGCAAACAGTGTGAAATGCAATGAAAATAAGTGAAAGAAAAGTTGCAGGCTGGTGGGCCGATCTGCAGCCCATGTTCACCGCAGAGGTCAGAAAGGAACGTGCAAATAATTGGGCACGTCGAGGTAGAGCTTCATGGTGCGTGTCTCCTACTCTTTGTGCTGCAATAGTGGTCTGTCATCCAAAAGTGGTAGATGGGGTTTCAGTTGCAAGGAAGACCCATGAACACACACATTTGTGAGTGTGCAGGGGGCAGTTTTACATCAGAGTAAATATTGAAAAATGAATCAATATTATCACAGCTTCCTTATGAGGTTGGGAGTGTGTGACTTTAGTGCCTGTGGTAAAGAGGTTTTAAAAAAAAAATTGAATCATCCCACACACGGCCAGATACAATGTGGTGCTTCTAACATGCTAATAATCATAAAGGCGTTCATTTAAGACAGACCTCAATTAGAGATGTGATGCCACCAAGGAGGCCGTTTGGCTCCAATGGGCATTGAGAGACCTCTTCTCTAGAGTGTTTTTTTTAATAAAGTTATATCCGTCCACAGGCCAGCCCAGTTGCATTATGGGTGGCAACAAAGTCTGAGCATGCTGCCTGTTGGGGGTCGCCTGCCATGGCCATCCGGCAGGCGCCCTGGGGTGCTGTTTCCTCGCAGCACCACACAGGCCCAGTGCCTGTGGGAGTTCGGGGCCTGCCATGGAAATCGGGCAGGCCCCTTGGCACCATGGGACATCAGCGCCATCGGGGTGGGGGCACAGCCTGCCAGGCTCCTGACCATGCGGACCTCTGCCATCGTCCTGGCACGAGGGTCCCATGACAACAGGGCCTGCAGGCCTGTGCCACCACATGTAGGCCTGCAGCCTGCATCAGTAATGAGACACAGACTCAGACCAACCTCTTAGGGAGTCTGCAGCCGTTCTGTCTCACGTGACTGCAGGGTCTCCTTTTATTAGCTTGGGCCATGACACATTCATGGCCCATGTTAAAAGGGCAATACAGGGAGGAGGGACACCTCCCCTTAAAGGGGCAACACAGTTGGGAGGGTCACACTCCACACTGCCTAAAATGGCTGAAGGTGCGCTTTTATGCCGTGGATGTGTAAACCCTCAGCCTACGACCTGCCCTTTCTCAAGAGAAACACCACGCCTATTTTGTATCTGGCTTACTGTGCTGGGCCCTGACCTCGGAAGTCGAGACAGCAGACTACCCAGCCAAATATGGGTGTGTCGATGAAGAAAACGAAATCATGGATATTTCGAATTCGATCGTTTCGACAGTTTTTCATGTTTTTGCTTACTGTGTTGCTGGTGCCTTCTAGACTAGACACTGAACTGTGCGGATAATATAAATGAATCTAGCATTATACTAAATCTCTTTAATGAGAATGTATTCATGTTGATGACATTCCAGCAGCTCTCTTCATGGAATATGATATCACAGTTTGTAAACCTCCCTCCAAGTTGCCTATTAGTATGTGGTCTGATCCACCCTGTAAGAGTGACGTCACTTAGTGTTCTGTACTGATCATTACCTTACCGTGCCTTCCACCTGCTGCTGCCGGCCTTGGCAGTCTAAGCATTGAACATGTGCAATGTGTTTATCTCTGAAGGCAAAATTCAGACGACAAAAGTGGGGTTGAAGAATTATGTAGCGCCCTCTCTTTTTTAAAATTTGATTATATCCTCTTTGTCTGTACCTTGTCACACTTTTAGTGGCGTTTGGTATGAAATGTACCAAACTGTATTTTAAGTACATGTATGTACTGTAAGTTTCATGGATTCTTTTTACCAGATAAACTTGACTTGATGATGAAGTTACTAATCCACTTTTGTTGACGTACGTGAGGGCAATGCATTCACACTTTTCTGTATACTGCATCATTGTACACACACTGGCCTCAGTAGTCTGCATTCAATCTGAACAAATAAGAAAAGCTGTTGAACCTTCACAAGGTAGGTTAGAGCCATGTTTACTAAAATAATAAGTCATTTAGTCAGAATCACTGATTAGCCCCACGGCTGTGCACAGTAATATGTCTAAAGGATGGTGGCGGAGCAGTGGAGATGGAACATTTGGGCCTGATCTTGAATTAGGCACATTCATCTGTGCTGGCCAGTCATGCAACTTGCAGAGCGACCTATTTCAAACGACCATATGCTGTGCTCTTCTCATGTCTTGAGGCCTTCGGATTGCTAATGAAAAAGTCATTACTTCAAGTAACCCAGTTTATTTTGCTTTCTCCCAAACTAGCACGTGGCTCAGTGGCTGTTTTCCTTTCCAAAATGGCCACTACTTTGCAGGAGAGCTAGCCTAATATTGCGGGGTTCCACTTTCGTACCCAAACACATGATTGTGCTGTCGAAAAACAATGCTGTCAGTGCCAGTGTGCTGCCATTTGTAGATGAACGTGAACCTTGCTCTTCAGTCAGGGAGGGCAGCGGTCGATGGAAGTTTCAACACAGAATGGACTGCTTCAATCCTTACCTGTCTGGGACTATATTATTGTAGCATCGCGAGATGCTGCCATAATGCGATAAAGGCCCCCAATGGAAACGAAGGGTTATGGATCCGGAAATGCTGCATTCTCGCTTCGAGCACAAATAAAGTTCAGTACACTGCAGACCAGCCTGGTGTCCGGGTGATTATTACTGCACTGCTGCCGTGCTAGGACCTGCGCACCCCCACCTTCACATGAGACCTCACACTGGTGACAAGGAAATGAACCCGGACCGCGTATGACGATCAGTCCACATGCGGCATCTCCAACGTTCCAAAATAACATTGGATAATGCAAGAAAATAAAGGAAGGGACCGGCAAGGCTAAAGGGCCCACGAGGGAGTGCATGAAGTCCACAGGAGCACCCCACAAGTCCTGAATCTCCCACAACTGCCCCAGAGTGGCTGGGAGGCGCATCCAAGCAAGGAAGCACCAGTGCATGACAGGCACAACTGCCATAATAAGGTGCATCAGTCTGCCAGCACCACAGAAGGCACATAGGCCCAATAACAGAGTGACACAGACAAAAAAGGCACAATGTCAGACCAGGACCAGAATGCAGGTGCCGCCTGCACGTGCACAGGAACAAAAAGGGAGGGACGCATTCCCTGTCTCATCAATCCTGCCTTTCGACACGGTAGACTCCACCAGCCTGGGTCCACGATTGACTAAGTGGATTAAGTAGTTTGATGCTAGCTGGATGCAGTAGGCCTGTATGAGGATAAGCAGATCATTGGCTTACTCACTGTGATGGCGGGCCCGAAGGTGCGTGACATCATTTTTGAATTGCCTGAAGATGTGGAGAACAAGTAGGACAACCTCACAAAGATACTAAAATAGCATTTTGCCATGCACCGCAATGTGGACTACAAAAGGCACATCTTTCATACTACCACACAACTGAAAGGGAAGAGCATGGACAAGTTTGCCACCCGATTAAGAGCCTGAGTAAGACACTGCAAATTCCATTTATACAATAATGACGAGGCTATAAAATCTCAAGTGATAGCAGGCTGTGAGTCGCTGATATTAATAAAGAAGCTGCTGCAAACATTGCATTCCTTGGTGGAAATACTCATGTTGGCGAGAACGTCGTCAGCCCTAGACCTACAAATCTTCACATTAAGCAAGACATACATCACAACGCCTGTCAATAAACAAGAGGGAATCAATAAAATAACATCACAAAGGACAGCGCCTCATGACGTAGGCAAGAAAAAAGGCAGTGTTTTTGATGCGGATACGACCTTCCTCACAACTGATCGTGCCCAAGCATCGGCCATACTTGTGGTGCCTGCGGAGAAGAAAACCACTGTCCTACAATGTGCCAGAATCAGAATGTAATGATGACCTCTTCCACATATCAGGACATGCACAGACGGAGGTCCCCACCCTGATACCAGAGGGAAGACAGAACAAGAGACCCTGAAAGGAAATACCATACGAGAAGCAGACATACTACCAGGAGAACCAGTACTTGTAAAACAAACACAGGCACACAAGGAGGTGCTACCATTCGACCCCAGACCCATGGCAGTATCTCACGTCAAGGGAGAAATGGTCACGGTGGAAAGAGATGGATGGGTCATAGCGAGAAACAGTTCTTTCTTCAGAAAAACAGGATATGATTCCACTCATATATATATATGTAGACACGAGCAAGAAAAAGAAGAGGAAGAAGAAGTCAGAAAAAGAGAGTCAGGGTATTCAGCCGATGAAGATGAGCCAGACAGAGAAGAACACAATCACATGGAAGACCATGTGGATGGGACGATTGCATCTCCTCGACAAGGATGACCCTGCTGCGTCATCTGAAAGCTTTGAGGCTAGATCGAAGAAATTAGATAGGCCTGTAATTATTTTGGGGGATAGATAGCATTGCGAGATGCTACCGTCATCAGGACGGCCCAATGGATACTAAGGGTCATGGACCCGGAAAAGCTGCACCTGAATCAAGCACAAATAAAGTTCATTAAACTGCAGACCAGCCTGGTGTCTGGGTGATTATTGCAGCACTACTACCATGCTGCTAGGTCTTGCTCCCCCCCACCTTCACATGAGACCTCACAGTTATGTTCATGTAGAAGGGGAAGAAGTCACGGCATGTTCATCTGCTGATTGCCTTGTACCTTGGCTTTGTTGTGCCCTGTAGTTGGTCTTTTTAGCTCCAAAACAGGATTTTGTAGGCACACATCGATGATCACTGCTGCACCTCAGAAATCATGCTCTGCAAACACTGGACTGGCGGGTGGCTTGCTACAATAAACAACTCTCCGTCTTGGCTTCAAGTACTATCCCAGCAGCCTCCTGTCTACGTGCTACTTAATAGCAAAGTGCAAGCCACCCATTTGAATTGAACATCCCCTCCCCCTACATTGTTTCACCCTTCTTTCCTCAGAAACGTCATTGCCAAGGATCTAGAGCGTCTTGGCCTGGTAATTGGAAACTGACAAAAAAAAAAAAACACATAGAGCACAAAAATCATGAGCCACAGCAAGACCAAGGCAGTCAGATCTGTTGGAAACCTGGCGCAACACGCATCACACACTGGCAGCTCAGTGTGCCTGGATCACACAGCACACACAAATCCACTTTATGAATTAGAGAATAGGAAATAAAAGGTGTTCAATTAGGCAGGCAATGTGCTGGTGTGGCGAGACCTACAGCTTTTGCAAGGTGAGCATGCTGAGTGCCGCCACAGCAGCCGCGCCCGCCCTCCTGCTGTCTGAATGTGTGAAATGACGAGCATGCAGTGCAAGGCCTGGCTGAGACGGGGTGCATTGAAATTAATGGTACAAGCCCAGCCCAACGCAGCGGGAGCCGGGGGGTACCCGGGCACCAGGGAGAAGTAGTGCCTCCCCTCCTCCCCCGGCTCCACCGCTGCTGCTGCTTGGCATGATATTTCAGGTTATTATGTGTCATTTGCTGCATCACCATTGTAAATTCTTTGGGCTGTTAATTCAGGATTAATGTATAGATGTTTAACAAATCTGTCTTTCCTTTTCAAAGTAGTGGTCCTACTCTACAAGCAGATACTGAGCTGTAGGAAACACTTCCTGCTTACTTATAGTAAAATAGAAGGACATGGGCAACAGGTTTTCTTACCACATTCTTTTCATGGTTTTCCTTAACAATGGGAGATGTTGCTGGTTTCTAATCCTGTGAAGAGAAAGCCCCAAGAGCACCCACAATGTGAGGCAGTTTAGCAAGCCTACAAGAAGCAAATAGCAGATGGAATAGGGGTAGAGAGAGCAATCCACGAAAAGATTACCACAGTAAAATGACCCTGATCCAAAAGACGGGCTTCTACTTGTGATGTGCTGCTGAGGTGACTTACTTAGATTTGTATTCAACATCAAAATTCTAGCAGGGCCGGCTTAGCAATTCAGCTTTCTAAGGTTGATAAATGGAGCAATTGTGACTTTTTGCTTGAATTGTGGCAATCATCTGATGAGCTCAGTCCCTGCTGAAAACCTGTATTCTATTTGCAGGATACACACACTGCAGGTTCAATATATATAATTCTGACACACCAGCCATGGGACACAGTCTGTAAGTGCTGAGTGTTTTAGCCCAAGTTTGTGGAACACACTGCACACAGCTACTCACTGGTGATTTCCAGCCACAAAGATCTGAAGTCTCCTCAGTGATTCTATCTTGAAGACACCTTAGGTTAATTTCAACTGTACTGGCACACTTAAAAACACATGTTTGATGTGTGCATTGTATAGCTCCACTTTAGTTGAGGATGCAAACACGTTCCTAGTTTTATTAAGAGAGTCCGAAAAATGATCTGAATGCTGACATCACCGGGCAAAGCGATGTAAAGGTAGTCTCTTTTTACAGGAATTAAATCAGTCAAACTAACTCTATATATCATACACCATTCTAGTTATGGATTTAACTTTCTATCCTATCAACTACCACCAAAACTTGCAACGGTAATACTAAACAGCCTAATCTATGCTCCCAAAATGCCACACCTACAACCCAAATCAAAGCATTCGAATTTACACCCGTCACTACATCAGAGGTTGCGTCCATCATTAAAAGTCTCAAGGCATCCAGGTGCAGAGGAGACAAATGCCCAGCCTCCATCATAAAAGAAAAAGCAAAGAATTTGCCCCCTATATCACTTCCTTTATAAATGGGTCCTTTGCCTCCTGAACCATTCCCAAAAATCTCAAAGACGCTTGGGTATGCCCCTCATAAAGAAAAAAACAACTTAGATCCTAATATACCCACTCATTTCAGGCCAAACACCACCGTGCCTTTTCTCCTAAAATGTGTAGACACGGCCGCATGTATCCAGATTCAAAATCATCTCGAGACTAACAATCTCCTAGGACTTAGACAATAGGGTTTTGGACGAAGACATGGGACAGAAAGAGCCCTCTTGGATCTGAAAATCCAAATGTATGAGGCAAGAGACAATGGAAAGCCTGCTCTACTCCTGTTGTTGGACCTGTCGGCAGCATTCAACTTTTTCAACCACAATATTTTAACTAACCACCTCACCACAGCCACCTCCTTCTCCAACAAAGCTGCAGCATGGGTCAACTCCTTCTTGGCGGACAGATCCATAAGGGTTTTTCTGCCACTGCTTCAGCCATCCCTTCCCCCATCACATGTGGAGTCCCACAGGGCTCCTGTGTATCCCTCATCCTCTACAATATATTCACCAAGCTCTTATTTGACCACCTAGATGAGTTAGGCATATCATACATAAATTACGTGGATGACACACAAATACTTATCACTCTTTCAGGCAATTACCAATCAGATGCCACTCTCCTAAATGAAATCTACACCAAAATACAAGTTTGGATTGCCAAACATGGCCTTTGACTCAACGACAACAAAACCGAGCTTCTCCTCATCGGATCTAAGTTAAGACTCAAAAAGTTTGGACATAAATACGCCTCCTTCACTATTGATGGCAACCTCATAAAAGTTGACAAGGAAGCAAAAACCTTAGGCTTCTATCTTGACCCTGCCTTAACTCTCCAAAGACAAATTAATGCCACCACATCAACAGCCTACACATCAAACTTATAAATGCCTGCAGAGCTTTCTTGACTACTGACAGTTGCATCACCCTTCGAAGAGCCCTCATATTGTGCAAATTGGATTATTGTAATACGCTCTATCTGGGCAACAGCCAGAATAACCTCCACAAACTACAAGTCTTACAAAATTATGCTCTAGAACTGCTCTTAATATACCCCGCTCCAGCCACATTTCACAAACCCGACAAAACACTGACTGGCTCTCTATCCAAGATAGGATCACTTTTAGAATACTTATGATCACCCATAGGTGCCTCAACAATTCAGCCCTGAAGTATCTGTTGAACACATTTCTTAGAAAGGAACCTACTATACCTACTAGATCTAACTATGCCCATTGTCTCAACATCCCTAAATATAAACTTACCAAAGCAGGTGTATCCAGCTTTCTGGTGTTTGTGGCTAAGACCTGGAACAAGTTACATCCGGCACTAAGGTACGAACCTATGTTCATATCATTCTGGAACAAAGTGAAAACCAGGTTGTTTTTGCAGTCAAACTAAGAACCACTGCGCACCATCACAACCATGACCTAGCATCCTAACCGACTGGCCCATAGCTAAGATATGACTCACCCACAGGTCTCCTCAGCTTGTTGCCATCATCTACCATAACTATGGGCCTCATTACGACCCAGGTGGTAACCATGGCGCTAATAGTGCCATGGTTGCTGCAGGTATTTTACCAACTCCACCATGGTGAATGGCGGAATTACCGCCCCATTCCAAGGTTGGCGGGGCGTTAATTCCCCATTCACCATTGGCCCTTCCCCATTCCCATTCCCATTTTTGCCCCCATAGGGCTCAATGGAAATGGGGAAGGCGGTAATTACGGTACCGCAAATTGCGGTACCCTAATTACCTCGAAGTTCCCTTTGCGGGTCCAATCCTTAATGGCTGGTAAAACCAACCGTTAAGGTAGGTACCCGCAAAGGGACCTCGTAATTAGGCAGTAAGGGTTTAACGGGTTTAACGGCGCCGACACCTTTTACTGCGCCGTTAACCCCTTACCGCCTGGGTCGTAATGAGGCCCTATGTCTTGAACTTGTAGTTTATGTATATTTTCTGCACCTTGTATAATTCTGAATATCTGTGTATCTACCTTGTATTTCATATTGTAATATCTACTGTTTTTGAACATTATTGTACCATGTGTCTAAGGAAAGCAGCCAGATGCCTTTGGGTTGGCACGCTATAAAAGCAAATAAAACAAACAAACAAACACACTTTCTCACTCCCCCTCTTTCTCTTTCTCTCTATATTCCAGCTCACAATCTGTCTCTTTAGCTCTCACTGTTGCTCTGTGTGTTTTTTAGTATCAGCATTGCTGAGGTGTTTTCTGGGTCAGTGAGAGAGGGAGGGGCTAAGCAGGCACCCAGGATGTAGCTGCCCAGCAAGACTTGTTGCATTTTAGCAATATTTATGTGCATGGAATGCAACATAATGTGTGGTTTGATGATAACTTAAAATCATATAACTGAAAGGCTCACTGGAAAAATGACCTGCCTGCCTTCAAAAATGTCCACATTGAAAATGGGCATAGTAGTGCAGACTCTGTGTGTTTCTGCATGTAACACAAGGAAGAGTTGTGATAAAATGGAAATGCTATGTGAATAGCCAAGGACTGGAAATCAAAAGGCCTATTGTTCATTACAAAGGAAAAGGTCAAAGTATAAAAGCAGACTTTAATTCACATTTGCAAGAGAAAATCAAAGGCCTCTTCTACATGAAAAGCAATGTTTTCAAATACTGAAACTAAAATGGCCTTGTATGTGTGTTTTTCAGTTTTAAATCCAGAAATGAAAGACATGTTCTCCTGGCAAAATAAAGATATCAGTGAAAATACTAAGGTGGCTAGATGCAATGTATTAAAAAGCATAATATGCTTCACATGCAAAATACTGGCATCAACTGAAAAACGCTATTTGTTTCCATAGATCACGTGTAAATCTCATTTAGGCCCGAGACATACCATGTTTCTTGTTGTTGGGCAGATTTTCCAGGCCTGCCTGGCTCCTTATCTGGAAGGGCAACCTCTGTGAAGCTGATGTACACCAAATTATTTACTGCAGGGCTAGATCAACACAGACCCAGCCCTGTGTGGGGAAAAATCTTACAAATATAAAGTTTGAGATCAGGATTGTGATTAACTTCATATTACAGGACAACATGCCAGATGTTAGCATGGCCTCATGGCATCACACGGCAGAGGTGAATGGACTACTGCATGATAAGGATCTCCTAGGCTTATCAACTTTCAAAGAACAAAGGGCTAATGGCTTTTTTCACTGGCCTTAAACTAATATTCAACCAAAGAAAATGCAGCAGAGAAATAAAACCTATATGGGGAAATGAGAGTTAAGATTTGTATACATGCTGAAGAGTTCCCATTATTTTCAATGGACCATCACAACAATTGACTTTCTCAGCAACGATAAGTCACACTTCAGTCATTCATTTGTAATTTTAAAGATAATTTGATGGACATGTTGTTGAAAATAATGTATCCACATGCGACTTATGGAATTGCAATAGCAAGCTAAATGTATTTCTGGCTGGGCTTTTTGGGTAAAATTGGACATGGAAAACAATGGGAATCTCAAGGGGGATTTGCAAGATGCCTGTTCTGGGCTACGGAACTAATGATTCAGAGGGTCTGGGGGTGTAGAGAAATATAAATGTCCAACACTGGTTACAAGATCAATAGATAGCACTGCCTAATGTTCATTTTCCATGGGAGGAGCTCAGAGAGTAAAAAGGTGATAGCTGCTGAAAATTACCAAAGGAGATGTGCTGAAAAACATCATGTGGGGGGAAATATTGGAAGAGGGCTGGAGATTGCCATTGCTGGGAAGACCAGAGCCTGTGACATTTTACCTGGAACCATAGATGGAGGATTCCTAAGGGAACCCATTGACTGAAGTGCTGACCAGATTCCTGTTTTTTATTTTCCTACAAGCGAAGACCTGCTCAGTCTCCATAAGTGCCAAGCCCAGAGATTTCAAAAAGTAAGTAGACTGTCCAAAAAAAAAGTCAGCATAGGGATCTATTAAATTAACCCATTCCTCTCCATTAGAGGGTTCTCTTCCATTAGTGAGGGGAAAGTGTTTAGATCTTTAGCATATTTGATTGTAAATTAATTTAATGAACTCCTAAATAGACTGACGCATGGGGAAGCTTTGGAGAATTCAAAACGTCCACCCTTTGTGTTTGCAGGAACATACACGATAGTCATTTGAAGTATTTGAGATGCCTTGATCTTTCCTGTTCACCCCTGACTTCTCTCATGAAAAGGGGTGTCCTTGCGTAAAACAAAATTCCCAAATAACACCGCTTACCAAAACTTGTTTTTAAACAAAAGACATACTTGCCACCAAAACAAAATTGATAATTGTCACCACCCACAAAACAAAAAAGGTGTTTGTTCCATCCCCAAACCTTGCCTTTCAAACCAAAAGATACTTGTCCCTAAAACAAAATTCCCCACTGAACCTCATTCCAAAAAATCTGCTTTTAAATAAAAGGCATACTTGTTTTAATATGAAATTCCCATTTGTAACCACTCCTTCAACATTATATTTAACAAAGGGGTGCCCTTGGCCCTAAATAAAACTCCTAAACTGTCCCCTTTCCCTAGACCTGGCCTTTAAACAGAGGTGTATTGCATATCACTGCTGTGCAGGTTTTGGGTACTGGGGCGAGAAGTGTTTTGCAAAGTGAGTAAGTTACCCTGATAGCAGAAGGATTTAGCACTGCGTTTGAGTGAAAAGGAAACCATGTGCTACTTGCCAAATGCATTTGTTCAAATGTATGTTTCCAAACCTGTAAGCAATTTGAAGCGGGCAAGTAAATTAACTTAAAAATTTTGCTGTAAGATTGCTTTGGAAATCAAAATGTCTATGTGATTCAATGGTTTGCTGATGTTTATGCTGTAGTAATTTTACTAAGAATTCTTTAATGTGAACAAAGGGGTTCATGGGTCAAGAGGTTTGAAATGGTTATTTAGCCTGTGTCCCATGTTTGTGAGACAAGAATACATGCAGAAAAAGTGTGTTTAAAAGTAACATCCTAGAGAAAAGTGTGTTTTGTAATTGAAGCTTTGTTTTCTGCCACAGTGAAGATGGCATGTGTAATTAAGTAAACATATTATTCATTGAGCTTATAACTTAAATAAATATATATTCTTTCTATAACCCGGCCTGTTTGTTGGGTCACTGTTGGCACATAGTGGGGAGATTTACGTGGCTCTAGTCATCAGTAGGGCCAGCACTAAATAAAAGTAAGCAATTTGTTGTTGGGCTTCTTGATTGGTGGGGGGGGACTCCCCAGGTCAACGGTGGTATCTCAATATAAAGCTACAATAAGGATTCTAAATAACATTTGGAAAAGGGGGTCTCTCTGTGGGAGCAGGAGCTGTATATGTTAGCTAAATGTCATGCACACTATATTTAAGAATGTACTTCAGCCAGTTTGTTTTATCTCCACCCTAGAATAAACAAAAGGCCTCATCACGTATTGGGCTGTAGCCCTTAAATGCGTCAGTAACGGTATAACCACTGCATTTAAGGCTGGCCCTATCAGGAGTTGGGAGCTAAATGGGCTGTTTTAACTCCAGCTTTTTTCTGGAGGTGAAAATCCCTTTATGGGCCCTGTATTACTGCTGGCTGTATTAGCGCTCAAGACTCAATGGGGAATGGGGATTTACAGTTAACGTGCAACCCGTAATCCAGCGGTAATACCTACGGACCGGTGGGCACTAACACTATTACAGTTGGGAAGTATTACAGACAGGATACAGCCCAACTCGTGATGAGGCCCTTAAAACTGTGACAAATAATTTAGGCCCTAGAGAAAAACATTTGTAATTGCAAGTTGGCATTCTAGCATCATGGAACCAAACTCTTTGAATCTGGCTCTTTCCTTAAGCAGTGCAATTATTCTGATCACGGCAGTTTGTATAGTGGTGGATTCAAGATCACCTAGCTAAATAGTGTTTCTTTTTTATTCAAATATGAATTGTTATCATAATAGCATTAACATGTTTTACATGGAATTTAATGACTGTTTTCTCAAATGAATATGTAGAACAACATGTTATATGCACTCTGTCATTATACCTTCCATATTAAAACTTAATATCCTGCCTGTAGGGATTTACTGCATTTTATTTATAAATACATTATTTACAATCTATATTGTAAGGGCACGTATGCATTTTAATTATATGTGATTCCATTAAAACTAAAACACCATCCTTTCCTTTGAATCAAACATATTATCAGTTTCTTATTCAGTTTCTCTTTCACTTTTATGTATGTTGTTTGTCTCTTGCCAGCTTAAGGTATTAATGATTTAGCTCTTCTATGAATTGATCTTTGTTTATTACTAAAGCTTATTTATGTATTTTTTTACACCCCAAATATGCTTTTAGGGAAATGATTGACATCGTACTTATAAAAAATAGGCTTCCTATAAAACATCAAATCATTTTACTAGACATATTTAAAAAATTCACTTGGTGCAGTCATTCATTCACAAAGTTGTAATTGCCCTGAGGCAATATTTGAAACGCTGTTGTTGATATTTGAATAGCACCTAATAACAGGAGCCATATAATACGTGTAAACATTTATTGCCAAATCAGTGATAAGCAGAGATGACTATGTTAACGCAATTTTCCATGCAGCGCATATTGCAAACACATAGGGAAGTGTGCTGTGTCAGTGACTATGTGACGACTGGACCAAATTTCTCATGGGACTCGGCTGTATTGTATGGGGAACATGCAGTTGGCATGCAATTTACATGCAGAAAAGTTACATAAGACACAGATACCACCTTTAGCAAGTCCTCTTGTCTGTACCATTGTAGAGTAGAAAATACTGGGTAGGTGTTGGGCATGGTGGAAATAATGAATAGTCCTCTATGGAAATTCAAGCCTGTCGTCTATGTTTTGCGGGTCTTCTGGAGTGCCAGATCCTCTAGAGAGACCACACTCCCTAATCCCCCTGTATAACACACCTACAAAAGTCCGCTTGGTATCTGATTGCCTGCATTGGAGTGTTCTAACTGCCTATTACATACTGCTAGGCGGTAAGGTGGGCTCATGAATGGGTTGTGTCAGTTGTGTGGGGGGGGGATGGGATGCTAGGGGCAATGGGATGCTGAGAAATAGTAGGGTGGAAGAGACTGACAACGGTTTGTTTGTCATGCGACGGTGGAACAACCAAGCTTTGAGTAATTTCCTGAAGGCGAGTAGGTCACAATGTGGCAAATGGATACGGAGAGAGAGATCCAAACTTTTACTGAGAAAAAGGAGTTGATTTGGTCACTGGAATTACAAGTAGAAGTGCTGTGCCTGATCTGAGGTCTCTGTTCGGTCTGCAGTGAGTACATTTTTGGTATTCAGGTTCTTTGTTGTAAAATGCTCAATGAGTAATACACATCGCATTAAAGGTAGTTCGCCGACCAACCTGAAGCCAGTGGAGAACTCAGACGGTGGGAGAGATGTGTTCTCTAGGACCTAATGCTAGGAGGAGTCTCACAATAGTATTTTGCACTCTTTGGAGATTTCTCAGCTGCGAGGTGGGAGATCCTGAGTATAGTTTGTTGGTATAGTCTGGGTGTGAAAAGATGATTGCAAAAATACTGGTGACTCTGTGTGGAAAGGTCAGGAAAGGAAAAATGCAGTGTAGGATCTGTATGTGGAGGAAACTGTTTTTTACTGCAGATTTGATGTGATGTGTCATAGTCAAATAGGAGTCGCTAATGCAACCAAGTGATTTTACTGTCTTGGAAGTGGGGGGTGTACCTACAGGGGGAGATCTGGGGGGGGGGGGAGATATGATCTCGGTTTTGCCTGGGTTGAGTAGAAGGTGATTTTCCGTCATCCAGCGTTCGATTTCGGAGAGGCAGAATGTGCGATCGGGAGAGGTAGAGGAAGGCCTATTTAATATTTTGAAGATGAGTTGGGTGTTGTCAACTTAGTTGTAGCAAGATATACCATGAGCTTGAATGAGGGCAGGCAGCGGAATCAGGTAGAGGATAAAGTGGAGAAGGTAGAGTAGAGCATCTTGTGGTACCCTGAGGGGGACTTGCAGGGATCCCATGGATAAAGGAGGTAAATTAACAATCAGTGATATATTGGAAAGCAAGGAGGATATCCATTCCAGAGCTATATACCTGATGCTTACAGTGTGTAGTTTCTTGGTCAGGATTGAGTGGTCCTTTGTATTTAATGCTGATGAGAAGTCAGGCAGGATTAGGACAGCTGATTAAGCTGGGGTGAGCTGTCTTCTTAGATCATCCCTGATGGAAACTAAGCAGAATTCCGTTCCTCTTAGCGGTCTGAACCTTATTCAGTAGTGGCTCGGATCTTGTTGGATTCTGAGAAACGGTTGTGAGTTGGCCTCTTGGTCAGCTAGTTTGGCTATTCAGCGGTTATTCAAGATAAGTCTGTAGCTGGACAGGTCAAGAGAGTCTAGGGAGGCCGTTTCAAGGAAGAGCTTCATGAAGGACATCGTACATGTTGCTGGAAAGATGCCATAAGTAAGTGAAGAGTTGATGATGGAATGTGCAAGATTGCCTGCACACAGAGATATCAAGATGTCTTTAAGCAGGGAGGGGGGTGCAGGAGTCTCCTGGAGAGCCTGATGGAGGTGATAGTAGTTTGAGGAATTCTGGAGGGGAGAGCAGAGAAAAGGTGGAGAAAAGTGGATGGGCAGGGGGAGGTTCTGTTTCCGGGTATGAGATGGTGTGGTAGTTGTTTCTCTCAAGGACTTTGTTGTGGAAGTTATCTGAGAAAGAGAGTCACAAAGGGGTTGTGGTGAGGTGAGTTGGTGGAGCATGCAGGGGAATTGAATTCAGCAATAAGCTTAAAGAATTCACTGGTTTAGTCTGTGGCTTTGGAGACTATGTTCCTGTTATAACATATTTTAGCTGTGTGGACCTCTGCACGATAGAGATAGAGCTAGAGCTAGGAGGTGTAGGTTAGTCTGTTCAGGGAAGATGGGTTCTAATGCCATGTATGCTCAAGGGTATGGTTCAAGGTTTTCAGTTTATTTGGGGCTGGGGGGGGCATCTTTGAGAGTGGCATTTTCTGTTTGAGAAGGATCTAATAGGCAAGAGAGAATTAAGTGCTTCGGAGAGCCAGAAAACGAAGTTAGAGATGGTGACCGGAACCAGAGAAAGAGCAAGAGTGGTTTGTGAGGTAAATAGCACCTCTGACATGTCTGGGGTCACTTTGATTTCTCTACAGATACAGGACTGGGTTGGTGGTCTGCATGCTTTCAAAGGGGAAAAGTGTTCCCCAAGGATAGGATAAAGAGTATGGCAGAATGGTCTGACCGGTTTGGCAAAAAATACCCGAAAATAAAGTTGAATGCGCGTTTTGTGCGTATGCGACAAGAACAAAAATCTTGAATCCCATGATATTGAACAGGGGTATTGGGGGTGGCCCCCACAGACTAGGTTCAGTATTATGGGATTGGTGGCTGCGGGGGTGTCCCCAGCTTCCAAGAGAAAGAGTGCAGCAATGGAGATTAATAAAGTAAAAAAAAGAAAAGGACACTGCAATGGAAGGCCTTACCCAACAAAGCTTCTGTTGTATCCCACGAGTTCGTATATAAGCAGTAAAATGTGTGTAGATGAGGGGGAGAGCAAAAGTTTGACCAAGAGGGATTTGCAGTCTGGGTTAGGGGGTGAATTGTCAATGTGCAAGGAGGAGAGAGAGTCTTTGTGGAGGATGGCAATGCCACCTGCTCTGCTGTCCTGATTTTGTACAATTAGCTTGTAGCCCAAAGCTTCATGTGCAATCAGAGGAAATATTGGGAAAACCAGGATTCCGTGATGAAGAGGATGTCAGAATATACTGTTATGATTAGATGATGTATATTGTAATGGTGTTTTTAAACGATCTGTCATTGATGAGAATGCATCTCAGGTGGTTAATTAATTGTTTCTTTGTGGCTTGCAGGGTTAGGTGATGGGTGGGGATTTGATGTGGAATAGGGGAGTCTGCGGGCGGAATTGTGGCTGTGGCTTAAGGTGGAGGGGAGGAGGGAGGTGGCAGACACAGTATTGGAGGATGAGGGGGAAGGCTAAGTTGGCAGGAGTAGTTGGGACGTTGATTTTGTGGTGTGGCTTGGAGAGTTGGCATGTAAGGAGTTGGGTGAGGGCATGTTGTAGAGGAGCAATGTCCTCTGAGGGAAGTGGTTGGATCGAGGTGGAGGGTGAAGAGGTGGATGGCCAATGCAGGAAGAGAGTTGTCTAATCTTTCTCTTTTTTGTGGGTGCTAGGGGTGTGTGTGTAAGAGTAGCTGGATTGGGCGAGTTGGGAGTTGGACACAAACATTGCTTGCAAGCTTCTTAGTGATGTCAGGTGGGGGGTTTGATTGAGGTGGCTGTGGTGGAGAAGGGTGGGTAATGCTAATGCTAGTTGGAGTGAGGAGATATGGTTTATGATATGGTATATTGTGGAGTGAAGTTTGAAGAAGTGGGAGTGATTGGAGAAGGGTTGGGCGGTCACAGTGGGGTAGATGAAAGGGGGTTGCAAGGTAGTGTAAGGAGGGGATGGAGTGTGTTAGGGTCAGTGGGGAAGAGGGGAGTGTACCCAACGGGCGATGGATGAAAGTTATGGGGGATGGAGGAGATTGAGTAGAAGGTGGGGGACCTCTGGAAAAACAATTGTTGCCTATTGGAAGGGTGGTATTATAAGGTGTTGGCAGGGTAAGGCAAATGGAGTCTTAGTAAAGATGTTTGAAGGGGGTGTAAGAGTGTTGGTCAAATTGTGTAAATATCAGTGGTGGGTAAGTGGTGGAATGTGTTGGCAGTGTTTGAATGTCAATGGTAATTGTAGATGTGTTCCAGTCTGAACAACTGTGGCGAGTTTCCTGTTGTAATTAATGTTCAAATAGTATTGTATGCAGCACCTGTCTCTGAACCACTGCGACTGTCCAGTGTAAAGAATATGTTACAGGAAAATAACAGAGATAATGGTGCACTCCAAATACCAGTTTTGAATGGTTACTTATTGATTTAATTTTTAGTTTTTATGTAGATGTTCTCTGTATTGCATTCATACAGAATACTTGGTTGAAACATTTCAGATTATTGTTACAGCAAAAAGTTCAACATTCAAAATCTCCTGGATGTGCTCTGTATTCCATTGATCCAGGGATGCAATTTTAAATGTTTAACCATTCAAGTCGTTATTGCTGAAAAGTAAAAGTTCTGAAACCCCTCAACACGTGTTTCTCCATCCAGTTTGGACGGTTCATAAGGAGGGTCTGAGATGCATAAATGTGTTTGCAAAACTTATTTCAAAACAATTCCAATTCAATTTCAATTTTGACTTCTACCAAGCTGAATTCATTAGCTTTAGGTTGCTGTTGGTTAGAAATAATCCTTTATTTTAAGCTGTGAGTCTGGTCTCCCATTCCATATGTCTTTGTCTTGGTAGACAGTGGCCCACTTCATTTATTGCTTTTGCTCGATCATGATTTTTCGTTCCAAGGCAACATGAGAGATCAGATCGATGTGCTTGAATGTCAATGGGGCTTGAGAGTAGGATTGTTAATGGAAGGTTGCAAGCCGGGTGTCCACTAAGGATTGAGGGGGTGTGAGAAGAAGGAGGATTGGGGCATGTCATGGAAGGGCAGGCGGGGGTCAGAGCAGCTGTGATAGGGTAGGGTCTGTGTTGGCGGATATCGTGAGAGAGAGAGGGTAACTCCATGTTTGAAGGCAGGGGTGATAGTTAAGGGATTGATGGGTGTGCTACTCAGTGTGTCTCTTAAGTGATAGGCAAGGTGGCAGGGAATGGAGAATAAGAATGCTTTCTGAGTGGGTAATCAGGGACCTCTCTGGTGTGCCATTTGTGACCTCTCATTTTGGAGCTATTGGCTATTGTTGCAGACTCTATGAATTTAGGAAACTAGCCTTGAGGAAATTATGTTAGTCACTATTCATAATCACAAAAGGTATTGATTGAGGCCAGGGCTGCCTTACTGTGGCCCTGTTTGGCTGCCACATAGACCACACAGCATAGTTCGAAATTGGTTGAATAGTAAATCAGTAACGAGAAAGGTCGATCAGCTTTTGGGGCAAGACCTCTGAGAGCTGCATAGGGTGAGGTTGTTACAATTCCTGTGTGTCCTGCAGTAAAACATTCAGAAGGGGTGAAACCTCCCAGTGGCCTTGAAGTGTCTAATTCCAGATTGGCAGCACTCAACAGCAGCAGAGCTCAAATGAGACCAGCATCATGAAAGAATATTTCAAGTGTAGGGCAGCCTGAAATAGTTTTGTGTGTGATGATTCATTAGGTGTCATTACTTCTCCCCATGCAGGAGACCTTTCCTATGAGGCTAGGGAGAGGAGATTGCTGCCCAATATTCATTATTCTTTAGTTTGAAGCAGGGAAATCCCTCTCAGAGTTAGGGATACCTAGGTTTCTGAATTCAATAAAACTATTTGCCAACCACCATGACACATCCTTGTCAGTTGCATTCTTCTGCACCCTTGGATATGGTGCCTGGGGTGGGATCTCACCCAGTTGATAACAACTGCGGGACCCTTATGTTTTCCAAGTTAAGTGACAGAGTCTCCAGACCCTACGTAGCCACAAGCAAGTCCATAGGATTTGGCTTACATAGCAGTAGGGACATCTCCATTGGGGTGGAGGAGCTTCAATTCGGTCCCACTTAGTTGATACTAGCACCATCCAAAGGCACCTACATCTGCCTATTATCTAAATTGAGGCACAATCTGGATGTGATGGCAGGGGGCATAGACCCAGACTATCGAGGGGATGTCAAGGTCCTGATACAGAAAAATGATAAACAAATCTAACACGAAGCAGCTGTGGAGAAAACCACACAAGGGATTCTTGAAAGCAAACATGTTCCCAAACCTTCAGAAGTGCAAGAACAAGATATCACAGAAAGGGGGACAAAACGTTTTGGGGAGGCCAGTAAATATCCTCCAGCTGTGGTAACCATTCCAAAACCTTGGATAGAGGAGGATACCTTAAGATTATCCCTGACCTAGTTTCTGTGCAGTATAATGACCCCATTCTGGCAGAAGCCTTCCTCAAAGTCATCCCTGAGAAAGAGGGCAGGACAACATCTGTCACAGGTTTTTTTCTTCAACAGGGTATACTCTATAGGGGAGAACCTAAGACTGAATGGACACCTAGAACTCAGATTGTGGTTTTGAGGAGCCACAGAAAGGGTGGTTCTAGAAATTGCACATAAACCATTTGACAGCATGACATCTGGGAATGGCAAAAACCCAAGGACAGTGGTTGGCAGGTCCCATTAGCCAGAGGTTTACGCTGATGTTAAGAACTTTGTTTCTACCTGTTCCCTCTGCCAAAAGACATCTCCACACTCCCTTCCACCTGCACCCCTACAACCGCTACCTATCATGGATGTCCCTTTTGCCACAGGACATCATAGGCCCTTTGGAATAATCCAAACTCGGAAACACGTATATTCTAGTGATTCTTGAATATTCCACATGCTATCTGGAGGCCTTCGCGATGGGAAATAACACATCACAACAGATTCCGAAACATGTGATTCCCTTTCTGTTACAGGTGGTCTTTCCGAGGGAAATACTAACGGATCAAGAGACCACATTTATGAGAAAATTGATGGCTGAGGTCAAACAAATTGTACACATTAAGACCTTGCATACCTCTGGCTTGGTAGAACGAAAAGTATTTAAAAAAGAAACTTTTATAAGCAGAAGGCTGTAATTGGGACAAGATGGTCCTGTGGGCCTTTTTTGCCATTCTGAAAGCACACCCAGCCTCCCCAGGTGTTTCCCCCTTTGAACTCTCTATGGACGCAATCCATGAGACATCCTAGATATGTTATGAGAAATGTGGGAGGAAATGGAATAGGCTATATTACCACTGTCCCAGACCGTGTAATGGATCAAAGAACCAATGGCAGTAGTAAGAGACTAACAAATCAAACACTCTCCTTTTCCAAAGCTTTGCAACACAGCAAACAGCCATTCCCAATAGAGGGAATCAAAGGCTTTGATAGCATCCAGTGACGCCACTATGTACTGTGTAGGGCATGTGTATTATTTGGTCAGGTTTGCGCGTATGTATTTTCTGTGATTTTAGATATCAGGAAGTCGGTGTGTCTACGTCTCTCTTAGCTCAGTCAAATTATGTTTTGCTGCCATCATTGGTAACATGGTGGTGCTTGGTATTTGTGCCAGACTGTGCCAATGAAGCCGAAGATGTGTGTGGCACCAGGAACAAAGCAATGTGAGGACAGCCACAGAGTTTATCTCGGCAACTGGTGATGTTTTTGTTTGTGTGCACGGCTAGCCTATGAGACAGGGGAGTGAATTGGCAATAGATAGCCCAGTGTTAGCAGCAGAATATTTTTTTTTGCATTATGGAAAGAGTACACAAGTGCAAAGATGTGGGCCATTTGGCACATGTTGGCACCATGTGGAAGAATGGCCATTTATTTCTCTTTTATTTTTGTCTTCCTTAAATGGAAGGAAGGAATTGAAACTACTGGGAGCTAGTGATCTCTTGTAGCTTCAAAGAGCCTATTTGGCTTTATACCAACAGCTACCATGAGCGACATCCCCAGTCAACCTGATAACAAACATATAAACCTTTGTGAAAATAACCGTTTATTTAAAATGTGTATGAAGGAGCATTATGACACATATAAGACATTTAAAAGTGCATTGAAGAATATCAATACAAAATATTCTTCATAGTTTAAAATAATCTTTCCAGAAAACAATACCTTCATAATAATAAGAAACTCATCAAACAAAATTGTACTCACATTAAAATTACAATGAAGCATATATAATGGACAATAGTTTGGATCTCATGAAAGTTGCATTTGTGGCATTCCATGTACTTGCAGCTAGTTCTCCAAATACAGTTCCTGTCTACTAGATTATGCCAGAAACCTAGGATATGCAACTGGGTAGAACCTGGTCATCACATCTTTGTTCTGATAAGTAGGAACATGTCCACACCCACAATCTAATGAACCCATTGCATGTGATAACGGTTAGAAGACAGTCTGATTACTTAAATTACTAGCTAGAATGCCACTAGTCTAATCTGTGTTCCAAGAGTTACTTCTATGCCATTCTAGCTAGCATGTAAGAGAACTACACAAATTCTACTGTACGGATGGAGATTTGGAAAAAGACTCACAGGCCGATTCATGGAATAATTAGCGCGGCGCAAGTGGTCAAAAACATGCCATTCGCAGTGGAATAGCGAAAATCGCAGTGCAAGTGCGAAATTCGCACGAAAAGCAGCGCACATCGATTCATGGAAGGCCGTGCGCGAGAAAACCATCGGATGTGCGCTAAAAAAGTGCGCGGCGCACGTTGGCGCACAGGCCATCTAACGGAGTGCGCCAGGTCACAGCGAAAATCGCACAGGCCACAGCGAAAATCGCACATAGCGCGGCGCACACAACAAAAGTAGGCGGAACACGGGGCGTAACACTCGGAATGGGGAACAACTTGCCAAAATGTGGGCGTCACGGGGGAAGTACAGGGTGCAAGTGCGCGGAAAGCACACAAGCTCGCCTACAACACGTATTCATGGAATCGAATTGGGCAAAACAGCCACGGTGAAACCAGCGCACAGGCACAAACACGACCGCCACAAGAAAGCAGGCGGTAGCGTCTCTGCGCCTGTAATAAATGTGCGCCAAAAGGTGCGCCAACAAATAGCACCTATATGCAGCTATGATGAATGTCCTATACTGTGGCCCTCCAGGACAAATGACGTGCAAAGGGGTACCCACAAACACGGACACCCGCTGACTGAAAAATAACATGTGCATGTATTTCGGGTGCGCGGGAATTTTCACACGCGATTTGGCAGGGTACGTGGATTTCAGGGGTGCGCGGGAAGTTCCACACGCGATTTGGCCGGGTACGTGCGCGGGAATTTTCACACGCGATTTGGCAGGGTACGTGTATTTCAGGGGTACGCGGGAAATTCTACACGCGATTTGGCTGGGTGCTCCCAGGTATTCCCTGTACACCCTCCACGGCCCCTGCAGGCAGCCGACACCACAGGGGACTACCCTGCACACCTGCTCATGTCACCCAGCACCCCCACCCCCCAGCACTGTGGGGCACCCTCCACCAGGCCCCCACTCATGTCTCCCTGCACCCCCACCCCCCAGCAGTGCAGGGGCAGCCTCCACCAGGCCCCCACTCATGTCCCCTATCACCCCCACCCCCCAGCAGTGCAGGGGCAGCCTCCACCAGGCCCCCTCTCATGTCTCCCACCACCCCCACCCCCTAGCAGTGCAGGGGCAGCACCACCAGGCCCCCACTCATGTCCCCTATCACCCCCACCCCCCAGCAGTGCAGGGGCAGCCTCCACCAGGCCCCCACTCATGTCTCCCACCACCCACACCCCCCAGCAGTGCAGGGGCAGCCTCCACCAGGCCCCCATTCATGTCTCCCACCACCCCCAACCCCCAGCCACCGGGGGCAGCCTCCACCAGGCCCCCACTCATGTCCCCTATCACCCCCACCCCCCAGCAGTGCAGGGGCAGCCTCCACCAGGCCCCCACTCATGTCTCCCACCACCCCCACCCCCCAGCCACCATGGGCAGCCTCCACCAGGCCCCCACTCATGTCTCCCACCACCCCCACCCCACAGCATTGCAGGGGCAGCCTCCACCAGGCCCCCACTCATGTCCCCTATCACCCCACCCCCAGCAGTGCAGGGGCAGCCTCCACCAGGCCCCCACCCATGTCTCCCACCACCCCCACCCCCCAGCCACCAGGGGCAGCCACCACCAGGCCCCCACTCATGTCCCCTATCACCCCACTCCCCAGCAGTCCAGGGGCAGCCTCCACCAGGCCCCCACTCATGTCCCCTATCACCCTACCCCCCAGCAGTCCAGGGGCAGCCTCCACCAGGCCCCCACTCATGTCTCCCACCACCCCCACCCCCCAGCCACCAGGGGCAGCCACCACCAGGCCCCCACACATGTCCCCTATCACCCCCACCCCCCAGCAGTGCAGGGGCAGCCTCCACCAGGCCCCCACTCATGTCTCCCACCACCCCCACCCCCTAGCAGAGCAGGGGCTGCCACCACCAGGCCCCCACTCATGTCCCCTATCACCCCCACACCCCAGCAGTGCAGGGGCAGCCTCCAACAGGCCCCCACTCATGTCTCCCACCACCCCCACCCCCCAGCCACCAGGGGCAGCCTCCACCAGGCCCACACTCATGTCTGCCACCACCCCCAACCCCCAGCCACCAGGGGCAGCCTCCACCAGGCCCCCACTCATGTCTCCCACCACCACCACCCCACAGCAGTGCAGGGGCAGCCTCCACCAGGCCCCCACTCATGTCTCCCACCACCCCCACCCCCCAGCCACCAGGGGCAGCCTCCACCAGGCCCCCACTCATGTCTCCCACCACCCCCACCCCCCAGCCACCAGGGGCAGCCTCCACCAGGCCCCCACTCATGTCTCCCACCACCCCCACCCCCCAGCCACCAGGGGCAGCCTCCACCAGGCCCCCACTCATGTCTCCCACCACCCCCACCCCACAGCAGTGCAGGGGCAGCCTCCACCAGGCCCCCACTCATGTCCCCTATCACCCCCACCCCCCAGCAGTGCAGGGGCAGCATCCACCAGGCCCCCACTCATGTCTCCCACCACCCCAACCCCCTAGCAGTGCAGGGGCAGCACCACCAGGCCCCCACTCATGTCCCCTATCACCCCCAGCAGTGCAGGGGCAGCCTCCACCAGGCCCCCACTCATGTCTCCCACCACCCCCAAACCCCAGCAGTGCAGGGGCAGCCTCCATCAGGCCCCCACTCATGTCTCCCACCACCCCCACCCCCTCAGCCACCGGGGGCAGCCTCCACCAGGCCCCCACTCATGTCCCCTATCACCCCCACCCCCCAGCAGTGCAGGGGCAGCCTCCACCAGGCCCCCACTAATGTCTCCCACCACCCCCACCCCCCAGCAGTGCAGGGGCAGCACCACCAGGCCCCCACTCATGTCCCCTATCACCCCACCCCCCAGCAGTGCAGGGGCAGCCTCCACCAGGCCCCCACTCATGTCTCCCACCAGCCCCACCCCCTAGCAGTGCAGGGGCAGCACCACCAGGCCCCCACTCATGTCCCCTATCACCTCCACCCCCCAGCAGTGCAGGGGCAGCCTCCACCAGGCCCCCACTCATGTCTCCCACCACCCCCACCCCCCATCCACCATGGGCAGCCTCCACCAGGCCCCCGTTCATGTCTCCCACCACCCCCACCCCCCAGCCACCAGGGGCAGCCTCCGCCAGGCCCCCACTCATGTCCCCTATCACCTCACCCCCCAGCAGTGCAGGGGCAGCTTCGACCAGGCCCCCACTCATGTCTCCCACCACCCACACCCCCCAGCAGTGCAGGGGCAGCACCACCAGGCCCCCACTCATGTCCCCTATCACCCCCACCCCCCAGCAGTGCAGGGGCAGCCTCCACCAGGCCCCCACTCATGTCTCCCACCACCCACACCCCCCAGCAGTGCAGGGGCAGCCTCCACCAGGCCCCCATTCATGTCTCCCACCACCCCCAACCCCCAGCCACCGGGGGCAGCCTCCACCAGGCCCCCACTCATGTCCCCTATCACCCCCACCCCCCAGCAGTGCAGGGGCAGCCTCCACCAGGCCCCCACTCATGTCTCCCACCACCCCCACCCCCCAGCAGTGCAGGGGCAGCACCACCAGGCCCCCACTCATGTCTCCCACCAGCCCCACCCCCTAGCAGTGCAGGGGCAGCACCACCAGGCCCCCACTCATGTCCCCTATCACCCCCACCCCCCAGCAGTGCAGGGGCAGCCTCCACCAGGCCCCCACTCATGTCTCCCACCACCCCCACCCCCCAGCCACCATGGGCAGCCTCCACCAGGCTCCCACTCATGTCTCCCACCACCCCCACCCCACAGCATTGCAGGGGCAGCCTCCACCAGGTCCCCACTCATGTCCCCTATCACCCCACCCCCAGCAGTGCAGGGGCAGCCTCCACCAGGCCCCCACCCATGTCTCCCACCACCCCCACCCCCCAGCCACCAGGGGCAGCCACCACCAGGCCCCCACTCATGTCCCCTATCACCCCACCCCCCAGCAGTCCAGGGGCAGCCTCCACCAGGCCCCCACTCATGTCCCCTATCACCCCACCCCCCAGCAGTCCAGGGGCAGCCTCCACCAGGCCCCCACTCATGTCTCCCACCACCCCCACCCCCCAGCCACCAGGGGCAGCCACCACCAGGCCCCCACACATGTCCCCTATCACCCCCACCCCCCAGCAGTGCAGGGGCAGCCTCCAACAGGCCCCCACTCATGTCTCCCACCACCCCCACCCCCTAGCAGAGCAGGGGCTGCCACCACCAGGCCCCCACTCATGTCCCCTATCACCCCCACACCCCAGCAGTGCAGGGGCAGCCTCCAACAGGCCCCCACTCATGTCTCCCACCACCCCCACCCCCCAGCCACCAGGGGCAGCCTCCACCAGACCCCCACTCATGTCTCCCACCACCCCCACCCCACAGCAGTGCAGGGGCAGCCTCCACCAGGCCCCCACTCATGTCTCCCACCACCCCCACCCCCCAGCCACCAGGGGCAGCCTCCACCAGGCCCCCACTCATGTCTCCCACCACCCCCACCCCCCAGCCACCAGGGGCAGCCTCCACCAGACCCCCACTCATGTCTCCCACCACCCCCACCCCACAGCAGTGCAGGGGCAGCCTCCACCAGGCCCCCACTCATGTCCCCTATCACCCCCACCCCCCAGCAGTGCAGGGGCAGCATCCACCAGGCCCCCACTCATGTCTCCCACCACCCCAAACCCCTAGCAGTGCAGGGGCAGCACCACCAGGCCCCCACTCATGTCCCCCACCACCCCCACCCCCCAGCCACCAGGGGCAGCCTCCACCAGGCCCCCACTCATGTCTCCCACCACCCCCACCCCCCAGCCACCAGGGGCAGCCTCCACCAGACCCCCACTCATGTCTCCCACCACCCCCACCCCACAGCAGTGCAGGGGCAGCCTCCACCAGGCCCCCACTCATGTCCCCTATCACCCCCACCCCCCAGCAGTGCAGGGGCAGCATCCACCAGGCCCCCACTCATGTCTCCCACCACCCCAACCCCCTAGCAGTGCAGGGGCAGCACCACCAGGCCCCCACTCATGTCCCCTATCACCCCCACCCCCCAGCAGTGCAGGGGCAGCCTCCACCAGGCCCCCACTCATGTCTCCCACCACCCCCACACCCCAGCAGTGCAGGGGCAGCCTCCACCAGGCCCCCACTCATGTCTCCCACCACCCCCACCCCCTCAGCCACCGGGGGCAGCCTCCACCAGGCCCCCACTCATGTCCCCTATCACCCCCACCCCCCAGCAGTGCAGGGGCAGCATCCACCAGGCCCCCACTAATGTCTCCCACCACCCCCACCCCCCAGCAGTGCAGGGGCAGCACCACCAGGCCCCCACTCATGTCCCCTATCACCCCCACCCCCCAGCAGTGCAGGGGCAGCCTCCACCAGGCCCCCACTCATGTCTCCCACCAGCCCCACCCCCTAGCAGTGCAGGGGCAGCACCACCAGGCCCCCACTCATGTCCCCTATCACCCCCACCCACCAGCAGTGCAGGGGCAGCCTCCACCAGGCCCCCACTCATGTCTCCCACCACCCCCACCCCCTAGCCACCATGGGCAGCCTCCACCAGGCCCCCGTTCATGTCTCCCACCACCCCCACCCCCCAGCCACCAGGGGCAGCCTCCACCAGGCCCCCACTCATGTCTCCCACCACCCCCACCCCCCAGCCACCAGGGGCAGCCTCCACCATGTCTCCCACCACCCCCAACCCCCAGCCACCAGGGGCAGCCTCCACCAGGCCCCCACTCATGTCTCCCACCACCACCACCCCACAGCAGTGCAGGGGCAGCCTCCACCAGGCCCCCACTCATGTCTCCCACCACCACCACCCCACAGCAGTGCAGGGGCAGCCTCCACCAGGCCCCCACTCATGTCTCCCACCACCCCCACCCCCCAGCCACCAGGGGCAGCCTCCACCAGGCCCCCACTCATGTCTCCCACCACCCCCACCCCCCAGCCACCAGGGGCAGCCTCCACCAGGCCCCCACTCATGTCTCCCACCACCCCCACCCCACAGCAGTGCAGGGGCAGCCTCCACCAGGCCCCCACTCATGTCCCCTATCACCCCCACCCCCCAGCAGTGCAGGGGCAGCCTCCAGCAGGCCCCCAATCATGTCTCCCACCACCCCCACCCCCTAGCAGTGCAGGGGCAGCACCACCAGGCCCCCACTCATGTCCCCTATCACCCCCACCCCCCAGCAGTGCAGGGGCAGCCTCCACCAGGCCCCCACTCATGTCTCCCACCACCCCCACACCCCAGCAGTGCAGGGGCAGCCTCCACCAGGCCCCCACTCATGTTTCCCACCAGCCCCACCCCCTAGCAGTGCAGGGGCAGCACCACCAGGCCCCCACTCATGTCCCCTATCACCCCCACTCCCCAGCAGTGCAGGGGCAGCCTCCACCAGGCCCCCACTATGTCTCCCACCACCCCCACCACCCAGCCACCATGGGCAGCCTCCACCAGGCCCCCACTCATGTCTCCCACCACCCCCACCCCCCAGCCACCAGGGGCAGCCTCCACCAGGCCCCCACTCATGTCCCCTATCACCCCACCCCCCAGCAGTGCAGGGGCAGCCTCCACCAGGCCCCCACTCATGTCTCCCACCACCCCCACCCCCTAGCAGTGCAGGGGCAGCACCACCAGGCCCCCACTCATGTCCCCTATCACCCCCACCCCCAGCAGTGCAGGGGCAGCCTCCACCAGGCCCCCACTCATGTCTCCCACCACCCCCACCCCCTAGCAGTGCAGGGGCAGCACCACCAGGCCCGCACTCATGTCCCCTATCACCCCCACGCCCCAGCAGTGCAGGGGCAGCCTCCACCAGGCCCCCACTCATGTCTCCCACCACCCACACCCCCCAGCCACCAGGGGCAGCCTCCACCAGGCCCCCACTCATGTCTCCCACCACCCCCAACCCCCAGCCACCAGGGGCAGCCTCCACCAGGCCCCCACTCATGTCTCCGACCAGCACCACCCCACAGCAGTGCAGGGGCAGCCTCCACCAGGCCCCCACTCATGTCCCCTATCACCCCCACCCCCCAGCAGTGCTGGGGCAGCCTCCACCAGGCCCCCACTCATGTCTCCCACCACCCCCACCCCCCAGCCACCAGGGGCAGCCTCCACCAGGCCCCCACTCATGTCTCCCACCACGCCCACCCCCCAGCCACAAGGGGCAGCCTCCACCAGGCCCCCACTCATGTCTCCCACCACCCCCACCCCCCAGCCACCAGGGGCAGCCTCCACCAGGCCCCCACTCATGTCTCCCACCACCCCCACCCCACAGCAGTGCAGGGGCAGCCTCCACCAGGCCCCCACTCATGTCCCCTATCACCCCCACCCCCCAGCAGTGCAGCGGCAGCCTCCACCAGGCCCCCACTCATGTCTCCCACCACCCCCACCCCCTAGCAGTGCAGGGGCAGCACCACCAGGCCCCCACTCATGTCCCCTATCACCCCCACCCCCCAGCAGTGCTGGGGCAGCCTCCACCAGGCCCCCACTCATGTCTCCCACCACCCCCACACCCCAGCAGTGCAGGGGCAGCCTCCACCAGGCCCCCACTCATGTCACCCACCACCCCTACCCCCCCAGCCTCCGGGGGCAGCCTCCACCAGGCCCCCACTCATGTCCCCTATCACCCCCACCCCCCAGCAGTGCAGGGGCAGCCTACACCAGGCCCCCACTCATGTCTCCCACCACCCCCACCCCCCAGCAGTGCAGGGGCAGCACCACCAGGCCCCCACTCATGTCCCCTATCACCCCCACCCCCCAGCAGTGTAGGGGCAGCCTCCACCAGACCCCCACTCATGTCTCCCACCAGCCCCACCCCCTAGCAGTGCAGGGGCAGCACCACCAGGCCCCCACTCATGTCCCCTATCACCCCCACACCCCAGCCACCATGGGCAGCCTCCACCAGGCCCCCACTCAGGTCTCCCACCACCCCCACCCCCAGCCACCAGGGGCAGCCTCCACCAGGCCCCCACTCATGTCCCCTATCACCCCCACCCCCCAGCAGTGCAGGGGCAGCCTCCACCAGGCCCCCACTCAAGTCTCCCACCACCCCCACCCCCCAGCCACCAGGGGCAGCCTCCACCAGCCCCCCACTCAAGTCCCCTATCACCCCACCACCCTGCAGTGCAGGGGCAGCCTCCACCAGGCCCCCACTCATGTCTCCCACCACCCCCACCCCCTAGCATTGCAGGGGCAGCACCACCAGGCCCCCACTCATGTCCCCTATCACCCCCACCCCGCAGCAGTGCAGGGGCAGCCTCCACCAGGCCCCCACTCATGTCTCCCACCACCCCCACCCCCTAGCAGTGCAGGGGCAGCACCACCAGGCCCCCACTCATGTCCCCTATCACCCCCACCCCCCAGCAGTGCAGGGGCAGCCTCCACCACGCCCCCACTCATGTCTCCCACCACCCCCACCCCCTAGCAGTGCAGGGGCAGCACCACCAGGCCCCCACTCATGTCCCCTATCACCCCCATCCCCAGCAATGCAGGGGGCAGCCTCCACCAGGCCCCCACTCATGTCTCCCACCACCCCCACCCCCCAGCCACTAGGGGCAGCCTCCACCAGGCCCCCACTCATGTCTCCCACCACCCCCACCCCCCAGCCACCAGGGGAAGCCTCCACCAGGCCCCCACTCATGTCTCCCACCACCACCACCCCACAGCAGTGCAGGGGCAGCCTCCACCAGGCCCCCACTCATGTCTCCTACCACCCCCACCCCCCAGCCACCAGGGGCAGCCTCCACCAGGCCCCCACTCATGTCTCCCACCACCCCCACCCCCCCAGCCACCAGGGGCAGCCTCCACCAGGCCCCCACTCATGTCTCCCACCACCCCCACCCCTCAGCCACCAGGGGCAGCCTCCACCAGGCCCCCACTCATGTCTCCCACCACCCCCACCCCAAAGCAGTGCAGGGGCAGCCTCCACCAGGCCCCCACTCATGTCCCCTATCACCCGCACCCCCCAGTAGTGCAGGGGCAGCCTCCACCAGGCCCTCACTCATGTCTCCCACCACCCCCACCCCCAGCCACCAGGGGCAGCCTCCACCAGGCCCCCACTAATGTCTCCCACCACCCCCACCCACCAGCCACCAGGGGCAGCCTCCACCAGGCCCCCACTCATGTCACCCACCACCCCCATCCCCCAGCAGTGCAGGGGGAGCCTCCACCAGGCCCCCACTCATGTCTCCCACCACCCCCACCCCCCAGCCACCGGGGGCAGCCTCCACCAGTCCCCCACTCATGTCCCCTATCACCCCCACCCCCCAGCAGTGCAGGGGCAGCATCCACCAGGCCCCCACTCATGTCCCCTATCACCCCACCCCCCAGCAGTGCAGGGGCAGTTTCCACCAGGCCCCCACTCATGTCTCCCACCACCCCCACCCCCCAGCCACCAGGGGCAGCCTCCACCAGGACCCCACTCATGTCTCCCACCACCCCCACCCAACAGCAGTGCAGGGGCAGCCTCCACCAGGCCCCCACTCATGTCTGCTATTACCCCCACCCCCCAGCAGTGCAGGGGCAGCCTCCACCAGGCCCCCACTCATGTCTCCCACCACCCCCACCCCCTAGCAGTGCAGGGGCAGCACCACCAGGCCCCCACTCATATCCCCTATCACCCCCACCCCTCAGCAGTGCAGGGGCAGCCTCCACCAGGCCCCCACTCATGTCTCCCACCACCCCCACCCCCTAGCAGTGCAGGGGCAGCGCCACCAGGCCCCCACTCATGTCCCCTATCACCCCCACCCCCTAGCAGTGCAGGGGCAGCACCACCAGGCCCCCACTCATGTCCCCTATCACCCCCACCCCCCAGCAGTGCAGGGGCAGCCTTCACCAGGCCCCCACTCAAGTCTCCCACCACCCCCACCCCCCAGCCACCAGGGGCAGCCTCCACCAGCCCCCCACTCAAGTCCCCTATCACCCCACCACCCTGCAGTGCAGGGGCAGCCTCCACCAGGCCCCCACTCATGTCTCCCACCACCCCCACCCCCTAGCAGTGCAGGGGCAGCACCACCAGGCCCCCACTCATGTCCCCTATCACCCCCACCCCGCAGCAGTGCAGGGGCAGCCTCCACCAGGCCCCCACTCATGTCTCCCACCACCCCCACCCCCTAGCAGTGCAGGGGCAGCACCACCAGGCCCCCACTCATGTCCCCTATCACCCCCGCCCCCCAGCAGTGCAGGGGCAGCCTCCACCACGCCCCCACTCATGTCTCCCACCACCCCCACCCCCTAGCAGTGCAGGGGCAGCACCACCAGGCCCCCACTCATGTCCCCTATCACCCCCATCCCCAGCAATGCAGGGGGCAGCCTCCACCAGGCCCCCACTCATGTCTCCCACCACCCCCACCCCCCAGCCACTAGGGGCAGCCTCCACCAGGCCCCCACTCATGTCTCCCACCACCCCCACCCCCCAGCCACCAGGGGAAGCCTCCACCAGGCCCCCACTCATGTCTCCCACCACCACCACCCCACAGCAGTGCAGGGGCAGCCTCCACCAGGCCCCCACTCATGTCTCCTACCACCCCCACCCCCCAGCCACCAGGGGCAGCCTCCACCAGGCCCCCACTCATGTCTCCCACCACCCCCACCCCCCCAGCCACCAGGGGCAGCCTCCACCAGGCCCCCACTCATGTCTCCCACCACCCCCACCCCTCAGCCACCAGGGGCAGCCTCCACCAGGCCCCCACTCATGTCTCCCACCACCCCCACCCCAAAGCAGTGCAGGGGCAGCCTCCACCAGGCCCCCACTCATGTCCCCTATCACCCGCACCCCCCAGTAGTGCAGGGGCAGCCTCCACCAGGCCCTCACTCATGTCTCCCACCACCCCCACCCCCAGCCACCAAGGGCAGCCTCCACCAGGCCCCCACTAATGTCTCCCACCACCCCCACCCACCAGCCACCAGGGGCAGCCTCCACCAGGCCCCCACTCATGTCACCCACCACCCCCATCCCCCAGCAGTGCAGGGGGAGCCTCCACCAGGCCCCCACTCATGTCTCCCACCACCCCCACCCCCCAGCCACCGGGGGCAGCCTCCACCAGTCCCCCACTCATGTCCCCTATCACCCCCACCCCCCAGCAGTGCAGGGGCAGCATCCACCAGGCCCCCACTCATGTCCCCTATCACCCCACCCCCCAGCAGTGCAGGGGCAGTTTCCACCAGGCCCCCACTCATGTCTCCCACCACCCCCACCCCCCAGCCACCAGGGGCAGCCTCCACCAGGACCCCACTCATGTCTCCCACCACCCCCACCCAACAGCAGTGCAGGGGCAGCCTCCACCAGGCCCCCACTCATGTCTGCTATTACCCCCACCCCCCAGCAGTGCAGGGGCAGCCTCCACCAGGCCCCCACTCATGTCTCCCACCACCCCCACCCCCTAGCAGTGCAGGGGCAGCACCACCAGGCCCCCACTCATATCCCCTATCACCCCCACCCCTCAGCAGTGCAGGGGCAGCCTCCACCAGGCCCCCACTCATGTCTCCCACCACCCCCACCCCCTAGCAGTGCAGGGGCAGCGCCACCAGGCCCCCACTCATGTCCCCTATCACCCCCACCCCCTAGCAGTGCAGGGGCAGCACCACCAGGCCCCCACTCATGTCCCCTATCACCCCCACCCCCCAGCAGTGCAGGGGCAGCCTTCACCAGGCCCCCACTCAAGTCTCCCACCACCCCCACCCCCCAGCCACCAGGGGCAGCCTCCACCAGCCCCCCACTCAAGTCCCCTATCACCCCACCACCCTGCAGTGCAGGGGCAGCCTCCACCAGGCCCCCACTCATGTCTCCCACCACCCCCACCCCCTAGCAGTGCAGGGGCAGCACCACCAGGCCCCCACTCATGTCCCCTATCACCCCCACCCCGCAGCAGTGCAGGGGCAGCCTCCACCAGGCCCCCACTCATGTCTCCCACCACCCCCACCTCCTAGCAGTGCAGGGGCAGCACCACCAGGCCCCCACTCATGTCCCCTATCACCCCCACCCCCCAGCAGTGCAGGGGCAACCTCCACCAGGCCCCCACTCATGTCTCCCACCACCCCCACCCCACAGCAGTGCAGGGGCTGCCACCACCAGGCCCCCACTCATGTCCCCTATCACCCCCACCCCCCAGCAGTGCAGGGGCAGCCTCCACCAGGCCCCCACTCATGTCTCCCACCACCCCCACCCCCTAGCAGTGCAGGGGCAGCACCACCAGGCCCCCACTCATGTCCCCTATCACCCCCACCCCCCAGCAATGCAGGGGCAGCCTCCACCAGGCCCCCACTCATGTCTCCCACCACCCCCACCCCCCAGCCACCAGGGGCAACCTCCACCAGGCCCCTACTCATGTCTCCCACCACCCCCACCCCCCAGCCACCAGGGGCAGCCTCCACCAGGACCCCACTCATGTCTCCCACCACCACCACCCCACAGCAGTGCAGGGGCAGCCTCCACCAGGCCCCCACTCATGTCTCCCACCACCCCCACCCCCCAGCCACCAGGGGCAGCCTCCACCAGGCCCCCACTCATGTCTTCCACCACCCCCACCCCCCAGCCACAAGGGCAGCCTCCACCAGGCCCCCACTCATGTCTCCCACCACCCCCACCCATCAGCCACCAGGGGCAGCCTCCACCAGGCCCCCACTTATGTCTCCCACCACCACCACCCCAAAGCAGTGCAGGGCCAGCCTCCACCAGGCCCCCACTCATGTCCCCTATCACCCCCACCCCCCAGCAGTGCAGGGGCAGCCTCCACCAGGCCCTCACTCATGTCTCCCACAACCCCCACCCCCCAGCCACCAGGGGCAGCCTCCACCAGGCCCCCACTCATGTCTCCCACCACCCCCACCCACCAGCCACCAGGGGCAGCCTCCACCAGGCCCCCACTCATGTCACCCACCACCCCCATCCCCCAGCAGTGCAGGGTGAGCCTCCACCAGGCCCCCAGTCATGTCTCCCACCACCCCCACCCCCCAGCCACCGGGGGCAGCCTCCACCAGGCCCCCACTCATGTCCCCTATCACCCCCACCCCCCAGCAGTGCAGGGGCAGCCTCCACCAGGCCGCCACTCATGTCTCCCACCACCCCCACCCCCCAGCAGTGCAGGAGCAGCACCACCAGGCCCCCACTCATGTCCCATATCACCCCCACCCACAGCAGTGCAGGGGCAGCCTCCACCAGGCCCCCACTCATGTCTCCCACGACCCTCATCCCCCAGCCACCAGGGGCAGCCTCCACCAGGCCCCCACTCATGTCTCTCACCACCCCCACCCACCAGCCACCAGGGGCAGCCTCCACCAGGCCCCCACTCATGTGTCCCACCACCCCCACCCCGCAGCAGTGCAGGGGCAGCCTCCACCAGGCCCCCACTCATGTCCCCTATCACCCCCACCCCCCAGCAGTGCAGGGGCAGCCTCCACCAGGCCCCCACTCATGTCTCCCACCACCCCCACCCCCTAGCAGTGCAGGGGCAGCACCACCAGGCCCCCACTCATGTCCCCTATCACCCCCACCCCCCAGCAGTGCAGGGGCAGCCTCCACCAGGCCCCCACTCATGTCTCCCACCACCCCCACCCAATAGCAGTGCAGGGGCAGCACCACCAGGCCCCCACTCAGGTCCCCTATCACCCCCACCCCCTAGCAGTGCAGGGGCAGCACCACCAGGCCCCCACTCATGTCCCCTATCACCCCCACCTCCCAGCAGTGCAGGGGCAGCCTCCACCAGGCCCCCACTCATGTCTCCCACCACCCCCACCCCCCAGCCACCAGGGGCAGCCTCCACCAGGCCCCCACTCATGTCTCCCACCACCCCCACCCCACAGCAGTGCAGGGGCAGCCTCCACCAGGCCCCCACTCATGTCCCCTATCACCCCCACCCCCCAGCAGTGCAGGGGCAACCTCCACCAGGCCCCCACTCATGTCTCCCACCACCCCCACCCCCTAGCAGTGCAGGGGCAGCACCACCAGGCCCCCACTCATGTCCCCTATCACCCCCACCCCCCAGCAGTGCAGGGGCAGCCTCCACCAGGCCCCCACTCATGTCTCCCACCACCCCCACCCCCCAGCCACCAGGGGCAGCCTCCACCAGGCCCCCACTCATGTCTCCCACCACCCCCACCCCCAGCCACCAGGGGCAGCCTCCACCAGGCCCCCACTCATGTCTCCCACCACCCTCACCCCACAGCAGTGCAGGGGCTGCCTCCACCAGGCCCCTACTCATGTCCCCTATCATCCCCACCCCCCAGCAGTGCAGGGGCAGCCTCCACCAGGCCCCCACTCATGTCTCCCACCACCCCCACACCCCAGCCACCAGGGGCAGCCTCCACCAGGCCCTCACTCATGTCTCCCACCACCCCCACCCACCAGCCACCAGGGGCAGCCTCCACCAGGCCCCCACTCATGTCTCCCACCACCCCCAGCAGTGCAGGGGCAGACTCCACCAGGCCCCCACTCATGTCTCCCACCACCCCCACCCCCCAGCCACCGGGGGCAGCCTCCACCAGGCCCCCACTCATGTCCCCTATCACCCCCACCCCCCAGCAGTGCAGGGGCAGCCTCCACCAGGCCCCCACTCATGTCTAACCCACCACCACCACCCCCCAGCAGTGCAGTAGCAGCACCACCAGGCCCCCACTCATGTCTCCCACCACCCCCACCCCCTAGCAGTGCAGGGGCAGCACCACCAGGCCCGCACTCATGTCCCCTATCACCCCCACGCCCCAGCAGTGCAGGGGCAGCCTCCACCAGGCCCCCACTCATGTCTCCGACCACCCACACCCCCCAGCCACCAGGGGCAGCCTCCACCAGGCCCCCACTCATGTCTCCCACCACCCCCAACCCCCAGCCACCAGGGGCAGCCTCCACCAGGCCCCCACTCATGTCTCCCACCACCACCACCCCACAGCAGTGCAGGGGCAGCCTCCACCAGGCCCCCACTCATGTCCCCTATCACCCCCACCCCCCAGCAGTGCTGGGGCAGCCTCCACCAGGCCCCCACTCATGTCTCCCACCACCCCCACCCCCAGCCACCAGGGGCAGCCTCCCCCAGGCCCCCACTCATGTCTCCCACCACGCCCACCCCCCAGCCACCAGGGGCAGCCTCCACCAGGCCCCCACTCATGTCTCCCACCACCCCCACCCCCCAGCCACCAGGGGCAGCCTCCGCCAGGCCCCCACTCATGTCTCCCACCACCCCCACCCCACAGCAGTGCAGGGGCAGCCTCCACCAGGCCCCCACTCATGTCCCCTATCACCCCCACCCCCCAGCAGTGCAGCGGCAGCCTCCACCAGGCCCCCACTCATGTCTCCCACCACCCCCACCCCCTAGCAGTGCAGGGGCAGCATCACCAGGCCCCCACTCATGTCCCCTATCACCCCCACCCCCCAGCAGTGCTGGGGCAGCCTCCACCAGGCCCCCACTCATGTCTCCCACCACCCCCACACCCCAGCAGTGCAGGGGCAGCCTCCATCAGGCCCCACTCATGTCACCCACCACCCCTACCCCCCCAGCCACCGGGGGCAGCCTCCACCAGGCCCCCACTCATGTCCCCTATCACCCCCACCCCCCAGCAGTGCAGGGGCAGCCTCCACCAGGCCCCCACTCATGTCTCCCACCACCCCCACCCCCCAGCAGTGCAGGGGCAGCACCACCAGGCCCCCACTCATGTCCCCTATCACCCCCACCCCCCAGCAGTGCAGGGGCAGCCTCCACCAGACCCCCACTCATGTCTCCCACCAGCCCCACCCCCTAGCAGTGCAGGCGCAGCACCACCAGGCCCCCACTCATGTCCCCTATCACCCCCACACCCCAGCCACCATGGGCAGCCTCCACCAGGCCCCCACTCAGGTCTCCCACCACCCCCACCCCCAGCCACCAGGGGCAGCCTCCACCAGGCCCCCACTCATGTCCCCTATCACCCCCACCCCCCAGCAGTGCAGGGGCAGCCTCCACCAGGCCCCCACTCAAGTCTCCCACCACCCCCACCCCCCAGCCACCAGGGGCAGCCTCCACCAGCCCCCCACTCAAGTCCCCTATCACCCCACCACCCTGCAGTGCAGGGGCAGCCTCCACCAGGCCCCCACTCATGTCTCCCACCACCCCCTAGCATTGCAGGGGCAGCACCACCAGGCCCCCACTCATGTCCCCTATCACCCCCACCCCGCAGCAGTGCAGGGGCAGCCTCCACCAGGCCCCCACTCATGTCTCCCACCACCCCCACCCCCTAGCAGTGCAGGGGCAGCACCACCAGGCCCCCACTCATGTCCCCTATCACCCCCACCCCCCAGCAGTGCAGGGGCAGCCTCCAACACGCCCCCACTCATGTCTCCCACCACCCCCACCCCCTAGCAGTGCAGGGGCAGCACCACCAGGCCCCCACTCATGTCCCCTATCACCCCCACCCCCCAGCAATGCAGGGGGCAGCCTCCACCAGGCCCCCACTCATGTCTCCCACCACCCCCACCCCCCAGCCACTAGGGGCAGCCTCCACCAGGCCCCCACTCATGTCTCCCACCACCCCCACCCCCCAGCCACCAGCGGCAGCCTCCACCAGGCCCCCACTCATGTCTCCCACCACCACCACCCCACAGCAGTGCAGGGGCAGCCTCCACCAGGCCCTCACTCATGTCTCCTACCACCCCCACCCCCCAGCCACCAGGGGCAGCCTCCACCAGGCCCCCACTCATGTCTCCCACCACCCCCACCCCCCAGCCACCAGGGGCAGCCTCCACCAGGCCCCCACTCATGTCTCCCACCACCCCCACCCCTCAGCCACCAGGGGCAGCCTCCACCAGGCCCCCACTCATGTCTCCCACCACCCCCACCCCAAAGCAGTGCAGGGGCAGCCTCCACCAGGCCCCCACTCATGTCCCCTATCACCCGCACCCCCCAGTAGTGCAGGGGCAGCCTCCACCAGGCCCTCACTCATGTCTCCCACCACCCCCACCCCCCAGCCACCAGGGGCAGCCTCCACCAGGCCCCCACTAATGTCTCCCACCACCCCCACCCACCAGCCACCAGGGGCAGCCTCCACCAGGCCCCCACTCATGTCACCCAACACCCCCATCCCCCAGCAGTGCAGGGGGAGCCTCCACCAGGCCCCCACTCATGTCTCCCACCACCCCCACCCCCCAGCCACCGGGGGCAGCCTCCACCAGGCCCCCACTCATGTCCCCTATCACCCCCGCCCCCCAGCAGTGCAGGGGCAGCCTCCACCAGGCCGCCACTCATGTCTCCCACCACCCCCACCCCCCAGCAGTGCAGGGGCAGCACCACCAGGCCCCCACTCATGTCCCCTATCACCCCCACCCCCCAGCAGTGCAGGGGCAGTTTCCACCAGGCCCCCACTCATGTCTCCCACGACCCCCAGGCCCCAGCCACCAGGGGCAGCCTCCACCAGGCCCCCACTCATGTCTCCCACCACCCCCACCCCCCAGCCACCAGGGGCAGCCTCCACCAGGACCCCACTCATGTCTCCCACCACCCCCACCCAACAGCAGTGCACTGGCAGCCTCCACCAGGCCCCCACTCATATCCCCTATCACCCCCACCCCTCAGCAGTGCAGGGGCAGCCTCCACCAGGCACCCACTCATGTCTTTCACCACCCCCACTCCCTAGCAGTGCAGGGGCAGCACCACCAGGCCCCCACTCATGTCCCCTATCACCCCCACCCCCTAGCAGTGCAGGGGCAGCACCACCAGGCCCCCACTCATGTCCCCTATCACCCCCACCCCCCAGCAGTGCAGGGGCAGCCTTCACCAGGCCCCCACTCAAGTCTCCCACCACCCCCACCCCCCAGCCACCAGGGGCAGCCTCCACCAGCCCCCCACTCAAGTCCCCTATCACCCCACCACCCTGCAGTGCAGGGGCAGCCTCCACCAGGCCCCCACTCATGTCTCCCACCACCCCCACCCCCTAGCAGTGCAGGGGCAGCACCACCAGGCCCCCACTCATGTCCCCTATCACCCCCACCCCGCAGCAGTGCAGGGGCAGCCTCCACCAGGCCCCCACTCATGTCTCCCACCACCCCCACCTCCTAGCAGTGCAGGGGCAGCACCACCAGGCCCCCACTCATGTCCCCTATCACCCCCACCCCCCAGCAGTGCAGGGGCAGCCTCCACCAGGCCCCCACTCATGTCTCCCACCACCCCCACCCCACAGCAGTGCAGGGGCTGCCACCACCAGGCCCCCACTCATGTCCCCTATCACCCCCACCCCCCAGCAGTGCAGGGGCAGCCTCCACCAGGCCCCCACTCATGTCTCCCACCACCCCCACCCCCTAGCAGTGCAGGGGCAGCACCACCAGGCCCCCACTCATGTCCCCTATCACCCCCACCCCCCAGCAATGCAGGGGCAGCCTCCACCAGGCCCCCACTCATGTCTCCCACCACCCCCACCCCCCAGCCACCAGGGGCAGCCTCCACCAGGCCCCCACTCATGTCTTCCACCACCCCCACCCCCCAGCCACAAGGGCAGCCTCCACCAGGCCCCCACTCATGTCTCCCACCACCCCCACCCATCAGCCACCAGGGGCAGCCTCCACCAGGCCCCCACTCATGTCTCCCACCACCACCACCCCAAAGCAGTGCAGGGCCAGCCTCCACCAGGCCCCCACTCATGTCCCCTATCACCCCCACCCCCCAGCAGTGCAGGGGCAGCCTCCACCAGGCCCTCACTCATGTCTCCCACAACCCCCACCCCCCAGCCACCAGGGGCAGCCTCCACCAGGCCCCCACTCATGTCTCCCACCACCCCCACCCACCAGCCACCAGGGGCAGCCTCCACCAGGCCCCCACTCATGTCACCCACCACCCCCATCCCCCAGCAGTGCAGGGTGAGCCTCCACCAGGCCCCCAGTCATGTCTCCCGCCACCCCCACCCCCCAGCCACCGGGGGCAGCCTCCACCAGGCCCCCACTCATGTCCCCTATCACCCCCACCCCCCAGCAGTGCAGGGGCAGCCTCCACCAGGCCGCCACTCATGTCTCCCACCACCCCCACCCCCCAGCAGTGCAGGAGCAGCACCACCAGGCCCCCACTCATGTCCCATATCACCCCCACCCCCAGCAGTGCAGGGGCAGCCTCCACCAGGCCCCCACTCATGTCTCCCACGACCCTCATCCCCCAGCCACCAGGGGCAGCCTCCACCAGGCCCCCACTCATGTCTCTCACCACCCCCACCCACCAGCCACCAGGGGCAGCCTCCACCAGGCCCCCACTCATGTGTCCCACCACCCCCACCCCGCAGCAGTGCAGGGGCAGCCTCCACCAGGCCCCCACTCATGTCCCCTATCACCCCCACCCCCCAGCAGTGCAGGGGCAGCCTCCACCAGGCCCCCACTCATGTCTCCCACCACCCCCACCCCCTAGCAGTGCAGGGGCAGCACCACCAGGCCCCCACTCATGTCCCCTATCACCCCCACCCCCCAGCAGTGCAGGGGCAGCCTCCACCAGGCCCCCACTCATGTCTCCCACCACCCCCACCCAATAGCAGTGCAGGGGCAGCACCACCAGGCCCCCACTCAGGTCCCCTATCACCCCCACCCCCTAGCAGTGCAGGGGCAGCACCACCAGGCCCCCACTCATGTCCCCTATCACCCCCACCTCCCAGCAGTGCAGGGGCAGCCTCCACCAGGCCCCCACTCATGTCTCCCACCACCCCCACCCCCCAGCCACCAGGGGCAGCCTCCACCAGGCCCCCACTCATGTCTCCCACCACCCCCACCCCACAGCAGTGCAGGGGCAGCCTCCACCAGGCCCCCACTCATGTCCCCTATCACCCCCACCCCCCAGCAGTGCAGGGGCAACCTCCACCAGGCCCCCACTCATGTCTCCCACCACCCCCACCCCCTAGCAGTGCAGGGGCAGCACCACCAGGCCCCCACTCATGTCCCCTATCACCCCCACCCCCCAGCAGTGCAGGGGCAGCCTCCACCAGGCCCCCACTCATGTCTCCCACCACCCCCACCCCCCAGCCACCAGGGGCAGCCTCCACCAGGCCCCCACTCATGTCTCCCACCACCCCCACCCCCAGCCACCAGGGGCAGCCTCCACCAGGCCCCCACTCATGTCTCCCACCACCCTCACCCCACAGCAGTGCAGGGGCTGCCTCCACCAGGCCCCTACTCATGTCCCCTATCATCCCCACCCCCCAGCAGTGCAGGGGCAGCCTCCACCAGGCCCCCACTCATGTCTCCCACCACCCCCACACCCCAGCCACCAGGGGCAGCCTCCACCAGGCCCTCACTCATGTCTCCCACCACCCCCACCCACCAGCCACCAGGGGCAGCCTCCACCAGGCCCCCACTCATGTCTCCCACCACCCCCACCCCCAGCAGTGCAGGGGCAGACTCCACCAGGCCCCCACTCATGTCTCCCACCACCCCCACCCCCCAGCCACCGGGGGCAGCCTCCACCAGGCCCCCACTCATGTCCCCTATCACCCCCACCCCCCAGCAGTGCAGGGGCAGCCTCCACCAGGCCCCCACTCATGTCTAACCCACCACCACCACCCCCCAGCAGTGCAGGGGCAGCACCACCAGGCCCCCACTCATGTCTCCCACCACCCCCACCCCCTAGCAGTGCAGGGGCAGCACCACCAGGCCCGCACTCATGTCCCCTATCACCCCCACGCCCCAGCAGTGCAGGGGCAGCCTCCACCAGGCCCCCACTCATGTCTCCGACCACCCACACCCCCCAGCCACCAGGGGCAGCCTCCACCAGGCCCCCACTCATGTCTCCCACCACCCCCAACCCCCAGCCACCAGGGGCAGCCTCCACCAGGCCCCCACTCATGTCTCCCACCACCACCACCCCACAGCAGTGCAGGGGCAGCCTCCACCAGGCCCCCACTCATGTCCCCTATCACCCCCACCCCCCAGCAGTGCTGGGGCAGCCTCCACCAGGCCCCCACTCATGTCTCCCACCACCCCCACCCCCAGCCACCAGGGGCAGCCTCCCCCAGGCCCCCACTCATGTCTCCCACCACGCCCACCCCCCAGCCACCAGGGGCAGCCTCCACCAGGCCCCCACTCATGTCTCCCACCACCCCCACCCCCCAGCCACCAGGGGCAGCCTCCGCCAGGCCCCCACTCATGTCTCCCACCACCCCCACCCCACAGCAGTGCAGGGGCAGCCTCCACCAGGCCCCCACTCATGTCCCCTATCACCCCCACCCCCCAGCAGTGCAGCGGCAGCCTCCACCAGGCCCCCACTCATGTCTCCCACCACCCCCACCCCCTAGCAGTGCAGGGGCAGCATCACCAGGCCCCCACTCATGTCCCCTATCACCCCCACCCCCCAGCAGTGCTGGGGCAGCCTCCACCAGGCCCCCACTCATGTCTCCCACCACCCCCACACCCCAGCAGTGCAGGGGCAGCCTCCATCAGGCCCCACTCATGTCACCCACCACCCCTACCCCCCCAGCCACCGGGGGCAGCCTCCACCAGGCCCCCACTCATGTCCCCTATCACCCCCACCCCCCAGCAGTGCAGGGGCAGCCTCCACCAGGCCCCCACTCATGTCTCCCACCACCCCCACCCCCCAGCAGTGCAGGGGCAGCACCACCAGGCCCCCACTCATGTCCCCTATCACCCCCACCCCCCAGCAGTGCAGGGGCAGCCTCCACCAGACCCCCACTCATGTCTCCCACCAGCCCCACCCCCTAGCAGTGCAGGCGCAGCACCACCAGGCCCCCACTCATGTCCCCTATCACCCCCACACCCCAGCCACCATGGGCAGCCTCCACCAGGCCCCCACTCAGGTCTTCCACCACCCCCACCCCCCAGCCACAAGGGCAGCCTCCACCAGGCCCCCACTCATGTCTCCCACCACCCCCACCCATCAGCCACCAGGGGCAGCCTCCACCAGGCCCCCACTCATGTCTCCCACCACCACCACCCCAAAGCAGTGCAGGGCCAGCCTCCACCAGGCCCCCACTCATGTCCCCTATCACCCCCACCCCCCAGCAGTGCAGGGGCAGCCTCCACCAGGCCCTCACTCATGTCTCCCACAACCCCCACCCCCCAGCCACCAGGGGCAGCCTCCACCAGGCCCCCACTCATGTCTCCCACCACCCCCACCCACCAGCCACCAGGGGCAGCCTCCACCAGGCCCCCACTCATGTCACCCACCACCCCCATCCCCCAGCAGTGCAGGGTGAGCCTCCACCAGGCCCCCAGTCATGTCTCCCACCACCCCCACCCCCCAGCCACCGGGGGCAGCCTCCACCAGGCCCCCACTCATGTCCCCTATCACCCCCACCCCCCAGCAGTGCAGGGGCAGCCTCCACCAGGCCGCCACTCATGTCTCCCACCACCCCCACCCCCCAGCAGTGCAGGAGCAGCACCACCAGGCCCCCACTCATGTCCCATATCACCCCCACCCCCAGCAGTGCAGGGGCAGCCTCCACCAGGCCCCCACTCATGTCTCCCACGACCCTCATCCCCCAGCCACCAGGGGCAGCCTCCACCAGGCCCCCACTCATGTCTCTCACCACCCCCACCCACCAGCCACCAGGGGCAGCCTCCACCAGGCCCCCACTCATGTGTCCCACCACCCCCACCCCGCAGCAGTGCAGGGGCAGCCTCCACCAGGCCCCCACTCATGTCCCCTATCACCCCCACCCCCCAGCAGTGCAGGGGCAGCCTCCACCAGGCCCCCACTCATGTCTCCCACCACCCCCACCCCCTAGCAGTGCAGGGGCAGCACCACCAGGCCCCCACTCATGTCCCCTATCACCCCCACCCCCCAGCAGTGCAGGGGCAGCCTCCACCAGGCCCCCACTCATGTCTCCCACCACCCCCACCCAATAGCAGTGCAGGGGCAGCACCACCAGGCCCCCACTCAGGTCCCCTATCACCCCCACCCCCTAGCAGTGCAGGGGCAGCACCACCAGGCCCCCACTCATGTCCCCTATCACCCCCACCTCCCAGCAGTGCAGGGGCAGCCTCCACCAGGCCCCCACTCATGTCTCCCACCACCCCCACCCCCCAGCCACCAGGGGCAGCCTCCACCAGGCCCCCACTCATGTCTCCCACCACCCCCACCCCACAGCAGTGCAGGGGCAGCCTCCACCAGGCCCCCACTCATGTCCCCTATCACCCCCACCCCCCAGCAGTGCAGGGGCAACCTCCACCAGGCCCCCACTCATGTCTCCCACCACCCCCACCCCCTAGCAGTGCAGGGGCAGCACCACCAGGCCCCCACTCATGTCCCCTATCACCCCCACCCCCCAGCAGTGCAGGGGCAGCCTCCACCAGGCCCCCACTCATGTCTCCCACCACCCCCACCCCCCAGCCACCAGGGGCAGCCTCCACCAGGCCCCCACTCATGTCTCCCACCACCCCCACCCCCAGCCACCAGGGGCAGCCTCCACCAGGCCCCCACTCATGTCTCCCACCACCCTCACCCCACAGCAGTGCAGGGGCTGCCTCCACCAGGCCCCTACTCATGTCCCCTATCATCCCCACCCCCCAGCAGTGCAGGGGCAGCCTCCACCAGGCCCCACTCATGTCTCCCACCACCCCCACACCCCAGCCACCAGGGGCAGCCTCCACCAGGCCCTCACTCATGTCTCCCACCACCCCCACCCACCAGCCACCAGGGGCAGCCTCCACCAGGCCCCCACTCATGTCTCCCACCACCCCCACCCCCAGCAGTGCAGGGGCAGACTCCACCAGGCCCCCACTCATGTCTCCCACCACCCCCACCCCCCAGCCACCGGGGGCAGCCTCCACCAGGCCCCCACTCATGTCCCCTATCACCCCCACCCCCCAGCAGTGCAGGGGCAGCCTCCACCAGGCCCCCACTCATGTCTAACCCACCACCACCACCCCCCAGCAGTGCAGGGGCAGCACCACCAGGCCCCCACTCATGTCTCCCACCACCCCCACCCCCTAGCAGTGCAGGGGCAGCACCACCAGGCCCGCACTCATGTCCCCTATCACCCCCACGCCCCAGCAGTGCAGGGGCAGCCTCCACCAGGCCCCCACTCATGTCTCCGACCACCCACACCCCCCAGCCACCAGGGGCAGCCTCCACCAGGCCCCCACTCATGTCTCCCACCACCCCCAACCCCCAGCCACCAGGGGCAGCCTCCACCAGGCCCCCACTCATGTCTCCCACCACCACCACCCCACAGCAGTGCAGGGGCAGCCTCCACCAGGCCCCCACTCATGTCCCCTATCACCCCCACCCCCCAGCAGTGCTGGGGCAGCCTCCACCAGGCCCCCACTCATGTCTCCCACCACCCCCACCCCCAGCCACCAGGGGCAGCCTCCCCCAGGCCCCCACTCATGTCTCCCACCACGCCCACCCCCCAGCCACCAGGGGCAGCCTCCACCAGGCCCCCACTCATGTCTCCCACCACCCCCACCCCCCAGCCACCAGGGGCAGCCTCCGCCAGGCCCCCACTCATGTCTCCCACCACCCCCACCCCACAGCAGTGCAGGGGCAGCCTCCACCAGGCCCCCACTCATGTCCCCTATCACCCCCACCCCCCAGCAGTGCAGCGGCAGCCTCCACCAGGCCCCCACTCATGTCTCCCACCACCCCCACCCCTAGCAGTGCAGGGGCAGCATCACCAGGCCCCCACTCATGTCCCCTATCACCCCCACCCCCCAGCAGTGCTGGGGCAGCCTCCACCAGGCCCCCACTCATGTCTCCCACCACCCCCACACCCCAGCAGTGCAGGGGCAGCCTCCATCAGGCCCCACTCATGTCACCCACCACCCCTACCCCCCCAGCCACCGGGGGCAGCCTCCACCAGGCCCCCACTCATGTCCCCTATCACCCCCACCCCCTAGCAGTGCAGGGGCAGCACCACCAGGCCCCCACTCATGTCCCCTATCACCCCCACCCCCCAGCAATGCAGGGGCAGCCTCCACCAGGCCCCCACTCATGTCTCCCACCACCCCCACCCCCCAGCCACCAGGGGCAACCTCCACCAGGCCCCTACTCATGTCTCCCACCACCCCCACCCCCCAGCCACCAGGGGCAGCCTCCACCAGGACCCCACTCATGTCTCCCACCACCACCACCCCACAGCAGTGCAGGGGCAGCCTCCACCAGGCCCCCACTCATGTCTCCCACCACCCCCACCCCCCAGCCACCAGGGGCAGCCTCCACCAGGCCCCCACTCATGTCTTCCACCACCCCCACCCCCCAGCCACAAGGGCAGCCTCCACCAGGCCCCCACTCATGTCTCCCACCACCCCCACCCATCAGCCACCAGGGGCAGCCTCCACCAGGCCCCCACTCATGTCTCCCACCACCACCACCCCAAAGCAGTGCAGGGCCAGCCTCCACCAGGCCCCCACTCATGTCCCCTATCACCCCCACCCCCCAGCAGTGCAGGGGCAGCCTCCACCAGGCCCTCACTCATGTCTCCCACAACCCCCACCCCCCAGCCACCAGGGGCAGCCTCCACCAGGCCCCCACTCATGTCTCCCACCACCCCCACCCACCAGCCACCAGGGGCAGCCTCCACCAGGCCCCCACTCATGTCACCCACCACCCCCATCCCCCAGCAGTGCAGGGTGAGCCTCCACCAGGCCCCCAGTCATGTCTCCCACCACCCCCACCCCCCAGCCACCGGGGGCAGCCTCCACCAGGCCCCCACTCATGTCCCCTATCACCCCCACCCCCCAGCAGTGCAGGGGCAGCCTCCACCAGGCCGCCACTCATGTCTCCCACCACCCCCACCCCCCAGCAGTGCAGGAGCAGCACCACCAGGCCCCCACTCATGTCCCATATCACCCCCACCCCCAGCAGTGCAGGGGCAGCCTCCACCAGGCCCCCACTCATGTCTCCCACGACCCTCATCCCCCAGCCACCAGGGGCAGCCTCCACCAGGCCCCCACTCATGTCTCTCACCACCCCCACCCACCAGCCACCAGGGGCAGCCTCCACCAGGCCCCCACTCATGTGTCCCACCACCCCCACCCCGCAGCAGTGCAGGGGCAGCCTCCACCAGGCCCCCACTCATGTCCCCTATCACCCCCACCCCCCAGCAGTGCAGGGGCAGCCTCCACCAGGCCCCCACTCATGTCTCCCACCACCCCCACCCCCTAGCAGTGCAGGGGCAGCACCACCAGGCCCCCACTCATGTCCCCTATCACCCCCACCCCCCAGCAGTGCAGGGGCAGCCTCCACCAGGCCCCCACTCATGTCTCCCACCACCCCCACCCAATAGCAGTGCAGGGGCAGCACCACCAGGCCCCCACTCAGGTCCCCTATCACCCCCACCCCCTAGCAGTGCAGGGGCAGCACCACCAGGCCCCCACTCATGTCCCCTATCACCCCCACCTCCCAGCAGTGCAGGGGCAGCCTCCACCAGGCCCCCACTCATGTCTCCCACCACCCCCACCCCCCAGCCACCAGGGGCAGCCTCCACCAGGCCCCCACTCATGTCTCCCACCACCCCCACCCCACAGCAGTGCAGGGGCAGCCTCCACCAGGCCCCCACTCATGTCCCCTATCACCCCCACCCCCCAGCAGTGCAGGGGCAACCTCCACCAGGCCCCCACTCATGTCTCCCACCACCCCCACCCCCTAGCAGTGCAGGGGCAGCACCACCAGGCCCCCACTCATGTCCCCTATCACCCCCACCCCCCAGCAGTGCAGGGGCAGCCTCCACCAGGCCCCCACTCATGTCTCCCACCACCCCCACCCCCCAGCCACCAGGGGCAGCCTCCACCAGGCCCCCACTCATGTCTCCCACCACCCCCACCCCCAGCCACCAGGGGCAGCCTCCACCAGGCCCCCACTCATGTCTCCCACCACCCTCACCCCACAGCAGTGCAGGGGCTGCCTCCACCAGGCCCCTACTCATGTCCCCTATCATCCCCACCCCCCAGCAGTGCAGGGGCAGCCTCCACCAGGCCCCCACTCATGTCTCCCACCACCCCCACACCCCAGCCACCAGGGGCAGCCTCCACCAGGCCCTCACTCATGTCTCCCACCACCCCCACCCACCAGCCACCAGGGGCAGCCTCCACCAGGCCCCCACTCATGTCTCCCACCACCCCCAGCAGTGCAGGGGCAGACTCCACCAGGCCCCCACTCATGTCTCCCACCACCCCCACCCCCCAGCCACCGGGGGCAGCCTCCACCAGGCCCCCACTCATGTCCCCTATCACCCCCACCCCCCAGCAGTGCAGGGGCAGCCTCCACCAGGCCCCCACTCATGTCTAACCCACCACCACCACCCCCCAGCAGTGCAGTAGCAGCACCACCAGGCCCCCACTCATGTCTCCCACCACCCCCACCCCCTAGCAGTGCAGGGGCAGCACCACCAGGCCCGCACTCATGTCCCCTATCACCCCCACGCCCCAGCAGTGCAGGGGCAGCCTCCACCAGGCCCCCACTCATGTCTCCGACCACCCACACCCCCCAGCCACCAGGGGCAGCCTCCACCAGGCCCCCACTCATGTCTCCCACCACCCCCAACCCCCAGCCACCAGGGGCAGCCTCCACCAGGCCCCCACTCATGTCTCCCACCACCACCACCCCACAGCAGTGCAGGGGCAGCCTCCACCAGGCCCCCACTCATGTCCCCTATCACCCCCACCCCCCAGCAGTGCTGGGGCAGCCTCCACCAGGCCCCCACTCATGTCTCCCACCACCCCCACCCCCAGCCACCAGGGGCAGCCTCCCCCAGGCCCCCACTCATGTCTCCCACCACGCCCACCCCCCAGCCACCAGGGGCAGCCTCCACCAGGCCCCCACTCATGTCTCCCACCACCCCCACCCCCCAGCCACCAGGGGCAGCCTCCGCCAGGCCCCCACTCATGTCTCCCACCACCCCCACCCCACAGCAGTGCAGGGGCAGCCTCCACCAGGCCCCCACTCATGTCCCCTATCACCCCCACCCCCCAGCAGTGCAGCGGCAGCCTCCACCAGGCCCCCACTCATGTCTCCCACCACCCCCACCCCCTAGCAGTGCAGGGGCAGCATCACCAGGCCCCCACTCATGTCCCCTATCACCCCCACCCCCCAGCAGTGCTGGGGCAGCCTCCACCAGGCCCCCACTCATGTCTCCCACCACCCCCACACCCCAGCAGTGCAGGGGCTGCCTCCATCAGGCCCCACTCATGTCACCCACCACCCCTACCCCCCCAGCCACCGGGGGCAGCCTCCACCAGGCCCCCACTCATGTCCCCTATCACCCCCACCCCCCAGCAGTGCAGGGGCAGCCTCCACCAGGCCCCCACTCATGTCTCCCACCACCCCCACCCCCCAGCAGTGCAGGGGCAGCACCACCAGGCCCCCACTCATGTCCCCTATCACCCCCACCCCCCAGCAGTGCAGGGGCAGCCTCCACCAGACCCCCACTCATGTCTCCCACCAGCCCCACCCCCTAGCAGTGCAGGCGCAGCACCACCAGGCCCCCACTCATGTCCCCTATCACCCCCACACCCCAGCCACCATGGGCAGCCTCCACCAGGCCCCCACTCAGGTCTCCCACCACCCCCACCCCCAGCCACCAGGGGCAGCCTCCACCAGGCCCCCACTCATGTCCCCTATCACCCCCACCCCCCAGCAGTGCAGGGGCAGCCTCCACCAGGCCCCCACTCAAGTCTCCCACCACCCCCACCCCCCAGCCACCAGGGGCAGCCTCCACCAGCCCCCCACTCAAGTCCCCTATCACCCCACCACCCTGCAGTGCAGGGGCAGCCTCCACCAGGCCCCCACTCATGTCTCCCACCACCCCCTAGCATTGCAGGGGCAGCACCACCAGGCCCCCACTCATGTCCCCTATCACCCCCACCCCGCAGCAGTGCAGGGGCAGCCTCCACCAGGCCCCCACTCATGTCTCCCACCACCCCCACCCCCTAGCAGTGCAGGGGCAGCACCACCAGGCCCCCACTCATGTCCCCTATCACCCCCACCCCCCAGCAGTGCAGGGGCAGCCTCCAACACGCCCCCACTCATGTCTCCCACCACCCCCACCCCCTAGCAGTGCAGGGGCAGCACCACCAGGCCCCCACTCATGTCCCCTATCACCCCCACCCCCCAGCAATGCAGGGGGCAGCCTCCACCAGGCCCCCACTCATGTCTCCCACCACCCCCACCCCCCAGCCACTAGGGGCAGCCTCCACCAGGCCCCCACTCATGTCTCCCACCACCCCCACCCCCCAGCCACCAGCGGCAGCCTCCACCAGGCCCCCACTCATGTCTCCCACCACCACCACCCCACAGCAGTGCAGGGGCAGCCTCCACCAGGCCCTCACTCATGTCTCCTACCACCCCCACCCCCCAGCCACCAGGGGCAGCCTCCACCAGGCCCCCACTCATGTCTCCCACCACCCCCACCCCCCAGCCACCAGGGGCAGCCTCCACCAGGCCCCCACTCATGTCTCCCACCACCCCCACCCCTCAGCCACCAGGGGCAGCCTCCACCAGGCCCCCACTCATGTCTCCCACCACCCCCACCCCAAAGCAGTGCAGGGGCAGCCTCCACCAGGCCCCCACTCATGTCCCCTATCACCCGCACCCCCCAGTAGTGCAGGGGCAGCCTCCACCAGGCCCTCACTCATGTCTCCCACCACCCCCACCCCCCAGCCACCAGGGGCAGCCTCCACCAGGCCCCCACTAATGTCTCCCACCACCCCCACCCACCAGCCACCAGGGGCAGCCTCCACCAGGCCCCCACTCATGTCACCCAACACCCCCATCCCCCAGCAGTGCAGGGGGAGCCTCCACCAGGCCCCCACTCATGTCTCCCACCACCCCCACCCCCCAGCCACCGGGGGCAGCCTCCACCAGGCCCCCACTCATGTCCCCTATCACCCCCGCCCCCCAGCAGTGCAGGGGCAGCCTCCACCAGGCCGCCACTCATGTCTCCCACCACCCCCACCCCCCAGCAGTGCAGGGGCAGCACCACCAGGCCCCCACTCATGTCCCCTATCACCCCCACCCCCCAGCAGTGCAGGGGCAGTTTCCACCAGGCCCCCACTCATGTCTCCCACGACCCCCAGGCCCCAGCCACCAGGGGCAGCCTCCACCAGGCCCCCACTCATGTCTCCCACCACCCCCACCCCCCAGCCACCAGGGGCAGCCTCCACCAGGACCCCACTCATGTCTCCCACCACCCCCACCCAACAGCAGTGCACTGGCAGCCTCCACCAGGCCCCCACTCATATCCCCTATCACCCCCACCCCTCAGCAGTGCAGGGGCAGCCTCCACCAGGCACCCACTCATGTCTTTCACCACCCCCACTCCCTAGCAGTGCAGGGGCAGCACCACCAGGCCCCCACTCATGTCCCCTATCACCCCCACCCCCTAGCAGTGCAGGGGCAGCACCACCAGGCCCCCACTCATGTCCCCTATCACCCCCACCCCCCAGCAGTGCAGGGGCAGCCTTCACCAGGCCCCCACTCAAGTCTCCCACCACCCCCACCCCCCAGCCACCAGGGGCAGCCTCCACCAGCCCCCCACTCAAGTCCCCTATCACCCCACCACCCTGCAGTGCAGGGGCAGCCTCCACCAGGCCCCCACTCATGTCTCCCACCACCCCCACCCCCTAGCAGTGCAGGGGCAGCACCACCAGGCCCCCACTCATGTCCCCTATCACCCCCACCCCGCAGCAGTGCAGGGGCAGCCTCCACCAGGCCCCCACTCATGTCTCCCACCACCCCCACCTCCTAGCAGTGCAGGGGCAGCACCACCAGGCCCCCACTCATGTCCCCTATCACCCCCACCCCCCAGCAGTGCAGGGGCAGCCTCCACCAGGCCCCCACTCATGTCTCCCACCACCCCCACCCCACAGCAGTGCAGGGGCTGCCACCACCAGGCCCCCACTCATGTCCCCTATCACCCCCACCCCCCAGCAGTGCAGGGGCAGCCTCCACCAGGCCCCCACTCATGTCTCCCACCACCCCCACCCCCTAGCAGTGCAGGGGCAGCACCACCAGGCCCCCACTCATGTCCCCTATCACCCCCACCCCCCAGCAATGCAGGGGCAGCCTCCACCAGGCCCCCACTCATGTCTCCCACCACCCCCACCCCCCAGCCACCAGGGGCAGCCTCCACCAGGCCCCCACTCATGTCTTCCACCACCCCCACCCCCCAGCCACAAGGGCAGCCTCCACCAGGCCCCCACTCATGTCTCCCACCACCCCCACCCATCAGCCACCAGGGGCAGCCTCCACCAGGCCCCCACTCATGTCTCCCACCACCACCACCCCAAAGCAGTGCAGGGCCAGCCTCCACCAGGCCCCCACTCATGTCCCCTATCACCCCCACCCCCCAGCAGTGCAGGGGCAGCCTCCACCAGGCCCTCACTCATGTCTCCCACAACCCCCACCCCCCAGCCACCAGGGGCAGCCTCCACCAGGCCCCCACTCATGTCTCCCACCACCCCCACCCACCAGCCACCAGGGGCAGCCTCCACCAGGCCCCCACTCATGTCACCCACCACCCCCATCCCCCAGCAGTGCAGGGTGAGCCTCCACCAGGCCCCCAGTCATGTCTCCCACCACCCCCACCCCCCAGCCACCGGGGGCAGCCTCCACCAGGCCCCCACTCATGTCCCCTATCACCCCCACCCCCCAGCAGTGCAGGGGCAGCCTCCACCAGGCCGCCACTCATGTCTCCCACCACCCCCACCCCCCAGCAGTGCAGGAGCAGCACCACCAGGCCCCCACTCATGTCCCATATCACCCCCACCCCCAGCAGTGCAGGGGCAGCCTCCACCAGGCCCCCACTCATGTCTCCCACGACCCTCATCCCCCAGCCACCAGGGGCAGCCTCCACCAGGCCCCCACTCATGTCTCTCACCACCCCCACCCACCAGCCACCAGGGGCAGCCTCCACCAGGCCCCCACTCATGTGTCCCACCACCCCCACCCCGCAGCAGTGCAGGGGCAGCCTCCACCAGGCCCCCACTCATGTCCCCTATCACCCCCACCCCCCAGCAGTGCAGGGGCAGCCTCCACCAGGCCCCCACTCATGTCTCCCACCACCCCCACCCCCTAGCAGTGCAGGGGCAGCACCACCAGGCCCCCACTCATGTCCCCTATCACCCCCACCCCCCAGCAGTGCAGGGGCAGCCTCCACCAGGCCCCCACTCATGTCTCCCACCACCCCCACCCAATAGCAGTGCAGGGGCAGCACCACCAGGCCCCCACTCAGGTCCCCTATCACCCCCACCCCCTAGCAGTGCAGGGGCAGCACCACCAGGCCCCCACTCATGTCCCCTATCACCCCCACCTCCCAGCAGTGCAGGGGCAGCCTCCACCAGGCCCCCACTCATGTCTCCCACCACCCCCACCCCCCAGCCACCAGGGGCAGCCTCCACCAGGCCCCCACTCATGTCTCCCACCACCCCCACCCCACAGCAGTGCAGGGGCAGCCTCCACCAGGCCCCCACTCATGTCCCCTATCACCCCCACCCCCCAGCAGTGCAGGGGCAACCTCCACCAGGCCCCCACTCATGTCTCCCACCACCCCCACCCCCTAGCAGTGCAGGGGCAGCACCACCAGGCCCCCACTCATGTCCCCTATCACCCCCACCCCCCAGCAGTGCAGGGGCAGCCTCCACCAGGCCCCCACTCATGTCTCCCACCACCCCCACCCCCCAGCCACCAGGGGCAGCCTCCACCAGGCCCCCACTCATGTCTCCCACCACCCCCACCCCCAGCCACCAGGGGCAGCCTCCACCAGGCCCCCACTCATGTCTCCCACCACCCTCACCCCACAGCAGTGCAGGGGCTGCCTCCACCAGGCCCCTACTCATGTCCCCTATCATCCCCACCCCCCAGCAGTGCAGGGGCAGCCTCCACCAGGCCCCCACTCATGTCTCCCACCACCCCCACACCCCAGCCACCAGGGGCAGCCTCCACCAGGCCCTCACTCATGTCTCCCACCACCCCCACCCACCAGCCACCAGGGGCAGCCTCCACCAGGCCCCCACTCATGTCTCCCACCACCCCCACCCCCAGCAGTGCAGGGGCAGACTCCACCAGGCCCCCACTCATGTCTCCCACCACCCCCACCCCCCAGCCACCGGGGGCAGCCTCCACCAGGCCCCCACTCATGTCCCCTATCACCCCCACCCCCCAGCAGTGCAGGGGCAGCCTCCACCAGGCCCCCACTCATGTCTAACCCACCACCACCACCCCCCAGCAGTGCAGGGGCAGCACCACCAGGCCCCCACTCATGTCTCCCACCACCCCCACCCCCTAGCAGTGCAGGGGCAGCACCACCAGGCCCGCACTCATGTCCCCTATCACCCCCACGCCCCAGCAGTGCAGGGGCAGCCTCCACCAGGCCCCCACTCATGTCTCCGACCACCCACACCCCCCAGCCACCAGGGGCAGCCTCCACCAGGCCCCCACTCATGTCTCCCACCACCCCCAACCCCCAGCCACCAGGGGCAGCCTCCACCAGGCCCCCACTCATGTCTCCCACCACCACCACCCCACAGCAGTGCAGGGGCAGCCTCCACCAGGCCCCCACTCATGTCCCCTATCACCCCCACCCCCCAGCAGTGCTGGGGCAGCCTCCACCAGGCCCCCACTCATGTCCCCCACCACCCCCACCCCCAGCCACCAGGGGCAGCCTCCCCCAGGCCCCCACTCATGTCTCCCACCACGCCCACCCCCCAGCCACCAGGGGCAGCCTCCACCAGGCCCCCACTCATGTCTCCCACCACCCCCACCCCCCAGCCACCAGGGGCAGCCTCCGCCAGGCCCCCACTCATGTCTCCCACCACCCCCACCCCACAGCAGTGCAGGGGCAGCCTCCACCAGGCCCCCACTCATGTCCCCTATCACCCCCACCCCCCAGCAGTGCAGCGGCAGCCTCCACCAGGCCCCCACTCATGTCTCCCACCACCCCCACCCCCTAGCAGTGCAGGGGCAGCATCACCAGGCCCCCACTCATGTCCCCTATCACCCCCACCCCCCAGCAGTGCTGGGGCAGCCTCCACCAGGCCCCCACTCATGTCTCCCACCACCCCCACACCCCAGCAGTGCAGGGGCAGCCTCCATCAGGCCCCACTCATGTCACCCACCACCCCTACCCCCCCAGCCACCGGGGGCAGCCTCCACCAGGCCCCCACTCATGTCCCCTATCACCCCCACCCCCCAGCAGTGCAGGGGCAGCCTCCACCAGGCCCCCACTCATGTCTCCCACCACCCCCACCCCCCAGCAGTGCAGGGGCAGCACCACCAGGCCCCCACTCATGTCCCCTATCACCCCCACCCCCCAGCAGTGCAGGGGCAGCCTCCACCAGACCCCCACTCATGTCTCCCACCAGCCCCACCCCCTAGCAGTGCAGGCGCAGCACCACCAGGCCCCCACTCATGTCCCCTATCACCCCCACACCCCAGCCACCATGGGCAGCCTCCACCAGGCCCCCACTCAGGTCTTCCACCACCCCCACCCCCCAGCCACAAGGGCAGCCTCCACCAGGCCCCCACTCATGTCTCCCACCACCCCCACCCATCAGCCACCAGGGGCAGCCTCCACCAGGCCCCCACTCATGTCTCCCACCACCACCACCCCAAAGCAGTGCAGGGCCAGCCTCCACCAGGCCCCCACTCATGTCCCCTATCACCCCCACCCCCCAGCAGTGCAGGGGCAGCCTCCACCAGGCCCTCACTCATGTCTCCCACAACCCCCACCCCCCAGCCACCAGGGGCAGCCTCCACCAGGCCCCCACTCATGTCTCCCACCACCCCCACCCACCAGCCACCAGGGGCAGCCTCCACCAGGCCCCCACTCATGTCACCCACCACCCCCATCCCCCAGCAGTGCAGGGTGAGCCTCCACCAGGCCCCCAGTCATGTCTCCCACCACCCCCACCCCCCAGCCACCGGGGGCAGCCTCCACCAGGCCCCCACTCATGTCCCCTATCACCCCCACCCCCCAGCAGTGCAGGGGCAGCCTCCACCAGGCCGCCACTCATGTCTCCCACCACCCCCACCCCCCAGCAGTGCAGGAGCAGCACCACCAGGCCCCCACTCATGTCCCATATCACCCCCACCCCCAGCAGTGCAGGGGCAGCCTCCACCAGGCCCCCACTCATGTCTCCCACGACCCTCATCCCCCAGCCACCAGGGGCAGCCTCCACCAGGCCCCCACTCATGTCTCTCACCACCCCCACCCACCAGCCACCAGGGGCAGCCTCCACCAGGCCCCCACTCATGTGTCCCACCACCCCCACCCCGCAGCAGTGCAGGGGCAGCCTCCACCAGGCCCCCACTCATGTCCCCTATCACCCCCACCCCCCAGCAGTGCAGGGGCAGCCTCCACCAGGCCCCCACTCATGTCTCCCACCACCCCCACCCCCTAGCAGTGCAGGGGCAGCACCACCAGGCCCCCACTCATGTCCCCTATCACCCCCACCCCCCAGCAGTGCAGGGGCAGCCTCCACCAGGCCCCCACTCATGTCTCCCACCACCCCCACCCAATAGCAGTGCAGGGGCAGCACCACCAGGCCCCCACTCAGGTCCCCTATCACCCCCACCCCCTAGCAGTGCAGGGGCAGCACCACCAGGCCCCCACTCATGTCCCCTATCACCCCCACCTCCCAGCAGTGCAGGGGCAGCCTCCACCAGGCCCCCACTCATGTCTCCCACCACCCCCACCCCCCAGCCACCAGGGGCAGCCTCCACCAGGCCCCCACTCATGTCTCCCACCACCCCCACCCCACAGCAGTGCAGGGGCAGCCTCCACCAGGCCCCCACTCATGTCCCCTATCACCCCCACCCCCCAGCAGTGCAGGGGCAACCTCCACCAGGCCCCCACTCATGTCTCCCACCACCCCCACCCCCTAGCAGTGCAGGGGCAGCACCACCAGGCCCCCACTCATGTCCCCTATCACCCCCACCCCCCAGCAGTGCAGGGGCAGCCTCCACCAGGCCCCCACTCATGTCTCCCACCACCCCCACCCCCCAGCCACCAGGGGCAGCCTCCACCAGGCCCCCACTCATGTCTCCCACCACCCCCACCCCCAGCCACCAGGGGCAGCCTCCACCAGGCCCCCACTCATGTCTCCCACCACCCTCACCCCACAGCAGTGCAGGGGCTGCCTCCACCAGGCCCCTACTCATGTCCCCTATCATCCCCACCCCCCAGCAGTGCAGGGGCAGCCTCCACCAGGCCCCCACTCATGTCTCCCACCACCCCCACACCCCAGCCACCAGGGGCAGCCTCCACCAGGCCCTCACTCATGTCTCCCACCACCCCCACCCACCAGCCACCAGGGGCAGCCTCCACCAGGCCCCCACTCATGTCTCCCACCACCCCCACCCCCAGCAGTGCAGGGGCAGACTCCACCAGGCCCCCACTCATGTCTCCCACCACCCCCACCCCCCAGCCACCGGGGGCAGCCTCCACCAGGCCCCCACTCATGTCCCCTATCACCCCCACCCCCCAGCAGTGCAGGGGCAGCCTCCACCAGGCCCCCACTCATGTCTAACCCACCACCACCACCCCCCAGCAGTGCAGGGGCAGCACCACCAGGCCCCCACTCATGTCTCCCACCACCCCCACCCCCTAGCAGTGCAGGGGCAGCACCACCAGGCCCGCACTCATGTCCCCTATCACCCCCACGCCCCAGCAGTGCAGGGGCAGCCTCCACCAGGCCCCCACTCATGTCTCCGACCACCCACACCCCCCAGCCACCAGGGGCAGCCTCCACCAGGCCCCCACTCATGTCTCCCACCACCCCCAACCCCCAGCCACCAGGGGCAGCCTCCACCAGGCCCCCACTCATGTCTCCCACCACCACCACCCCACAGCAGTGCAGGGGCAGCCTCCACCAGGCCCCCACTCATGTCCCCTATCACCCCCACCCCCCAGCAGTGCTGGGGCAGCCTCCACCAGGCCCCCACTCATGTCTCCCACCACCCCCACCCCCAGCCACCAGGGGCAGCCTCCCCCAGGCCCCCACTCATGTCTCCCACCACGCCCACCCCCCAGCCACCAGGGGCAGCCTCCACCAGGCCCCCACTCATGTCTCCCACCACCCCCACCCCCCAGCCACCAGGGGCAGCCTCCGCCAGGCCCCCACTCATGTCTCCCACCACCCCCACCCCACAGCAGTGCAGGGGCAGCCTCCACCAGGCCCCCACTCATGTCCCCTATCACCCCCACCCCCCAGCAGTGCAGCGGCAGCCTCCACCAGGCCCCCACTCATGTCTCCCACCACCCCCACCCCCTAGCAGTGCAGGGGCAGCATCACCAGGCCCCCACTCATGTCCCCTATCACCCCCACCCCCCAGCAGTGCTGGGGCAGCCTCCACCAGGCCCCCACTCATGTCTCCCACCACCCCCACACCCCAGCAGTGCAGGGGCAGCCTCCATCAGGCCCCACTCATGTCACCCACCACCCCTACCCCCCCAGCCACCGGGGGCAGCCTCCACCAGGCCCCCACTCATGTCCCCTATCACCCCCACCCCCCAGCAGTGCAGGGGCAGCCTCCACCAGGCCCCCACTCATGTCTCCCACCACCCCCACCCCCCAGCAGTGCAGGGGCAGCACCACCAGGCCCCCACTCATGTCCCCTATCACCCCCACCCCCCAGCAGTGCAGGGGCAGCCTCCACCAGACCCCCACTCATGTCTCCCACCAGCCCCACCCCCTAGCAGTGCAGGCGCAGCACCACCAGGCCCCCACTCATGTCCCCTATCACCCCCACACCCCAGCCACCATGGGCAGCCTCCACCAGGCCCCCACTCAGGTCTCCCACCACCCCCACCCCCAGCCACCAGGGGCAGCCTCCACCAGGCCCCCACTCATGTCCCCTATCACCCCCACCCCCCAGCAGTGCAGGGGCAGCCTCCACCAGGCCCCCACTCAAGTCTCCCACCACCCCCACCCCCCAGCCACCAGGGGCAGCCTCCACCAGCCCCCCACTCAAGTCCCCTATCACCCCACCACCCTGCAGTGCAGGGGCAGCCTCCACCAGGCCCCCACTCATGTCTCCCACCACCCCCTAGCATTGCAGGGGCAGCACCACCAGGCCCCCACTCATGTCCCCTATCACCCCCACCCCGCAGCAGTGCAGGGGCAGCCTCCACCAGGCCCCCACTCATGTCTCCCACCACCCCCACCCCCTAGCAGTGCAGGGGCAGCACCACCAGGCCCCCACTCATGTCCCCTATCACCCCCACCCCCCAGCAGTGCAGGGGCAGCCTCCAACACGCCCCCACTCATGTCTCCCACCACCCCCACCCCCTAGCAGTGCAGGGGCAGCACCACCAGGCCCCCACTCATGTCCCCTATCACCCCCACCCCCCAGCAATGCAGGGGGCAGCCTCCACCAGGCCCCCACTCATGTCTCCCACCACCCCCACCCCCCAGCCACTAGGGGCAGCCTCCACCAGGCCCCCACTCATGTCTCCCACCACCCCCACCCCCCAGCCACCAGCGGCAGCCTCCACCAGGCCCCCACTCATGTCTCCCACCACCACCACCCCACAGCAGTGCAGGGGCAGCCTCCACCAGGCCCTCACTCATGTCTCCTACCACCCCCACCCCCCAGCCACCAGGGGCAGCCTCCACCAGGCCCCCACTCATGTCTCCCACCACCCCCACCCCCCAGCCACCAGGGGCAGCCTCCACCAGGCCCCCACTCATGTCTCCCACCACCCCCACCCCTCAGCCACCAGGGGCAGCCTCCACCAGGCCCCCACTCATGTCTCCCACCACCCCCACCCCAAAGCAGTGCAGGGGCAGCCTCCACCAGGCCCCCACTCATGTCCCCTATCACCCGCACCCCCCAGTAGTGCAGGGGCAGCCTCCACCAGGCCCTCACTCATGTCTCCCACCACCCCCACCCCCCAGCCACCAGGGGCAGCCTCCACCAGGCCCCCACTAATGTCTCCCACCACCCCCACCCACCAGCCACCAGGGGCAGCCTCCACCAGGCCCCCACTCATGTCACCCACCACCCCCATCCCCCAGCAGTGCAGGGGGAGCCTCCACCAGGCCCCCACTCATGTCTCCCACCACCCCCACCCCCCAGCCACCGGGGGCAGCCTCCACCAGGCCCCCACTCATGTCCCCTATCACCCCCGCCCCCCAGCAGTGCAGGGGCAGCCTCCACCAGGCCGCCACTCATGTCTCCCACCACCCCCACCCCCCAGCAGTGCAGGGGCAGCACCACCAGGCCCCCACTCATGTCCCCTATCACCCCCACCCCCCAGCAGTGCAGGGGCAGTTTCCACCAGGCCCCCACTCATGTCTCCCACGACCCCCAGGCCCCAGCCACCAGGGGCAGCCTCCACCAGGCCCCCACTCATGTCTCCCACCACCCCCACCCCCCAGCCACCAGGGGCAGCCTCCACCAGGACCCCACTCATGTCTCCCACCACCCCCACCCAACAGCAGTGCACTGGCAGCCTCCACCAGGCCCCCACTCATATCCCCTATCACCCCCACCCCTCAGCAGTGCAGGGGCAGCCTCCACCAGGCACCCACTCATGTCTTTCACCACCCCCACTCCCTAGCAGTGCAGGGGCAGCACCACCAGGCCCCCACTCATGTCCCCTATCACCCCCACCCCCTAGCAGTGCAGGGGCAGCACCACCAGGCCCCCACTCATGTCCCCTATCACCCCCACCCCCCAGCAGTGCAGGGGCAGCCTTCACCAGGCCCCCACTCAAGTCTCCCACCACCCCCACCCCCCAGCCACCAGGGGCAGCCTCCACCAGCCCCCCACTCAAGTCCCCTATCACCCCACCACCCTGCAGTGCAGGGGCAGCCTCCACCAGGCCCCCACTCATGTCTCCCACCACCCCCACCCCCTAGCAGTGCAGGGGCAGCACCACCAGGCCCCCACTCATGTCCCCTATCACCCCCACCCCGCAGCAGTGCAGGGGCAGCCTCCACCAGGCCCCCACTCATGTCTCCCACCACCCCCACCTCCTAGCAGTGCAGGGGCAGCACCACCAGGCCCCCACTCATGTCCCCTATCACCCCCACCCCCCAGCAGTGCAGGGGCAGCCTCCACCAGGCCCCCACTCATGTCTCCCACCACCCCCACCCCACAGCAGTGCAGGGGCTGCCACCACCAGGCCCCCACTCATGTCCCCTATCACCCCCACCCCCCAGCAGTGCAGGGGCAGCCTCCACCAGGCCCCCACTCATGTCTCCCACCACCCCCACCCCCTAGCAGTGCAGGGGCAGCACCACCAGGCCCCCACTCATGTCCCCTATCACCCCACCCCCCAGCAATGCAGGGGCAGCCTCCACCAGGCCCCCACTCATGTCTCCCACCACCCCCACCCCCCAGCCACCAGGGGCAACCTCCACCAGGCCCCCACTCATGTCTCCCACCACCCCCACCCCCCAGCCACCAGGGGCAGCCTCCACCAGGCCCCCACTCATGTCTCCCACCACCACCACCCCACAGCAGTGCAGGGGCAGCCTCCACCAGGCCCCCACTCATGTCTCCCACCACCCCCACCCCCCGGCCACCAGGGGCAGCCTCCACCAGGCCCCCACTCATGTCTTCCACCACCCCCACTCCCCAGCCACAAGGGCAGCCTCCACCAGGCCCCCACTCATGTCTCCCACCACCCCCACCCATCAGCCACCAGGGGCAGCCTCCACCAGGCCCCCACTCATGTCTCCCACCACCCCCACCCCAAAGCAGTGCAGGGGCAGCCTCCACAGGCCCCCACTCATGTCCCCTATCACCCCCAGCAGTGCAGGGGCAGCCTCCACCAGGCCCTCACTCATGTCTCCCACAACCCCCACCCCCCAGCCACCAGGGGCAGCCTCCACCAGGCCCCCACTCATGTCTCCCACCACCCCCACCCACCAGCCACCAGGGGCAGCCTCCACCAGGCCCCCACTCATGTCACCCACCACCCCCATCCCCCAGCAGTGCAGGGGGAGCCTCCACCAGGCCCCCACTCATGTCTCCCACCACCCCCACCCCCCAGCCACCAGGGGCAGCCTCCACCAGGCCCCCACTCATGTCCCCTATCACCCCCACCCCCCAGCAGTGCAGGGGCAGCCTCCACCAGGCTGCCACTCATGTCTCCCACCACCCCCACCCCCCAGCAGTGCAGGGGCAGCACCACCAGGCCCCCACTCATGTCCCATATCACCCCCACCCCCAGCAGTGCAGGGGCAGCCTCCACCAGGCCCCCACTCATGTCTCCCACGACCCCCAGCCCCCAGCCACCAGGGGCAGCCTCCACCAGGCCCCCACTCATGTCTCTCACCACCCCCACCCACCAGCCACCAGGGGTAGCCTCCACCAGGCCCCCACTCATGTCTCCCACCACCCTCACCCCACAGCAGTGCAGGGGCAGCCTCCACCAGGCCCCCACTCATGTCCCCTATCACCCCCACCCCCCAGCAGTGCAGGGGCAGCCTCCACCAGGCCCCCACTCATGTCTCCCACCACCCCCACCCCCTAGCAGTGCAGGGGCAGCACCACCAGGCCCCCACTCATGTCCCCTATCACCCCCACCCCCCAGCAGTGCAGGGGCAGCCTCCACCAGGCCCCCACTCATGTCTCCCACCACCCCCACCCCCTAGCAGTGCAGGGGCAGCACCACCAGGCCCCCACTCATGTCCCCTATCACCCCCACCCCCTAGCAGTGCAGGGGCAGCACCACCAGGCCCCCACTCATGTCCCCTATCACCCCCACCTCCCAGCAGTGCAGGGGCAGCCTCCACCAGGCCCCCACTCATGTCTCCCACCACCCCCACCCCCCAGCCACCAGGGGCAGCCTCCACCAGGCCCCCACTCATGTCTCCCACCACCCCCACCCCACAGCAGTGCAGGGGCAGCCTCCACCAGGCCCCCACTCATGTCCCCTATCACCCCCACCCCCCAGCAGTGCAGGGGCAACCTCCACCAGGCCCCCACTCATGTCTCCCACCACCCCCACCCCCTAGCAGTGCAGGGGCAGCACCACCAGGCCCCCACTCATGTCCCCTATCACCCCCACCCCCCAGCAGTGCAGGGGCAGCCTCCACCAGGCCCCCACTCATGTCTCCCACCACCCCCACCCCCCAGCCACCAGGGGCAGCCTCCACCAGGCCCCCACTCATGTCTCCCACCACCCCCACCCCCAGCCACCAGGGGCAGCCTCCACCAGGCCCCCACTCATGTCTCCCACCACCCTCACCCCACAGCAGTGCAGGGGCTGCCTCCACCAGGCCCCCACTCATGTCCCCTATCATCCCCACCCCCCAGCAGTGCAGGGGCAGCCTCCACCAGGACCCCACTCATGTCTCCCACCACCCCCACACCCCAGCCACCAGGGGCAGCCTCCACCAGGCCCTCACTCATGTCTCCCACCACCCCCACCCACCAGCCACCAGGGGCAGCCTCCACCAGGCCCCCACTCATGTCTCCCCCCACCCCCACCCCCCAGCAGTGCAGGGGCAGCCTCCACCAGGCCCCCACTCATGTCTCCCACCACCCCCACCCCCCAGCCACCGGGGGCAGCCTCCACCAGGCCCCCACTCATTTCCCCTATCACCCCCACCCCCCAGCAGTGCAGGGGCAGCCTCCACCAGGCCCCCACTCATGTCTAACCCACCACCACCACCCCCCAGCAGTGCAGGGGCAGCACCACCAGGCCCCCACTCATGTCCCATATCACCCCCACCCTCCAGCAGTGCAGGGGCAGCCTTCACCAGGCCCCCACTCATGTCTCCTACCACCCCCATCCCCTAGCAGTGCAGGGGCAGCACCACCCGGCCCCCACTCATGTCCCCTGTCACCCCCACCCCCCAGCATTGCAGGGGCAGCCTCCACCAGGCCCCCACTCATGTCTCGCACGACCCCCACCCCCCAGCCACCAGGGGCAGCCTCCACCAGGCCCCCACTCATGTCCCCCACCACCCCCACCCCCCAGCCACCAGGGGCAGCCTCCACCAGGCCCCCACTCATGTCTCCCACCACCCCCACCCCACAGCAGTGCAGGGGCAGCCTCCACCAGGCCCCCACTCATGTCCCCTATCACCCCCACCCCCCAGCAGTGCAGGGGCAGCCTCCACCAGGCCCTCACTCATGTCTCCCACCACCCCCACCCCCCAGCCACCAGGGGCAGCTTCCACCAGGCCCCCACTCATGTCTCCCACCACCCCCACCCACCAGCCACCAGGGGCAGCCTCCACCAGGCCCCCACTCATGTCTCCCACCACCCCCACCCCCCAGCAGTGCAGGGGCAGCCTCCACCAGGCCCCCACTCATGTCTCCCACCACCCCCACCCCCCAGCCACCGGGGGCAGCCTCCACCAGGCCCCCACTCATGTCCCCTATAACCCCCACCCCCCAGCATTGCAGGGGCAGCCTCCACCAGGCCCCCACTCATGTCCCCCTGCACCCAGGTCCTCACAATCCCCAATCATGTGCGTTATGGTCAGCCTCCACAGCCAAAAGGCCCTACCAAGTAACCCATTCACCCACATGGAAATGGAAATTACATGTTACACCCCCAATGTTTATAAAGCAAATGAACCCATGTCCGTCACACACAATGGTTGTAATTGAATGGGAAAACACCCAACATGACATGCATGAAACCAATGAGATTATACCACACAGTGAAGTATGAAAACAAAATTGTATTAAAAAAAATTGAATGCAAATGAAATGAAACAAACTACAATGGCAATAAAAAAAAGATAAGCTGCATGTCCGTCAAAAAAAATTAAAACTACAAATCCAAATTCAAAAAAATGTTGTCCAAAGTCACATTAAAAATAAAATCAATCCGAGAGAGAAAAATAAATGCAAAGACCATTGCTCCATGGTGAATAAATAAAAACAAAAAAAAAAACAATCCAATGAAGAACTATGTACAAAACATCCAAGGGTCCATGAGCCCAACTGAACAAAGGAAACCTACAAAAAACCCTAACTAAAATGCAACTATATACAAAAAGTGGAGCAGTGTCTGTCGACTCCAAATCATAAGAAGAAACAAAGGAAACCTAAAACTAAAGAACTATATACAAAGGCGGCGGGCAAGTCCAGCGGCTCACTCCGTGGTGTTCCGGGCCAGGGCATCATCAAACTCCTCTTCGATGTCCCAGAGGCGGTCCTGTTCCATGGCCCCGAGGGTCCGCAGGGACGACGCCATCTGCTCCTCCAAACCCCTGCGGATTGTCTCGAGGCACTCGGCCCGCCTCAGGGCCCTCCGCATGGAGTTCTCCGCCCTGACCATCTTGAGCCACGCCTCTTCCGCCCGCCGCCGCTCCGCACCTATCTGCTGGCCCAACCGCAGCCACACGGAAGACATTTCCCGTCCTGGGTCCTCCTGCCCTCTGGCCGATGCCTTCTCCTCCGATGTTGATGGCCCCGTCCTGATGATGCCGGCACATCCTCCATCTGCTGGGGTACAGTTGCTGTGGTGTCCACCCCTGCTGGTCCTCCGACTCCCAACTGTGGCAGGGATGGGATCCCCACCGAGCTGGCTGCATTGGTCAGGGCAGGTCCACAGGGGGCCCTGGTGGCATCTGGGCCGGAAGACGGCAAGGAGAACGACCGGCGTATAGCCTCCACAGAGGAGGAGAGGGCCGCCAGATTGGCCGACACATGCAGGAAACCCCCAAACATGGAAGATCCCAATTGGGCCACGTCGGCACGGTGCTCTTCGTGATGACCTGCGTGCTCCTCCCGGGAAGCACGCACATCATCACGAATTGCACCCATGCGCATCGCGACCCCAATCAGGACCTTCTCCATACGGCCACGGGTCCCCTCGTCCACAGGTGGAGGGGAGTCAGGTGACATGGACATCCCCTCTACCTGCGGATGGGCCTGGGACGGGGCATCCCTGCTGGTGCATGGCGGTGCACTCACAGGGTCAGGGACAGCGACATGCACAGGCCCCTCCACGGTGACCTGTGCTGCCTCCTGCCCCTGCCCCTGGACTGCACCACTTGCACCAGCAGGGATGCCCCCACCAGGCCCCATGTGTGCCTCAGTGGCGGCCTCCTCCTCCTTTGTGGAAACCACCAACCTGGATGGCTCCTCACCGTCTTCCGCCGTAGCAGCCCCCTGTGGGGGCTCACCCACCCCTTCCACTGCAGCCGTGGGGGCATCCCCGCCGCTTTGCTCCACAGTGCCGTCTCCGCCCTCTTCTTCACTAGCCGCTGCGTAGAGGGAGACATAGAACACAAGCATCAGGGTACTGTACAATGGTCCCCTAGACAGGAAGCAATAGCAGATGAGTACCACTGTCAAAGTACACTTCCATCATGTCCCTCCACAACACATGGGTCAGTCCAGGCAAAACTCACACAGTAACAGGCATGGTGCATGCCATGGACATTTCCGTACATGTCCAATGGACTCTTGAAACATACAATGATATGGAACTCACATGCATCATGGGTCATGCCTATCACATGCACACACTTCACCTCAGTCACATCCATCTGGCCTCATACACCCCAAACACAGCGGATACAAGGTTAACTAGGCTGCATCAGTGAATCTGTGCATTGTCACAGACATGTGTCATGCATCCATGGCATTCACAAGTCACAGACACGCAGGTCAGGCACACAGACATGGCTGGAGTATAGGGAGACAGAGTTATGAAGCAGGTACTAGAGGTGTGCGGTATAAATGCTCTAGCTAAAACATTAGAAGGGACCAAGGAAGGTTAAAAAAAAGCCAATATCAAATTTTAATAATAAACAGTCCGTCAAATTTAAAACATCAATTAAATAAATAGGTCAGAAATACAGACATTGTCAAATCCCATGTAGAAAGCAACAATAGGGAATACGTAACAGGCTCTGAAGGCCAGTTGAAAGTAATGTTATAGCAAAAATACGACCATTGAGGGTACTTTTCAAACTAAATAGCAAGGTACCCATCCAAATATGGATAAATATGTCATAAATTATACTCTCTGTTTAAAGTTCAGAGATATGTCTCGACATGTTTCTGTTCCTATAGAACAAAGTGTGGAACATTCATCAGGAGAGAGTAAATTACAGTGTAGCCTATTTGACAATTGGGATGGTGAACAATACCACTACAGTATCCTAGCACCTGCAAGAGATAAAAACAGCAAACATCAAAGGTTAGCTATTAAATAGTTATATACTTTGGAAGGTTCAGAGCATGAACTGGGCAACCTATCAAGGGAAATAATTACCTTATAGTGTGCCAGTGGGGGCTCTCTACTAACATTAGTAGGTATAGGGTAGTGAGAATCACGGCCCTAAAAAAGAAAGGAAATAATAGCCAATGTATCAGCTATTACAAAGCCTAGTAGTACAGAAAAAACAACAGCGAACAGTGTGGAAGAAGACACCCAATATGAGAATAAGCGTAAAAGCGTCTCTACGTTGGAAGGGGGAACCATCACTGGTGACTCCCACATGCAAAAAGGGGACATATGCCAATCGGCGGTGGATGAGCGGGACGTGCTACACAACAATGTAGGTAGTGTCAAAGTCCAGACGGTGTAGGGCCACCCGGACACGGCATATTGGAGGTAGCATACCACTATGTCACAGTGCATCGAGAGGAGATGCGTGGAACTGGTGTATAACTAGCAAGCTGAGAGACCAACAACACGGGGCATGGTGACCTTGCAGTGAGAGACGTGATCATACTGCCCCAGGACATGCTCCACCAGGACACCAACTTTGGTGGCAGTGAAGCTGGTGCCCCTCTGACCCTCTGGCCTGGGGTTGCCACTGGTGCCAGATGTCGAAGTGCCCGACATGGCAACCCCAGAGGCAAGAGTGGGTGGGCAACTGGGTCCTGGGGCTGGGCTGTGGAGCGATGTTATCCTAGTCGGGAGTCTTCTGTTCCAGCAGGGGTGGACACAGCAACTGGACCCCTGCAGATGGCTGATGTGCAGGCACCAAATGGCCATCGACTGCACCCATGTGGCTCTACGTCCCCCCAGGGCATCTGAGCACATCTATAGGAACCGCAAGCACTGGCATTCCATCATCGTGCAGGTAGTATGTAATGCCAAGGGAATCATCACCTCAGTATATGCCAACTATCCCGGGTCCACCCACGACAGCTTCATTTACCGAATGTCCACCCTAAGCTGGGACCTAGAAGCTGGGCGGCATGGCGATACATGGCAGCTTGGTGAGTGACATGCATGCATGTCAGATACTGAGCAAGGTCACAACCCCACCAATGATACCCATCACCACCTCCACAGGGGACAGTGCCTACCCTCTCAGTCCCCACATGATGACGCCAATTCGGAACCCCACCACGCCACCCGAGGTAAGATATAACACAGCCCACATTGCAACCCGGGGCATAGTGGAGCGCACATTCGGAGTGCTTAAGTCACGCTTTCGCTCCCTTGACTGTTCTGGCGGGCAGCTGTTATACGCTCCCCCAGTAGTGTGCAGGATCATAGTGGCAGCATGTGTCCTGCACAACGTTGCAACACGCCGGGGCCTGGCCGTGGACATGGTGGTGCCCCCACATCCCCAACCACATGCACGCCCGCTGTGCATGGGAGGGGAAAGGGCACGGGGGGAGGCAGCCCGTACACAGCTAGTGGCTAATTACTTCACATAGAAATCACACCCCTGTGGAGTGCACACTGCCCTGGCACATACCATCTGACAATCAATGATGACTCAACCTGACAATGATCCTGAATGTCTGGAGAATCAACCGTCAAAACCATATCAGCCTGAGATTGTTCACCTGGAAGTGTTACAATGTGTGCATCCCTACCTACACAGACACCACCAATGCAGTTTCGTTAAAAAACACATTCATGCAGCTAAAATGAATACCCACTTGCAAAATGCAACATGAGGACAGTGCCATGTCACCCAACCCATCACCAGCACCGCCACACGACACACCATGCCATGTCATGTATGTGCGGGTAAACAAAGTAATCCCCACAACATGACACAAGTGTCACAAAGTACAGTGTCCCCAATTGAAACTTGTGACACCTGAAATGCTTACAGTAATGCAGGACCAACAACACACTTGAGCAGGTATTTACCAATAACACTTATCAGCTACTGACCCTCAAAACTACCATTAACATGACATTACGAATGTAAGAAATTAGTAGTCTCACCACCTGGAAATGCCTGCACTCCCACCACTTCCAACTGTACAGTGTTGCCGCCATGTAGAGTTGTAGGTGCACTGCTGCCAACATGGACTCCATCTCCAAAGTAGAGGGCCTTGTGTAGACATGAGGAAAGGACCTGCAAATTAGGAGGTAGACATGAATGATGAGTTACACATCTATGCAGCATGCAGTGTACAACACAACAGCAATATGCACTAGGAATGTATACACAGTATTGACTAGACTACCCACACATGTAGTGGGAGTCCAATGTCACCATGTACGTCAATGTCACTTGGGCACACCCTTTGCAAGCCCATGGAAACGGGAAGCAGGAGAGATGTGTGTGACAAAAACCCAAGCATCTGAACCAAATACATGACAAGCCTGCATGTGCCCAGCCACAATGCAGCGTATGCCCACGGGAGCCACACAAGGCACCACACTGTCCCAAAAAAAAAAAAGAAAAAAAAAATTAAAAATGGCCATTAATGGGCCCGGGGGGTTTGGGGAGGCCACCCAGGAGGTCCGAGGACAGGGTGCACACCAAAATCCACCTGTGTGGATCTTGCGAAAAAAAAACACCTCCATGGGCTCATGGCCCACACGGCTACCCTATTGTGGGAGTATCACTGCTGTCGCTATTCTCACCCTGTGCAGCTGCATCCGGAGGTGGTGGCACTATGGGAGGCAGCCCACGCAAGGCCCTAGTCTGTTCCTCCATGGCTGCAAGCATGCGGGTGTGGTAGGTCGCGTTCTGGAGGATGAGTGTGCGGAGGTCCACATGCAACAACTCACGGGATGCCCGGACCTCCGCCCTAGTTGCCTGCATCTCAGCTGAGAGCGTACGGGTGAGACGCTTCAGCTGCTGTTCTGTCCTTCGGTTTGTTGAAGCCTCAAGCTCAACAAGAGTCGTCCTGAGGTGAAGGAGTTCCAGCCTCAGGGCTTCCCTGTGGCCCTGGGACTCTATGGAGATGGCTTCCTGCAGAGTCGCCAGTGCCACCCGTCTGTCCCTGTTGGACGCCAACATGTCCTCCCTGTGTGACTGGCAGATGGAGTCGGTTGCCTGCTGTAGTCGCTCCATCAGCCTTTCGGGGGGGACAATGGAAGTGGCCACCCTATCCATGGCCTGAGCCATCATCTCTGATGATGCTGCCTGTTGGGTTGCCATACCGTAAATGGATTGCTCCCATGCGGTATTGCCAGGTGGCGTACGGCCACCACGTCGGCGGGCACCACACCTGTCTGGGGCAAGGCGAACTGCACCTTGCTGTGCCAGCACTGCCTGAGGCTGCAGGACTGCATTCCCCCTCTGATCTGCTGACCCAGGAACAGGATCAGATGTCGCGGAGTGTGACCCTGCATCCGTAACCACCAAAGGCGTACCTGCCAACACTGACATCCCTATTGAGGGTTCTAACCCTGGTGCAGGTGGGTCGGACAGAACAGAATCCCTCCCAGGAACACTCACCTGCGACGGAACGTAGGTCTCATCATCCGAATCAACACCTGAGTACAGCTCGGGGGAGGTGCAGCCAGAGACACCCCTTGAGAGCACGACCTGCAGCAGTTGTGGGTTCTCACCCACCACCACACCACATCCCTCACTGGTGGTCGGTCGGCCCTCAGACCCCTCCTGGGTCTGCACCATCTCCACAACCCCAGAAGTATCAAGTGCGTCTTCCCCTGCAAAGACATAAAAGAAAACAAATGGAAACAGCATTAGCACCATGGCACACAATGAGGGCTGAGAAGCAACAGAACCAGTACTTGATTAACATATGTCCCACATGACTAAAACCCTCCCATGCATGCACCCTCACTGCGTATGAAGGGGAGGCAAATGGCACACATTGATGACACCAAGATGGAATATGATCACATTTGCCTCATGCTGCCTAGCAGTGGCATCACACATTGGCCTGTGATTGCCAGGTGAAATACACATGCCATCACACAGATGGCATGTACCATTGCTATTGAGTGAAGATGGAGAGGAGGGCAGCACTTATTCATCCAGTCCAGTTCCCTCATGTAATAGCTTTTCTAATTCAAACAGGTCTGATTTTTCACCTGGAGCTGCCAGTCCAAAATGGTCCGATTGCACAGGGACATGTCTAAACAAATGATATCCAGGTAACAAAGTCACTCCACTTTGCCATAGCCATGTCAGACATGTGACTAGAGGACTGAGAAATGCCTAGTAAAAGTGGTGGAATGCAAACAATATGCCTGAATGAACAGAGAAAAATAAGCAACAATGTTGTGGCAAGGTGACACTTCAAGGGCAACTGGCGTGCTGTTGGGCTAGATGTCTACTGTTGGCAGAAGGGATACTGCTATGGCCAAATGCTGCTGCGCAGAATGTATTGCATGAAGCACATGGGTGACCCAAACAACTCAGGCGCACACACCCACACCTGGCACACAAACAGAAGCCCTCACACACACACCATGTACATGGATGACACACACATGCATGTGCACTCACCGGACAATGCCTCATAATCTGGCAGATCTCCCACGCCTTGGATCTGTTCCTCCGTGACGTAGGTCCCAGCGACTGACTCATGTGGAGTGAGTTCCATGTCTTCTACTGGAGACCCACCTCCAGTCACTAGAGTTGCGGCATGACTTGAGGCCAGCTTATTCTTTGCCCTGCGCTTTAGGTCATTCCAGCGCTTATAGCAATCAATGGCTGTGCGCCTCATGATTCCAAGGGCACTTACGATGTCCGCAACGGTCTGCCAGTGTGCCTGGCGTTGTGCAGGTGTGGTCTTGGATCCTGCAACAATGACCATTTCGTTATCATGTGCGGACACATACTTGACAAGTGCATTCAGTTCAGCATCTGTGAAGCTGGGCTTCCTCGACGGGCGGGACTGTGTAGCCGTGTCTGGGGCATCAGCATGTGCCAGACGAGCACTCTTCCTCTTCCGCTTGGAAGGTGGTGGTGATCCTGAGTGTCCTACACCGCTCTGGACACTAGGGGCAGGAGCCCTGGTGAACTCTGTATCAGGAGTGTGGGATTGCACACTCAGCATGGGAGTTGGTGCAGGCATTGGCTCAAGTGTAATGGTGTCAGGGGGAATGTCAGCAGGATGGACTAGGACCGACACTGTCCTGGCTGGGTGTGTGAGAGCTGGGGTGGATGGAGCCGCAGCTGCCCCTGCAGCCTCTCCACCCTGCCTACTTGGGGCAGCAGATGACCTTGCTGCCCCTGATCCACGTGGCCTGATGACATTAACGTGCACCAGCGCACGTGTCATAGGCCTGCTGACCTGGAAGTCAGCCATGGAGTCAGCCAGGTCTGGTGCACAATGGGCTGGTCCAACAAGGGCTGAGCATGGATGGTGTCAGCCACATCACCCTCAACCAGGGGGGGTGGTGGGGGGATTATGGGTGCCCTTGACTGGTCCTCCACACATGGGGGGACAAGGTCACCCTGCAAGTAACGACCACGTCCCCTACCGGATCCACCACGGCCACCACTTGTGGCTCGTCCACCTTTGCCACCCTTACGGATTCCTCGCCTCCCAACCATGGCACTGATGTTAATGTGCGTATGGGAGTGGCTGTAAACTATTGTCCTGGGCAATTGGGGGTCAAAGGGGTTGGGTACCAGATGGTAATCGTACCCTAGTGCTCTAGCAAGGCTGAATGTGACCCCTGGGGAAAGATGACGGGTCACGCAACGCACAGGAAGCCCAAAAAAGGGAGATAACGTGCACGCAACCCCTCCTAGACCATGTGTGCGGAAAAATAAACTTGCGCTACGCTGTGGCACCCAGTAACACAAGAATGAACATATGCGTGTCACACGCAGCCTAGAATGACCTCTGAAGGGGTAGGCTACACACGGGGCAAGCACAGATGTTAGATACGTGCGTGACTCACCGTCTGCCAGGAAAAAGAGCGTGAAAAAGAAGCGTGTGTGCGCGTTGGCAACACCCCCGCCAAAAGAAGAATTGTACGATGTCTGAGGAGACAGGACAACAGTAGAAGGGAACGCTGTTTGAGGGAACAGGCCCAGGAAAACCAGAAAAAGAGAAAAAAGAGAAAAAGCTGTCAGAGGTAACAGGGAGTACGAACTTGAAACGCTGTGAAGTAAATCGCGTGTTAAATGAAAAGAAGTACAGATTTCACCCACTCGCTCTCCACGAAAAGCACGTACAAGGAAGTGATGTTGTACACGTACCTTTTATGCAGGCCCACACGTCCAGCGTCACTTCCGCGTGTACGCGCTAGGGCCATTTCCACCAATTACACGCTTTGTCACTTTCGCGTGTACGCTCTAGGGCCATTTCCACCAATTATATGCTTTGTCACTTCTGCGTGTACGCGCTAAGGCCATTTCCACCAATTACACGCTTTGACACTCGGACATGTCTTTCATTTTTTTAACATGCAACATTTCAAACGTGTGCCATATTCAACGTGCACGTGACTTCATAGACGCGCATACGCTGGTGGCCTTTGGGCCAATGAATGTACAGACGTGTGCTGACGCGCTTACGTGCTAAGGGCCTTTCCTCGAATTACACGCAGACGTGCTGGATTTTCACGTGCAAAATCACTCCGTATCAAGCTGGCCACGGGTTCACACACGGAAGACCACGCTCCTGCCCAGAAGGCCGAATTACTGCCCCCCAGAGCCCTGAGCACGCTCCCACCTGCCATCTGCTGCTGCCTGACTGCCTGCTGCCCACGTGCCCTGACATTTGCTGCCTGCACATCAGCCAGGGGTGCCGTTGCTGTGACCACCCCTGCTGGAACCGAAGACTCCCGACTGCTTTTCCATCGCCCCACAGCCCAGCCCCAGGACCCAGTTGCCCACCCACTCCTGCCTCTGGGTTTGCCATGTCAGGCACTGCAACATCTGGCACCAGTGGCAACCCCCGGCCAAGGAGGCAGAGGGGCACCAGCTTCTCTGCCACTGAAGTTGGTGTCCTGGTGGAGCATGTCCTGGGGCAGTATGATGCACTCTTCGGAAGGTTGCGCGCCGACAAGGAAGGATGGACATTGTGACTGCCATCAACGCGGAGGAGGTGGCAGTCCGCGACTACGAACGTGTCAGGAAGCGCTGGGAGGACTTCAGGTCCAGGACCCTCAACAAGGCCCGGCGCCTCCTGAAGGCAGCGGATGCTAAGGGGCGCCGGGGCCACTTGTCGGAAGATCAGATGAGGGTCCTGGAACGCATATCCCCAGCACTCCACGTCCAGGTCCTTGAGAGGCAGACCCGTCTGGAGTCGAGCGGTAAGTGTACATGCATACTGATTGTAAACTGTGCGTGTGGTGTGCCAGGAGTGTGCAGGTTGAACATGTATTTTTATGTGGGCAAGTAGGGGGGGTGTACAGGGCTGTGAGGGTGACACATGCGAGGGGTCTCATGTGTGACACATGGATGGTGCTTGTGTGTGTGGGCTTGCATGGCACAGGATGTGGAGGAATGATTGTCAGGTGTGACATGGATGTCGATCGGAACACTGCGACAGTTGGCAGAGGTGTACACATGCATGCAAGTTTGGTGGTGTGTGTGCATGTGTAGTGTACTCCCTATGTTGCATGTGAAGTGTGGATGACCTTTGGCTGCTCATGCTGTTGTATGTGAATGGATGGTGCTGGCTGTTGCAATATGGCTGTGGTATGGCTCATGTGTGCAAGTTGAAATGACATATGTGTTGGGGATTGTGATGCCATGTCTGAGGTTTACCAATGCCACTCATGTATAACTGTCATGTGTGTATGAGTCCATTTTACAGTGCCCTGATGCCTGTGTTTTCTTTCTCCTTGTCTGCAGCGTCAACTGATGAAGAGGGCGGAGAAGGTGCTGTGGAGCACAGCGGCAGGGGTCGCACCACCAGCCGGAGACGCAAGGCCCGGATCCCCTCCCAGGTTCTGATCTCGTCGGGGAGTGAGGAGTCCGGTGCCGTGTCCCAGGCCGCAGCTGCCGAGGGGAGGTCCAAGAGGCGGAGGTTGGAGTTGGACTCTTCGGCAGCAGAAGGGGCAGCTGGGACCCCACAGGGCCCAACGGAGGAAGATGGCACGGAGTCATCCTGGTTGGTGGGGGGTTTGGAGGAGGAGGAGGAGGCCGTGCAAGCGACAGAGGTGGGGTCTGGAGGTGGGGATTCCACTGGTGCTAGTGGTGCAGTGCAGGATCAGGGACAGGAGGCAGCACAGGCCGCCGCGGAGGTGCCTGTGTTCAATCCTGTCCCTGCTCCTGTCACTGCATCATCTTGCACCAGCGGGGATGCCTACCTCCAGACCCGTTCTCAGGGAGGGGATTGGCTTACAACACCTGGCCTTCCTCTCCCTGCGGATTTGGCTATCCTGCACCAGATTGAGCCTGTCCAGGGTGGGGTGGCGTTGCGTCAACGGGCCATGCGAGCTGACCTGCAGTCTTTTCATGATGAGTCTGCAGGTCTTCTGGCATGGCATGTTGACCGCGTTGACCCACTGGGACAGCTCACCAGGGCTGGATTCCTCCGTTTCCTGGACCTTGTTCCGAGCCCCTCCTCCACAGAACCCACTATGCCCCAGTCGACCTCCATGCCATCTTCCCACGCATGTGTCACCTGGGTGCCCTGTGGAGCTTTCTCCGACCGTGCGGCCAGGCTGGTGGACAACAGATCCCTGCCACAGTCGAGTCGGACATCCAGCAGGGGTGGCCACATCAACGACTGCACCCCAGCGCTGGAGGAGGATGTGCAGGCACCATCGGACAGGGCACATGGACAGCAGCAGCTGCAGCAGCAGGAGGCTGTAGGTGGGAGCCACGATAGCTCGGGGCCTTCAACATCGGAGGGGCAGGCATCGGCCGGAGGGCAGGAGGACCCTGGACGGGAAGTGTCTTCCGTGTGGCAGCGGTCGGGCCACGCCATAGATGCGGAGCGGCGGCGGGCGGAAGAGGCGCGGCTCACGATGGTCAGGGCGGAGAACTCCATGCGGAGGGCCCTGAGGCGGGCCGAGTGCCTCGAGGCAATCCGCAGGGAGTTGGAGATGAACATGTCGGCGTCCCTGCGGACCCTCGGGGCCATGGAACAGGACCGCCTCCGGGACATAGACGAGGAGTTCGATGATGCCCTGGCCCGGAACACCACTGAGTGAGCCGCTGGACTGGCCCGCCACCATTGTATATAGTTATTTAGTGATAGGTTTCCTTTATAGTTTATTTTTATTTGGAGTCGACGGACACTGCTCCACCTTTTGTATATAGTTCCATTTTTGGTAGGTTTCATTTCTTCTGTTGGGATGATGGACCCTGAATACTTTGTACATAGTTGGACTTTGCATTTGGATATTATTTTTACTATGAATATTTTTTTCCATGGAGCAATGGTTTTCTATTTCTTTTTTCCCTTCATTTCCTTTTTATGAACTTGAACTTTGGAAGAATTTTTTTTGGATTATCATTTATTGATTTTAATTTGAAAAGGGACAGCCAGCTTAATTTAGTTTTTTTTTACTTGTGTATTTTGTTTAATTTTGATTGCCATTACTGTTGTTTTTAATACATTATTTTGATTTTTTCATTCTTCAATGAGTGGTTTCATCTCATTGTTTTCATGCATGTCATGATATGGGTTTTCAGGTTCACTTGCAACCATTGTGTGTGTGTGAGACACATGTGTTCATTTACATTGTTTCCATTGGAGTAGTATTATGGGCGCATGTAATACTTGGTTGTGTCTTTGGGCTGTGGTGGCTGGCCATGAGGCCCATGCTTGAGGATTGTCAGGGCCTGTGGGCAGGGGGACATGAGTGGGGGCCTGGTGGAGGCTGCCCCTGCACTGCTGGGGGGTGGGAGTGATAGGGGACATGAGTGGGGGTCTGGTGGTGCTGCCCCTGCACTGCTAGGGGGTGGGGGTGGTGGGAGACATGAGTGGGGGCCTGGTGGAGGCTGCCCCTGCACTGCTGTGGGGTGGGGCTGATAGGCGACATGAGTGGGGGCCTGGTGGTGCTGCCCCTGCACTGCTAGGGGGTGGGGGTGGTGGGAGACATGAGAGGGGGGCCTGGTGGAGGCTGCCCCTGCACTGCTGGGGGGTGGGGGTGATAGGGGACATGAGTGGGGGCCTGGTGGAGGCTGCCCCCGGTGGCTGGGGGGTGGGGGTGGTGGGAGACATGAGTGGGGGCCTGGTGGAGGCTGCCCCTGCACTGCTGGGGGGTGGGGGTGGTGGGAGACATGAGTGGGGGCCTGGGGGAGGCTGCCCCTTCACTGCTGGGGGGTGGGGGTGATAGGGGACATGAGTGGGGGCCTGGTGGTGCTGCCCCTGCACTGCTAGGGGGTGGCGGTGGTGGGAGACATGAGTGGGGGCCTGGTGGAGGCTGCCCCTGCACTGCTGGGGGGTTCGGGTGATAGGGGACATGAGTGGGGGCCTGGTGGAGGCTGCCCCCGGTGGCTGGGGGGTGGGGGTGGTGGGAGACATAAGTGGGGGCCTGGTGGAGGCTACCCCTGCACTGCTGGGGGGTGGGGGTGGTGGGAGACATGAGTGGGGGCCTGGTGGAGGCTGCCCCTGGTGGCTGGGGGTGGTGAGAGACATGAGTGGGGGCCTGGTGGGGGCTGCCCATGGTGGCTGGGGGGTGGGGGTGGTGGGAGACATGAGTGGGGGCCTGGTGGATGCTGCCCCTGCACTGCTGGGGGGTGGGGGTGGGTGGGAGACATGAGTGGGGGTCTGGTGGAGGCTGCCCCTGCACTGCTGGGGGGTGGGGGTGGTGGTAGACATGGGTGGGAGCCTGGTGGGGGCTGCCCATGGTGGCTGGGGGGTGGGGTTGGTGGTAGACATGGGTGGGAGCCTGGCAGAGGCTGCCCATGGTGGCTGGGGGTGGGGGTGGGTGGGAGACATAAGTGGGGGCCTGGTGGAGGCTGCCCCTGCACTGCTGGGGGGTGGGGGTGGTGGTAGACATGGGTGGGAGCCTGGTGGAGGGTGCCCCACAGTGCTGGGGGGTGGGGTGGGTGGGAGACATGAGTGGGGGCCTGGTGGAGGCTGCCCCTGCACTGCTGGGGGTGGGGGTGATAGGGGACATGAGTAGGGGCCTGGTGGAGGGTGCCCCACACTGATGGGGGGCGTGGGGGGTGGGAGACATGAGTGGGGGCCTGGTGGAGGCTGCCCCTGCACTGCTGGGGGTTGGGGGTGGTGGTAGTCATGGGTGGGAGCCTGGTGGGGGCTGCCCATGGTGGCTGGGGGGTGGGGGTGGTCGGAGACATGAGTGGGGGCCTGGTGGAGGCTGCCCCTGCACTGCTGGGGGGTGGGGGTGGGTGGGAGACATGAGTGGGGGCCTGGTGGAGGCTGCCCCTGCACTGCTGGGGGGTGGGGTGGTGGTAGACAAGAGTGGGGGCCTGGTGGAGGGTGCCCCACACTGCTGGGGGAGTGGGGGGTGGGAGACATGAGTGGGGGCCTGGTGGAGGCTGCCCCTGCACTGCTGGGGGTGGGGGTGGTGGTAGACATGGGTGGGAGCCTGGTGGGGGCTGCCCATGGTGGCTGGGGGGTGGGGGTGGTGGGAGACATGAGTGGGGGCCTGGTGGAGGCTGCCCCTGCACTGCTGGGGGCTGGGGGTGGGTGGGAGACATGAGTGGGGGCCTGGTGGAGGCTGCCCCTGCACTGCTGGGGGTGGGGGTGGTGGTAGACATGGGTGGGAGCCTGGTGGAGGGTGCCCCACAGTGCTGGGGGGTGGGGTGGGTGGGAGACATGAGTGGGGGCCTGGTGGAGTCTGCCCCTGCACTGCTGGGGGGTGGGGGTGGTGGTAGACATGGGTGGGAGCCTGGTGGAGGGTGCCCCACAGTGCTGGGGGGTGGGTGGGTGGGAGACATGAGTGGGGGCCTGGTGGAGGCTGCCCCTGCACTGCTGGGGGTGGGGGTGATAGGGGACATGAGTGGGGCCTGGTGGAGGGTGCCCCACACTGCTGGGGGGGTGGGGGGTGGGAGACATGAGCAGGTGTGCAGGGTAGTCCCCTGTTTTGTGGGCTGCCTGCAGGGGCCGTGGAGGGTGTACAGGGAACACCTGTGAGGACCCGCCCAGCCTAATCGCGTGTGTAACTTCCTGCGCACCCCTGTAATACACGTACCCAGCCAAATCGCGTGTGATAATTCCCGCGCACCCCTGTAATACACGTACCCAGCCAAATCGCGTGTGATAATTCCTGCGCACCCCTGTAATACACGTACCCAGCCAAATCGCGTGTGATGATTCCCGCGTACCCCTGTAATACACGTACCCTGGCTAATCGCGTGTAAAACTTCACACGTACCCCTGTAATACACGTACCCTGGCTAATCGCGTGTAAAACTTTACGCCTACCCCTGTAATACACGTACCCAGCCAAACCGCGTGTGATAATTCCAGCGCAATCCTGTAATACACGTATCCAGCCAAATTGCGTGTGATAATTCCCGCGCACCCCTGTAATACACGTACCCAGCCAAATCATGTGTGATAATTCCCGCGCACCCCTGTAATACATGTACCCAGCCAAATCGCGTGTGATAATTCCCGCGTACCCCTGTAATAAACGTACCCTGGCTAATCGCGTGTAAAACGTCACGCGTACCCCTGTAATACACGTACCCACCAAATCGCGTGTGATAATTCCCGCGTACCCCTGTTATACACGTACCATGGCTAATGGCGTGTAAAACTTCACGCGTACCCCTGTAATACACGTACCCTGGCTAATCGCGTGTAAAACTTCCCGCGTACCCCTGTAATACACTTACCCTGGCTAATCGCATGTAAAACTTCCCGCGTACCCCTGATATAAACGTTACCCGCTTAGCGTTCCTTGTTTGGCAGCCCTGTAAACTGGTCCAGGGTTAGCGCAGCCCTTTGCGATGATTTAGTGATTTTGATGGCTTTTCCTTGCGTGAGGGCGTTCTTGGGGGTGTTACTGGCGCTGCTGCAGGGTTGCTGCGATACTCTGCGCCACGGCTGGTTTGGGAGCCTAAAATCCATGAATACGCTGTGCGCGGAAATCGGTTTTGGCGCACGCGCCTGGTGCAGACAATCGCACGCGGCCACTCTGCGCCAGCCGCTTGCGACACTTTTCTGCGAAATTCTATGAATTACCCTGTTTGTTTTACATTAGGGTTTTCACCTGCTGAGTTTTATAAGCATGAGTTGGGTTTCTGCTAATCTGATTATTTCAAGGGGAACAGCAGCACCACACAGACCAATGTTGGTGATGGATTCGATGCTAATCAGGATTGGTAATCAATAAAACATCCTTATTTTGGTTTGGCTGTTCTGATTCGGTTATGGGTTTATGGGTAGTTGATTAAAAGCACTATTGAACTTAGCATAAGAGGCACTTATTTCAAGGAAGAATGTTTAACCTCTGGAACTGAATGGGTTATGGTGAATTTGTTTGAAGTGTTAGACTTTTTGAGACTTCACACCCATGCTAGGCAATACATATTAAACATCCTTTATCATTCATGGACCATCAATATCCAATAGTGCATACATATTTGGGCCTAGTGATGCAGTCTGCACCAGTGTCCCTGTCTTGTGAACATGTTTAGATTAGCTCACTATTTAAAGTAATGTCTTGTTTGTTCCCTCCTTGTGCAACTCCCTCAGCCCTCCAGTTTGGGATTCTCTCTTCTGGCCTCCACTGCCTTGGACTATATATTGAATATCTATCTGACCAGTGTGCAACACTTTTCTAATGGTCATCATCTTTCTTGTCTTCCTTTCTTTGAATCAGAGCCACTGTGGATGTGCTCGCTATATGTGGTCTGCCACTCTGTGATCATGGTTGTTTTCTTTCCTTTTGTCCCTTTCCCTCTTTCCTTCCTAAGCACTAAGCAACCATGAACTAACATTCCTTGTGTTGCTTTATTTAAAATCTGATTTATGCATGCTATATTGAGCCATCCACACCATGCTAACTTTATACCCACATTAACAGGATGCGATCGAAAGGACCACATCGAAAAGTTTGCATGGACTAAAAGCCTGAAAAATGCTACCACCAAAGGTTCGAACCAGCAAAAGTTTGAACCTTTGGTGGTAGCATTATAGGTTAGTATAAAAAAAAAGACTGCGGGGCTGCGGGGGTGTCCCCCACAATACCCCACTCACTATACTGTGTGGTATAGTGAGCGGGGTGTTGCGGGGGACACCCCCGCAGCACACACGCTGTAGTGATACACAAAATTGCAAATTTGCCAATCAGGGCTTTAGATGACAGCATTAGCCGCTGAAAGCCAATAGTTTATTCAAAGTATGTGCCAAAAATGCTGACAGTAGTCTGTTGTAGCACTTCCATTATGCAGTAGTGAGCTACAAGGAATATGCAGGCCTAGTAGGGGTGGTAGGTCACATTATGCATTGTAGATAAACAGGCAGGGCGAAGGCCCCAGCTCTGTAGCTAATAGACATTATTGGAGTATTTGGAACATTATGGCACCTATATAGCGCTTAGATAGCCAGTCTTAAGAGCTATGAACACTAAGCTATGAGTGCATGCCTTTTAGAGCTTGCTCAAATGGGGTTAATTCATCTCGGCTTCTCTTAGAATATTCTGCCTTTCTAACGGTAGCCCTGCATTGCTTTGTAAACAAATCCTCTTTCTCTGAGAAGGCACTGATAAGACATTCCTGAGCTTTCGTGCAGATGGGCTCCAAGTAGGGAGGGGCACAGAAAAGGAGCACAGTGGAAATTCACAGAGTTGGGTTTTTCCATGAGCAAGCCTATATTTTGCACAGGGAAAGTTCTGGAACTGTGCGTCATGGACTGACAGCACGAGATTATAAAAATGCATGCCCACATGACTCAGGTGGGAGATCGATCTGTGGACTTGGTTCGAGCAAGATCAAGTGTCCGGAATTTGTGGCTCTGTCGGCACCCTGCAGCGCTGTCTTCTGAGTGGGGCTTGTTACAGCTAGCTTATGAGGGCCAGGGTCTCCCAGTGCTGATTGAAGGGGCGTAAGACTGTGTTTCTCTATGTTTTTCTAAGTTCTATGTTTCTCTATATTTTTCATTTCTCTAAGTTTTGTGCTTTGTAATCGTCTCTAACTTGAATCCCAAGATGTTGCTGAAATTCACTGTTTAGAATAAAATACTAAAACTTATTGAAGGTGTAATTTGTCACTAGCATGAGTTCACTGCTCGGCACAATAGAACCTGTATTTTGGGCTGAATTGTGTAATTTTTGCTCCCAAGGGCTGGTCCCGAGGAAGATTTGCCCAATATCAAGACATTTGGTGGCAGCGGTGGGATTTGTGCAGAGCAGTGCCTTGCTGTGAAATGACAAATTGTGTGAGAGAACACAGTGCAGAGTGATGAGCAGGCTGTCGCATTTCCTTGGTGGTCTCACTGCAGCTCTGAGACACAAAAGACAGCAACGTTGTGTCGGCTTGCCGTGGCCGATAGCTTGTGTGGTTAAGACTCCCTTCAGTAAATCAGTCGTGACTGACTTATTGTTTGGGAATGGAGCCAGGGAGCACATGGCGATAAACAATTGGGAAATGGCTATGTTTAAAGCGCTCCGATGAATGGTCAAGAAAGATTTATGTTCAATTAGGAAAGAATTTTATCATGCGGTTTCCCCAGTTTAAAGTTGTAATTTGAAATGCAAAATGAGACGGAGTTCTCAACTCTATTCTGTCATGAGGGCAGGAAAATAGTTGCAAGGATTTGACATGTAAATTGTGAATAGTAATTCAACCAATGACTCAGCCCCAGTGTGCTAGCGAGTGGGGGGTTGTAATGTACGGAGGTGAAGGTTCGCTTTTTTAAATGTATGCTTTTGAAGTGTTGACATTCCTGAAGATAACGTGGGGAATGAGCCGTGTCTAGGAGAAAGAGTAACATCTGTGTTGAGAGCCTAAAGGGTTTGTTTTTCTTTTGGCAACTGTAAATTCCATGTGCTGGTGGTGCATTCTGTTTAAGGAAACACACTAAAATGGCTACATTGCATTTTAGCTGTGCCATGTTTACAATGGGTGAGAGACTCACTTAAAAAAGAAAGTGAATGAATAGTATTTGGATTTTCGATTTTTGTGTATTGATTTGAAATTGCAGAATCAGTTTGCAATGGTTTGGGGGGAAAAGACAATTTATATTTTTCTAAATTGCCCCTGGAGTATTTTTGACTGTTCCCACGCTATGCCATGGATTTGTACTGTTGCGTTATAAGTGATGTATGTTTTGGAAATAGTGACCTGTTGACTGCGGTACATTATGAAAAATGTTGTTGACACATTAACAGCACACAAGCAATATAGAGTGTGGGTTGCTCTTGCAGGAAGAAAAACGTGCAGGGAGCTGCACTACACATGGCATGTTTTAAATGCACTGAAATAAGTGGTTATATTCTGGCAATGGTACAACAGAATGAAAAATCTGTGTGTGATAAGACAGCACAAAGATTTAGTGGGTTGCGGGATCTTTTTAAAGATCGCACATTGCATTGGAGTGAGTTTGTGAAGCCAAACTACAAGGTTACGAGGAAAAAAAAAATGTATGCCTTTAAATGGGACATTGATCAGGTTCAAAACAGGCTAAAAGAGGCTTTGACATTTTGCTAAATTACATGGAGTAGAATCTGATGACAAGAAAAAGTGCCTCTTTTGAAAATAAGAGTCTTGCTGTGTAGAGCTTGTGCCTTGAAGATAACTTGCACTGTCTTGGGCGAGGTGCGCGAGGAAAAAAAAAACTGTTGGAGGAAGGCAGAAAAGCAGAATACTGCGCTCCTGTTCAGTGAAATGGTCTTTACAGAAGCTGGCATATATGGGAGCTTTTCTGAGTTGCTGAAAGCAGTGCAGGAAACAGTTAATCTGGATGAACTGTCTGAACCAAGTGCCTTCCATTGAAGCCACCACAGTTTAAGAGTTATAGGAAAAGAGATAAGTTTGCTGCGTGCTCATGGCGCTGCCATGTGCACATGAAAGATAAACAATGACATTCCTGCATTCCATCCCCTGTGAGAGACACCGTCAGTGTGAGCAAAAACTGAGGAGGGGGTGCACAGACAGAATGCTGAAACAGAACTGAAGGCAATAATTGCCGTGAATGAGAAGATGAAAAAGAGCGCAATCTACCTTACACATGATGATGTACGCATGCTGACACCGGCATGCAATAACAGAGCTGATCAGAAGTAAAGAATTAGCCCAGTATCAACACTGGAAGGAAAACAAATGCTGCATGCAGAATGGGCACATCGCATCTGAACATTTGGGGAACCTGTGCACCTGTGAATGGGCTAAGAAAAGACAGCTGCCCATTTCAAGAGACATTGCCATGCAAGCTGCATCCCCATGCGCCATGTGATGTGATGTGAAGTAAAGCGACATTGCCGTGCAAGCTGCATTCCAGTGCTCCATGTGATGTGAACTGAAGTAAAGCACTGTGCACTGGAGAAGAAACCTCTAGGCGCTTTGAGAAGTGAAAATACACAGCTGGCAAAAATGCAAGCTACATTGCCAGGGCTGGAGTAACTGACAAAGACATTATGGTGTTCCAGATGCAAGCACAACTGACAAAGGTATCCGTTTTGCAAGAGACAACATGCAGAACTGAGTATAACATGAACACTGCACATTAGCCATGATCCAGAAGCCTCACAGCTTAGTGCAAGAATGAATGATTTGTTGAAGCAACAAAAGGAACTGACTTAGACTATCGCGCTCAAAGGGGTGGCACAAGAAATCAGCAGACACCCTTTGGGAAAATGACAAGTGGAAAACCAGAGGCTTGAAAGACACTAGCTGTATGGAGAAAAATAAACTAAGCTGCTTGTGCAACTGCAGGCGGTATGGGACTGAACGACTTTACCTTTGAAAAATGGAGTGATGCCAGCAGGGCAACCTAAATCAAGATCATGAAACACTGGAAGCAAGTTGGCGCCTGGCATTCATGATCGCTCTGGTGACAAAGAAAAGCATTGATCCATTGAGAAGTGCGACCTGGGTACTTATTATATGGCTTTTGTAAAATCACAGATCAGTCTGAAGTACCATTGACCAACTATGATCGCATTGCACAAATGAGTTTATGATTAGGCAGTTACACCCCGTGCGGTTCAGTGCAAATAAGCCCCCAGTAACATGCAGAAGGGTGACAAATAATTGTGGTAGCAATGATAAAGTGTGTAGTTACCTGAAGAGACTTCTGAAGGTGGGGGTGGTGTTCAGGGAAGGGGTGGATAACGCTGATATTGAAGTTTTGATGACATCCTAACATGAAGAATAATGACATTGTACTTTTGATGAAATCCTAACATTTCTGTTTGTATTTTGCCTAGGCAAAAAACCAAGAAAGTTGCGTGCCATGATTGGGGTAGATGTGTCCAATTTGCGGGTGACACTGATCAGTCAAGCAGACGCATTCTCAGAGAAAGCGAGTCACTGCATGATGATATGTGAACTTTGAACCTGTCTGCACCGCACTCAATGCTGCTAACATGCATGACGTATGAGGACATTTGTTCTGCAACCTGCGAGAGGTGTTCAACAGAGTAATAACTTTTGCTGAACTGGCACGGTGCAGACTTGGCTAGTTATCAAACATTTGATGCTGCACATTCAAATGATTCAGTTGCTGGAAATAACCTGGTTGATATGTTTTGCCTTTCTTGTTTAAAGGACTGTGGACAATGGGTTGTGGACTGTGACATCATGCACCACAAACAGCTGTGTGACACATCACGTGAATGCTAACACATTGAAAAACGGTTTTTAAATGCACTTTTTGAGATGAATATGAAAAAACGAAATGTTTTGCTCTTCCAACTGAATTGCTTTAACCAGAGATGCTTTGCTTTGAAGAAAAAAAAAAACTACTACGTTGCACGTAGGCAGGAAAATGATTTATGAATTGTGTGGGTAGCAGGATTATGCAAGCTGGAGCATAATTTATTTTGAGATAAAATGAGTACGCACATCAAAGTCAGCTGTGCGTTGGTTAAGGTTCTTAATTTGTAGTAATGCTCCCAAGTGTGTGAGCTCTAATTTGAAATGGTAACCTTTGAAACAATGGATACTTTTACAGCCAGCCTTAAGGCGGGTAAATGAAACCATGACTGACTTGATATTTGATTTTATGACAGTGTGTGACACGGTTTTTGTTAAACCAACCAGTTTCATGTTTTTGTGGGGACAGCTGTCTCCAGCACACTAATGCAAAGAGTCACCTTTTGATTGTAGACATTTAGAATAATTCTTTGGAAAAGCGCTACAAATGAGTATCCACATGGAATTGCTAGCATACTGGCCTGGCACATTGTCGGGCATCTTTTGTCACTGACTCATATGACTGGTGCCTATGAAATCCTAGGCCCAAATGTTTCAGTGAATGGATCCAATGATTTGTTTTTCTGACCAAGAACTGCAGCGAGTGTTCTCGCCAAGATTTTATGGACTATAATTTGACTAAATGCATTTCACACAATGGTGTGATGAAACAGCCACTGCCGGATGGTAGTATGGTGTTTGTAGCTAAAACTAATATTGTATATGGTAGGCATCCTACTTGGAGAAGGGTATTCTCCAAGTCACACAAGGTAGAAACTGTGAACATGTTAGATTTTCCAGTAGTAAGGCAACATTTAAATTGTAGGCTGGTAATGCACACCTCTATTATTACAGTGATACACTTAGACATAGATTTATCATGAGGCAATGTTTCCTTAGTACTACCAAGCTGCTACAAATGGAGTCCATTTCTATGGCCCATCACTAGAGTGCATGTAGCTAGGGAGCTAGATTCATTAATTGCGGGAGCAGCGGGGAGTAACAGGAGCTTTAAACGATTTTGACATAGAAACTGTGCACAATAAGCTAGCCACTATGGGTTCTGATGCCAGCTCTGATATAAAACTTCTGGCCTAGTTGGGCCCATTGATACGCCCAACACTGCTACAAGTATTGGCAACCACTGCAGATGGCAAAACTTTAGTTATGAAGACACTTTTTCTGCCATAGGGCAGTTCAACAAGACTGCTAAATACACACAATGCATTTTATGGCAAACATTGTTTAATCAGCAGGTGTTGGCTTTTCACTCTGAGTGGGGGTGACCATCCTCAACACACTGGCACACAGAGCTACAGTTACCAGCACACATATGGATCAAACCGCTTGCTTTTGATTGCATCAATAACACATACCATGCTTTAATGTAAATTAGTAGAATTGTTTTCATTTAGATAACCTGGTGCCCATGGGTTCACCTTGCTCATGAAATTAGATAGTTTTTGGTTGGGTTCCACATACATGGGGGAAGTGTCTAATCACACAGCCCATAGTCACGTTTGAATGCCCTGGGATCAGGGTGAGGGTAGGCCCTTAGAGTGAAAGGCTGCCAGGTTTAGAATTGGTAACCATACATAAATGCAATAGTGCATTGTAGATTTGACTACACCGGATTGCCTTGACATTCTAACTGCATGCTGCTTTTTAACTGACAATCAGTTATACAATAATTATTTAGGTATTTTTGTGTAGGCCAGGTTTTGGCTAGAGAAAATGTCCATGTTCACTTTGTGTAGGTATTTTTTGTGTAGGCCAGGTTTTGGCAAGGGTATATGTCACTGTTCACTTTGTGTACATTTTTGTTTAGGTAGTATTTTTACTAACCTTGCATGCCACGCTGACTAACCGCTAGAAGATAGTTTGCTTAAACCTCTTGCAAAGCCCCAAGGTCTTTTTCACTGCACTACATACTATGTTGATGGGTATTAGTCAGCATTGTCGCACACACTTTGAATAGGGGTGGAGTGTAGTGATACACAAAATTGCAAATTTGCCAATCAGGGCTTTAGATGACAGCATTAGCCGCTGAAAGCCAATAGTTTATTCAAAGTATGTGCCAAAAATGCTGACAGTAGTCTGTTGTAGCACTTCCATTATGCAGTAGTGAGCTACAAGGAATATGCAGGCCTAGTAGGGGTGGTAGGTCACATTATGCATTGTAGATAAACAGGCAGGGCGAAGGCCCCAGCTCTGTAGCTAATAGACATTATTGGAGTGTTTGGAACATTATGGCACCTATATAGCGCTTAGATAGCCAGTCTTAAGCGCTATGAACACTAAGCTATGAGTGCATGCCTTTTAGAGCTTGCTCACGTGGGGTTAATTCATCTCGGCTTCTCTTAGAATATTCTGCCTTTCTAACGGTAGCCCTGCATGGCTTTGTAAACAAATCCTCTTTCTCTGAGAAGGCACTGATAAGACATTCCTGAGCTTTCGCGCAGATGGGCTCCAAGTAGGGAGGGGCACAGAAAAGGAGCACAGTGGAAATTCACAGAGTTGGGTTTTTCCATGAGCAAGCCTATATTTTGCACAGGGAAAGTTCTGGAACTGTGTGTCATGGACTGACAGCACGAGATTATAAAAATGCATGCCCACATGACTCAGGTGGGAGATCGATCTGTGGACTTGGTTCGAGCAAGATCAAGTGTCCGGAATTTGTGGCTCTGTCGGCACCCTGCAGCGCTGTCCTCTGAGTGGGGCTTGTTACAGCTAGCTTATGAGGGCCAGGGTCTCCCAGTGCTGATTGAAGAGGTGTAAGACTGTTTCTCTATGTTTTTCTAAGTTCTATGTTTCTCTATATTTTGCATTTCTCTAAGTTTTGTGCTTTGTAATCTTCTCTAACTTGAATCCCAAGATGTTGCTGAAATTCACTGTTTAGAATAAAATACTAAAACTTATTGAAGGTGTCATTTGTCACTAGCATGAGTTCACTGCTCGGCACAATAGAACCTGTATTTTGGGCTGAATTGGGTAATTTTTGCTCCCAAGGGCTGGTCCCGAGGAAGATTTGCCCAATATCAAGACACACGCGAAAAAAAGAAGAAAAAAAAAGAAAAAAGAACAGGGGCTGCGGGGGTGTCCCCCGCAACATCCCACTCACTATAGTGAGCGGGAAGTTGCGGGGGAAACCCCTGCAGCCCTGGTAAAAAAAAAAAGAAAAGAAAAGAACCCTGCGGCGCCGGTTGTCGTTCACGGAAGTGAAAGGGAACTGGCGCAGCAGGAAACCAGCGTGAAGAAGAAGTTAAGTAGGGTATGTTGTGGGTTTTTGGTGGGGGTATGTTGAGGGTGTGGGGTGTGTTATGGGTGTGTTGTGTGTTTGTGTGCGAGTATGTATGTGTGTTCGCATGAGAAAGGTGCAAACATTTGGTAGTTCGCATCTTTCTCATGCAAACGTTCCGGCTGCGGTAAATTGAGCCGCGGCTGGATAACTTAGATTCCATTAACAAGGCGTATACAGTGCTTCACAAAGTGGCTGAGGGAACCATAGTCCAATAACAAGGGCATACAGAAGAAAAAGCAAAATCACAATGTGGGTTTGAGGAACACATTGCTGCGGACACCTGTTTCAAAATGAGTAACTGACATGCCTTGATAAACTAGAGAATTAGTAGAGTTTATTTCTAACTATCCCACTTGACACATCTTTGCTCCTGGTCAGATAAATTTCTCTTTTAGCCTGCAATACCTTTCATGTCATGAAATATGTTGCTTTCAAACAGGAAATATTCTTCCATAAATCTCTATTGAAGACTGTGAACACTTTAAAACTGAAGATGGCATTTGTAGTTATTAGTTTGGGCTATTAGGTGGCAGAGCCACCTATAACCTGAAACTATGCATTAGAGTACAGATGTAGAGAAATGGCATCTGAGGAGGGACGGAACGCTTGAAGATGTTGTTTGCCTATTTGCCCACCCATTTACTGCCCATGGCCATGCTAATCTGTGTCGCCATTACCAACCAGTTCCTGATCCTCCCTGCCCAAAAAACACCTCCTCATTCAAATTCTTTGAGCTACCTTTAAACAAGCCTTATCATCAAACATTGCACTCAAAGTGACTGTGAATGAATTACTTAATTGGGGCTGTAAACACCTTCTGGTGCAATAAAAATGTTTAAACCAGGTCTGCCTACAGCCAATCGATTTATAAGCACTAGACTTGTATTTCACTAAAGTCCTGTTAAAGACAAGCATGAGAAAATCTAACCATTTTGGCTTGTGTATAAGTGTTAGGCATTTGCCAGGCACTGCTATATGACACCCACGTACTCACAACATTTTGCATCTGCTACCCTCAATGGCCAGTTAATACCATTATGACATTGCCTGACAAGTGCCTTTCCCAGGCCTACATCAAAAGCACAAACTGTTGGCATTGCCAGTGTTTGTTTTTGATATATAAATTGTTAATATTACCATTTAATGAACTTGGTAAAGTAATCAATGGGATAACATAGAAGTTAAGACGATTATTTTGTTGTTGCATCACAGAATTGGTAGAGGCGTAGACGTGGCTAACTATCAATAGCTTTGTTTTTTTATATTTCTAAGGACCACATTCAACAGGCTCCAGTCCAATTCTTGGAAGGCTCAATTTGGCCACAGCCACACACACATTGTAATTGGCATTACTATGTTTTGAATGCTTGGACCTTGTTATAAGTTGCTTGTCGTTTTTTTAAAGATTTCCCTTCTGCAATCATAGGATAGGAAATCATGCTAGATACTGTCTGCAATAAGAATTATTGTGATTTGGATGCAACCTCGGGGAGTCAAGATATGGTGCTCTGAAATGAAGCGTGGTGGAGATGAAAAACAATACTTTAGCAGGCTGCAACATGCATGTGATGGGCATGTCCAAAAATATAGGGCCTCATTACACGGTAGGCGGAGAACCATGGCGCAATTAGCGCCATGGTTCATGCCGGTAAAATACCGGCACCGCCTTGGTGGAAAGGGGAATTACCGCCCCATTCCAAGGTTGGCGGGGCGGTAATTCCCCCTTCCACCATTGCCCTTCCCCATTCCCATTTACGGTAATTAGCTCCCTGGGTCCCTTTGCGGGTTGGTTTTTAACGCCTGCAAAAAGCAGGCGTTAAATTCCCCAACCCGCAAAGGGACCTCATAGTAAGGCGGTAAGGATTTACTGGTACCGGTAAAATGAGGTAATTACTGCCTACCGTGTAATGAGGCCCATAGTCTTTTATTTCAGACTATTTTGCTGTGATTGTGGGTTTCTCATGTAGTGTAGATAAGCTTCACTTATAGTTCTTGTCTATGTCTGCTATGCTGTAAGAACATCATCTGGCTCCTTCAGTGCTTATTTGATTGAATTTTCCAGTGACCATCTTTACCTTTTAAACACACTAACCTATTGGCTTCACATGGCTGTAAACATGTCATATAGATGTTAATTGCACTAATGCTCCCTGTGAAAAAGTACATGTTAGCATTCTGACACACTGAGGACATTTATGGTGTTTGAAAGACTGTTGAATGTAGATAAAAATAAATAAATAAGACCAGTAAAGTGTCATAAGTGGAGGATGAACAAATAATTAATAAGAAATGTTGGTGAAGTGGGCACAATGTGGCAAGGTAGTAGCTTCCTAGAGAAAAAACAGTCCTTACAATTGTTTGTGTGTGTTTGATTATCGATCTCCATCTTATGTCATGCATGCAGTGCAAGTTGGCATGCAATCACATGACCGAGAGGCTCTACATATTTGTATACATTTTGGTTTCATTTTTCTTTTTTTTGAGTGAGCCTGCCAGTGATGATCCTTCAAGCTGTTTTCTTCATCTTTTATCTGCCTTTTCTTAGTCACTGTGGAGAGGGGAGAACAGCTACTCCAGTACATTCCAGGTCTAGAATTACAAGGTTTAATTAGGAAACCGTTAATAGACAGCCTTTAGAACATTTTCTTTGTAGGGGTGTACAACATTAATATTTAATAAAGTAAAGGTTTACTCAGAATACTGAACTGCATACTGTTTGCTGAGGTTTAAATGCTGTAAACCAAATGTTTAATCATATTGACAAATGTGAGGTATACACTAGGTTTGCAAAGGTTTACAAATATTAGTAAATACAGTAAACCAAATGTCTACTATTGAGGCGAATTTGAGGTGTACACTAGGTTGCAATTGTTTACGAATATTATGTTGTAAACCAAATATGAGGTGTACACTACCTTTGAAAAGGTTTACAAATAGAAGTAAATGTTGTAGACCTAATGTTTACTAATAATGATAAATAGAAGTGAACACTAGGTTTGCAAAGGTTTACAAATATTTTTTTTTGTAAATGATATATTCAGTTGTGCATTACACATTAGGTGTACATTACGTTTGCAAAGTATTCCTGTTTCGTAATCCATGGGAAACTTAAGGTTTACAAATATGTGGAACATAAAGTCCAAATGGACTTGCAGAACTACATGGTTTGCTCATGCGTAAACACAATGTAAACCAACATTTTTCAAATGAGTTTCAAACCTGTGTAAACCTTTGCAAACATAACATTTGCATAGGTTTACATGATGTTTACCAAATTTGTAAACTATCATTTTCCTGCAGTGGATGGTGGATGGAAATTGAGGGTTGAGAAAGAACACATTGGAGAATTGATTACAAAGATCAGTACTTCTCAAGCCGTCAGCATGAACCAACTATCAGATTTTCAATTTAAGGATAATGCAACTATGTGGGCTGCTATTTTGGCTATCCTCTTTAAACACATGGCCGATACGTACTGTTTACCGCAATCATGGTCCTTGGCATATATTTCACCCATATTTAAGAATGGCCTTCATTTTAATCCACAAAATTACCGGCCAATAGTCTTACTCAATGCTGACAGTAAGGTTTTTTCGGTGTCCTGGAGACTGGAAAAGCTGTCTGGAAAATATCCAAAAGTGGCAGACTGGCGCAGCGCACGTTGGCGCACAGGCCATCTAACTGCGTGCGCCAGGTGACATTATTTGTCACTTTGCTCAATGGGTTTATGTTCAAATCTACCTTGGGTCAGGTATGGTCCAGTAAATATGAGTCATTGTTTGTGGCTACCATTCATTATTGACTAGGGTATTGCCTGTGGGTGCTTCTGATACTTGGCTTGCATGAGTTCTCGAATGTGCAGATCAGATTGAAGAAGGGTGGATCTCTGTTGTGTACGGTGCCTATGTTTAGGGCAGTCATGCAGGAATGTGTACTGGCTCCCTGCCTGTTTATTCTCTATTTATCGTACATTGGAGATTGTCTTGAAGCTACTGCATTTGCCACGCCGAGAATTCACAAGCTTAAACCAAAGCTGGCCTATGCAGACAACTTCCTCCTGTTCGATTGCACACGGATTACCTACAACATCTGCTCAAAGCCTTCACTAATTATGCACACATCAATTCCCTTACATTAAGAAAAAGAAAACCACTGCTTTAACCTTGTGAGTGGATGCCCAATGATTAGAAAGTGTAGATAGGTTTATTTACTTGAACTTTCAAATTACATTGAGAGAACACAATTCACAAACTAAAAATTGGTTTAAAATGTGTGTTAATACACTTTCCAATCAATTGAGCAGGTTTCGAAAGTTCTCTCTGATCCGCATTCTCAAATTTTATGAGGGGAAAATAGTCCCCAAGATCTTATATGCAATAGATATCCATGGTATTTGGATCTTAGATTTATTGCCTTACTTGAATGGGATGTTTTGGAACTGTGCCCTTAGAAAGCCCAGCTCCGTTCCAGTAGTTGCAATGCGATTTGGGCTGGGACTATATTCAATGAAATGTAGGGCTCAGTGGAAGTTGTTGTCCCTTTTTCTCATAGGATTTCTGTACTAATGAAGAATTCCCTTTTTAATGACTTAAAGAATATTTTAGATGTGAATGGGAATGCCTTTATTTCTGAATTTCCCAGCCAGTGTCCAACCCTGCATGAGAAAATAGGGTTATTGAGTGATGATCTAGTTAAGTATTCAGGGCAAGTGAAGTGGGTTCTCTGTGAGCTTAATTGGGCAGCCACCATGGGCAAAATGCACGTATTTGAATCTGTAGAACATCTTGTCTATGACTATAAAAACTTGGGGTCCTGGCCCCATATCTGGCAATTCATCCAGATAAAAGTGTCAGACACAGTTTTCTAAGGTTCAAGTGGAATCTGTTTTTTAACGAAAGAGGTACAGGTCTGATATGGTCTCTTACCTCTTGAGCAAACTGACTGCAGATTATGTCTGGAGAAATGTCAATTAGTCATTGAAACATCTGTTTTACCTTCTGCCCGGCAATCCATGGCAAGTGAAGGACCCATATTAAAAAAAATTCTAAATTCATGTGATATGGGTGAGAAATAAATGGTCTGGAGTTATTGCCTCAACATTAGGACCTCCTCCATTGTATTATCCATAATTGGGTTTTTAGAATCACAGCAGATAGAGCATACCCTGGTCTCCGATATACTCTAGGATTGTTGTAATTTTAGGATTGAAATTGAAATGAATTTTTTGGTAATTTTTTGAGTGCTATGAATTTTCTCGTGTATAACGTGGGATGGCTATTAAGGTAAGAGATGAGGTAACTACTGTTTGATATAATTATAACAATTTATATAGTGTCATACTGAGTGCATTAGAAGGATTTACAGGCCGATTCATGGAATAATTAGCGCGGCGCAAGTGGGCAGAAACGTGCGAATCACAGTGGAATGGCGAAAATCGCAGTGCAAGTGCGAAAATCGCACGAAAAGCAGCGCACATCGATTCATGGAAGTCCGTGCGCGAGAAAACCAGCGGATGTGCGATAAAAAAGTGCGCGGCGCACGTTGGCACACAGGCCATCTAACTGCGTGCGCCAGGTCACAGCGAAAATCGCACAGGCCACAGCGAAAATCGCACATAGCGCGGCGCACGCAACAAAAGTAGGCGGAACACGGGCGTAACACTCGGAATGGGGAACAACTTGCCAAAACGTGGGCGTCACGGGGGAAGTACAGGGCACAAGTGCGCGGAACGCCCACACGCTCGCCTACAACACGTATTCATGGAATAGAATAGGGCAAAAAAGCGCACGCTCAAACCAGCGCACAGGCACAAACACGACCGCCACAAGAAAGCAGGCGGTAGCATCTCTGCGGCTGTAAGAAATGTGCGCCAAAAGGTGCGCCAACAAATAGCACCTATATACTGCCATGATGAATGTCCTATACTGTGGCCCTCCAGGACAAATGACGTGCAAAGGGGTACCCACAAACACGGACACCCGCTGACAAGAAATACGTGTGCGTGTATACCGGGGTGCGCGGGAAGTCTCACACGCGATTTGGCCGGGTACGTGGATTTCAGGGGTGCGCGGGAAGTTCCACACGCGATTGGCCCAGTGCGAGCAGGGTATGTGTATTTCAGGGGTGCGCGGGAAGTTACACACGCGAATGGCCCTGTGCAAGCAGGGTACGTGTATTTCAGGGGTGCGTGGGAAGTTCCACACGCGATTGGCCCCGTGCAAGCAGGGTACGTGTATTTCAGGGGTGCGCGGGAAGTTCCACACGCGATTTCATCAGGGTACGTGTATTTCAGGGGTGCGCGGGAAGTTCCACACGCGATTTCATCAGGGTACGTGTATTTCAGGGGTGCGCGGGAAGTTCCACACGCGATATCAGCAGGGTATGTGTACCTCCACCAGGCCCCCACTCATGTCCCCCTGCACCCCCACCCCCCAGCATCCAGGGTCACCCTCCACCAGGCCCCCACTCATGTCTCCCACCACCCCCACCCCCCAGCAGTGCAGGGGCAGCCTCCACCAGGCCCCCACTCATGTCTCCCACCACCGCCACCCCCCAGCAGTGCAGGGGCACCCTCCACCAGGCCCCCACTCATGGCTCCCACGACCCCCACCCCCCAGCAGTGCAGGGGCACCCTCCACCAGGCCCCCACTCATGTCTCCCACCACACCCACCCCCCAGCAGGGCAGGGGCACCCTCCACCAGGCCCCCACTCATGTCTACCACCACCCCCACCCCCCAGCCACCATGGCCACCCTCCGCCAGGCCCCCACTCATGTCCCCCTGCACCCCCACCCCCCAGCATCCAGGGTCACCCTCCACCAGGCCCCCACTCATGTCTCCCACCACCCCACCCCCCAGCAGTGCAGGGGCAGCCTCCACCAGGCCCCCACTCATGTCTACCACCACCCCCACCCCCCAGCCACCATGGCCACCCTCCACCAGGCCCCCACTCATGTCCCCCTGCACCCCCACCCCCCAGCATCCAGGGTCACCCTCCACCAGGCCCCCACTCATGTCTCCCACCACCCCCACCCCACTGCCACCATGGGCAGCCTCCACCAGGCCCCCACTCATGTCCCCCTGCACCCCCACCCCCCAGCATCCAGGGTCACCCTCCACCAGGCCCCCACTCATGTCTCCCACCACCCCCACCCCCAGCAGTGCAGGGGCACCCTCCACCAGGCCCCCACTCATGTCTCCCACCACCCCCACCCCCCAGCAGTGCAGGGGCAGCCTCCACCAGGCCCCCACTCATGTCTCCCACCACCCCCACCCCCCTGCCACCATGGGCAGCCTCCACCAGGCCCCCACCCATGTCTCCCACCACCCCCACCCCCCAGCATCCAGGGTCACCCTCCACCAGGCCCCCACTCATGTCTCCTACACCCCCACCCCCCTGCCACCATGGGCAGCCTCCACCAGGCCCCCACTCATGTCCCCCTGCACCCCCACCCCCCAGCATCCAGGGTCACCCTCCACGAGGCCCCCACTCATGTCTCCCACCACCCCCACCCCCCTGCCACCATGGGCAGCCTCCACCAGGCCCCCACTCATGTCTCCCACCACCCCCACCCCCCAGCAGTGCAGGGGCAGCCTCCACCAGGCCCCCACTCATGTCTACCACCACCCCCACCCCCCAGCCACCATGGGCAGCCTCCACCAGGCCCCCACTCATGTCTACCACCACCCCCACCCCCCTGCCACAATGGGCAGCCCCCACCAGGCCCCCACCCATGACTCCCACCACCCCCACCCCCCAGCAGTGCAGGGGCAGCCTCCACCAGGCCCCCACTCATGTCTACCACCACCCCCACCCCCCAGCAGTGCAGGGGCACCCTCCACCAGGCCCCCACTCATGTCTCCCACCACCCCCACCCCCCAGCAGTGCAGGGGCAGCCTCCACCAGGCCCCAACCCATGTCTCCCACCACCCCCACCCCCCAGCAGTGCAGGGGCAGCCTCCACCAGGCCCCCACCCATGACTCCCACCACCCCCACCCCCAGCAGTGCAGGGGCAGCCTCCACCAGGCCCCCACTCATGTCTACCACCACCCCCACCCCCCAGCAGTGCAGGGGCAGCCTCCACCAGGCCCCCACTCATGTCTCCCACCACCCCCACCCCCCAGCAGTGCAGGGGCAGCCTCCACCAGGCCCCCACCCATGTCTCCCACCACCCCCACCCCCCAGCAGTGCAGGGGCAGCCTCCACCAGGCCCCCACTCATGTCCCCCTGCACCCCCACCCCCCAGCATCCAGGGTCACCCTCCTCCAGGCCCCCACTTATGTCTCCCACCACCCCCACCCCCCTGCCACCATGGGCAGCCTCCACCAGGCCCCCACTCATGTCCCCCTGCACCCCCACCCCCCAGCATCCAGGGTCACCCTCCACCAGGCCCCCACTCATGTCTCCCACCACCCCCACACCCCAGCAGTGCAGGGGCAGCCTCCACCAGGCCCCCACTCATGTCTACCACCACCCCCACCCCCCAGCAGTGCAGGGGCACCCTCCACCAGGCCCCCACTCATGTCTCCCACCACCCCCACCCCCCAGCAGTGCAGGGGCAGCCTCCACCAGGCCCCCACTCATGTCTCCCACCACCCCCACCCCCCAGCAGTGCAGGGGCAGCCTCCACCAGGCCCCCACCCATGTCTCCCACCACCCCACCCCCCAGCAGTGCAGGGGCAGCCTCCACCAGGCCCCCACCCATGTCTCCCACCACCCCCACCCCCCAGCATCCAGGGTCACCCTCCACCAGGCCCCCACTCATGTCTCCCACCACCCCCACCCCCCTGCCACCATGGGCAGCCTCCACCAGGCCCCCACTCATGTCCCCCTGCACCCCCACCCCCCAGCATCCAGGGTCACCCTCCACCAGGCCCCCACTCATGTCTCCCACCACCCCCACCCCCTGCCACCATGGGCAGCCTCCACCAGGCCCCCACTCATGTCTACACCACCCCCACCCCCCAGCCACCATGGGCAGCCTCACCAGGCCCCCACTCATGTCTACACCACCCCCACCCCCCTGCCACCATGGGCAGCCCCCACCAGGCCCCCACCCATGACTCCCACCACCCCCACCCCCCAGCAGTGCAGGGGCAGCCTCCACCAGGCCCCCACCCATGTCTCCCACCACCCCCACCCCCCAGCAGTGCAGGGGCAGCCTCCACCAGGCCCCCACCCATGACTCCCACCACCCCCACCCCCCAGCAGTGCAGGGGCAGCCTCCACCAGGCCCCCACTCATGTCTACCACCACCCCACCCCCAAGCAGTGCAGGGGCAGCCTCCACCAGGCCCCCACTCATTTCTCCCACCACCCCCACCCCCCAGCAGTGCAGGGGCAGCCTCCACCAAGCCCCCACCCATGTCTCCCACCACCCCCACCCCCCAGCAGTGCAGGGGCAGCCTCCACCAGGCCCCCACCCATGACTCCCACCACCCCCACCCCCCAGCAGTGCAGGGGCAGCCTCCACCAGGCCCCCACTCATGTCTACCCCCACCCCCGCCCCCCAGCCACCAGGGGCACCCTCCACCAGGTCCTCACAATCCCCAATCATGTGCGTAATGGTCAGCCTCCACAGCCAAAAAGCCCTACCAAGTAAGCCATTCACCCACATGGAAATGGAAATTACATGTTACACCCCCAATGTTCATGAAGCTAATGAACCCATGTCCGTCACACACAATGGTTGCAATTGAATGGGAAAACACCCAACATGACATGCATGAAACCAATGAGATGATACCACATAGTGAAGTATGAAAACAAAATTGTATTGAAAAAAATAAAGAATGCTAAAGAAAGGAAACAAACTACAATGGGAATGAGAAAAAATAAGCTGCATGTCCGTATTAAAAAAAAATACTGCAAATCAGAATCCAAAAAAATGTCGTCCAAAGTCAAATGTGAAAAAATATCTATGCAATAAAGAAGTATGTAAAAAACTACCAAGGGTCCATGAGCCCAACTGAACAAAGGAAACCTACTAAAAAACCTAACTAAAAATCAACTATATACAAAAAGTGGAGCAGTGTCCGTCGACTCCAAATCATAATAAGAAACAAAGGAAACCTAAAACTAAAGAACTATATACAAAGGCGGCGGGCAAGTCCAGCGGCTCACTCCGTGGTGTCCCGGGCCAGGGCATCATCGAACTCCTGTTCGATGTCCCGGAGGCGGTCCAGTTCCATGGCCCCGAGGGTCCGCAGGGACGACGCCGTGTCCTCCTCCAACCCCCTGCGGATTGCCTCGAGGCACTCGGCCCGCCTGAGGGCCCTCCGCATGGAGTTCTCCGCCCTGACCATTGTGAGCCACGCCTCTTCCGCCCGCCGCCGCTCCGCACCTATGGCGTGGCCCAACCACTGCCACACGGAAGACACTCTCTGTCCTGGGTCCCCCTGCCCTCTGGCCGATGCCTGCCCCTCCGATGTCGAAAGCCCTGAGCCTTCATGTCTCCCACCATGTTGCTGCTGCTGCTCTGCCTCTGCCCGTGCACTGCCTCCTGCTGCCTGCACATCCTCCGCTGGCTGGGGTGCAGTTGTTGATGTGGCCACCCCTGCTGGACCTCCGACTCCCGACTGTGGCAGGGATGCCTCCTCCACCAGCCTGGCCGCACCGTCAGAGGCAGCTCCACAGGGCACCCAGGTGACTGATGGGTGGGAAGATGGCACAGAGGACGACAGGCGCATAGGGGGTCCAGTTGAGGAGGGGGTCGGAGCAAGCCCCATCAGACGGAGGAATCCGGCCTGGGTGACCTGTCCCAGCAGGCTGACGTGGTCAACGAGCCATTCGAGATGACGTGCAGTCTCTCCATGAAAAGACTGCAGGTCACCTCGCATGGCCCGTTGACGCAACGCCACACCAGCCAGGACAGGCTCAACCCGGACCTGGATGGCCACGTCCGCAGGCAGAGGAAGGCCAGTTGACGTCAGCTCATCCCCTGCCTGAAAACGGGTCTGGACATAGGCATCCCTGCTGGTGCAAGATGATGCAGGGACAGGAGCGGGGACAGGATTGCACACAGGCACCTCCGCGGCGGCCTGTGCTGCCTCCTGTCCCTGGTCCTGCACTGCACCACTAGCACCAGTGGGATCCCCACCTCCAGACCCCGTCTCTGGTGCTTGCACGGCCTCCTCCTCCACCAAACCCCCCACCAACCTGGATGACTCCGTGCCATCTTCCCCTGTTGGGCCCTGTGGGGTCCCAGCTGCGCCTTCTGCTGCCGAGGAGTCCAACTGCAACCTCCGCCTCTTGGACCTCCCCCCGGCAGCTGCGGCCTGGGACGCAGCACCGGACTCCTCACTCCCCGACGAGATGACAACACGGGAGGGGAGCCGGGCCTTGCGTCTCCGGCTGGCGGTGGGATCCCCGCCGCTGTGCTCCACAGCACCTTCTCCGCCCTCTTCATCAGTTGACGCTGCAGACAGGGAGAAACAAAACACAGGCATCAGGGCACTGTACAATGGACACATACACACATGACAGTTGCACATGAGTGGCATTGGCAAACCTGAGACATGTCATCACAATCCCCAACACACATGTCATTGCAACTCGCACACATGAGCCATACCACAGCCATATCGCAACTGCCAGCACCATCCCTACACATACAACAGCATGAGCAGGCAAAGTGGAGCCAGACATCACATGCAACACAGGAAGTGCACCACACATGTACACACACCACCACACTTGCATGCATGTGTACACCTCTGCCAAGTGTCGCACTGTTCAGACGGGCATCCATGTCTCATCTGCCAATCAGGCTTCCACATACCGCTGTCACATGCATCCATGTTGCATCACTGTTGCACCCTTGTCAAATACACACACATGCACATGTACACAGTGCTCATACATGCAGCTGAAAAAAACATACATGCGTGACATCACGGAAATGTCTACTTACATACACATTCATCCAAACATGTGTGCACGCACAACTGCATTTGCCATGCAAGCCTACACACACAAGCACCATCCATGTCTCACACATTACAGCCCTCGCATGTGTCAGCCCCACGACCCTGTACACCCCCACCCATACTCGACCCCATACAAACAGATGTGCAACCTGCACAAGAACGAATAATCACCACACGCACTGCTCACAATCAGGATGCATGTACACTCACCGCTCGACTCCAGACAGGTCTGCTTCTCTAGGACCTGGACGTGGAGCGCTGGGGATATGCGTTCCAGGACCCCCATCTGTTCTTCCGACAAGTGGCCCCGGCGCCCCTTGGCATCCGCTGCCTTCAAGAGGCGCCGGCCCTTGTTCAGGGTCCTGGACCTGAAGTCCTCCCAGCGCTTCCTGACATGTTGTAAGTCCCGTACTGCCACCCCCTCCGCGTTGATGGCAGTCACAATGTCAGTCCAGATCCGAGTCCGTCCTTCCTTGTCGGCGCGGGAACTTCCGAAGAGGGCATCATACTGCCCCAGGACTTGCTCCACCAGGACACCAACTTCGGTGGCACTGAAGCTGGTGCCCCTCTGCCTCTCTGGCCGGGGGTTGTCAGTGGTCACAGATGGTGTTTGCCCCGACATGACAACCCCAGAGGCAGGAGTGGGTGGGCAACTGGGTCCTGGGGCTGGGCTGTGGAGCGATGGAATTCCAGTCGGGAGTCTTCGGTTCCAGCAGGAGTGGTCACAGCAACAGCACCCCTGGCTGATGTGCAGGCAGCAAATGGCAGTGCACGTGGGCAGCAGGCAGTCAGGCAGCAGCAGATGGCAGGTGGGAGCGTGCTCGGGGCTCTGGGGGGCAGTAGTTCGGCCTTCTGGGCAAGAGCGTGGTCTTCCGTGTGCTTATGCGTGGCCAGCTTGGTACGGAGTGATTTGGCACAGAAAAATCCTGCACGTCAGCGTGAAAATCGAGGAAAGGCCCTTAGCGCGTAAGCGCGTCAGCACGCATACGCGATTCAATTGAACCAAAGGCCCTCAGCGCGTAAACGCATCAGCACGCATACGCGATTCTATTGGACAAAAGGCCCTCAGCGTGTAAACGCGTCAGCACGCATACGCGATTCTATTGGACCAAAGGCTGCACGTCAGAGTGTCATCGCGTGTAATCGGACAGCACGTCAGAGTCTCATCGCGTGTAATTGGACAAAAGTGCGCGTACATGCGATTGGCCTATGTACGTGTATATCAGGGGTGCGCAGACACTTACACACGCAAGTACGTCAGCGCACCTGTATCCCGGGGTGCGCAGGAATTGCCACACGCTATTGGACCGGGTACTGGATTTCAGGGGTCACACGCTCGCCTACAACACGCGCAAAGCATTAATTTGCGCGCTAACAAAATAACAAGCTCAGACCCAGGATGAACATACCGTTCCTAGCAGCAGTGGGCGTGGCCTACCAAAGGAGGAGGAGGAGGATAGTCAGGGCCAGAATATTCACACCCAGAACCAGCCTTTTCGGGATGCCTGATGACCAGGTGCATGGGAGGTACAGGTTTCCACCACACATTATACTGGACCTGGTGAGTGAGTGGGAGGATGACCTCACATCACCCACCCTGTGCTCCCAAGCACTCAGCCCCCTGGAGGAGGTCCTCAATGTACTGCACTTCTTAGCCACTGGATCATTTCAGCGGACAAGTGCCATTGTGAGTGGTGTATCACAGGCCACCCAGTCACGCTGCCTACACCAGGTCTTGAACATCATCACTGCACGCCCATCAGTCCGCAGGCACATATACCTGCCCAGAACACCTGCAGAAAGGCATGCTGCCGCCCTGGATTTTTACGCTGTGGCACGATTCCCCAAAGTGCTAGGTGCCATCGACTGCACCCATGCGCTCTACGTCCCCCCAGGGCATCTGAGCACATCTATAGGAACCGCAAGCACTGGCATTCCATCAACGTGCAGGTAGTATGTAATGCCAAGGGAATCATCACCTCAGTATATGCCAACTATCCCGGGTCAACCCACGACAGCTTCATTTACCGAATGTCCACCCTAAGCCGGGACCTAGAAGCTGGCCGGCATGGCGATACATGGCTGCTTGGTGAGTATGAATGCCACTGCACATGCATGCATGTCAGATACTGAGCAAGGTCACAACCCCACCAATGATACCAATCACCACCTCCACAGTGGACAGTGCCTACCCTCTCAGCCCCCACATAATGACGCCAATTCGGAACCCCACCACGCCACCCCAGGTAAGATATAACACAGCCCACATTACAACCCGGGGCATAGTGGAGCGCACATTCGGAGTGCTCAAGTCACGCTTTCGCTCCCTTGACCGTTCTGGCGGGCAGCTGTTGTACGCTCCCCCAGTAGTGTGCAGGATCATAGTGGCAGCATGTGTCCTGCACAACGTTGCAACACGCCGGGGCCTGGCCGTGGACATGGTGGTGGCCCCACATCCCCAACCACATGCACAGCCGCTGCGCATGGGAGGGGAAAGGGCACGGGGGGAGGCAGCCCGTACACAGCTAGTGGCTAATTACTTCACATAGGAATCACACCCCTGTGTAGTGCACACTGCCCTGGCACATTCCATCTGGCAATAAATGATGACTCAACCTGACACTGATCCTGAATGTCTGGAGAATGAACCGTGAAAACCATATCAGCCTGAGATTGTTCACCTGGAAATGTCACAATGTGTGCATCCCTACCCACACAGACACCACCAATGCAGTTTTGTGAAGTAACACATTCAAGCAGCTCAAATGAATACCCACTTGCAAAATGCAACAAGAGGACAGTGCCATGTCAGCCAACCCATCCCCAGCACCGCCACACGACACACCGTGCCATGTCATGCTATTTGCAGGTAAACAAAGTAATCCCCACAACATGACACTAGTGTCACAATGTAGAGTGTCCCTAATTGAAACTTGCAACACCTGAAATGCTCACAGTAATGCAGGACCAACAACAAACTTGAGCAGGTACTACCATTAACATGACATCACAAATGTTATATATTAGTAGTCTCACCACCTGGAAATGCCTGCACTCCCACCACTACCAACTGTGCAGTGTTGGCGCCATGTAGAGTTGTAGGTGCACTGCTGCCAACATGGACCCCATCTCCAGACTAGAGGGCCTTGTGTAGACATGAGGAAGGGACCTGCAAATTGGGAGGTAGACACAGATGATGAGTTACACATCAATGCAACATGCAGTGTACAACACAACAGCAATATGCACTAGGAATGTATACACAGTATTGACTAGACTACCCACACATGTAGTGGGAGTCCAATGTCACCATGTACGTCAATGTCACTTGGGCACACCCTTTGCAAGCCCATGGAAACGGGAAGCAGGAGGGGTGTGTGTGACTCAAACCCAAGCATCTGAACCAAATACATGACAAGCCTGCATGTGCCCAGACACAATGCTGCGTATGCCCACAGGAACCACGGAAGCCAACAAATTGTTCCAAAAAAATTGGGAAAAATTATTTAGAAATAAAAAATAAAAATCAAAAATAAAAATCAAAAATAAAAATCAAAAATGGCCATTGATGGGCCCGGGGGGGTTTGGGAGGCCACCCAGGAGGTCCGAGGACAGGGTGCACACCAAAACCCACCTGTATGGGTCCTGGGAAAAAAAAAACCTCCTTGGGCTCATGGCCCACACGGCTACCCTATTGTGGGAGTATCACTGCTGTCGCTATTGTCACCCTGTGCAGCTGCATCCGGAGGTGGTTGCACTATGGGAGGCAGCCCACGCAAGGCCCTAGTCTGCTCCTCCATGGCTGCAAGCATGCGGGTGTGGTAGGTCTGGTTCTGGAGGATGAGTGTGCGGAGGTCCCCATTCAACAACTCACGGGATGCCCGGACCTCCGCCCTCGTTGCCTACATCTCAGTTGAGAGCGTACAGGTGAGACGCTCCAGCTGCTGTTCTGTCCTTTGGTGTGTTGAAGCCTCAAGCTCAACAAGAGTCGTCCTGAGGTGAAGGAGCTCCTGCCTCAGGGCTTCCCTGTGGGCCTGGGACTCAATGGAGATGGCCTCCTGCAGAGTCGCCAGTGCCGCCCGCCTGTCCCTGTTGGACCCCAACATGTCCTCTCTGTGTGACTGGCAGATGGAGTCGGTTGCCTGCTCTAGTCGCTCCATCAGCCTTTCAGGGGGGACAATGGAAGTGGCCACCCTATCCATGGCCTGAGCCATCATCTCGGATGATGCTGCCTGTTGTGTTGCCATACCGTAAATGGATTGCTCCCATGCGGTATTGCCAGGTGGCGTACGGCCACCACGTCGGCGGGCACCACACCTGTCTGGGGCAAGGCGAACTGCGCCTTGCTGTGCCGGCACTGCCTGAGGCTGCAGGACTGCATTCCCCCTCTGATCTGCTTGCCCAGGAACAGGATCAGATGTCGCGGAGTGTGACCCTGCATCCGTAACCACCAAAGGCGTAGCTGCCAACACTGACATCCCCATTGAGGGTTCTGACCCTGGTGCAGGTGGGTGGGACAGAACAGAATCCCTCCCTGGAACACTCACCTGCGACGGCACGTAGGTCTCATCCGAATCAACACCTGAGTACAGCTCGGGGGAGGTGCAGCCAGAGACACCCCTTGAGAGCACGACCTGCAGCACTTGTGGGTTCTCACCCACCACCACACCACGTCCCTCACTGGTGGTTGGTCGGCCCTCGGACCCCTCCTGGGTCTGCACCATCTCCACAACCCCAGCAGTATCAGGTGCATCTTCCCCTGCAAAGACATAAAAACAAAGAAATGGAAACAGGCATTAGCACCATGGCACACAATGAGGGCTGAGAAGCAAGAGAACCAGTACTTGATTGAAACATGTCCCACATGACTAAAACCCTCCCATGCATGCACCCTCACTGCATATGAAGGGCAGGCAAATGGCACACACTGATGACACCAAGATGGAAGATGAACACATTTTCTGCATGCTGCCTGGCAGTGCCATCACACATTGGCCTGTGATTGCCAGGTGAAACACACATGCCATCACACAGATGGCATGTACCATTGCTATTGAGTGAAGATGGAGAGGAGGGCAGCACCTATTCATTCAGTCCATTTCCCGCATGTAATAGCTTTTCAAATTCTAACAGGTCAGAATTTTCACCTGGAGCTGCCAGTCTGAAATGGTCCAATTGCACAGGGACATGTGTGAACAAATGACATCCAGGTAACAAAGTCACTCCACTTTACCATAGCCATGTCAGACATGTGACTAGTGGACTGCGACATGCCTAGTAAAGGTGGTGGAATGCAAACAATCTGACTGAATGAACAGTGAAAAATAAGCAACAATGTTGTGGCAAGGTGACACTTCAAGGGCAACTGGCGTGCTGTTGGGCTAGATGTCTACTGTTAGCAGAAGGGATACTGCTATGGCCAAATGCAACTGCGCATGATGTATTGCATGAAGCACATGGCTGACCCATACGACTCAGGCGCACACACTCTCACCTGGCACACAAACAGAAGCCCTCACACACACACCATGCACATGAATGACACACACATGCATGTGCACTCACCGGACAATGCCTCGTAATCAGCCAGATCTCCCACGCCTTGGATCTGTTCCTCCGTGACGTAGGTCCCAGCGACTGACTCATGTGGAGTGAGTTCCATGTCTACTACTGGAGACCCACCTCCAGTCACTAGAGTTGCGGCATGACTTGAGGCCAGCTTACTCTTTGCCCTGCGCTTTAGGTCATTCCAGCGCTTATAGCAATCATTGGCTGTGCGCCTCACGATTCCAAGGGCACTTACGATGTCCGCAACGGTCTGCCAGTGTGCCTGGCGTTGTGCAGGTGTGGTCTTGGATCCTGCAACAATGACCATCTCGTTGTCATGTGCGGACACATACTCGACAAGTGCATTCAGTTCATCATCCGTGAAGCTGGGCTTCCTGGACGAGCCGGACTGGGTAGCCGTGTCTGGGGCATCAGCCTGTGCCGGACGAGCACTCTTCCTCTTCCGCTTGGAAGGTGGTGGTGATCCTGATTGTCCTGCGCCGCTCTGGACACCTGGTGGACTCTGTATCAGGAGTGTGGGATTGCACACTCAGCATGGGAGTTGGTGCAGGCATTGGCTCTAGTGTGATGGTGTCAGGGGGAATGTCAGCAGCATGGACTAGGACCGACACCGACACTGTCCTGGCTGGGTGTGTGAGGGCTGGGGTGGATGGAGCCGCAGCTGCCCCTGCAGCCTCTCCGCCCTGCCTACTTGGGGCAGCAGATGACCTTGCTGCCCCAGATGCTCGTGGCATGGTGACATCAACATGCACCAGCGCATGTGTCATAGGCCTGCTGACCTGGAAGTCAGCCATGGAGTGAGCCAGGTCTGGTGCCACAATGGGCTGGTCCATCAAGGGCTGAGCATGGATGGTGTCAGCCACATCAGCCTCAACGGGAGGGGGGGGGGATTATGGGTGCCCTTGACTTGTCCTCCACACATGGGGGGACAGGCTCACCCTACAAGTAACGACCACGTCCCCTACCGGATCCACCAAGGCCACCACTTGTGGCTCTTCCACCTTTGCCACCCTTACGGAATCCTCGCCTCCCAGCCATGGCACTGATGTAAATGTGCGTATGGGAGTGGCTGTAAACTATTGTCCTGGGCAATTGGGGGTCAAAGGGGTTGGGTACCAGATGGTAATTGTACCCTAGTGCTCTTGCAAGGCTGATTGTAACCCCTGGGGAAAGATGACGAGTCACGCTACACACAGGAGCCCCAAAAAAGGGAGATGACGTGCACGCAACCCCTCTTAGACCACGTGTGCAGAAAGAAAAACCTGCACTACGCTGTGGCACCCAGTAACACAAGAATGAACGTATGCGTGTCACACGCAGCCTAGAATGACCTCTGAAGGGGTAGGCTACACACGGGGCAAGCACAGATGTTAGATACGTGCGTGACTCACCGTCTGCCAGGTAAAAGAGCGTGAAAAAGGAGCGCGTTTGGTTGGCAACACCCCCGCCAAAAGAAGATTTGTACGCTGTCTGAGGAGACAGGACAACAGTAGAAGGGAACACTGTTTGAGGGAACAGGCCCAGGTAAACCAGTAAAAGAGAAAAAAGAGAAAAAGCTGTCAGAGGTAACAGGGAATACGAACTTGAAACGCCGTGAAGTAAATCGCGTGTGAAACGACAAGAAGTACACAATTCACCCACTCGCTCTCCACGAAAAGCACGTACAAGGAAATGGTGTTCTACACGTATCTTTTATACAGGCCCACACGTCCAGCGTCACTTACGCGGCGTGTACTCGCTAGGGCCATTTCCACCAATTACACGCTTTGTCACTTATGCGTGTCCACCAATTACACGCTTTGTCACTTATGCGTGTAGGGCCATTTCCAGCAATTACACGCTTTGTCACTTCTGCGTGTAGGGCCATTTCCACCAATCACACGCGATGAGACTCTGACGTGCAGTCTTTCCACGTGTGCTCTGTCATCACGTGCTGTGTGGGAAACACCCGTGCTGGTCACGTCACAGACGCGCTTACGCGCTGAGGGCCTTTGGTCCAATTGAATCGCGTATGCGTGCTAACGCGTTTACGCGCTGAGGGCCTTTGGTCCAATTGAATCGCGTATGCGTGTTGACGCGCTTACGCGCTAAGGGCCTTTCCTCGATTTTCACGCTGACGTGCAGGATTTTCCCGTGCCAAATCACTCCGTACCAAGCTGGCCACGCGTAAGCACACGGAAGACCACGCTCCTGCCCAGAAGGCCGAACTACTGCCCCCCAGAGCCCCGAGCACGCTCCCACCTGCCATCTGCTGCTGCCTGACTGCCTGCTGCCCACGTGCACTGCCATTTGCTGCCTGCACATCAGCCAGGGGTGCTGTTGCTGTGACCACCCCTGCTGGAACCGAAGACTCCCGACTGGAATTCCATCGCTCCACAGCCCAGCCCCAGGACCCAGTTGCCCACCCACTCCTGCCTCTGGGGTTGTCATGTCGGGGCAAACACCGTCTGTGACCACTGACAACCCCCGGCCAGAGAGGCAGAGGGGCACCAGCTTCAGTGCCACCGAAGTTGGTGTCCTGGTGGAGCAAGTCCTGGGGCAGTATGATGCCCTCTTCGGAAGTTCCCGCGCCGACAAGGAAGGACGGACTCGGATCTGGACTGACATCGTGACTGCCATCAATGCGGAGGGGGTGGCAGTCCGGGACTTACAACATGTCAGGAAGCGCTGGGAGGACTTCAGGTCCAGGACCCTGAACAAGGCCCGGCACCTCTTGAAGGCAGCGGATGCCAAGGGGCGCCGGGGCCACTTGTCGGAAGAACAGATGGGGGTCCTGGAACGCATATCCCCAGCGCTCCACGTCCAGGTCCTAGAGAAGCAGACCCGTTTGGAGTCAAGCGGTGAGTGTACATGCATCCTGATTGTGAGCAGTGCGTGTGGTGATTATTCGTTCTTGTGCAGGTTGCACATCTGTTTGTATGGGGTCGAGTATGGGTGGGGGTGTACAGGGCCGTGGGGCTGACACATGCAAGGGCTGTAATGTGTGAGACATGGATGGTGCTTGTGTGTGTAGGCTTGCATGGCAAATGCAGTTGTGCGTGCACACATGTTTGGATGAATGTGTATGTAAGTAGACATGTCCGTGATGTCACGCATGTATGTTTTTTTCGGCTGCATGTATGAGCACTGTGTACATGTGCATGTGTGTGTATTTGACAAGGGTGCAACAGTGATGCAACATGGATGCATGTGACAGCGGTATGTGGAAGCCTGATTGGCAGATGTGACATGGATGCCCGTCTGAACAGTGCGACACTTGGCAGAGGTGTACACATGCATGCAAGTGTGGTGGTGTGTGTACATGTGTGGTACACTTCCTGTTTTGCATGTGATGTCTGGCTCCCCTTTGGCTGCTCATGCTGTTGTATGTGTAGGGATGGTGCTGGCAGTTGCGATATGGCTGTGGTATGGCTCATGTGTGCGAGTTGCAATGACATGTGTGTTGGGGATTGTGATGACATGTCTGAGGTTTGCCAATGCCACTCATGTGCAACTGTCATGTGTGTATGTGTCCATTGTACAGTGCCCTGATGCCTGTTTTTTGTTTCTCCCTGTCTGCAGCGTCAACTGATGAAGAGGGCGGAGAAGGTGCTGTGGAGCACAGCGGCGGGGATCCCACCGCCAGCCGGAGACGCAAGGCCCGGCTTCCCTCCCGTGTTGTCATCTCGTCGGGGAGTGAGGAGTCCGGTGCCGCGTCCCAGGCCGCAGCTGCCGGGGGGAGCTCCAAGAGGCGGAGGTTGCAGTTGGACTCCTCGGCAGCAGAAGGGGCAGCTGGGACCCCACAGGGCCCAACAGGGGAAGATGGCACGGAGTTATCCAGGTTGGTGGGGGGTTTGGTGGAGGAGGAGGCCGTGCAAGCACCAGAGATGGGGTCTGGAGGTCGGAATCCCACTGGTGCTAGTGGGGCAGTGCAGGACCAGGGACAGGAGGCAGCACAGGCTGCCGCAGAGGTGCCTGTGTGCAATCCTGTCCCCGATTCTGTCCCTGCATCATCTTGCACCAGCAGGGATGCCTATGTCCAGACCTGTTTTCAGGCAGGGGATGAGCTGACGTCAACTGGCCTTCCTCTGCCTGCGGACGTGGCCATCCAGGTCCGGGTTGAGCCTGTCCTGGCTGGTGTGGCGTTGCGTCAACGGGCCATGCGAGGTGACCTGCAGTCTTTTCATGGAGAGACTGCACGTCATCTCGAATGGCTCGTTGACCACGTCAGCCTGCTGGGACAGATCACCCAGGCCGGATTCCTCCGTCTGATGGGGCTTGCTCCGACCCCCTCCTCAACTGGACCCCCTACGCACCAGTCGTCCTCTGTGCCATCTTCCCACCCATCAGTCACCTGGGTGCCCTGTGGAGCTGCCTCTGACGGTGCGGCCAGACTGGTGGAGGAGGCATCCCTGCCACAGTCGGGAGTCGGAGGTCGAGCAGGGGTGGCCACATCAACAACTGCACCCCAGCCGGCGGAGGATGTGCAGGCAGCAGGAGGCAGTGCACGGGCAGAGGCAGAGCAGCAGCAGCAACATGGTGGGAGACATGAAGGCTCAGGGCTTTCGACATCGGAGGGGCAGGCATCGGCCGGAGGGCAGGGGGACCCAGGACAGAGAGTGTCTTCCGTGTGGCAGCGGTTGGGCCACGCCATAGGTGCGGAGCGGCGGCGGGCGGAATAGGCGCGGCTCACAATGGTCAGGGCGGAGAACTCCATGCGGAGGGCCCTGAGGCGGGCCGATTGCCTCGAGGCAATCCGCAGGGGGTTGGAGGAGGACACGGCGGCGTCCCTGCGGACCCTCGGGGCCATGGAACTGGACCGCCTCCGGGACATCGAACAGGAGTTCGATGATGCCCTGGCCCGGGACACCACGGAGTGAGCCGCTGAACTTGCCCGCCGCCTTTGTATATAGTTCTTTAGTTTTAGGTTTCCTTTGTTTCTTATTATGATTTGGAGTCGACGGACACTGCTCCACTTTTTGTATATAGTTGATTTTTATTTAGGTTTTTTAGTAGGTTTCCTTTGTTCAGTTGGGCTCATGGACCCTTGGTAGTTTTTTACATACTTCTTTATTGCATAGATATTTTTTCACATTTGACTTTGGACGACATTTTTTTGGATTCTGATTTGCAGTATTTTTTTTTAATACGGACATGCAGCTTATTTTTTCTCATTCCCATTGTAGTTTGTTTCCTTTCTCTAGCATTCTTTATTTTTTTCAATACAATTTTGTTTTCATACTTCACTGTGTGGTATCATCTCATTGGTTTCATGCATGTCATGTTGGGTGTTTTCCCATTCAATTGCAACCATTGTGTGTGACGGACATGGGTTCATTAGCTTCATGAACATTGGGGGTGTAACATGTAATTTCCATTTCCATGTGGGTGAATGGGTTACTTGGTAGGGCTTTTTGGCTGTGGAGGCTGACCATTACGCACATGATTGGGGATTGTGAGGACCTGGTGGAGGGTGCCCCTGGTGGCTGGGGGGTGGGGGTGGGGGTAGACATGAGTGGGGGCCTGGTGGAGGCTGCCCCTGCACTGCTGGGGGGTGGGGGTGGTGGGAGACATGAGTGGGGGCCTGGTGGAGGCTGCCCCTGCACTGCTGGGGGGTGGGGTGGTGGGAGTCATGGGTGGGGGCCTGGTGGGGGCTGCCCATGGTGGCAGGGGGGTGGGGGTGGTGGTAGACATGAGTGGGGGCCTGGTGGAGGCTGCCCATGGTGGCTGGGGGGTGGGGGTGGTGGTAGACATGAGTGGGGGCCTGCTGGAGGCTGCCCCTGCACTGCTGGGGGGTGGGGGTGGTGGGAGACATGGGTGGGGGCCTGGTGGAGGGTGCCCCTGCACTGCTGGGGGGTGGGGGTGGTGGGAGACATGAGTGGGGGCCTGGTGGAGGCTGCCCCTGCACTGCTGGGGGGTGGGGGTGGTGGGAGACATGGGCGGGGGCCTGGTGGAGGCTGCCCATGGTGGCAGGGGGGTGGGGGTGGTGGGAGACATGAGTGGGGGCCTGGTGGAGGGTGACCCTGGATGCTGCGGGGCGGGGGTGCAGGGGGACATGAGTGGGGGCCTGGTGGAGGGTGGCCATGGTGGCTGGGGGGTGGGGGTGCAGGGGGACATGAGTGGGGGCCTGGTGGAGGGTGCCCCTGCACTGCTGGGGGGTGGGGGTGGTGGGAGACATGAGTGGGGGCATGGTGGAGGGTGACCCTGGATGCTGGGGGGTGGGGGTGCAGGGGGACATGAGTGGGGGCCTGGTGGAGGGTGGCCATGGTGGCTGGGGGGGTGGGGGTGGTGGTAGACATGAGTGGGGGGCTGGTGGAGGCTGCCCCTGCACTGCTGGGGGGTGGGGGTGGTGGGAGACATGAGTGGGGGGCTGGTGGAGGGTGACCCTGTATTCTGGGGGGTGGGGGTGCAGGGGGACATGAGTGGGGGCCTGGTGGAGGGTGGCCATGGTGGCTGGGGGGTGGGGGTGGTGGTAGACATGAATGGGGGCCTGGTGGAGGGTGTCCCTGCACTGCTGGGGGGTGGGGTGGTGGGAGACATGAGTGGGGGCCTGGTGGAGGGTGCCCCTGCACTGCTGGGGGGTGGGGGTGGTGGGAGACATAAGTGGGGGCCTGGTGGAGGGTGCCCCTGCACTGCTGGGGGGTGGGGGGGGTGGGAGACATGAGTGGGGGCCTGGTGGAGGCTGCCCATGGTGGCTGGGGGGTGGGGGTGGTGGTAGACATGAGTGGGGGCCTGGTGGAGGCTGCCCCTGCACTGCTGGGGGGTGGGGGTGGTGGGAGACATGGGTGGGGGCCTGGTGGAGGCTGCCCCTGCACTGCTGGGGGGTGGGGGTGGTGGGAGACATGAGTGGGGGCCTGGTGGAGGGTGACCCTGGATGCTGGGGGGTGGGGGTGCAGGGGGACATGAGTGGGGGCCTGGTGGAGGGTGCCCCTGCACTGCTGGGGGATGGGGGTGGTGGGAGACATGAGTGGGGGCCTGGTGGAGGGTGACCCTGGATGCTGGGGGGTGGGGGTGCAGGGGGACATGAGTGGGGGCCTGGTGGAGGGTGGCCATGGTGGCTGGGGGGTGGGGGTGGTGGTAGACATGAGTGGGGGCCTGGTGGAGGCTGCCCCTGCACTGCTGGGGGGTGGGGGTGGTGGGAGACATGAGTGGGGGCCTGGTGGAGGGTGACCCTGGATGCTGGGGGGTGGGGGTGCAGGGGGACATGAGTGGGGGCCTGGTGGAGGGTGGCCATGGTGGCTGGGGGGTGGGGGTGGTGGTAGACATGAGTGGGGGCCTGGTGGAGGGTGCCCCTGCACTGCTGGGGGGTGGGGGTGGTGGGAGACATGAGTGGGGGCCTGGTGGACGGTGCCCCTGCACTGCTGGGGGGTGGGGGTGGTGGGAGACATGAGTGGGGGCCTGGTGGAGGGTGCCCCTGCACTGCTGGGGGGTGGGGGTGGTGGGAGACATGAGTGGGGGCCTGGTGGAGGGTGCCCCTGCACTGCTGGGGGGTGGGGGTGGTGGGAGACATGAGTGGGGGCCTGGTGGAGGGTGCCCCTGCACTGCTGGTGGGTGGGGGTGGTGGGATACAGGAGTGGGGGCCTGGTGGAGGCTGCCCCTGCACTGCTGGGGGGTGGGGGTGGTGGGAGACATGGGTGGGGGCCTGGTGGAGGCTGCCCATGGTGGCAGGGATGTGGGGGTGGTGGTAGACATGAGTGGGGGCCTGGTGGAGGCTGCCCCTGCACTGCTGGGGGGTGAGGGAGGTGGGAGACATGAGTGGGGGCCTGGTGGAGGCTGCCCATGGTGGCAGGGGGGTGGGGGTGGTGGGAGACATGAGTGGGGTCCTGGTGGAGCGTGCCCCTGCACTGCTGGGGGGTGGGGGTGGTGGGAGACATGGGTGGGGGCCTGGTGGAGGCTGCCCCTGCACTGCTGGGGAGTGGGGGTGGTGGGAGACATGAGTGGGGGCCTGGTGGAGGGTGCCCCTGCACTGCTGGGGGGTGGGGGTGGTGGGAGACATGAGTGGGGGCCTGGTGGAGGGTGCCCCTGCACTGCTGGGGGGTGGGAGTGCAGGGGGACATGAGTGGGGGCCTGGTGGAGGGTGCCCCTGCACTGCTGGGGGGTGGGGTGGTGGGAGACATGGGTGGGGGCCTGGTGGAGGCTGCCCCTGCACTGCTGGGGGGTGGGGGTGGTGGGAGACATGAGTGGGGGCCTGGTGGAGGGTGCCCCTGCACTGCTGGGGGGTGGGGGTGGTGGGAGACATGGGTGGGGGCCTGGTGGAGGCTGCCCATTGTGGCAGGGGGGTGGGGGTGGTGGGAGACATGAGTGGGGGCCTGGTGGAGGGTGCCCCTGCACTGCTGGGGGTGGCGGTGGTGGGAGACATGAGTGGGGGCCTGGTGGAGGGTGCCCCTGCACTGCTGGGGGGTGGGGGTGGTGGGAGACATGAGTGGGGGCCTGGTGGAGGGTGCCCCTGCACTGCTGGGGGGTGGGGGTGGTGGGAGACATGAGTGGGGGCCTGGTGGAGGCTGCCCCTGCACTGCTGGGGGGTGGGGTGGTGGGAGACATGGGTGGGGGCCTGGTGGAGGGTGCCCCTGCACTGCTGGGGGGGTGGGGATGGTGGGAGACATGGGTGGGGGCCTGGTGGAGGATGCCCATGGTGGCAGGGGGGTGAGGGTGGTGGGAGACATGAGTGGGGGCCTGGTGGAGGGTGCCCCTGCACTGCTGGGGGGTGGGGGTGGTGGGAGACATGAGTGGGGGCCTGGTGGAGGGTGCCCCTGCACTGCTGGGGGGCGGGGGTGGTGGGAGACATGAGTGGGGACCTGGTGGAGGGTGCCCCTGCACTGCTGGGGGGTGGGGGTGGTGGGAGACATGAGTGGGGGCCTGGTGGAGGCTGCCCCTGCACTGCTGGGGGGTGGGGGTGGTGGGAGACATGGGCAGGGGCCTGGTGGAGGCTGCCCATGGTGGCAGGGGGGTGGGGGTGGTGGGAGACATGAGTGGGGGCCTGGTGGAGGGTGACCCTGGATGCTGGGGGGTGGGGGTGCAGGTGGACATGAGTGGGGGCCTGGTGGAGGGTAGCCATGGTGGCTGGGGGGTGGGGGTGGTGGTAGACATGAGTGGGGGCCTGGTGGAGGCTGCCCCTGCACTGCTGGCGGGTGGGGGCGGTGGGAGACATGGGTGGGGGCCTGGTGGAGGGTGCCCCTGCACTGCTGGGGGGTGGGGATGGTGGGAGACATGGGTGGGGGCCTGGTGGAGGCTGCCCATGGTGGCAGGGGGGTGGGGGTGGTGGGAGACATGAGTGGGGGCCTGGTGGAGGGTGCCCCTGCACTGCTGGGGGGTGGGGGTGGTGGGAGACATGAGTGGGGGCCTGGTGGAGGATGACCCTGGATGCTGGGGGGTGGGGGTGTTGGGGGACATGAGTGGGGGCCTGGTGGAGGGTGGCCATGGTGGCTGGGGGGTGGGGGTGGTGGTAGACATGAGTGGGGGCCTGGTGGAGGGTGCCCCTGCACTGCTGGGGGGTGGGGGTGCAGGGGGACATGAGTGGGGGCCTGGTGGAGGGTGCCCCTGCACTGCTGTGGGGTGGGGGTGGTGGGAGACATGAGTGGGGGCCTGGTGGAGGCTGCCCCTGCACTGCTGGGGGGTGGGGGTGGTGGGAGACATGGGTGGGGGCCTGGTGAAGGCTGCCCATGGTGGCAGGGGGGTGGGGGTGGTGGGAGACATGAGTGGGGGCCTGGTGAAGGGTGACCCTGGATGCTGGGGGGTGGGGTGCAGGGGGACATGAGTGGGGGCTTGGTGGAGGGTGGCCATGGTGGCTGGGGGGTGGGGGTGGTGGTAGACATGAGTGGGGGCCTGGTGGAGGCTGCCCCTGCACTGCTGGGGGGTGGGGGTGGTGGTAGATATGAGTGGGGGCCTGGTGGAGGGTGACCCTGGATGCTGGGGGGTGGGGGTGCAGGGGGACATGAGTGGGGGCCTGGTGGAGGGTGGCCATGGTGGCTGGGGGGTGGGGGTGGTGGTAGACATGAGTGGGGGCCTGGTGGAGGGTGCCCCTGCACTGCTGGGGGGTGGGGGTGGTGGGAGACATGCATTGTTGATCAGTAGTGCAAGGTGACATGTGGGTTGGCTGGGGGGCATGCCCATGGTGGATGGGCTGCCTGCAGGACATGAGCAGGGGTGCAGGGTAGTCCCCCGTGGTGTGGGCTGCCTGCAGGGGCCGTGGAGGTTGTGGAGCGTACACCTGGGAGGACCCACACGGCCAATTTACGTGTAGTACTCCCCAGAACCCCTGAAATACACATTCCCTGCTGAAATCGCGTGTGCAACTTCCCGTGCACCCCTGAAATACACGTACCCTGCTCGCACTGGGACAATCGCGTGTGGAACTTCCCGCGCACCCCTGAAATACACGTACCCTGCTCGCACTGGGACAATCGCGTGTGGAACTTCCCGCGCACCCCTGAAATACACGTACCCTGCTCGCACTGGCCCATTCGCGTGTGGAACTTCCCGCGCACCCCTGAAATTCACGTACCCTGATGGAATCGCGTGTGGAACTTCCCGCGCACCCATGGAATTTACGTACCCTGCTCGCACTGGCCCATTCGCGTGTAGAACTTCCCACGCACCCCTGAAATACACGTACCCTGCTGAAATCGCGTGTGGAACTTCCCGCGCACCCCTGAAATACACGTACCCTGCTCGCACTGGCCCATTCGCGTGTGGAACTTCCCACGCACCCCTGAAATACACGTACCCTGCTGAAATTGCGTGTGGAACTTCCCGCGCACCCCTGCAATACACGTTCCCCGCTTGGCGTTTGCTGTTTGCCAGCCCAGTGAACTGGTGCAGGGTTAGCGCAGCCCTTTGCGATGATTTAGCGATTTTGATGGCTTTTCCTTGCGCGAGGGCGTTATTGGGGGCGTTACTGGCGCTGCTGCAGGGTCGCTGCGATTCTCTGCGCCACGGCTGGTTTGGAAGCCTGAAATCCATGAATACGCTGTGCGCGGAAATCGGTTTTAGCGCACGTGCCTGGCGCAGTCATTCGCACGCGGACACTCTGCGCCAGCCGCTTGCGACACTTTTCTGCGAAATTCTATGAATTACCTTGTTAATTGTGTGTGCTTTCTTGAGTAGGTATGTGAGTATGGATGTGTTTTTTTTCTTTTCTGAGAAATGTAACTTTAGTCTAATTTTTTTAATGTGTTTTGATAAAATGAATAATGTTAAAAGTTATGGTGTATCTGTCTAAAATAGATACAAAATGAAATAAATAAAAACCTGTGAGTGCATTGTCATCAACCCCATGGTTAGTAAGTGGTGCAAGGATCGACTATGCAGAGGGTGTTGGGATTATGACAGATCAGGGAAGGGTCCAGAGAACCGGGTGAAGGGTCTACAGTGTGTTGTTTTATTTTCTATTAATCATTTCAGCAGCTGTACCCATCAATCAGTGATTAATACAAAAAAGTATGCATTGCCTTGGTGCTCACAGAAGAAACAAATCAATGGTTTATATCTGAGAGTGCCCCTTTCCATGAGGAAATGACATTTTTCAAGACAAAATGGTGCGTATTCTAAAAATAGAAGATTCAAGAATGTGGTGCTTCACAAGTTGCACCAGGCACATTTATTTAGAGTAAGTCCTTAGGTTAACACTTGTTTCGGCCTTGTTTCTTTTTCAAAACTGGACAAAAGTTAGATCATTCTACATGTTTCAGTCCAGACTGAAACATCTGATGTACCTCAACACCTCTGCCACTAGCATATGGCAACTACCACCCAAAAGGAATTTGGTATAGCCTGCCACACATAGACTCTCTCAACAATAACAAACAATCTCTAACCACCACCAGCACCCACCCATGTGTCTGTCTTCTCTTGGGCTGCTTATTCGTACCTTGCCAGCCACCTAAGTCATAGAATGGCAACATGCACACATGCATCTACTAAACTAAACCCCCTAAAACTTTCCAACCACACCGACTAAGGTCACCAAGGGCATTCAACCGAGGAAAAAAAGTGCATTGAGGCCACACAAGTGGGGAAAGAGCGCTATATAAAAATACAATACAATACAATGTATTAGTAATGTGTATGTGGTGGACAGAGAGAAAACGGGGTTGGCATAAGGTAGTAGGATTCAAAAGTAAAAACAAAACAAACCAGATATTGCATTAGTCATTAGGTATATGCTTTAAAATATGCTCATTCAATACATCCTACAAATGTGTTGAATGCTGGATTTAACTCACCCTTATAATAACTTTGATTGCATGTCACATCATTTTGATGAATTCTTCAAAGTAACTTAACCATTTTGGGTTAAACCTTCTTTCTACAATATAAACATCATCAGTTATAATTTCAATCATGTTACCTACCAAGTAATCTTAATTGTGCCTTTCATTTAGCGTTGCTGTATTCCTCCATGTCATAAATTCAATTCATTCCATGATTGTGTGTTAAATTTTGCCGTAGGTATTTACATATCACCCACACCTGTTACTAAATTTATTTTTGCCGCGAGTTTTGTCCCATTAGATTGCCTCAGATTAACAGGCTAAATACTGCCTGTTTTAAATCTTTTCCTTGGTTCAATTAAGATCTGCACATTTGTATCTCTAAGGGTCCCCATTCAAAGATGTCATGCTCCACCTCACACTCCTCGTAAAGTTTGTGCTCAGCACAATGTTTACAATGTGTTGACGAGGGCCCCACTAGGTTAAAAATGTCACCAGTAAGTGCTTTTCATACCGCAAGACAATCAAAAAATCCCTTAACTTGCCTGTGTTCCTGGAGTTTATTCTCCTTGAGGCAGCGTTCCCTAACTAGAAACGCAGTCGCCATTTTGAGACTACTTACATACACGTGCGCCTGGCGTCCCCACCCACCACTTGGATTACTAATTTTCCTGTAATGTAATCAATGGTTCCTTCCTGAAAACAGCACAGAGCATCTTTAACCCCAGTATTTATCATAACTAGATGGCCTACATTTGCTGCATGTGTTTTTGCTTCCTTTGGGTCCAGATGTAGACTTCATGGTCTAATCACAGGTATGTACAAATATGAATCAAAATTGGAAAATGAAGAATGATAATTACAATTAAGCTAGAAAACAGGTTTTCAACAAATTAGGAATCATAGAGTCTGTTGTTGGCTGGTCTATATTAAACTTGCTGTTCTGTATTCTTACATATGAAGTCTACTATGCGTCTATATGAATTAGTCTTCCCAATCGATTGTTCATTAACACCATTCTGATGCTTATAGGTCAGTTTGTTTTGGTTTCAGTTATTGTTAAATAACGTCTCTTCATAAGAATGAACTCATTTCATTGTCTATTGTAGAGGAGACAAGTACCTCCACAAAAGCTCCGCCCTCATGTTGCCTAAATGTTGGGAACCAGAAATTGAGACAATTGCAGTACCAGTGAGGATGTCTGTACCGAAGAGAATCTTGGAAACAAGGTATTCATTGGGAAAACCCTATATGCAACCACGAAGAAATAATGCCCTTTTGGACAAAGTTCCAGAGGAAGTGTGAAAATGAGTGATAAGGAAGACTGGTGACATCATGTGGAGCAGAGCTGATGCACCAAGAAAAGATACTCAAGGTAAAAGAACATAGACATTCTATACAATCTCAAGAGGAGTCGGTAAAGATGAGCAACATTTCGGGCTTCAGATGAAGATGCTTATCTTATAGAAATGATTACAAAAATGCTAAATTGGTTTACACTTGTACAGAGGCAGTAACACAAGTAGACAAAGCGATCTTAAGGCTGGCAACGTAGTGAATAGTTGCAGCGATGTGCCCATTTATAAAACATACTAATGTATAGAACCTGGCTATTCCGCGATGCACTTTAAGCAAGGCTTGAAATCCCGTGATTGGAAAGTTTTTTTTTAGTGTGGCACAGTTGGAAAATAACTAATGGCGGAGGAGAAATACAAGAAAGGCTTAGCTGCCCCCGCACCAAGAAGTCAAGGGCACTGTGAGCCTGGTTGTCCATTCAGTAGTTACATGAATGTTAGAAAGAAACAAACTTCTGTTTGAGGTGAAATGGAAAAACACTGAAGGCGTCAAGAGTTCATCATTTAATAATATTAAATTCTGCAAAGAGATTGAAAATGCAGTCTCGAATCACATGGTCAGATCAAAATAGACATTGGGTCGAGCCACACCAAAACCAAGAAGATACTCCTTTTTATTCTCAGGCACAGAGAGCTTCTGCAAGGCCAAGTTCAAAGCCTTCATTGACTGGCAGACTGCAAGAGTGATGATAGATGTTGGGCTAATTGGGAGGGGAGGCATGATCACGCCGACCCTCCCTACACCTGGTATGGTAGCCTGCGTGGTGCTAGCTTGTGGAATATTCCAGAAGGGTACAAGAGTGCCAAACCAATTGTAGAGGGCCACGTATCAAAGAGCCCTACAGTTTGTGTAATTAATGAAGTGCTCAGTATTAGTATGGCACAAAAGATGATTTGCACTTGGTATGGGTTTAGTTGCCCACCTGACAGTAGAGACCCAGTTACAACGCCCAACAGTATAGAACGTTTACTTAGATGTTCCTTGTAAGCCTATCACATACACAATTATTTTTTGGTAGTTTGCCACATAATGGAACGTCATTGATGACGTGTTCTGACTATAACAGCTGTGTTTTTTTATAATATGCGCTGAGAGAAAACAAGCGAACGTCCGTTGATGTACGTTGGTACTCCCTGTTTTAGATAATTGCAAATAAAACAGACTAAGTTTTGCCAACTTCCTGAGTCGGTTTGATTATTGATGTTTGAGTAAATGCTGCATCCCCATTTATCTCTAAGTATTACTACCTTGTCTTAAAGAGCCCCAGGTCTATGGGTTCACAATCTTTAGACCAATTTCCGTAGCCTGAAATTGACAGATGGTTCTTGCCTCTGTTTGTCTCAGTAGGCGTACCTTGTTTCTCCCTCTCATACTCTGTAACTTTCTTAAGACCTATAAACTTGATCTCATGCTTTTCATGCATCTGATGATTCCTTTGCCAATGTAAGGGCAGGGGTAATCTAGCATCTTGGCTGTTAATAGAGGAAGTATGTTCCATTATCCTGGTTTTAAGTGGTCTGATGATATTGCCAATGTATACTTTTTTGCAAACACATATTAATGCATAGACAACATAGGGCATTTTACAATTGATAAAGTCCTTATTGTGTAAGGTTATTCCACTCGAATCAACAAACTGCTCCATATTTTCATGTGCAAATCTGCACATTTTGCATATGCCGCATCTGTGAAAACAATGACTCAATGGTTTCAGCCAAGTCATTGTTCTTTCTGCAATGGGGCTTTGTAAAAAAGATGGACTACGTTTATTTTTCAGCGTCTCTGCTCATTTGAAAACAACCGTCGGCCTCTCTTCGAAGTGGTTCACTAGAACCTTATCCATTAATAGGAGATGCTATTGCTTTTTGAGGATCTCCCAAATCTTATAGTGGTTCTGACAGTATCTAGTAATAAATTTGACTTTTGTGGTCAGTGGGTCCATATTCTTGTCTTTCTGTATCAGTGTTTCCTTTCTGTCTATTAATTTTGTCTTTGTTAATGCTGACTGTATTCTGGTTTGGGACTAACCTCTCTGACAAATCGATTCAGTAGTAGATCACACTCACTCTCAAAGATCATTTGGTCCTCACAGTTCCTTCTCACCCTTATGAATTTGCCAACAACTTGTCGCACATAAAGTTGTATTCACGTCCGTTGGATTCCTGTAGGTACGGGTTAGCAATTTATTCCCTGATACATAGATATTTAAGTCTATAATATTGATCTCATTCTCATCATGTGTTCGAGTTAATGATATTCCAAAGGTGTTAGTGTTAAGTTCATTGATAAGCTCCTTCATTTGCAATGTACTTCCCTCCCAAATTAGTAAAACATCATCTCTGTACCTTGTATAACATACTGCATGTTCTCGATACTTAGAATTTAGTTAGAGTCTGTCTAGACTCCAGTATCATCAAACAGCCCCAAGAAAAGAGTTGCCAAAGGTGTGTATGTGTTGCCCATTGCCACTCCCTCTGTTTGTTGATAAACCTTATCATCAAAAATGAATTTGTTGTGTTGCAGTGTCCCTTCCAGCATTTCCATGAGCATATTTTGGTGATGCTAGTTTGAGGCAGGGCTATCCTTGAAGGTGTTTTCTATAGTCCTGAGTGCCAGGTCAAGTTTGATTGAAGTATGCAAGGCCCGAATGTCCAGTGTGACCAATAGAACGTTATGGTCCCAATTCAATGTGTTAAGGAGGTTTATTACACTGGTTGTGTCTTTAAAGTAAGATATTAGTTTACTTACATATGGTCTAATCATGGCATTAATACATTCTGAAATAGGTTTCGTTGCCCACCCTATTCCACTTACGATGGGCCTTGCCTCTGGTATTTGTTCAAAAATCTTACGTATCTTTGGGAATGAAACCCAGTATACGTTCCTTTATAATCAGAAAAACCTTTTCTCCATTGGTCATCGTGCCTTGTCTGCGCCACTTGAGAATCATGTCACCTAATTGTTCAACTTGTATAAAAAGTTGGGTAGACCCTATTTTTAATGGGGGAGAACATTTGAGGGTCAGAAACATGTATCAACATGTAGGGGCACTACCCTTAAGAATCTGAGCTTGAGAAACGGGGAAATTACCTTCTGTTCTGTCTTGATACACCTAATTGTTCAACTACAACCTTCCTATGGTTTTCTTTGAGTGTTACATAGCCTCCAGGAGTGTTCAGATGTTGCATAGCCATAGCAATATAATCGTTCCTGTCCATTATAACAATGTTTCTTCCCTTGTCTACTTCCTTAATGACAAATGAATTGTCATTTTTTAAGTTATCAAGTGTTGTTCTTTCCTGGTGTGATAGATCACCCAGGCTTTCAATTTGACCTGGTTCCTTTTAACTCTATGTTGGCCTTTGTTTATATTGTTTGTTGAAGCTCTCAGAAATGCATCTATGGTGTTATCCTGTGGCATGTGTGGTACAATTCTGGATTGGAGTTCACATCTTGCATTTGGTAGTTCGTTAGTGTAATCCGTAGTTCTTGAAATAGGTTTCTCATTTCAAAATCTTGTGCCTCATCCAAAGACCTGAAAGGTGTTTTCAATATCTGTTATAGTAAGCATACTTTACCTGATTGAGGGGTTTGCTCTTGAAATGTTTCTGCTTGTGTTGCAAAGAATTTCTTTAGATTAAGGAGGTCATTACGAGGTAGGAGGTAACCATGCCGCTATTAGCAGCATGGATACCCCCTTACCGGGTACCGGGTATGGGTTCCCCGAATGAGGAATTACCGGGCCATTCCGACCTTGGATGGCCCAGTAATTCCTCTTTCAAGGAACCCGGACCCGGTACATCCCCATTCCCATTCGAGCCCCCATAGGGCTCAATGGGAATGGGGATGATGCTAACAACGGGCCTATTAATAACTGGCCCATTGTTAGCATCCTCGTCTGCTAGCGGGACCCGTTGAGGATGCCTGGTTTTACCAGGCGTCCTTAGCGGGTCGCACGAGCAGACTCGTAATGGGGTGGTAAGGGGTTGATGGATCAGTCCTTTACCGGCGCCGTTAACCCCTCACCACCTACCTCATAATGACCCCCTAAGTGTCTGAGTGAACTTAAACAAGTCAATTTGAAGATCAATCGGAACAACTGTTGTGGTAGGTGCAAATGAAAGTCCTTTGTTCTAAAGAGCTAGCTCTAAAATAGTTATATTTCTCTGGAGAGATTTATCACCAAATTATTCATGTGCATCTGTTGTTCACTACTTTGACCCTGGCCCTTGTTATTCTTTTGCTTGGATCTTGTGTGACATGTTGATCTGTTTTAAAAATAGAAGGCATTTAAGCAGGAAGTGCTCTAATTGTACTAATATGTGAGTCTGTGTGAAAGGGTCAATCACATGAGGGGTTGAAGTATATGAAACCAGGGGATGTTATCTGATAATATCAGGCCTCAGAGCACCTCTGAGCATTATCCTGAATATGAAGGAATTAGTGAACGAGGGCAGGACATATACATGATAAAGAACATTTTAACTGGCGAATGGGTAAAGAGGTTAACTTTGTAGGTGCTTTTATCTAAGCTAGTCTCCTGTGTGTTCTGGTTACCAGGTTACAGAGGAAGAAAGAGAGATCAGTTATGCCTGGCATTATTAGAAAGTAGCCCTGAAAATGATCTTCAGTTAAATAGTTTTTTAAAAATAGTTAGAGGAAGAAACATTGATCGGAGTGTGAGGTCTGTGAAAAGAGAAGCTCCACAAACAGCTGATAACTGACAGCTGTGTTTGCAGGAGTGCTGAGAGAAGTGAAAAGGGGTTTATAGTCATAATGTAGAAAAAGAAATGTCGACTTACAAAAATGTAGAAAAAAAATGTAGAAAACAATAATGTCGAAAACCTATACATATAATGAAAAGAGTCAATTTTTAGAAAAAAAATGTTGCAAAAAAAGTCAATTAGCACTATCAATAAATAAATAAACAAGAAGAGTATCATTTACTAGGGGGGGGTCTCCCCCAACCCCCCTCACCCAACACCCCCCGGACAACCCCCTACCCCCCACCACCCTCTCACCCCTCATACTCAACACATTTAAATTATATATATATATTTATTTATAAATAAACAAGAAGAGTATCATTTACTAGGGGGGTCCCCCTCCCCAACCCCCCTCACCCAACACCCCCCAGCCCCCCCCCACCCCGCCAACCTCTGACCCCTCATACTCAACACATTTTAATTATATATATATTTATTCTTTTTTTTCAAAAAATTCTAAAAAAATGTAGAAAAAATTCGACATTATTGTTTTTCGACATTATTGTTTTCTAAAAAAAAAATTCGACATTTTGACTTTCTACATTATTGCATCTACATTATGACTGACCACCGTGAAAAGGAGATCAGGAAGCTGAAACAGCTCAACTCGCTTCCTGAATGTAGAGAAAGGAAAGCCCGGGTAGCGAGGACCTCTATGAGCCATCAGTGGAACTGTCGGTACCAAGAATTGCTGTTAAGCCTGCTGCGAGGACCTCAAGGAGCCACCAGGGGAACCGCAGGTACCAAGAATTAATGTTAAGCCTGCTGCGAGGACCTCTAGGAGCCATCAGTGGAACTGCAGCTAGGAAAAGAGACAAATGAAAGGATAAAGAGAAAGAAGACTTTAATAATATGAAATAGAGTGCAAAGTGGAAGGAGAGAAAAATAAAAACAGGAAAAGAAAGAATGCAAAGACTTTTAAGATATGATTGAAAGTGGCTGGAGAACGTTCAAGTTAAATTCAGTAGATAAGAAAAGTTCTGTCAAAGTGACAAGTTGAGAGACTGATTCTGGCACAGCTTCTGGAAGAATTTAAAGGATTGTCACTTCAGCAGTGAAGAGAAGCTAGTTTTCTAAACAACTACATAGAATCTTTCTTGCAGTTAAAAATTTGTGTTCAGTTTGAATAAAAGTTGACAGTACAGACTATCTAGACTGATTGCCTTTATTCCCATTTTGAAACTTGACAGTCTGTTTTTAAAAATATTACAAAGTTGATTTATAATTATCTCTTTTACTATATATTGTAGTTTTAGTAATAATGTTACTCTTGCCTTATCAAAATCTAGAATAAATATATAGGGCCCGATTCATGGAAAATGGCGCATTGATCCCGCAAAGCTTGCGCTCCAAGAACAACTCTGCCCGCCCGCCACGCGCAATGTTCCCAATTCACGCTCCACGTATTTATTGCTTCCAAAGCACAATTCAACCCGACCTGAAAAGAAAACTGAGATGCGTGAGGGAAACCCACAACATGCCCCACCCAAACCAAAAACAAAGCCATATCCCAACCTCAGCACAAACCTCTATGTCCACTCCTGACCCACCATCCAACACCCCTGCAAAAACGTGCAAGCCTCCTCATAAGTCAAGGCGGCACCCTGCAAAAATGTGCAAGCCCCCTCGTAAGTCGAGGCAGCACCCTGCAAAAATGTGCCAGCCACCTCGTAAGTCAAGGCGGCAGCCCAGTGAAACCGGGCAAGCCCCCTCTTAAGTCTAGGCTGCACCCCGCTAAACTGTGCGAGCCCCCCTCATAAGCCAAGACTGCACCCCTGCAAAAATGCTCAAGCATCTTCCTAAATCATGGCTACACCCATGCGAACAAGCTCAAGCTCCCACATAAGTCATGGCTGCACGCTTGCGAAAATGCATGAGCCCTCATGTAAATAACGGCTGCACCCCTGTGAAATTGCGAGCCCTCCATCCTACTAACAAGGCACCCAAACTGCCGACATATATCCCTACTGCATGTCAGCCCCCTCAAAACCTGACACCACCAACCAGACCCCTCACCTCTACCACTAATTCAGGCAGCCCCATCAAGTCCTGATACCACCCACCAGCCCCCTCACCTCCAGCACAACCTCAGGCAGCCCTCCCAAGTCCTCACACCACCCACCAGACCCCCTGAACTACACCACTTCCCCAGGAAGCCCCCTAAAGTCCTGATACCACCCACCAGCCCCCTCACCTCGGCCACTTCCCCAGGCAGTGCCCTGACAGTTAGCCCCCTCAAGTCCTCACACCACCCACCAGCCCCCTCACCTCCGCCATGATAACAGGCGGCCCTCTGACAGTACAACCCACTCCCCACACCACCCTCACCCCCGCCATTATCTGAGACAGCCCCCTCAAGTCCTGACACCACCCACCAACTCCCCTACCCTCTGCCACTACCCTTGGCATCCCCCTGAAAGTCCCCCACACTACTAGTCCAATGCATGGCTGCGGCTCACCTGAGCCTCTGTGGTCTGCCACCACCATGCTGCAGACCTCCCACATGTTCACCGGCAACATGATGCACTGAAGAACAATCTAGTAACATAGCATTCCCTGTCACTCCCTGGCAGATCTGAATATGCAGCACCTCAACCAGACAGCACAATATTGCAGCAATAGCACTGTGCTCACCCCATCCTCATGTGACAAGTGAATGCAATGTAAAGTGGCATGTGCATATTGCCCATGGGTCATTGCAAAGACATCAAAGCACAGCAACTAAATGCATGTTGTGGACACAAGTATGCAGAATAAAACTTTGGCCAGGTCCACAAATAATGACTAGTGTGTTACATAACTGTATTACAGTGGCAGAGGTGGATCAAGACAGGAGAGCAGGCAGTGTGGGACTGCACCTGCAGTTGGGTGTGTGAGCATGACATGGGAGTGGTACAGTAATGAAATTACAAATATGCAAGTGATGTGTCCAGGCCACCCACCCACAGTGAGCCCACCTCTCACTGCAGCACCCACAATGCCAAATACACACTACAGTGATTAGAGTGAGGACACACACACAATCCAAGGCATGTACAAATGGAACACATGAACAGCAGTGGACAAGAAATAAAAACAATGTGAAAGCATGCAAACTCACATGAACAGGTAGTATTCCATCAACAATGAGAGTCAAACTAAAAATAAATGACACATCCACACATCACTGCAACCATACCTATATGTACATTAACAAACACACACAAACTCACACTCCACATCAACCGCACTGATGGACAATATACAGACATGCTGCACATGTAATGTAAATTGAAAATATACAGTGCAGCCTCAAGTCGTCTGCTGGCCTCACTCTCACATACCAGGCACATGTGAATCCCTCCACCCTCAAACATCACAGCAACATGACACACACAGGCATGCCACAATACACTTGGCCTTCAATGACGAGATGCATTGGGTGAAATGTAAAAAATCAAAATGTGCAGACACACAAATGAACTGCATGAAGTGTGGAATGTAACCAGATAAAAACTGTATTTAATAGAACTATATACAACAAAAAGTAATGTTCAAGCTGTCCGGGGTAAATGAGCAAAACTGAAATTAACCCTCTACCTAGAGAATTATATACAGAAAATTGGGGAAGGAATGTCACTTAAATCCGGGGCAAAAGAAAAAAAAAACATAAATGAAACCTATGCCTAAATAACTATATACAAAGGGAGCAGACTACTCCTCATCACCAACCTCTGCCAACCTGTCGACCAGGGCTGACTCAGACGCCACATCCACATCCCTCAGCTGGGTCTCTGTTGTTTCCTGGAGGGCTTGCAGAGAGGACAACAACTGGTGTTCTGCATCCTGTACCGACCTGCAAGTCACCACCAGAATGGCAGCCCACCTGCTTGCCTGGCACAGTGCCACCTCTGCCTGGCCACCATCACCAGTACCTCGTGTGCCCGCAGCCTCCCTGCAAGCAGATGCATCTCATACTGCTGGAACTTAGAAGATATGACGTTCAATGCCCCCTCATGGTCTCCCTCCCTCATAGTTGCCGCCTGCCTCCTTGGGGTGGCTTGCCCTACCACAGTCTGCCTCCTCGTACTTGCCACTTTCTGCCACTGTGCCCATTGCAGGCTCCGTCGGTTTGCCCTCTGGCTTGATGACAATTGTCGGGGGCACATGGCACCTGCAATGCTCCAAGGTGCCTGCTGGCCCTCTATTGCCTGTACCTCTGCCGGTGCCTGGCTAGGCAAAGTGACCACCTTAGCTGATGTGCTTTGGACACTCACCTCGGGCGAAGATGTTAGCTCCACCAGATGGGGCATTGGGGTAGGCCCTGGTGCACAGGGGGCTGTGCTGGTATTAAGGCCGGAAGGCACCCTGGAGGACTACTGGAGGACGCACAAGGCCATGAGGTGGCACAGCTCATCATGATAATGGGCAAGAATACCACATGTAGTCTGCCCATCATCATGAATTACTGTGGTCCGCCTCATGAGGCCGGCCAGCAGGGGCAGCACCTGAGCCCTGATGGACACATCAGCAGGAAAGGGGATGCTGGTCTGGGTGGAGGCATCTCAGAAGGTGTGCACTTGCGCATCCGATGGCACAGGGACAAGATTTTGAATAGGCATCTCCACAGTGGCCTGCACAGTCTCATTCCCCTGAGACAGGGTTGCAGCATGGACACCAACCTCAGCATGGACACCAACCTCAACACACCCACCTGAGCCCATGGGCTGGGCTACAATGGCCAAGTGCTCTGCCTCCGCCTCTGTCAACCTGGATGACTCAGGGTGTCTTCCGCCGTGGATGGTCCCTGTGTGGCATCACAGTGTCCCACTGCAGCTGAGGAGTCCCCTGCCGTCTCCACCTCCTGTGATGTACCCCCAGCACCATTCCCCAATAGTCCAGGCACTACCTTAGCCACACCACCCCCGAAGATGAGCTGTCACAGAGGAGTGACTGTGGCCTGCGCCTTGGTCTGATGGAATGGTCCCCACTTCCATGGTCCATAGGACTGCTTCCGCCCTCTTTTTCAGCAGCAACAACTGCAGTAAAGGAGACACAGAACAGTGACATCAGTGTACAGAATAAAAGCCTATATGGCATACACAAAGTTAAAGCAACATGAATTGTCCATGGTACACCCAGCAACATACACACTCACACACATGGACATGCAATTCACATTCAAAAAGATATGACAACCCATGCTTAATCACAACCATTGGGGTAGGCCCTGCTGCACATGGGGCCGTGCTGGTATTAAGGCTGGAAGGCACCATGGAGGGCTAGTGGTGCAGAGGGCCATGAGGCGGCACAGCTCATCGTGATAATGGGCAAGCATACCACAATTAGACTGCCAATCATCATGAATTACTGTGGTCTGCCTCTTGAGGCCGGCCAGCAGGGGCAGCACCTGAGCCCTGATGGACACATCAGCTGGTAAGAAGATGCTGGTCTGGGTGGAGGCATCTCAGAAGGTGCGCACTGCTGCATCCGATGGCAGAGGGACAACATTTTGAATAGTGGATATCAACCTCAACACACACATGAGCACATGGGCTGAGCTACAATGGCCAAGTCCTCTGTCTCCACCTCTGTCAACCTGGATGACTCCAGGTTGTCTTCCACCGTGGATGGTCTCTGTGTGGCATCACAGTGTCCCACTGCAGCTGAGGAGTCCCCTGCCATCTCCACCTCCTGGGACATACCCCCAGCACCATGCCCAATGGTCCAGGCACTACCTTAGCCACACCACTCCTCCAAGATGAGCTGTCACAGGGGAGTGACTGTGGCCTGTACCTTGGTTTGGTGTAATGGTCCCCACTTCCATGCTCCACAGTACCGCTTCTGTCCTCTTTTTTAGCAGCAGCTACTGCAGTAAAGGAGACACAGAATAGTGACATCAGTGTACAGCATAAAAGCCTATGTGGCAAACACAAAGTTAAAGTAACATGAATTATCCATGGTACACCCAGAAACATCCACACTCACACACATGGACATGCAAATCACATTCAAAAAGACATGACAAGCCATGTTTAATCGCAACCACAACCATTACACATTCAAATGGACATGCAGCATGAAGAGCGCAGTGCACAGACACATACCAAGTGAAATGACATGGCACAATGGCAAAGGCAACCTGACCCAACTGCATCCTGCTGAGTTGCCATGGAAGACATGCCTCAAGGGCACAAGGTTGGGCAGGGAGTAAACTGGTCAGTTGGCCAAAAACAGAATGCATGGAAGCACAGATGGGCTGGGGTACCGCCATGGACACAATGTTGGCAACACACAGAGTGGAATCCTGGCCACCAGTAGACACTCATGATTGCACCACTCACATCATGGCCATGCCAACACCTGCCTGGGCATCTGTACACACACTCACATCACACAACATGCCTTCCTCACAGCCCAACCTGTGAGCATGCAACATATACATGCATCATTTGCACAGGCACACATGAGTATGTCATAGCACCAAGCACAAACACATGGCATCTGCACACATCAACTCAGAGCACACAAGCAGTTCCTTGACAGAACACATCAACGTTCCCAAAATGACAATGCCACAACTTCACTTGCCCAAACATCCAAACACAAGTGTCCTCCAGACGTAGAGGTTGTATAGCCACATATTTTAATTTGTTGCCCCAGCACCACGTCCATCATGCATGCACCACATACTCATCTTGCACCATTTCCATCCAAGCATTCCCAACCATCAAGTGACATTGCATGTGCACGTTTTACACAACTGTACAACTAGATACCCTGCAAATACTAGGGAAAGTCCAATGAACAGATGTCACACTTCACACATGGAGATGACTGTGGACTGCATACCACTGTGGATCACTAAAACACATATGCTGCATGCATAAGGGTGTAACTACAAACATGCAGGCACATGCACAACACACATACACAGTAAAGCAGTGCACCACACAGCTAGACACTAGCACAATCCAGACACTGGGCCTCATCACGAGTTTGGCAGTAACCTTTAAATGCGGCGGTAGTGCTATTACCGCCGCATTTAAGGGTCTGCCAAATCACGGGTTTGGCAGATTTCCCCCCAGCTCTGATCTGGGGGGAAATCCACTGAAATTTCGCGCTCTTACCACCGACAGGAAATCCTCCGGCAGTAAGAGCGCGAAAATTCCCCATTGAGCCCAATGGGGAATTCCCGAATGGGCTCAGTGGGGAATGGGCAATACCCGTTCTGCCAAACCCGTGATCCGGCGCTATTAGCGCTGGGGGGTTTGGCGGTAGGGCTATTAACGCCGGCGCTAATAGCGCCGGCGTTACCGCCCAACTCGTGATGAGGCCCACTGTCTCCAATTTCAGATCTGGGTATTTAGCTCTGGGTAGAACCTTGCCAAGACCCATATGTTATTCGATGAAAACTGGCACCTGCCCTCACAGTACACCTCCACGGTTGCAACAACCTTAAGGGTGCACAAGGCCTTCATATAGGTCTTCCCATTGCTTATGGACACTCTTGGGGCAGCGGACTGCCATCCCCTCCACGTTGATGGCAGCTATTATGTCCTTCCAGATCTGCCTGCATCCTTCCTTGTCACATTGCTTCACTGGGTCAAAGAGGGCATCATAGTTCTCCAGGTCCTTATACACCAGGATGCCTACTTCCTTGGAGTTGAAGTTGGTAGCCCTCTGCCTCGCTGCCGTGGCATTTCCACTCTGGTTAGATGAAAATGGTGTGGACATGACAACCCATGAGGCAGGTGTAGGTGGCCTGAATATGGGCTGTGGGGCAATGGTGGTGGAATGGAAACGTGGGAGTGCAACACAGCCGAAAACAGAGTAAAAGGCCATAGCGCGTACGTTACATGACACAGGCTACATGCAGCATGACTTCACGGCTCACGACATTGATGGGAATACACAAGAATGTGAATGCGCAACACTGGATGTGCACGCGAAGGAACCAAGACAGACTAGTATCGTTTACATGTATTTGGGGGTGCCACACAATCCATTCCCTTCAGGTACCACGTACCATATTTTTGCGTTTGTGAGTTACCTCTGTGCATACACGCATGTTTTTTTTCTCCATTTTGAGGCCTGCAGTGCATCGCGCATCACATTTCTTTACTTTTGAGGTACATTGGAGCCTTGCTGGACCACACATCTACGTTCCACATCAGGTAGACTGTTTACTTCCTCATATTGCCCAGGACAATAACTTGGTGTGCCTTACATTCATCCTTTACACCTGTGACATGAGTGTTAAGGGTCCAAGAGGGAAAGGGAGCAGACAGTGTTGGGGCTGGGGATGTGGTGAGGAGAAATCTGCCCCAGCCCCAGGGGGATCAGGGATGTGGCATGAAGGCATCTGCCCCCAGTCCCAGGAGGACATGGCAGGCCCCAGTCCACAAGTGGCCCGGCACCTGGACCAACATGGTCCAGCCAGACAGGAGTAGTACCAACAGCTAATGTTACTCAACAGATCTTGTTCAAGTCCATGTGCATGTTCCACCGAGCCTTCTATGGAAGGGGGACAGAATATTTGCAAAATAAATTTACTCCCTATCTACCCACCCGCACCCTTCGTTCTATCACTGTTCGCTGGCTGATGGTTCCTTGGTTCAGGTTAGCCCGTAGGGGTGGCAGTGCCTTCACTGTAGCCGCTGCTGAAGCATGGAATCGCCTCCCTATCTCACTGCGAAATATTTCTGATCATCTGGCCTTTCGGCGTAGATTGAAAACTCTGATTTTTCAGTGGCCCTATAAGATTCTTGAGCCAAGCACCTCACCTTCCTCAGCGCCAAGATGCCTTCTGGTGTACGTGCGGTTACATAAATGATTTTAACATAACATAACATAACATAATGCCCCGTGGGCCAAGAAGGGATGCCTTGCACAGCAGGAAGAAGCTCCACCCCACAACATGGCACAGGACACTGGGCCGCAGAATAAGAAGTGCTTCACTGATGAGGAACTCCATATCCACATTGACTATCTGACCGATCACTATCGGTAGATGTGCCAGTATGCAGGGAGCACCCATACACCCATACTACAGATGGTGCATTGGCAGCATGTCACAGACCAGATTAACGCCTTTGGTGTGGAGATGCCCAATGCTGAACAGGTTCAGAAGCACTGAAATTATCTCACACGTCAGACCAAGCACAAGCTCAGTTTCATCCTGGCATTTGCACTGGCAACTGGAGGGGGGCCACCAGAGGATGAGCAGCTGACACTGCATAAAGAGGCCACAAGCCAATGCATCCTCCTTGAGCAGGTGCAAGGCGTGAGAGGCCTAGAGAGCTATGAGGACACATGTGGTGAGTGGCTTTCATTGTGCATCGTATGTTTTGCCAATGTTTTGCCAATCATGCTTGACCATATTTGTCTAGTGGTACACATGGCTGCAGTTGAATGACATCCTTGGGTAATGCATGCATGCCAACATTTGGACTCATGCCACATGGCCATCATTCTGGGATTATCCTGTGTGGTGGACATGTGTGGCACATGTCTGTGTGACAGTACACATCACCCACAGGGTAGTCCCCTGTTGCATGTACAGGAAATGAGCCACATACATGTACTGTTGTCTGCTACACTCTTGTGGTGTGTAACTCTGCACTACAAGACAGGTACATGCGATCAATGTAGAACAATAACATCATCTCATGCTGAGTTGCATGTTCCATTTGTCACCTGCCCCTATGGGATGCCTTGTTATAATGCATACATGAGCTATCTGTCACCACTAGTGGTGTGCCCAGATTGGTGCATACATGCCCACAGACCTCAGCCCCGAGTTGCAGGCATGATATTGGTGCTATTATACTTGTGTGTAGTAAGGGGTTATGCCATTCACTACATGATGAACAATAGCTGAAAATTACATGGCCATAGACGGTACATGTGGAAGGTCATGGGCATCATGAATGGCAATGAGTATGCCTGGCTGGATTCCATTCTATGTATGTGTGGTAGTTGTTCAGACATATCAACCAACTTCAAATTGGAAGCACCTGTCTGATGTCAAAAGCCTGTATGTGTCTGTCAGTTGATACTTGACAGACACATGTCTTGTCACTTCCATAATTGTGCTGTGAAGTTGCAGAGACATTGGCATATTTGTGAGCTGGATATATGCAGACTTCCCCATACTGGTGTCACCTATCTGATAAGGTCAGACATGCCAGCTACATCACCCACTCTGATGTAGCATGATGGCTCTTTTGCTCTATGTGTAATGTGATAGGTATCAGAGTTGGTTTTGGTTCAGAGTCTGAGCATGCACGTCCATGAACTTTTGACATGGACAGGGATTGCTTTGCAAATGAGAACACCTATACCAGACCCATTACTGTAGGGATTGATTTTGCACATGCATGCCACTCATGGACTTAGTTTGACCTACATCACTGTGTCCAACAACTCTCTCAGGTTATGTTCTATGCGCTCCACATTTGCACATGTGCAGCCTTCCCACCAGGTTGGTTTGAGCGGGAATAGCAGGGCAGGGCCATACCACTGTAATGCGGATGTCACGCAGTTCTCAACCAAGCCTCACTCTGCCTCTCACGTTCATGACTGCCAGGCTGCTATACAGGCATGGTACACTGCTACCAATCTCTGTCTCAATGCCAGTGACACAGAGAGCCTACTCATTAGGAGCCCTGCCCCCTCTTTCCCTCCCACACTCTGGTCGTGCTCCATGGGCCCACATCCATCACCCTCTTTTGGGTCAATGCACCTTGTTGTGATCTTCAAATCCTCTCTCCCTAGAAGGCCCACTTTCAGCTGCACCTCCTCAGAGGCATTTTCACTTTCCTCACCTTCCCACTGGACCACAATGTCTACAGTTCTCTATCCCAATCATGAATTGTGTTATATGTTGACCATGGTAGAGTCTGTGGATATGGGTGGCTGACTGATGCCATGTAATGTCCTTATGCATCACAATGACACATGCTGTACTTTTCCCTGGTATGTGTGCTGATATGACAGTTGCATGGCCCATCATTGAATGTATGCCACTTGTGTATGTCAGTTGTCCACTGATGACAGAGACAGGTCTGTGATGGGGGGCTATGCAGCAGATGCAATACACCTGTGGCTTACAGCTCATAGTGTGGGAATGCACAATATGATGCTTACATGTCGTGCCATTTAGTGTTTCAGTGCACTTTGATGCACATGTGCATTCAAAATGTCTTTCTGTGTACATTTGTAGGTGAGGATGCACCAGGTGCAGAGGAGGAGGAGGAGGAAGAAGAGTTGGTGGTTCGTCACACCACCAGTGGAGGATGTGCTGTTGTAAACCATGACAACGCACTGGAGCTCCAGACCATTCTCAGTTGTGCTGCAGACTCTTCTTGTCTTCAGACTCGCTGACTTTGATGCTGAACCAAATGTGTATGTCTCAAAGAGGGCGAAGGTGAGTGCCCCAATGGGCAGCTCAGATGGGTCCCTTGAGTCTGGGGCTAGTCAGTGGTGGGCCCCTCATCTGTGTGGTTATGGCTGCAAGGCCTCCATCCCTTGAATTGGTGTCAGGCTCTGGGGCTGATGTCCAAGAGAGGGTTGCAGCCAATGACAGGGGCACCAAAGCAACAGGCATGGTCCCATGCATCAGGCCGCTGTTTCCCCCGCACACGTGGTGGACTTGTGCAGGCTGGGGAGACCGTTTAGGAGCAGCATATATTGCATGCTTCCATCCGACATGGCAATGTGTTGGACAACATTTCAGAGGGCATGGATACGATGGCCAAGAACATGACCCCACCAGCCCAGAGGCCTGGGTAGAGCAACAGCTGCAGGTAATGGAGTCCTCATGCAGCTCCCACAGACTGCGCATGGAGGCCAACATCAAGGGCAGATGGGCTGATATGAATTCCTACATGCAGGTGCTCAGGCACACAAAGAGGCCCTGAGGCGTTGGATGCAGGCCTTAAGGATTACCATCCATGAAGAACTCTCAGCCAAAAGGACAATGCTCCACGAGGAGATGGATGCCTTCAGGCAGACACTTTCCAAGCAACTCAATGGATCATGGGTGAGTGAGAATACAGACTCTGTGGCCATCCGTGAGAAAGTGCATGGATAACATCACCACTCTTACTGTGCTTGTGCATTCAATTGTGTCATTGCTGGTCATGGTCATTGAAGACCAGGCCTTGGCACTGCGTGGTATGGGACAACACCACAACCACCTGCAGATTAACCACGGGAGGGGGGGGGCAGAACAGACTAGCCTCCTGGTCTACCAGTGCTGTGATCCCCCATGGAGGGGATTTAAAAAAATATATATATATTATTTCGCCACTCATGTGAATATTGACTTACACCCTCTCCTCTTCCCCCTCCATGGTGGACGCCCCCCTCCCCAGTTCAGGATGGAGTTTTTCTTTTTCTTTTGGACATGACCGGTAAGGTTGGATTGAGTCTCCTCCTTGCAACACTTTTCATCAATCCCTCTCACTGTCTCTCAACTCCAGTGCAAGGCAATCGTTACTATGTCCTGGCTCCTTCTTGCACTTTGTCACACTTTGACACTGGGTGATGCATGCCTTTGTTCTTGTCCCAAGCACAACTTGCTATGGATGCGCAGTATGTTTATGTTGATGCAAGACAATGCATGTCTTTGCAATTTCAAAATGCTTTTTCTGGTGGGATGCAGTGGATGCAAGCCAAATGGGTATCATATGCAGGTAATTGAAGGGCAGTCAGGGTGGCACTTGTGTTTTGGTTGGTGGCAGGAAGTCTGACACTGTGTGGGGTTGTTTTTATTTTACTTGTATGGAGGTAAGTGGGTACTGCTTCATGTGTGCATGTGACACAAGGTGATGGTAGGCTGGTGTGTCTATGCAAGCTCTTTTCTGAAGACTATCAGGGTGGTACTGGTTGTGGGGTCATAGTTGTGAGGGAGGCTGACACTGTAGGGTATTTGTTGGTGAGTTGTAATGAGAGTGGCAGGGCTGGCTGTTTGTGTGCTGTGACACATGGTGATGGTAGTGATGGGGAGTGTCTCCTTGCACTTATCATATATGTTTTGCCAGACACATGGAATCCCATTAAATGAATTGTTAATAGTCATGTCTACCCACGCAGACTCTCCAATCTTGGTCCTTCTTCTACTTCTGGGGGTTCTGTCCCCAGACATTTCCAAACACAGAACAGCATTGCTGGCGATTCGTGGGATGTCATTTTCACCTAAGACACCAGGCACACACCATTGGCCAGGGGCTTTTTGCCATGGTGAACATGTACCACACACGTTACACCGGCAGATTTTTTAAAGCCTGTTCACAGCTGCTGCATCTCAATGCTCTCTTCAGTTCAAAGCACATTGGGCCACATTCAATCTAGTCCCGGTGAAGTCTGCCTTCCCTCCCTCTTTCCTGTTGCCTGCTCCCTTTTTGTGGCAGTGTCCTTGACCTGTATTTCTTATTACTTTCTCATGTCTGCTTGTCTCCTTCATGCCTGTTGCCTCAGTGCCCTATCTTCCAGTAGGGCAGCTGACTCTGAGAAGCGCTGCCTTCTGCCAGATCCTGTCTTCTGTGCAATTGTTGATATATTTCCATCACAATGTCTTGGTTTTTAACTCATAGGCTCCCATGCCAGTGTTTACTGCACTGTCCCACTACCACAGTAATCAGGGGATGCTATATCGTGGCATTGGGAGTACTTCCAAGGTGATCCTGGGTTTTTAGGAGTCCTCTCAAGTGTCATACTGACTGTGTGTGATCTGAGTGTTCCCAATGTCCCATCACAATGATAATAGGTGTAACATGCTAATTCACTGCAGGGACGTCAGGGGGCAGGCAGGATAGGTGTTGTGGGTGGGTAAGGTGTTACTGTGTTGGGTGTTCATATTGCATTGGCAGGACGTGGGCAGATATGGCTGCATGAGTGCAGGGACGCATGGTGATGGGTGGCTGGTGAGTTCTTGTTTGCATTTGTTTCATTTCACTCAGAAGGGCACATGTTTCTGTGTAATTGGGTGCATGGATGTGTTGCCTGCCCTCAAATTATGTTGTATTTCCCAAAAGAGGCATTCTGCAGGGGATGATGGTTGCTGCGATTGAATGGGAAGTTGCACTGAATCCATGTAGAGGACACCTCATGAGGGTTTAGTGGTTTTCAGACCTACAGAGGGGACATCCATGGATTCCAGGGTCCGGCTGGTGCAGCTTAGCAAGGGATAATGTGTGAGGTGAGATGTGCATATTTCTTGCAAAGCACTTGCACTTTTCAGAATCTGCATGTCTGCTTTGATATGACTGTGTATTGTGAGCATAATTGTCAGGGAATGGGTTGGCCACTCAACCTGTGTATTGTTGTTGAACATGCTTAGTGGGTCAAGGGCAGTTCTCACCTATCTTTGTTGATCACTTCCATTTTGTACTATGCCCTCCTACTTCTGGTCTCATGTATGTAGTTTGGTGTCTATGTGAGGAGCAGTTGTTGTCCATGTGACAGTAGCCGGGAACTTTTCTGCTTGTGCTGTGAGCTTTTGGGTGCACTACATGGACACTGTTGGTTCAAGTTGCTATGATTGCATTGGCGATTTTTGCACAGCCATACAGATTAGGGATGCATTGACCATTGTTGCTCACTTACAAATTGGCTCATACTCATTGGAATTTTAAATATGCAGTTCAAATGCTACCTATTTACAGTATGTATGAGATGTGGAATCTTGCACCCTGATTTCACACTCACAGCAACATAGATAGGTTTTGGGCTGTAGTGCATGTAGTCCCACGGGTGTACAATAGTATTTTCAGTGGCTGATTGGAATACGTAAACATGTAGCATTTGATGGCCATGAATGGATAGGTGCCAAGAAATGAATGTTGCCAAGTCAATGCATTTTTCTGTTCAAACATATTTTGACTTGTTTATGTTATTCTGACATTTGTGATTTGTACTTACATTTGTTATGCATCCAGAACAATTTTACTCCCAACTTTGCAAAATGGGAGTGGAATACTCCCACTTACAAGTGTTATATGGGACTCTGTTTGTGCATGTTATTTTATGTCTAATGGATGCACACAATTTGACTCTCCCAGATACACATTCTCAGGGTGTTGTTATGGGCACAGAGGATAGCCCCAATTCATCATTGAATGGCACCTGGGATGTGGCCTCACTGTGTGTGCTCCACAGGGACAGGTTTTTATGTGAACTATGATTTCACCAGTTGGGTGTGTGCAGCCTCTCCACGAGACCTTTGGCCAACTAAGGGCAAGGTTGGTTCCAGTGGGAGCGGGCAGTGTCCCACCTGCATTTCCACTGGTACAACACGCTGTGCGGTAACATTGTGCAATTTGCATGCAGGTTCTATGATTTTATATACTACAGGTGGTGCATATAGCAACACCCCATCAGAGTGGTCAAGGGAGCGGAACCATGACTTCAGCACTCTGAATGTACACTCCACTGTGCCCCTAGAGGCTACATGTGCTGTATTGTATCTCACCTCCTCTGGTGTTGTGGGATTCCGGACTGCTAACATCATGAATGTTGAAAGCGGGTAGGCACTGTACCCTGTTATTGTGTACATGGTTGTCATTGTCGTTTATTGTCAGGGTGTATTGTTCAGTGTGTCACATGCATGTGCATGACCGTTCATTCTATTCGATTAGCCCTGTGTTGCCATGTTTTCCAGATGCCAGGGCCTGGTGCAGTGGTGACTGTCGGAAGATGAAGCTATCATGTGTGCTGCCCAGAAAATTGGAATAAACATCCATGATGACTCCATTGGCATCACACACTACCTGCACATTAAAGGAGTGCCAGTGCTTTTGATTCCGGTAGATGTGCTTTGTCAATCGGGGGACACAGCGCAACATGTATGCAGTCAATTGCACTGACTGCACTGGGAAAGTGTGCTACTGCATATAATGCCTTGATCACTTTCTGCCTTTCTGCCAGTGTTCGGGGCATATATTTGTGCCTGTGCACACATGCACTTGCTGTTATTCATGACAATACCTGGTATATACAGCGGGATTGGGTAGCCTGTGATATTCCACCAACTATTGTGGTGGTTTGCTGGAAGGACCCAGCTGTTATAAAATGGAGTGCAGTTAGAACTTTTTCTATGGGGGTATGGGCCTGGGAGCAGATGGTGGGTGAAGCTGAGCCATAGTCTCACTCCCTGATGAGGTCAAGGATTACATGGGGGGTGGTGCTTTGCACCTAGAATACACATGGTTTACCAGCATCCCAAACAGTGTGATGAGTGGTGCAAGATCCTGGCCCTGGTCATCCTCCACCTCCTCCGGTGTCGGCGCATGATAGCGCCAACTACTGCTGGGTTCATCTTGGCAGTTAACATTAATTTGGTGTGCATTGCGTGCTTCATACACATTGGTTCCTATGTGTGTTGAAGTTTTCGCCTGCTATCATGTGGCGGATGGATCACAGAGTTTGCATGGTCATTTCCCTGACGTGAGGTATCGCAGTCAGATCCATGAATACGATTTTACCTGTGCACTTGTGGGCGTGTGATCTCCATCCGTGGGCGGTCCCTCAGAATGCCTACAATTTTCTTTGTTCTGCCTCATTCTTCATGTTACGGCCCTTACTCTGGTATATGCGCAGGCCACGGCCACACTCCGCAAGGTGTCTAGCGCAATTCAATCTACTGCACACAGAGACGCGCCAGGGATATATCCCAGGGATAAAAGATCAGAGTGCTCTAGCATTTGGGTGTGATGATAAACTGGCTTTGAGGTCTGTCACTCGATTGTACTCCCACCCTCGTTTGCTAAATTTTAGAAAAGGAGGGGTCAAGAGGGGAAGCCGGATACGGCTTAGGGGTGGTGTTCACATGCCCAGTCCCCAGTAAACAGACATCTTTAAAGAATGTTGTATGTAAGTTTATCCTTAAGGATAAGTAGACAACTCTGTTCTAAATTTTGAATTTAGAGGTAGATTGGGACGATAGGTGAAGCTGTCTTTTCAAGAAAGTGTGACTGCCAATGCAGATGCTACAAGGAATAGCATGTGATCGATGGCTCTGCAATGCCACTGGCAAGATCCATCTTATTATATAAGCTACTGGTAGGAGTTAGGCATGAAGTGAATATGGTCAGCACAGACGTGTTGTAGGATGTCACCAAGTAAGACAGAAGATGTAACTTTAGAAGCAAAAACGATATTTTTCCGCAGTGAGTAAAATTGTAATTTTGAAAGAAAACAAAAGAAAAAAAGAAGGCCCTTTAAGTCAAAACGTCCTGGTTGTTAATGATTCGTTAGAATGTAAAAGTCTCCTCTGTTTGTCACACGTGGACTCAAAGAGGAGAAAACATCAACTGGAAACTTACAATCTTTTCCAGGTTGAAAAGGTCCCTGTTGCTTTAACAACAGCAGAAGACACACCTTCCAAGTTCAAACCCCACAGGTCGCTTCACAAGTGGAGAGGAAAAGAAGCAAGCAGGCCAGCACTGTATTATTCTGAATTCTGGTGGCAAATTCACTTACGGGTTTAAAGGGCCTGTTGCAGGGATCTCAGACTATATAGCAATTATTATTCTATTAAAAAAGTGGTACCCTTCCTTTGACCATGTATGAAAAAAGATTCCACTTTCCACCAAACATTACAAATGCAAATCATTTAAGTTATCTATTGCATAGTAAATGGAGAAGCAAATCGTCACGTGTGACGTAAAGTGCTCCGAAAATACTAACGAGAAGAGACGCAAGAAACATCCTGTAATACTTTTAACTAACCAGTTCCTTGAGCACTAAAAACGTCCGCCTGGTCCATTTGAATCTCATTGGTCGATACACGGTCACATATTGTTTACTGTACCTTAAGGGATATGGCACATTTTTTCCCTACAAAGAGACACCAATATCTGATTTTAGTTTTTCTGTTCACTTTTATAGATGTCACACCAAAGGGGTCCACAAGAGATACAACCAAGCTCTCTTGCTTAGTCCTGAAGACGGCACTAGCACAGCCAACCATCCAGCTCGTGCCAGAAACACCAGAAGTGTCGACTAGATAGATTTGTTATGTAGATTAACCACATCATAAGTCACAATTGGTACTAACCCTCACAAGATATCAGTACTAAAATTTGTTAGTCATTGTGAAGATACAATATGATGGCTTTTGTATGTAATTCTCCATGAACAAGGAGTTGGAAATTGGTGACATATATACAGTAGCCCACAGAGGCTTGTTTTAAAAAAATTATTAACTGCAAAATAAATTGTCACATATAAAAATGAATATTGGTGCTCTCTGTTTTATGTAAAGACCAATGCCATAGTCTTTAGTGCAATATCACACTACCGGCAAGTGTTATACAGGTGGGGTAGCCTATGTCCCTGTGTCAAAAAATACTGTTATATACCCTCATGACATAGGCCCCCCCTGATCAAAAAAAAAAAAGGGCCACACACACCCCACTGCTGAAAAGTTACTTTGCACTGCCGACACAAACCCTGATTCTTGGAACTGCACAAAGTGTATTTTTTAAGTGCAAAGTCTGGGCAAAGTCTGTGCAAAATTATTGTTGCAGTATACAGTGACTTTGCAGTGACTTTGCACTGAAAAAATACACTTTGTACAGTTCCATGAATCAGGGGTTGTGTCAGCAGTCCAAATTCACTTTTCAGCAGTGCAAAGTCACCTTTCACCATGCAAAATATTCCATGAATGGGGCCTGTAGAGATACTAACAGGGCAGACAGTATTCATTGTAATGGAGCATTTTATATATTTCATTAAATGCCTGGTCCTACCCACAGCTGACAGTGGATGAGTTTTACAGAGGCCACTATGACTGCTGTCTAACACGAGCCCAAACAAATACTAATGTCGGAGACACACTGTCAGGGAGGGTGATCACTTCTCCAAAAATTAACATCAGATACAAGAACAGTGGTTGACTTTCCAGTGCTGCTTGGCAGTAGAATGTTCAGATGCTGCTCTTCCATCCCTTCCCCCATAGCAACCATAAAGGATGTAATCAACGGTTTAGGTACAGAAGAAATACAATCACGAGATTTGCGCAATTGCTGTATTGGAGCCGTCGAAATGAATGACCCAAGCATAAAGGATTACTATTGCTAGTAAGTGAGAGCACAGGGTTGCACAAATCAAAGATTAAGCCTGAGTGAACTTATTTCTTTGATGCAGGTGAATTTCACGTGATTTGAAATTATTGAACTACCAACACTTCGAGCCCACTGACTATATAGGAGTTCTCCTTAGGCAAGTGAGCCAATTCGAGTCGAGTTCGAACCTAGTAGCAGAGTTTCAAAATGGTTCAAGTTAGCCTGAATTACTTCTTTGTGGCTTTACTGCTGAATTCAGGGATAGTTGAGCTTAAGGGAAATTATGTCATAGGGCCTGCACTTCCTGTCTGGATCATCTTCTTTGCAGGCACAGCACAGAGTACCTTCTATGCCTGGATATTTACTTACTCCATAGCCACAACACAGCCACCTTTATAATTGTATTTGATTTTTATTTTTTTTATTTGAATCACTCAGGTTCAGGGAGCCACAGGGAATCTGTTTGTGGAGGTCAGTTGCGCTGTGTGTTCTTCTGTCCCAATCTTTGTTATGGGAGATCTGTTTCTCGCCCCCTCAAACAGTGGGTGGAATTGAAAGGGCTATCCCCTCTGACATTCTGGTGCACACTAATTGTGGGTTCATTCCTATGTATGTGCTTGTATTGCATGCACCTCAGAATGACTTTAGTACGTGGGGGTTGAATATGTGATAGTCCTCATTTGGATATGTGATATTCTGGCATCACCATTTCAAATAGCAAGGGCTGTCCCTGGCATAAATAGAACACAAGCAGCCTGCCTCCTCCCTGCCACTAAATCGGTTTTGGACTGCAGACATATTGTCCACACCTGTGCAGTTCACTCAGCTCAAGAGACAGACAGTGATTGGTAGTTATGTCTTTCCTCTCTGCATGTCTGTAACTTTCTCACACTCCTAGTGCCATGTCACTATCTCAACACATAGTAGTCTAAGCTGTGCTAAGGGATTGTCTGCTTCTCCCCGCAATCAAGTGTCTCCCAGGGACACCTATACAATTCACTCAATTCTGGATTCTGGTGGCTTTTGGGACTAGCTGGCTGATCACCCCTGAGAAATTTACAGCAACTGTTTTTTTTTTTTTTTCCCTCAGGCAAGGCAGCCCCCATATTGTACAATCACTCTATGGCCCCATTGGGATGGGTACTACATCAGTCCGGATTTACAAACATACATTTACTCTATGGACACTTGTACCAGAGGTCAGAACATGTGTAGCATTTCCATTGTCTCCCAGGCAAGAGGGGTCCCAGAATAATGCAAGGGAGCAACATATGCTTTCTGACACCGGGCAACACTTTGCATGCAAAGGAGTTCAGGGCAGAAGTCACAGGGGAGTTAACATCTGGGAGAAGGTGGAGTACTTATTAGCAAAGTGGCTAACACCTTGTCATTTTCAGTTGGTCTTTGATATGGCAGACAATAGATTGAATTTCATTGATGCTTTAAGGAATGTCAGTATTATGCACGTCCCGTGGTTTGCACATGCACTACACCAGGACGTCATAATCTATGTTAACAACTCTCAGCCCGTAAAGGAAATAGTTGCAATGACACAGAGAACCAGTGCTCATTTCAGCCAGGCTTTCCTTGTGGAAAATGCTCTACGCCATGTACAAGTGCACTAGAAGTTGCCACAGCAAAAACTAAATACATCATTGGCCACTCATTGGATCTCTACTTTGCACATGTTGGAGAGGTTATGGGAGAATTACAATTCCATCTCAGACTATTGCAACTCTGACGGTAGAATGTCTGTTCTGTGATGCAACCTTTTAAGGAGGCAAATTACAGCATTAATCATCAGCATGCTTCACCCGGTCCGTTTCTTCCTCTTCCTCTACCTGCTTGAAATAAATCTTTCCAACATGGGAAAGGCCCATGACTTGGCAGGTGATGAGGAGGCAGCACAACCGGTGAAGGACCTGCTAAGAACCTTGGGTCATGAATGAAATGTAACACCGAGTACCTGCTAGCTTCATTTTTAGATCCACGTTTCAAAGTGAATGTGACTGCTTTTAGTCCCTATACAGGGGATGAGGATTTGCAGCAGCCAAAACAAGGAGGCAGCAATTTAATAGCATGAAAGAATGCATTGCTGTAGCATTTGCAACATCAATTGGAGGAAGAACGCAGGCAGCAAGAAGAGCTGCAAGCACCTGTACATTTTCCAACAACACCAGGATTGTCCAGATTGACTGCGCAAATGGCCACAACATCACTGACACCAGATGAAAGGTTTGTGAACAGTGTAGATTTAGATGATTGACAGGGAAAGCTCTGAGAAACGCCCTTCTCATGGGCTTTGGCCTCTTGAATACTGATAATAAATCAACACATACAGATAGTAGCAGGGGTGTTGCTAGGTCTGGAAAAGATCTGGGGCTACCTTAATGTCAGGACTGACCAGACTCGGGGCTAGCTAGCCTTTTGGTTGTAGCCCCTGTGCTTCTATCCTGGGCTACAACCAAAATGTGCAGGGCTAAAACCCCCTGAGTCCCCACCTAGCAATGCCTTTGGATAGCAGACCACTGGCTGAAGGGCCCCTGTAAGTGTAGTGTCAGAGAGAGTTTTCAGTTTGGCTGTGACTATTGGCTCAGAATGCAGGTGGAGCTTATCAGTTCCATGTATAGAACAATTTACTTACTGTTAAATGAATGAGCACTTTGTTGCGGCAGACTATTGGCAGTCATCTACCCACCAGCTGTAAGTGATTTCAATCCGGCACACACCCAACTCAATGCCTAGCATGTAGTGCACAACTGAAATCCTTATTTTTTTTGTCTAAAAGTTCTTTATTCTGAACGATATACCACTCATATCACGCCCTTCTCCTGGGACCCCCCCCCCCCCCACTCCCCAATCACACTGAACCAGGAATCAGGCTGGTTTGCAAAGGTAAATATGTATTTATTAATTTAAAATGAATTACAATAAGTTTTAATAGGTACACAACAATCATCAATAGGGTGATGTAACACTGAATGATCTCTTTAATACAAAAGGAGTAAGTATTGAGCAAAATAATTCAGCACAGAAATAATACTTTTGTGTTGGTTCAGATCTGGTAGCACTGTGGTTAGAGGTTCCCCCTGCACACTCCTCAACCCCCACTAGGTAATGTAAAGAGATAGGAGGAGAGAGCAGGTATTCAGGAATGGCAGAATTCAAACAGAATATCAATCCCACTTTCCCCAGCAAACACAAGAGAAAAACGGAATTGACTGTGAAGCTGTCAGAATGGCTTTTGAAGTTATCCTTAGAGTGAACTGGGCAAAAACACCAGATATGGTCAAAATTGCTGAATTTGTTATACATTCTTATGGGAGCCGCTTTGGATAGTTGTATGCAAACACCAGAATTGATTTAATCCCAAGAAAACATTTGAAATCTTAAAATTCAAGTTGGAAGCAATTAAAAGCTATTTTACACGAGTAGAAGTTTCCCAAAACGAAAATTTGCTGCAAACTTTTCACTGCGCGATATTCGGAGAGAATCACATGGATTTGGAATGCAATTTTAGGTGCGATAGATAGATATGGATGTTAGCTGCAAACAGAAGTTAAAAATGTGTTTCTATCGCAAAAACTGAGGGAGTTACAGACATTTTATTAGAGGTCATTTTTCCGAGATAGGCGCAAGAAGGGAAAACAGGAATGCGCTTTTAAAAATGACAAATGGGTTGCTTACACTAGAGGATGAACAGGGTGACTGCCTGCTAAGGAAACTTGCCTTCTTCAGATGAGAAAAGGCAAAGATAGTTTTAACAATACTGTTTATGGAGGAAGACAGGAGGGTTGGAGAGAGGTTTCAGACAATGCAAAGATACTCCTAACAATGCAGGTTTTGAATACCAGATATGATGGGTGTAAGATAGGGATAAGACTATGCAAGGCACACACCCAACAAACTACCTGATGCGAGAAATTGACAGCTAGTAAAACCCTACCATAAACTAAAAGGACAATCAGAAGTATCCGAATAAAATAGATCAAAACAATGAAGTGGTTAATAAGAATAAATCGTACGGAAACAGTAAAGAGACTTCTAACTCCTGAAATAGACATAATGCATGAGGAGTGAACGAAATGAATGGCGTGGTTGAAATAGTTTGAATAGATGAAGCATGTGGACCAGATGAATGCGCTGAGTGAAAGAATGCACGAGTGGAAGAGCAGATGACTATATAATTTAAATGAGTGTACAAATCGAATGAATATCGAAATTGGATGAGTGTACAGAATGGATGATCATGTTGAGCGGTTGGGTGTGTAGAGCGGATGAGTGCATAGAGCGACTGAATACATAGAGTGCCTGAGTGCATAGAGCACCTGAATGCATGGAGCGCCTGAGTGCATAGAGCGCCTGAGTGCATAGAGCGCCTGAGTGCATAGAGCGCCTGAGTGTACAGAGCGGAGGAGTGTAAAGAGCAGAGGAGTGTACAGAGCGGAGGAGTGTACAGAGCGGAGGAGTGTATGGAGCGGAGGAGTGTACAGAGTGGATGAGTGTACAGAGAGGATGAGTGTGCAGAGTGGATGAGTGTACAGAGCGGATGGGTGTACGGAGCGGATGGGTGTACGGAGCGGATGGGTGTACGGAGCTGAAGAGTGTAGAGAGCAGACGAATAGATAGAACACGATTACTGCGCATTAGCGAATGACTTTATAAGGCCGATGGGTGCATATTGCTGTTGAATGCGCGGGGACCGGATGTGTGCGGGGTGCGGATGAGCGCGGGGAGCGGATGAGCGCGGGCGGTTGATGAGTGCGGGGGCGGATGAGTGCGGAGAGCTGATGAAGGCGGGGTGCGGATGAGTGCGGGGGGCGGAAGAGTGCGGGGGGCGGATTAGTGCGGGGGGCGGAAGAGTGCGGAAGGCGGATGAGTGCGGAAGGCGGATGAGTGCGGAGGACGGATGAGTGCGCAGGGCAGATGAGTGTGGAGGACGTATGAGTGCGGAGGGCGGATGCGCATGGAGAGCTGGTGAGTTTGGGGAGCGGGTGAATGCGGGGAGCATGTGACTGCGTTGGGTGGATGAAAGTGTAGAGCAGTTGAAGGTATGGTGCATACATGGGGATAAAGCGGACAAATGCCTAGAGTGGAGGAGTTACATAGACCGGATGAGTGCGCAGGATGGATAATCATGTAGAACGGATGAGTGCGGAATGCATGCAGAGCTGATGAGTGCGTAGAACAGGTGAGTGGGGGGAACTGATTGATGATCGAAACAGGATGGATGAGCTGACCAGAAGAACATATAGAATGGGGGGCTGCATAGAACAGACTTGTGTGTAGGGCCGACAAGTATATAGAGCAGACAAATGCATTTGAGCGAAAGAGCGCTTATGAAAAAAAAAGAGATGCGTAGAAGGGGATGAGCACGTAGAAGGGGATGAACGCGTAAAAGGGGATTAATGCGTAGAAGGAGATGAATGCGTAGAGGGGCTGAGTGTGTAGAGGGGCTGAGTGCATAGAGGGGCTGAGTGTGTAGAGGAGCTGAGTGCGTAGAGGCAGGGGAGTTGCTAGGTCTGGAAAAAACCCGGGGCTAAGCTGATGTCAGAACTGTTGGGACTGGGGGCTAGCTAGTCTTTTGGCTGTAGTTCCTGAGATTCTATCCGGGGCTACAACCAAAATATCAGGGGCTATAGCCCCCTTAGCCCCCCCTAGCAACGCCCCTGCGTAGAGGGGCTGAGTGCATAGAGGGGCTGAGTGCTTAGAGGGGCTGAGTGCGTAGAGGGGGCAAGTGTGTAGAAGGGGCGAGTGCATAGAGGGGGCGAGTGCGTAAAACAGATGAATGCATAGTGCATGCGTGGGGCAGACTGGAGCGCTTGAGTGCGTCGAGTGAACCGGAGTGTGTGGAGCAGATTGTGATGCATGGAGTGGACAGGAGTGCATGGAACAGACTGGAGCACATTGAATTGCGTGACGTATATAGTAAATAGTATGGTTTAGAATGCAGAAAACTCCTTCAAAGAACATACAACCCATCATATCACACCACCACGCTTACTCTCCCCTCTACACCACCACTCAACTAGAACACAGAGATACTATGACACCATTCAGTATAACTGTTCTGATACCAACATCCGACACATACTACACATCACTCTAAGTAAAACACTGCTGGTTACACAACCCCCAGCCAGGCGTTCTCCTCAGGCCTAACGCAGCTACAACTCGGTCTGGATAAATCCTGCCAGGCCTAACACATACTCCTGATCTCTCAACCACCACACCTACCGCTAAGAAGCAGCTATTACACGAATACCGCACCAGCTGCACACATACCCAGTGCTCACATGCACCTTGAATCTCTCTACTCTCTCTACTGACCTGAACTTGGGTTCCCAAGGGCGTTCAATCTACCAGCACCTTCAGACCATACCAATGGTATATAAGGCGCTACATAAATGCAAAAAACCAATAACACAATTCTTCCTATTTATACTCACTGGATATGTTTTTAAATTGAACTGTCAGTTCTGGTCAGGGATTTGGATCTGGTTTAGGAAAGACGGCTGGGCACATCGGACTGGGCAGGGTCAGCAAGGCGTTCTGGTCACAGCACGGCACAGGACTGGACAGGGTCAGCAAGGCGCTCTGGTCACAGCATGGCACAGGACTGGATCGGGTCTGCCCTTCTTGGTTCTGAGGATATTTATTTTCAGCAGGCAAGCAGTAACAGTACAGCCCGGCTGTATTATGTTGCTTCCCCTTAGGCTTGTGGGGTTCTGTTCTGGAATTTGAGGCATAGCTGACAATGGGTCAGCTATGCAGTGAGCCTGTTTTTCTTTACCAAGTTTCTGGAGTCTGAAGCAAGGAAGATGTAGAGTTCAGCAGCAGGGTGCTAAGCCAGCATCAGGATAGTAGGTGAATCTGTCTGTCTTTATGTGTGGTGAGGTGTCTCTATTTATGCTAATCATAAAGGGGTGTATCTGCTGGTTTAGCCTAAGCTTGCCCCTTTGAAAGGTGATTGGGTCAGAGTCTACTCTCTGCCTTGGTAGGAAGAGAAAAACAGAGTGTCATCTTTATGGTGTGATTTTATGAGGCTGAGAATCCACCACTAGCCCCTGGAACACGAAATCTACTTTTGGCAAAGTACATATTTCCACATGTGCAACCTCTATTAAAATCACATATACAGATTACATATTTTACATAGCAGCTACTCCTCAAAACCCTGTAGCTGTGGGATCTTGTCTCCACCGTTCACAGAATGTTCCCCTTTTCACTAGAAACACAATGTCCAATTTTTAAGCGAATTTCTACAACTTTGCGTGTTTAACATGGGAATAAGTGTATAAAGTTTCACAATTCTACCGGAAATACGTTTTGCGTAAAATCACATTTCTTGCCATTGCTGTCTAGAACCTGTCACATAGTTCTGGTGCCTCTTCACCCGTGCAGCCGGAATTTAACTTAACAACTCCGTTATTTTTATATTTTTCATAATTTTAAATAATAAGTTATTCGTCTTTTTAAAATATGTTGTATGTCCATGTTAAGCAACAAATGGTTTTTTGGCTCCACCCCTTGGTCTCTCCCAGGAAGCCCAGGAACCATCCCCCAAGTTTGTTCCTTGCAGAGGCCATTTACGACTGTCCTCACACTTTGAATGTCCTGCTCTGCAGCTTATCATTGTTCCTTTTGCCTCTGTAGACCAGATTCTTTCCTACCCTGTAATTAATACTTCTCTGTGATTTCCTGCTGGGGGAAATACCTCCCTTCTATGAGAAAAACCTGTTATTCAAGTTCTGCAGCTTCAGCCAGGTTTAAATTAATTGTTACATTCTGTGGCCTTTTCCTTAGCACAAAACACACTTGTTATCAAATAACAACTAGAATTCTCATTCAAGATTTTAAACAATAGGATCAAAACAATTACAATATGGGTTACTATCAGTAACAGGCCTCTTAACCTGCAAACATTTGAGTTTCAGTTTATACATGTTAAAGTTTAATCAGGCAGGCCACTGACAGCTGTCATCACAGTAGCCCTCTGCTGCACAGAGATTTTTGACAGATCCACAGGCAGGCCATTTTTGCTGTGGAAACTCTTTATGCTTTCAGCATTCAGGAACTTCTAAGTTCACAATGATTTCTTAAACTATGTGATTTGTAGCACCCAGCAAGAATTTTGAATATTTGAAAGGTGTTCTGTACCGGCATTCTGAAGTTTCAGCTACAAAGAAAAAGTGATTTCAAGCAATCTTGGGAGTTTAATTTTCGCAAAGCACTGCTTTTTCCTTCTGCACTCTACTTTCAATTGTTATGGAGCCCAGTGACACATTTCAGTAGTTTTGCTCTGTTCGACCACCGACAACATGCGTGGCAGATTGGGCAGCCATCTTTTTGTGCATGGAAAAGCACAATTTTCAGGGGTTTTAGCATGCACAAGGGTTTTGTGGCCATTCTGCTGTTTCTGGCACCATCATAAGAGAGTGATGCAGCATAGCAGTGCAAAAGTGGGTTAATACATCCCACAGAGCCCCCCTCATGAGTTGAGTTTGAACGCCCATCGAGGGGAAGTCGGGAAATTGGGATGTTCTTTTTTTTTTTGGTCCAGATGGAGAAAGTCATCTGCTTCTCCCATCAGTGCTGGATGGACACGCTCTCCTCACCGGTTCTGGTTGGGACTATAGAACGGCACTCCGGGCTCCTTGGGTCTTTCCTCGCGGTCCCCGAGTGGTCCTCCTTGGTAATTAGAATTTCTTACTTTCAATGCTAGGAGACAGAACATAGCATAGTTATGGACATTTCCCTACTACTAATCCCTGAGGGTGTAATGGGGCAGATGCATAGATTGACTACAATTTAAAATATTCCCCACCTGTATTTACTAATGGTTTTAACAGGTGGATTCTTCTAGGGATCCGGAATTTCCCCCTCTGGGTTTCCGGATGGCTCCTCTATTTGACGCAAAGTATGCCTGGGATGGCAACTCTTCAGCTGGTTTATGTGGACCCACTTATCTTTCCCTTCTGCCAAATTGCCCTTGGGGATGCAGATTCTGTAGACGACTGGTGAGATTCTGTCCACAATTTCAAAAGGACCCCACCAACTTGGGAGGAATTTGCACTCTTTGGCTTGGTTACTTTGGAAATTGTACAAGTAGACCAGGTCTCCTACTTGATATTCTTTTCTAGTTGTCTTAAGATCATAGTGGGTCTTCAAACTGTCTGCAGATCTTTCTAGATTCCGCTGAGCATAGGCAAAAGCATGTTGAAGGTGTTTTCTCAGATTCTCAAGATACTCATGAGTTGTGGAGGCATTTATCAAGGGCTGCTCTTGGGTTCTGTAGAGCAGATGCTGGGGTAGCATCATCCTTCATCCAGTCATCAGCTCAAACTGAGAAATATTTGTTGCAGAAGAAGGCATAGATCTGATGGCCATCAGGACAAGGGGTAATCAAATGTCCCAACTTGGCCTAGAATCTGCCACAATAGTCTTTTTGTATCTCTCAACTCCACCACTAGAGAACTGCCGGTAGGCAATGTGTAGTTTCCTTTTGACCCCAAGTATCTCCCGCATCTTTGTCATCACTTCGCTAGTGAAGTGACTACCCCGGTCTGACTTAATCCTTTGGGGTAGTCCAAAACACGAGAAGATGTGATTGATCATCAGGGCAGCTGCTGTTTCTGTCTTGCAATTTGGGGTCGGGAGACATTCCACCAATTTAGTGAACAAGCATGTTACGGTCAACATGTACTTGTTCCCCCTAGAGGAGCGATACACGGGCCCGATAAAATCGACTTGTAAATCTGACCAAGGTAGTGTCATCCCCCTCTTTTGGAGGGGAGCAGAGTGTGTGAGTGAGGTTGGCTGAAATTGCGCACACACAAGACACCCCTTCAAGTATTGGTCGAGGTCCTGCCCCATGTGTGGCCAGTATGCAACCTCTCACAAGATTTCTAATGTTTTATTTAACCCCGATGACCGGCTGTGGCCACATCATGGGCATGACTTAGCATCAGGCTTCGGAATGAGGTAGGGACCACCTACTGGTCATGGCCAGATATGGATTTCCTCACCAACAAACCGTCTTGGATTCAGAACATTTTTGGACATGTCATCAACACTCTGAGGTCCTCTTTCCTAAGGTAATCTGCATCCATCAGGGGAAAGTTCTCAGGGTCCTCAATGTGTTGATAAAACTTACCAATTATTGGATCCCCTTTTTGAGCAATAATCAAATCAGCATCTGGGATCTCCTTACTCCATTGTGCAGTTGAGAGTTCATTGTGAGCATTTGTCTGGGACCTGGTGAAAGCAGTGACCTGGATTTCCCCCAACAGGGACTCAATCTCAAGTCGATCCCCTGGGATGGCTCTGGTTTTGGCCAGCTGATCAGCTAGATCATTTCCAGTTTTGTCTGGTCCCTCTACTTCAGAATGGCTCTTGATATTTTTCCAGTAGATTGTCATCCCATTCGAGGTGACCAGATCATCAATATTTTGTATTCATTTCCCATGTTTTAAAGGTTTGTTATTAGCATATAGCATGCCTCTGGTTTTCCAATTAACCAGGTGGAGTTGGTATTGGACAGCAATGAGGATGGCTTGATGCACAGCCATCAGCTCTGCGACTTGAATACTTGTACCCAGCGGAGGTTTCTGGGGCATCATTCACCCATGCATTCCCTACGCCGACCACAAGTTCCTTTTCCCCATTGTTGTCAACATGGTAGGAGCACCCATCCACATAGGCAGTGGGCATTCCCTCACACTGGTCTTCTTTATAGACTTTGTGTGGGGAATTAAGGTAGGCCTCCATGTTGTCCTTGATTTTAAGACTTTCGTCCTTGAGACAGTTTTCTCTGACACAATCATGCAAGTCTGCCAGACCTTTGCACGAGGGAACTCTTCTTGTTTTGGCCATATCTGACCTTTACAGGAAAGCCTTGCATTGACAGAATCCAGGAAGTAATTCAGGAATTACGCACATTTTCGGCCCGGATTCTGTCACTTTGAAGATATTGCAAAGGTTGGTGTGGAGTCTCCACTATGATGTGATCCCCCTGGATAAACGGGTGGTAATTCTTCAATGTCTACACCGTTGCCAGGAGTGCCTTCTCACAATTGTTGAATTTTTCCTCCACAGAGGATAAAGTCTTACTTGCATAGGAGATTAATTTATTGACCTTGTCATGCTTTTGATATAAAACTGCAGTCAAGCATTTATTTGAGAACCCTGTCTCCAAGAAGAACACCTTGTTTTTGACAGGGTAAGCTAGGCAAGGCACTTATGAGAGGCTTCATTTGAGTTGTCTTACTGCCTCGGCTTGTTCTGGACCCCACTCCCGTTTGACCCCCCCCTTTAAAAGATGAATCAGGGATCTTGTGGTCTCTGCGTAATCCTCAATGAACTTTCTGCTGTAATTAGTTAGTCCAAGGAGGCTTCTTAGTTCCCGCAGAGTTGTGGGGTCTTTTATTTTCTGGGGGGCTTCTACTTTCTTTTCCTGGGGACGGAGACCATGAGGAGTGATCTCATGCCCCAAGAAATTGACATGGGTTCTGCACCACTGTGCCTTTTGGAAAGAGTGTTTTGCTCCGACAACCCTCAACTCTGTCAGAACATAACGTATCTCTGCTATGTGTTCCTCCACAGTTGAGCTTTTGACTAGAACATCGTCTACATAGGCCAGGTTACCCTCTTTCACCCAAGTCGGGCATGACCTTATGTAGAAAGATGTTAAATTCATTGTTGGAGTTGAGGTATCCGAAGGGAGTCTGGGTCCAAGAGTACTGCTGCCCCCCGAAGGTAAAGGCTAGCTTGTCATCCCTACTGACAGGCACAGTCCAGTACCCATTGGTCAGGTCAATGGCAGTGAATACCTTCGACCGCTGGATCTGGGCTAGCTCTTGGTCAATGTAGGGAAGAGACCATCGGGAAGTATGGACCCGTTTGTTGAGCTCCCTTAGGTCAGCACAGAGTCTCCACTTGCCGTTTGGTTTCAAAATCCCCAGCACCGGAATATTGAAAGTGCTGTGGACTGGACAAATTATCCCACGGTACTCAAGGTTCTTAATTATTTCAGTAAGGGACTCCATTGATGCGAGAGGCAAGCGATATTGCTTCACAAACATTGGAGTCATGCCAGGGTCTGTGGGAATTGTTGTTGTATGGATGTCGGTGCAACCACAGTCATATGAGTCCACAGCAAAGAGATCTTGAAAATCTAAGTAAACTTGTTTCAATTTTTGCTTTTGCTCCAGAGTCTCAGAGGCATCAGCTAGGTTTACTCTCTCTTCAACCATCTGCCTTAAGCCTGGAAAGACTTCTGTTTTGGCTATCTCAGCGGCCTTCTCCAGCTGGGTGGAGAAGTCCCTGGTCAAAGTGCTGATTAGGACTAATAGCTTCAGGTGGGGAAGGCAGTCCTTGTGGACTTGAAAAATCACCTCATCCCTCCTGAAGTTACAGGTCACATCTTCCTTACCGTAAGGGCAGGAAGAGTCCACCAGGAAATTCCCCCCATGCCGGGTGAAGATCCTGTCTGGTGTTGTGCCATTGTTGCTATCACTGTCTAAACAGTCCTTGGTGATTGGTCCTAACAGTTTGTTACCTAAATCTATGGAAAAATGTCAGTCATCAACCACCATTCCAATAATGTTCTCTGCGCCCAGAGTGATATTCTTTAGGTCGCTGTTATCCACCTCTATTGGAATGGTGTTGTATTCTATGTTGACTAGTGGTGTTGGGTGTACCCCCAATCCTTACTGTTGGAAATGAGCATTGAGAGGGACATAGGAGTCAGGAGTTTTCAGTTTCTGTCCTTTTTTAATTGGTACTTCCAGTGAGAATTGTCGGGTCTGTTCTGGGATGGTGACTTCCTTGCCAATCTGAATTTCAACTGCATATGACAGCAGTTGAGCTGAGCGAAATGCTTTCTCTGCGTCATCAAAGTCCATGGGATTACCCGCTAATCGGGACCAGGCTTTGAAGTTTATTAGGTCCAAACTAATGCAAAGCGATTGAAAATGTCACTGCCTAAGTAAAATGAAGCTGGGACATTTTGCACGACCCAACAATTATGGACTATGCTTGTGTTGCTTATGGATATTTTGAGCATTCACCTGTTAGGCAAGAGATGTTTGAAATTGGGTGTTTCCAAGTCCATTTCCCATTTGTCTAACAGTTTAAATGTGGGAATGGCTGGATCTTTTGGGAGTTTGCCGAACATGGCCTCGCTGATGAAGCTCTTACCATTGTTCACACATACTCGGGCAAGAACAGAGTACTTCCCTCATTTAATTGAATAGGGATGAACAACTGCTCTCCGATTTTCTGAATATCAGCCAAGCTTTGAGCTGATTTCTCATCATTTTGGACTATAGGAATGGGATTTTCTGACTGTGAATTTGTATAGAATTTCAGAGTGTTTCCTTCCAGTGTGGAATGCCACCTTAGACTGGAAGGAAGGTTGATTTTCAGAAATAGAGAGCACTCCCCATCACCAGTTCGTTGTCCTACTGCAATTACTGTCACGTCTGGGATTTGGTTATTCTGGAAATGGAATTCAATTTGGTCAGGTTTTTGTTCAACCATGTCGCATGTGCCATTTAAACTAACATGGTTGACACTCTGGGTCCAGAGGACCTTGTTTACACATCCTATGAGGGGAGACAATCTACGCAGGATGTAATTCCATAGTACACATGGTGTGCCCTCTGGAGTCACAACTATGACCGGGTGCTTCACCTTGTGTCGCCCAATTTTAATGTCTAAATCTACAGTCCCCTCGAAAAGAATTTCCTTCCCATCGAAGTTCTGAAGTTGTCCAGGAAGAGGGGTGCGAGGATTTTGATATTTCTCCCCCATCCCTAATTCAGCTGATCAAAGGTCCTTTTGACAGAAGGGTGTCTTGGGATCCACCAGTGCCAAAATTGTACATTGCCCCTGTATTTGGACAGGGGCATAAAATCTTCCCTCCTTTTCCTCAAGGGGGCAAAGATAATGCACATTTTTGGCCAATTGGTGGGTTAATTTCTTTGCTTTGGATACTATCAGAGAGGTGATTTGGGCTGGGTTTTGTTTGCGATCTTGGGAACCTGTAAGAAAAAGGTGACAGCTCTAGATATGGGGGAGGTTTTGGGTTCCCCTGGTTCTGATTCTGGGCTGCCCCCCCTTTTTGGAGGCAGTAACTAGAATGGGTTTGAACAAGGGGATTTTCGTGCTGGCATTCTGAGGTTTGATGATGGGCGGTTTTAACTTGGTCCCCACATCTACCCCGTCTGGATTGGGATCCTTTGGGTCCCATTCTTCTTTCGAGGAGTTCCCCCATCGTTGAAGGAGAAGATCCTTTTCCCAGAATCCTCTGAAGACCCCTCTCCTTCAAACTGGAAGATTAGCACCTCCTCCACAAAATGGGCTTTTGTAGGCACTTTATTTCTCCTACCCACCCTTTGTTCCTTGGGTTGCAGACTTTTGGGGGCAAGAGATTTTGGTTCTAGTTCCTTGGTTTCCAGGGGCTTTACACATGTGGGGAAGGAAGCTTCCTCTAAGGCTTTACTCCCCCTTTCCCCTTGTGCCTCCTCCCTGGGAACCGGTGGGTTGTCGGGGTTATTCCCCTGTCATTGTTCTGGAGCACCAGACCCTGGATTTGAGGAGTTCTGGGTCGCCATGCTCATCTGAGGGTTCTGTTGAGCCCTCAGCATGCGACCCAGATCCTTTGCCATGTTCTGGACCTGGCGCTCCAATTGGGATACCCACTCTGGCTGCTACGGGGTCCTCTGGTCTACCCTGGGTTGGTCCCGGGAAGGGTAATTATCCCTTCTCTCATAAAACCCCTGGTTAGGATAGTTTGGGTACGCCTCCACCCTTGACCTCCCCTCTCCTGGATTGGGCTGTCTGAGCTCAGGAAAGTGGGGAAAGAAAGAAGGGTTGTTTTGGGGTTGAGGTTTGGCGGGTACCGGGGAAAGAAATTTGGTCCGCATTTGGGGGATTACTGCCCTCCTGTGGAAAGTGAGGAGGGAAGTTTCCCGGGTTTCCAGCTGTCTGGTTGGACCCCCCCCCTTGGGCTGGGGGAGTCCACACATAGCCCAGGATTGGTTTGTTACCCTTGTAGCGTGGGCTGATGTAGTCAGGGGAGTTAGGGGTTCCATCTCTGCGGTTACCTCCCTGACTCCCTGTTTGGGCTTGACCCAAGGGCCTTCTGGGTCTGGGGTTGGTCGAATTCTGCACAGGAAGGTTTATAGGCCCCCCATCTCCAGATCTAAAATGGGGGCAACCTTCACCTCTGCCACCTTAGCAGCAGCAGGGGTGTTTGTTGGTTTGGGGTTTTTGCTAATATTTTTACTTTCTAGTGGCTTCTGCACTTCATAGGTGCGCGTTGCTTGTTCAATGACCCAGTCTAGTGATCTTTTCTCATGAAAGTCCCTCACTAGCTGGGTCATAATGTATTTAGGGAGAGCATGAAAGGTGTTCACAAATTCCTTACTCTCAGTGCGCACCCTTCTAGTGGTCTGCAAAAAGGTGCATTTCAATTCCTGGACAAATTCTTGTGGGGCCTGGTTTTCCCCACATTGTAGATTGTAGGCTGCCTTGCAGGCCTCTTGAGGGTTTCTATGAATAGAAAAATGTTTTAGGATGACCGCCCTATAGGTGGACCATCTGGAATGATTCTGATCCTCCAGCCCCGCAAAGAAGCTGGAGTACTCAGGTGAAAATGTCCACTTTACATACTGAATACAGCTATGGCTGTCGTTCAGGCGGAAAGTCTCCATCATCTGCTCAAATAATTCTAGGTGCTCCCAAACCGAATTTTGGCATTTTTGTGGTAGGGCGTGATGACGCTCGTAATATCTTTTATTTGCTTCAGGGGATCCTTGAGTAACGCTCTCTTGACTTTGTTAGCCTTTTTAGTTCTGTTCACCCTGGTCCACTCATCCTCTGACTCAGAGGTACTGCTAGCAGAGGTGGCTGTCTGATCTTCTAGATTCTCCCGGATTCTGCGAGCTTGGGAATGGCTGGCAGAATGCGGGGGCCTAGTCTCTTGGGACCTGTGGCACTCAGAAGAGTCTTCTGACTCTTCCTTGCTCCCAGGATTGGTTGAGTACCCCCCCACTGTCCTAGCTGAGAAGAGGTTTTTAGGATGCTCTTAGTGGGCCTAGTCTCATGGAATTCCCCACCAAATTTGACTGCCTGATCCCTAGGTATGTGATATTTTTGAGGATTCAGTCTCTTATTCTCCCCTCACTGGAGTCTCCCTGATCAGAGAAGATGGCCCTAGCACTTGGGAACCTGTACATAGATCCCCGGCCATCCATTTCTCTGAGGCGCTGACCTATTAGCCCCATATTTTCCATTGTGTTGAAGTTTACCATCCCTGTGGCCCTTGGCTCATATGAGACAGTGGACATGGGGGTGGCAGAGTCCATGGAATTGGAGGGATTAAAGTCCCTGATCCCTGGGTTCCTGAGGTTATGCTTAGGGGTTTCCCTCTCCCATCTGACGTCATCTCTTTCAGCCCCTACTCCCCGATGACATGCAAGAATCAGACCGTTTTGTTCCTCTATTAAGGCCTGACTGGTCTCTATGAGTTGTTCCTGCATGTCTATCTGTCTATGGAGCCTGTCATTTTGTTCACAGAGAGCCTCATTGTCTCTTTGGCTTCCTTCCTGCATTGGGAGTATTGGGCCAATTTTTGCTGCAGGAGACTCACCTCCTAGGTTTGGTCCTTACTGGCCTGATTATTCTTTGCCAGAGCATCTTCCATCCTCCTGGTATGCTCTAACAGCTTTTCATAGCTTGGTTTTTAATTGGCTGACTTCCTGGCCTAGGGTGTCCCTTTCCTGAGTTAGAGTTCCCCTCTGGTCAGCCAGGTCGTCCTTTTGTTTCCTAATGGTATATCATTTCTGGCGCTCCTCATTAAAATCTGTTTAAGTGTGGAGATCCTTCACTATTAATTTATTATTTTTCGCCTTTAGTTCATCAATCTGACTTTCGAGGGCAATGATCTGCCCTGCGCAGGCTCTATTATAATTTAATTGCTGCTCCAGCTTTTGTTGGCTCTGTTGTAGAGAATCCAACCTTTCTTGACACTCTTTTTGCAGTGTCAGTATTTTGGTGTTTTGCTCTGCCTTCTCTTGCTGCAGGAGATCCAGATCTTCCTTTAATTTTGTCAGGTACTGTTTGGTTTCTCTCTCTGATTCTTGGCTTTTTTGTAGCCTTTGCTCTGCAGAGTCCAGATCAGTTTGGGTTTTCTCTAGGGATTGTACTTGCCTCTTTGCCAGATCTAGGCTTTCAGCACATTTTTCCTGTATTACTCCAACGTGGAGGTACAGGTAAGCCGCTTTTCTGGCACTTTTACATTGCTCTTCTTTTATTTTTGAGTCCATATACAATTCATTAATTCTCTAGTGTAATGGACCCTGGTCCTGCCATATATCTAATTCTGTGGCAGTGACTTGTTTGATTTCCTGCAGCCAGACTTTCTCATCCTGCTCTGTCCATTCACCCCTGACAAGCAATTTGTGCAGTGAGTGTTCCCTTGCAATATTGCTTTCCACTAGGGTCGCCATTCCGGAAATATTAATTTCCTTCTGACTTATCTCAGGATTACTTTACTTTTGCAAAACAGGCCCAACTCCTTTGAGTATTTCTATTAAAGGGTGTTTTTACAGTGTAGCATAGTATGGTACCCCAAAAAGGTGTATGTACCCCATCAGTTAGCATGCTGTTTTAGGCTGTCACAAGTGGTATGTCTAATTCAGGATCTCGTGACGAGTCCCCAAGCTGTAAGTGATTTCAATCCGGCACACACCCAAGTCAACGCCTAGCATGTAGTGCACAACTGAAATCCTTATTTAATTTTGTCTAAAGGTTCTTTATTCTGAACGATAGACCACTCATATCACACCCTTCTCCTGGAACCCCCCACGGTCACACTGAACCAGGAATCAGGCTGGTTTGCAAAGGTAAATATTTATTCACAAATTTAAAAGTTAATCACAATATGTTTTAAAAGGTACACAACAAGCACCAATGGGGTGATGTAACACTGAATGATCTCTTTAATACACAAGGCTTAAGTAGTTAGCAAAACAATTCAACAGAGAAATAATACTTTTGTGTTGGTTCCGATCTGGTAGCACTGTGGTTAGAGGTTTCCCCTGCATACCACTCAACCCCCAGTAGCTAATGTAAAGAGATAGGAGGAGAGAGCAGGTATTCAGGAATGGCAGAATTCAAACAGAATATCAATCCCAATTTCCCCAGCGAACACAAGAGAAAAACGGAATTGACTGTCAAGCTTTCAGAATGGCTTTTGAAGTTATCATTAGAATGAACTGGGCAAAAACACCAGATATGGGCAAAATTGCTGAATTTGTTATAAATTCTTATCGGAGCCGTTTTGGATAGTTGCACGAAAACACCAGTAAGGATTTAATCGCAAGAAAACATTTGAAATCTTAAAATTCAAGTTGAAAGCAATTAAAAGCTGTTTTACACATGTAAAAGTTTCCCAAAACGAAAATGTGTGGCAACATTTTCACTGGGCGATATTTGCGATAACAGGAGAATCACATGGATTTAGAATGCGGTTTTAGGTATGATGGATAGATATGGATGTTAGCTACAAGCAGAAGTTAAACATGTGTTTCTATCTCAAAAACTGAGGGTGTTACAGATATTTTAGTAAAGGTCATTTTTCTGAGATAGGCGCAAGAAGGGAAAACAGGAATGCACTTTTAAAAATGACAAATGGGTTGCTTACAATAGAGGATGACAATGAACAAAATGAATACCACACAGGAACATAGTCACTTGATCAGAGTGACTGCCTGCTAAGGAAACTCGCCTTCTTCAGATGAGAAAAGGATCAGTGCAAACATAGTTTTAACAATACTGGTTATGGAGGAAGACAGGATGGGTTGGAGAGAGGTTTCAGACAATGCAAATATACTCCTAACAATACAGGTTTTGAATACCAGATATGATGGGTCTAAGATAGGGATAATACTATGCAAGGTACATATGCTAGTGACACAAATCTTCCTATATATACTCACTGGATACATTTTTAAATGGAACTGTCTGTTCTGGTCAGGGATTTGGATCTGGTTTAGGAAAGATGGCTGGGGACATCGGATTGGGCAGGGTCAGCAAGGCGTTCTGGTCACAGTACGCACAGGACTCGACAGGGCCAGGAAGGCACTCTGGTCACAGCATGGCACAGGGCTGGATCGGGTCTGCCCTTCTTGGTTCTGAGGATATATTTTTTTCAGCAGGCAAGCAGTAACAGCACAGCCCGGCTGTATTATGCTGCTTCCCCTTAGGCTTGTGGGGTTCTGTTCTGGAATTTGAGGCCTAGCTGAGAATAGTTCAGCTATGCAGTGAGCCCTTTTTTCTTTGCCAAGTTTCTGGAGTCTGGAGCAAGGAAGATGTAGAGTTCAGCACCACGGTGCTCCGCCAGCATCAGGATAGTGAGTGAATCTGTCTGTCCTTAAGTGTGGTGAGCTGTCTCTTTTTATGCTAATCATAAAGAGGTGTGTGTGCTGGTTTAGCCTAAGATTTCCGCTTTGTAAGGTGATTGGGTCAGAGTCTACTCTCTGCCTTGATAGGAAGAGAGAACCAGAGTGTCATCTTTATGGTATGATTTTATGAGGCTGAACATCCGCCCCTAGCCCCTGGAACACAAAATCTACTTTTGGAAAAGTACCTATTTCCACATGTGCAACCTCCACAGAAATCACATATACAGATTACATATTTTACATAGCAGCTACTCCCCAAAACCCTGTAACTGTGGGATCTTGTCTCTGCCTTTCACAGAATTTTGCCCTTTTCACTAGGAACACAATGTCCATTTTTTAAGCAAATTTCTACAACTGTGCGTGTTTAACATGGGAATAAGTGTATAAAGTTTCACAATACTACCGGAAATACATTTTGCGTAAAATCTCATTTCTTGCCATTGCTGTCCAGAACCTGTCACATAGTTCTGGTGCCTCTTCGCCCGTGCAGCCAGAATTTAACTTAACAACTCTATTATTTTTATATTTTTCACAATTTTAAATAGTAAGTTATCCATCTTTTTAAAATATGTTCTTTGTCCATGTTAAGCAACACATGTTTGTTTGGCTCCACCCCTTGGTCTCTCCCTGGAAGCCCAGGAGCCATCCCCCAAGTTTGTTCCTTGCAGAGGCCATTTACAACTGTCTTCACACTTCGAATTTCCTACTCTGCTGCTTATCATTTTTCCTTTTGCTTCTGTAGACCAGGTTCTTTCCTACCCTGTAATTAACACTTGTCCATGATTTCCTGCTGGGGGAAAGGCCTTCCTTTTGTGAGAAAACCCTGTTATTCAAGTTGTGCAGCTTCAGCCAGGTTTAAATTAATTGTTAAATGATGTGGCCTTTTCCTTAGCACAAAACAAACTTGTTATCAAATAACAGCTAGAATTCTCATTGAAGATTTGAAACCATGGGATCAAAACAATTACAATATGGGTTACTAACAGTAACAGGCCTCTTAACTTGCATACATTTGAGTTTCAGTTTATACATGTTAAAGTTTAATCAGGCAGGCCACTGACAGCTGTCATCACAGTAGCTCTCTGCTGTACAGAGATTTTTGACAGATCCATAGGCAGGCCATTTTTGCTGTGGAAATCTCTTTATGCTCTCCGCCTTTCAGGACCTTGTATGTTCACAATGATTTCTTAAACTAGGTGATGTGTAGCACCTAGCAAGAATTTTGAATATTTGAAAGGTGTTCTGAAGTTTCAGCAACAAAGAAAAAGTGATTTCAAGCAATCTTGGAAGTTTCATTTAGCAAAGCACTGCTTTTTCCTTCTGCACTCCACTTTCAATTGTTGTGGAGCCCAGTGACACATTTCAGTAGTTTTGTTCTGTTCCACGACCGACAACATGCATGGCAGATTGGACAGCCATCTTTTTGTGCATGGAAAAGCGCGATTTTAGGGGTTTTGGCGCGCACAAGAGTTTTGCAGCCATTTTGGTGTTTCTGGCACCATCATAACAGAGTGATGCAGCAGAGCTGTGCAAAAGTGGGTCAATACATCTGACACACCGACACAGCAGCTCACGGGATAGCGATGAGTCTCCTGCTGCTGCAGCTACATGCCTGGCACCGAAAAGTGGATCAGGTTGTTTCATGCTGCATGTGTGTTAGGCGGAAACCTGCAAAAGATTTAGGACTACAGATGTTGCGATGAACCCACTTGGTAGCAGTCTGTACCACACAGATTCAATTGGTAGCTGTGACTGAGCAGTCAGACTTCTCTCAAGAAAAGTTGGTCAGTATAGGGAGTATACAAGATAGGGCAATTCTTCGCAGCAAAACAAGTAAGCACGCAACCAGGCTTAGTATAAAGATAGTAAGTTATTTATTTATAACAGAACATCTATGAAAAATACTAAGGCAAATCACGGCAAACAAATCAAAATACAATTACTCTGCAGAATGGAATAAAGCTCAATCCCCCGAAACACAATATAGGTTCTACGGCACCACTTATTTTCAGACAGAGGTGTATACCTCAACCCAGATGACACTCGAATATTTAGTGAGGAAGGGAGAGAAGAGATAGGCAGGTAATGAAGTCAACACGGTTCGTACTGAAGCGGGTAAAAATGCAAGGCAGGAAGGCATTAATCACAATAGATCACAAAGTTCAGCGGCCAGGCCCACTCGGTGAGAGGCAAGGCACGATGTCCTAGAAAGTCTCTACTGACGATGCACTCAAGTCTTGGTTAGCAAATTGTTTAGCGACAGGTTGAACCAGTTCAGAACAAAGAGTGAATAAAGCTTGGAGGCAACCCAACGGAACGGAGAGGGATCAGATACCTCACATGAACCGATCGAAAAGGGAAGCCAGGCAGTTACGGTACCTTGTTGTGGAGGGCAGCTCCGGCGGGGGCAGTTGTTCCTGGTGGTGGATGCACGACGGGTCTTGGCCAAGAGAAGAGATGCTCTTGTCGTCGAAGAGAAGATGTCCGGTGCACCACCAGGGAAGAAACCAGCCGCGGAGTGCTCCGTCACAAGGCACCACCTTTCGATCACGGTACAGGAGTAGTGGCTATCCGGTTGCCGGGTGCTCTGCACGGGCAATTCGACCACTGCGTCCTGGGCGAACAAAAAGCACAAAGAAGAAGACTGGTTGTTCCCACCAGCCAAGGAAAGAGACTCTCCGGCAGGGAGATCTCTTCTGTTGTCGGGAGATTGGGAGATGATTCCGCAGGGCTCCACCGGAGGTGTCGTCATGCAGGTCGGCTCCGCGTTACCCTCGTCGGATTCTTTAGGTCCAGTGGCGACTTCCGAAGATCCAGTCCCAAAAGCCCTGCTTTTATGCAGACGCCCCCATTCATTCAGCCTAGCTGTCAATCAACACATGCTAAGTGGTGAGCGGGAAGGCTCACCACCTGGGCCAATCACTCCAGAGTGCGACCTGAGTTGGCAAGGCAACTCGGTCCAGGGTGCCTAAACCCCCTCCCACACCCCTGAGGTAACCCAGACAGAATGGCGCCACTTTGGAGGGTCTCTGTCCAGAGGCCCGCCAAAAGTGGAACAAAGGGCTCAACCTTTGGTTTAGGAGTCACAGAGATAAACACAGACGCCATTTTACAAACCGAGTTCTGGCAGAAAATACCACTTGATAAACCTATTTAAGATAAGTAGATCGGTGGTACGTTGGAGATTAACGAAAAACAGTATCAATCTTCAACAATGGGACGGATACCATAGGGTTATGCTCGGGGTCGAACATAACAAGTAGTTTCCACTGCCACCAGCCAAAACTCGACGAGGGGGGATGGGACAGTGCCCCCTCAAGTAACAGATCCAGGAGTAATCGAATTACCCCTACTAGCACGTCCACAATAAGATGGTTGGTACTAGTTCTGTTAGCAAATTTAGGTCTAGTAAAGCCAATGGTGACTTTACATGCCCGGGGAGACAGTAGTCAGTCCCCGGGTATGGAGTCTATGGTGGGGGACCTGCTAGGGCGCCCCTGTGTCACGACACGTAGGGTGCAGAGTGACACACATTGAAAAACTGATGAGACCCTATGGAGTAAAAGACCCCATAGCCCATCGAACACATGGACATCTCAAAGGAATTACACACATACATGTCCAAGAGTGAGAGGAAAAGGGTCACACTCTTGGCAGGATGGAAAAAACAAACTCCAGAAATCCAGCAAAGCTGCTGGGGGACTCACTAGGTTAGGAAATTCAGCCTAAACAGAGAATTCTCCCTAACAATGTGGTTAGGAAACAGATAGCTCTAGAAGTGATTGAGAGCCCATTACTGTGGGCTGTCTTGCTGATGATGAGGAAATGCCATGGCTTTTTGAGTCTTTAAAGTGTTACAAGCCTACTGTTGTCCCAACCATCCAAAAGCCTTTACTTTTGGTTCTACGTCTTTTATTTAACACACCTCGTTTAAAAGTGTACGCTATTTGTGTTTTGGAATCATTTCCATTTCCAAAAAGAGCTTTTTTTTGGTTTCATTTGTTTTAGAAAGACTGGACAAATAAATTAAGACATGGCTTACTGTCAGGGCCACTCTCTACAATATGTTGGTACTCTTTCATTCAGCAGATTTTTCTTTATGCAATATCTGTTCTTATAAAATGGATAGTCAGAGCATTGTTAAGTCAGTGTGAGGGCTCTTAGCAGGCTGCCTTTTTAACTGTGGCATTAATGTGTTGCTCATTAAAACACCAGCTATTCCAATTTAGCTTGTCAGCATGATTTTAGCACCGTGTTACTAATTTCAATATATTCATTCTGCATATACTTTGCTATACCCCTGAATAAAATGGCGCGTGTATGCTTTCCAGCCTTCACTTTGTGGGCTTTTAAGTATGGTTCTCTGCATGAAATGAAATTTAAATGTTCTGTGCTGTACATCTTTTGTAGTTTCTCAGAAAAAGAAAGTGCATGCATATTTCCACCTTTATTTCACAGCTCGACTGGATTTGCGCTTTCCTGCCAATAACAGTCTGGTGTTCTGAGATTTGATACTAGGTTCGATTGTTGCCAGTTTTTCATGGTGCGTCTTTTGCACAAGGGATGTCCCGGGCTAATATGTCTTCGTATCTCTGAATACATCACTCATCCGGACCATGAGTTTTTTTTCTTGCCCTCAGAAAATAAGTTTATGTGATTCTCACTCAAGCTACTCACATGAAAGTTTCTAGAAAATGATAATCTGAAAATCACTATATTTCAAATGAAAAACCATACAAATGAAGGCATTTATTACAATGATTAGAGAAGCGAGGAATCTAGATGCGCATGCTGTATGTGGGTTTTCGATGCTGTATTCTTGGAGGTTTTTAGTTTTTTAGGGTGAAAGATAAAAACTGGGTTTGAAAACTTGGACAAAAGAAACCAATAAACAAAAGGGAATGGCTGATCCTGGTTGTGATGGCTCTGCCATGTGGAAGGATGATATCTGTTTAAGTGTACCACTCTGGTGTCACCCATCTTCCTCAATGTGGTCCCCAAAACTACAGCATGACAAATAGTGCAGCTCTGGGTGAAGAAGTCCCACAGCAGCATGCGTTCCCTGTGGCATTTGGGGGTGGAGGGCTTTCTTGCCAACTGCTGCTAGCCTCTCTTTGTGTGGGAGAAAGCTGCAGCTGCTGAGGCACCTGAAGAGACATCCACGTTGTGTTTCTTCCCAACGCGCCCCATCATGCTTGAGGTGTATGGATGGGGCTCTTTCCTCCTCTGTACTACTTCCCCACAAAGGCTGCGCACCACATTGGTGAACTTTGTGTTGGGGGCCTTCCAGCAGCGGCTCAGACATACTCCCATCTGCCCCAAAAGTACCCCCTTTCTGATCCTCTCCCACTGACGTCTGGGATCTTACAGAGCATCCCTTGCTGCAGCAAATTTGTTTGTAATGGTGGATGCTGTTGTTTTCACCGACCTGAGGCAGAGGATTCTGCCACCTCCTGGGTCTTGCATGGAGTCATTTGGCTTAGGCAGTGGAGGAAAGCACCCACCTCTTAAGCCTGTACTCTCTCTTTCCCCTGCCGTTTCTGCTTTCTCAGTCCCTTCCCCTGTCTCCATTTTAAACAGTTTAGAGCAACCAAACAGCCACAGACCAAACACCCAGATCACCCCCTCCCTCGCCTGTCGGTGTCTCTCTCTCTCTCGCTTTCTCTCCCCCTCTCTCTCTCTCTCTCTCTCTCTCTCTTTATCTCAAATTACTATATCTGGCTGACTCGTCATGGCTCACATAAATAGATGTCATGGCTCTTAAAAGATCAAGCTGATACAAATCAATATGTCTATTCTAAAAAAGCTGCAATTCAAGTCGAGCAATAGAGACCTATTGGCTCAAAGTGGATCAAGTCGATTTGAACCTTGTATTATAATAATAATAATATGAACAGTAGGACTAAATGCATATATCTTGTGAAATGTTTGAAGTAAAGTAGAATATCAATTTATATTACAATGCAGTTGTTTTGGTGGTGACAACATGTTATGTATCTTTGTTGTTGTTTGCCAATCTTCTCCTGAGTTTTATTTCATTTTGAATTTATATTCACCGCTAGCGCCTCCATGGGTGTCTTGGAGTGTCTTACACGATTAAAGGTTGTGAGGTGAAACAGAAGTTATGAAATGTTTTCAGGATAACAACGAAACAAACCACACATAGCCTCGCACAAGAGCACATGACAAATTCCGACCGAAAAATCACACCCACGCTCAGCCAACGCTGTAAATCGAACTGAAGCTGCCAACAGCACATCACAAGTCTCTCGTGCTTTTCCCCGCTCAGTCCTACTAACTTATCCTACCGTTTTTCTTTTCAGATCCGCCAAAGCACCAGGAGACCACTCCGGTGGTGACTGTGCACAGGCTAAATATCCTTTAACATAACATATGGAGATTAGAATGACAAGTGGCAGCATTGGAGGAAGGTGGGGTTATGCATGAGGAAACATATATTTTTTTAAGGCTATTTCTGAAATTGGTGACGGAGGGTGCAGTGCAGATGTGAAGTGGTATGGTGATCCATGCTTTGGGTGCCCACTGGGCAAAATCCTGTATTTGTGTGCATGTTATCTTTCAGAGTGGGTCTGCAGAAAATGCCAGTTGGCTTATCTTGTGTGTGTGTGGGTGGTGGGTTTGAGTTTGTCATGAAGGTAATATGGGGTTTGTGGTGGATGGCTTTGACACAATGCAGGTAATTCACTGTGCTACTGAGAACCAGTGGAGCTGGGTGAGAGCTGGGGTGATGTGGGAATGTTTGATTAGGTGGAGGATGCTCTGCTTTGTTTTATATGACTTGGAAGCGGGGCAAGCGTGCTGTTGGGGAGTCCATTTAGGAGGGCATTGCTGTAGTCCAGTTTGGACAGAACCAGTGATTGGACTGTGGTATGGAAGTTGTCAGCCAGGGAGAGTGTGTTTCATCTTGCATAGGTGATGCAGTTGTAGATTGCATGTTTTGGTGACAGCAGCTATGTGGTGTGTACATGGAAGGTAGTGGTTGACAGGTGTAGAGAGGGCTTTGTCCATGGCAAGTGATCCAGGGGGTGAGGTTGGAGTTGTGCCAGGGGTGGGGGTGGGGGCAGATGATGAGGTATTCCATTGTTCCATTTTGGAATGGCTGAGCTTGAGGAAGTGGGTGGCCTTCCAGTTTCTGATGGTGCAGAGACATACATAATAATTATAAGTAATAGTGGATGGATGAAATGTATTAGTTTGAACTCATTTGTGGTAGGGAGCGTACACAGGACTCTTGGGAGTACTCTTTTGCAGGCTAGGGTTCTCACCTGTGGCTCATAAACACTTAGGCTAGGACTTGCACCAGAATACTTCTGTGTCTGAGAATGTGTGCCTGTGTGTGATGTTAGCAGGACATGCATGTGCATGCGATTCAACCCAAGTGCAATGAGAAGAAGAAGCCACTTAGTGGGAAAACAATAGACTTAGTCTATCAAAACTGCATCATGCAAGAGACATTTTAGGGGCAAACTAGTGGCAATATATGACAATGAAATGGGAGGTTTTGGGCAATACGTCCACTAGTCACTTTCAGGTAGAATGAACATGCAGAGCGGCTCAGCGTCCTTGAAAGCTGCCACCATGTTACTGAAGGGAAGCCACTGTTTGTATTTACTGTATGCACAGGAATCACCCTGCACACTGATATCACTCTGCTGAGCTTAACAGCTAGGCTAGGGGGAAATATAAAAAGGACCAAAACCAATTGTTTGTGTTTTATAGAAACTAAAATGACGTGAGCAGAACATGGTTACATTGAGGAAACACCCGTAAATGGAAGAGGAATAAATATTTAGAAACTGGCAATGTATTACTGATTGTTTGCCTAGAATAACCCTTAAAAAGCCACGGAAACATACATTTGGTTTGAATGTCAAACCATATGGAACAGTCATGGGCAGATGTCATGCATCACCGATTCAAAAATATTGTGGATGTTTAAAATGGAAAACTGAATGTTCTCTGTTCTAAGAACAAATGATGTAACACTGGTGCACTGCCTCTCTTGGGCGCCCTGCTCCTATTGATGAGCGATGTTAAGTCACGGCTCAAATTACAAATGCCTGGGATGGCGACATATGGTCATCCACTCTGCAGCTGTTCTCTCCATTTGGATAATCCAGAATATGCTGTCTCCTGCTATTGGTTTTGGCCATAGAGAGGCACTGCCTGACAGGTCTTAAGCAACAGTAAGGTTGGACTTTTGGAAACAGGGGGATTTCCTAGACATACCGCTCTCTCCACAATGTTGGTTGGGTCCGGGTTTAATCATTCCTGTGTTAATCGTATGCCCATGAACGCCATTTTCCACTTTGAAACTGGTGAAATAACATTTCCCAGCACGTCCAAAGGCGGCGCACCTGACATTAAACCTGTAGCAAGACCTTTTACCCCCAAGACTGACGGCCTCATTACGAGTTCATCTGTGTGGCGAAAAAATGGTGGCACTTCTAATGCTGTCACATTTTTTTTTCCTAATTGAATTGCTGCTGTTTTTTTCGCACAACTGTCCAATACATTTGACCGTTGAATTTGAGGATTTTTCTCCAGCATCATGCTGCAGGTAAATTCCCCAATCTAAGGCCACATTTCGGCAGGATTACTGCATCAGAATTACTGTTTACAGTTTCCCGCCAAAATCCCCATGGAGTCCTATGGACTCCAAAATTGGAGATTAACATAACACCACCCTAACACCACTTCTAATCCCCAAGGACTAAGTGGCAGTAATGGTAAACGAGTTTAGTGTTAATTCAGCGGATATACTGCTGAATTACCACTAAACTTGCAATGAGGCCTATCCTTTTCAATGAGTCCAAGCAGCAGTTCTCAATAATGGCCTAATATAAAGGCAATGCCACTATAAACATGATCTTACCAGTATAGGTAATTTAAAATGTTCAACAGTCACAAACTCATTCCACACTGTTATGCTCTTACCAGGTTCAAACGTGGTTTAAGGACGTTGCTATTGCTGTAACTCCTCTTGTTCCTCACCTGTTGTCTTCTCTGCCCTCTTTCAGTCTGATCAGTCTGATGGTTTATTTTCTTTGTAGTCTGTCTTGTCAGCGCTTCTATACCTAAATGTCTTGTCTCAGCGCTAAATAAATAATAAATAAAATATGCAAACATTTATTGCAGCTCAAATACAACGGTTAAATGGAAGACATGTGTGGGTAAAAAAATGTACTTAGAAAAGCTCAAGTGGAGCATAGCCACAAGTGTGCCGGCTGTAAACACGTTTGAATTTTAATATTTTATATTTGCGTTCCCCCACTTCCACTGTTTGGCAGGTACCCCACATAAATCTTAATTCACCATAAACAAAGTATTGTTGATGTTATGTTATGTGATATTTGTATAGTGCCTACTGCCATTGGTATGGCCTTGAAGCATTGTGGTGGATGAACGCCCTTTGGAAGACTGTGGTCTGAGCAGACATGTAGATGACAGGAGTTGTACAATGCATGCAAACATTTATTGCTAAATCGGTGATAAGCAGAGATGACTATGTTAAAGCAATTTTCATGCAGGGCATATTGTAGAGGCATAGTGAAGAGTGACATGTCAGTGACTATGTGACAGCTGGACCACATTTTGTTGTGGGACTCAGTGTGCTTTGCTGTGTGCACTGAGCGTGTTGTGTCTGTAAGGGTAGCGGCCATTGTCTGAGTTGTTTGTTGTCGGCAGATATTGGGTTTATAGTATTATTAGTGAGGGGTGAGTGGTTTGCACGTTTTTGGTGGGTTGTTTCACTAGCCCTCTGGGCGTGTGTAGTGCATTAGAGGTGTGAGGGTGTAGAAAATGTAAGTGGGTGGTTGGTTGTCTTTGTGTTAGCTCTGAGTGTTGAGTAGTCTTCATACTGTATTGTCCCATGATTTCTTTGCTCCTGGGTTATGGATTGTGGAGGCGCGTGTCTACACTAATTCTAAACTACTAAATTAGTACAATTCTAATGTGGCTAATTTCAAAACAGCATGAACTAACTCAGTATTATTCCTGTGTGGTTAAATTCAAAAGCAGCTTTAACCAAATAATTACAATTTTGGTGTGGCTAAATTCAAAGCTGGGGGACCAGTTAGTATAGTTCTACTGTGGCTGCATTCAAAAGCAGTGTTAACTAAATCTGTACCAGTCTAGTGTGGCTAAATTTGAAAGATCAGGCTACATTTTTAGTGTGGCTAAATTCTAAAGCTGTGTTAACTAAATCAGTACAATTCTAGTGTGGCTAAATTGAAAATATGCAGGGCTCAGTTGTAGTGTGGCTAAATTCAAAGGAGCAGATGGCAAATCAGTTCAGTTCTAGTTTGGCTAAATTCAGAATCACCGTCAATCATGTCAGTGCGGTCCTATTGTGGCTACATTCAAAAGAATCCGGATTTCAATTCTGGTGTGGCTAAATTCAAAAACATTGTTTATTTACTATGTCAGTGCAATTGCAGTGCTGTTAAATTAAAAGCTGCATTAATGAAATCACTACAATGCTAGTGTGGCGAAATTCAAAAGCAATGTTAACGAACTCAGTACAAATCTATTGTGGCAAAATTGAAAGTAGTGTTAACTAAATCATTATAATTCTAGTGTGGCTAAATACAAAAACAGTGGGAGACTTCATAATAATGTAATTTGTAACAGGATCAAAAGAAGCCATCTTGACCTTATTTCTTTTTGCAGAAGAATAAGGAGAGACCGTCTCTAGCTACCCACTCCACAAACCGCTATGGCTTGCTGAATCTTTTGAATCTTTTCATTGAAGAACAGGCCAATAGTGTCACATTGTGCTTGTGACCGCAAAGTGTCAGTTGTCTGAGAAACATGTGAAAGCTCTGTTGCAACCTTAAAAAGCTCACAAGCTGCACAAGGGTCTCATAAAATGTGATTAGCATAACACTGAGATTTAGCAACCTTAATTGATTCCTGGTATTTAACCACTGACAATTTGTAGATTTGTGAGAAACCTGATGGTGTTCTACCCCTACTCCGCTGGGATTCTTTAGTCAGGTGGCCACAGAAGGGGCATCGCTTTTGGATCCGACCCTGGGAGTGGACAAGCGAGGAAGGATCACCTGAGTGGAGGATCACGGGGGATTGGAAGTAGAACATCCAAGGGCAAGATATGGTATTCCCCCTTTTCCCATTCTAACTCAAAACCCTTTCCCTCAACTTTCAAGGGGTATTTCCTAACCCATTATATCTCCCCCTCCCCATTTCCAACAAATACTGGGGTGAGGACGAGGCAACCGAGAGTAGTGACGATTTTCCAGAGGAATAACATGGGGAGTGTAAGGTTAACCGGCTGTAGAAAGAACTTAAGCTTTCCCATTGATAGAGTCAGGCAGAGTAAGGCATTTACTAACTATCAATCACACCTGACTCCACTTCACTGTTTTCAAAACTATAAGAAGGTGTGGTTTTACACCGGTGAAAAAGCACTCTCGGGATGTTGTCTGGACCAGAGAAGTTAAGGAGCAGAGAGAAGCAGGATCTATGGGCCAGAGGAAATCAGCATGCCGAGATGCTGGCCCGATGTTGGTGAGGGGCTGCAGAGTGGCTAGGAGCTGTGCCTACAGGGAGCCAGAGCGAAGCGCACTGCAAGCTGCTATTGGTGGTCGGAACATTGATTGTTTGATTGGGACCTGTGCGTGCCCGAAGGGTGTCTGAGGGTAAGGTGGTGAGACCCTGACCTCGGGCCTGCACAACCAGAAAGGTCAGCTTGTCAACGCACTGCTGCTCATGTGAGTCTTGTGAAAGCAAAAAAAGAGAGAGAGAGAGAGACTCAGGACCATGCGGCTGACTGAAGCGGAGCAAGCAAAAGGAATGCATGAAGCGTCACAGAGCGTAAAAGAGAAAAGAAATTAAAGGAACTAGTAAAGCAATATGGAATGAAAAATGAGTGAAAAGATCAAGAGAAAGTATGAGCAAGCAAGAAAAGCAGAGCATGCAAGCGGCGCAAAGTGAAAGAACTGTAATAAAGAGGGTTTGAGTGGCCCAAAATGAGAGAGAAGTGTTCAAGCGACCCAACAGAGTGGAAAGTGTGAACGGTAAAGCTGAAAAAGGTGCCAGTGGGCACAGAAAGGTAAAGAGAAGAGAAAGTGCCAGGGCTCAAGAAGGATAAAGAATGTGCAAGTGTGCACAGAGCAAGTTAAAGAAGGTGCCAGTGGTCACAAGAAAGTAGTCAAGAAAACAGAGGGGAAAAAGAAGTGGGTGCAGAAAGCCCCTGGAGGCAAAAGGTTAAGGAAGAAAGAGCAGGGAATTAAAGAGAGGGTTTAAAGCTCAGAGTGGTCACCCTTAAGAGGAGCAAAGAATCTGGTGTTTTCAAAAGTCTCTGATGCTACCCCTTGAAAGTATTGTATATGAAAGAAAGATACATTCTGAAAAACTGAACTTGTGTTTTGAAACTCAAGAGGGGCCTGATCTTGGGGAAGGGAACCCCGAGAGGCCTATCAAAATGGAATCTTGATTATTTACTGTTGCTGTAGGAATTGAAGCTTGGGGTCGGTAACACTGGGACGCTTAAAGAAGAAATGTGTTATTTTGGTTATGCTATGAACTTGGAAGGACTAAAGCTTGGGGACGGTAACCCCAAGGCATTAAAGAAATTGACATTTTTGAACCATGCAGAAGGTCCTATGAACAGACCCTTTTTCGATTAAAATCATTCTTTTGAAGCTGATAAACCAACAAATGGTGAGAAGAACACCTGAAGCCAATTATGGTTTCCATATGTTTGTTTACCACCACATTTTACTTTTAAAAGACAACCTAACACATTTATGTCAAAGAGTGAGGGCAAGTATATGTTTATACACAGAAAAATGTTTATTTTGTACTCTCAGACATCGACGCCCTTAAGTTAAGGGAACCATCCCTTTAGTATTAGGCCCAGCTAGGCAGTACACCAACCCAGGAACGTTAGTGAATAAAGGTTTTCAAAATGGACATCTTTGAGTCTGTGTCTCTCTGGATATTATCCCTGTCTCACAGCTGTCTTAAAGTTTTCATCAAGCGCAAGCCTCCCTTAAACTCACAGTATCAACAGGCTTGCATAAGGGCCCAAAGCTCTAAATTAAACCAGGGCACTGATGGTTTAGAAAAAGTGCAGCTGGACTTAATGGGTGCAAACATGGTTGTATCCCTGCCATAGCTTCAAGAAGGGCGTGACAAGTGTCTACATGTCCCTTAAACATGAACTGATTGGTACTAGTTACCAAAATGTGTTCTACCAGGTCAGGGGACACCCTACCTAAGTGCCTTCTCTGTGAAGAGATCTTTGAAAAGTACAGAGAAGCAGAAGTCGTGGAGGCAATAGTAAACAGGAGAATAACATGATCAGACTGAAGGACTGCAGTGGGATTAAAATGCATCACACAAGTTCTTTCAGCAAATATGTTATCTAAGGCATTTCCTCCCTTGTGTGTAGTTAGGTTTTTGTGGATATCTAGGTACATGTTAGTTAAAAGGCTGATCAGATTTTTAGCGTGAGCGTCAGTGGGATTGTTGGGTTTAACATCGCCCAATAAGATTAAGTCAGGATAAGCAGCCACCGGGTCAGCAACCAATTGTGCAAGGTTGTATGCAAAGGTGACCAGTGACAAAGCAGGAGATCTATAAAGTAATAAAATATAAGTGGAAGTTTGCAGTGAACTTTTCAGCCTAATTAGGTAAAGTTCTCATGGCAAATTGTTACTAAATACAACTGGAGTAAGGTTTAAAATGCACGATATTGCAATGCCAGTCCTCCTCCGACTGTTAGAGATACCCTATCAAAGCAGAGAATATTATAGTTAAGGGGAAGCACCTGTACAAAATCTGGTTCAGAGTGGGTGGGGGCAAAGTTTCAGTTATACACAGCATATCCGGAGTAAAGTCCTCCAAAAAGGAGAATATCTCCTGATCTCCTGGCGATGTGCCCCTGCTGACCTTGTGCCTAGCGTTAACAAGCAGGCCAGAAAGAGAGCAGAGAGAGCCCTTCGCAATGAACCCTTCTGGGCAGTCATTACGCCTAGAACTGAGGTCAACCTTAGTGAAACGTTCTGCCTGGCCTGCTTCAGGTGAGGGAGTTATTACAGAGCCCTGTGGAAGCCTGCCCTCACTTGGTAAAACATGTCAAAGCTCATCCCGCTAATGCGAAGTGTGACATTACTGATGGCATTATCAATTTGTAGAAAAGAGGAATCAATGTCCTGACAGGCTGCTAGAGCCCAGGGCCCATCCGGGTCATGGATGGGCACAGGTGCTCTTGCCTTAAGTGCGCCTTCGGTATGCTGACGGCATGCTTGCTGCACTCATCCGCTGCACGGGCGATCCCTCCAGCAAATTTGTGTTGTGAGGGTGGAAGGGGAGGTGACGTGGTCATTTTATTCAGCATAATAACTTAAATGTTTACATCATAAACAGTCTGACAATATATACAAACAAAAAATAAATGCCTTGCTTTGATCACAGCATGGAATCCAAATATTAAAAATACACATTTTAAAAAAACAGCCTCGATTAAAATAACAGTATTAGATAGGATTAAAGTCCTAATAATAAGACCACATCTTCTTTCCTATTCAAGGCTTACCAGCATTAACCAGAGTAAAGTGCAGATGTAAAACCAATAAACTTTCTAAATCTGAAAATGCTGCTTCTCCAAAGAGCACAGAACCAAGATAAAACACAACATGCAAGGTAATAAACATAAACATGACGAATCAAATTCTTCCTCAGTCGAATTGCCATTACCATGTTCAGCAGCATGAGGCCTTTGATCAGCATGAGTTGAGGATGTGAAACAATGGATACCACACAAGCAGATAAAACCGTAGGCAGAACATAATTATGTGTTAAAACCAGTAGGTTACTAATAATAGAAGCTGACTGTAGGCACCAATTATTATCAAAAGTGTTTATCATCAATGCAGGGATAAAACCACCAGAAATAAAAATAGGTCACTCAACAATAACAATAATACATATACTAAAGCTCTACCTAAGAGGAAAAGCCCATCTGTTTGTGTACCTGGAAACAGCGTAGCCAAGCCCGGTGCATAAGGTGGGTTACCCAGTAAACAATGTCCAACATTTAGGTAGACTTTCAAAGGCCAAAGCAGCGGGTTACAATTCTAGTGTGGCTAGATTCAAAAGCAGCAGATGCCAAATCATTATGGTTCAATTGTGGCTTAATTCATAAGCAGTGGTTTACAATACTAGTGTGGCAAGATTCAAAAGCAGTGGATACCAAATCAGTAAGGTTCGAGTGTGGCTAAATTCGAAAAGCAGTGTTAATTAAATCAGTACAGTTCATTGTGGCTAGATTCAAAGGCAGCCCTAACTAAATCATTTGAATTCTAGTGTGACTAAATACAAAGTAGCAGCAACCAAATTAGTTTGAATTATATTATGGTGTTGCTGCAGGGCAGGGCGCCATGTGAACAGGCCCCCGGGAATCAAACACGTCCATCACTTTATGCCGGCTGCCAGGGAAAGGCTGCCCTGCCAAGACTGCCCTGGCAGGGTCCAGTTAGATTGCTAGTTGCATCATGTGACTCCCAACAGCACAAATAAACAGTGGGGAGTGGGGCTTGGAGGGTATCTCTGGATGGGACAATAAACAGGGGTGGGTATTCATTTCCTTTTTCTCATTTGTTTTAATTAAATAGTAACAATAAATAAATTTATGGGATAAGAGTTTGGTAAGATTAAGAGTATGGTTAGTTTTAATTAATTAAATGAAGGGACAGGGTCAGATTTAATTAATAACCATTAAGGGCAGGAGTCAGAATTAAATAGTTAAATTAAGGGATGTGGTCAGATTTAATTAAAAAATTAAGCACAGAGGGGTCTGAATTAAATAATTAAAATTACGAGCAGGGAATAAAGTTATGGGATGATGTTTAATTGATTAAAATTAAGGGAAGGGTCAGTATTAAATAATGAAATTAAGTGATGGTGTTGGAATTTAATAAATTAAGGTATGGGTTGTACTAAATTAAAATTAAAGGCATGGGGTCTGATTTAAATAATTATAATTAACGGCAGGAGCTCATATTTAATTAATTAAATTAAGGGCAAGTTGTTAGAATTAAGTAAGAAAAATGAAGGGCTGAGAAGTGAGATTTAATTATTTTTTATTTTTTTTATTTGATTGGCTGAAAGAATTCAACCTTACAAAAAAGAGACTTTGTTACAACATAATTTAGATAATAAAAAAGGAAAACAACATATTGTTTACAGATTTACATCAGTTGCATACAAGCATACAAAAATACAACAACCCCACTATTATTATTATTATTATTATTATTAACATCATTAAAACACACTAAAGGGAGAAACAGAACAGCTAAAAGGATTGTTTAAAACTAAAATTTCAATTTGGATCGATGTGTGTAATTTCATACAAAAAGAATAACAAGGCACTTTGTATTTAGTAAAATACCTATTAAAAGGAGCCTAATTGACAAATTTATGGGATTATCTTGTGACAAGAAATCATGTGGCAGAATTGTTTTTATGAATTGCGTTAATGCAATGTGAATCGCAGTTCGATTGCTCGTGATTAGAATTGTCCATATTTCACAGGGCGATTGATCGCAAAATATTTGCAATAAATTGCGAAAGTAATGTTCTCGGAGCCCAGACAGTGCAAAACATTCAACTACTAAATGAGATAGTGTTTCCACTTGTTTGCAGTTTTTACAAAATCAGCAGAAATGATGATTTTTTGGAATGAATCCACGCCTAGCTAAGATCTGGTTTGTTGGATGAAGATTCAACCGTAATCTTAGCATTTCTGCACGAACATAATGTGATGGACACTTTATAAGGTGATGGGCCATTTGTTTGAACTTTTTAGGGGGAAATAGGTTTAAATCAAAATCAGTTGATGCGTCAAAATCCAATCATGCCAATAGATTTTTTCTTGGCTTTGTCGGGATTAGTAATTAACAAATCAATTGAAATATCAGCATCAACTAGCGAACTCAAGATGACTTTTACCCACTGTTTAGGGAATGCATCATGAGATGAGCAGAGATACATCGCCAATGATCGCATAATGTTCGTGTTATTAATTCCTAGCAAACATTTGCGGTAAAAGTTACACATCTTCCATAGGACCAAAGCAGAAAGTGAGATCAAACCTAATTCATACCTTAATAAAAAAATCGGAGTACACAACGGTAAGCAGAACACTGCTTTCCAAAATTTACCTTCAAGATGATCCCAAAATGTTCTGGGCTGTGGTATGAAGGTCTCAGCTCCGTAAGAAAGAATGGGGATGACTTTTTGGTTGTAAAAGGTGACAACATGAGTAGATGTACATTTTCCATATTTATGCAGTATTATCCTTGCTTGTGATGTTAAAGTCATAGTTTTTGCCCTTAATGTGTCTGCATAAATTTGATTTTTTACAGAGCCTGAAAAGGGAAGACTAAATATTTGTAATTAGTTACAATTTTTAAAGGTACTTTCTGCAAAAACCATTGAAAATTGGACATTGTTGTGTTCTTTCTTTTTTGACAGGTAACTATCTGCGTTTTACTCACGTTGATAGTCAGATTGTTATTACCAACATACTCATCTAATTTGTTTAGTAGTTCTTGCAGTCCTTTTGGGGTTTGTGAAATTAAGACTAAATCGTCGGCATACAAAAGCCATGTGATTTTTTGGGACCCTAACTTGGGAGCATCAGAGAGTACTTCCGCAAAGGAGATTCCTATATCTAATGGGAAAAGATTAAATAATGTTGATGCTAAAATGCACCCTTGTTTTAGGCCTCTCAGTGTCTCAATTTTCGCAGATAATAAACCCTTAAGAGATAGTCTGACTTGCATAGTTGTGTTTGAATGAAGCTTTTTGATTATGGTTAGTACTGATGTTGGGCAGCCATAATTTTGGAGTTTCTGAAAAAGCAACATTCTATCCACCGAGTCAAACGCTAAACGAAAGTCTACAAATGCCATATATAGTGGTTGATTAATCTTGGCGTATTTCGACTTTAGCATGTTTAACGTGATGAAGTTTATCGAGGTCCCTAAGCCCGCCACAAAACCAGATTGAAACGGGTCTCGTTTAAGATCAGCTGAAGTCCATCTGTTCAGTTCTTGTAATATAATGCGACAATATAATTTTCCAGGGGCATCTAATAAGGCGATGGGTCTGTACTTCTCAGGTAGATTCTGGTCTCCTTTTTTGTGGATAGGAACAATTAGGGAGTGTTTCCATGAGACAGGAATCTCTTGCGTGTCATTTACATGCTCAAAAATTTGATACAAAATCGATGTCCACAACTCAGGATGCTGTTTGAAAATTTTATTGGATAGGCCATCTGGACCCGGAGCTCTGGAATGGCTTATTTTGTTAATAAAATATAATATATCGGACTTAGAGATGTCAATGTGAAATGGTTTATAAGGAAGTGTCCCAGAATATTGCATAGAGTTAGGTGGAGGAGCATACATTTTGGGAAAGTGATTAACCCAACTCACTTCTGGGACACTCTGAATTTGGGACATCGCCTGCACCGGAGATATGGCATCCGTTAAAACTTTCCAAATTTGAGCCGAGTTCCTATCTCGAGTGATTTTTAACATCAGCTCTCCATCACGCTGGAAGAGTTTACTACGATGGTGGCGCCGCCAATTTCTGTATGCAGTTTTAACTTTGTTTAATGTTTCATATCTAATGCTCAGTGGGAGCTTTAGCGCATTCCTTTTTTGAAGTCGAAATTCTGTTTTTTTATTTTGCGCTTCTATGTCAAATCGATGAGAGCGCCTAGGGGTCAGTGTTTTATGAGCTCTGCTGTCTGGAAAATATTGCATCAGTTCATAGTAGGGAGTATCTATGGAAGCTGGAGCATTCCGCGAGTGGCAAAAGGCAGCTCGCAAAGAGTTGTCGAAGTGACTAAGACTGGTTTCATTCCAATATAATCGATTTAACTGGTTTGAGACGGACATTTGCCTGGAGATCACCATGGAGTTATATTTAGTATGGGCAACAGTGGACAGCCATTTGATAGAGAGAATGCAATGGTCGCTGTTTGCATTTGAGTCAATATTAAAGGCTTGGATTTTAGAGAACAATCTATCATCTGTGTAAATATAATCAATTGTGGCTTTTGAAGAACTCTGTTGCCACGTATGATCAAGCACACCTATGTCTAGTCTGCTCCCATTCAGCATACAAAACCCTCTATTTGACATTATTTTTTTCCACAATCTTTGTCTCAAATTTTTCATCACATGCTTTTCCTGTAAGCAGTGCAGATTGAGGTCACCGGCAACAATAGTATGCTGAATATTCGGAACTAATACAATAAAGTCCAGCATGGCGGATAAATCCGTCAAAAACCTTCGATTTTCAATGCCTTTGGGATTCCAGTATATGTTTACTATCGCATACAAGATTTTCTCAATTACTATGACCGTTAGTTGGGCAAACGAATTTGGAGAATATGTAAATATTATGCTCGTGTTCGAAGTCAATTTGGAACCCGTCAAGAGGCCAGACATCGGCCGACCTTTCTCTCCCTTCATTGCTGGCAAGAAATGTATGCTGTGATTTTCCCAGGAGGGGGCAGACATAAGCCAGGTTTCTTGTAAAAGAATCTCATCATAGTTAATGAAGGAGTCTTGCGTGTTATTAAGTAGGTGGCGGAAACCCTGCGTATTCCATGAGGCAAGACTGATGGAACGTTCATTTTTAACCTTGTACCAAAGTTAACTTCTGGAGTCACAATTACAATGGCATTTGGAGGGAACATTTGTCACTGTTTTCGCATCTCTGTCACTCATGGGGTTCATGATTTCCTTCAAGGCAGATTCAATCCAGACATCTGCACTGTAGGGACCCTCAGATGAATTTGTAGGGCCCAATAAAAGAATGAAACCTAGCGCTAATAGTTGATCTTTGGCTTCCCATATGAGATTCCTTATAACTCGGGATGTCAGTCATATACACGCCATGCTCACTAGGTTATCATTAAAGAACTCCACTTGAGCTATGTCTGCTGACCCAATGTCTTGTAAGAGTGCTATATCAGAAAACACCTCTAAAATGCTATGACGATTAAATACATATTGAGGATGCGACGCTGGCCGACAGCCTAGCACTAAGGCAACATGATTCTCTTTGTTCGCTTTCGTTTTCAGGATGGACTTTGTGGCAGGCTTCTTGGGAGGAACTGAGACCAAAGAGGACTCGGAATTAAGTGGCACTAGGCGTATCGCTTTTAACAAGGTGGCAATTTCTGCATTGTGACTAGGCGATGAGGGTGAAGAAACTACCGGTATCTTCTCATGGCTGCTCTTAAAAGTGACCGAGCGTCTAGGCACAAGGGACTGGGTTGTAGGAGTTTTGCACTTGCCTAAATCAAGTGTTGGGGCTTTGAGTGTCGGTTGAGATACAAATGCACTCATATAAGCGTTAACTTCCTTTCTGATTTCTGCTCTTCGGATTGCCAGCAAATCTTGCTCATGATCATCAGATGTGTTGGATTGGGAAGTTAACGCTATACTCTTGTTGGAGCATTTGGAAGTTCGGTTAACAGTTTCTCTCAGGGCAGTCTTCTGCGGTTTGATACTGACCACCCGCTCGGGTAGTTGAGTCTCGGAACAATCTTCCTGCGTGCCAATGTTTTTGTAATCTTGGGCTGCTTGAACTAAAAGGTTTAAAGGAGCATAGGGAGTAGCTGCTGTGATATTTTTGTTAGCATAGTTAAGCTTCAGTTTCCGCATTTGGTTCAACTGAGTGTACTTTTTTGTGATGGCACTGGAAGTTAACTGGCTATGCTTTTTAGGGAGGGTGAGCATGTCAAAAAAGGGTTTGGAGCTTGGTGGAGCAATTATTTCCGATTGCTTAACATTTTTGGATTTTTTACAAGCAACCACTGCCTTTTTATTTTGTTTGGTGTTCTCACCAGAGTCAGATTTGGTTTCTGCCAAAGCGGGATTTTTACAGAAAATTGTACAGGGCACTTGAGAGTAGCATTGTTGGTAGAACCAACTGGACACTGGTTATTATCTGGCATAATATCTCTAATAATTTGACCAATATACGGAAGGGAGCACAAAATGCCTGAGTTATCTACAGTAATTGGTGACATTTGACTCTCAGCATGTTGGTGCAAGATTGAATTTTCGACCGCTATTGGTAATATGTTGGCAAGAGGAGGATTCGGAGCCAGGGTTAAGTCGATCATAGGTGCAAGTTTGATAGGTGATACGCACTGATCGACAGTCGTCTTTAAAGGTATAGGTATTTGATTTGTAAGAAACGGAGACTTTGCCCAAAGTATTTCTTGCTTCGCCTGCCAGGCTAAAACAGATAATAATTGGGCACTTTGAACGTCCAGTTTAGTATTCAATGTATTAAACAATGTAATGATTGTTTGCATAGTTAGGTTCATTGCTCTCAATGTTAATTCAACTACCTTAGAAACATTTTGTGGCAGCTGCGGTTTCTCTGCCGGAGAGCATTTACGCAGAGTCGGATGTAAAAAGGAAGATGTTAAATTAGATTTTGTGCAACCTCCATTCGAGTACAGCTTTGGCGAAAAGGACAGATTGCCAAGAGTTTGTTTCAACAAAAAATCCGAATCAGAAGAAGGCAAATCAATCACTGCTACATCTTCAGGATTTCTCACTGACGATGAGCTGTGTTTGTTTTCAGAGTTTGGAGCCATTGAGTCCCCTCTTAACACTGTGCTGTCAGATAGAGATACATGCACTGTCGTACAACACTCTTGATTATTTATAACTATAGGCAAAGCAACCTGAGAATTTTCTTTAGTAATCTGCACAGTTGGATTTTGTGTCGCACAATCCGGGTAAAATGAGCGTATATCCTGTGTACTTACAGATTGTTTCTTAAGGTCAGTGGCGTGAGATGTAATACGCTTTTTTGATTTCAGGGTAGGCTGCGCTTTAGCTCCTAAGCCTACCGCACGAGGAGTCGATACACAGGGAACTGCCTTCACTTGCATGTTACTTGAGTTCAGGTTCATATTCGTTGTGAGCAAAGAAGGCATTCCACTGCGTAAGGTGTATACATTTCGTTTCATGATGCCTCCAGGGAGCGAAAGTCACAGACACTTGACCAGTGAAGATCAAAACCAGGAGACTTTGTCACGACTACCACTGCGAAGCACCAAGATCTCAAAAGTTTCTAAGCAAATAAATGGGTAAACAAGAAAGGACAACTAGCGGTTTTTCCCAGGAACTCGCTTTGCTCGCGCCGCCGCGGCGAAGCGGCAAATCGGGCCTTAACGGAACTTCGCTGGTGCGTGCGCACTGTGCGCGCGCGAGTCCTCTTATATAGGCACGCCCACAGAGGGCGATACAGAGCCTACAAGTAATTAAACACAGAGTTATTATAAGTAAAATAAATCTAGTCCTTTAGATGCTGGGTGTTGAATCTTCAAAATTGCTTCACCTTATGGTTGTTTGAGTCCGTAAAGGTCCGTAGTAATAATGCACATCCAAAGCAAACGTCAGTTGCAAGAAAGCAGCACAAAGCAGCGGGCAAAGCGGGACTTTACGGGACTTCGCCCTTTAAAATTAGGGGCAGGGGTCAGGAAAAGTCGATTACAATTAAGGGCATGTTCGGGGTAAAGTTAACTTTAAAGGGAGGGGGCTTTTGGGTGAGCTACAGTCCTGAATGTTTGTACTTACCTGCAACTCGTGGTCGAGGGTCCAGCTGGCGAGGTGGTGCGAAGCAAAACTGGCTCCCTTGTGCCTGCTTGGCTTTGTTTTTCCATTGGTGTTGCTGGTGGGGACACGTGACCCCCAGCAGCAGCAATCATGGGTGGGGGGAGGTTTGGAGGAAGGACTCTGGATGGGACAGGAAGCAAGAGGCATGGGGTTCGATTTAAGTAACTAACATTAATGGCAGAGGGGTCTGAATTAAATAATTGAATTAAGGGATTGGGTTTGAATTTCATTAATTATAATTAAGGGCAGAGAGGTCTCAATAAAATAATAAAATGAAGGGGCAGGTGGGTTAGAATTAAGTAAGTAACATTTAGTGCATCCAGATCAGGTCTAATGAATAAAAGTTATAGGTAGGGGGATCAGGGTTAAATAATTATAATTAGGGGCAGAGGGAATGGTAATTCAATTAAAATTAAGAGCAGCGGGTAGGGATACATTGATTAAGGCAAGCAGCTTTTGGGAAAGCTACAGCCTGCAGCTTGTGGTCCTGGGGTCTAGCTGGTCAGATAGCGGTAATCAAAACTGACTTCCTCTCACCTGGTTTGCTAAGTTTTTCAATTGATGTTGCTGGTGAGGCATGTGACCCCCAGCAGCACCAATGGAGGCAGTTTGTGGAGGGTCACTGGATTGGACAGGAAGTGGAAGTGTGTCTTTTTTTTCCTTTTTCAAATTTTTTATATAAGGGTAAAAGTCGAAAAAATTATGGGATAAGGGTGGGTTGGTTAAAATTATGGATAGGGTCAGTAATAAAAAAGTAAATTAAGGGATGGGTTGGATTTAAATAATTAATTAAGGGATGTGTCGGATTTATTTAATTAAAATTAAGGACATGTGGTCAGAATTAAATAATTCAACTAAGGGATGGGTTGGATTTAATTAAAATTAAGGGCAGGGGTCTGCATTTAATAATTACAATTACGGGCAGGGTGGGTCGAATGTGTTAATTAAATTAAGGGCAGATGGGTTAGAATTAAGAAATTAAAATTAAGGGCAAAGGGGTCGGATTTAAACAATTAAAATTAAGGGCAGGGGTTGGGATAAATTGATTAAAATTAAGGGTAGGGTTGGGGTAAAATTAACTCTAAAGTTACGAAGCTTCAGGGTGAGGTACGGACCAGAAAGGCTGCACTAGTTGTCCTGGGTATGATACTCAGTTCCCGACCTCTGGAGGCCTGCAAGGAGGTCGGGGTGACACCAATATGCAGTGCATAAATGTACAATGGGGCGCAAATAAAGACACAACCACACGTGTGTTAGTACTACTGGCCACTGCCCGTTTCCGGTCATTGCTGTTCTTTATTTCCTTTCACGCCTCCCTTGTCACGTGAAGTGGGCTCCCACTCACTCATGTGACTCAGGATATGTACAGACACCACATTCCTACCAAACTTGGATCTTTTGAAAAAAAAGTCTATCAACTCACTTTGGGTGTCCACATGTCTTTCTCAGTCTGGACGGGTTCTTGCATCCCCAGGCTTTTCGGTGGTATGCTTCTTCAATGAGTGGTGTGTCGGGTTTGGGGGCTACCCAGTTCGGTTGTAGCGGTAGTTCAGCTTGAATAGGTACCCCAAACATACATGGTCTTATTGAATGATCCCATGAATCTATCCGTGTCTCAGTTTGCTTGCGGCCAACATGGCGTGATCTTCTGGTGGCTTATGTTCAGACTTCTCAGGTACTGTAGTAGTTTGTGGCTTGCAAATGGGGAACCATTGTCACTCTTCATTTTCCATGGTATACTATGTATGGCAAATACCTTTTCCAGGACACTTATGACCGATGGAGCGTCTGTGGACTTGATGTGTTCGACTTCTGGGTACCTGCTGAATTTGTCTATTAGGACAAGCAGGTTTCCTTCTCTAGCAATAGTACAGAAGTCTACACTGACTGATACCCACCTTGTGTTGTCTTTGGGCACATTTACGATGGGTTCTGGTGCCATTTGTCCCCTTGAACATTGGCATGTTGCACAGGCCTCAATCAGTTCAACTACCCTACTCTGTATTTTCGGCATCCACACTCTAGACACTCTGGACTTGAGATATGTTAGAGTTTTTATGATGCTTTGTTGTCTCTTGTATGCTAGCCGGAGGGCCCTCTCTTATAGCACCTCTGGCATAACGATGTAGTGTCCCTTCAGTATGGCCCCTTCTTCTGCCACAATAAGTTCACATCTGATTCCGAAAAAAAGACTTGTAGCTTCTCTTGTGCTGTTGCAGTGCGATGTGCTAATGCTGATAAAACGTTTTTCTAGTCCCCAGACTGTATTGTGTGTTTCGTGCATTGGAGGAAGGCATCTGCTTCGGTCTCTTCTGCTATTTCCTGTAGTGTCATTACCTTTGGACGGGTGCAAGCTACCACATGACATACATGTTCTTCTGTTTTCTGTCATGTTGTTATTCTTCAGGGGTGTCTGTCTGCGGGTGGCGGGACAAATAGTTTGCGAGGTTGTCCGCTCCATCTCAGTACATCACCCCGATGTTGAAATGTTGAATGGTTGTAGCTGCAGCATCCACTTTTCTAGACGTGCTGGATGGTGTGGGGCAGAACCCTTGAATACTGGTATTAGGGGTTTATGGTCTACAAATATCTTTGCTGGTTGGCCGAGGAGTTAAACCTGAAAATGGTAACATCCCCAAAGTATTGCTAGCGCCTCCTTCACTATGTGAGCAAAGTTTTGCTCAGTCTTAGTGTGCATGCGACTGGCCAAACGACTGGGAATACAGTGCCCTCCTGGTCGATTTGTGTCAAGACAACCCATAGTCCTACCGGGATAGCATCAGCCAGCAGTTCTGCAGTGCGGTTTGTTCAAAGAATGCCATCCTGGTGGTGCTTGACAGGGAGTCCTTGATTTGTTGAAAGTCATGTTGGTGATGTTCTGACCATTCCCACGGTGTTTCTTTCTGGGTCAGCCTTCTTAAGGGTGCTGCGATGGTGGCTAGGTCTGGGATGAACCTGGCACAGTATGTAGACATCACCATGAAGCTCCTGATCTCTGATGCAGATGTGGGGCTTGTGTCTTCTTTGATATCTGCCACCTTGGTGGGGTCTGGTGATACTACCTCTGAATTGAACATGTACCCGAAGAAATTGAGTTCACACTCGCCAGATTCACACTTTTCTGCATGTAGGGTGAGGCCGGACTCTTCTAGGCATTGTAGGACTGTTACTAGCCTTTCATCGTGTTCTTCTGTTGTTGGCCCATACACTTGGAGGATGTCACTGATGCTGGTGGTGCCCGCAAGGTCATTCAGGACTCTCCAGATTTCATTTCGAAAAACTTCTGGTGCTGAAGAAATCCTGAGGTCCAACCTCTGGTATCTCCTGAGGCCCAGGTGGGATGAGAATGTTGTGATTTTGCGTGATTCTCAGACCAGGCATATTCGATGGTAGCCCACACGTAAGTCTAATTTGCTGAATATCTTTGCCCCTGTTAGATATACAACTAGCTCATCAATCGTGCATTTGGTTGTCATGGTTTCTGAGCTATGACCCTGGGGGATACCCATTGTGTCGGTCCTGAGGGCTTCTCGATTATCCATTAGCTTTCCAGCTTCTCTGGCTCTTTCTCTACTGCCTCACACAGGTGGAAGGGGAAGCGGCAATGTCGCACAGCCTTGGGTTCAATCATTTGGTCAATGAGTAGCATGACTGTTCTCCATGGGAGGCACCCAATCCCCTGGAACACCTTGTTGTGTTTTGCTAGAAGGTTGTCGATGCCGGGTTTGTTGATGCTGAACTCAAACTGTACTTGCCTCAGCTTTGATGGCAGCTCATCAGTGTCTCCAAACATGCATCTACCACATAGATCTGGGCTCCAAACGTTGTTCCGTCATGTGTTTGGTCTGAGCGGAATGATCCAGCCATTGGTAGTGACTTTTTCCCCCATATACAAATAGTTGTACTTGTATGTCTTTGAGTCGTGGCATTGGTTCGATTTTCTTGAACTTCAACAGAGGCATGACATACTCAGTCCCTGACCTTTAGAGGCCTGTAGGGGTTTGAGTGACTCCAATATGCAGCGTGCACATGTACAATGGAGCGCAAATAAAGACGCTACCACATGGGTGTTAGTACTAGTCGGCTCTGCCGTTACCAGCTCTCGCCCTTCTTTATTTCCTTTCCTCCCTCCCTTGTCAAGTGAGGTTGGCTCCCCTTCACTCACGTGACTCGGGATATGTGCAGGCACCACACTGGGGTCCACCCTTGAGGTGGCCGCAAGCAAAAATTGCATTGTTGCTTTAGGCGGGACTACATGTTAACGGGCCTCATTATAAGGCTGGCGCTACCGTAATGAAGGAGGCCGGTACGAGACTGGCCCCCTTTATTCCGGGAGCGCCGATTACGAGCTTCCCATTGCGGGACCCGGATCGCACACCTGGTAAAACCAGGCGTGCTTTCCGGGTCCCGCGAGGGGAAGAGGGAGGCAATAACGGGCCAGATGTAATCTGCCCTGTCGGGGTGATTTCCCGGGGGCCGGCAGAGCTGTCCGCAGACCTCCGGAGATGTGGAGGCCCCGACTCCTCCCGCATCCCAAAAGGAGTATGAGGCACACACAAGAGCAAGTAATTACTGCTATTTATTAGAATAATGGCAGGGATTGTTCTCGGCCCGTATGCATCCGGGGAGACGCACTCGTCCTTAGAGGGGCTCGCAGGCCCTTTTTACCATAGTGTGACGCGCTACTCACATCACCTGGGAAAACTCTTCACAAAACCTATCGCCACTTTGGGTTGGCTCCCTGAGTGGTAGGGTTAGTATAGCTACCTATACGAAGGGATATTAGTGGATAAGGACGGGTCAGGTGGTACACTTGGGTTGTCTCTAAAAGTTGCTACAACAAATTGGTTACAAGGGGACACTTGGTGATTGGCTGGCTGAAATGGAATCAGTGAGGTGCCCCTTATACTCTGATTGGTCCCCTCACGAGCCCCCACGCATGGACCATCGCCGTTCCCAGCTCGCGATGTACCTGATGCTGGCAACAATGTGCAACTATGTGTTAATGGTGGACAATGGACAGGTCTTGCTAGTGGCTGATGATCACGCCTTTCCCATCGGTGTAGGTGTACAACTTGTCGCCTCGTTGTTGCAACCTGTGTCCCAGACGTGGGACCCCGGCGACTTTTTGTCTCATGAGCTTGGCATTTTGTCAGTTCGACTTGGTCACGTGTGGAAAGACCGTAGCTGGAGCAGGATTATGAGCATTTGATTTGTATTTCGGCTCTGAGGGGCGCTTGGCAGTGGCAGGTGTAACCTTGGCACTGAGAGCGCAGCATGTGGGTTGCAACATTGCGGCCTTGGTGGTGAGCTCTCGTTAGGGCTCATTCTGCGTGGTCAGCGCTTTGCTTTTTGTCTTGAGAGGACTTTCGTCTGAGAGGCTCCTACCTGGGGACTCTTGCTTGCAGCCTACTCGGGCCTAGCTTCTGGTGGTGGTACAGAATCCATAAAGTGGGTGTCGCAGGATGACAGAGTGTCACAAGAAGCATTATACATATATGATGGCATCTCTATTGGTATGGGGTGGAAAGCATCTGCAAGCGTATACACGAGCTCTTCAGGCATCTTGCGTTTCTGCGGTGCAGTAGGAGGCGTATGTGAAAAATAGCAACGATGCATGTCCGTGAGTGTGCCAGTCCGCTAAGTCATAGCACTGAGTATGTTCTTCATGTAGATTGGTGTGTGAGTGACCAGTGTGCATGTGGCACATGTGTTCTTGTCAGTTGGCTATGTCGTCATGGCATCTCTAACGATTTTGGGTTTCGTGGTTGTTGCGTTAGTCAAGCTGGTCCATGCCGCAGACGTCAGCTTGACCAGGGCATGCTATTGGGCATGCTCCTCGTTGGTGGGGACCGTGTACACATGGTACCTTGTCGTCGGGTAAGGAAGTGAATGGGTAAAACTCCTCTTGCGGGGGGTGCTTGGGCCGTGATCCTCTAGGCCAGGGTCTGGATGAAAATGGGGGGAGGGTGTTTTCCCATTTTCCCACTTCAGTCCCCCCTCTGGTCGACTTGTCTACCACAAAACTATCTGCTCTCTTGTCCCTGCGTGGCCTCCCCACCTTTGTTATTCCAGCTAGGTGTCCATACTGGTTCACATGGTCTTCAAATGACCAGTACATGTACACACATAAACCACCTGGTTTGCAGTAGACCCATTTCCCAACATAATTCTTTGGGTTCCTCGGGTTCTCCACCTTCACTGAGGGTTGCCGCAAGTCTGCTTCTAATATTTGCTTGCGCAACCTCTCCCTTTCTTTTATGATGATGTCTGTGTTTTTATCGTCTTCCGCTGGCATTAGGGGGTGCATGCTGATCATTTCCATCATTTCATCAGTTGTGCACGCTGTCCTTGCTTTCCACAACCTCAGACCTAACAGGATGGCCATTCCCAATATTATGCATCCAGCTATTACCTTAAGCCCATCTGACAGCCAAGATGGCATCCAAGACCATAAGTAGGAAAACCAGCTACTATCTCTCTTCACACCCTTTGCTTCATCTTCCATTTTAGCGTGCATCTTGGCAAGTTGTGATACTGCCTCAGAAAGCGTACCATTATCTGCGTCGTTGGCAGGGATAGATGTGTAAGACGATCTTCCAATATTTGCACAAACTCCTCCTTCCATTGCTGTACGGAGATCCAGCACATACCTATTCTGGAGTGCTACCATTCGTACTGCTCTCAATTCTTCTTTTATCGCATTGAATCCATTGACGGTTGAATATGTTGTCATCATTAGCTCCCATCTTGTTATTAGGAGCCACTTCACATTTGCATACGCCTGCAGTCCTGGATGTATTATTGATGAAAAGAACATTGCTGCCCTGCAGAATAGTCTGTGTCCCGGTGGAATGTCACCAAGTGCTGTTTCCGATCTTCCCCACAGGTAGTTCCCCGTAAGTGGTTCTCCTTGTCTTTTTACTCTCGACAATATTGTTGTGTCATTCTTTCCCTGTCCTCCAATCTTCAACGATCTTTTCTTCCTCTTATTCCCTTCGTCCATTTTAGGGAAGCTGCCCAGGTTGATATGTTTCTGTGGCACTACTAGGGATGGCACATTTATGTGTACCATAGTACATATTGCAATCCCACGATGGCGGCAAGCTGTGGTATGCCTTTTCTCCGCAGGCCCAATAGTGGGCCATTAATATTGCTATAACGGCATCCTCCTCATTTATCATTATGTATTTATTTATTTATTTTAATCTTTGTAACGCGCCAGACATGCCCGCGGACTATTCATTTGCAGTTGCTGTTTCTTCCAACATGAATGTCTCTGTTGTGTTGATAACAAAGTGTAGGTGCAGTTAGTGGGAGTATTGTTACTGGATCCTCGTCCTTCTCTAACCATGTTACTAGTCCTGCGCTCTTAATCCATCTGTCGTAACACTTGTTGTTTACTTCATCCATCTTCGCCACCGTTGCCTTTGTAAATGTTACCATATTGCTCCCCATAACCCCATCCGTCCATCCTTCCTTCGTGTACACCTTTCCGTGTATTACTAGCAGTGGTCTCTCCCACCACCCTAGTACTCCAGGAACTTCTCTTGCACGTCATTAACATGGTAGGTAATTCAATGTAACTTCCTTTGTTTCCCCTTTTTCTTGACCATCCGTCACATACTGGAGCCTTTGTGTTAGTTGCCAGTAGTTATTGTACATAGGGAGTGTCTTGATGAAGTTATTTTCATAAGGGTATGTGTCCCTCGTCTTCCACTGTATTAGTGCCATTCTGCCTTGAAATCGTCCTTTTGTTTGGAACAGGGCCAGGTATATGAGGCACTCTACTGATGTTGCGGGTACTTCAGTAGCCACAAATGTTCTGGATGTGCTCATGGCGTATGGGATCAGTGAGCACACATAGCAGTGTCCTTAGTTGTCCCCCTACCAATTTGGACATGTGCTGGTACCACATGATGTTTGAGACATGTGCAGACTCTGTAAGATATGTGTCTACCCCATTTTTATCAATATCTGTGCTATGTTTAACCCTCTTCCCTTTTACTCTTATGTTACTTGCACCACCTGATACTGTACCTGTTGCAGCCGTGGTGGGGGGTTTATTAGTAGGAGGTGCAGCCATAACATCGGAAGCATAGTGTGTCTGCCAGACAGTGGCAGCGAGTAGACCAGTGATAAACAACAAGCCTATAATTTTTATTGCAATAGCTAATATCACCGGCATTCTCTTCTTAGCTGTGCTGCGGTCCTGCAACATGTTACCTTTGATTATATAGATGCCCACCTGAACATTTCTAGAAAATGCGCATTAATTGTTTAGTTCAAGCTCTCCCTGTCATGTAGTCGTTTAATGCCCAGGCGAAAAGCTGTTCCCACGCGTACCTTAATGTCCTATCTCTCAGGGCTGGTAAGTGCTTGTGGAGATGTGGGAATGATTACTCTATGGCCAAAATGAACGTGTTATAATACACACGTATTGGGCGTGGCTTGGAGCCGATGGAGGGCAGAAGCTGATCTGCCGGGCTCCGGCCGAGACGCCGCTTCCTGATCCTTTTTCTCCGGTACAAGAGTGGTTGCAGCCAGCGGAAAAGCACGCATCGGTGGGGGAAGTGCTCCCCATTAGGAATTACTCGAGTGTTGGAATTTTCGGAGCCCCCGTGAGGAAGAGCGGGCTCCGGATCCCACCCTCCCCTCCGCCGCGCATTGATGCAAGATGGCGCCTGGCACAGCTTCACGCAGCCCCTGAACCAGCGTCCCCTGACGGAGCGCTTTGGGGATCGGCAACAAGGCCGGGGGGGGCGACCCCTGTCTGACACTGGTTCGGAATCGACACAGGCCCCCATGCCCCTGACTCCGTTACCCCTGGGCTGGCCCAATTTATGCAACGCGGACTACAACTAGAACCACGTGGATGGCATCACATAAAGAGAAACTCGCCACCTCTGAGAAGCAGCACCCCGCCCCACGGCCATCACCCGAACGACCTGATTCCAGCCGAAGCACTCGGGGGCCCTGAAACTCAAGGTGCGTGAGCCTACATAATACCCTTTGGTGGGCCCCTGACCACCACCGCACCCTTGGGCCGCCTGCACTTGGCTCCCCGACTCGGCGATCTACGTCCAGCGGCTTCAAGATGGCCACCAAGAACAAGAGCAGGGCCGCCACCATGGACTCCTTTGTCTCGACCAAGGCGAAGACCTCCACCCAGTCCAGACCTAGCCTCTCCGAAAACACTCATCCGAACGAAGGGGAGGTCAACGACAATCGCTCTCAGATATTGGATGCCATTGCCTCACTGAGAACCCACATTGACTCCAAGATTGATGAGTTCAAAATAGACATACAACTCATCCGCCAAGATGCCCGCAACTTGACGGAGAGGGTAACGACCGTCGAGAATTCCACGACGGAGCTGTCCGGGGCCACCACAACCCTGAAGTCCGAAGTCTCCGATCTAAAGAGGAGGGTCGCCTTCCTGGAGGAAAGGGCGGAGGAAGCCGAAGGACGGGCCAGACGGGGAAACATCAGGATCCTGGGTATCCCGGAGGGAACAGAGGGCCTAAACACCACATCCTATGTCGAAACCCTTCTGCTACAAGAGATCGGGGCCGGAAAACTAACCCAAGGCTTTGCGGTCGAAAGGGCACATAGATCCCTCCAGAGACGTCCTCCCCCCGGCTCGCATCCACGGCCAATAATTGCCAAAATATTGAATTTTCAAGATAGAGAAACCATCCTACGGCACTCCAGGGAAGCAGGTCCCATTGAAAGGGGGGACTCAAAAATTACTATTTACCCCGACTACACCCAGAAAGTTCAGAGGGAAAGGAACTCATTCGTCCCGATCAAGGCGAAGCTTCGCCAACTGGACATTAAATACAGGCTGCTGTACCCCGCGCGCCTAAGAGTTGTTTATAATGTTTCTCGAAAACCCGGAGGCGGCCAATATGTGGCTAGAAGATAATAACCTAGCCGATGGCAAGGATCCTCCTCGGAATGATGATTAAGTCCCGAGTCTCCTCGCACCACCAGTAACCGGACCCCAGCAGGTAATCCAAACAACAGTTTAACTCATGGAAGCGGCCCTCGCACCGCCCTGCCGCCTCGCACCAACCCTACCCCCAGCAGAAAATCCAATTGGGCCAGTTCACCGCCCGACCCAGCTCACGCCCGATTCCCGGATGGGTTCAGACGGCTCGAGAGCGCCTGAGCACCGCGACAGTGTTGTAGTCGCTGGGCGCACCAGTTTGTGTTATGTTATTAGTTTAGTTGGTTTTGCAGTCTACGAATCATCAATGTTGGTAAAGTACAAGATGGTGGCAAGTTACGACACAAGACTTCATGAACCAGGGGCCCCCCGCCCGCAGAACGCCACCTGTGGTTCGTTGTGCCACCGGGCCAGCGGGCCAGAACTCCAAGACGAATTCAGAACACCGATCCGATGGCGTCGCAACTCGTTGTGATGACATGGAATGTGAGGGGAATGGCTTCATACCTCAGAAGGAACCGCGTGCAGTCCTACCTCAGGAGGAAGAAGGTCTCGATTGCGCTATTACAAGAGACCCACCTTACAGCGGACTCCATGTCTAAGTTAACAGATCGATGGGATGGGCCCACGAGGGGGTCTCCTTACTCCAAATATGCGAGAGGCGTACTGATATGGGTGAACCCGAATGTGCCTTTCCAGCTAGAAGGCTGGGATTCTGACAAGGAAGGGAGATATACATCAGTGTGGGGCACCATAGAACAAACCCCAGTGTGCTTCATTAACACATACTTTCCGCAGCATGGAATCCCGTCATACTTAAGCACGTTGAGTGCTAGACTGGCACAACACCGAGGCAGGACCTTCGTGTGGGGGGGAGACTTCAACTGCGTCATGGACTTAAGCAAGGACAGATCGCGCCCTCCTCCTCAGCCAAGCAATCCCGCATCCACCTCCTTGACGGAAACACTCGACCAGCTCAACCTGGTAGACATCTGGAGAGTGCAACATCCAGAGGCCAGAATTTACTCACACTACTCAGCTCCACATGGCGTCCACACAAGGATCGACTACTTGTTTGTTGATAAGGAACAATCTCCACTGGCCACATCCACTGAATATTTGGGGAGATCGATCTCCGATCACTCCCCGCTCGCCATGCATTGGCAGCTGCGTGGACCCAAACCTCCAATTCCCATGTGGAGGATGCCTACAGCAGCGTTGGATGATCCAGAGTTCAGAGAGGACCTTGCTAAGAAGCTAGAGGAATATGTCGAAATCAATAAGGGATCGGTGGCTACCTGGTCCACACTGTGGGAGGCCATGAAGGTGGTTACCAGGGGAGAAATCATTTCAAGAGCGGGCGGAACCCGCAGACAACTACAGTCCTCTCTTGAGGCCCAGGAATTAGAGATCGCAAGACTAGAGTCCGCCCCTGACATTTCCCCAGAGTCCGAGAAGATCCTTAAAACAGCCCGTATAAAATGTCAGGAATCATGGGTCAGACTGGAGAAATTTGACTTCGCAACACATACCGCCAGATCCCACAGCGAGTCTGACAAACCCGGCAGATTGCTTGCCTGGCTCTGCAAGCGGGAACATCCTAAACACCTGCCAACGGAGATAAAGGACGAAAAAGGAGTAACACACAAGACGCAGATGGAGATCAACGAGACTTTTGCTAAGTTCTACTCCAAATTGTATGCCCACGAGTCCCAGGTGCCCGCCGCAGAATTAATCGAAACATTGGAGGAGATAGGCCTCCCTCAAATCTCCAGCGAGCAGAGGGAGGAACTGGACTCGGAAATCACTTCCGAAGATGTGACAGCGGCCATCAGATCGCTCGCTAATGGCAAAGCCCCCGGCAGTGATGGTCTCCCGCCCGAATTCTACAAGACCTACGAACCCATTCTCACCCCCATCCTGCATGAAGTTTATCAAGAAGCCTACACAAATGGCATCCTGCCCAACACCATGAAAGAGACCATAATTATTCCAATGCTCAAGCCGCACAAGTCACCCACCAATTGTGATTCTTATCGACCTTTGGCCATGCTGAATTACGACAGCAAGATCCTCACTTCTATATTAGCCAACAGACTCGCCAGAGTGGTAGGATCCATAATTCACGAAGATCAAAATGGATTTGTCCCAGGACGCAACACCACGGCCAACCTCAGGAGACTACAACACATCATGGCCGAAACCCACGACCGAGAGGAGGACCTGGCGATACTGTCACTTGATGCCATCAAGGCCTTCGACTCTATCTATTGGGAGTGGCTTGTGGAGGTTTTGAGGGGCTTCGGCTTTGGTGCGGGCTTCATCAGATGGATCCAGGTACTTTATAATTCGCCAATGGCAAGGGTTAAGACAGGCAGAATTGTCTCGGGATCCTGGGCAATACAAAGGGGCACGAGACAGGGGTGCCCACTCTCGCCCATGCTGTATATATTGGGCCTAGAACCAATAGCCATATACTTTCGCCAACAGTTTTTTGATGCGGGCATTAAGGTGGGCAACGTTTACAACATAATTTCATTATACGCGGATGATGTACTTCTCTACTTGAGGAACCCTGAGCTCAACGCACCCACAACGCTAGAAGTTCTCGACAATTATGCAAAGTACTCAGGGATACGATTCAGCAGACACAAATCAACTGCATTCCCCCTAGCTAGCCTGAGGGGCATTGCAGTAGACGACCTCCCGCCTATCGGAATACAGTGGCAACCTGACAAGTTCCGGTACCTGGGAATCAATGTGGGTCACACCCCGCTACTCACAAATGAACATAACACTATAGCAGCAGTCACCGGCCTTCGGCGTTCAATCAAATTTTGGTCCAAACTACCACTGTCAATGGTGGGTAGAGCGGCGATTGCCAAAATGATAATCCTTCCTCGATTCCTGTACTTCTTTGCCAATATTTGCCACTACGTTCGCCCGCCTTTCTTCAAGACACTAGAGGCCATCATCAAGGACTTCTTGTGGGGTCCGAGCAGACACAAGCTCACACTGGCCACGCTGTCTCTTCCGCATAAGGAAGGCGGAATAAAACTCCCAGACCTTCACCTTTACTACTTGGCGGCCCAGCTCAGTCACATTACGAAGTGGCTGTCTGATGACACATTGGCCGAACTGGAACTACTCAGGCAATCTTCTACAAACTTAATCCCCAAAGAAACTCTATGGTTTCCCCCTCGGCTACCTCCCGAAACTCCGCTGATTGTCAAGCTGGGCAGGCAGATATGGGCCAGGGCCTGTCACATAAGGCAAGTGAAACATCCGTACTCACCGGATAACCCCATAATGGTGGATGTGTGCAAGTCGGAGGCGGAACTTCCCACTACCAGGAGATGGGAGGAAGCAGGCATATATACATGGGGAGACATGTTCACTGATGGGGAATTCAGGGACTTCGAGTCGTTACAGAACATTGAAGGACTATCCTAGGGCCAGTTCCTCTGGTACCACAGGATCAAACAGATCGCTAAGAAGCAGTGGAACAGCTGGCCGGAAGAGCCCACCCCAGACCCACTGCTACAGGAAATGCACGACCTCTCAGATGGATGGAGACCAGTTTCCAGACTTTACAACAGACTCATAGACAAGCCTAACCCCAAAGGTCAGGCACTGAAGGCGAAATGGGAGGCAGATCTTGAATCACCACTTACTGACAAGGAATGGGAGAGAGCACTGATCTACCCCAAGAAAGTGTCCCGGAATTCCAGATTCGGACAAATACAGCTGAATGTCCTTTACCGGACATATATGACTCCCCACAGGATTGCCTTATTCAACCCGAAAATACCCCCGATGTGCCCATGGTGCGGAAATGACAAGGCAGACATGATCCACATGTTCTGGTCCTGCATCAAAGTGAAATCACTCTGGTTCAAAGCCAAACAATCCTGCGCAGAAGCTGGCATGGTAAGATACGACTGGACGCCCGGAGAGTGCCTACTAGGTATATATCCTAGACCGGGCAAATTCAAACATTTGGTGAAACTAATGGACATCTCATGCATTTTGGTCAAGAGAACAATAGCGATGGCCTGGAAGACTCCAGCGGGCCCCAGCCATGCTCGGTGGCTGAGCGAACTGGCGAGATGGACGACTGCTGAAACCAGGGCCTGGCAAGACGGGATCACAACCAGCGGAGAAGCCACAAGTGGAACCCTGGACTCCTGGAAAGCCCTCCTGAGTGACATGCGCTTCAAGGCAGACTATAAGCCTCCCTGAGGGACTGTAGCGTCCTACAACACCCGATTTTTCATACTGATACAGAGATGGAATTACCCGAATCTGTTCCCCTCGCTTCCTGTAACATCGGAACTATAATTTTTACTTGCCACCAAACATCTCATAATTAACGCTACATGTAGACTGCTGTTGTTTTGGTTGTTCTCACGTTACTTTTTTTTTTGTTGTATCGTTTCTTTATTACCACACTTGTAAGTTTGTAATGTTTCTCACTTTCTTGAAAAAACCAATAAAATACTTTACAAAAAAAATAATACACAGGTATTTTCCTTTTCTTTAGATATTTTGGTCTTTTTATGGCATATACAAATTGGTGCGATAGGGCTTCAGGGGTATCGTCATCTGTGGGCAGCATTTACCCCGAGGCAAAACATAAGCGTTTAATTATTGCACTTATCTATACACATAAACAGTACTTTGCGATACCTACATGTGCGAGACAAAAAGGAAAAAGAGAACATGCACGTGTTTATAAGTGTGTTGTAAGTTTGTTAGGCAATGTCCTTTATTTAGGTGGCAGCAGGGGCGGGGCTTGTTTGGACGGGCTTATTGGGGCAGTGTTCTTCTTACTTTGGGATCTCGTGACCATTGGGTGTGCTATGGGAATTGTTCACTTGAGTCCTTGGAGGTGTTTGGGGTTTGAGAGGGGTCAGTGGCTGTACTGCTGTTGTCGCTCGTTGCTGTTGCTGCTGCGTTGGCCCTGTCGTCAACGCAAGGGCGGGTCTGATCTTTGTAGGGCTTGATGTCATGCAAATGTGTCCACACGTTCTTGTCTCAGAGTTTGACCGCTCTTGGGCTGCTTTTTCCACCAGGTGGGGCCCAGTAAAACGGGGGCTGTTCCACCGGCGGTTATAATTGCACAGGAGTACTCTGTCCCCTTCACTTATTGTCCACTGTGTTGCTTGTTCCTGTTCTTCATTTGCTCCTTCTTCTTGCTGGGTGTTCATCGACCCGCCTATCGTCCGCTGGAGCTGTTGAGAGATAAAGGCGACACTAGTAATCAAGGAAGATACGTATTCGTACATTTCATCACCAAAAACAGTCTGAGACGAATGACAGTCTGTTATAGCCCTTGATGGAGGCGTCAGTGGGAGGTGCATTTGGCTTCCAGTCACCACCTCATGGGGTGTGAGGTGGTGATCCGACCCTGGCCTGTTTCTTAACTCAAATAGGGCCAAGGGGAGACAGTACAGCCATCTTTTCTTTGTTGATTGTTGAATTATTGCTATTTCTTCTTTTAAGAGGCCATTAAGGCGTTCACAAACGTCATTCGCCTGTGGGTGGTACGCACATGCAAACTTGTGCTTTATACCAAGGAGAGCAGTGATGTGTTGGAACATTTCATTGGCAAAGTGTGGGCCATTGTCAGACCGCAACACTTCGCATACCCTCCACCTTGGGAAAACCTCCCTCACTAAGAATTTTGCAGCTCTGAAGGTGTCAGTATGGGAGTATGGGCCGGCCTCTATCCACCTTGAGAATGGGCATACTACCACAATCATGTACCTGTATCCTTGACATACATTGATCATGTCAACATAGTCAATGTGGAGGTGCAGGAAGGGACCTTCCGGCTGGGGTATGACACCTTTTATCACTTGCAGCATGTGACCGGCCGTGAATTGTTGACAAGTGAGACAGTTGCTAACGAAGTTCGCAACATGTGAATTTAGCTTGGGACAGAACCACCCCTCCTTTATTCTTGCTGCACTCACCTCTTTTCCTGTGTGTGCGGGATGATGTAGTTGGGCCAGGGCTGTTTTCAATAGGGCCAGGGGCATCACTATTTTGCCTGTATTGTTTTGTCGCCATAATGCGTCTGTGGGGGACATTGTGCATCCCCTTTTTACCCATAGCTCCTTCTCTGCCATGAGTGCTGCTGCCTGTAATTCCATAATTTGATTTTCAGGGATGTGGGTGTACCCATCCTTCAACAACATCTGTCTTGCCCCCACCCTCCCCTTACCGTTTCCTTTTTCTGGGGGGGGTCCAAATCTCACCGAAATGCGCAGCATGTTTAGCATGTGCGTCTGCTGTTTTGTTACCTTTGGAAATAGGATCATCCCCATTTGTATGGGCCTGACACTTCACCAAAGCTACTTCTTTGGGATCTTCAATTACTTCAATTAATTCAGCAAGTAGTAGGGCATGTTGCATTGGTGTGCCATCTGCTCTTCTGAACCCTCTTCGCTGCCACTTAATTAATCCTCAATGTACAGTTGATGTGACATACGAGCTATCATAATATATGGTTACTCTTTTGTCAATGCTTTCTTTTAGTGCTAAAATTAGGTCCACTAATTCTGCTGTTTGGGCAGAGTAGTGTTGTGGCAACTGGACGCATTTCACTGGGACATATGTTAAATCCTCTGTCAGTCTCACCACGGCCGGTCCTGTTCTGCGTATCTCATCACCTTGGTCAATTGTTTATGACCCATCAATGTACAGTATCTCTCCCCCCTCTAGGGCGTTTTCCTCAACCTTTCTTGTGCTGGAGTAACTGTCAATGGCCTGTGTGCAATCATGAGCGTATTTGCCATCTTCCCACTACCTCTGCTATGAACCTCGCTGGGTTCACGTTATTGCATCTTACAATTGTTAACTCTGGCCTGGACAAAATTGCTTCATACCCTGACGCCCTCTGAGTGGTCAAGGTTGATTTTGGTTTGTTCAATATTGCAAAAAGGGCATGGGCAGCCCATTGTTATGGAGGATGATTTTTCTACCGCGAATGCTACGGCAGCCAAACTATGTTCACACAGGAAGTGGCCTAACATTACAGGGTCCAGGTGTCCACTGTAGAATGCTACTGGTTTGTGTCCCATGCTAGTTTTCTGTGTCAGCACTGCCCTCATCACTGCTGAGCTACAGTGTGAAAAGATGAAAAACTGTTCTTCATAATTTGGGGTGGCCAGTACTGGTGCTGTGAATATGGCATGTTTTAGTTCCTGAAATGCCTCTGCCATTTCTGTTGTCCACTTCAACTTCTCCCTCCCCCCTCTGCACTTCCTTGCGGCCCTCAAGCAGTGGTCCTATGTATGAGCTGTAATCAAAAACCCAGGCCCTGAAATAGGTGCATAGGCCCAAGAACTGCTGCAGTTCTCTCAATGTCTGTGGCTGTGGTGTGTTGGTGATGGCCTGTGCCCTTTGTGGTGCAATGTTCCTTCCATTTTGTGAAATAAGCTGGCCTATGTAGAGCACTTGTTCTTGGCAGTACTATAGCTTCTCCTTGTCTACTTTGTACCCCTTTTCTGCTAATACTGTGAGCATTTTGATGGAGTCTCTTCTGCACTTCTCTTCTGTGGTGCTGCAGATGATTATGTCATCTACATATTGCAGCACCGTACTTTCCATCTCAATGTTACACAAGTCCATCTGGATCACCCTGTTGATGATAGATGGTGACTCGCAGTACCCATCTATCAGCAACCTGATGTGTTTCCATTTTGTGTTGCGGTAAATGAAACTTGTCAAGTCTTGTGAGTCAGGGTTTAAAGGTATTGAGAAGAATGTGTTTTAGAGGTCAATCACTGTAAACCGTGACACCTCTGCTGGTATCCCACATAGTATTGTTGCCGGGTTAGCCGCTATGGGGTATTCTGCTTCCACAACGTGGTTGAGGGGTCTTAAATTCTGGATGAAACGCCAAGAACCTCCCTTAGCTTTGTGCACAGGGTACACAGCAGTGTAGCATGGAGACTCTGATGGTACCAATATACCTCTGTTTATTAATGCTGTTATTGGTTCATATATCCCCTCATCTGCCTCTTTTGATAGGGGGTATTGCTTTACTCTTGGCAGTATAGCTCCTTTCTTCAACTTTATTTTCACCTCTCCAATGCTCTTGATGCAGCCCTTGTCATATTGACTAGTGGTCCATAGAGATGCAGGTACTGCTGCCAAATCCTCCTCCAGAAATGGTACAGAGGTGGTAGCTGGTGCCTCTAGTGCTAGTGCCATCTTCTGCGCTACGTCTCTGTATGTCACTGTCACCAAGATGTAGACGCTCATCTCAAACACTCTTTCCCCCTCACCATTATCATCTGAGAAGAGCTCCTCATCAGATACCTGTGTTTGTCGGCACCCCTCTGCTAGCGCTATTACTGCTCTCCAGGCTCTCCCTTCCCTGTCTTGGGCATGTACTGCAATGTAGTCTTGTGTTGCTACAATGCTCTCAATGCTCAGTGATATCCTTGTCCCTTCGTTTTCGCTGGCTGGTGTCTCGGGTCTAAAAAGGTAGGCTGCTGGCCTCCTCCAAGTTTTCCCTTCGATTCCTGGTAGCCATGCTATTGCCATGTCTGTCCCATATTGGAATAGTTCCCCGTCTACTGGTTCTGCTCTGGCTACTGTTTTGCCGCAATAAGCCTGTATTATTTGTTGTGCTATGAGCATGTTTATGCCTGGTGTGGACATATTATCCCCTTGTCAGTAAAGGAGATAGTCATATTCAATCGGCTCATGATGTCCCCACCTAGTATATTTACTGGTGACTGTTTTGAGTATAGCAACGGGAGGGACATATTGTGATCACCTACAGATAAGGCGATGTTATCGGTGAAGGGAACCAATTCTCGAGCACCAGAGAATCCTTGAGTGTTCATAGCTTTGCCTGACAGTTGAAACTTTCCCTCCCTTATGCATGACCTAGTGGCCCCGGTGTCAACTAAGAAGGAAAAATTGTTGTCACCAATCGTCACCTGTATGTGTGGTTCCTCCGTAGGGTTAGGTGTTACTGATAGGACGGGACACATCAAAGACATCTGTAGGCTGTCCTATTGTGGGTACAGTGACTGTCCATTTCCTGTGTACGGGTTGTGACCCAGTATTGTCACCTTCCCTAGCTGTGTCTGTGCTACAGGTGTGTCAGTGAATGTTATTGCATTGTCCGGTATTTGTGCGAGCTGCTGCACTGTTTGGACCTGCTGTTGTTGTTTTGCAATTGGCTGCTGTTGCGTTTGCGTGTATGTTTGTGTGTGTGGTTGTTGCTGTTGTGGTTGCACTACCTGTTGTTGTTGTTGTTGCATTGGTGCTTGTTGTGGTGGTAGTTGTTGTTGTGTCCCCTGTTGTTGGTAAACTCGCTGTTCCCCCATGGACCCGTGCTATCCTTGCTCCCCCCAAGCTGTCTGTGCCGGTCTCATTCTGCATGTGCTTGACATGTGTCCCACCAACCCACATATCTAGCATGTCGGTGGTTCCCGTGAATGCCATTGAAGTCCCCCCATTTTGTCCTGGTACCCCTGTCATCCTGGTTGACTGTAACCCCGGAACCCTCCCCCTTGTTGTTGGATGGGTGGGCCATATCCTCTCCCTCTCATTTGTCCGCCCCTCCCTATGTAGTTATTCGAGTACCCATTTCCCATTTGCATATAGCCCCCTCCTGTGTATGGTGGGGGTGGAGGCATTTGTTGTGTCATTACTTGTGCATGCTGCATTGGTGATACCTGTTGTTGTGTTGTGTTTTGCATCACTGTGGCCTGTGTGGGGGTGGGTGCTGTTATCAGTGCTCCCTCCATGGCGTATTTTGATAACTTCTTTTGTACCAATTTCGCTTCTGGCCATGGTTTAGCTTCCATCCCCACCAACTTATTCAACTGTCTTTGCACCTGCTCCGGGAGCCCTTGTACTAGTATATGATAGAAAATTGCTAATGTTTTATCCCACGGGTCCCGCATTTCTAAACACCACTTCTCCTGAATCTCCTGGATGTAATCAATAGGATCTTCATTCTCACGCATCTTGCGTGATGTTATTGCTCCTATGTCTGATGTGTCTGGATATTGGACCCTCACTGCCTGCCATAGTGCATGTCGACAGTTGGCGAATGGGGCCCCATCATGTGCCGTGTCGTGTATTGTCACCCCTGGGAATCCCACCCTTTTCCAAATGTCATCAGCAGCATCCCCCAGTATGGAAATCAGGAGGCCCTTCACGTCTCCCACCGCTAACGTTTGCCCCGCAGTTTGCTTTTCCATCTCACATATCCACTTCCCAGCTCCAGCACTCAGGGACGGAAGCCTGCATTCTATATTTTCCTTGTCGGCATGTTTCCAGGGGATATATTGTGGTCTTGCTCCTCCCCTCTCTAGTAGTGGCATTAAATTGTACTCCCTCTATTCTCCCCTCAGTCGCCTATGTGTGGTTTTATTATTATATTCATCATCTTCCTCCATACCTGGTAGCTCTTCAATACTGTCAATGTTACAGGAATGTATCCTTTCGCCTCCTATATCCTTCCTTCCCCTCTTATTACCTTTTTATCCTGTCGTTGGTGTGTTTGCTCGTTCTTCCTGCCTGCGTCCTGGGAGGTCCCTAATTCTGCCAACATATGGGGTGTGCACGGGGGTTGGTGTCAGCGGGCGTGGTGTTGGTGCAGGTGTGGGTGTTAGAGGGCACAGCATTTTCTTGGTTGCCTCCCTCACCTTTGTTTCACCTGCGCTTTGTTGTCCCCGCCTCTCGCATGCCCATGGTGACTCGCAGTTAGTGCACGTTATGTACAGTTTGTCTAAACTTTCCCTATTGCCATCCCTTCCACTGGTGCTCAAACTGGCCCTCATTACAAGTCAGGCGGTGGATCATGGTGCTATTAGCACCATGGTCCATGCCGGATTCCGCCATGGTGGATGGCGGAATTACCGCCCCATTCCAAGGTGAGTGGGGCGGTAATTCCCCATTCACCATTTGCCCTTCCCCATTCCCATTTTTGCCCCATAGGGCACCCCATTATGGTGCCGTAATTAGCACCAAGGTCGCTTAGCGCTTTGGACTTTAACGCCTGCAAAAAGCAGGAGTTAAAGTGTGAATCAGGCGTTAAGGGTTAACGCCGCCGACGGCGCCGTTAAACCCTTAACGCCTGACTTGTAATGAGGGCCACTGTCCTCTTCCTCGCTGCAAAATCCGTCTGGAAATGCCAATCCCCACTCTGTGCTTCTCCCTCCTACTGTCACTGTTCTTAAATCTATTAGATCCACATCTGCGTACTCACCTTATTCAACCGTAGCCCCCTGCTTTGATGTTGATGTCACCTCCTTGTCCTGCCGCGTGTACTTCCTTGCTCCATGCTCCATCCTCCTATCTCCTCTTTCTTCTTCTCCACTACTTCGCCACCTATTTTCGCTCATTTCATGTGGAGCTCTTCCAATACTTCCGCACTCACCTTTGCTAGTATTCGTTCCTCCTCTTCCTTTCTTCCCCATTTACTCCCTTCCCTTTTTAATATGCTTTCTATAACCTTACCTTCTTCAAACTTTCGTGCGCTTTCACATATAATCTTCTTTTTCCACAGTCCCATTTCCCTATCATTCTCTTCCCTCTCCTCCTCCTTCCTTCTCATTTCCCTGTTCTCTGCACGTGCCATTCTCTCTGCTATTACTCTTATGCGCTTTTCTTCCTTCTTCCTTTCCTCCGCCTGTTCCTTCATTCTCGCCACCTCTTGCTTATGTGCCTACTTTTCCTCCTGTCTCTTCCGTGTTTCCGTCTCGAACTGTCTGATCAGTGTGCTTCGTACATTCCTCAATTCCGCCAACCTGTCCTCCAATATCTCTTCCTCCTCCTGTGAAAGTCGCCCTTCTCCCTCTTTACTTACCTCGCTCCCTGTTTGTGTATCATCCACCCCTTCCTTATTTACCTTTCTCACTGCATCCTCCTCTCCCTTTGTTAGTGTTCCCCAGAGCTTCAGAAGTACCTGTGCCGCTATCCACTCGTCTTGCCCTACGTTTGCAAAATTCCCCAGGGTGTTCTTGTCGCTCCCCGTTCCTATCAGTGCTGTGGTGGAATCTACCATACCTGTCGCCCCCATCCTTTTTTGACAATCGTCTGGGGATGCGTATGGTGGGGGGCTGTATGTGGGGTTGGAGTATCCCTCAGCAGCCATTAGCGGCTGCTGCGATGCTTCTCTAAGTTCAGTTATTGGGTACAACCCCCCTTCCTCCTTCTTCACTACCTTAGCCATTGGCATTTCCTCTGCCCCTTCTTTTTTAACTTTTACCTCTGCTACTGCAAATGATTCTTCAGTCTCCTCCTCATTTTCTTCAGCGCTGGGTGGGTTGTTTGTTTCCCTACCCCCAGACCCCTTTTCACCTTCTCTTCTTTTACTGTTTTTTCCTCCTTTATCCCCTTCTCCTCCTTTACCCCCTGTATTGTGAACATACCCGGGTCTCATGGTCTAGTTCCCTGGAACATCTTCCACAGGTTAAAAACTTCTAAATGGTTTGCCAATTTCTTCCCCTTGTATGTATTGTGAAGATATGTTATCAGATAGCGTTGGGTAAACGTATGGAAGCTGCTGTTTGGCGGCCACGGTACCCCTACTTTGTTGCCCATTCCTTGTGTCCATTCAATACTATACTTTATTATTTTCTCCTTATGTGGTGACAATGTCACGCAGATGTGCTGGAGTGGTGTAGTTAAAAGGTTTGCTCTGAACCCCGATCCTGCTCCTGCCCCCAATCCATAATACGTTGCCATGTTACATTTTTATTTTTTTTAACATTAACCTTTTACCTGGCCAAGTAAGCTGGGGGCTTCTGACTGTCCGCTGAAAAGGGAAAACACTTCTAATGTTACACTAGTATGGTTTGTTATTCCTTTCTTTCAGATGTTACACTATGGTCCCCTTCGGCTATGGCGCACAAGGCCCCCTGCGGCTCTCAGCCCTGTGTGGCATGCCTCTAGGCTGCCCCACTTTCCTGCGTCTCCTGTACTCGGCACCCCTTCAACTTAGCTCCTCCTTCTCCCATCCCCGCTGTCTGCTCATGCCACTCCCCCTTCTTGTGCAACCCCTTGTCGAGCGCTGCCGGCGTTCTCCATGCATGGCCACCTCTCCCCCTTCGCCCTTCCGTCTTCGAGCGCAGCCGGCATTCTCTGTGCACGGCCGCCTTTCCCCCTTTTCCCCCAACCCCTTTTTACCCCCTATTCTCGACCACCCGTGAATTGACGCAAGATGGTCGCGGTTTTCCTCTACAATCCTTATGGGTGACGTCACCAACCTCTACAAGATTCTGTAAGTACGTACAATTTCCAAAACCTTACAAATGTGCGCTATTTGTCATACTTTTGTCCCCCATTAACCACACAGCTGTCTTCCCACCTCGTCTGGAGCAAGGTAATCAACAATAAACTTTTTATAATCGAACTGCGCATGCTGCGTCGCCTCGCGTGTGAAATGCCCCCTCTCCAGAGGAGCTTAAACAGCCAATTATTTTCCGCACTGGGTAAACAACCTAGCTACCCCCTGCGGGAAAACGTCATCTACTTAACGAGCTTCAACACTCAATTAGTGGGGATCCTCATCTATTCATTGATCTACAACTTCAACTCATAGGAAAGCCACACCCCCCTCTTACACAGGTGTCCGCGATCTTAAACCAATCCGCGCCCTCCAACAGTCGTACGTGGGTACCTGGGGCCCCACCCAATTCGCTTTGTGACGCTGTAGGGGACGGCCCTCGTGCCTGTCCCGCTACACCTCACACCTCTATCGCCGCTGACCAGTCAAAATCAATTTCCACACACTGCTACAACCGCCCGCCTCCCGCTTTACAATTCCTCTCCTCTCCCGCACAATATTACGTTGCTAGTTGGGTGTGCCATACTCACCAAGTCCTTGTGAGCCGGGGCCGCTCGACTGCGGGCACCCCTCCAAAGCGGCTCACCACCTCCCCTCGTCTGGACAACGTCTGGACACTCGCCAACAGCGGGCGGGATAATTTTCAAGTCGGCTCCCGAGGGCCAATGTCCGGATTGCGCTGTCTGGTCTTCTCGCAGTTCCGCAAAGGTCCTGCAGTCCTCAAAAGGGGGCAACGGCACAGGGGGCTGCGCTGCCGGGCTGCCTTGTGCAAGAGGCCTGGTGGTGATGCCCTCAGGTTAGGTAGACCTCAAACAGATCTCAGCTGTGCCTCCAACTTGTCAGAGTGATTTCCCGGGGGCCGGCAGAGCCGTCCGCAGACCTCCGGGGCTGGGGAGGCCCTGACTCCTCCCGCGTCCCAAAAGGAGTATGAGGCACACACAAGAGCAAGTAATTACTGCTGTTTATTAGAATAACGGCAGGGATTGTTTTCGGCCCCTATGCATCCAGGGAGACGCTCTCATCCTTAGAGGGGCTCGCAGGCCCTTTTTACCTTAGTGAACGCGCTACACACGTCACCTGGGAAAAATCGCCACAAAACCTATTACCACTTCGATTTGGATGCCTGAGTGGTAGGGTTAGTATAGCTACCTCTTTGAAGGGATATTAGTGGATACGGACGGGTCAGGTGGTACACTTGGGTTGTCCCTTAAAGTTACTACAAATTGGTTACAAGGGGACACTTGGTGATTGGCTAGCTGAAATGGCGTCAGTGAGGTGCCCCTTGTACTCTGATTGGTCCCCTCGCGAGCCCCCAAGCCTGGGACCATCGCGATGTACCTGATGCTGGCAACAATGTGCAACTATGTGTTAATGGTGGACAATTGACAGGTCTTGCTAGTGGCTGATGATCACGCCTTTTCCATCGGTGTAGGTGTCCAACTTGTCGCCTCGTTGTTGCAACCTGTGTCCCAAACGTGGGACCCCGGTGACTTTCTGTCTCATGAGCTTGGCATTTTGTCAGTTCTGCTTGGTCACGTGTGGAAAGACCATAGCTGGAGCAGGTTTATGAGCATTTGATTTGTATTTCGGCTCTGAGGGGTGCTTGGCGGTGGCAGGTGTAACCTTGGCACTGAGAGCGCGGTATGTGGGTTGCAACATTAAGGCCTTGGCGGTGAGCTCTCAATAGGGCTCGATCTGCTTGGTTAGCGCTTTGCTTTTTCTCTTGGGAGGACTTTCGTCTGAGAGGCTCCTGCCTGGGGCCTCTTGCTTGCGGCCTACTCGGGCCTAGCTTCTGGGTGGTGGTACAGAATACATAATGTGGGTGTCGCAGGATGACAGAGTATCACACACAGCATTATACATATATGATTGCGTCTCTATTGGTATGCGGTGGCAAAGCATCTGCAAGCGTATACCCGAGCTCTTCAGGCATTGTGCGTTTCTGAGGTGCGGTAGAAGGCCTATGTGAAAAATAACAACCATGCATGTCTGTGAGTGTGCCAGTCCGCTACATCATAGCACTGAGTATGTTCTTCGTGTAGATTGGTGTGTGAGTGATCAGTGTGCATGGTGGCACGTGTGTTCTTGTCAGTTGGCTATGTCGTCATGGCATCTCTAACGATGTTGGGTTTCATGGTTGTTGCGTTAGTCGAGCTGGTCCATGCCGCAGACGTCGGCTTGACCAGGGCATGATATTGGGCATGCTCCTCATTTGTAAGGTCCGTGGACACATGGTACCTTGTCGTCACGTAAGGAAGTGAATGGGTCAAATTCCTCTCGCGGGGGGTGCTTGGGCCGTGATCCTCTAGGCCAGGGTCTGGATGAAAATGGGGGGAGGGTGTTTTCCCATTTTCCCACTTCAGCCAGTTATTACCCTATGGGGGCTCAATGGGAATGGGGAGGGGTTCCTGCAAGCAGGAATTACCGGGTCCTCCTATGTCGAAGTAACCCAGTAAATCCCCTTTGCAGGAACCCGGTAATGGAGCCAGGAACGGAGGCACCCATGGAATTTATGGAGCTTATTGCCATGGAGCAATAGTCAAGACGAGAGGAAATCAAGCTTGTTATAAGTCTAGTAGCATGAAAATTGAAAAAAGGCTGAGCTTTACACATGGTGTACAGTTGAAAGCTACAGGAGCAAGCAATGTTGGAAATGTACATGGAAAAAGAAAGGCAAGAAAAAGAGGACACCCAGATTCTGAGAAGATGCAGAGATGGAAAGTGAAGTGCGAGGGAAGAGAATGTAATGGGGAGGCACAGGGTCAGGGATGGTGAAGGCAGGAAAGAACAGAAATTCAGGTTTTGATGTGTGTTCATCCAAGGCAGAATCAGAAAATAAAGAGAAAGAGACAAAGATCGGGGCGTCATTGGCGTAGAACTGGCAAGAGAGTTCAAAGGAAGAGGTGATAGAAGAAAGAGGGGGTGTAAAGAGAAACGATAAGGGGGCCAAAGACAGAACCTTGGGAAACACCGTGCACCAGCTGGATAGTTGGGGAGGTTTTACCATCCCAGGAGGCAGAATAAGTTTGATCAGACAGATCAGATTTAAACCAATGAAGAACAGCACCAGTGAAATCCGGTGGGCAGAAGGGCAGATTGATCTGCCATATCAAAAGCAGTGGAAAGATCAAGAAGAAGAAGAATAGATGACAGCCAAGAGTGGTGGGAAGTTAGAATATAATTGAATACCCTAGGCAGGGCAGGTTCTGTGGAATGGAGTGGGTGAAAACCAACTTTGGATTGTGGAAGAAGGGAATGACATTCTAGATAGGATGCAACTTGAGAGTAGGCTATGTGTTCTAGAATACTGAATAAAAATGGCAGAAGCATGATGAGGCAGAAATCAAACGGTAAGAAAAGGGTCAAGAGTGTTTTTTTTCAGTAGAGGCAAAATCACAGCACTGTTTAAATCAATGTTTATTAAGTGGAGAAAAGAGACACATTAATTACGAAAGTCAGAAAAAGAAGCAAGAGGGGCTAAATCGTATGGATGAGGGGATAAGGACAGGGGTCAAGAGGTGAAGCAGCAGGTTTGGCTCTCGAGAGGTAGAAGGAGGTGTCAGAGTCAGAAAGTGGGGTGAAGAATATCAGTGAGGATGACACATTCGGGAAAAAGTGATGGGGGAGGGCTGCTGGATTTGGAGAACGATGAATGCAACAGAGCTACATATTTAATTAAATATTTAGCCAAGTCAGTGGAGGTAAGGGAAGACGGTAGAGATTAATCAGGAGAAGCTGAGGAAAGGATGACAGAATAAGATCAGATAAATATTGTTTTTTGTTACATAGTAGAGAGGAGTTGTAGGGAGAAAGGATCCCAGACAGATGCGAGGCCAGTGGGGAGTTTTCCTTTTTTTTTTCAACAGCGTTCAGCTTGCCTTAGACTGGTATGCAAAGAGAGAAGATTAGGAGTGAAGCAAAGATGGGGAGGCTTAAAGGAGGGACAGAAAAGACATGCAGGGTGGAGAGAGTCAATAACAGTGAGACCAGCATTTAGAGTTGAGAGAGCAGAGTCAGAAGAGAAGGAGGTGAATTCAGATGGGGAAGGAAGAGAAGACATTAGCGCTGGAATAAACATAGGAGTGTCAAAGGAACTGAGATTACGATGAAAGAAGGCTTGTGAAAGTATAATAGGATCATCAGAGATGGGGAGAGTAAGAAAAAGATAATAGTTAGTGATCAGAGAAGGGAAAGAGTTAGAAGAAACTGATGAGGTAGGAGAAATAGAGGAGAAGATAAGATAAAGAAAAGGTGTGATGGAGATGAATGATATAGAAACAGATTGCAGGAGTCAAGCAATCAAAGAAAGGGAGAAGAAACGTGGATGCTAACACAATGAAGATTAAAGTCGCTCAGAAGAAATCAAGATGAATAAAGAGTGAGAAGGGGATTGAGTCACAGTCAGTGCAGAAAGAGGAGAGAGTGCCTAGGGGCGATACACAATCAGAAAAGTGATAGTATGGCTTAGAGAATGAAAGAGATGGTATTCAAAGGATAGGACTAGATGAAGAGAAGTAGGAGGGAGGGAAACTGTAAGAAGAAAGAAAGAGGATGCCATTACCACCCCGTCGGCCGGATAGGCATGGAGAGTGTAAAGAAATAGAAAGAGTTACTGTGAGTGAGGCAGGAGAAACAGTATCAGAAGGAGTGATACATGTTTCGGTGATGTAAAGAAAGTGATAGCTGAAACCGAATAAATTGTCCAGAAAAGTGGGTGATGTGTTGCAGATAGAACAAACAGGAGATGGAGGAGCGTCAGAAGAAATAGAAATCAGGTTAGCAGGATTTCAATGGATCTGGAATGTGTGGCTGTACTTTCAGGGTGGGAGGGGCAATGGAATGGCCTGTGGCAGTCAACCAGGCAGTGGCTGGGCTCTTCCCATCTTCCCAGCAGGTCCTCTTCTCCCGGGGACAGAAGATGGCTTGGATAGTCAACGGTCCATGGGTCCAGATGGTGCTATACAGGCTCCAGGGACCAGTGCATGTCTTGTTATCTGGTCACGTGACCAATCACATGACCACAACTGCATGTCTGTGTTTGGCTGAGCAATGGAGTAGCCCGCGGCAGCAGCAGCAGTAGCAGTATACCAGCCAGTGGCGGGGCTCTTCCCGGCAGGTCCTCTACCCTGTAAGCAGCTGATGGCACTGACAGTCAGGGGACCAGGGGCCTAGATGGTTGCAGGCAGGCTCCAGGAACCAGTGCAGGATTTCCTGATAAGCAGTCATGCGATCAATCATCTGACCGTGGCCGCACATCCGAGATGGGTGGGGCAATGGAGCAGGCCACGGCAGCGGCAGTGAATGGGGCAGTAGCTGAACTCTTCCGGACAGGTTTTCTAGCCAGCAGGCAACCAATGCCTTGGGCCGGTAAGGCTATAGGAGTTTAGATGGTGGAAGGCAGGCTCCAGGGACCAGAGCAGGACTTCGTTTTAAACGGCGATGTGACCAATCATCTGATCCTGGCTGTACATCTGAGATGGGTGGGGCAATGGAGCATTCCATGGCAGCGGCAGTGAACTGGTCGGTGGCTGGGCTCTTCCCAGCAGATCCTCTACCCGTCGGGCAGACAATGGCTCGGACAGTCAACGGTCCATGGTTCCAAATGGTGGGAGGCATGCTTGTTTCTTAAAATAACTTTTAAAACTGTGCATAACCCTCTTATACTGCTTTACCAGACTTAACCCCAACCTAAAAACTCTTTTCTCGGTTGCCTGACCAGGCTCCCGCTTTATTCTACCAAGTTCAATTCATTTTCAAATGTGATTTTCATATTTATTCTATCTTTTGTAATTCGAAATGTACAACTTTTCAGATTTCATTGCGGAATTCTATTTTTTTTAATTTGTATTTTGATTTTGCTTGAACATGTTATTGCATTAAATGTTTCAATGCACTCCTAAGACTGGTATGCATTAAAGACACATCCTACATTAATTTCAAAGTAAACATCCCAGCTCTCCATATGCCTTGATCTGGGTGGTGAAACCCGAGCTGCTCAGGGATTTCTTTGTTGCTAAACATGGGGAAAGTGCTGCATCTCATTATGCTAAATATTGGTTTCAATCTAAAGGAAATATGTCCTTTATAGCCTGAGGAAAAGGGTTCTCAAGAACAAGTCACAAATGCCATCAAAGGTGGTTAAGAGAAAGGGTAATTACCTAGAGGGCATCATTGGCCTTGTGAGAAACCAGAAGGTGTCTCCCTGATGAAACCACAGGGGTCTGTCATCCAGGTGACCAGGACATGGCCATCTCTATTGGATCCAGGTCCTGGGTCAACCAGTGAGGGAGGATAACCTGTATGGGGGGTCCTCGGTAGTGGGAGTAGCACACCGACGGGTGAGATGCGGTATCCTCATTACTTCAACACCTCTTTCCCATCCTCTCACGTAGGATATTCAAAAACACTTCCCCACTTTTCCAACCCGAACATTTTCATGCCACACAATAGACAATGGACTAACAGCAGAGCCGTTTACCGGGCATGTCCCAATACCAGGGTCAGGCAAAGACAGGCAATTAACCTGAACCGCAGACCTGATGACCCTTTCTTTTCCCCAAAGGGATAAAAGGTGGAGTAAAAGAGCACAGTATGAGGAAGGTGAGCACGGCAGACAGCTTCAGGCAAAGCAGTTCAAGAGAAGGAGAAAGGCATCAGGAATCGAGAAGGTGGAAAGGAGAGAAGTGACCTTCCCCTTTTTGTCTCAGGCCAGAAGAACCTTCAAAGAGAAAGGCATAAGACCACAAACAATAGCACAAGTGTCTTGCACTTGCAGCAGATGTCAACAGTACACGAGGCAAGCCTACGCAGATAAGCAGAATTGAGGGAATCTCCCATGACCGTGGTACCGGCCTTGACTCCAGTAAAGCCGATATCAAAGTGGTTCATCACAGCTGGTAAATCGAGGAGAGAACCAATAAGAATCAGGCTGTGTTGAGTGAGTGGAAGTTTGAACCAAGTTTCTATGAACTATGAAAGAAATGTAAAGAGTGTTAAGGGGAGACCAGCGGCAGAGGGAAATCCGCATCACATGGGTGCTAACTCAAGAGACTCTGGACGATCCCCATCTGAGCAACACTACAGGTACCAGCAGGCTGTAGGAGAGTTGGCAAAAGAGGTCTAAGTGGTCTTACAGGAGGTCAAGCAAAATCCCAGTACAATTGAAAGACTTTGATCTACAAAATGTGTGAAAGAAAGGGAGGTAAATCCTGGAAGCAATAGTGAATGTGAAGATAGCAGGATTGAACCCAACCAAGGGATGCTGACAAGAGGGGCAAAGTCTAAAGTCCCGAGAAACAGTATGTTCACAGACATGAACCCGGCCGAGGGATGTCCACTATGAACTGTTTGAAAAGAAATTGAGAAACTAAAGGAAGAGAAATCCTGCGAAAGAGAAGAGGGGTCTGAGTCCGACCGAGGGAGATCAGGGGTGAAACTATCACCCAATTACTGGCAGTCAATAGGGGTCCAAACACCACTGATGGAGATCCAGTGGTGAAGCCCTCACCCAAGTATTGGCAGTCAAGAGAGGTCTGAGCCCGACCGAGGGAGATCCACGGGGTGAAGCTTTCATCCAAAACTTCAGGCGAGAAAATAACTGATATATATATAATCGTGGAAAATGATACATGAAGGGTCAGCACACAGAACAGGGGGACCCAGGAGTAAAGCCATCACCCTTTGTGAAACTGTGGTAAATAATTGAGAAGGGTCAGCGCCCAGAAGAGAGGGGTCCAGGGGTGAGCAAACCTCACCCTAAGTAAAGCAAGGAAACAAACTTTCATTTGTTAAAGGAACTTTTTCTTTGTACTTTATTTTGGAACATGACAGGCCATTGAAAGCGAGAGAATATAGCTATCTGGGATCCTGATATCATTAAGGAACTTTTGGGGGATTTGCACCCAGAAGAGGGGAATCCTGTGGTGAAAGTTGCAACTCAAAGCCCATGGAAAAGAAACTGTTTAATTGTTGTGTTATTTGAATACATCAGGTCCTCAAAGGCAAGAGACTTTCAAGCGAATAGAGACTTGACCATCAACAGCCCTGATAGCTGGAACATAACTATCATCTTGTGCTGGGGAAAGCTCTAGAGAATACTTTGCTCCAAGATCCAACCTTACTCCATGCTCAAAATGTGGGGAAGGAAGACCATAGGCTACCACATCCTGACAAATAATTTGAGAACAGTTCTTTTTCTTTTTTTTTAGAACTATGCCACACCATTTTTTGTATTAGTTGTAAGGTTTGTACATTAGGTTTCTTAGTATAGGCCCTTTTATTTGACACAATGCCACTAGGACTGCCTTATTTTTCATTTGAAATCTCCCATCTTAGATTTAGGTTTAGATTAGGGTTTTTTCCAACCTGCATACAGCATTCATTGTTCAATAAACAACCTTGAAATGTGATCACTTCTGCACGTCTTACTTGTTGCCACCATGAGTTCCTTACACATCCCACACACAAAGATGGATTGTCCTAATCATGTAAGGGGTCTTCCTATTTAGACATCAATCAAAATTGCCTTTGTTCCAGAGGATTTTATCAGTCAACCCTAGCATTGTCACCTCTTTGTTGTCTCTATTAAATAATTAAAGAATAGTGTGTACCTTTTCTCTAGAAAATTAACATGTTGGAGGAGTTATTTTTAGTATGAAACCGTCCACTTGCATGTGGGTGTTGTGGTCTGTTGCAAATAGTTGAAGTATAAAGGGGATGATGTGCAGAACCTGCTTAAGTATAGACATTGCCTTATGGATGTTAACAATGCTGAGCAAGCATTTTGGTCTGACAAACTGCAACCTTAAGGTTACTGTCCCTGAAATAAAAGACAATTTATATTACCTTTAAACATAAGAAAAGACAATCCTTGTCCCGGGAGGACAGCTCAGCGGCAACGTGTTAGCCTTGGAAGCAAGATGACACTAAGCAACACAGGTTCGATCCTCGGGTCCACGCTTAGAAACCTCTGGGTGTTTATGCATGTTATAAATATGCAACTAAGAAAAACAAAACAATTACGCAGCTAAAAAAAAAAACGAAAACAATTCCTGTAACAGCGCCTCGGCCGTGGGCTGTGTGAGCACTTTAAAAATGCAAAAATAAATAATTAAAATAAATAAATAACAGAGACATTTGAAAAATGTTCTTCAGCAACAAAGGCTATTGCCAATTCCAACCATACTTTTGGACCTCTGAGATGATCTCCTTTGAATATTGCTTAGCAATAATGACCCCCAAGGTATACATTTGTGTAAAATACTTCCATTGTAATGGCTATTTATTCACAATATTTTTCATAATCTAATCCAATTTTCAGGCCAATACCTGGCAAATTTCATGACAACAGTGATGGTATAAGACCTGACAACATCTACACTCAAACACCATATGACTGATGAGGTGCACTACTATAACTTAACAATCAACTTTATGAAGAATGCTGTTGTTAAAATGTATTCAGGTATATATCTTAATGTACTACAGGGGTCCTGGGTACAATTCTAACTACAAGGATAGCGTTAATGTATTTAACAATAGGTAATCAAGTCATGTGAGTAGATACCCAGTCTCTCCTAACGGAAAAATAGATTCCACATATAATCACATATGTTTAATAATGCATTTCTTTTAATATAATTAATCAAATTATTATAAGCAATGCATGGTTCAAATCAATGATACTTAATATAAATCAAAACATGTTTTTTTTATTAACATTCAGATAAAATCACATATTTCATACTGAACTTCTTATTAAACCAAGGAAGAAGGGCACAATTCATGTTACAGAAAAAACTTAATTCTGACAACTAACAATATATCTTTTTGATAATATATCTTTTTGATATTTATCTTGTTATCTAACTATCCCAGATAACACTCTTGAATATAAAAAAAATCAAACTTCAATGAAGATGGTCTCTCATATGAATATTCGTATATCCAATAATATGCGTTTCGGGACTCAAGGTCCCATCATCAGGTGTGGATGTTATCTTCGAACAAATCTAATCAAGTAAAAGAGATGTCAGTTTTAGATTAATGTTCCTCAACATATTTCACATTTCAGCATACATAGTCATCAAAAAATATAATTCATCTCTCGATCTAACACTAACCTGAGTGTTGTGGTACTATCCGTATGCACAACAACTGTAAATCTTATTTCTCCCTGGTCCGTTGTGAGTAACAATGTTATAGCGAGTAGCTAACACGACTCAGTGATTATCACAATACCATTCTTTACAATACAAAAGAGAACATATACGTCCAGCCCAATACCATTGCTCAATAGAGTAGCCCGCGGTGTGCCTAATGTCCAATCTCTAACGCTTAACTCAAAATCCTCTCGGTACAGGAACAGGGAGATGGCTGTGAAAACAGCCTCCCGTCCTATACCAGCACTTATCTGTATGTTTTTAAGTCACATGACCAGAGCTAAACACGCAAACAGTCATGTGATGGCTCGCAAAAGAGACTAATATTAAAGAAAATATGGCAGACATCTCGTAAAGGACCAATCTTCAGTAAACTAATGATCATGCTTCTCAGGATGATGATACACAGAAATACCTAAACATGGCCAATGGATAAAGATTTCCCCATGTAATACCGGATCCTTAAAATCATGTTGTGAACAATCATGCCACCGCTCTCCGTCTAATTGCCTACTTGTGAATCTAAATCCCAACTACTCACCGCCCCTTATTTATCAATGTGTTCTATTGTTATACTGGGATGGCAACGTATGTAGAATTACGGAACTAGCCTTAAAGGTACTATTGTGTTAATACAATGGATCTAATGTGTAACATACATAGTCAGTTGTATCGGGAGCCCATCTGGATTGATGTTCCCTTTTATACAAATATCCCTGCTCAATACATAGACATAAAGGTTCTTTAATATCTAAGCAACCTTAATAATTTGGTTTTAAATAAAAGATCATACTGGCACACATGATGATCTAAACACGCTAACCAGTAATGTACATCTCATCCATTCAATGTTGTTTTTGATTTTACATGTTTCCCAAAATCCATCTGCAAACCAATTTACTAAATGTTCTTGAGCAGTGTTCACACCATATATGTGTTAAATATTAAAATATCTATAAATATTGAATAGTTCAAACCACACTTTACAATAAACATGTAAGATCGAATTCCTGGTTCATTCCCTCTGGATTTAAGGCATCTAGCCTCTTGATCCAAAAAAACTCTTTTTGATGAAGTAAGTTAGTTAAATCTCCACCTCGTCTTGGTGACTTTACTTGTTCTAGAATAATGATTCTCACCTGTGTAATTGTATGGTATGCTGAATCAAAGTGTTGCGCTACTGGCGAGTGTGTTTGATGTGTTCTGATGTTCGACTTGTGTGCAGTCCATCTCACTTTTGCTTTGCGTGTAGTTAAGGCAAAATAAAAAATACCACAAGGGCATCTGATGCCATATATGACATTGAGGAATTGCATGTAGTAGTGTGCCTTAATGATATTTTCTTCCCCTCATAAGGGTGGTTGATAAAATTACCCTTTATCACATTGTTACAGTGCTGACAGTTATTACAAGGAAATGTTCCTTTGAAACAACTTTCATCCAATTTCTGTTCCGTGTATTGAGCCTGAATAAGATATTCTCTAAATGACTTACTTTTCCTGTAAAGGAAATGTAGGGAAGGGATCAAATAGCTGTGCAAGAGTCGAATCAACATTTCCCAGTTATTTTTCTAGATTTTCTTAACTATGTGACTTTGTTACATACACTAACTTATCGGTCATTGACCTTTGTGTTGATTTCAGTGCATCTATCCTTTGTACTGATGTTGCCTTTTCACTTGGTCCAGAAATGGTTGTCTCCGAGTAGTTTCTTTCTCCAAATTATTTATGTAACAAAGTAGATCTTACAATACATTCTTGTTCTTCAGAGATAATTCGTTTGTACTCCAAGAATTGACTGTACGGTATATTTTCATTTTTTTTTCATGGATGAAAGCTTGAGGCAAACAGCCCACTATTATGATCTGTCAATTTATTATATACTGTCATTTCCTGTCTACCATTCTTCACATATAGGTGTACATCCAAATAATGGATTTTGGTAGTACTCTGTTGTGTACTAAAATTGATTCTGGGGGGCCAGATTGTTCATGAATTCATAAACTTCTTCCAAACCTTCAAATGTACCTCTCTACACTCCAAAAATAATTGTCAATGAATCTGTAAAGACTGTTAAGGTGACTTGTCGATCTAATGTTATTCGAAATGCATTCTTCCTCAAGCTAGGTCATGTAAGTTGCGTAACTGGGCGCCATTGCTACCCCCATTGAAGTCCCAGGAATATGAATGTAATATTTATCCTCAAAGTGAAAGAAATTATTAGACAGTACCAACTTCAACAAACTCAATAAGAATATGTTATAATCTCCACAATGTTCAGAAGCTAACAAAAGCCATTCCATGGCCTCAAAGCCCGCAGCATGCATTATATTAACAGTTGGATTACTGTATCCACATATTGCACCAATGGTTCCAATAAGCTCCCCGTAGCAGCTATTATTGGTCTCCTAGGCGATTCACTCACATGTTTGTGGATCTTAGGGAAAACATATATCACTGGCATCATTGGATGTAATTTAGTAAGAAAAGATTTGGTTTTATAAGTGATTCATTTGTTCTGTTCTGCTTCGTCTAATAGTGATTTAATAATCTCTCTTACTTCTTCTGTTGGATCATGTTGTATTTCCATATATGTCTCTTGATCTGCTAATTGTCTTTGTATTTCAGTTCAATATTTTTCCTGATCCATAATCACCAGTGCTCCTCCTTTATCAACTGGTTTCAAAATGATTTGTGGATAGTTCCACAACTTTAATAAAGCCTTATGCACATATATCATAAAGTTTCCCATCTTTCCCTTTCTGAATGAAACTTGCTGCAGATCATTAAGTACCTGTTTTTGAAAAGCTTCCAACATTTGATTTTGAGTCAGAGGGAGAAATAGACTTTTCAGATTCATCTCAAGATAACTAGCTGTTCCTGTAGATTCTGGAATTTCAACAGTTGTGAAAAATAATTTCAAACACATTTTGCGACTTAAACGAAAAAAGTCAATCTTTTCTTTCAATAAACTGCTGTGTTGAAGAACAAATGAGATACCCTTTTGTAATATTTTATGTTCAAAAGAGGTCAATACATACGTAGAGATATTGATCATTAGGTCCTCCTGTCTGGGAAATGTACTTCCCGCAGTGGATTTTTTCTTATTGCCTTGTTTTTTTCGTTCTGCTTCCTAAAAAAGCCATCAAGATAGATCTTCCTGTATCACCACTTGAATCTGCTGGGTTCTGTTCATGTGTTACATTTCTAGTCACTCAATCCTCTTATATTTCTGTACTGGATGCTTCAGAAGATGTTGCTGTAGAAGCTGAATTATGTCTGGGTCTTGACTGATTTGTGAAATATATGGATATTGTGTGAATTATAATAATCCTTCCGTGTTTACATTATGTCTAGTTTATAGTCTAAGGTAGCACATCTAAATTTCTGTATCGTCATTGCCTCTATTTATTTTTTGAAATTGTTTAATTTTGTGTTTTTCTCTGCTAAAGTTGTAGAAATTTCATATCTACAATCAACAAGGGGGAGTGCTCGCTATGCCCTTATGGTTTGGAGGATGTTACCTGTGACACTTTGTAGAATCAAATTATGTTCAGCATTGCAAAATACTATATTGATACCAAGTAGTCATCCATCCAAGTAGACATAATTACCAGAAACCTTTCTACCCAAACCTAGGATGCCTGTCAAGCTGCTACACCAGGGTTTATTTGAAGACTCCCTTTAGGGGTTCGAGAACAGATTAGTCTGGTGGTTGCCTCTGAGACCTATCAATAGATAAAAAAACTCTGAGAAGTATATTTGAATTTTTGTATTTCCAGAGCATCATCCTTATTGTTTCATAAAACTGTGTACTTATTTCCCTAACATTATGTGAGAATATCTAACAAACTATGGCTACAGTATTTGATGAGCTGTACTGGTTCTCTCTCACTTTCATGTAATCGCTCACAGAGTTTATAGACAAAACATCATCCAATGGAAGGTTTAACATGTGTTCTGCCCTAAAATTGACAGAAACATATTGGACACTGTCTGCAAAGCACAAATATAATTATCAACGTTCCTTTATGTTTGGGGGGCGGTAAAACCCATGAACTTGTAAACCCTTTGGGTATATAAGCAATGGGAAAGAAAATAATATCTGTCTACATGAGACCATACTTGACCTGTGCAAAGGAAGAAACTTGACTTATATTGACAATCTACAAATAAAATGGAAAACATTGGAAGGACATCTTGTGGAGATCAGCCTGTTCTGGTACACATACTGAAAGCAGCTGCAAAATGATCATTCCAGGTGGTTCAAAGATGCAGAACCAAAGTTAACTTTCTGGGGCACCAAATCACAGCACAAAGAACTTAACTTTAGATAAGGAAGGTTGAAGCCTTACTGAAATTATAGAACCTGACACATGTTAAAGCTTCATGAAGTAGACGCAGACAACTGAATAAGGTTGGGCTATTAACTTTAAATAAATCAAAAAGAAGGTTGGAAAAAGACCTAACTTGCACTATGCTAAGGTGACATTTCCCTACCTAAATGAAACTAATGATAGTCTGTGTCAGGAAGTCCAAAGGAAATAGCTGCCTGTGTACAAAACCTATACTTGCCCTCACATCTAATTGTATAAAATGTGTAGGGATTTCAGCATCAAAATGAGAAGTGTTCAAATAAAAGTTCAGAGCTTCTTCCAGCTCTTGGTTAGAACATGGAAAAAGAGGGGTTCCCTTCCCCAAGCCTTCAAGTTTCAAGTTTCTCAACTTTCCAAAACAACAATTTCCTCAGGCTACTTCCCTGCTCTTCTGGCTTGGTTACCTTTCACCAATTCCATAGAGTTCAGTTCCTTAATTTCAGATCACGCAGGCTTTTCTTTATATTCAAACACACGCTTGTGGGTGATTTAAGTGGTTGTTCCTTAGGTGGGTGTACTCAGTCTAGGTGCAGTTTTCACGGACCACAAAGCCCACCCATCAGAGGTCATGCAAACAACACACCTTACTTGCTTCTTCTTAATTGGCATGTTGCCACTGTTTCTGCTTCACAGTGGTGCATGACTTATTCTAATTTCACATGTACTTGATACTTTATCACGGCTTGTTTTTCCACCATTTACTTGTTGCACTTTCACATATTCTCCTGGCTCTTGCACTGCTTATTCTCTCAGGTTATACACTTACTTATATTCTCATGGCGCTTGCTAATGCATTGTACACAGTTCCTTTTATCAGGGAATTGTACAAAACTGATTTCAATCAGATCGGTATTCAAAAGGCTTCCTGTCATTCAAAACAGTCACTTTGTAGAAACCAATACAAAATTCCCAGTATACTCTCCTGCTGGGAACTTGTACACTTGTTCACAGGCATAGTCACAGGTTCAAATATTACAGTTTTCTCTGGTCCTCTCTTGGCCTGGAACAACTTGCTTACTTTAATTTAATTCACCTTGGGATTTTACTTGGCTCCAAGTTAGCCTTTCTTTCATCTCTTTCACAATTCTGGTATTCGCAAAAACTCGGTTTTCTTATCCGTTCCATGTCCTCATGATTCTCAAAAGTTCAAACTCGACTGGCAATTATATCGCCCAAACAGTCTCTCGCTCTCTTGCGAGTGACACGATCTGCAACAACCACATGGTCTACACCTCAGTGCCACAGAATCACTCAGGCTTTCTCTGACTCACCGGGATGCTGTCTCCAGGTGCTCTTCTCTGTGGCGGCAGGCCCGCTGTGGCTGTCGCTTCTCCCTGCTGGGTGTGCCTCTTCTCCAGGGACTCTGCCACCTCAGCTGTATGTTGAGAGAGTTTCTCTAGCCCGGGGTAAGTATGCAGACCAACTCTAATACCAGAGACTCCTCGACTGCTCCCGCCACAATTAACTTCCAATACAATGACTCTAGAGTTCATAAGAACTTCAGGCAGGCGTCTCTCTGGCTTCATCTCCAACTTCTCCAGCAAGCGCTCCATTGACGATTCTGTTGGCCTCACCTGAGTGAGCCATTTAAACTGTCCCGCAAGGGCGTTGCTAGGGGGGGCCAAAGGGGCTATAACCCCTGATCTTTTGGTTGTAGCCCCGGATGGAATCTCAGGAGCTACAGCCAAAAGACTAGCTAGCCCCCAGTCCCAACAGTTCCGACATCAGCTTAGCCCCTGGTCTTTTCCAGACCTAGCAACTCCCCTGCGTGTCCCGTTGGCATCAGGTGTAGGCAATGTTCCTTCATTGCATAACAATCTTGGCACTCAGCATCCCTTTTCCTCGTCCCAGTAGCAGAGTGGTGTCTGTATGTATAAGAGTCAATAAAGATAGGATGTATTGCTCTGGTATGTCTATTCATTGTACCAGTACCTGACTGGTGTTTACTGGGAGATTATATACTGAAGAAATAGGGAAGGGGCTGATAATAACCTACAAAAGCTTAGGTGATATTGGACTTATAAAAGGGAATTGAGGATACTGTGGCTCACCCCAGGGTGCCTCATCCCCACTCCCAAAGTCTCCCCAACCGAGGTGTTCCTCCCTCACATATCAGCCCCCAGGTTCAGAATCCAAAAGGGACGTCCTCTCCCAGGCCAGCTTGGGGGGAGGATATTTTGGGGAAAGAAGTGAGGACACCCTCAGATTCTTCACACAATTCTCAGTGAATTATGTTTCCTCTTATGACTGACCAATTGCAGTCACAGTACATAGAGGATCAGAGATCACTCAGTCTTTAGTTTACTTAGTTAATGTAGGGGTACTGTGGGAGTGGGTTGACTCACCAGCAGAGGCTGTATGACAACTGAAATGAAGCCTAGTTCATGCTTCTTGGTTAGATTATCCCATACAGAACACATTAGAATCATGATTTCCTAACATCTGCTCATCTGCAGTATTGCATCAATAAGGTGAATTTGTATATAAATAAAACATGTAGACACAGGATTTAATTATATATAAACATGAAGACAAATGTACACAATGTGAGAAAACACTGTAGAGTGATCAGACATCCACTGGGACTATCTCTAATTTGCAAATAACTTCTTGGTGTCTTTTCAGTGTCCCCTGGAAGAGATTCGGCATGGTCCACATTCAAAGAATCGGATCGGCAGTTCTACATGATTTTGCTGAAGAACATTGTGTCAAAAAAGATCTGACATCAGTTGACAAAATGGAAGCATACCTAACCTATCCCCACAAAGGGAATAAAGAAAGCACCTGTCAGAGGATGCCCATATCTTGCCCCTGGATTAGTTAGGCAATTGAGCTGATGGTCTTCTATCTGGCAGTTGCCACTACTGCAAACGCATCTGCTCCATTAACTTGTCACTACTAATGCTACTGATTATGTCTGAAATGAATTCTCTGAAAATTTAAAAAACTAAAAAGCCAAGCATATGTTTCAGCAAACAACACGTCCTCGCATCACTGCAAACTAGTTGAAACCATTGATGATTTTCTGACACCTAAAAATAGAAAACTCATTGGAAAAAAATAAAGGGCCATTGCAAAAAGGTGAGACCTCTTTAAGGTGGAAATAACTTGGTCGGTCAACTTGCCAAAAACAGTGTTTCATAGAGGGATTTCATTGGTGTGAGACAGATCCTAAGAGAGATCAAAGTAACATCATTGTCTACATCACGTTTGTGTACATACAGTGAACTCTCAGTGGCTCAGTGTAGTAGAGATGCCCCAGACGCAGATTTCGTCACTATTACAAAAAAAAGTATTATTACAAAATGTGGCATATGAGGTATATGGGATTTATCTCTATATTTTACAAAGGAACAACCAATCTGCTAAGAATATGCATTTACAGGATCCTTTTAAAATTATAGATGAAATATCTCCCATGATTTAAAAGGGGATCAGACAGAAGAAAACTGAGTCCACGAGGGGGCGCTGTTGAGCAGCCAAAAAGATGGCCACCTAGCTACAGAGCTCCACGACCCACAGATAAACATCGGCGAACAACGGTGGAATCCGGCCATCTATACATCTGAAAACTACACCGGACGGTTCCCCTAACTACGGGACACATTCTGCGTAAAAAACGCTACTTGCGGCTCAGCTGTGGCCGAGATACAGCCGACTACACAGGCCGGCCCTGCACTGCCACTGGGCCTACCTCCTGGAACTTCAGAGGGCGATGGCGCTTGGGTGGCCCCGAGATACACCGCTGCTGGGCCAGAGAGAAACCTGCTAACAAACCTCCCGACGTGCTGCCGGTGCGGCGAGACCGCCGTGGGATGAGGGACGGCACTGCCGCTCTGCGACACCAACTGGAGCTCCTTCCAATCTGCCGCCACGGGCCCTGCTGCATCTACGGGGCGGCTGCGGCTGGTCCCCTTTAACCCCAGCAATACTTGCCATCCCCACCTGGGTGCGGCGTCGGCCTGCGGCAACCTGCTTCTGGGCCCTGGATTTACGAGGAGACGCTTGCCGCAGTCTGATTTCCTTGCCCCAACATCGCTCGCTGCTCTCCCAGAGCCCGGCCCCAGACTCCGGTTCCGCTCATAGACTGCGGCTACAGCCCGGCCCCGACGCAAGGTCCAATCAGTTTCCCCAGCTCTCCCTTCCCGCACCAGAAGGCCTTTACCCTCCACAAGGGAGCTGGGCCTGCACAGCATACCACGAGGGGGGAGGACACCCCGCTCCAGCAGCGCCCACGGCCTGCGGTGGAAACGTTTCTTCGCCCTAATGGGCCCCCACACTCACCTCATCCACTGCATTTCACCCAAAGAAACCTAAATACCACCTAAAGCAACATTGGCTTTACAGGAGCCCACCTGATCCTGCTCAGCTATCCCCACCCATTATGCCTGCGGCTGTCGCAGGGCATCTGCAGAGCCCACCATCATACAGCCCCCCTAGCCATCCCTTCTTCACGGCGCTCACTACCACTGCCCGGCCCTGAGCTGGCCACTCTCAACTGGCTGTTTCAAATACCTGCAATCGCAAGGTGTGAATTCCCGGCACGCCAAATCTTTGGCCTGCTACCTCCTTCACTACAGGACTCCTCTACTACGGTCACCACCAGACTCGCCCAGTTGGGAGCTGCCCCCCATCGTAACAATGTCCAACAGATCGCGAGGAGCTAACAAAGTAGGCGCCATGGACAAGTTCAGTACATTAAGATGGTGATATCCTGCCGGACCCACCACAGCCTGACCTAACTATACTGATGGAATCCATGGCCAAAAACTTTGCAGCCTTCCATGAAAAACTGGACGATATAAACGCAAATGTAGCCTCACTGAGAGCTAAACTAGACCAACATGGGGCCAGAATCATGGAGGCAGAGCAAAGGATAGGAACCAACAAGGGTAATGTTCATACCTTACAGAGCACAGTCACTGAGCTTGTCCTCGACATGAAACAGGTCAAAGCTAAGTGCGATGACCTTGAATCAAGGTCGCAAAGAAATAACATTTGCATAGTGGGGGTTCCCGAATCTGCTTTGAAGGGTCGTATGGAACCCGCGGTCGAAAAACTTCTCAAGGACCTCCTCAATAACCCCAAGCTATCACCATTCTTTACTGTAGAAAGAGCACATCGCTCAATGGCACCCCGGCCTATACCAGGAGACTTCCCCAGACCGATAACTGAAAAACTGCTGAGCTACAAAGACAGAGACCATATACTTTGCTTGGCCAGAGAGAAAGGGGACCTCAGGCTAGACTCGCAAATCATCAGGACCTTCCCTGATTTTTCTGTAGGGGTGCAGATGGAGCAACGCCAATTCGGTGGTGTCAAAAGATGCTAAGAGAAAGGAAAATCGAGTATGCGATGCTCTTCACGGCTCGCCTAAAATTCACTCACCGCAACAAGCTATACTTCTTCAGGGTCCCAAATGAGGCAGTCAAATTCATTGAGGCACAAATCCCACTAGCGGATCCCACTGATGAACCAATGAACGATTGAAATCAAAGCTTGCATGACGCAACTGGAGGCCTCATCAACCGAGCCCCATCTAGAGACTGCCCCCCTGGGGGGCGAACTTGCCCCCCCTGCTCTGTACTATTCTGCACCGTACATAGCCCCAATGGCTATATTCAAGAGCATGAATCAAGGAAGGGGGTACATCCCAAGAGCGCCAAAAAATGGCTAACATTGGGCCTGAAACTAGACTCCTCAGCCTAACTGTTAGGCACCGAACTATGCCAGTAACTGCTCCGTTCTCAGGACCTGAGAACATACTTGTTCCCTTTTTGTAACCCTAAGTTTCATCAGCCGTTCAAAAGATCAATGAAGTATCATCATCAAAATATGTGTTAACAAATGTGGGTCAGACGGCAGCGGTAGCCCCCACTGCAGCTGCAATGCCTTCTAAGCTGAAGTGTTTATGGTTAAGCCCCTGTTGGGCTGTTAGTCAAGTGTCACCAAGTTGGGAACGGCATGCAGTTGGTTGCTCTAGGGGTGGGTTTTATCACACTGCTAGTTTGTTCTGGGCGGTAAGGGTGGGGGGTGGTGAAGTTGGGGAATGTTATCAAAAAATCGGCAGGAAAGGAATGACTGGTCTTGAAAAGAGGCGCACCCGCGCCACGGCTGCACATAGGTTGGTAGACAGAGGCAGATCCTTTAGTCCCCTTAGATGGGATGTCCCATGAACTGTCAGCATGGCTATTACAATGATGACATGGAATATTCGGGGATTAACACATTTTACAAAGTCCTGCAGGATCACAGCATATGCACAAAGACACGGTATCAAGGTACTCCTATTGCAGGAGACACACGCTCTGAAACTCCTATCATCCAACCTTGCAAAGTCCTGGGGCCCCAACAGATTCTATACCCAATTCTCCACCCAATCCAGAGGAATCCTGACTCTCATCCATAAATCGTTAAAATTCACACTCCACACATCCAACATCGACACGGAGGGCAGATACGTGATCCTCCACTGCACTCTGGCTAACGAGGAATGCTTGCTTGTGAATTCATACGGCCCCAATACTGACTCCCCTGAATTTATAGATGCCGTGACCACCATCCTCATGAGATATGTGGAAGTTCCCATTATATGGGGGGAGACATGAACCTTATACTTGATAATGTCCTTGATAGGACAACCACGACCCGCAGGGTCATGTCCCGAGCTGCCAAACGACTCCTTATACACATGAACTCCCTGAATTTACACGATGTGTGGAGAACGCTTCATCCCCTTGTCAGAGACTACACTTTCTACTCCACAGCACATGACAGCTCACTGAGAATAGACATGTTTTTACTGTCGGGGAGCCGAGTGGGCAGGGTGTCGGACGTTAAGATACTTGCACGCACGCTCTCTGACTACTCCCCCGTGCTGCTGCAGATCCAACTGGGTAACAATCCGGCAGCCCCCCCCCCGCCTGGCGCTTTAAATCTGAGGCTCTATCTGATATTGTCATTAAAAGGGAGTTACTATTGGACATAAACACTTTTTTCGAGAACAACAACACGCAGGACTCACCCGAGGGGACCAGCTGGGAGGCATTTAAGAGGGATGTGCATCTCGAGGGAGGTCGGGGTTCTCAAAGCCATAAGGCAGGCCCTAAACAGCTCCGAAATGAAGCTCAAAACTCGAAAACAGCAACATGCTTCTGTGCCAGCTCTGGCAATCCTAGCAAAAATCAAGCAGTACTAGAACTGTTTGAATCTCACGCCCTGAGCGAGGTGCGGTACTTTGCTCGCCCCGTGGCTGCCCGACGGTATGGTGAGGGTGATAGACCCGGTAGAACCCTAGCTAAATTAGTATCAGTGGAGGGAGGCAGGTCCTGAATAGATATCATTGCAGACTAACAGGGGCTACGACATTGGTCCGACCAACCCATCACTGACACCTTTGCTAGCTTTTATGCCAGTCTATATGGCCCCCAGCCGGAACACAATGCTCAAGACCTAGATAACCTGCTAGAACGCATCCCTATGACCCTCATCTCCCAGAGCACCAAGGATCAACTCTATGCCCCGTTCACCCTGGATGAGATAGTCCAGGTAATATCTGACGTTCCGAAAAACAAGGCCCCGGGTCCCGATGGGTCACATCTGAGTTCTACCGGGAACACATTGCCATCCTAGCTCCCATATTGCATGGGGTCTGGACCGAATCACTCCGGTTAGCCTCCCTCCCCCCTACTAAAGGGAAGCCCTCATCACCGTCCTCCCCAAACCAGGGAAACCTCCAGACGAATGTGGTTCCTATAGGCTCTTATCACTTATCAACAAGGACATGAACATTTTTGCTAAAATAATTGCGAATAGATTCCTTCCATTTATGCCCCACCTGGTCCACGCAGACCAAAGTGGATTTGTCCCTGGCCGCTCTACTGCACTCAATGTCCGCCGATTATTCAATGTAATGTCCAGAATTGACCCGAAGGCGGATGCAGTGGTGGTCACGCTAGACGCCCAGAATGCATTTGACATGGTTTCATGGAAATACTTATGGGCCATGCTGGAAAAAATGGGAATTGGACCAAACATGATCTCCTACATAAAACTATTATACACTGATCCAATGGCCAGGGTGCTTGTCAACTCCATCGTCTCCTCTCCCTTTGTGCTACACAGGGGTACCCGCCAGGGATGTCCGTTCTCCCCCATTCTTTTTGCGCTCGCCATTGAACCCTTGGCAGACCACATTAGAGACCGACACACTCACAAAGGTATTCGACTACAGGATACACTGGAAATCATCTCACTGTATGCCGATGACATACTTCTATATGTCAGAAACCCCTCCACACACCTGGACCCGATCATCCGAGACATAACAAAAATAGGAACGTACTCTGGTTTTACCATCAACTATTCTAAATCCGAAATATTCCCCCTTACTGCGGCAACCCAGCAACCATCATGCAAATTGCCCCTACGCTGGTCCCCTGGGGGCATCAAGTACCTAGGGGTGCAAGTGGCACTTACCAAAGCTTCCTTACTGGAGGATAACTACGAGACAACTGCACGGCTCATTGAATCCAAGATGCTTAAATGGCGCAGCCTCCCTCTGTCCCTGGCGTGCAGACTGTCATTAGTAAAAATGATCGTGGTCCCTAAGCTTCTCTATATCTTTGCCAATGTACCAGTGTGGCCCGGGAAGCAATATTTCAAGATGCTCCACACGGCGTGCACCCAACTTCTCTGGCATTCCGGAGCTGTCCGCAAGAAGTGGCAACATATGACCCCTCCCTACGAAAAAGGGGGGTTCACAGCCCCAGACCTAACCCTGTACTGGATTGCAGCACAGGCCACGCCACGCACTGGTACGCACACTTGAACCCACCCCCCCATGTCAAAATAGAGAAACTGGCAGGGGATGGGACCAACATCATGACCCTATTACTACATCACACGTTCCGGACAGATGCCCCAGCAGACCCTGTGGCCATCACGATAAGAGCATGGAATAGGATTCTGAAACCGACACAAGAGCATCACCCATACTATAAATGGCTACCCATACGAAAATTCCCAGGATTCCCCCTCACACACGACCAGCATTTCATGTGACACTGGGAGGCCCTGGGATATCGAGCACTAACTGATCTATACCCCGACGGTAAATTCATCACCCCCCCAAAGGTGGAGGCCTGAGCACTCCAACTCAGCGCTCGAGCTACTCCAATACTTCAGGCTAAGAGCGGCGGTCCATGCAATATGGCCCTCCTACCCAGACGAGCCCCCAAACTCACCTGAAATCCAATACATAGCAAACTCTACAGGCGGTAGGGGCATAATATCCTCTTTGTATAAAATGCAGCTGGAAAAGTGAGAGAACACATCCCTTAAACCACTGGAAGCTTGGGCCAGGGAGCTGGAGATAGAAATAACTGACGATATGTGGAACAAAACGTGCATGCACACACGCAAAGTCTCCCTTAGCGCTAGATTGCGCTGCATTCAATATAAACTCCTCAACAGACTTTATTACACACCGCACAGAGTAGTGAAATTTACACATAACCCAACCCACACATGCCCGAAATGTAACTGAAGAGGCAGATCACATGCATATGTTTTGGTCCTGTGCTGTGCTGGGGGCGTTCTGGCTGGAGGTAACGAAAGCGCTCACAGAGATAATTGGGTCCCCAGTAGACCCTGACCCGCTAGCTTTACTGTTTGGAATATGATCTGGAGAAAATGCAAAAAACATTTCAACATTTTTAAATGTTAGTTCTATTGTTGCTAAAAGATGCATTTTACAAGGTTGGAAGCGCCGCTTCCCCCCACCCTCGAGATGTGGTTGAAAGCCCTAACGTGGGTACAAATCTGTGAAGAGGTGTATATTGGATCCCTGCCCACGCCATCCGGCCCAAAGAATGTGTGGACAGAACTCTGCAGCTATCTGAACGATAGGGACAAGGTTGAGTGGAGCTCCACCCCCCCGCCGGGTCCGCCCGACGCATCACCATAGGTACTGCACACTGCGTGCCCCCTCGTGTTGTCAACCATCCCCCCTCCCCATTTTGAGCTGTATCAATAAGTGCATGATGTAAGGCCTAATGCGACACTGTGATTTCTGTTTATCTCTGTGTAAGATATGCTATACCTGTTTTAATTTTTCTGCCAATAAAGAAAAGTAAAAAAAAAAAAAGAAAACTGAGTGCACATGACACAGTTGAAAATATGTCATGTCTAATCAGAACTAAGACAAATAGCAGAACCACCTGAACGTATGGTTGAGGTAGTCTCAGGCAAACAATGAAGAAAAAAAAAACTAGAAGTAGAATGTTCAGTATATTCTCTGTTTCCATGCTAGATATTATACTGCTCTTTCTTCGCTTGCCGCCCAGTAACTAATAGAGAATCTTTGATATTCAGGACCTAATCCTGGAGGAAGTCCACCACCAACATGTAGTCCAGGACTTGCCAGAAGTATGGGCAAACAAGGAACATATAGAAGACAAAGACATTGAGCTGGGAGAAAACCATTTAAGGTGTTCATGGTTAAGGAATTAACAAATGATTTTGACAACCTTTTTTCACATACAGACTTAAAGAGAAGCTTACAAACTGCTACATTATTTTGGCAAATAACTGTCCAATTTCTAGTCCTAGTTCAACTTAAAAAAAATAGAGATCATATGTAGATCCCTTGTGACCAACATTTTGTCTCCATAAACATAGGAACAGAAGAAAATGTGTTATTTATTTTATTTTATTTATTTATTTGATATTTATAAGGCACCTATACAACTGAACAGAGTTTCAAGGCGCAGCAAGGTACAAGGATAGGGAACAAGGGAGAAAAAAACAATAGCAATGACAATGAATATACAATAAAACTAAGAGAGGTCCTACTAGGTCTTGTGACATTCAGAACGTGCTAGTGGATGGGAAATAAGTGCTGGAAGGGGCCACTGGGAGGTGAAGGGGGCAAAGTGGGGGGGGGAGTGCAAGAGGTACCTGTGGGGGAGCAGGTAAGTGAAAGGGTGGAAGGATGATCCAAGGTGGCAGATGTCTACCACTCAGCAGTAAGGTGTGGGCCCAGCAGGCAGTGCAAGTGATGATGCTGGTGGCAACTGGGAAGATGACCTGGTCCTTGTTGGATGCAGGAAGGACCAGGCCGCCAGCCTCAGTAGCAGTGTGGTGGATATGCAAGGGTAGCAGAGAGGGAAGGAGGTGGAGGAAAAAAAGTTATTGATACGTTTTCAGAACTTGAAGTGGTCCGGTTTAAGTCGATAGAGGGAGGGAGACTGTTCCAAAAGAGGGAGCCAACTGAGGAGAGAGATCTGCACCCTGCTCTCTGTTTTGAGAAACATTTGATCACATTTGATCACCAGAGAGTTGGAGCTAGAAGATGGAAGGGATCTGGAAGGAGAGTACTGAGCGAGAGAATGCTGCAGATAGCATGGTCCCATGCAACGGAAAGCCTTGTGGATGATGCAGAGGGTCTTGAATTTGATCCTTGCAATAACTGGGAGCCAGTGAAGAGAATGTAAGGCTTGAGAGATGTGGTCCATGGGCTTCAGGCCAAGGATGGGTCTTGCAGCCCTGTTGTGGATCAGTTGAATGTGGCATACTGAGCAAAGGGGTAAGTTGAGGAAGAGGCTGTTGCAGTAATCCAGCCTGCAGACGACCAGAGCACTAGAGACATTGAGCTTCTGGGGGAGGGTGAGGGAAGGTAGAATACCTCTGAGGGAATGTGATTTGATCTAATGCCTTCCATTAATGGTAGGAGATCAGAACTATATTATATACTGAAAAAGCAATAGTTTAGGAGAACAATGAATTTCATCTGTCACTTTTCTCAACAAATATACAACGCAAACCGTGATGTTACTACATGACAGAAGCAACAAGAAATCAAGGAACAGACACTTCCAAAACACCACTTTTCAGACCTGGCCATAACATGGCAAACGGCCAGAAAAAGGGTGCAAGTGCCCAATCATAAATCAGTGCCTCACACATCCCTTGCATGCCTATACACAGGGAAGGCGAAATAAGCTTTTACCATGGTATTCTACAGCCTCTAAACTCAGCTTACAAAATGTTCTAGCACTTATAAAATGTCTTATCCTATCCACACAAATGCTGTTTAGCTCATATGTCAGGGAGCTGTGAGTTTCTTTTCTGTGTTGTGCATCCCCTGTTTACATTTGTTAGCTGTTTTAGCATGAGACTGATGTTTCTGTGGTCACAAGGGCATACACAGCAGCTTCCCAGTTTAGTTGGAGTGTGGGGTTCTTCTGCAGCTTTCTCCAATATTTCCCCAAGACATGTTTCCAACTTACATAATTGTAAATGTACGACCACAATTTAGTGAACATCCCAAGTACTTCAGAGAGAGAGCCCAGTAGCCCTCTCCTCCTTCCCTCTCTTCTGTAGTGCAAATAGCTGTTAATAGGTGAGGCCAAACCTTCCCTGGCTCCAGGAGACCCCCTAAATGGAACAGCTCAAAACGGGTGCATATGCTAATCATTAACGGCCTCTGCCGTCCCTTGGAAGGACAGCCCTTAGAATCTGGATGAATGAATAATGCTGCTGTCTTTCCCCTGCTCTGTCATTTTACATGTTGCACGAGTAAGGAAATCCCACTGAGGTCCTTAGCTTGAAAGAGGTCAGAGAGACTGCACACCCATGATGGTAGACTTACCTGAATGCTCATTATACACCCAACCCCCATCTTTCACTGCCAACTGTAAGGGAGTCATGGTATCACAAGTGGAGACAGACATAAGAGAGGCAAGGTTCAACGGTGTTTATTGAACAAGGGTTGGAAAAACTCCTATCTGGTCCTATATCTAAAGATGGAAGCATGCTGTACCATCAAATAAATAACCCAGTTCTAGTCATTCCGGTCAAAATAAAGTGGGCTATACTAAATAAACCTATGTCTTGCCCTTACACTATTGCAAGTACAATAAATGGGTACATGGAAAAAGGTGTATGTAAAGGAAAATCAGTGTTATAAAATAAAAGATCAAGATGGCTGAGTCAGCTCTCCTCCCCACGTTGGACAGCATGGAGTAAGTCAGCCCCCTAGACAGGATGACACACTCTGGCTCAGCTTTTCAAAACAAAGGCAGTTAAAACTGTAGATAAAAGCCTGCCTGCCCTGCCACGTGACAGTCACTCTTCCTGTATTCTAAAAGCTCTTTCACAGTTCTACAAAAAGTTCATAGTTCAACAAAAAGTTCACGTAGGTCTCCCTCCGTCAGTCTTGGACCTCTCAAAGCTTTAACAGTTGTCATAGGTCTCTCTCAGCCAGTCTCGGACCTCCCAATCACAGCACTTGCAGGGGTTCCCTTTCCCAATGTTTATTCATATTCGTGTGAGGTTTCCATCACCTAAATTGTCACGCTTCCGGTACCCCTCAATTGGGCTCAGACCTTTTACTGATGTCAAAGACTTTCAAATATGTGAGGCTTTTACTACTGACCTCCACAGGACCACTTTGACTTTCTCAAAGTTCACTACAGGTCTCCTTCTGCCAGGCTTGGCCCTCTCAAGCACTCACAGTTTAGCACAGTTCTCCCTCAGTTGGGTACCGACCTCTCACTTTCCAACTCAATGTGATTGGCTTTCCTTAGGCTTTTCTTTCCTTGAAACTAAACATAGTTCATATCCTTTAGGCTCACATCAGTACTCGCTCAACAGAGACTTTCGACTGGGCACCATCGCTATGCCAGACGATTTTGTTATACTGTATCGCTATTGTTCATCACTTGTTTGCTTCAACGTACCAGTTGTGTTGGTTTTTTTGTTCATATCCTTGATTTGAGAGCCAAGGATAATACCACAGCCTTGGCCTTGCCTTCTCAACTCTGTCGTTCACCCGGGAGAGAAGCAACAAGAAAAGCAACAAGTATCTTTTGATTGCAATGTTGGAGGCGCTGTTCTCCTTCGCTCTGTCATCTCAGAAGTCTCATTTTAGCCTGGCTCAGACCCTTTGTTAAAGTTTCTCACACAGATATCCCTCAGTCAGGCTCAGAACCCTCTTGATTGGCAACGTTTTAATGTCTTTGGGCATCATGTCCCAGAATGCTGCAGGAGGCAATGGGGCTAACTTGTTGAGGTCACGGTCTTTCCACCTGCCCCCCAAAAGCCTGGGATTTCCTGTTTTGCCTAGGGGAGGAGATCTGGTTGGACACTACCAAGTATCCCCCAGCTTCCCATCGTTTGGCTCCATGGAGTTAGATCTCCCTCTCAACGCTGCAGCCTCCCCTGTACTCACAGTCCTAGCAGTTAGGCAGGCATTCCTCCTCCAGGCATTCCAGTGTCTCTCCAGATGCAATTCTCTCCTCTCAGCTTCTGTGCACCATCAAAGTGTGTCTGTGTGTTCCACCTTGTATGCTTCCTGGGAGAGATAACACATAGATCTCAACCTTTCATGGCCATTGGGCGGGTGAAAACACCTGATTTAGTATTTGGCGGGTGAAATCTCATTGATTCTTATCTGCATGTAGGGAGCTTGGCGGGTGAGAGAGCTGCCTAATTGGCTGTTGACACCCGCCAAAAGCATGTGAATTGAGAGGGATGGTTAACAGGTTTCTGGTGGGAATGACTCTAAAGAGAGGCTTGACCTTGCATGGCCTCATTCTGGGCCAAATGATGACTGCCCATAGGAATCCCTGGTGCATTGGTTTCTATGGGTAATCTTCATAGCTTCCTCTCACCTCTTCTTCATCTCAGTGGTTTGGTAAATGAGATTTCTAGAGTGGAAGTAGGAATTGTGGGAGTTGTAGTTTTTTGAGAGGTTGTAAAAATATCATCATTTGAAGGGGAACGACTTTGTTGTTGTGTGATTTAGGGTCTTGTGTTTGTTCTCCTTTGCCTCCCTTTGATGTGGGTACCTGTTGGAATTGGGGAGGGGAAAAGAGACAAGACTTACAACAACCTATAAAGGTGACGGAAGTGTTGGGTAGGTGTGTGTGTTGTGAAGATGGGGATACCACAACTTGCCATCAGATGTGTCACCCCCACTCCCAGAGAACTGCTCACCCAGGTGATGCTCCCACACTTGTCCACCCACAGGGTCTGGATACAAAGGCGATGGACATGCCCTGGCCACCAGAGCAAGAGATCCCTCAAGTCTAGATAGTGATACACCATTTGGTTTCTCACATACCCTTGCCCAATTCTGGCTGGACCAGTATGTTTCACCTGGAGATACTCCGGGGGAACAACCAGAGTTCTGGTCCAAGCAATCCATCATGCAGCCCTGAGTGGGTAGGTTGGTTTGGGTTTTGGAAGGGTCTTTCCCTGTGGTCATCCCTTTGACATGAACTTTGCAATCTTCCAGGAAATCAACAATATATTGATCCTTTTCCAGCGGTGATTCGGGCTTTCCCATAGGCTCTCTATTTCCAGGAAATCAGTGTGGGACATCTCTGGAGAGGGAAACTCATAGGGAGGACTCCATGATGATAGAGTATCTCTCTCTCCTTCCTGGGCCCCATAAGTTCTTGCTCCATGATCTGAAGGAAGTTCTCCATATCATGGCCCAAATCCCCACAGAATAGACAGAGCACAAAATAGATGGATTCTATGTCCTCTATGCAGTTATTAGAAGACTTAAATGTGGGGCTGTTTGGTGAGGTCTCAGGATTAGTCGTGGGCCCTCTTTCCATAAAGGAGACTGCCCCTGTTCTTTAGAAAAGTGGTTCTTTTAGTATTAAGGCCTCTTTCTATTTTTTCATTAGGGGATAAAAGAAATGTTTAGGGGTGGTGTTGTCCCCAGTCTTTACTTTAATTCCCCCACTGAGTGATTGAGTGATTCCCAAGGGATCTCATAGACAAGGGTTCCTAGTATCCCTACCCAACAGATCTTTTGTGATTGGCCGAGAGATTGAGTAGAACTAATTTTACGTCACCTTTACAAGCAAAGAGAGGTAGTATTGTTAACTCTCTAGTACCCTAGGGCATCATATAGACCAAGGTTGTCCAACATACAGCCCGCGGGCCACAATACGGCCCTCCAAGCCATTTCATGTGGCCTGCGAGGCTGTACAGAAAACATTGAACAATTAAATAAATAAACCAGGCATGGCAGAGAACTGTTACTGCCTCTGGTAAAAGGGGGCACCAGAGGCAGTAACAGGCCACGGCCCGGTTTATTTATTTATTTGCCCAATGTTTGTCGGTCCGTGGACCCCATTAATTTCTTTATTTCTGCAATGGTGGTCGAACCAAAATTGCAGAAATAAATAAATTAATCGGATCCACGGACCGCGCAAACATTGAACAAATAAATAAATAAACCGGGCCGTGGCGGAGTACTGTTACTGCCTCTGCCACTGCCCGGTTTATTTATTTATTTGTTCAATGTTTGTCGGTCCGTGGACCCGATTAATTAATTTATTTCTGCAATATTGTGTCTGACCAACATTGCAGAAATAAATGAATTAATCGGGTCCACGGACACGACAAACATTGAACAAATAAATAAATAAACCGGGCCGTGGCCTGTAACTGCCTCTGGTGCAGAGGCAGTTACAGGCCACGACCCGGTTTCAGGGGCGCCGAGTACGCGGGTGCTCTGGCCCTCCCCGACTCCCCAGCCCGAAGAGAAGAGACGCAGTATGGATGGCCCTTTGTTCCATCCATACTGTGTCTCTCTCTGACGGCCTGGGTAGAAGCTGGGTAAAAAACAATGTTTAAAAATTGAGGGACGGATGCAAAGCAAGATGCTCTTGTTTTGCATCTGTCCCTCAATTTCTAAAAATCGTTTTGGTTTGGGTATATTTTTACATCTGTGTGCACGGATGTAGAAGTACACCCAACCCAAAACGATTTTTAGAAATTGAGGTACAGATGCAAAGCAAGTCTGTCCCCCAATTTCTAAAAATCGTTTTGGGTTGGGTGTATTTGTACATCTGTGCACCCCTCTTTGAAAGAGGGGTGCACAGATGTAGAGGTACACCCAACCCAAATCGATTTTTAGAAATGGAGGCACAGATGCAAAGCAAGTCTGTCCCTCAATTTCTAAAAATCATTTTGGGTTGGGTGTATTTGTACATCTGTGCACCCATCTTGGCAAGAGGGGTGCACAGATATAGAAGTACACTCAACCCCAACCCAAAACGATTTTTAGAAATTGAGGCACAGACGCAAAGCAAGTCCGTCCCTCAATTTCTAAACATCTTTTTGGGTTGGATATATTTGTACATCTGTGCACCCCTCTTGCATTGCAACTGCAGGGGGAGGTGGCAGGGAGAGGGAAAATGAGACTGTTTGCATGTTTCTGAGTGTGTATGTGGTGAGGGTGAATGCTATGCTATAGGTGGGGAACGGAGGCGTTGAGGGAGGTAACTCCCCTGAATTCTAAGGAAGGTAACAGCGTGGGAGAGGGTGGGAGTGTGGGGTGAGGTGGGATCACCTTCTTGGTGGGTTTAGCGGGGTGGGTGGGCAGTAGAATATGATAATTCGGCCTTTTGACCACACAAATCGGCCAAAATAAATCGGTCTTTTTTGTATGTGTTCTTCAAAACGCAGAATTATCACATAGAACCCAGTATGGACCTTGCCATACTGTTGACCTTGTTCAGTGTAACAGCATTCAATGGGACAGTACTTGCAGGGCCGAATGGTGCAGAGCTAATGGGCTTCTATATTTTTAAAGAGACAGTAATAGCACTTCTCAGCAGGGCTGTGTAATCTATTTTCTGCTAGAGCTGCCATTTTTGAAATGGGACAATGCTGGTACTCCTCAGTTAGCTTGCTAAACAGGGCTTCTATAATTGTAATACTATGCTTTTGTTGAGGCAATGCTAGTTCTTCTTAGTGGGGCTGCTATACTTTTGATGGGACAGCATCAGCACTTCTCAGTTGAGCTGCTACACTCTTATTGACAAGGCCCTAGCACTTCTCAGCAGATTTATTTATTTTTATTGGTTCTTTATACTGCGCATAATATACCCAGAGGGATCGAATCTGTGTTGCTCCATGTCGTCTTGCTTCCAAGGCAAGCATGTTGCCCCTGAGCTATCCTCCCGAGACTCTGAAGATCTGAAGTACATTTAATGGCACAGAACCAGAACTATTGAGCAAGTCTAACATCATCTTCATCATCATCAGAATAAATCAACACTGTTGTGGTTATGCAAGAGCTAATATATTTAAAGGGTTGGAATTACTCAGAATGTAGCAGCGCTATTCAATAACCTAAAGTGCTTAAGCATAGTTAATGTGAAAATACGACACTTCTCACCATTGGGACAGTACTGCCCTGGCCAGAGTTTCACACTGAAGAAGTGAGCAAGTGATCCGGGGCCTGCAGCCCACACACACACATGGGATTCCCATGCACCCACTTGCGAGATTTGCACCAAATTAGTGAGATTGTGCTTCAATGTAGGAGACACACTCACAGTCTTTGCTCTGAGGTTTGACACACTCACAGGATGGGATGGCATTTCGTTCTCCCATCCTAGTTGTGCTGCTCTGCCTTTTGAGGGCTACTACAACCTGGATGATTATAGAGGGGTGGAGTAGGGGCAGTATTGGCCTACTGGAATGCAACTGGAAGGCTTAAATCTCCCCCTTACTTGACTTTAGTATATGTAGTACATGCTAGCCAATGTTTCCACTGTTCTGCACCCCCGCCCCCCTCGCACCAAGTTGGCGACTACGTGCAAATGGAATTGGATTGTGCTTCTTTCATTACCACAGAAGTAATGAATGTGTATTACAGATATAAGCTGGCATATGTATTGGGCACACTGCACATGCTCAGGCAGCATCAATTATGCTTTGTAGAGGACAATGCTGGCCTAAATCGGGAACAGCCAGCATAGACATGTTGCTACAGAGGCACATTTTGGGCACAATGAGCTTGCCAATGTGTTACATCAGTGACAGTGCTGTCTTACACTGTGGACACATTGATCATTAAAATGTGTTGTGTTCTACAATGTTCTTGTCTGCTGTTGGTGACATGGAATGACATGTTCCCCTTTAGAACTGATTGTAAACTTATGGCTTTTTGGTCACTTTTCCTGCGTAAAATGCACAATTTCAGCCCCATATTTGGAAAAAAATCTTGAGGGGGGGCCCCCAATCCCACCCTAGATCGTTATAGCTCCCTCGCTACGCTCGGTCGCCCCCACTATTTCAGAGAAATATCAACACATACACACTGGAAGAAATCACAAGAAACTAACCATTGATCACTGCCCCCAACACCAAAAGCTATCTTAGGGACTACATGGCTATGCCTTTAATGCTATTGTGTCAAAGGTCACACACCATAGCTTTTGAATATACTGCTTTGGGTGAGGGTGTTCACTTTTGGCTCGCCGGCCCACCGGGTGACAAAAAGTTAATGCTTTGGCCCCACATTCAAAAAGGTTGGACAAGCCTGATATAGACCATCATGGTGATGGGAAAACTGATACGTAGTCCTAAAGAGATCACAATCTTATCTCCCTGGTACTACATGGTTTAGGGGTCATGTGAGATTATAAACATTGCCCTCCACCACTTTCCTTTCAGGAAGGATTGCCTGGGGATTTAACGGATGGAAGGTATACCTCATTCTAAAGCTGGAGTCTTTGTGAGATTGTTCAACTCTCTTATAAATGGAAAGGAGTTCAGGTATAGGAAAACATGTCTTATCTGGTTCCTTAGGTGTGTTATGGTTAAGGGTAAAAACTGAGTTCCCACTGTTTGTCTTGGGTTGGTTTTAGGGGGTTCCCATGATTTTTAAATATATTTTCCCCATTGATTGAAAAGGGTGTGTGAGTATATTGGGCCTCATTACACGGTAGGAGGTAACCATGGCGCTATCAGCGTCATGGCTACCCCTTACCGCCTTCTGGGTCTGGGTAGGCGGTATGGGAACCTACCGGGACATTCCGACCCTGGAGGACCCGGTAAATCCCCATGCCAATTACCATTCCTCATTCCCATTCGAGCCCCCATAGGGCCCGATGGGGAAGGAACTAATAACGGTACCGTTATTAGCTCTGAGGACCCTCAGCGGGTCCCGTCCTTAACGTGTGGTCTGACCACACATTAAGGATGGGACCTGCTGAGGGACCTCGTAGTAGGGCGGTAAGGGATTACCAGCACCGGTGCCCTTACCGGTGCCGGTAATCCCTTACCGCCTACCGTGTAATGAGGCTCATTTTCTTTTATTTAAATGAAAAGGATTTTTTATTGAGAGAGCTGTAACTGCTCTGCTCTCATCCCAACTCTCTTTGTAAGGCATGTGGTTTCACAGTTGTTCTCCTTTTGTAGAGGTTGGCTCCTCAACTTGTTTAATAATAATAATAATAATAATAATGTGGCATTAATATAGCGCTACGAACCCTCAGGTATCTGAGCTGCTTATTATTATCCACGGTGTGTGGTGCTCATTTATCGACCTCGGAAGGATGAAAGGCTGAGTTTGGCCCCGCTGGGATTCAAACCTGCGTTAGCAGGCTCTGCATGGATGTCAAAGCGAGTGCTCTACTCGCTGTGCCACTTGACCAGCTATTGGCTATTTAAATTGGGTTGCATCCCACAAATGACAGCATATGTAAGGGAGGCATGTTATCACAAGTGAAGAAAGACACAAGAAAGGTAATATTCAAGAGTGTTTATTGAACAAGGGTTGGAAAAATCTCTTATCTGGCCCCATATCTAAAGATGGGAGGATGCTCTACCATGAAATAATAAATAACACAGTCCTAGTCATGTCTCTCAAAATAAATTGGCCTATACTAAATAAACCTATGGCCTGCCCTTACGCTTTTACAATAAATGGGTGCATGTAAAAAGGTTTATGTAAAGGAAAATCAGTGTTATAACATAAAAGATCAAGATGGCTGAGCCAACTCTCTTCCCCACATTGGACAGCACGGGATAAGGCGGCCTTGTAGCCAAGATGACACACTATCTCTCAGGTTCTCAAAACAAAGTCAGTTAAAAACGTGGATCAAGGTATATCTAATCCTTTACATGAAAGTCACAGTGCCAGTGTTCCAAAAGCTCTTTCACAGTTCAACAAAAAAGTTCACAGTTCAACAAAAAGTTCACATAGGTATTCCTCTGTCGGTCTCAGACCTCTCAAAGCTTTAACAGTTCACATAGGTCTCCCTCAGCCAGGCTCGAACCACTCAATCACACCACTTGCATAGGTTCACTTCCCCAATCTTAATTCACATTTATCAGGGGTTCTTTGTTTGTATCCTTGATTTGGGAGCCAAGGACGATACCGCAGCCTTAGCCCCACCTCCCCGACTCTGTCATTCACCCGGGAGGGCTGCTGGTATCTTTTGAATGCAATGTTGGTGGCACTGTTCTCCTTCGCACTATCCTCTCAGGGGTCTCCCTCAGCCGGGCTCGGACCCCTCCTTAAGGTTTCTCGTATGGGTCCCCCTCAGTCGGGCTCCGACCCCTCTTGATTTGCAAAGTTTTAAAGTCTTTGAATGTCATGTCCCAGAATGCACTTTTGTTATTTTGCTCCCACTTCATCAGCTCCCCTATACAGCATTCCAGTGTTTTGGGAGCTGGAGGAGTTAAAGGTTATAACTTGTTGATGCCACGTTCTCTCCATCTGCCCCTCAAAGGACTGGGCTTTCCTGGTTTGCCCAGGGGAGGAGCTCTGGTGTGGGCGCTGCCAGGTAACCCAAAGCTGCCACTGGTTTGTCTCCCTGGAGTTAGAACTCCATCTACACACAGCAGCCTCCCATGTACTCACAGGCATAGCAGATAAGCAGTCTTTCTTCCTCCAGGCCTTCCAGGGTCTCTCCAGCTTGAATTCTCTCCTCTCAGCCGTTGTGAAACATCCAGAATCCTCAGCTCACTTAAAGTGTGTCTGGGTGTTCCGCCTTTTATACTTCCTGGGAATGTTAACAGGTTTCAGATGGGAATTATTGTAAAGGGAGGCATGACCCTCCCTGGCCTCATTACTGGGGCAAAATGGCCACTGCCCATAGGAATACCTGGTGCATTGGTTTATAGGCGTAATATTCATAGCTACCTCTCACCTCTTCTTCTTCCCAGTGGTTTGGTAAAAGGGATTTCAAGAGTGGAGGAAGAAATTTTGGGAGTTGTTTTTTTGAGAGGTGATAAAAATATCGTCAGAAGTATGGGAACAACTTTGTTGCTGTGCAATATAGGTTGTAGTGTTTGTTCTCCTGAGCCTCCCTTTGATGTGGGTACCTGTTGGAATTGGGGTGGGGGAAACGGGACAAGACTTACAAGAAGTTATAAGGGTGGAGGAAGTGTTGGGTAGGGGTGTGTTGTGAAGAGGGGGATACCGTGTCTTGCCATCAAATGTTTCACAGCCACTCCCAGAAGACCCCTCACCCAGGTGAGCCTCCCACACATTTTCACCCCCAGGGTCTGGATCAAAAGGCGATGGGTGTTCCCTGGCAAGCTGGGCAAGAGATCCCGGGGTCTAGATAGTGAGACACCCATTGGTTTCTCACACAACACAAAGCTCTTCACAATTCCTACAGCCATTACACCTCCCATCCCCTTGTTTATGTGATGTGTGCAGCACATTTATGAAGAATCCCCATCCGTCCTTTCATCTCTTATGCTCCCGTCTCATGTTAATTAAACCCGTGCATTTTTGCAGCATTGCTGTTACAGAGAGCCTGGTGTCACATCAAAAACTGGTGAGTTGTGTCTTTTGGTGGTGGTGGAGGAGAGGTATTCACTGCAGAAAGTGTGAGAAGAGTTTGGTGCTTCAGGGAGACTCTAAGTTTGAAATTACCAGGGAATCTATCCTCTGTCCCAACCAATGCATGACAAATGTCTGACAAAAGCTTTCATAGCCCTGCCCAAGAGAGGCCCTGCCCTGATGGGCAGAATTGCCAGGAAGCCAACTCCTGTGCATTGTACAGTGAGCTTTGAGGCATCTTTCAGTCTGCCAACCAGCATGATAAGCAACGCAAAATCAGAAACTGTGCCCCAAAATGTCAAGTAGCCCTTTCTCTGAACCAAAGGGTCTTGCTTCTCGTAACCCATAGCTGTGGCTTATTGTAATTGGCTGGAGTTTAAAGACTGCCTAGCCCACCACCCTCATCTGTCAACTCACATAAATTTGTTTTGCTGCACATGGGATACAATGCATCGATGAAAGAGAGAAATGGAGAGCACAAGGGCAGTGTGTGCTAGTGAAAAGGGATCTGCATAGAAGAAGCCAGTGGTGGCAGTGCAGCGTTGCAGTTTCTTTTGCCATGACTCCAAGAACAGCAGAGACATTCAACTGTACACAGTTGCCCTAGAGGTTGGCAGACTATTTATAATAACCATTCCGCCTCTTGCGCTGCAACCCATAAAATATAGCTGAGCCCCACAAAATAAATGTGGTCCAGCTGTCACAAAGTAACTGGCAATTATCTCTGCTTCTGAACACAATGTTCTGCTTGATTTGTATAATGTTTTAAACTAATCATCTCTGCTAGTAATGGAATATTCATCTACTTTTAATTACTATTTGCTGCAAAGGTCATGCCCATTCATTTCCATGTTTTCACAGACTGCGTTGTTCAGAAAGACTTTCCACCCTGCAGCACTCCAAAGCCATAACAATGGCAGGAGGCACTATAAAAATACTACATACCTTAACATAACTCGTAAAGTACTAAGAGCATGTAATGTCATAAAGTTCCTATGGAACCAGCCAGTAACACCACATGTTCAGAGAAATTGAAAAACAAATATGGCAATTCAATCCAAAATCTGATCATATAATTGGCAGAAACCTAGGCAGGGGTCCTGCAGTGGTAATCCCTCCATTTACCCTCATTTTAATATATGAAAAAAACATTCTGATAATTCTATTTCTGTTCATCCTGTCCAAGTTGAACTTGCATTTTGGAAAACAGACCACTTTGAAAAGTCCAGTGTTGTTGTTTGTCAAAGTGTGAACTTTATACAGATACCCATTTATTAACTTCAATGATGTAATTCTACTGAGAGGGTGAGCCTCAATGGACTCAATTGACTACTGTGGGCTTCCCTAGAAATGCACTTCCTATCTCCTTGTTATGTAACCTGTTAAGTGTTTCAATCAGGTGACACACCCTGGTCTCAGCCTAGTATGCAGCGCAGAGCAGTCATGATTATTTATTATATCTATCAGTTCAATATTCTGAGTGATAGACCACTCATATCACACCCCTTATCAAATACCCTGGGTCACAATTGACCAGGAATGAGGCTGGTTGGTAAAGGTAATATTTATTCATTTAAAATTCAAGTCAAACATATACCCCTTATGAAATACCCTGGGTCAAAATTGACCAGGAATCAGGCTGGTTGGTAAAGGTAATATTTATTTATTTATTTATTTATTTATTTATTTATTTATTTATTTATTTATTTAAAATTCAAATCAAACATATACTTTTGATAGGGAGCAGCAATCACCAATGTGATAACAATAACAGATGAAAAGGTATGCAATGCACTTAAATTCACTCTTTAGCAACACAGAAGGAAACCACCAGGGAAAATAACACTTTTGGCTTGTTTGGAAAGATAGCATTTAAGTTAGAATTTCCCCATGCAATATTCCTCAACCCACAAACAAACAATTCTAAATAGATATAAGAAAGCAGCAGGTAATCAGGAATAAGGAATGGAAAACAGAATTCAAATCAAACCTTCCCTCCCCAAACAAGAGAGAAAAACGGATTTGAAATCTTACACTTTTAAAATGACATTTCGGAAATGGCTGTGTAAAACAATGAATGTGTGCAAAAATCCTTAAATCAGTACAAATCTCTATGGGAGCAACATGGGAAAGATACTAACAATCATGAGCTATAGTATGAGCAAAAGTAAACACTTTGAATCTGAATGGAAGGGTGAAAATAATTTAGAACACAAATCACGCATGTAAAACTTTGCAAAAAACATGGATTCCCACCTAAAATTAACCAAAGGTTTTTTAAGAACAATGGGTGAAATACGATGATTTGGGTTGGGGTGTAGTTTTATGGTCTTGGGTACACTCTGGAATTGAAATTAGGTCTCTAGCTATTAAACTGAGGAAGATATGCAACGTTGAATGAGAGGCATTTTTAGAAAAATCGGGTAGTGAAAACAGAAAAGAAACTCAGTTTGGACAACAAAAATATTTACTATAGTTTTACTCTGACTAGAGCATTCCGGCTAGAATACCAAGGAGGGACAAAGTAAGCTCTGGAGTTGATTCATGACTTCAACACCAAATCCCCAGTGCTCGCCCCAGCAGAACCAGTCGGATCACTCGAAGTAGGATGGATAACTTAAGATTTACACAAGATAAAAATGACTAAAGACATGGTGCTTAGCAAGATAAATAACAAAACAGGATGGCGATATGGATTCTGACAATGTTACAAGTTCTTAAGGTAGGGATAGGATGGTTAAGAGATTGGAATAGGACAAGGCAAGGCAAGGGATGATATGATTTTCTATGCTTCCTATTAATACAGTCCTCTTTAATTTAGGAATTGGGACCCTCAATGGTTCTGGTCATCACACGGATCGGGTCTAACCAAGGACAGCTGGGCAAATCGGGTGGAACAGGATCAGGTGGGCGGTTCTGGTCAACGGACTGCACTGGACTGGCCCTTCTGGTTACTGGAGACTGGAGATCAGTGGGATGGCGAGTTTGCAGCTGACCTGCATCTAGCAGTAGCAAGCCAGACTGGATCAGAATGCTTCCCTTGGGTTTTAGGGATTTTTAGAATTTGAGGCCTAGCTGAAAAGGGTTCAGCAATGCATAGATCTTGGCTTTGCAATGAAATCTGGAATCAGGATCAAATAGGATGAAGAAATCATGAACCAGACGCCACACAGGAATTCAGGAAGAAAGTCAGGAATCAGTCTCTTGTGTGTTGTCAGGGTCCCTTATTTATCATGCTAAATGACATCACTAAAGTATATGGCTGGGGCAGGCTTACTGTCCACACCCATAATGCTAGGATTGGGCAAGAGCATAGTTTCCGCCTTGCTCTTCGTTGATTGGATAACAGAAAAGGATGTCATGTTTATGCTGTTACTTTTACAATGTCTAGGAAACTCCCCTAGCCACTCAAACCAAAATCTAATTTTGCCATAAATACATATTTATACGGTTATAACCTCTGAGAAAATCAGATGTGCAGGTTACATATTTTGTGGGTCACATTTCAATCCAAACCCCAATTCTGTGGAACTTGGTTTTGCCTTTCTGCTACATTTTGGCAATTTTAACCATGAAAGATTTGGCCTAACATTTCCCAACTCTGTACACAGATGTGTGTTTACCCCTGGAATGTGTGTACAAAATGTGATTTGTGCAATATCAATACTTTCCCCACAATCTGGGATTATTTACAACTTCTGTTCCTTATGCAGTACTGAGTTCTACCAAGCCTTCATAGAGAAAGCATACAATTAGATTTAAAACTACCAACTTTCATATTTTTCCTCATTCTTGCTGCAAAGTGTCACGACCCATGACCTAAAACCCCACTGGCATGCTCAAATGCCAGGTAGGGTTAAGACTTGAGGTTCAGTTGGGGGCCCAAGGGCCTTATACTATCTTCATGGACTCTCCTTCTGTCAGTCTTGGCGCCTTTTGTGCCAGGCTCATGTTCAGGATGGGAAACCTTCTTGAAGGGACTACTTTTTTTTTGGAGGCCTGCTGCCAACATGGAGGCACCCACACAGTCTAGTTCCTAGAACCAGACTGTGCAGTGCAGTGTTTTAGGGTGTGGTAGCCCGGACTACTTTACCTGGACTACTTTACTAGAGGGCTATATAAACCACACCCAAGTTACAGAACATGCTTTGCGTTATTCTGCAGCCAGCAGCGTGATGCTCATCGTGTCCAGTGACCAGATTACCAGCGATCCTTGAACAGCGGACCTGCAGAGGAGACAAAGAACATCATTAGCAGTCTCTACTTACCCACAAATTCCATCCCGCCTCTGCCCATCGAATATCCATCATCCTGCTGCTTGCGGTCATCCATCCAGTCGGCAGCACCATCGGGACACCACGAATGCACCGGAACGAAGCACCTGGAGGGAGAGAGAGAAAGGCAATGTTAAAACACGTTACTCATGGCATTTGCCGCAGTCATCACGAGAACATCACCTGGCTGGGAATTTCTTGGCCGGCATCGTTCCGGAACTCTTTACACACAGGGAAAGACCGTTGCAACCTGAAAAGGAATAAAGAATACAGGTTAGCAAGTAAAAGGCATAACAGTGCCGCACTTTGTGCATTACCTAACAATTTGTTTTATGCTCCTGCGTCCTCCATTCTGGCAGGAGCCCGATCCATGCTGCGTATTCACTGAACCTCCGTGCACTAAGGGGGAAAATAAAGAAAATACATTAATCACAAGAAAGGAAGGCAAAGACATACAAAGACTGCTGTAATCAAACTTATCTTCCTTAAAAGATACTCGAATGGGCTAACACCAGTGAAGTTAACTCGGTCGCTCAAGCCCGCAGAAAACTACGTGCCCCTGCACAGAAGGCAGGATGGAGAGCACACCAGACATCATGACAAGGTGAGGAGTGGGCCATCAGATCGAATCCAGGGGCAGGTGGGAGGAGACTGAATCTGTTCCTAAATCCAGTCCTCCTGTGCTTTCAGGCCCGAATTCCATCGAAGGTGCCATCCGGGATCGGGAAGGGTCCAGGGCAAATCCAGCAATCAGGGCAGAGGGGCGTCCTGTGGATACCAGGTGAGCGTAACACAAAGTTAAATGTCTTGAAAGTTCAGTTACAAAATAGGCTTTTTAAAACCAAAGGAAGTCTATTTTTTTTTCTTTTCCAACTTTAAGCAAATGTCAATTCCTTTGAAGCAGGATGAGGGGCCTCTCTTTTGACTGAAGTTTACTGCCCCTCCCACTTGCAAGATGAAAGTCACAGCCTGTTATTGTCTCAGCCTGAAGCAAAGACGAATGTCTGATGAGCTGAGGAAGTCCCCTTTTGTCCTGGTATTCAAAGGCCTCTAAGCTAGCAATTAGCCTTTCCTGTGCTAGCACTGATAGAGCGAGTTTTTTTTTTTTTTAATATAGTTTACCAACTTATCCTGGGTTTAGCTTTTATTTTCTCATTTTAAATCTCGACGGAAACCTATGAAATCAAAACAGTTTATAGGAGTACTTTTACCAGCAAGAAATATTTTTACATTTCTAAATGAGCATGCCTTTACACAACAATGTACTTTTAAATAGGCGATTTTGCTCTTCATTCAGAAAAAAGCACATTTAACTTATTTCTTGAAATTCGGTTTTCATCTGCAGCAAATACACAATTTGGACAGCTCTAGTTCTTTCCTTGAGTGCTGGAGTGTTTGCAGCATGGATACATGTATCAGGCATTTGTTTAGAGACTTTCTCCTACAGCTGATTATTTAGATATACTTGCAAAGTTTTAGCCGTGTTTCCCGTGTAAATGAAAACACAGTTCCTGGTTTGCTTTTCCAAAGATACTTTTGACAGGAGCTGTCATTCAAATGAGGCCCGGTTCATCTGAGACTCAACAATGATCCTGGGCATTGCAGGGCCCTTTAATCACAGTGGTTCATGAGCAATTGATGAATTTAGCACCAGAACAGCACTTTTAAGGTTGGGAAAATATTATTTTAAAGAGGCATTTTGGGTTTTCAGCACAATGATGCTACCTCTTTCACTTCAATCCATGTTAAATGTTGCAGAGCACACTGGCACATTCCTGCAGTGAGTACTCTGTTCCACCCCACCTGAAATGTTTGTTGGCAGGGCAGTGCAGCCATTTTCTGTTTGTTGCTAAATGCAGTTTAGGTATCTTTGCGCACACAGGAGTCAGTGCGCCCATTTTATGTTGTTTCTTGCACCAATGCAGCAATATGATGTAGCATAGCAGAGCTGAGTGGGTGAACATATCCCAAGATCCCCCCCCCCGACTTCGTCTGGACTTGCAGTTGTGGTGGAGTTGGGCAAGTGGGATTATTTTCTTTTCTTGAAGATGCAGGTTGTTGGGTATGCGTCTTTCTTCCATCAGCAAATGATGCAATATGCTCTCCTCGCTACCTCTGGTTGGAATGTGGAGCGATACCCCCAGCCTTCTCTCTGGTTTTATTTTCTGTTGTGGAGCGACAATCTGGATCTCCTTGGGTTTCTCCTTTCAGGGTCCCCTGGGAGGTCCTCCTTGGCAATGATGGTGCAATTAGTACAAATCTATAAAAGAAAACACAAACCGGTTATGACAATTTTCCCAGTTACTGTCCTCCAATCGGGATTTCAGCAGTAGGATATGCATGCATTCAGTGAACATTGAAATATTTCTATGCTTCAGAAGTATCTCTCACTGGGTTTTCTACGGACTCCTCTATTTGCTGCAAAGTGTGCCTGGGGTGGCAACTCTTTAGCTGATTGATGTGGACCCACTTTTTCCTCTGTCAAGTCGCCCTTGGTGATGCAGATTCAGTAGGCAACTGGTGAGATTTTGTCCACAATTTCAAAAGGTCCCAGCCAGCTAGGCAAACATTTCCGCTCTTTGGTTTGGTTCCTTTGGAAATTGTACAAGTAGACCTTGTCTCCTACTTGATATTCCTTTTTGGTTGTCTTTAGATCATAACGGGTCTTCATACTGTCTGCAGATCTTTCTAGATTCCGCTGAGCATACGCAAAAGCATGTTGAAGGTGTTTAATTGGATTCTCAACATACGCATGAGTTGTGGAGGCATTTATCAATGTCTGCTCTTGGGTTCTATAGAGCAGAGGCTGGGGTAGCACCATCCTTAAACCAGTCATCAGATCAAATGGAGATATTTTAGTTGCAGAAGAAGCGGTAGATCTGATGGCTTTCAGGACAAGTGGTAATCGAATGTCCCAACTTGGCCCAGAGTCTGCCACAAACTTTTTTAGTATGCTCACAATGGTTTTATTGTACCTCTCAACACAACCACTAGAGGATATGGGGTATGCAATGTGGAGTTTCCTTTTTACCCCAAGTATCTCCCACATCTTTGTCATCACTTCGCTGGTGAAGTGACTACCTCAGTCTGACTCAATCCTTTCGGGTAGTCCAAAACGTGAGAAGATGTTATTGATCATCAGGGCAGCTGCTGTTTCTGCCTTGCAATTTGGGGCTGGGAGACATTCCACCGATTTAGTAAACAAGCATTATTCGGTTAACATGTACTTGTTCCCCGTAGAGGAGCGAATCTCGGGCCTGATGAAATCTACTTGTAAATCTGACCAAGGTAGTGTCATCCCCCTCTTTTGGAGGGGATCTCGGTGTGTGAGTGATGTTGGCTAAAATTGTGCACACACAAGACACCCCTTCAAGTATTGGTCGAGGTCCTGCCCCATGTGTGGCCAGTATGCAACCTCTCGCAAGATTTCTTATGTAGTATGAAACCCCCGATGACCGGCTGTGGTCTCATCATGGGCGTGACTTAGCATCAGTCTTCAGAATGATGTAGGGAGCACCCACTGGTCACAGCCAGATATGGATCTCCTCACCAACAAACTGTCTTGGATTCAGAACATTTTTGGACATTTCATCAACACTCTGAGGTCCTCTTTCCCAATGCAATCGATATCCGTCAGGGGAAAATTCTCAGGGTCCCCAATTTGTTGATAAAACTTACCAATGATTGGATCCCCCTTTTGAGCCGTGATTAAATCGGCATCTGGGGTCTCCTTACTCCACTGGGCAGTTGAGAGTTCATTGTGAGCATTTGTCTGGGACCTAGTGATAGCAGTGACCTGGATTTCCTTCAACAGGGACTCAATCTCAAGGAGATCCCCATGCATGGCTCCGGTTCTGGCCAGCTGATCAGTGAGGTCCAGTTTTGTCTGGTCCCTCTATTCTGGAATGACCCTTGATCTTTTTCCAGTAGATGGTCATCCCATTCGAGGTGACCATATCATCAATATTTTGTATTAGCTTGCCATGCTTGAGTGGTTTGTTTTTAGCATATAGCATGCCTCCGGTTTTCCAATTAACCAGGCATTCCACGAACCCGTTCCGGACATAATCTAAATCAGTGACTATGACCAGTTCATGGAGTTGGTGTTGGACAGCAGTGAGGATGGCTTGATGAACTGCCATCAGCTCTGCCATCTGACTACTACAGGGACCGATTTTGTACCCAGCGGAGGGTTATGGGGTATCATTACCCAGGCCTTTCCAATGCTGGCCACCAGTTCCTTTCCCCCGTTGTTGTCAACATGGTAGGAGCACCCATCTACATAAACAGTGATCATTCCCTATTCTTCAAAGACTTTGTGCGGGGATTCAGGTACGCCTCCATGTTGTCCTGGATTTTAAGACTTTCGTCCTCGAGACAGTTTTCTCTGGCACAATAATGCAAGTCAGCCAGACCTTGCGCAAGGGAACTCTTCTTGTTTTGGCCATATCTGACCTCCACAGGAAAGCCTTGCATTGACCAAATCCAGGAAGTAATTCTGGAATTACTCACATTTCTGGCCCGGATTCTGTCACTTTGGAGATATTGTAGAGGCTGGTGTGGAGTCTCCACTATGATGTGTTCCCCCTGGATGAACGGGCGGTAATTTTTCAATGCCCACACCATTGTCAGGAGTGCCTTCTCACAATCGTTGCATTTTTCCTCCACAGAGGATAAAGTCTTACTTGCATACGAGATGGCTTTATTGACCTGGTCATGCTTTTGGTATAATACCACAGTCAAGCTTGTATTTGAGAACCCTGTCTCCAAGAAGAAATCCTTGCTTTTGACAGCTTAAGCTAGACAAGGCGCTTGTGAGAGGCTTCTTTTGAGTTGCTTTACTGCCTCGGCTTGTTCTTGACCCCACTCCCACTTGACCCCCCCTTCAACAGCTGGATCAGGGTTCTTGGATTTCTGTGTAATCCTCAATGAACTTCCTACTGTAATTAGTCAGTCCAAGGAGGCTCCTCAACTCAGGAGTGTGGGGTCTTTTCGTTTGAGGAGTGCTTCCACTTTCTTTTCCTGTGGGCAGAGACCCTCACGAGTTATCTCATGACCCAAGAAATTGAAACGGGTCCTGCACCACTGTGCCTTTTGGAAGGATAGTTTTGCTCCGGCAACCCTCAACTGGGTAAGAACATCACGGATTTCTGCTATGTGTTCTTCCACAGTTGAGCTTTTGATCAGAACATCATCTACGTAGGCCAGATTACCCCTTTCACCCAAGTCGGGCACGTCCTTGTGTAAGAATATGTTAAATTCATTGCCAGAGTTGATGTATCCAAAGGGAGTCTGGGTCCATGTGTACTGCTGCCCCCGAAGGAAAAGACCAGCTTGTATTGGTCCTCCCTACTGTCAGGTACGGTTTCATTGGCTGTGCATACCTTTGACCCCTGGATCTGGATCAGCCCTTGGTCAATGTAGGGGAGGGGCCATCGGGATATATGGACCCATTTGCTCAGCTCCCTTAGATCAGCACAGAGTCTCCAATGGCCGATCGGTTTTATAATCCCCAGCACCGGATTATTAAAGGTGCTGTGGACTGGACGAATTATCCCACGGGACTCAAGGTTTTTGATTATTTCTGTGAGGGACTCCATGTATGCAAGAGTCAAGCGGTATTGCTTTACAAACACTGGAGTCATACCAGGGTTTGTGGAAATTGTATGGATTTCGGTGTGACTACAGTCATATGAGTCCACCGCAAAGAGATCCTGAAAACATTAGAAAACTTGTTTCAACTTTTGCTTTTGCTCCAGAGTCTCACAGGCATCAGCTAGGTTGACTCTCTCTTCACCCATTCGCCTGAAGCCCGGGAAGACCTCTGGTTTGGCTATTTCAGTGGCCTGCTCCAGCTGGGTGGAGAGGTCCCTGATTAAATTATTGACCTGGACAGAGGGTTCCAGCAGGGGAGGCAGTCCTTGTGGACCTGGAAGATCACCTTATCCCTCCTGAAGTCACAGGTCACCTCTTCCTTACCATAAGGGCAGGAAGAGTACACCAGGAAATTCCCCCCTTGCCGGGTGAAGATCCTGTCCAGTGTTAATGTCATTGTCGCTATCACTGTCAAAACAGTCATTGGGGATTGGTCCTATCAGTTCATTACCTAAATCTATGGAAAAATGACGGTCATCAACTGCCATTCCAATAACGGTGCCTGCTCCCAGAGTGATACTCCTGAGGTCGCTGTTATCCATCGGTATTAGAATGGTGTGTGTTCTACGTTGACTAATGGTGTTGGGTTTAACCCCAACCCTTGCTGTTGGAGATGGGCATTGAGGTGACATATGCATCAGTTTATGTCCTCTTTTAATTTTTAATTCAAGTGGGAATAGTCCATCCTGGGATGGTGACTTCCTCTCCAATTTGAACTTCAACTGCATTCGGAAGCAATTGTGCTGACCGAAATGCTTTTTCTGAATCATCAAAGTCCATGGAATTACCCCCTAGTCGGGACCAGGCATTGTAGTTTATCAGGTACAAATTAATGGCAAAGTGATTGAGAATGTCACTGCCTAAATAGAATGCAGCAGGGACATCTCGCACGATCCAACAATTATGCACTGTCCTTTTGTTACCTATAAAAATGTTGAGCATACACCTTGGAATTAGGAGTTTCCAGGTCCATTTACCATTTGTCAATCAATTTAAATGTGGGAAAGGCTGGATCTTTTGGGGGTTTTCGGAACATGGCTTTGCTGATGAAGCTCTTACCGTTGTTCACGCATACTTGGGCGAGAACATATTCCTTCCCCTCATTTCACAGAATAGGGTTGAATAACTGTTCTCTAATCTTCTGAATGTTAGCTAAACTTTGAGCTGGTTTCTCATCATTGTGGACTATAAAATTGGGATTTTTTGATTGTGAATTGGTATAGAATTTCAGAGTATTTCCTTCCAGTGTGGAATGCCACTTGAAACTGGAAAGAATGTTGATTTTCAGAAATGGAGAGGATTTCCCATCACCAGTTTGTTGTCCTAAAGCAATTACTGTCACATCAGGGATTTGGTTATTGTGAAAATAGAATTCAATAAGATCCTGTTTTATTCAACCATATGCCATTTAAACTAACATGGTTGACACAAGGTTTTAATTTTATTGGCCGGTTAGTCTGGGTCCAGAGGACCATGTTCATGCAGTCTATTAGGGGGGACAACATTTGCAGGATGTCATTCCCTAGTAGACAGGGTGTGCCCTCCGGCGTAATGACTATGACCGGGTGTTTCAACTTGTGTTGCCTAATTTTAATTTCCAGATCTGCAGTCCCCTCGACAGGAATTTGATTCCCATCGAAGTTCTGAAGTTGTCCAGAAAGAGGGTTGAGAGGGATCTGGTATCTCCCCCCTCCCTGAATTCAGCTGATCAAAGGCCCTCTTTGACAGAGGAGTTGCTTGGGATCCAGTGTGCACCAGTGCCGACACTGTACACTGCCCTTGTATTTGGACCGGGGCATAAAATCGTCCCTCCTTCTCCTAAAGGGGGCAGAGATAATGTGCATTTTGGGCCAGTTGGTTGGTCTATTTCCTGATTCTTGCTTCCAACACAGGGTAGTTTGGGCATGATTCTGTGTGGGATCTGCAAGAACAATATGACAGTTGGAGATTTGGGGAGTTTTGAGCTCCCTTTTTTCTGATTCTGGGCTGCCCCCCCCCCCTTTTGGAGGCAGTCACCAGAATCGATTTGGGCAGTGTGGTTTTCTTGATTATCATTCTGGGGTTCAATGATGGGCGATTCTAACTCAGTCCCCATATTCACCCAGTCTTCATTAGGATCTCTTGGGACCCATTTTTCTTTGGAAGGAGTTCCCCCGTCCCTGAAAGAGAAGATCTTTTTTCCAGAATTCTCTGAGGACCCCTCTCCTTCAAATTGGAGAACACTAACCTCCTCCTTTCTTTATTTCTCCTACCCGCCCTCTGTTCCTTGGGTGGTAGCTTTTCAGGGGTAGAAGATTTTGATTCCAGTTCCTGGGTATCCAGGGGCTTTTCCCGGGTGTGGAAGGAAGCTTCCTCTAGGGCTTTACACCTCCCTTCCCCCTGTGCCTCCTCCTCTGGAACTGGTGAGTTGTCGGGGTTCTCTCCCCGTCATTGTTTTGGAGTACCAGACCCTTGGTTTGTGGAGTTCTGAGCCGCCATGTTCATCTGAGGGATCTGCTGAGCCCTCAACATTCGACCCAGATCCTGGGACAGGTTATGGACCTGGTGCTCCAGTTGTAACACCGGTTCTGGCTGGTATGGGGGTCTCTGGTCCATCCTAGGTGAATCACGGGAAGGGTAACTATCCCTTCTCCCATAGTACCCTGGGTTTGGAAAATGTGGGTAACCCTCCACCCTTGGCCTCCCCTCGCCTGGATTGGGCTGTCTGGGCTCTGCAAAGTGGGGAAACAAAGGAGGGTGGTTCTGTAGGTTGAAATTTTGAGGGTACCCGGGAAATAAATTCAACCCGGCATTTGGGGGATTACTGCCCTCCTGGGGAAAGTTAGGAGGAAAGTTTCCTGGGGTGGTATGTACCTGGTTGGACCCCCCCTTGGGCTGGGGGAGTCCACACATACCCAAGGATGTGTTTGTTACCATTGTATTGGGGGCTAATGTAATCAGGGGAGTTAGGGTCCCATTTGTGGGATTACATCCCTGACTACCACCTCTCTTGGATTGGCTCGAAGTCCTTCTGGTTCTTTGCATGGATGGATTTTGTACAGGTATATTTTTAGACGCCCCCATCTCCAGATCTAAAATGGAGGCAACCTTCACTTCTGCCACCTTAGCAGCAGCAGGGGTGTTGGCTGGTTTGGTATTTTTGTTTGTGTTTTTGCTATCTGCTGGTTTCTGTACCTCATAAATACGGGTCGCCTGTTCTATGACCCAGTCCAGTGATCTCTTCTCATGAAAGTCCCTCACCACCAGTGTCATTATATGTGTGGAGAGTGCATGGAAGAAGGTGGTGATGAACTCCCGACTATCTGTGTGCACCCTCCTGGTGGTCTGCGCAAAGGCACATTTGAGCTCCTGCACAAATTCTTGTGGGGCTTGATCTTCTGCGCACTGTAGATTGTAGGCTGCCTTTCGGGCCACTTGGGGGTTTATATGGGCAGAGAAATGTTTTAAGATGGCCGTACTGTAGGTGGACCATCTTGAGTGGTTCTGATCCTCCAGTCCCGCAAAGAAAGTGGAGTATTCAGGAGAGAATGTCCATTTCACATACTGTATGCAATTCTGGCTTTCCTTCAGATGAAAAGTGTCCATCATCTGTTCATATAATTCTAGGTGTTCCCAGACAGAATACTTGCCATTTTTATGATATGGAGTTATTACACTGCTAATGGCCTTGATCTGCTTAAGGGGATCTTTTTGCATAGCTCTCTTGATTGTGTTTGCCTTTTTAGTTTTAGTCACCCGAGTCCACTCACCCTCAGACTCAGAGGCACTGCTACTCGAGGTGGCTTCTTGATCCACTAGGCACTCCCTGATTCTGCGAACTTGAGAAGGACTTGCAGAATGTGGGGGCCTAGTTCCCTATTCCTGTGGTGCTCAGAAAAGTCTTATGACTCTCCCCTGCTCCCAGGATTGGTGGAGTACCCCCAACCCAGACTGCCCCTACTGGGTAGAGGTCTTCAAGATACTCTTTTTGGACTTTTTTCCTGGAGTTCCCCACCAAATTTCACAAACTGTTCTTTTGGTAGTCAGTATTTTTGTGGATCCAATTCCCTGACTCTCCACTCATGGGAGTCTTCCTGATCAGAGAAATTAGCCCTAACATTTTGGGATCTGTACAGGGATGTCCGTAAATCAATTTCTGGGGGGCGCTGATCTGTCAGTCCCATCTTCCCAACTCTATTGAATTATTCCATCTCCATGGACCCTGGTTCATATGAGCCAGTGGACATGAAGCTGGCAGAGTTCATGGTATTGAAGGGGTTTGAGTGCCTGAGTACAGGGATCCTGTTGTTAGGATCACGGGTTGCTCTGTCCCTCTCTACCTTTTCTCTTTCAGCCCCTATTCCCTGATGATCAGCAAAAATCTGAGCCTTTTGTTCCTCTATCAAGGCCTTACTGGTCTCAATGATTCGCTCTTGCATTGCTACTTGTTGGTGGAGCACATCATTCTTTTCACAGAGAGCCTCATTGTCTCTCTGCGCTTCCTGCCTGGTCTGGGAAAACTGGGCCAATTACTGCTGCAGGAGACTCACCTCCTGAGTTTTAGCATTTTTAGTCTGGGTGTTCTCTTCCAGAGCCCCTTCTACCCGTCTGGTGTGCTCTAGTAGCTTCCCATACTCTGTCTTTAATTCATTGAGCTCCTAAAGGACCAGCTTTCTTCCCTCGAGCTCGGTTTTTAATTGGCTTACTTCCTGGCCTAAGGCATCCCTCTCCTGACTTAGGATGCCCCACTGTTCAGCCAGGTCGTCGCTTTGTTTTTTGTTGGCCTTGGATTTCTGGCGCTCCAAATCAAATTCTGTTTGAGAGTGTAGGTCTCTCATAATTAATTTATTATTTTCCTCGTTCAAGGTTTCTATCTGGTTTTGTAGGGTAACTGTCTGTTCTGCGCAGGCTCTATTATAATTTAATTGTTGCGCCAGTTTTTGTTGACTCTGTTGCAGAAAGTCAACCCTTTCCTGACACTCTTCTTTCAGTGCCTGTAATTGGGTGTCTTGCTCTGCCTTCTCTTGCTGTAGGAGAGCCAGATCCTCTTTTAATTTTGTGACATAATCTCTAGATTCTGCCTCTAATTCTTGGCTCTTCAGTAGCCTTTGTTCTGCAGAGTCTAGATCATTCTGGATTATCTCTAGTGATTCAATTTGATTCTGTGCCAGAACTATGTTTTCAGCGTGCTTTTCCCGCATCACTCCTATGTGGAGGTATAGGTAGGCCGCAATTCTGGCAATTTTGCTTTGCTCTTCTTTAACTTTTGGTGCCATGTACAATTTACTGAGAGCTTGGTGTAATGGGCCCTTGTCCTGCCATGTATCCAGGTTCCTGTAAGTGATATGTTCCTGTGATTTCCTGTAGCCAGGAATGTTCATTCTGTTCTGGCCACTCTCCCCTGACAAAAAGTTTGTGCAGAAGGGGCTCCCTGGCCATTTTGATTTCTACAGGATTAGTCATTTTGAAATGATCCATTTTTTTATTAATTATTTCAGGGTTGATTTACTTTTACTTTTACAGACCGGCCTGGTCTTGGAGTATTTGTTTTGGGAGGTGCTTGTAAAGTGTAGCACAGTACACCAACCATGCAAGGCGTCACTACCCTGCAGGTTAGTCCACTGTGCTAGACTGTCACGGGTGAAAATCAGACTCAAAATCCCAGACGAGGCCCCAAATCTGTTAAGTATTTCAATCAGGCAATATACCCTGGTCTCAGCCAAGTATGCAGCACACAGCTGAAATGCCTATTTTATTATATCTATAGGTTAACTGCCTGATTCATGGAATTATTTGCGTGAAAAACACAGATTTGCACGCCTTTCTGCCCGAAAATCCCCATACTTCAAACAGGGATTTTCGGGCAGAAAGGCGCGAAAATCTGTTTTTTTACGCAAATAATTCCATGAATCAGGCTGTCAAAATTCTGAGTGATAGACCACTCATATCACACCCCTTATCAAATACCCCGCTTCACAATGGACCAGGAATCAGGCTGGTTGGTAAAGGTAATATTTATTTATTTAAAATTCAAATCAAACATACACTTTTAATAGAGAGCAGCAATCAATGTGGTGACAAAAAACAGATGAAAAGGTATGTAATGCACTTAAATTCACTATTTAGCAACACGGAAGGAAACCACCAGAGAAAAGAGCATGCTTGGCTTGTTTGGAAAGATAGCATTTAAGTTAAGATTTTCCCCTGCAATATTCCTCAACCCACAAGCAAACAATTGTAAATAAATATAAGGAAGCAGCAGGTAATCAGGAATAAGGAGTGGAAAACAGAATTAATTCAAATCTAACCTTCCCTCCCCAAACAAGAGAGAAAAACGGATTTGAAATCTTACACTTTTAAAATGACATTTCGTAAATGTGTGTGTAAAACAATGAATGTGTGCAGAAATCCTGAAATCAGTACAAATCTCTATGGGAGCAACATGGGAAAGATACTAACAATCATGAGCTATAGTATGAGCAAAAGTAAACACTTTGAATTTGAATGGAAGGGTGAAAATAATTTAGAACAAAAATCACACATGTAAAACTTTGCAAAAAACATGGATTCCTGCCTAAAATTAACGAAATGGTTTTTAAGAAAAATGGGTGAAATACAATGATTTGGGTTGGGGTGTAGTTATAGGTCTTAGGTACACTCTGGAATTGAAATGAAGTCTCTAACTATTAAACTGAGGAAGATATGCAACGTTGAATGAGAGGTGTTTTTAGGAAAATCGGGTAGTGAAAACAGAAAAGAAACTCAGTTTGGACAAGAAAATATTTACTATAGTTTTACTCTATGACTAGAGCATTCTGGTTTGAATACCAAGGTAATCTCTGGAGTTGATTCATGACTTCAACACCAAATGCCCAGGGCTCGCCCCAGCAGAACCAGTCGGATCACTCAGAGTAGGATGGATAACTTAAGATTTACACAAGATAAAAATGACTAAAGAAATGGTGCTTAGCAAGATAAATCAAAAACAGGATGGCAAGAAGGATTCTAAAAATGTGACAAGTTCTTAGGCTAAAGATAGGATGGTTTAGAGATTGGGATAGGACAAGGAAAGGTAAGGGGAGGTATGATTTTCTATGCTTCCTATTAATACTTACAGTCCACTTTAATTTAGGATTTGTGACCATCTAGGGTTCTGGTCATCACATGGATCGGGTCTAAACAAGGACAGCTTGGCAATTCGGGCAGAACAGGATCAGGTGGGTGGTTCTGGTCAACAGGCTGCACTGGACAGGCCCTTCTAGTTACTGGAGACTGGAGATTAGTAGGATGGGGAGTTTGCAGCAGGCCTGCATCTAGCAGTAGCAAGCCATAATGGATCAGAATGCTTCCCTTGGGTTTTTGGGATTTTTAGAATTTGAGACCTAGCTGAAAAGGGTTCAGCAATGCATAGGCCTTGACCTGGAATCGGGATCAAGTTGGATGAAAAAATCAGGAACAGGATGCCACGCTGGAATTCAGGAAGAAAGTCAGGAATCAGTCTCTTGTGTGTTGTCAGGTTCCCTTATTTATCATGCCAAATGTCATCACTAAATTATATGGCAGGGGCAGGCTTACTGTCGACATCCATAATGCTAGGATTGGGCAAGAAGAGCATAGTTTCCGCCTTGCTCTTTGCTGATTGGATCACAGAAAAGGATATCATGTTCATACTGTTACTTTTACAATGTATAGGAACCTCGCCTAGCCACTGGAACCAAAATGTAATTTTGCCATGAATACATATTCTGGTCTGTGGGACCTGGTTTAGCCTTTTTGCTACATTTTGGCAATTTTAACCATGAAAGATTTGGCCTAACATTTCCCAACTTTGTACACAGATGTGTGTTTACCCCTGGCATGTGTGTACAAATGTATGCAATATCAATACTTTCCCCACAATCTGGGAGTCTTTACAACTTATGTTCCTTTTGCAGTACTGAGTTCTACCAAGTCTTCACAGAGAAAGCATAAAGATTTAAAACGACCAACTTTCATATTTTTCCACATTCTTGCTAAAGAGTTAAATGTCCTGAAAGTTCAGTTACAAAATAGGCTTTTTAAAACCAAAAGGAAGTCTATTGTCACATGTTTTTTTCTTCTCCAACTTTAAGCAAATGTCAATTCCTTTGAAGCAGGATGAGGTGCCTCTCTTTTGAAGTTAACTGCCCCTCCCACTTGCAAGGGAAGAGTCACAGCCGGCTATTGTCTCCCATGTAAATAAAAACACAGTTCCTGGTTTGCTTTACCAAAGATACTTTTGACAGGAGCTGTCATTCAAATGAGGCCCGGTTCCCCTGAGACTCAAGAATGATCCTGGGCATTGCAGGGCCCTTTAACTACAGCGATTCATGAGAAATTGATGAATTTAGCGCCGAAACAGCACTTTTAAGTTTGGGAATGTGTCATTTTAAAGCGGCATTTTGGGTTTTCGGCACAATAATGCTGCCTCTTTCACTTCACTCCATGTTAAATGCTGCAGAGACACTGGGACATTCCTGCAATGAGTACTCTGTTCCACCCCATCTGAAATGTGTGTTGACAGGGTGGTGCAGCCACTTTCTGTTTGTTGCAAAACACAGTTTAGGGATCTTGGCATGCAGAGGAGTCAGCGTGGCCATTTTGGGCTGTTTCTTGCACCAATGCAGCAACATGATGTAGCATAGCAGAGCTGAGTGGGTCAACATATCCCACAAACCTGATTAAAGTAATCCAAAGTTCACAGCTGGCTACCAGAGTATCCTATATAAGTACCCTGACTACTAGGGAAGCCCACTGGCTCCCACCACCCAAGATACATCATTATCAACTGCCCTGGGTGGAATCTCATACACTCAATATTTCAGTCAGTCACACGACAGGCATTCCATGTATGACCTCACACATACAGGCACACAACATGCATCCAGAAAGCAGGACAAAGCAGGAAATAAACATGTGATAGAAATACCATTCCTAACACATCCCTTCGTTCTGCCTAACCAGACACACAACACACCTCCCTTTCTACTTCAAACACACGCTCAACCCCAATTCCAGATACGGAGGATGGTTACTCAAACAGACGAATCTAACCCACTGGCAGAAGGACCTCATCGACACAACTACCATCCCAAACCAACAAAACAAGACAAAACACCTTCCTCTCACCTCTGCCACTGGAAATCCTCAAACCTGCCATGTTTGAGGACTGCCTGCCCCTCTGGGCGACTAACCATACATCCAGAAAACCTTCCGGCAGAAACTAGCCACCTTCCATCCACCACTGCCACTGACAGATCTTGGAGCTGCCACCCCTAAGCACAAACAGTCCCTATATGGACTGGCATCTAGTCCCACTGCACCACATGAGAAATCCACCTAACTAACGGATACAACCAATCCTAGCAGATCTAACCAAGGACAACTGGGGAAAACACCCACATACATTTGAATGCACAGACCCAAACGCACTACACACACACCTGGGGAAAAAAAAACACACCGTAGAATCCCAGACAAAAGAAACCCTACAAATCCCAGTTTGCTGGCCACACAAATTGAGCCATAAAACACCTAAGGATCTCATCAGAATCCTACACTACTAGACACCAAATGGGGCTACCGGCAACCTGCAGGAAAAATAAAGTTGCCAAATTCCCTCAAAAAATACCCAAGTTTATTGGCATTCACTGTGCGACAAATAGAATGAATACATAATCAGAAAACCCTACATGGAGATGGCGTGGGGTAACTCTTCCCCCCAAAAACTACTCCATCCAGACCACCTATCTCTGGGTCTCAAAGATTACCTCACTTGGGAATGAGAACACTCCCGCCCAGCTAAACCTAACGGTCACCCCAATAGACACTGAAACACTAAAAAACTGACAACTGGATGTGAAGGTGTCCCAACCACACCAGTACTACACAGCATGTGGACAGTGCACCATCCCACACCTGTTAAACCTACCCAACAACATCAATGGGTTACTCTTCTCACCCATACTAAAATGACAAACATGCACTCACCTCCACACAAACTCAACGGGTAGTCACATTCACCCATACCAAAAGTACAAGCATGCAACTCACTGCTACACAACATCAAGGGTTGCTCAGCTTACCCATGCTCACACAATTCATCCACCATGCACCAACAATGGGTCACCATCCTCACCCATACTATGCATGTCTTGGATTGAGAACCATGGATAATGCATCAACAAACATTTTTTACAATACTCTAAATCAACGGGCTAATGCTATCAAAAACTCTGCGCATGTCTCACAAACGTTTTTACATAAAAAACCCTAATGGCGCATCAGCATACATTTTTCCACAATACAAGTATAATCCTAAAATTGTTCAGTGGCATTGTTTTAATAACTACTCCTACAAATCCATGTTGCATCTTTGCAACGTAAACATCCTGCAAAGCCTCAAAACGTTAGTTCTAGCTTCCCACTTAACACTATGCAGGATAACATCAGTACAATGAAAGGACTCTTCTGCCTCACTGCAGCTGCTATCTTTCCTGAAATTATTTGAGGGGTTAAAACTAGTCATCTAAAATAACATTCCAAACTATAGCTAAGTTAGCTCAAAACTATACATCACAATTATACTTGTTGACTAATCTAATCACAGACTTCCTCACAACACTCACAGCAACCTCCACTCAAAGATACTGCCATGTTCACACTGAATCACTGCTTGCATATGTCTAATTTTGCTACATTCCCTCAAACATGCCGATGACTGACACTTTCCAATACAAATATGAAACATGTGTAAATAAGAATAAATAAGCTCTCTTGCTCCCAAAACAGCATAGCGTCCATAAAATGGCATTGTTATACATGACTCTACTAATCTCTTTCCATGTGCGTGATGGTGAAACCAAACAGCATGCTGTTGCATGACAATTCATTTCTCTTTCCCCCAGCGCTGCACTTACTTCACTTCACCTGTTATGATGACACTATTTGCGCTCCTGGAAGAAATACGGCCTGTCTGGTGCACCTTGCTTATGGTGGTGCCGCAGCTTGACAAAGTTAAAAACCATGTCCAGCTGTTTTGGCTGCTTAATACACATGCTGCTTCACCTTGCTCCATGTGACATTGGAGCATTTCTCTTTTTTGCTCCATGAATCACTTTTCCATTGCCGCGCATGGCCAGCAGGATGCAAACATTTCAGTTCCAGGGTCGGAACTGAAACCGGACTGCATGGGTGTCATCACGTTGACCACGTTAGGTGGTCCTTTCCTCAGATCATGAAGATTTGCTCACTAGCGCTGTATTGCGATTCCCATAGAATTCCTCAAAGCGGACATTCCACACATCTGCTAACCCCCACAGTGGTGGGAAGATGTCATAACTCCCTCAGAGTACTCAGAGCTGACCAAAGCTCTGCTAACTAACCGACACTTAAGTTATCTCTGCACCCCCCCCCAGCAGTCTCCTTTTCCCTGTGCACAGTCCTTAATACATTTCTCAGACTGCACGCTCGTGTTATCTGAAAAAAGTACTTGCATGACAGCTTTAATCCTCGCACAGAGATGCACGTATTACCATCCTCTGGGCCTGTGTGGCCCCCGAGACTCTCTGTCCATACCAATCACAACTTTCCATGAAATAACAAAGATGTAATCTCTGGGCTCCCTGTTGTCTGTCAGTGCTGAGAGGCAATCACGGGCACTCTTGCCAGACCCTGGCACCTAGGAAGCACTTTATCCAGTCAGTTCGATATAGTCTCTGGGTGCAACAAAATCCACTGCAGCAACTGCATAGACACGATCACATTTGCCTCCCTTGTGCATCAGCAAATCTTTCCTTGGCACTGCTGATCACTAAGAGTGCCAGACAAACTGTATCTGGCACCTTAAAGTCTCAGGTACATTTACTGCCCCTGGATGCCTACCAGAACTCTCTCTTTCTTCCCCCTGGGTGGTTGAACTCATCATGGGGGGCAGTGGTTTCGCTCTCCTTCCTTTGGTTTCTCTGTTTACTGCTCTCCACCCCCTGCAGCAGTTTCCTTTCACCTATCCCTGGCTCTCATACACACAGGTACCTGTCTTCTCCACGGTTATCCAAGATCCTCACCAAGACGAGCTCTTTTGCCAATTGTTATGACCAGTAGTCAGGGTACTTATAAAGGATACTCTGGTAGCAAGCTGTGATTTTCGGGTTACTTTAATCAGGTTACTAGGGAAGAACACAGGCTCCCACCACCCAGGCTACATCATTACCAGCTACCCTGTGTGAAATCTCATACACTCCGCATTCCAGTCAGTCACACTCCAGGCATTGCATTCATGTCCTCACACATACAAGCACACAGCATGCATTCAGGAAGCAGGATAAAACAGGAAATAAACATGTGATAGGACTACCATTCCTAACACTCACCCCATGAACACCGCATGGATGTTACGCCCACCTGGTATCCACAGGGACGCCACCCAGCCGGGTTACTCGCTGATATGATTCTCAGCTTTGCCCTGATGTGGTCTGCGGGGAAGGATCTGCCTTGTGGTAGAATTAGGCGTGCTCTCCGTCCTGCCTTCTTTGCAGGGGCACGTTGTCTTTCAAGGGCGAGTGTGGTCCAGTTACTTCACTGACGCCGGCCCGTTTGATATTGTTCAGGTAGGTCTTATTGCTGTTCTTTAGTTTTGTTGCTGTCCTGCATGCCTTTCTTTGTTTAAAATGTCCCTTTTTTTCTCCCTTAGGTATGCGGAGCTTCAGTGCGGCGAACTGGCTTGGATGAGCCCTGCTGGTAAACGATGGCGCATTAAGAGCGCTATGATGCGGTAAGTAAGCGCTATGCGCAGTGCTGTGAAGTCTTGCCTTTGCTAACCTGTGTTTTCCTTCCTTGTAAGTCGCAGTGTTCTTCAGTGCGAGCGGAATGTCCGGAGTGGTGCCAGCCGAGAGGCGACCAGCCAGGTAAACCTTTTGCGCAGTTCGTAATTGTAAATGTCTCTACTGCTTTCTTTAATGTTGCCTCTATCTTCCTCTTTCAGGTCGCTCTGTCCAGGAGGAGTGCAGATTCAAGGAAGCTGTTCTCAGTAGCTGCGAGTGTTTAAAGATGAAGACTGCAGGTAAGATGATGCTGCTAATGATGTTCCTTTTGTTTCGTTGCAGGTTCTGCTTCGCCGAGGTTCGAGGGAATAGCTGGACACAGTGAGCGTCACGTTGCAAGCTGCAAAGTAACGCAAAGTGTGTTGTCTTGCTCGGGTGTGGTTTAAATAGCCCCAACAAAATAGTCCAGGTAAAGTAGTCCCTAGGCTACCACACCCAAAACACTAGACCGCATTGCTTGGTTCTTAGGAACCAAGATATGTGGATGCCTCCATGTTGGCTGACAATACAATAAAGTCGTTCCCAAGCACATTGTTTTTCATGGTGTATGAGCCTGGCGCCATAGGCGCCAGGACTTGCCCCATGAGGGCTTTTGAAGAGGATGCCCGGATCTAGAGGCCCAAGTCCTGACTCCAGCTGGCCAATGGGTTTGCCAGAGGGGGTTTTGGGCGAGGGTCGTGACAATGGATCAGTGTTGAACATCAGCCTATACATCCACATATGCAGGATAGGAAACCCCCATTCCCACCATCTTGCTATTCAACAAAGAGATGTTCACACTGTGAAGCACCCATACAATGGAAAACATGGAGAAAAATAAAACATATTTTGGACATTTTGCCAGCGCTGCATGTGGGGCAACTTATGGAGAGTGAGAAATCCTAGATAATGCACTGGCTGGGAACAAGAACAAGTTGATGACTTGCCTGAGCTGTCTCTTGAGGAAGCACAGGGCTTTGATGAGTTTGATAGATATTCATAGAAATTGGACAAGCCCTACCAGGCTTCAGCAAGAGGATCCAGGAAAAAAGGTGAAGCTGTCAACCAATACATTGCAGCTCTCAGGGGGTTTAGCCAGATCTTGCAATAATGGAGTACAAACTGATGGGAGTTTAAGGGAACAATTCATATTAGAAAGCAGGGACATCACGGTACAAGAGTACATTTTATCCAAAGATGACCCATCCATTGATGAAGTCCTCAGGATTGCCAAAGAGGCGCATCACACATCTATCTATGTGAACACATTAGAAAAGGGAAGATTGCCTATCCCAGCTGTAGTGGGAAAATCTGAGTCTGCCGATCTGTACGTTCACATTTTACAAAGGAAACACCAGAGCAGGCTGTCCCCATCACTTGATAGAAGTAGATCCACATCTCAAAGGATTTCTCGCGCCATACTAACTTTTGACAGATGCATAAATATTACTGACTATTACATAGAAATGCATACAGACGCTGATGTTTCAGGTGTGATAGTTTAGCCCATCTAGCTAACAGTCTGACATACCCCCCGTTTCGACTGACATGCAAAATATGCAGTTGCATAGGACAACTAGTTAAGTGTTGCAAACCCAATAGTAAATCGAACATAATAGAAAATCGACAGGAGGACCATGAAGAAGCTGTGTTTGCAATAGGCAACAGTGAGGAAGATTTGAGTGGCCCATGAGGGACTGGGCGCATTGCCAAAAAGCCAACATAATTGATGGTTCATTTGGCAGTGAAATAAACACTTTTATCTGAAAACATTTCTGTCCCCATTTTTGTGCGGTGTCCACTTCTCTGTGTTGACATTAATCCTGTAACGTATAGAGGTGTACTCTTAGATCTTCTTGCGTGGTTTCAGGAAGAACTTACCTTCAAAAATGGGAAGGCCACAGGAAAAGTATATGTGTTAAGCAAGAGTTATGCATCTCTTCTCAGCAGCTGGCATCAAAATAAACTTGAAATGAAAATGAACCCTCATGCTGATGATTCGTTATTGATGTGTGAGGACAAGGAGAATACAGCTGTGGTCATAAAAGAACTTGGTTGTCTTAAATGGTTCCTCTATCAGTTCTGATTTTGACCTGGGTCTGCTTCAGTTGTTCATGAAAGAACCCTCCATTCATGAGGATGAAGAGAAGAAATAATTGGAAATAATTGGAAAGATTAGGGATGCAGGGCATTCTAGAAAGAGTGGCATCTGACTGCGTTTCTCATTTGGTCTTTGAAAGGAAGCCCACAGGGGTGTTGCTAGGTCTTGAAAATGATCTGGGACTACTCCAATGTCAGTATGGTCAGGGCTCTGGGCAAGCTAGCCTTTTGTTCGTAGCCCCGGAGTTTCTATCCGGGGCTACTACCAAAAGACCCTAGCAATGCCTCTGCCTCTGCCCACTAGCAAGCTATGTCTTTGCATTGACCTCAGAGCAGTGTGTCATCCCTGCCCAACATCTGCTTTAACATACCGGAAATCTGATCCCCTATTTGAGATGCCCAGATTTTCTCCACACTTGCTTTAACCTCAGCTTCCCCCAGGTAAGCCTGAATCCAAGTTCTCAACAGTTGACAATCTTTATCACACCACAAGGACTTTACCAATATATTAGAATGCCACTTCAGCTTGTTTCTGCTTCTCCAGTCATTCACCAAATGATGTGCAGTTTAATCCGTGGAGAGACAAGTATGCAATGCTTCCAGAATTACATTTTTGTCTACTGGCTCAACATGCGTGAACATGACCAAAATCTGGTAAAACATGTAAGAATGCTGAAGGATTCTGGGATGAGAAATGCAAGCTCAAAAAAGAGTGCATCGAATATTTAGATAAGGGAATAGAACCTCAGAGGTATCTCAGCAATGTGAGTAAAGGTACACCCAGGTCATAAAGTAAAGAAGAACTTCGGTCATTTTGGGCATGGGAGAATATTATCTGGGTATCATACCAAACTTTGCAAATGAAATAGTACATCTGAGGTGCCTTCTTAAAAAGGGAGCCCATCTTGAATGGCCAAATCTATGTAATACAGAATTCGAATTATGGATGCAGGTGCTCAACCAAACATCCTACCTTATGAAATGCAGAGGTGTCAGAAGAATCATCCTTTCAACAGATGCCAGTATGTCAGGCATGGGCATAGTCCTATTCCAAGCGGAAGGAGGAGAAGAACTAATGATTGCGTTTGCCTCATGCCCTTTCAAAATTTCAGAAATATTCTACTCGACAATAAAAAAAATGAACTCCTGACTTTAAAATGAGCATTTGGAAAAAATCAGGAGCTTCTTAAGGGGTGTCACATTTGAAATTCAAACGGATCAAAAATAGTTGGAAGAGATCATGAGGACCAAAGGCATAGACAAAGTCTCTGCAAGAATAAGAACATGGGTCAAATCTCTTCAACAGTGCATATACTTTGTGAAGTATAGTCCATGCGTAAAAAACACACCTACAGACTGCCCGTCACGTTAAGCTCGAACTGTGATACAGAGTTCAATTCTGGCCATTACCCAATATTATAAACTAAATATAATGCCTTACTTTTTCACAAATGTAACCAGACCATGTAGGACCAGGAGGCTATCATGAGTGTGAAGAAAAACCTGTTGGAAAGGGGGTCGCTTGACAAAATCTAAAGTTAAACAACAGAGGTTTGGAAGGGCCATAGCCTGTGAGAGATGAATAGCATGTTGAGGGTTTTTAAGCCAAGATTTGTGAACAAAATATCCCCATAGTTGGGGTGAGAAAGTGTATAGTAAAGTTAGGCTATGTTTTAGACTTTTGCTTACTATAATATTTGGCAGAGGTTTTTCTGTGATGCAGAAAACGTCTCTCCTGACCCGATGCCAGGGCTGTCTAATTAAAAGAGACCGACCTGGCAAGGGGAAGGAAAATCCCAAGGAAAAACTCCAAAGGAGTAAATAAAACCTTAGTGGTGAGATGAGGTCCTAAAAAGCCAAATGCAAATCCACCAATTTGGAAGCACAGGAGCAAGTCAACAGGAAGAAGCAGGAAGCACACAAAGCATCGAGAGCTAGTGGAACAGGTTGCAGGGAGGAGTACTCAACAAGCACAACACGTTGGATGGACAGAGCGAGGCAGGACAGTTCAAGAGCTAAGGAGTTTGAGTGCTGAGTAGTACTGCAGAAAAATGAAAGAGCCAAGAAGGGCACAGGAACAGAGCGTAGGAAGAGCTTGTAACAAGTAGAGCAGCACAGAGAAACGTGCTAGAAGCATTATCTGCAGCAGGAAAAGTTGCAACGCGAAGCGTTGACTCCGTTGGGATGTTTTGATGTTGCGGTATACAGAAGCTACTCCTCTGGAGCGTAGCGTAGCATGAAACATGTGGCACCATGTTTTGATTGGCATGGAAGTCATCTTGGTTGCCATGAGGAACGTCACCTATCTAAAAGGGACCACAGGCGCTATCGCCCACTAATATCATGCCCCCAGGCAAGCCTGGTCCAGCCTGCTTTCCACGGAATCGTACAAAAATGTCACCCTCATTTGTGTGCCACTGCAGTTACTGTGACTTTGGGGGAAAAAAAATAGGGTGACATTTACTGCGCCCAAGCACATGGGGGGTTGCAGGGTTGTCCTCTGCTCTGCTTGGGCACCATAACGGGAGTTGGGAGTTGCGGGGTGTCCCCCGCTTAACATTTTGGTAAGTGGGGAAACAAAAGAAGAAAAAAAAAGATAAGCACCCTGCAGCGTCAGCTCTAACCCACGTTAGTGGGAGGAGCTGACGCCACAGGGATAGCAGGGAGCAGGCGCCACAAACAAAAGTTTGCTGCCGTAAAAGGTAAATTGGGGGTGTGGAGGGATAAGCAGGCTGGGGAAGCGGACACAGTGATCTATATGATCACTGCGCCATGCCGTAACTGGCGTCGGCATTTCGACCGTCGCAGTTATGGGTGGCGCAGTGATCACATGATCCCTTTCCACAGATGTAAACAGTGTAAACAATGAACTAAGGCAGGAGCATGGACAAAAGAAGCTGGTTACCCATGTTCATTCCCGAAGGCAGATAAACCTTCCAATGGATAAGATATTGCAAGGTTTCACGATGCAAACGGGAATCACAAATGTGTTCCACTTTGTATTCTTGATGTTGATTACCTAGAATAGGAAGTGGTGGAGGAGCTTGATGATAAAAAGAATCGTCCGGGTGTACTGGTTTAAGTAAGGGTGAGTGGAATACTGGATGTACGCAGTGCCAAGTAGGCAGTAACTGAAGCTTGAAGTCGACAGGATTGATCTTGATGTTAATAGGTCCATAGTACCTGGGAGCACATTTGACTTTATGGAAATGGGCTGCAAGTTATGTTATGAATTCTTGGAAAGCGCAGAGCGTCACCAGCTAGGGTATAATGGCACTAGAGATCAGACTAAGAGGAAGCAGAAAGAAAAGAAGAGAAAAACCGGAAACCCGCATTAGGCCGAAAAGAGAACGGTTTTAAGTGCACAACGAAAAACCAAGTGATTGTCTACAGCACAGAGCATGGGAGGAAAACTGTTCCAAAAAGAAGATGTGGCCACCAAAAAGGGGCCACCCTCTAAACGAAAGCATTTAAACCGAGGAACCACAATGCAACAGATTGCAGCAGACCGAAGCGGTGTGCAGGTATATACAGCGTAAATTTAAGCAGCAGATACTCTGGCCCTCTACCAGAAAAGGTGCGGTGGACCCAGCAAAGTGCCTTAAACTTAACCTGCTGAGCAACATGGAGCCAATGTAGCTGACTGAGGATGGCAAAGATGGACGCAAGGTGGGGGGCTCCTGCGGCCACTCGAGCTGCCAAATTCTGAATGATCTAAAGCCGCTGAAGCAGATAAACGGGTTGAGCCATTACGGTAGTCCATCGAACCAGAGAGCAATAAGGAAACAACCAGAGGATGAAGATGAACAGGAAGAAAAGGAAGGACTTTAAGAAGAACCTGAAGTTTAAACTGGATAGCTTTGCAAACCGCACTGACCTTGTCCGCCATGGAAAGCAAGGCCGACAACTCGACCCCCCCACGGTTCTTTACAGTGGATGATGGTCAGGGCAAATGACCCATTTATGGGGTCCAGAACTCAGAGAACCAAGGGGAGGCATAGGTTGAGGCTCCAACAAAGAGAACCTCAGTCATCTCACCATTCAGGTGGAGCCAGTTGCTGCCCATTGAGGCATGACTCGCCTGAAGGCAAGACCAGCAGCAAACCACTGTGGTGGAACAGGTTAGGTCAAGACGCATCACAATTTGTCTGTCATCAGCATAGGAATAACAGAAAATCCCAAACGAGTGAATAAGCTGAATCAGAGGGCAAATATAAATATTAAAAAGTAACGGGGAAAGAACTGATGGGAAGAGGAGAAGAGGTGAAAGGAGGCAAAGAGAGAGACTGAGAGTGATGCAGAAGTATTTTCTGGATAAACAAACCTGATGTCCTAGTTGATAAGGAGGATCTGGATTATGAAGATGATCAGCGTAGACTTTGTATCTCTTTGAGCTATGGTAAGATTTGATAGAGCTTGTCTCTGGATTTCATGTAATTAAGAAATTGTTTCTTCTGCAGCAGAAACTAAAGAACTGGGGGTGGGCAATGATGGAATCAAAGTGGGATGATACCCATTATGATATGATATGATAAGTCATTTATAATGCGCCTGTACAGAAGTGTTTCAATGCGCAACGAGGCAAGGGAGCGGAAACAGACGGAAGACAGAGACAACAATTCTACTAGGCCTGGTGACATTGAGATCGTGCAAGTGCAGGGGAGGAGGGAAGGGGAAAATTGCAGAGGGAAAGGGGAGGGGGCAGTGCAGTACATAGGATAGCAGTAAAATAAATAAAAACAATAAATATAAGTGCAGCCAGCTTGTGGCAAGTGCAAGGGTAAGTGCAGACATCAAGTGTCAAGTGGTAGTAGGGGCTGTATGGATACAGAAACAGTTCCCAAGTGCAGGGTTGTCAGGGAGACAGTGCAGGTGTGAAACTGGCTGGGTGGGTGGGACCTGGCCCCGAGATCAGAGGGTAGCCAGGTAAGCAGTGCAGTTTCAGATTCAGCCAGGAGATCAGCAGGGGAGAGGAGGGGAGAGGAGGGGAGACAGCAGAAGCAAAGAGGAAGGTCTTGAGGTGCTTCTGGAACCGGAGATGGTTCTCCTCAAGTTTCAGAGAGGCAGGGAGGCTGTTCCAGATGGAGGCCCCAGCAGAAGAAAGAGATCTAAAACCAACTCACTGCTTGGAGAAGCGACTGACCCTGAGGGAGTTGGAGGCGGATGAGCGAAGAGCTCGAGAAGGAAGATATTTGGGAAGAGAGAGTTGAAGGTATTGAGGTCCCAGAAGGCCTTGTGGACAATGCAGAGGGTTTTGAACTTAATCCTCACCGTCACTGGGAGCCAGTGCAGAGACTTGAGTCCTGGAGAGATATGATCCCTGGGCTTGAGTCCAAGGACAAGTCTTGCAGTCCTGTTTTGGATGAGTTGCAGAGGGCGGAGAGTAGAGGCAGGCAGATTTAGAAAAAGGCTGTTGCAGTAGTCCAGCCTAGAGAGAACCAGAGCTCTGGAGACAGTGAGCTTCTGGGGGAAGGAGAGGAAATGAAGAATACCTCTGAGGAGGTGCAGCTGGTGGTGTAACTTCTCAGAGACGTCAGAGATGTGAGGAGATAAGGAAAGTGTGGATCGAAGATGACACCAAGGTTTTTAGCCTCACAGGTGGGAACGGGAAGAGGGCCAAGAGGGGCTGGCCAGAGAGTGACAGGAAAGAAGGGAGCAGGCATGCCGATGAGGAGAATCTCAGTTTAACTGGCATTAAGGCAGAGATCATTGGCGTCACACCACTCCTGGATGGCGGACAGACAGAGATGAGAGGAGAATAGCTGGCTGAAGGGACCCTGAAAATGAGCTGAGTGTCATCTCCATAGCACTGAAATTTGGGGCAGAGAGTGGCAATGAGGTGGGCAAGAAGTGCCAGGTATTGGTCGAACAGCCACGGAGAGAGGTTAGACCCCTGGGGAACACCACAGGTAGAGATAGAGATAGAGGAGAGGATGGACCCAAGTTGTACCCGGGAGGGTCGATCGGAGAGGAAGGAGGTCAGCCAAGCCAGGGCCTGATCGTTGATACCCAGGTTATCATGAAGACGGTTGAGCAGGATGGCAGAAGAGCGGTGTGATAGCAATTGAAAAATAAAGAGAGTTATTATTAGAGAATTCTGCAGTGGGTTACAAGTCTACCCAATTATCTTTAGCCCCAGAAACGAAACAGCGAAGATACTGGTCTAAAGTTTGATTTCTTTGTTCTGTCATCCCATTTGATTGGGGATGATAGCCAGATGACATACAGGTTTGAATTCCTAGGTTGTTACAAAAAGAGATTTCCAGAAAACTGAGGTATATTGGGTTCCACAATCGGAGATCACTGTCCTGGTTAATCTGTGCAATCTTAAAATGTCTTTAAAAAAGAGATTGCTCATTTCAAAAGCTGAAGGCATCTTAGAGAAAGGTGTGAAATGGGCCATCTTAGAAAAGTATCTGCATTCACCATACTTTACCATAATCACTGTACAGTTTCTTGAAGAAGGTAAGTCCACAATAAAATTGGTGGCTGTTTTTTCCCATGGACGCAAAGATACAGTTGGCTGAAGAAGTTTGCCTGACACATATGTGTCAACAGGTTTTTGGTGGGCTATCTGACTATTCGCGCTGAGGACCTCTCATGACGACAGGTAGATTGTACTCCTATCAAACGCATTGCAGCCCAGCATGACTAACCGTTAGCCACGTAGGGTCCACGTCACACATTTTTCGTGTGATCAGCCACACTCACCTCAACCATCATCTCAAATCGTAGTCACAAGTGTGACTTGGGCAGTCTCAATGTTCTTCAAACCCAAATGAGGTGAGACCGTTCCAACCTGTTATGGTGTTTATCACGAGAAACTCGAGTACCTGTTGGTTTGGTTGTGGATCTTGATGTGGCAGTCAGACTGACAACTGTCTCCAGACGGACGTATGACGCGAGGAACCGACCCTCCCACCACCCAAAATGGTACTGGGTGAAAGATGGACCGACTCCCAACGTCACGGGGTGCTCTCGCCTGATTAGCGTGATGTCAGGACAGTGCAAGCACTGACAGGAGAGGCAGATGTTCAGTGTAGTTGAAAGTCCGATGAGGTTGATTGCCGGAGTGGGATATTCAGCAGAGCAAGTCCAGGAAACAACGGAACTGATGCTGGGAATGGTCATAGTTCCAACGAAGACCAAGGCAACGTAGCTGAAGAGGTAAGGTCAGGCCAAGGAAGGCAGCCTGAGGAGATTCCAAGGGGTACAGGCTGACAAGCAAGAGGGCGAGGAACTGACACAGGAAGAGGGGGAACCGGCAGGAGAGGAAACCCACAGGAGAGGAGAACCCTAGGAGAGCACAAGAGCGAGACCCAAAGGGTACTGAGGAAGGGGAACCCCGGGGGGAAGGCCAAGGTGGGAGACCAGGGAACCCCACAAGGAAGCAGCAAGGAAGACAACCAGGACAACAACCAGGACCCAAGCAAGAACAAGGCAAGGAACAGGAAACTGAGCAGGACGCTCGGGAGTCAAGCGAGCAACGCGGTAAACAAACCGCGTTGAGACACAACTAACCCTCGCTCTCGACTCCTCTTATGGGCCGTCAGCAACCGAGAGGCTTGAGGCGCAAGCCGTCTCGTTGCCTGGTACTGACGAGCCCCAAACGAGGCTTGGAACGCAAGCTGCAGCAGTAGCGAGGGCCCAGTCTACTGCGCATGCTCGGAGCCGGAAGCATGGTCGTCCGCGCATGCGCAGAGACACACCGGCTCGGACCCCCGATACTCTCCCGGCAGCAGACCCCCAGGTGCGAAAGCGTGGATAGAGCCGCCAAGAGGGAGCGGAGCGGACTGGCGTAGAGGATCCCGGTCTCCAGGTAAGTGGCGTGACACAACCTGACATTTGTTTTTTGGATACAGTTTCAAAATGGCCAATGCAAACAAAGCCATGTCACAATGCAAATAATCTGTACAATTTACTTATGAAGACAGTCCTGAAGAAGGTGGCAAAAGTCAGATAGTCTGCCGAAACCGGTCGACACACACGGGGAGACAGTAGGAAATGTCCTGCTGCATGTCCCGTCAGAGACCAACGGCAGATCTAGAAACCAGAATGTCTAGACCCAGAGTGTAAGTCTTCACAGTAATGTATAGCTCTTTAGTTAGAGCAATTCTATGGCTAATAAAGTAATCATTGACATAATATTGTGTGTGAACCATCCCAAGCTCTCATTTTTAACATTCCATGACAGTAAGGCTTCATGCTGGCTTTCCTGTTTCTATTACAACTACATATTAAGAAATTGGTACCTAAATCAACATATCAGGACTCAGACTGAAACTGACAGAATAAAGAGTTTAAAAACAAAATATTTGCCGTGGTTTATTGAATGGTCACTTTCAACATAGGGAGCCCGCTGCCCCAATGAAGCAGATTCAAATTTGGTTAGGCCTCCAACCTATATAACACCATTCAGCAGATACCCTCTGTATCACCAATAGGCTAGAAATCAACTGGTGTAAAGAAATAATATTTATTTCAATTTCCACAATAGATAATAACTCACTATAACACACGCCACCACCTCTGTGACACAATAAGCACAAATGCAAATCACTTGCATCAATTGACTGACATGTATTTCTTAATAAACCTTCAGGTACCATAACAAACACAGGTTATATTTTAATTCAAAACACACACAGGATTTCTTTGCACATTAACATAAAGGAAACTTTAATAACAAATATTGATTGCTTGGTTTATCTCAATGCTCTTTTCTTCTAGCAATCCCCTACTCCCAGGCATCCATTATATATGACCCCTTGGTTTGAAGGCAAGGTACAGGGAGTGGGAATATAACATGAATTTTGTATGGGCTTTTTATAAAAAAAGGCAAAGTTTGGTTTTGGGGACACTAGCACATTCAAATGAACAGCAGGGTTACCCAATTACATTACAGACTAGAGTAATTTACTGTACACTGGGATAATCTTTGCCAATTATGAATTTTCACAAAAACATCACCCCATGATAGCTTACCCTATGGGGATAAATAAAATTACATTTTTGGTTAAATAAGCTTAGGGTGTAAAGCTTCTACCCCCCCCCCCCTTCCTGGGTTAAAACAGTCTGATTCCCCTCACACTTCCGGTTAAAACTGATATGGTGTTTTTCCCCGAAGGGAATTCATTAAGTGATATTTATAGTTAAACATGGCCAGGGACTACACAGGTTTGACCCCTCACCCACTAATGGAAAGGGATTAAGGCAGGTAGCTTCCCACACAATTGATAGCTTTGGGATATATCTACATGCATGGGAGATCTCTGTTCTTTGCTCAGGAGGCCAGCCAGATAGTAGGACCCTCTTGTGGTAGGCAGCTCAGACCTCAGGCCTCTACTCACATCAAGGTCCTTCCAGCCAGATTTGAGGCCGCTCTTTCAGATAGGGCTCCCAGCTTCCAGGCATAAGTCCCCAACAAGTGTCCCAGGGTCTCCTGTCTATCTGCTCTCCTGGGTGTTAGCCTTCCTTTTTGTCAGCTATCTGTTGTTGTCAGTCTGCTCTCCTCTTTTTGCCCTTCCATCCATTTAGTTGAAAACTGATATTATATAGCGCTGATGGTGCTTACATATTAAGAATATTCCCACACTATGGATTGGACATCTCTCTTACTCCACCTCCCCTTAATCGGCCCACTGCCATCTGATAGGGCAAGGCACTTAGAGGTCTGTATGATGGATAATGGGGAAGGAGAAAAAGGCATCATTTCAAAATTACATGTTTTTACATTTTGTATTTTTTTCTCAAAATCGCACTACATGGCAACTACCTCTACTTTTCAGATAACCACATAAATATATATATTTTTGAATTCTTCATTTGATGGCGAATCAGGGAATACTAATTTTGTTTCAGAGCGACCTTCGTGGGAGAAGCTATTATCTTGTGTGGTTTGTTCCTGAGCTGAAATAGTTCCAAATATGACACTTCACAATCCGAACATTAAATTTGCAATTTATCAGTTCACCAACCACCAAATTCCACTGAATTATAAGAAGGCCAGGGTCATGGTGTTCTTCCTAACTTAAAGTCCATACATCAAATAAAATTAAGCAATACATAGAACTCACAGGCTTTTTGTGATCTTTAAAATGAGTCCTTGATAAGCTCACTGGGAAACACAATTCTCTTTTTTTATTAAGGAAAAGGAATCCAATGTTAATGAAATGGCAATGCATAATATGGGCCTGTTATTTCCACATCTAGCTCAACCCCTGATGAGCTTCCACCTCTCCCAAGTCACATGACACAGCAATCTGCCTGCTTCCATGTTATTCCAGTTCTGCCATTAAGTGTCTTCAAAGGTCTCTGTTTGAAGCTAATGCACAGTTTATGGGGAGAGAGGTCAGGCCTTGGTTTTCCTTATATAACCCCTCCATGGATTCAATCTCTAATGCTGTATTTCTTAGCATTTAACAGAAACTGACCGGTTTTCTTGGTGGGCCTCAGACAAAGTTCTTGGGGTCCACATTTCAGTAAAACAGACCTTTCAGTTCAATGGGGAAAACAATCTACATAGCATAACATAGCATAGCATAACAGAATAGCATTTTACACTGAAAAAATGTGTTTAACATGTAACATTTTGTATTGCATCTCGTCCTACTGTCCTGGAATGAAATCTTTCTTTAAACCAATAATTAAAACAATCTGAGTCTCACTTTCAGTATGAATGACACACCGGCCATAGTTAACATAGGGACATAGTGTTCACTTCTACAAGTAGGCCTCTCCTTTTAAATCATGTATTTTTGAATTTTGAACAGTAAGTGTTTTATTTGTGACACATGCAAAGTGGTTGGCTACACTTGAGATTTCTGGATTACAGTCTTGTGCTGCATTGATGTCAATGTGACATGCTGCTATCTGTCTCCTTAAATTAAATGGTAGCTTTTCCTATTTTTACGAAAATAGCATTTTCAGCCACACCAGTCTTTTGAACTGCATTGGGCACATTCTGCTGTATTGTTTTAATGCGGGCTTTCCTTCACCTTCCCATTTTGGCAAAGTTGAAATAGGCCCAATTTTGGTTCCTCCACTATGCCTTATGTCGGAAATCAATGTTTGGAACAGGCCTACATAATAGGTCTCAATATCAGCCAGCTTCATTTTCAAAATAGGGGCCTTGCTTGGCTTATCAGTCTCTGTCACTCAGGGGCAGAATTTACACTCCACAGCACACCACACCAGACAGGTAGGGATATACAGAACTCTCTCTGTCCCCTTTCTCTCTCTCTGTCCTAAATAGTCTTTTAGATTTATATCAAAGACTCACTCAGCATTTAGAATTAATCCAAAATAATAATTCTGACCTTGAGTTATACGTCAGGAAGGAACCAGCTTTGTCTGTCCCTCTCACCCCTGTAGACAGCTCAAACGTATGGTAAGTAGCCCCTTTCCTTTCTGTGTTATAAAATATTAATTGGGCACAACCCTTACCAACCACTGTAAAGCAACCCAACCCCTCCTGTGTTTACTTTGCCCCTCCATCTTGCCTGCACTTTCACCCACAGAGGGTGCTTACAGTGGGCATACTGGCGAGGCCTCTCCATGATGGCTTACCCGCTCTGTCACAAAGATCAGCTGTTTTTCACCATGCAGCGTGCACCTGCCTGATGCCCTGATTGTTTGGCCATCTTCATTACTTAAGCTGCATTGCCGGAGCCGGCAGGCGATCGCTGGCACCCTCAAGGGCTCACCTATTTGAGGTGCACTCAACGACACCTGTTTATTTCATTCTCTTTCACTGTTTGGGTGCCCCTCAATATTGCCTGCACTTTCACTCACAGAGGGTGTTTGCAGTGAGCAGATCAGAGAGGCCTATTCAGGATATCCACCCATCGCGGTCATTAAGGTCAGCTGTTTTTTACCATGCTGTGTGATGCCTGCCTGATATCCAGATTGGCTGTGCATCTTCATTATTGCAGCAGCATAGCCACAGCTGGCAGATGATCGCCAGCCCCCTCAAGGGCCGACCTATTTATGGTGCATTCACCCATACCTGTTTCTTTCATTCTCTTTCAACACTTTGGGTGCCCCTCCATCTTGCCTGCACTTTCACCCAAAGAGGGTGCCTTCAGTGAGCAGACCGGCGAGGCCTCTCCATGATGGCCGCCTAACACAGTCATGAAGATCAGCTTTTTTTCACAAGGCCGCGTTGTCAAATGAGAAATTATATCGTGCCTCCTATCGCAATAAATATATGTATATTGGCCTACGCCAAGCTGCTTATAAGTCGCTTGCGAAGAAATCCGTGTTGCAAGGTCCTGACCTTAAAATCAATGTAAGCCGCCATTTTAGGTCAATCCGCCATTTTAGGTTCGCTTTGTAAAGTCACCCTGTGAGTTAAAATGGTGGTTGATGTCATTCCGAAATACAACATGGCTGTCTTGACCTCTGTAGGTAGCTAATATGTAACTTTCCTGTAGGCCACTTGTTGAGGTCGTGAACTGAGACCTTGTCCTTCGTTGACCTGTGTGTAAAGGATTACTCGTGCAATGAAACTAATCCATGAGCATATGTTAAGAACAATGTATTCAAATACTGAACGTAGAAGACTTGTTTAACTACATTGTATTCATGTTTGAGAAGACCTGCATGTGAAATCTCAGAATACACAGTTGCCATATAGGCTTGTTGATATATGTATTAAAAGCAAACCAGTTACATGTGGATGTGCGAACTAGGCATGAACCCTAGATCGGTGATGTATTAGCGGAATATTAACCCAAAGTAGGGCTGGACATCGTGCTCACGAAGAGTATAAAAGACCAATGCATTCTAATGTACAGCATCTCTCACTGAAGACACTGAACCACACTGGAGTTCGTTGTGTTGCACTGAGGGCCGATAGCTATCTGATTTTTCTCTGTTCTTCATAACTGGATTCAGTATAAAATAAAGTACTTTGTATGTTGCTTTGTAACCCGTGTTCGGTGTATTTCCTTTTGGGGTACTCAGCCTTGATATTTTGATTTGTTTTCACAGCGTGATGCCCACCTAATTCCCAGATTGGTGGGGCCTCTTCAATACAATAGCAGTATCACCAGAGCCAGCAGGCGATCGCTGGCACCCTCAAGGGCCACTCTATTTAAGGTGTGTTCACCTGCGCCTGTTTCTTTCATTATCTTTCACGGCTTGGGAGCCCCTCCATCTTGCCTGCACTATCACGCCCAGCTGCCCAAGGACTTGGAGCGCATTATCAAATAAACAAACAAACAAACAAACCCTCAGTGGGTGCCTGCAGTGAACAGACCGGCGATGCCTCTCCATGATGGTTGCTGCATGCGGTCATGAAGGTCAGCTGTTTTTCACCATGCCACATGATGACCGCCTAATGCCCTGATTGGCTGGCCATCTTCATTACTGCAGCAGCATCGCCGGAGCTGGCAGGCGATTGCTGGCCCCCCTCAAAGGGCCTCCATCTAAGGCCCAGATCTCTCCCTGTCTTGCCCTGTCCGGGCCTGGGAGGACCCAGTGGGGTCCCCATCATTGCTGTTTACCAGATCCTCCAGCACATCTCAGCTAGTAAGCCCTCTCCGTCCTGTGTCACACATGAGACCCCTCTTAATGTGGCCTCTACCTCCTTACAGGAACTCATTGCATACACTTTCGCTGTTTTCTCCTGTGAGCACTGACCTCCTTATGTATTGTGCTTCCTGATCTACTCATATATTGCTGTTTATTCAGCTTGCTTTAGCTATAATGTTCCCTTAACTGGGCTTCTGCTTTGTGCCTCTGGGATTCTACTTCCACTGCTTACTGGGATTTATTCAAGCCCTTGCACTTTTCTCTGCTGCATTTTCGAGTATAAGCTTTGTCCAAGCCAACTGCCAGTTTATGACTCATAGGCAACAGTAAACTGATACTCGTGTCATTTGCTGCTGTTGGCCTTACTCATGACTGCATTTGACTATATATCTCATCTGAGTTTTCTTCACTTGTACACTTGATTCTTGTTGTGTTTAACCTATATTGTTGACTCTCAAATCTAGGTGTTTTTACATGTATTTTTGACTCTCAGATCTAGGTGTGTTTTAACTGCATTATGTGCTAAATGATTTTTTGAATTTGGGATCCCTCTTGCTCTGTATGCCTATGACTGTTTTGCACCTCATATCTGCTCGGCTATCTGATGAGTTCTATCATGCACTGTGATTTTGTGTCCCTCTCCCTCCCCTTTAATCCTCCTAATGCCCCCTTTTCTCTGAAACCATGGTGCTCTCCATCTCTCCTATCTTTTCTAACCACTTCTCCATCATCTATTCTCCCTCTCTTTCAAAGTCTGGCAGGAAGAAATGTATGAGGTCACTCTGGTTTTCCAACCCTGGTCTTCCGTGGTCAGCCCATTGCTGACACCTATATCAATGCTTCTTCCAGACAGACTATCACTGACATTCACTTTGCTGTTCCTTCTCCTGATTTATGGATGCCCCACATGGTTTGTGTCCTCAACCCCTTTTCTTCCTCACTCATTAACGGTGGTATCAGATGGGAAGTGCTCTTGGATAACTTTGCGTCTTCCATGAGCCAGTGCTCTCAGCCCAACCTGCTCCTTCTTGACAGACGTCTTCTATCTCTATTCAAAGTCCCCCCTCTCCTGCCTGCCCACCTTCTCCCATTCCCTCGCCCCATCTGTGGTGGCACCCCACCCCTCTGCCCCACTCAGAAAACATTTAAAGGGGGCAACCAGCTTCACTTAGCTACCCTCGATTCTCGCTCTGCTGTCAAACACTCCTCTGAAATCTGTGTCCTCCTTGAAGACCTTGCCCTTGACGTTCTTGCTCTCAATAAGACATGGTTCAAGGCCAACTCCATCACTGCTTTTGACACTCTTTTCCCTGAGGGCTACAAGATCCTGTCCAATTCAGGCCTTCCCAGTCTGGTGGCGGAGTGGCTCTGATTTTCCCTGAGTGGGTTCCTGCCACCATCAACCCCACTCAATCCTATACATCCTTTGAATGCCTTGTCTGTAGGCCTTTTGTCTCTCCTACCCTCTCCCTTGCTCTTGCCAACATCTACAGGCCCCAGGACCCACCCCCCATTTCCTCTTGGAATGGGCAGACCTCTTGCCTCCTCCCAGAAACCTCTCTTCCCTGGTGACTTTAACATCCATCTTGACTCTTCAGATTTGACCTCTGTCACTCTTTTTCCTTCACTATGCTTCCCTCTGGCACAACCCACACTGCCGGGCATGCATTGGATGCTCTCATCTCTACTGACATCCCTCTCTCCAACCCTCTTACCACTACCCCACTTTCTCCTCTCCTCCCACCTTGAGCTCCCCTGTCCCCTGATGAGGCCTCTGCCTGCACTGCCAGTATCCTTTTCTGTCATTTGACCTATGAAGCGTGCGTCCTTCATTGCATTTGCCTCAACCTTCATCCATCTACCCGCCCATGCCGTGTACACTCCTTCTGACTCTGCGCTGGCTAACCTCTAATCCTCTATCTCAAACACCTTGGACATCCTTTCCCCTGGCATGATGATCCACATGAAGCCTGCCTCCAAATCCAATTCTTGGTATGCCTCCCACTTGGCAGCATTGAAACGCAAGTGCAAAGTGGCTGAGCAGATGTTGCTGGCCTTAGGTACATCCTCTGACAAACTTATCTTCCACCTCCTCCGAAGACAATTTCATCTCGCCATCTGCTCCAAGAAGAGGGTGTATGTCCAAACCTGTATTACTGGAGCCACCGATAACACAGCTGTACTCCTTAAAATATGCAAGGAACTTGCCAATCCTACTGCAGTCTCCTTCTCTTCTCCTCCCTCGCAGCCTGTCTGTAATGCACTGGCCTCCCACTTCTCCTCCAAAACTCAGGACATCCTGTCCTCACTGTCACCTACTCTCCTAACAGCCCTCTGTTCTCTTGCCTCCCTTGGCCCTCCTCATCCACCTCCATGCTCTCCTTCTTCTCCCCCATTGCACCAGACAAGGTCTCTAGAGCAGTCCGCTCTATGAAAGTCTCCCCCAAACTGGTGCTCCCCTGTTCTTCCAGACCCATCAAGGACAACATCACCTCTCTCACTCCAGCCTAGGCTGACAACTGTAACCATTAATTTGCCACTGGCTCCTTCCCACAACCTCTCAAGCAATCTCTTGTACACCGTATCCTAAAAATGTTGTCTGCTGACCCTTCTTGCCTGGCTAACTATCGCCCTATCTCTATCATCCCTTTCTTGGGCAAATTCATGCAGAAGCTGGTCATTTCCCAACTGACCATCCACATCGAATTGGCTGGCTGCCTCCATGACCACCAGTCTGGTTTCAGAGGCACAAAAACTGATCTCCTAAACACCAGTGAAGACCTGCTCTCGAACCTGAACTCTAACTCTCAATATGTCCTGATCCTCCTCAGTCACTCTCTGCATTTGAATATGCCAACCACTCCATCCTCATAAATCGTCTCCATGATACCCTGGGCATCACAGACTGGGCACTGGAGCGGGTGACCTCCTTCCTTTTGAACCGGCCCCTTCCTCTCCTCCACCAGTCTCTCTACATGTGGCATCACTCAGGGCTCTATCCTATCAACATGGCTCTTCAACATCTACCTAGCCCCTCTGGCCCACTTTATCTCCACCTTCTGTCCTCATTTCCAGTGTTATTTTGATAACACACAGCACTCCTTTAAGCTTCCTTTCTCTTCCTCCTCTCCTTCCTCGATCATACCTGACTGCCTGACTTCTATTCAAGGGTAGTGCTCTGCTAATGATCTCTGCCATAATGACAGTAACACAGAGATCCTTCTCATTGGGATGCCTACTCCCTGCCCCCCCACTCTCTGGCCACCCTCTTTGGGCCCCCTCCCCACAGCCTCTTGTGAAGCAAAAAACCTTGGGGCCATCTTTCACTCCTCTCTCGCTTTCTCTCCACACATCACAGACCTGCCAAGAAGCCCCATTTTCAGCTGCACCTACTCAGGGGCATTCTTCCTTTCCTCACCTTCCCCCAGAAGCTCAATGCCTCCAGAGCTCTGGTGCTCTATAGGCTGTACTACGGCAACAGCATCTTGCTCAATCTTCCTCTTTCCTACCTTCCCCCCTTCATCTAATCCAGAACAGGGCTGCAATTCTTATCCTTGGCCTCAAGCCCATGGACCGCATCTCTCCAACCCTAAAATCTCTCCACTGGCTCCAGGTGAGCAAAAGGATCAAAAACCCTCTCAATCAACCACAAGGCAGTCTGGGACCTGGGATCTCTCTACATCCAGCTTTATCTCCCTAAATACCTCCCTGCTAGAGTTCTTTGATCCTCTAGTTCCAACTCTCTGCAGGTCATACGTTTCTCCAAGCAGAGTGGGAGGTAGATTCCTTTCCTCAGCAGGTACCTCCCTCTGGAATGGCCTCCTGCACCCCTCCAACTTGATCCAGATCTTCTTTTGTTCCGGAAACTGCGCAAGACTTTCCTCTTCCTTTCCTCTCCTCCTCCTCTGCTAATGTTTTTTTTCTGCTGTGACTAGTACCTTGTCCCTTCTGAGTCATACAGAGGGCAGACCTTCCCTGACCAGCCTCCCCCAGCATCCCCTACCAGTACTTGCCCTCAGGCACCATTCACCAGACTAGGCAGAATCTGGTCCACCCTATCCATCTCACTTATCTGCCCTTCCCTCTTTTTCCCCTGGCACTTGCCCTTGTTGCCCCCTCAGCATTTTCTCACTCCCTTGGGCCCCCCACTTTTGCCATTCACCCCCTCCCTTCCTGCCCCCCACTTCTCTCTTCCCTGCACTTGCACTTATCAACTTTTTTTTGCACTTGCACAGTAGGATTGTCACAAGGTCAAAGTAACTGTCATTGTTGATTTATTTTTCCTATGTCCCCTCTTCCCCCCGCACCCTCAATTTTTTGTCTTGTGGGGTCTGGAAACATTTGTGTATGGGCGCCATACAACTGCCCAATAAAAAAAAAAAATAGCCAGATCTAGCAAGGGGGATCCATACTTGAGTAAGTTTAGTATTACAAAGTCTGTATTATACCTATAAAGGATGGGCCTGGAAACATTCTTATATGGCTTTCATCTTCTTTATGAAATGGTGCATCCATGCGGGACAAGGCATGCAAAGTGATGTTATCCGATCTAGGGATTAAGGTTCGATGAAACTGGAATTGTGAAAAGAAATAAGCCCAGCGGGCATGACAGCTGTTTCTGCACAGGAAGGACTGCAAAAGGACAAGGTTGCGATGATCAGTTCTCAATTCTGTTTCCTGTTTTACGCCTAAGAGGTGATGTTGCCATTCTTTACAAGTTATCTTAAGGACTAAACGTTATTTCTCATGAACAGAATAATAGTCCTTGAATAATAAGCCAAGAGATGTTCTTTTTTGTCTGAAGATTCTTGTTTGAGTGCTGCGCCAATTAGTCCGTCTGAAGCGTCTGCCTCTACAATAAACATCCTCTGCGGATTTGGTGGAATTCAAACAGTGCAGAGGTAAATTCTTTTTTGAGTTGTTGAAAGGCCTTTCTGCGTCTTTGGTCCAGACAAAGACGGTGTTCTTCTTTAAAAGGGAGATGGGACGGACCATTTGGGAAAATGAGGATATACATTTTCTTTAAAGGCTTGCTAGTCCTAGGAACATCTGAATTTCTTAAACATTGCGTGGACTTTTCCATCCCAGAATGATAGATACTTTATGTCGATCTATGGAAATGCCTTCAGGGGACAAGATATGACCTAAATAGGGTATGGTAGAAGAATCAAAGATACACTTCTCAGGTTTCCCTTTAAGTTGGTTCTCCTGAAGACGCTGTAGGACTGTTCTCACGTGAGAAATGTGTTCTTTCAAGGAATGAGAAGGAACCAAAATGCTGTCTAGATAGACTATAACACTGTGGAAGAGAATATCTTTAAAGAGATGGTCCATACAATGCTGAAAAATAACAGCGGTGTTGCAAGACCAAAGAGCAATACTGTGTAGTCAAAGTGTCCATACAGAGTCCCAAATGGGGTCCTCCATTCATCTCCACTCTTTATCCGCATCAAATGCGAGGATCTTCTAAATTCAAGCTTGGTGAACACCTTAGCTGACTGAATGGCATTGAATATAATGGGGATTAGAGGAAGCAGATATTTGTCTTTCACAGTTACTGCACGGAGTCCCCTGTAGTCCAAACATGGTCTTAATTCTGTTGTGTTTCTTTTAGGAAAAGAAAAAGAGTGAGGCTCTGGCAGAAGACATTGATTCTCTTTACGGACGGTAAGCTCTAATTTGCCATAAATATTCCTTTAAAGCCTCCTTTTTCAATGGTGTTAAGCAGAACATTCGATTGAATTGTATAGAGGAGTTGGGAAGCAGAGTGAACGTGCAATCGTCAAGTCGATGAGGTGGTAGAGACTGAACAAGATCTTTGTGAAAGACTTTTTCAAAATCCTGGCAATGAAACAGGATGGAAGTAAGGACGGTCTTGGTGTCTTTTTCTGGCAGTATGATCGGTACTTCAATGACAGATACCGTTGTTTTCTCCTGGACACAGTGTGTCATACAATCTTGTGAACCAAGGAACACTGTGTGTGCCCTCCATTCTATGTAAGGATTATGTAATTCAAGCCAGGGAATAGCCAGTATGAGATGGAAATAAGCAGCTTGTATGATATTAAAAACAAAGGTCTTTGAATGGTGATTTATCCACATGTGGAATGGACATGTTTTGTGGATTATGGGACCACTCACCAACTTTCTACTATCTACTCTTCCATAGGTATATGCTGAAGCTTAGTAGACAGACGTATGTTATTCTGGGATGCCCACATAGAGTCCATAAAGAGGCCTGCTGCCCCCGACTCCATAAGAGCTGGTATTTGAATAGAGCGGTCTTCAGTTAGGTACAGAGAAACAGTGAGGACTAACAGTAAGTTGTGGCTGGTGTTAGCTGTCCGTATCTAGGTGATGTCTGGGTGTTGGGGACTTATAAATTTCTCCCAGATCTGAATCCCATCTAAGACTGCGAAGTGTAGTTTTCCTTCTTCCGAGGAAGAGCTAGCGGACAATTACAGAGAAGATGAGAAGCTGAAGCACAATACATACACAAGCGTTGTGTATGACAATGAGTTTTTTTCTTTTTTTAAACAATGTTTATTATTTTAACATAACCATGAGAACTTTCAGACTTGTACAATCATTTATAAAACATTTTGTATCAAATCAGCCGTCTGCATCTGCCATCCTTCTGAACTCCCCCAACCATCCCTGGCCTACGTCGCACCTATGTGTTTTCCATGTCTTCATTCCATATCTACCTCAGTGGCCTCAATATCCTCTTGTATGAGTGTCTCTTCCCCGTCTTTGACCCCCAGCTCTGGGTTGGCCAGATCAGCTATTAATTGTCTGGAGGCGTCCACCCCTCCCTCTCCTTGTTTCGTGTTTCATTCTATCGCATTTTCCAACAGATGGCAGGCTCTGCATCATATTTCGCACCCAAGGCTTTGCAGCGAGCGAGTGCTAGCGGTTTGCCCGTGAGTCGGTTAACCATATCACTTCATTAAAAAAAGATGAGAGTACTTTCTGCTTGTAATAAGCTTGATACGTGTGTCTGTCCATCTGACAGCCATTTAGCCACAAATTTCAACTGTCTCGCTATGAACTATACCTCAACATTAATCAAATGTAATCCTCCCTGTTCGTTTGGATTCTGAAGTTTCCATAGTGTCACTATGCACCTTGTATTATGCCACAAGAAGATCCTGCAATTACTGTGCAGTTCCCTGAAAAATAATTTTGGTATTGCAAACAGGATATTCGCAAAATAGTGAAGGAGTCTTGGTAGCACAACCATCTTCATTAATACTGCGCATCCCATCATGAACAGTAGCAATCTTGCCCAGAAAAATGGGAAATTGTGGGAAGCGTTGGAGACCTATTTACTTCAAGTAAAACAAATTAAATGTAGGTGCTCCAGCAGATGCTGGTTTTGTGAATTTTCAGGTGCGGGGGAGGAAAGAGGCCCTTAGCACAAAGCCCTGTTTAACCGAAGAAAAAAGAAGAAAAGTACCCAAGATTGGGATCCTCCCGTCCCCTGAACACTTTCTACATGCACCCTAAGGGTGGTTAATCATTCAAATATTTACTGAGAATATATACTTTGAATCACAGTTTGGTTCAACTACAGAACCCTTTTGTCGAACCAAACCGTGATTCAAAGTATATGTTCTCAGTAAATATTTTAAAGATTAACCGCTGTTAGGCAGAATCATGTGCATTACCCTTTGGGAACACTACACACAATTAAGACTACAAGTGTCAGTACAATTTTACCTTTGGTACAAGCCTGTACTACACAGTAATGTGGTAGCAGTGGCTGAGCAGCCAGACTTATCTCAAGAGTAAAGTAACCAGTACCACAGGTTACACAAAGGACTAACAATTACAGTGATTCAAACAAACACTTACTCAAGGTTTCTTGGTAAAAGAATACACATTTATTTACCCATCAGTTGGAAAACATTCCACTAGTAAGAGCAGCTCAATATCACAATCAAATACACTACAATACACAACCATTCAGTTTCTGAACAAGTTTAGCTCCCCTGAAGTTCGAGCAAAATGGCACCTCAGTTACTTTAAAAAAGGGGTAAAAACACAAGGTTATAAGAATCAGCAGCACAAATACTTTTAGAGGTAGGGAAAATGGTTTCAGTTCACTACTACCAGCAATTCAATTCAATAGGCCTGGGACAAAGTCAATGGTTCAGAGTCTTGTATAGGATAGCACAGTTATTTTAGTAAATGGTTAAGTCTTTGCCAGGGACCTTAGAAGAATTTGGTCAGTTGAAAATTTAGATGTTGATTTGGGGAAGGACAAGCCTTCAAAATTGGGAAAGTTTAACAAACTTTCACCGCGGCCGAACAGAGTTCTGCACCTCACTTGCACAGTACCTTGTAAGCGAAGAAAAGCTGTAGCTGAGGCAGTTGTTCCCGGTAGTTCCTGCAGATCTCACTGTTCCTGAGCTTCATTTGAAAGACCAAAGAAATATCAAGCCTTAGTACCACAAAATGAAATACGCCAATCACGGGTCAAAAGATACAAGTATCTTTATTTCTGTACAGAATTCAAAGCAAAACAGATAGCTATCTGGCTCCCAACACCTTGCAGTGTGTACCAGCAGACACAGTGAGGGGTGAGAGTGTTGGACATCTCAATGGAAGCTGTTTTATACATTTTTCCAATCATTGTCCAGGCCCTCTCCAAACTAATAATTTACATGCATGGGTTTGTGCCCAGTTCACATGGCAAAAATAGACAATATTATTTAACAGATTTAACATGTTTGCTTGTCCATGAAGATTCAATGGCAGTATTGGGTCTTCGGCTCATAGTAAGCCTAGATTCAAGAGCGAACACAATATATTACAACCAAAGCACACAGTTTGAGTTTGCTCTAAATTGTCTCGTTGTTTATATGAGGATGAGGCTTGCGAGCGCAGACAACACTTGGATTGCAGTTCATACGAGTCACAGGTTTCTTTGCACAGAACAAACAGTCTGCTCTCGGTCAGCCTAAATGTTGACACAACTCAAAGGTCGTTTGGCTCGGCTGTAGTTGAAAACACAGTCCAACATTTTAGGGCACAAAGCAAGAATTAAAATCAAAATGGTGGATGATTCTTAAAATGGTGGCGAAGCTGATCAGAAATTGGGACATTTTAAATGTGCTTTTCTGTGCAACGCGAATGGGCTCAGGCCAATATTCAGATCAAGGCGGCATTATACGAATACAGTTTAATAAACCCTCCTTTTGGCCTAAGCCAAGAGCATTACGCAAACATTCACTTTATTCAAAACCCAGGCCTCAATATCCGTACATCCCGAATCACATTCTTCAGAAATATCAATCGCCATAAGTTCCTTGATAGTAATATCCTTCATTACAAAAACATTAGCAGTTCCTTTGGGCATATGTACCTTTGGTCCTAGTGTACCTATCGTTTGTGCACAACATCCTCCTAACATCGAACACATGGCAGGGAGACATTGTACACAACAACAACAAAAAAAAGAACACCAAGAACTATCATCAGGACTGCAAAGAGTGTCCAACCCCATGATCGTAACAAGTCCCAGAATCAAGCACTAAGATTCCAGTTTTCTCAGGGACATGTACTTCAGTACTCAAGGTATGCAGATTTTGTATTGCCTTGAATATAGTAGCGGAGGAGTCAGGTACAAAAACACAGCACACAGATCCCACCAATTTACATACCACACCATGCTCAGCTAGGATGACGTCTAACACCATCCTATTTTGGAGGGCCACTTGTCTAATTGCCTTTTGCTCCAGCGTCATGTTGTACAGAATATCGGTGGTCCTATTGATGTTTTTTTCCAGTACCCTTGCTAGTCTTCTGATATCCTCGGAATTCATTATCTGTTCCCAAAATGGCACAAAGGATTTTGCTACATCACCCATGAATTGTGAAGGAGTATCACCATTCTCATCCCGTCTTGGACAAGCTCTAGAAACTTCAGCAGTGGTAGCCACATATACCCCTGTTAACAGGATACCCAAGTAACAAGTACCTTGCCAATCTCTGGGTAACCAAGGATAGGCTCCATTGCCACAAACAAAGTAAACAGGGTCTCCAACATACAAAGTTCTGTCCTCACTGGTTATATTTGCAATGTTGGTACAACCCTCAAGTGTACCCATTGGCTGAGAACCTTCCCTATGTATACAGAAAGAAACAAATTTGGGGCTATGATTGATAGTATAGGAAGGAGGCATGGCATCTTGGTTGCCTACGGGAGCCATCTTGGAGGAAATCAGTGATTGAAAAGGTCTAGAGAGTCTATCAGAAGGCCTAATAGAAGCAACATTGAGTGTGCTTCTATTTGCAAAGAAAGAACATCCAAGAGGTGTTAAGACTCGCTTTTCAAATTCATTCAAATTCGTCCCATCGAAGTTCCCCGAAATACTATCATTCCAATGACCAAAGAATAGTGCCCTGAATGAGGCATAGCATGCAGTAGTTAAAGGAAGAGGATGAATATACCAGCCCAGTACCTTTTCCCCATGCTGTGGCAAGTGTGAATACACCCAGCAATTTGTTCTGTTCAGAATCGCATGGGTTGCATACATGATCATTAGGAGTGTGTTATTAAGATACCCCTGTCTATGTTGGGAGTCTCGAGAAGGAAGAGTGTGCAGATGCACGAAAGGTGGAGACACAGTGGAGATAATTTCAGTGGGTAATAACGTTTCAAGCATATGCACTCTTTCCATGTACCAGAACCCAGGCGCAAATACAACTATAAAACTGACCAGTACTATGATTACAAAACAGTGAGTCCTCAAGGACCATGATCTCTGATGAAGCCACAGGTTGGGGCTTTTAGCCAAACAATACCAGAAGTAGTGTGCTAACACTGTCAACTGAAGTGTGATTGAGACGTGCAGAGGGCACAAACCAGTGAGACATCTGTGTGCACGTTAGTTGATAGTGGGCCTTAATGTAGGTCCGCTTTGGAATTTTAATAGGAAACTATTCAGACGGTTCGCTTTTCCACAATTGGTGTGTTTTGTTGTTTTTAGATCGACCAGTGTCTACTAAGAAGACAAGTTTACCAACCCGTCCACACACAGTAATTATAAATGTGTTAACGGTAAACTTTCAGTAGGGCATTCTTTTTCCCTATCTGATTTAGAGCTAGTTAAAGAATATACAGCTTAAACTTACTGCTGTCTTTTTTCCATGTTGTTCCTCCTTAGGCGTATGGAAGTCACCACGAAGAAATTAGACCTGTTTTAAGTCTACAATTTTTAGAGTGTTTGACCTGTGACGGTTTGATAAATTACCATGTTTAACCCCTGAAGAAGTTCTGACATTATTTCAACTGTTGTTAGAGAATGAAACATGTTGGGTTTATTTATGTGTTGTACATTAGCCAATACTGTATAATGTTATATTGAATTGTTTAGAACCGCACTCCATGTTTTAGGCGGATTCACTCAATTAGTACATTAAGAAGTAAGGGAGAGTATCCTAGAGAGTAGGCACTGTCTTGTGGTGTACATAGGGAATTTGTTATCACTGATCAGGTGTTTTGATATTGCATGTACACAACTGACCTGTGATGGTAGTATGTTGTGACATAGGTTTGTAGTGCCTATAATTTTGGGTAGAATAGCACGATGTTAGTGTATTGAATACAAATGAAATTAAAAATGTGTGTTTTTAATAGTCCAGTATTATATACTGAATTTTATAATTAGATGCATATGTTCATCCAAATGTCAATTTAATAAAATATTATATTGTATGTACCACCTAGTGGTTTTACTGTTTTTTCTTCTAGGTGTGCTAGTATTTGGTGATCTTTTGTCCTAAGGAGGCCCCACATTGGAACCACGAGTTTCTCCAAGTTTAGAAACAGTCGTAAGCCTTACTAGGGGGATGAATCTCGTGGTATATATACATTTTTTCCCCCAAGTCTTTCATGTGTTATATGTTGGAGATTCTTTGTCAGTTTTGTCAGAGTAGATTTAGGAAGGGGCATTGTTTCTCATAGTCTGTTTAGGAGCCTCTCCATTAGAGTCTATTAGTTAATCCGTCGGTGGCACCTGACCATGTGGCCTATCTTGCTTGAAGGTAACTTTGGCGGTCCCTGCCTCTTATTTTTTTTTCAGCGAAACAGCGACAAGGAACTGGCTCAACAATGATTCCTCGTGGGCACAGCAGTTTGGTGTCTCGTATGCAGATCGTACCTCAAGACTCCAGGTACGGTGTGATCTGCGAACTGAAGGAAGTGATGAAGCAGAAGCAAGATTGCTCAACATTGAAGAAAGATCCAAAGAAGAACTTGAAGGCAAAGCAGCAGTCTCCCAAGACCCCACGGGGTCAGGAAGGATTTCCCTACGCAAGACAGGCTCGTGGTGAGCATCAAAGTGAACAATCTCCTTCTCTTCCCCTTTGTCGTGGCGCAGAGGAATAGGTATCTTCTTGATGTGCATTGCGTGGATCCAGTTTCGTTTCCCTTCCACTCGTACAGCGGTCTGTGTGGCCAAGAGGACTTGGTACAGTCCTCTCCAGTGAGGTGCGAGACAGGAGGCTCTTTCAAACGATTTTAGGAGCACCCAGTCCCCAGGTCAGACTCGATGACCTGGACCCTCATCTTTTACTGGGAGGGCTTCTTGCACCGGTTGATAAATCAAATTCAAGTTTTGAGTTAACTGGTCACAGTACTCAGAAAGGAGCAAATGCTCTACATCTTTTAGTAACTTGGGTTTAGGTACATTCCAAATATTGGCTGGCCTCCCCATGATTATCTTATAGGTAGAGAGCCCTGTATTAGACTGTGCGGTCGACCGCATAGACAATAGAGCTATCGATAAGGCATCTGGCCATTTCAAATAGCTATTTGCACAGATTTTAGCAACCTTATTCGTTAATGTACCCTTGTGGCATTCTAGAAGTCCGGCACTCTGGGCGTGTCTGGCCGAATGGAACCGTTTATTGATCTGTAATCCCGCTCATACATGCAGGATAACAGCAGCGATAAAATGTGGACCATTGTTCGAGCAAATGACTCTTGGCAAACCAAACCTAGGAAAATAATCCTTCAGCATGGTTTTCACCATTGTCGTTGCTGTGGCATCTTTTAAAGGAAAAGCTTCGACCCATTTACTGAAAGCGCAAATAACTACTAGAAGACACTTATACTTCTGACAGCTCTCCATTTCAATAAAAATCAAAGTGTATAACTTCAAAAGGCATAGAGGGGGGGACCAAAACTACCCCTCGGTGATGATGTACCTTTCCCAACATTATGCTGTAAGCATACCATGCAATTTTGAACAAAACGCTCAGCAGTTTTTGAAATATTCACATTATCCCAGACAGGTTCTAACAATTTCCAAATCTTTTTAGCACATATGTGAGTTGGACAATGAGCCATCATAACCATAGCGGTGACATAAGCATCGGGCAGCATCCATTTTTGTTTTCCATTATCTACCCAACAATCTTCATCGGCTATACTTGCTGAACTCTCAGCCCAATATTGAAGTTCGTCTGGAGTGGCATAACCTGAATGTCTTTCATGCAACCAATTCCTAGGTCTATCACATAAGTGTTAGTGACCTCTTTCGTTATATACATTTTGGAATGCAAATCGGTGGCAGTCTGTTTGGCTATTCTGTCAGCAAAAGCGTTTCCTTTCCCCACATCATCTGTTACTCTCTGGTGTGCTGTGCGCTTCATCATTGCTGAGTAGGAAGCGCAAGTTTTGAAAGTAGCTGAACTATCAAAGTACCATGTTGTATCTTAGTTCCATGCGAGGTCAAGAAACCTCTCTCTGCCCATAATCGACCGAAGTTGTGAACCACCCCAAAGGCATACTGACTGTAAATATATTCACACTGAGCCCTTTGGAAAGTTCACAAGCTCAAGTCAATGCAATAATCTCTGCGGCCTGCACGGAGTTATGCAGAAATCTTTTGGTTTCCACACTAGTGCTTAATGTAGTGATTGCGTAAGCAGCAGTGGATGTACCATCCGGAACTTTGAAGCAGGAGCCATTGCAAAACAGCTCCCCTTGTGGTTCTTTTATCGGTGTATCACTTAAGCAATTCTGCCTTTAGTTTCTTGTTCTGTGGTATAGAGGCAGTCATGTGACATCTTGTTACTGCAAGCAATTTGTTGCGGAAGAGGCATTAGTTTGGCCGGATTTAATGAGCAACATCTCTTAATTTGGATATGTGGTGCAAATAGAATCAGATCGTATCTTGGTAATCGTGTTGATGCGAGATGTTGCGTTTGCGTTCTGTTTAATATAATGTATACAGAGTGAGGTACCATCATGGTTATGGAGTGACCCAGAACCATACCCTCACTGTTTTTTACAGATGCAGCGGCAGCAGCAACAGCTCTCAAACATCTCGGCAAAGCGCATGCAACAGGGTCAAGCATGGAGGAGAAATAATCGCACAGCCTATTCTTTCCTCCATGCTTCTGCTTTAACACAGCCAAAGTGCATCCATCACATTCATGCACATACAACACAAAGGCCTTGTCGTAATATGGTGTGCCCAAAACTGGTGCTGAACACAACGCAGCCTTGAGCAGATCAAAATCTTTCTAGCAATCCATGTTCCACGGTAAAGGCAAAGAAATACCCTTCTTTGTCAATGCCAACATTGGTTTTATCATTAATGAAAAGTTAGGGATCCATTGTCTACAATATGAAGCCATGCCTAGCAAGGACCTGCCCTATTTCTTTGTATTTGGGACAGACATGCTAGAGATGCTTTGTATCCGTTCAGGTGTCAGTCTTCTCCGCTATTTTGACAGGAGATAGCCTAAATAGGTGACCTCCTGTCAACAATATTGACATTTTTTTAATGAGGACTTATGCCCATGTTCTGCTAGGTGGATACGCAGCAATACGGTGCCCTCCTTGCAAGCAACATCAGAATCTGCAGTTAAAAGAAGATTTTCAACATACTGCAACAACATACAAGTGGAAGGCAACTCAAGTGTATCAAGCTGTTCCTTCAAAGCTCTACTATAAATGCTTGGACTCTCAGTGTACCCTTGTGGCACACAAGTAAATGTAAACAAGCGTCCCCCTGGGGTGAATGGAAACAAATATCTACTGTCAACATGTACAGGAATAGTAAAGAAAGCATTCTTTAGATCCACAACACTGAAATGAGTAGCTGAAGCTGGAATCATTGTCAATATAGTAGTCACATCAGGCACAATCGGAAATTGTGGAGCAACAATCTTATTGAAAGCGCTTAAATCAATAATAAAATGGAAAGGAATTGTATTATCCCCTTCCTAATACACTGGTAGATTCGGACTATTACACAAACTTCCTGCAATTTCCTAGATCACTCTTCGATGTACAAAATCAGAAACTATATTTTTTAAAGCTTGTTCACCGTCAACTGAAAATCTTATACTGTGGAATACGTGGTAATTTAACACGTGGTTTCAAAAAAATGTTAAAATGCTCAATTTGCAAAATACCAATGTCATTATCATCAACCGCCCATAAACATGCCGGAACCTTATCCAATTCAGTCGGTAAAGCCCTAGTCAGGAATTGTGAAACAGAAGTTTGTTGAGGTGAAATCCTTAAATGCACTCCATCCGGAGAACAGTAAATTACAGCATTCAATTCTTTCAACAGATTCAACCCTAACCAAATCTCACCACAATTCATCATCAAAAGAAATGGACATGATTCAGTGAATGGCCCCAGTGAAATCGGTACCAGCTGAGAGAGCGGACTAACCACTGGCATACCAGAGAACCCTAGAGAAACGTTGTTCTGCCCTGACAGTGGAATATCTGGAACCCGAGAACGATCAACAGAACACTTCTGTGCTCCTGTATCTCAACGTAGGGCCCTTTCTGATCAATGGGAATAGGTACTGGTTCCAGACTCTGCTTCGTTCTGTCCTAATGGAACAATACATCATCAAATGCAAGATCCTCAGAAAAATAGACAGTCGAAGGATTATCAAAAATGTTCCCATTGTTAACACTATGCTTCTGATTATCCTGTGAAAACGACTGTTGATTCTGAGCGAACTGACTTCAACCAGGACCCCTATCGCAGGACTGCCTCTGGATCGTCTACCCATAGTACCATATGTGTTATTCGATCGCTGCTGAAGGATCGGGCATTGTGCTCGCCAATGACCTTCTTGTCTGAAATAGGCACATTGGTTCATGTCTACACGACCCATTTGCGCATTACTCTGTGGTGCAAATTGACCTCTAAACTACGTATTCCCACCTCTGCTTCCTCTTACTATTTGTTGCAACAAAACTTTTGTTTTCAAGTTCCCTTCTTCTTTTCTATCTTCTCTTTTTCAGTATTGACCCTATTCTCATAATACTGACCCATGTGCAATACTTCAGACTGCGATTTAGCTTGCCAGGCACTTTTGGAAGTCATCATTTGTGATTGGATATCAGGCAACAATCCGCACACAAATTTATATACAAAAAGCCTTTTTCTTGACTCAGTACTTAAGTCCTGACTGCTGAAATCTGAAAACACTTGTTCGAACCGATTAAAACATTTTGTAGTGCCCTCATATTTCCCATGGATGCAAGCTGTAAGCTTGTCCCAAACTATTTTTCTCTCTGGAACAAAAGTTTTCAATTTAGATACAATTCTGTCTGGCAGTGTCACTGTCACCTGTGGCGGTTCCTCAACAGCATTTATTTCTCCATCTATCCATTCCAAGTTAACCCATGTGTCACCCAGCCCTGTCTGGTCATCTACAGTTCTAATCTGTTTCCATAAATCAGCAGGTAGGATCACAGGGAACAACTATTCGATATCACCCAGCATGAAAACTGACAAATACAAGACAGATTCAATTTCTTTATAAAATCCTGTTGGATTTTTCCTGATATCTGGAATTGTTTGTCTAATGGTATTCACTTCCTGTCTAGAAAATGGGATAAAAATGAATTGTGAGACATAATGAGCTTCAATATTATTGGCTGCTGCGCCTGTCATGGCATTAGCTGGAATTTCTACTTTAGGAACAAAAGTCAGAGGAAACTCTGTCATTGGCAATTGAGAAGTAGGCAATTCTGAACGTTCATTAAACAACAAAGCTAAATCGAGTGACAAAGTAGCCAAAGCAATATCTGGCGAAAATGCTCTCTTATAAATGACCATCAAATCTGCAAACAACAAAACTTTTTCTTCACAAACTCATCTTGTAGGTACTATACCATTACCTGTAACACTTTCCTTTGCATTGCCGTAGTATACTGACTTATTATTATTATTATTATTATTATTATTATTATTATTATTATTATTATTATTATACTGACTAAACATGTCATATACTTCAATGGGAGAAATTGAAACATCCGAAATCCATCTAAGCGCGTCTCTTGTGCAAATAGTCATCTCTTCACTCATTGGTTTCCATGAAGGAAGAAATTGCTTCTACCCATATGTGGCTTCCAATCTATTACCATCTATTTCATCATTCTGTAACCGATCTAACTCCCTCTTAAACTCAAATACCCTCTCAACATGCTTGTGTACTTTCTCTGCAGTGTCCCTTGAGCTAGCTAAGGCATTCAAATCCCTCAACCCCTATGGGACTTTCATGTCCATCAAATCACTCCAAATGTCAGCCAAATGCATTTTCATCCCCTCTATCAAAATATTCTGTTCAGAAATACTTTCTTGGTCAGAAATCGCAGTTAAGACAGCTAATTTTTCACCTTCTTCCATATATGTCTTTGCCCATGCATACAATTCTCATTTTCTAGCTCTAGATACTGTACCACGAGTCACTATTCTTGAATCAGCACTCGCCCTTTCAATCACTACAAGTGGAGCAGAACCACTTGGAAAAGAAAGTTCATACGAATCTTGTACAATAGACAGTGGAGACACTACCACTGGCAGTAAAGACGGAATTAAGGGAACGGCAACTGTCAGTAAGGGCGAGTATGCAGAAGGGGAAACAACAACAGGAAGAGGAGCAACAACTGGCAAAGGAGCAACAGAAGGAGGAAAAGGAACAATAACGGGAGGAGGTGCAATAGCAGGAAGAGGTAAAACAACAGGGAGCATCACATAAGGAGGTGGTGCAGTGGCAACAGTCCTATGCTCATTCAATAGCTTATTGATCAGTTCGTCTAAGGTGTGACAATCCTGAGACAGATATATTTTCTGCACTCCAAGTTGAAATGCCCTATCCATACTTCGAATAGATTCCGACTGTTTCTGTTGATCATACAATAATGCTTTTTCAGTATTAGACATATGTCGACATGAATGTTTCGCTTTACTCTTAAATTGCTGCATAGCATCCTTTCTCCAATCCTTAATCACATCAACCGCTGCAGGCCTAGCCTTTTTCATCAACAATATAGACGCTATTGTATACGGGCAATTTCAAAACTACCATGAACTGGCCACTTAAATTCGGAAGCATATCTAGTTTGTCTGTGCCAAATATCATTAAATACAATACTATTGAGGCCGTAGTTACAGTACATTAAACAAGCAGGTGAGCCAACAGGTGGAGCCAGTTGACCTTGTTCCAAAAATTGTCTGTCTCTGCGGAATAAACCCCTGAAACAGGCAGACAATTTCTCAGGCATGTCAGATCACTAGTGTTACCTGGCGTTGTTTGAACTCGCGAGTGCAAATCTGCAACCAATATAAGGATTCTTAGGAATCGGTGCAGGACTCACCTGATTTCAAAGACTAAGGAGGTCCTATCAGATTACAAAGGATCCTCGTGGTTGGCAATTTCGGAAAAGAGCCTGCCTCAATATGGGGAACCTCGTCAAGATGCCATCTCAAACCGCGTGCTCACCATTCAGGGATGGAATCTTGCACTACTGTCGAGGTGTCGCATCTCATACAAAGGGGCCCCCTTTTTCTCACTCTCTGATCCCGGTCCAATAGCCATGTCTTCTTTTCAACGAGGAGACATCAATCTTGAGGGTCCCTATTCAGGCGCCATCTAAAAGACCAAAGAAATATGGAGGCTTAGTACCACAAAAAGAAATACGGCAATCACGTGTCGAAAGAAACAAGTAACTTTAAAAGCAAAACAGATAGATATCTGGCTTCCAACATCTCGCAGTGTGTACTAGCAGACACAGTGAGGGGTGAGAGTGCTGGACATCTCAATGCGAGCTGTTTTATGCATTTTTCCAATCATTGTCCAGCCCCTCTCCGAACTAATAATTTCCATGCTAGGGTTCGTGCCCAGTTCACATGACAAATATGACAATATTATTTAATTGATTTGACAAGTTTGCTTGTCCATGAAGTTTCAATGGCAGTATTGGGTCTCCGGCTCATAGTTAGCCTAGTTTCAAGAGAGAACACAATATTTTAAAACCAAAGCACATGGTTTGAGTTTACTCTACATTATCTTGTTGTTTATATGAGGAGGAGGCTTGTGAGCGCAGACAACACTTGGATTGCAGTTCATACGAGTCACAAGGATTCTTTGCACAGAACAATCAGTCTGCTCTCGAACAGCATAAATGTTGACACAACTCAAAGGTTTTGTTTCACTAATTGCAGTACTTGTCGGCTTTTTCTTCCTGTTTCTGTGATTTCAAGGTGCCAAGATTAGCTGATCGGTTTACCTGGATGCTGCACCCTTAAGTGTTATATTGCGACTGCAGCAATATTTAAATCTATTTTTCTTTTTGAAAAACACTTCGTGGGTTGCGCTTCTGGTATAATTCACACAAATGACATTATTCCTTATATGGTATTTATTCTTTGCATTAATTTCATGCTTTCATTAATTCACATATTCATATTTCTTTATTTCCTCTCTGTACACTTTTATTTCTCTCAACAAGTGTTTCCCCACGGTTTTTAACCCATGGTTCTTCAGGAGAGATACTAAATTTAAATTCTTTTATTTACACATACAGTGATTGCTCTGATTTCTTAGAATTCCACTTTCTATATTTTTTATATCTCTCATTTATAATCTCATGGAGATATATATCTTTTTAGAAATTCTCCAACTCCCAGAGAAGGAGAATCCAGGCTTCCGACCACTCGCAGGCCAAGGGCGAGGCACGAGGCAGAGTCTCCAGTGCGCATGCTCAGAAGCTGAACACCGGCTACTGCGCATGCTCCTAGCCTATGAGAGGCTTTTTCTCCATTCTGCGCATGCGCCTCCTTTGAGAGTCCTCCTCTCATAGGCTAGGAGCATGCGCGGTAGCGGGTGTTCAGCTTCTGAGTATGCGCACTGGAGACTCTGTGTTCACTTAATTGGTAACACTGGCAATGTGTGTATGGGCTTCCCAGAGTACCCTCTTAAGGAGAATAGGGTTAATAGTTATGACTTACAATGCAGCATATTGTTCCATCACCTCCAGGACACATTGCAAATTTGTTTCTGGGTACTGCAAGTACAGGAGCATGTCATCCGCATACAATGAAATCAAATGACACCCTCCTGGTGTGATGATTCCTGCCCCACAATATTCTTCCCTTAAATAGACCGCTAGTGGCTCCAACGCTAGGATGAAAAGGATCAGGGACCACGGAGATTGCTGCCTCGTGCCTCATGCCCTTACTCAGCTGTCATTGTTCCAAGATAATTGTGACCGTTTTTACCCTCACTATCAGTTTGTTGTATAACAACTGCACCCATTTAATGTATGTGGGCCCAATACCAAATTTCTCCAGAACCGCTAGCAGCCAGGACCATTCAGCAGAGTAGAACAATTTTACTGTGTCAAGCAACGCTACTGTAACTTCCTGTATTTATCTGTGGGTGTAATCTATTATGTGGTGCAGCCTTCTCAAGTTATTCGTAATACTTCTGTGTGGGACATATCCTGTCTGGTCCGGATGGATAAGCTTGGCTATGATCAGTTTAAGTCTAAGTACCATGACAGCCGTGAGAATCTTCCAATCCTGGTTCAGCAACGAGAGGTGTATGTATGAGCCACAGTCTGTATCCGGCTTGTTTTGTTTCAAAAGGGGGACAATTATCAACTCTCTTAGGGACCCGGGCAATCTGCCTGTGTCCAGCACCTCCTTTAACATTGCTAATAGTGGGCCAGGTATTTCTGTCCTGTATTCTTTATGAAAAATTCCCCGGGAATCCCATCTGCTCCTGGAACTTTACTGGTAGGTAATCCTTTTATCACATACTCTAGCTCATCTATCATGATGGGTATCACTAGGATGTCTCTCTCTTCTGAATTTTGTTTGGGGAGACAGATCTCGGTCAATGCTTCCTGTATCCATGAAGCATCACTGTCTGAGGTATCTTCATACAGGTGTTTATAGTACTCATGAAAACACCCATTCACCTCTTTGTGGGTCTCCCACAACTCGCCATCCTGTCACTCCACAGCTCTAATCGTCTCCCGTTTAGTCTCGCTCTTATACAGCCAGGCTAGCAATCGCCCTGGCTTGTCTCCTCTGCATGTTGTCTCTCAACATATTTCTTGTTGCTCAATTTACCTAACCTATCCCAGTGCCCCCTGCATTCCTGTTGCAGGTGGGATACCTCTTGGGCCTCGTCTGGGGACCTGCTTCCCATTTGCATTATGATTTCTAGTCTATTTTCTGCTTTTTGCAAATCCCGCAGTATGTCATGCTGCATCCCTTTTGATTTTGCTATGGCCGCTCCTCTCACTACTTTGAAAGCCTCCGTAAGTGTACCCGGAGAATTTACGCTGCCTGTCTTGTAGTCAAAATATTCTTTCACTTCCTCTCTCAAGTCTTCTCGGAAACCCTGTGTCTTAAAGTGCTTCAGCTCTTCCACGTAAGGATTCTGGCACGGGTGGGAAGAACCTGCCATGTAACAATTGGTCTGAAAGGACCCATGCTTTATATTCTGCCTGTGTGAACACCCCCAGCGTTTCCTCCATGACAAACACGTAATCCATTCTTGTATGCAGATTATTTAGAGCGGTGTAGTGAGAGTATACGCGGTCTTGCAGGTGTATTATTCTCCATATATCTGCCAACTTGAATGCCTGAAACAATGTGTTTAGATCTTTGGCTGATGAGGTTGGACACTTGAATTTCTCGTCTGATCTATTCTTTGACGAGTTCAACGTACAATTACAATCTCCGCCCGATATCAGCGCTCCATCACTATACGGGCTAATATAGGGATATAGAGATCTGAAATAGCTTGCCATATCTTGATTCAGGGCATACATATTAATAATACATATTACTTTATTTTCTACCATTCCTTGAAGTATTATGATCCTACCATCTGCATCCATGAAGGTTTGCAGGATCCTGAATGAGACCGTCTGTGCCACCCATATCAGGACCCTGCAAGCATATGCTGAGTATGCTGAGCCCAGGGTCACCCCCCTCCACTTCCGTGCTAATGTCTCTTGTCTATCTTTAGTCAGATGGCTTTCCTACAGGGGAGCTATATCTATTTTCTGGCATCTCAGATATGTCATAACCCGGTGTAACTATTCAGATCTCTAACATTCCAGGTTGCTATTTTGAGTTCACCCATTCTTCCTGATAGTTCCCACTATCATTCCTCCTTTACCATCTCCCCACTCCTTTCTCTGTGCATATCTGTATGCCAGCTCCCCACTAACTACCCCAACTCCTCACTTACCCCACATTCCAACAAATCACAATCATTGCCCAGCACCAAATATGAAGCTGAGGGCATCCCTGCATCTCGCTCCTATACCGGCATGAATGCCAGTATTCAGAGTGCAGCAGGAGAATACTGAACTATTAGTATCCCGACTTATCTAAACTAAGTGCGTTTCTTGGCGCTGCTTAGGACTGAGCTGTCCCAGTGTTTCCTGCATTTAGCTAACTGTAAGATTATTTCTGAACTTCCATTTCAAAAGTCACTGTCGAATCCTTCTGTAATGGTGCTGGCCGGCTCAAGGATACATTATTTAAACCACATCTTTCTGCTTATCACTCCCGCCCTCCGCCTGGCCTTCCTCCTCCCTCAACATATTCGTCGTATCCATCCACATATTCACATGTTCAGGAGTCTCAAAAAAGACAGCCCAGTCGGTATATAGGATCTTCATTTTCGCCGGATACAAAAACATGTACTTCAGATTAGCAGCATGCAACCTCCTCTTTACTGCCACATAGTTCATCCTTTGTTTCTGTACCAGGAAAGTATAATCCGGATATGTCATGATGGTCGCTGATTCACGCAGATCATTCCCCCTTTTCAGAAGTGTTCTAGGATTCTCTCCCTGTCCTTATAGTTCCGTATCTTGGCAATTATTGGCCGGGGCGGGGCTCTGGGCAGCGGTTTCCTTGTCAGAGCCCTGTGCACACTCTCGACTGTAAATCCCTGGTTGAGTGCCCCAGCTCCTATTTCCTGCAACAGCATGTAATCAATGAATTCTGTTGGGTTTGGTCCTTCTTCGCCTTCCGGGAACCAGACAATCCATACATTGTTTCTCTGTGCCCGCCCTTCCACTTCATCTGCTCCATTCTTGAGATTCTGCACTTGTTGTTGCAATGTGGAAACTTCCGGGGAGTTTTTTTTTTTACAACTACTTGTGTTAGCTTTCACCTCTTTTTCTGTTAATGCCCTGACATCCTGGGGGTAATTCATAGAATTCAGCGCACAAGTGGCGCACGCGGCTGGCGCACAGTGTGCACGTGTGAATCCCTGCGCCAGCCGCGTGCGCTAAAATACATTTCCGCGCACAGCGTATTCATGGATTCCAGCCACCAAAACCAGCCGTGGTGCACAGTGGCGCAGCGAGCCTGCAGCAGCGCCAGTTATGCCCCAAGAATGTCCCTTGCGCAGGGAAAAGCCATCAAAATCCCCAATCCAGCGCAAAGGGCTGCGCTAACCCTGTACCAGCACGGCAAGCGGGGTACGTGTATCACTGGGGTGCCCGGGAAGTTTCTCACGTGATTTCAGCTGGGTACGTGTATTACTGGGGTGCGCAGGAAGTTTCACACGCGATTGGCCCTGTGCGAGCGGGGTACGTGTATTACTGGGGTGCGTGGGAAGTTTCACATGCAAATTCAGCAGGGTATGTGTATTTCAGGGGTGCGTGTGAAGTTTCACACACGATTCCATCAGAGTACGTGTATTTCAGGGGTGCGCGGGAAGTTCCACACGCGATTCCATCAGGGTACGTGTATATCAGGGGTGCGCGGGAAGTTTCACATGCGATTTCAGCTGGGTACGTGTATTCCAGGGGTGCGCGGGAAGTTCCACACGCGAATGTCCTGGGTACGTGTATTTCGGGGTGCGCGGGAAGTTACACACACGAATTCAGCAGGGTACGTGTATTTCAGGGGTGTGCGGGAAGTTCCACACGCGATTCCATCAGGGTACGTGTATATCAGGGGTGCGCGGGAAGTTCCACACGCGATTCCATCAGGGTACGTGTATTTCAGGGGTGCGTGGGAAGTTCCACACGCGATTGGCCCCGTGCGAGCGGGGTACGTGTACTACTGGGGTGCGCGGGAAGTTCCACACGCGATTCCATCAGGGTACGTGTATATCAGGGGTGCGCGGGAAGTTTCACATGCAAATTCAGCAGGGTACGTGTATTTCAGGGGTGCGCGGGAAGTTCCACACGCGATTCCATCAGGGTACGTGTATATCAGGGGTGCGCAGGAAGTTCCACACGCGATTTCAGCTGGGTACGTGTATTCCAGGGGTGCGCGGGAAGTTCCACACGCGAATGTCCTGGGTACGTGTATTTCGGGGTGCGCGGGAAGTTACACACGCGAATTCAGCAGGGTACGTGTATTTCAGGGGTGCGCGGGAAGTTCCACACGCGATTCCATCAGGGTACGTGTATTTCAGGGGTGCGTGGGAAGTTCCACACGCGATTGTCCCCGTGCGAGCGGGGTACGTGTATTACTGGGGTGCGCGGGAAGTTTCACACGCAATTTCAGCTGGGTACGTGTATTTCAGGGGTGCGCGGGAAGTTCCACACGCAAATGTCCTGGGTACGTGTATTTCGGGGTGCGCGGGAAGTTACACACGCAAATTCAGCAGGGTACGTGTATTTCAGAGGTGCGCGGAAAGTTCCACACGCGATTCCATCAGGGTACGTGTATTACTGGGGTGCGCGGGAAGTTTCACACGCAATTTCAGCTGGGTACGTGTATTTCAGGGGTGCGCGGGAAGTTCCACACACAAATGTCCTGTGTACGTGTATTTCGGGGTGCGCGGGAAGTTTCACACGCAATTTCAGCAGGGTACGTGTATTTCAGGGGTTCCGTGGAGTACTACACGTGAATTGGCCGTGTGGGTCCTCCCAGGTGTTCGCTCTACAACCTCCACGGCCCCTGCAGGCAGCCCACACCACGGGGGACTACCCTGCACCCCTGCTCATGTCCCGCAGGCAGCCCATCCATCATCGGCATGCCCCCCAGCCAAGCCACATGTCACCTTGCACTGCTGATCAACAATGCATGTCTCCCAGCACCCCCACCCCCCAGCAGTGCAGGGCACCCTCCACCAGGCCCCCACACATGTCTCCCAGCACCCCCATCCCCCAGCATTGCAGGGCACCCTCCACCAGGCCCCCACTCCTGTCTCCCTGCACCCCCAACCCCCACCAGTCACGGGCACCCTCCATCAGGCCCCCACTCCTGCCTCCCTGCACCCCCACCTCCCACCAGTCACGGGCACCCTCCACCAGGCCCCCACTCCTGCCTCCCTGCACCCCCACCTCCCACCAGTCAGGGGCACCCTCCACCAGGCCCCCACTCCTGTCTCCCAGCACCCCCACCCCCCAGCATTGCAAGGCAACTGCCAGCAGGCTCCCACACCTATCTCCCTGCACCCCCACCCCCCACCAGTCAGGGGCACCCTCCACCAGGCCCCCACTCCTGTCTCCCTGCACCCCCACCCCCCACCAGTCAGGGGCACCCTCCACCAGGCCCCCACTCCTGTCTCCCAGCACCCCCACCCCCCACCAGTCAGGGGCTCCCTCCAACAGGCCCCCACACATGTCTCCCAACCCCCCCAACCCCCAGCATTGCGAGGCACCTGCCAGCAGGCACCCACACATGTCTCCCAGCACCCCCACCCCCCAGCATTGCGAGGCACCTGCCAGCAGGCCCCCACTCCTGTCTCCCAGCACCCCCATCCCCCAGCATTGCGAGGCACCTGCCAGCAGGCCCCCACTCCTGTCTCCCAGCACCCCCACCCCCCACCAGTCAGGGGCACCCTCCACCAGGCCCCCACTCCTTTCTCCCAGCACCCCCACCCCCCAGCATTGCAGGGCACCCTCCACCAGGCCCCCACTCCTGTCTCCCAGCACCCCCACCCCCTAGCAGTCAGGGGCACCCTCCACCAGGCCCCCACTCCTGTCTCCCAGCACCCCCACCCCCCACCAGTCAGGGGCACCCTCCACCAAGCCCCCACTCCTGTCTCCCTGCACCCCCACCCCCCACCAGTCCGGGGCACCCTCCACCAGGCCCCCACTCCTGGCTCCCAGCACCCCCACCCCCCACCAGTCAGGGGCACCCTCCACCAGGCCCCCACTCCTGTCTCCCAGCACCCCCACCCCCCAGCAGTGCAGGGCACCCTCCACCAGGCCCCCGCTCCTGTCTCCCTGCACCCCCACCCTCCAGCAGTCAGGGGCACCCTCCACCAGGCCCCCACTCCTGTTTCCCTGCACCCCCATCCCCCACCAGTCAGGGGCACCCTCCACCAGGCCCCCACTCCTGTCTCCCTGCACCCCCACCCCCCGCCAGTCAGGGGCACCCTCCACCAGGCCCCCACTCCTGTCTCCCAGCACCCCCACCCCCCCACCAGTCAGGGGCACCCTCCACCAGGCCCCCACTCCTGTCTCCCAGCACCCCCACCCCCCAGCATTGCAAGGCACCTGCCAGCAGGCCCCCACTCCTGTCTCCCAGCACCCCCACCCCCACCAGTCAGGGGCACCCTCCACCAGGCCCCCATTCCTGTCTCCCAGCACCCCCACCCCCCAGCAGTGCAGGGCACCCTCCACCAGGCCCCCACTCCCGTCTCCCAGCACCCCCACCCCCCCAGCAGTCATGGGCACCCTCCACCAGGTCCCCACTCCTGTCTCCCTGCACCCCCACCCCCACCAGTCAGGGGCACCCTCCACCAGTTCCCCACTCCTGTCTCCCTGCACCCCCACCCACCACCAGTCAGGGGCACCCTCCACCAGGCTCCCACTCCTGTCTCCCAGCACCCCCACCCCCCAGCATTGTGAGGCACCTGCCAGCAGGCCACCACACATGTCTCCCAGCACCCCCACCCCCCAGCATTGCGAGGCACCTGCCAGCAGGCCCTCACACATGTCTCCCAGCACCCCCACCCCCCAGCATTGCGAGGCACCTGCCAGCAGGCCCCTACTCCTGTCTCCCAGCACCTCCACCCCCCCAGCATTGCGAGGCACCTGCCAGCAGGCCCCCACACATGTCTCCCAGCACCCCCACCCCCCAGCATTGCGAGGCACCTGCCAGCAGGCCCCCACTCCTGTCTCCCTGCACCCCCACCCCCCACCAGTCAGGGGCACCCTCCACCAGGCCCCCACTCCTGTCTCCCAGCACCCCCACCCCCCAGCATTGCGAGGCACCTGCCAGCAGGCCCCCACACATGTCTCCCAGCACCCCCACCCCCCGCCAGTCAGGGGCACCCTCCACCAGGCCCCCACTCCTGTCTCCCAGCACCCCCACCCCCCCACCAGTCAGGGGCACCCTCCACCAGGCCCCCACTCCTGTCTCCCAGCACCCCCACCCCCCAGCATTGCAAGGCACCTGCCAGCAGGCCCCCACTCCTGTCTCCCAGCACCCCCACCCCCACCAGTCAGGGGCACCCTCCACCAGGCCCCCATTCCTGTCTCCCAGCACCCCCACCCCCAAGCAGTGCAGGGCACCCTCCACCAGGCCCCCACTCCTGTCTCCCAGCACCCCCACCCCCCCAGCAGTCAGGGGCACCCTCCACCAGGTCCCCACTCCTGTCTCCCTGCACCCCCACCCCCCACCAGTCAGGGGCACCCTCCACCAGTTCCCCACTCCTGTCTCCCTGCACCCCCACCCCCCACCAGTCAGGGGCACCCTCCACCAGGCTCCCACTCCTGTCTCCCAGCACCCCCACCCCCCAGCATTGTGAGGCACCTGCCAGCAGGCCACCACACATGTCTCCCAGCACCCCCACCCCCCAGCATTGCGAGGCACCTGCCAGCAGGCCCTCACACATGTCTCCCAGCACCCCCACCCCCCAGCATTCCGAGGCACCTGCCAGCAGGCCCCCACTCCTGTCTCCCAGCACCTCCACCCCCCCAGCATTGCGAGGCACCTGCCAGCAGGCCCCCACACATGTCTCCCAGCACCCCCACCCCCCAGCATTGCGAGGCACCTGCCAGCAGGCCCCCACTCCTGTCTCCCTGCACCCCCACCCCCCACCAGTCAGGGGCACCCTCCACCAGGCCCCCACTCCTGTCTCCCAGCACCCCCACCCCCCAGCATTGCGAGGCACCTGCCAGCAGGCCCCCACACATGTCTCCCAGCACCCCAACCCCCCAGCATTGTGAGGCACCTGCCAGCAGGCCCCCACTCCTGTCTCCCTGCACCCCCACCCCCACCAGTCAGGGGCACCCTCCACCAGGCCCCACTCCTGTCTCCCTGCACCCCCACCCCCCACCAGTCAGGGGCACCCTCCACCAAGCCCCCACTCCTGTCTCCCTGCACCCCCACCCCCCACCAGTCAGGGGCACCCTCCACCAGGCCCCCACTCCTGTATCCCAGCACCCCCACCCCCCAGCATTGCGAGGCACCTGCCAGCAGGCCCCCACTCCTGTCTCCCTGCACCCCCACCCCCCACCAGTCAGGGGCACCCTCCACCAGGCCCCCACTCCTGTCTCCCTGCACCCTCATCCCCCACCAGGCAGGGGCACCCTCCACCAGGCCCCCACTCCTGTCTCCCAGCACCCCCACCAGTCAGGGGCGCCCTCCACCAGGCCCCCACACATGTCTCCCATCACCCCCAACCCCCAGCAGTGCAGGGCACCCTCCACCAGGCCCCCACTCCTGTCTCCCTGCACCCCCAACCCCCACCAGTCAGGGGCACCCTCCACCAGGCCCCCACTCCTGTCTCCCTGCACCCCCACCGCCCACCAGTCAGGGGCACCCTCCACCAGGCCCCCACTCCTGTCTCCCTGCACCCCCACCCCCCACCAGTCAGGGGCACCCTCCACCAGGCCCCCACACATGTCTCCCAGCACCCCCACCCCCCAGCATTGCGAGGCACCTGCCAGCAGGCCCTGACACATGTCCCCCAGCCAACACGCCATCACAATCTAGATCCCTGGCCCTTATGGGCAGCCTTCACATGCCAAACACCCACCCAAGTATTGCATCCACCCACTCAGAATTGCCAATTACATGATACAACCCCAATGGCAAGTATGTAAATGAACACATGTCCCTCACATACACACAATGGGTGTAAGTGAATGTCAAAACCCATATCATGACATTCATGAAACCAATGATATGATACTACACATTGAAGTTTGTTGGAAAAAATGTATTAAAAGCAACATAAATGGGATTAAAAATAAACAAACGACAATGGGAATGAAAATCAAAAAAGCAGCATGTCCGTAAAATAATGAAAAACCACAAATCATAATCCAAAGGAAAGGTGTCCAAAGTCACATTTCAAAAAAGTACATCCAAGGGAAAAACAAAACCAAAAACCATTGCTCCATGGGTAAATCAAAAAAAAAAATCCATAATCCAACAGTCAACTATATACAGATAAACAATCCAGGGTCCATGATCCCAACTGAAGAAATGAAACCTATCTAAAAATACTACGTAATAAAAAAACTATATACAAAAATGTTGGCCATTGTCCAAAAGGTCCAAAATCAAGAAAAAAGCAAAGGAAACCTAACACTAACTACATAACTATTTACAAGGGCAGCGGGCTAGTCCAACGGCTCACTGGTTGTTGTCATGGGCCAGGGCATCATCGAACTCCTGTTCAATGGCTTGAAGGCGGGCATGTTCCCTGGCCCCGAGGATAAAGCAGTGACCAACTCCAACTCCCTGCGAAGACCCTCGAGGCACTCAGCCCGCCTCAGCGCCCTCCGCATGGAGTTCTCCGCCCTGACCATTGTGAGCCGTTCCTCCTCTGCCCACTGCCGCTCCACACCTATCTGCTGGCCCAACCGCTCCCACACGGAAGCCCCTCCCATTCCAGGGTTCTCCTGCCCTCCGGCCGATGCCTGCACCCCTGATGTTGATGGCCCCGAGCCATGATGCCTCCCACGTCGAGCCTGCCGCTGCCTCCGACGCAACTGCCTGTGCCAGCACGACGGCATCCAGGCTGATGAAATCCACCGACGCCGTCGTGCACGTGCCCTGCCCGATGATGCCGTCACATCCTTCATCTGCTGGGGTCCAGTTGCTGGTGTGTCCACCCCTGCTGGACCTCTGACTCCCGACTGTGGCAGGGATGGGATCCCCACCGAGTTGGCTGCATTGGTCGGGGCAGGTCCACAGGGGGCCCTGGTGGCATCTGGGCCGGAAGGCGACATGGAGCACGACTGGTGCATAGCCTCCACAGAGGAGGAGAGGGTCGCCAAAGTGCCCGACACATGTATGAGACCCCTGACCACGACCGCTCCCAACTGGGCCACGTTGGCACGATGCTCTTCGTGATGACGTGCGTGCTCCCCCCGGGAAGCATGCACCTCATCACGAATGACACCCGTGCGCAACGCGACACCAATCAGGACCTTCTCAATACGGCCAGGGGTCCCCTCGTCCGCAGGTGGAGGGAAGTCAGATGACATGGACATCCCCCCTACCTGCGGACGGGCCTGGGATGGGGCATCCCTGCTGGTGCATGGTGGTGCAGTCACAGTGTCAGGGACAGTAACATGCACAGGCACCTCCACGGCGACCTGTGCTGCCTCCTGCCCCTGCCCCTGGACTGCACCACGTGCACCAGCAGGGATGCCCCCACCAGCCCCATGTGCGGCTCAGTAGCGGCCTCCTCCTCCTCTGTGGAAATCACCAACCTGGATGGCTCCACACCGTCTTCCGCTGTTGCAAGCCCCTGTGGGGGCTCACCCACCCCTTCCGCTGCAGCCGTGGGGGCATCCCCGCCGCTTGGCTCCACAGCGCCGTCTCCACCCTCTTCTTCACTTTGCGCTGCGTAGAGGGAGACATAGAACACAAGCATCAGGGTACTGTACAATGGTCCCCTAGACAGGAAGCAATAGCAGATGAGTGGCACTGTCAAATATCACTTCCATCATGTCCCTCCACAACACATGGGTCAGTGCAGGCAAAACACATGCAGGAACAGGCATGGCGCATGCTATGGACATAAGCAAACATGTCCAAGGGACTCTTGTAACATACAATGTTGTTTTTGAACTCACATGCATCATGGGTCATGCCTATCACATTCACACACTTCACCGTACTTTCATCCATCTGGACTCGTACACCCCAGACACAGTGGATGCAAGGATCTCTGGGCTGCATCAGTGGATCTGAACATTGACACAGACATGTGTCATGCATCCATGGCAATCACAATTCACAGACACGCAGGTCAGACACACAGACATGGAAACCATACATGTACATGGCATCATCACCCATCCCTCACCCCTACCCATATCCAGGAACAGAGACTGGCATGCTCTCATGTGTCCATTCCGCATAGGGCTCCCCATGTAGCATTTAAACACATACACCAACCGTGTGCTTCACACATTACTGGTCTCACATGCATGACCATGATGTCCCTGCACACACACACGCGTACATGGACTATGTCGCAAATACAGGCAAGTATCAGACAACCAGCACACTACAACATGCCCTGTCTCACACAGCAATGCCTGGGCACTTACCGCTCGACTCCAGATGGGTCTGCCTCTCAAGGACCTGGACGTGGAGCGCTGGGGATATGCGTTCCAGGACCCTCATCTGATCTTCCGACAAGGGCCCCGGCGCCCCTTAGCATCCGCTGCCTTCAAGAGGCGCCGGGCCTTGTTGAGGGTCCTGGACCTGAAGTCCTCCCAGCGCTTCTTGACATGTTGGAAGTTATGGACTGCCACCCCCTCCGCGTTGATGGCAGTCACGATGTCCGTCCAGATCCTGTCCCGTCCATCCTTGTCGGCGCGTGATGATCCAAAGAGGGCATCATAATGCCCAGGACATGCTCCACCAGGACACCAACTTCCTTCTGACTGAAGCTGGTGGCCCCCTGCCCCTCTGGCTGGGGGTTGCCAGTGGTCTCGGATTGTGTTTGCCCCGACATGGCGACCCCCGAGGCAGGCGTGGGTGGGCAACTGGGTCCTGGGGCTGGGCTGTGGAGCGATGGTATCCCAGTCGGGAGTCTTCTGTTCCAGCAGGGGTGGACACAGCAACTGGACCCCTGCAGATGGCTGATGTGCAGGCACCAAATGGCAGGGCACGGTGGCAGCAGGTAGGCATGCAGGCAGGCAGCAGCAGATGGCTCGTGGGAGGCTGCTCAGGGCTCTGGGGGGCAGTAATTCAGACTTTTGGGCAGGAGTGTGGTCTTCCTTGTGCTTACGCGTGGCCAGCTTGATACAGAGTGATTTGGCACGTGAAAATTCTGCACGTCAGCGTGTAATTCGAGGAAAGGGCCCATGCGTGTAAGTGACGTGACGTGCGCGGGTGTTTCCCTCAGCACGGGTTAAAGGTGAGCGGGGCCAGCAGTTTACTGTATGTGCCTTTCATGGAGACCGACATGTGTTGCTGCTTCCTGTTGTTTCACGCGCCATCACAACTTCACAGCCATCAAGGACGTATCTCTTCTTTTGGCGGGGGTATTGGCTACGTGTGTTTTTCTGCATTGTGCTAATCAGACGGTGAGTCGCACATGCTATTTTTCCCACTGCGGGTGCCCCTGTGTATAGCACCCATTTTCGATGTCATAGTAGCCTACGTGTCCCACGCGTATGCGTTATTCGTGTTACTGGGTGCCACCGCGTACTGCGGGAGGTTGATTCCACGCACGTATGCTGCAGGTTTGCATGCACGGTTTTACTGCAGTTTTGGGGTGCCTGAGCGTTGCATGACCCGTCACTACATCACCGGGGGTCACATACATCCTTGCAGGTGCAGGGGGGCTGTTAACATCTTGCTTCCCACCCCCTTCACCCCAATTGCCCAGGTCAATTGTGGTGTACACCTCCCATTGGCACTACTCCATCTGAGCCGGCACTACTACATCTGTGCCATGGTTGGGAGGACACCAAAGATGAGGGGCGCCTCAGCTGGGCGTACTGCTCGTGGCGGGCGTGGTCAGGGACGTGGCCGTGGTGACCAGGGAGTAGGGGGACTCCAGGGTGTCCAGGGTGGCCACAGAGCGGGAAGAGGCAGGGGTGCGCCACTTGAGCACAATGTTGTGCCATGTGTCGGTGCAGTCATGCCACCACCCCCTGTGGTTCCGGGGGATGCAGCTTCTGCATCTGGCACTGGCGCCCGTGTGACCCGGCAGTCCGTTCCATCGACTGCCACGGGTCCAAGGGTAGTGGTAGCTGCAGGTGCAGCTGTGGACAGCGCCACCAAGGCTCAGGGTCTGCCAGCGCAGGCTGCGTTGGCACTTGAGGAGCCCTTGGTAGATTTCCAACAGGCCAGGAGGGAAACCATAGGGGCAGGCAGGGCTGCTCAGACCAAGACACGTGTCCGTGGGGCAGTTATGTCATCTGCTGCCCTGAACAGCCGGGTGTTGGCAAGTGCAGGGGCATATACACCCAACAACACCCCGGTTGTGAGTCTGCCAACCAGGACCGTTGCGGTCAATGACCCTGCCACAGCTGATGTTGCTGCGCAGGGTCCATTAGAGGGCACCCAGATGCCACTGACACAAGTCAGGCCTTTGGTCGTCCCTCCACCTGCCACTCCCTTGGCTCAATCCACCGAACCCACTGGCCATACTGGTCAGGGCGGCATTAGCCAGCCAGGGTCTGCGCCACAGTCCAAGAGGAGGAAGGTTGCACCTGCAGCACAGGCTGGGACCCCACACACAGCCACGACCTCCTGCACGTCGAGGGAGAAGCCTTTCTGCAAGCAGGAACTGGACTTCCTCGTGGGCTACGTGCGGGGCCACAGTCGTGACATGCTAGTGGGTGCCAATAGTCAGACTACGGCTGCCCAACGTGACACCCACTGGAAGCATGTTGTGGAACATGTCAGTTAATTCGGCCATGGGGTGCGCACGGCGCAAGAGTGCAAAAAGCGTTGGAATGACATCAAACGCAGCACTAAGGCTAAGCGTGCCTCTAATTACAACTTGACTTTGGTGACTGGCGGTGGGCCTGCACCAGAGGAGGAAGAGCTCACTCCGCATGAGGCTCTCGTTGCGGAGTTCATACCACCTGAATTGGTCGAAGGAGTGGGAGAGATGCTGGACTTTGATGCCCAGTCCAGTGAGTGTTGATGCGTGTTTGTTGAGGACGTGTGTGTTTCACTTGTGGGATGTGTTGTGCATGATTGCCACTACATGTGACATGTACATGGTTCTGATGTGTAAGTAATGCAATGCTTCCGTGATGCATGTCTGCTCTGCTGGATGGTGGACATGTGGAGCAGACGGGGACTGTCCGCATCACCACTATTGCACCCTACTGACATGCTGGTTACAAGTATGCCCCTCCGGTCCATGTTCCAGCTCACTGGCCCTTCTGCATGTGGCGTTGGGTGACCTTCCTCTCAGCCCAGGCACAATGTAATTGCATGACTGACGTGCATGTCTCCTCTGCCTGCATGAGGGGAATCTATGTAGGCATGCTCCCTTGCCCCTCCTCCGCCACTCTGCACCCCAGTTCCACCTTTGCACTGGTCTGCTTCAATCTTGCCAATGTGTACTTTCCTGTTCATGCGTCCTGTGTAGATGCTAACTTCCAGCGTACAATCTGCCAGACATATGCCGTGTGGTACAGCCTTAGTACTTGATGCAGGGTATCTCACTTGTACTGTGCATAGGTCAGATGTCCCGCAGGGACATGAGTGCCCATTCATGCTCCATGTGTATTGCACGCATGCCCCTGTGTGTCCTTGACTGGATGATCACTGTAATACAAGTCCTGGGTGACATACATTGCATGGCATCTCATCAGCCTTCCCATGTCAACTGTGGGCCAGTACTGCGTTGCACACATGTTTAGGGTCTGACAATCTGTGGGGCTCACAGGCCTCAGCCTGTTCAATGGCCAATGACTCTGTCCAACTGTTGTTGTGTCGTCTTCACACGTGGGCGGCCTCCAGAGTTTTCATCATGTGTCCTGCTTACTGTCCCATCATCATTTGCAGTGTTGTCACTTGAATCAACTTAAGCTGTTGATGCCAGTCAACACTGCCTGTCAATACACAGGTGTATGTTCAGCCTTTTGATACCATGCTAGGCATCCCTGCTTTTATACTTGGGTGGAGGGGTGCTTGGCTTCTAGATATGGTACACATTGAATGCACAATGCACGTGATGCCTGAATTTGACCTTGCACTGCCTTCACATTTCCTGACACACACCATGGAGTCCTTGTACATGTAGGTAGTGAGTGGCGTGCACATTTTCTGCACTGCATAGACCCACTTCCATGGAAACTGCCACCTTTCAACAGGTCTGATCACAGAAGCAATTCAAAGTTGACCCAGCATGCATGCCAGGTTATATGTTGTGTGTCACATGTCTGCCTAATGCGTTTGTTGTCGGTGTGTGTGTGTGTGTGTGTGTGTTGTGTGCTTCTGACATGTGTAGTGACCTTTTTTCTCTCTATTTTTCAGGTGATGACGCAATGGAGGCGGAGGATGGTGTTGTCATGCCAGGCACAGGGTTGTTACCACTACATCAACCCAGCACAAGTGGGGGTCGTGGGGTGGTAGGCCACGAAAACCCCCAAGTGCTACAGTCCATCTTGTCTCTGGCTGCCTATGAGTCCAGCCTTGATGACGACTCTGACGTCCATGTTGAGTTGGATGAGCATCAAGTCCATGTGTCAGGGGTGAGTGATTCTAATGTGGACACTCCTCTGTCCGCGACACCTGCACTGAGGGATCAGACAGTCTTGGTTCCTCCGCCCGTGGTGGATCGGGACGCAGGTTCACCCGCCACACCAGTCACTGATGTGCCTGGGACATCACAACGACGGGGGCATGTAGTCGTGCAGCAGCGGGCGGTGCCAACACAGCGAGGACCCCCGGTCCTTGGGTCCAGCAGGGGTCAAGCCCAGCAACGCGGTTGCCGCGCGCAACCGCAGTATACTGAGTGGGAGCAAGACATGACTGCCAATTCAGAATGGCAGGGGGCAGCAATGGAGAACATCGCTGAGAGCATGGAGCGTGTGGCCCGATCTGTTCTCCCCCCTGCTAGGCAGGTGCTTCTCCAGCAGTAGGCGGCACGGTCCACGGCCCGCTCGCTCAGGCTGGGCATGTCGGCCTCAGACAGGGCACGCCAGGCTGAAATGTCATCTCTGCGCCAAGCAATTGCTGCTCACGCAGAGGCGCACATGGATGTCCTGAGGGAGGAGTATGCTTCCCTCAAATCCACTCTGGGTGTCCTTATGATGTCCCAAAGGCAGCGGGCAGAGGAGAGGTTTGCACAGCTTGAGCGTACCATCTCGGCTGAGCTACAGGCTTGCCGGGAGGTGCAGCAGTTGTCCAGCCAGGCCTTGCAGGAGGAACTCTGTGTTACACGTGCTACCTTGCAAGAGGAAGCACGTGTATCAGGCACCCGGGACACGGTGGGGGTGGTTGTTTCGTGCCACTCCTGCGCCTGTACACGGGAACTGTGACAGTACACATCCGTTCATGGTGCATCATTCTATGTTATGTACCACACATGGTTCACATCCTGTTGTGACATTGTTTTATTGTGCTACCTTGGTTGTTACATCAATGTGGTAGTACTTGGCCTTTGTGAGGTACTGCGACGTCAAGTCATCTACTGGAGGATGTTCTGGTTCGTTTTTCTGGCTTAGATTTTGTGATTTTGCAAATGAGGGTGGAATCTGAGGGTGCAGGCACCTTTTTACACACAAGGTGGGAGATGGTGACGAAGGGGAAGGGTGATCCTGTGGCCAGGTGAAATTGAGGTTTGAAGGCTCCATGACCCAGGTGCAGTTGTTCAGTGGGTCATGGTCATTTGTGAGGGAGGGGGGGGGTTGTTGTTGATAGTTGCCTTGCCCTGCAGTGTGATGGGAACCCTGACATTGTAATTGTGGTATCCTATGTACATGTTGTGTTCTGCTGATCAATGCCTGTTCATGTGTTGTGTTTTCATTTCAGGTGTGAGGGGATAGTTGTGGTTTGACATGCTGGGGTGTACACATGGTGAATGTTCACATGTGATGTGTAGAGGACACTGATGGTCACTTGATTGCACATGCATATGTTGAGTGCATGTCCTTACTGACCCACACACTTGCACTATGATGCACTACATGTACAACCACCCTTGCATATCCACGTGTACACTCTGTTTGCCTTCTGGTGCCCACTGTGTCCCTGCAGCACATGTTCTGTGACCAATTATGGATCCTGTACATGCCTAATTTGCTTTTTGATGTGGTTTGTCGCTTAGATGTGATGCTCAGGGTGTGCATCACACACAATGACTGTTCACTGTGCTGTGCGCTGAGCAGTGTGTTGTAGGAGTTGGACACAGCACACAGAAGCTGCAGTGTTGATTTTGCAATGCACAATGTGCATGTAGACAGGCATTCATTGTTATGTTACGTCTACAACTTTTGTAATGCTTTTGGGAATGACTTATTTTGGGTGGGAGGTTGTTGGTCAGTCATTTCATCTGATTCCATGTCAGGCATCATTGTCTGATGCCACTGTACATTTTTGACATGGCAATGTGTACCTTATTGGTACTGTGTTGGTGTATGGGTATTTCTTGCCATGTCATGTGGTTTGGGAGGGTTTGAGTGACATAACAGTGATGGTCATGGCCTGTTTTGTAGGTGTGTGTGATTCACACCTTGCATGTCAGGGTCATCCGCTTCTCAAAGCAACTAGCTGGGAGTAGATCTCTCTCCGCGGCAGGGACCTCCCTCTGGAACAGCCTTCCTGCCTCACTGGAACTTGAGGAGAACCATCTCCGGTTCCGGAAGCACCTCAAGACCTTCCTCTTTGCTTCTGCTTTCTCTCTCCCTCTCCCTTGCAAAATTCTTCACTGGAACTGCACTGGATCTGCAACTGGGCCACTATCACCAACCTCGGTCCCTGGCCCATCCACTCTCCACTTGCACTGCCTCCCTGGCAACCCCTGCACTGCGGGACTGTCTCTCTATCCCTACACCCCCCCCCCTTCCCAGCACTTGTCTGCACTTACCTTTGCAGTTGCCACCAGATGGCCTATTTATTTGTTTATTAGTCTACTTACCATGTACTGCACTCCCCCCTCCCCTTGCACTTTTCCCTTCCCCCGACCCCTGCACTTGCGTGTTAGGCGGAAACCTGTGCAGTTCCCTCTGGGACCACTGCAAAAGATTTAGGACTACAGGTGTTTGGCAGTAAACCCACTTGGTAGCAGTCTGTACCACACAGATTCACTTGGTAGCTGTGGCTGAGCAGTCAGACTTCCCTCAAGAAGAGTTAAGCAGTATGTGGAGTATACAATATAGGGCAATTCTTCAGAGTAAGACAAGCAAACACGCAACGAGACTCAGTGTAAAGATATTAAGGTATTTATTTATAACGGAACATCTATGGAAAACACTATGGCACTATCACGGCAAACACTTCAATCACAATTACTCTACGAAGAAGAAACAATCAATCCCTCTAACAATATTTCTGCAAGTCTAGGTTCTACCAGCATCACTTATTTGCAGACAGAGGTGTATGCCTCAACCTAGATGGCACTCTAATATTAGTTAGGACGGGAGAGAAAAAGATACCAGGTTACGAAATCAACACAGTTCAATACTTCACGGGAAAAATGCAAGGCAAGAAGGCACAAACCACAATAGATCATAAAGTTCAGAGGCCAGGCCCACTCGGAGAGGGGCAAGGCGATATGTCCCAAAAAGTCTCTAGTGGAAATGCGTTCGAGTCTTTGTAGCAAATCGTTATCGGCAGATTGAACCAGTTCAGAACAATACGTGAGAAAGCTTGGAGGCGAACCAACGGAAAGGAGAGGATTAAGACACCTCACTCGAACCGATCGAAAGGGAAGCCAGGCGGACCCGTACCTTGTTTGAGGAGAGACAGCTTCGGCAGGGGCAGTTGTTCCTGGTGGTGGATGCACGTCGGGTCTTTGCCAAGAGTAGAGATTATCTCGTCGTCGAAGAAAAAGTGAAGTCCGGTGCACCACCAGGGAAGAGACCAGACCCGGAGTGCTCCGTCACAAGGCACCACCTTTTGGTCGCGGTACAGGGGTAGTGGCTATCCGGTTGCCGAGGTGCTCTGCACGGGCAATTCGACCACTGCGTCCTGAGGCGAAGAAAAAGCAAAGGGGACTGGTTGTTCCCACCAGTCAGGGGAAGAGACTCTCCGGCAGGGAGATCTCCTCTGTCGTCGGGAAGTGGTGAGTCGGTTCCGCAGGGCTCCACCGGAGGTGTCGTCGTGCAGGTCGGCTCAGCGTTACCCTCATCGGATTCTTAGGTCCTCTGGCGACTTCTGAAGATCCAGTCCCAAAAGCCCTGCTTTTATGCAGAAAACCCCCATTCATTCAGCCTAGCTGTCAATCAGCACATGCTAAGTGGTGAGCGCGGAGGCTCACCACTTGGGCCAATCACACCAGAGTGCGACCGGAGTTGGCAAGGCAACTCGGTCCAGGGTGCCTAAACCCCCTCCCACACCCCTGTGGTAACCCAGACAGAATGGCACCACTTTGGAGGGTCTCTGTACAGAGGCCCGCCAAAAGTGGAACAAAGGGCTCAACCTTTTGGTTTAGGAGTCACAGAGACGAACACAGACGCCATTTTAAAAACCGAGTTCTGGCAGAAAATACCATCCGATAAACTTATTTAAGATAAGTAGACCGGTGGTACCTTAGAAATTAATGAGGAAAAGTATCAATCTCTAACAATGGGACGAATCCCATAGGGTTATGTTCGGGGTCGAACATAACAAGTAGTTTCCACTGCCACCAGCAAAAACTCGACGAGGGGGGACGGGACAGTGCCCCCTCGATTAACAGATCCAGGAGTAACTGAATTACCCCTACTAGTACACAATAAGATGGTTTGTACTAGTCCTGTTAGTAAATTTAGGTCTAGTAAAGCCAATGGTGACTTTACATGCCCGGGGAGACTTTAGTCAGTCCCTGGGTATGGAGTCTATGGTGGAGGTCCGCTAGGACGCCCCAGTGTTACGGCACGTAGGGTGCAGTGTAACACACATAGAAAAACATATGAGACCCTATGGAGTAAAAGACCCCATAGCCCATAGAACACATTGATATTCAAAGGAATTACACACATTCATGTCCAAGAGTGGGAGGAAAAGAGTCTCACTCTTGGCAGGATGGAAAAAAACAAACTCCAGAAATCCAGCAAAGCTGCTGGGGGACTCACTAGGTTAGGAAATTCAGCCTAAACAGAGAATTCTCCCTAACACTCGCCCCCCCCCCCCCCAGACTAAGGGACAGGAGGATTTAATCCACTCCTGGATGAATCTCGAGATTTACTCCTTCGATTTGTTTGTCTAAAGGTAAGCCTCTGAGGAGATCCGGAAGAGCGTCACTCTCTTCTTCTTCCTCGGATGATGCTAGAAGCAATGCTCCTACATCAGGTCGTGAGACATACGCTTTGAGGCGGTTGGTGTGGAAGACTGTCGGAGCCTCCTTGGGGTTGCCCAAGTCCACCAGATAGTTAACCTCTCCGAGTTTACCCACAACTCGGAAGGGTCCCATCCACTTATCTTGCAAGGCCCTCTGCCTTGTTGGGATCATAACGAGAATGAGCTGGTCTTGAGCGAACTCAACCATGTTAGCCTTTTGATCGTGCCAGTGCCTGATCAATGCTTGTCCAGCTTTCAAGTTATCACTTGCTTCCGTCATCATGTGTGACATTCTCCTCCGGAGACCTATCACGTAGTCAGCCACTCTGACCGGCTTGGGGGAAGGAGCGCTCTCCAACCCCTCCTTAATCAGGGCCAATGGACCTCTGACGGGATGACCATAGAGAAGTTCGAAGGGAGAGTAGCCTACTCCCTCCTGATGGACTTCTCTATAAGCAAAGAGAAGGCATGGCAGTAGAAGGTCCCACTTCCGCTTAAGGGGTTCTTCTAAAGCACCTATCATGCTCTTCATGGTTCGGTTGAACCGTTCTACCAACCCATTGGTTTGTGGGTGGTAAGCTGTTGAGAACTTGTAAGTAACTCCACAGGTTTTCCACATGGCTTTCATGTAGTGGGACATAAAGTTTGACCCCCTGTCAGAGATTACTTCCTTAGGAAACCCGACCCTAGTAAAAATACCGAGGAGGGCCTTAGCCACAGCCGGAGCTGTAACAGTCCTCATAGGAATTGCCTCAGGATACCTAGTAGCATGGTCTACTACAACAAGTATAAACCTGTTGCCTGAGGAGGTTGGAGGATCAAGGGGACCAACGATGTCAATCCCTACTCTCTCAAATGGGACTCCCACAACTGGGAGAGGCACTAAAGGTGCCACATTCTTGGAGCCAACCTTACCAGAGGTCTGGCAGGTGTGGCAGCTCCTGCAGTGTTTTTCTACTTCGGCCCCCATCTTCGGCCAATAGAAGTAGAAAGAGAGCCTTTCCTTAGTCTTCTTGAAACTCAAGTGACCAGCCAAAGGAATCTCGTGGGCTAACTGCAAGAACTGTGGTCTGTTCTCTTGGGGTACTACAAGTCGTTTGTAGTTTCCAGGTGCAGACTCGGTCGGTTCACTGTAGAAGAGGCCATCTTCCCAGTGCAACCTGTGTTTAGCAGGCTCTTGCCCTTCAGCCTGAGCTTCTGCCTGGTGGCGAAGACCTTCCAGAGTTGGACATTCTCTCTGTCCCTTACTGAAGTCTGCCCTGCTGGGTCCACCTTCTGCCAGTAAAGACTGCAGCTCAGGATGGTCAACAGGATCCAGATCTCCAATGAGTTCCTGGCCTTCCGTTAGCTCTTTCTCAGAGTCTAATTCTACCAGACAGGGTTGTACCTCCCTCTCAGCCTCAGCTGGAGGTGGAGTTACGGGTGTAACTTTGGACAACCGCGGGGAAGTCCGTGTTGGCTGCACTGAAATGCTGGCTGCGGGTTTCAGGATAGAAGTCTTAGGTTTCCCTTTCGCTTCTGTTTTCTTGGAGACAGCTGCCGACAATTCCAGTGGAGCAGGAGTGATTTCCTTCTTCATCATCTCCTGGAGAGTACCACGCATGGTCCTCTCTCTTGCGGGTCTGGTTAGCTCCTGTAACCGTTTACTAGGAGGTCTGGGAGTATGCGATACAACTCAGAGAGTTTTCAAATCGTTACCCAACAGTACGCGTCCTGGTACCTCACTCTGTATGCTGACAGGTATCTTTACAGTCATGTCGTTACACTGGATGAGAACTGGTAATTGGGGAAGCATCTGCACAGGCCCTCCAGCTAACTTGGTGAGGCGTTTGGGTGCCTTAGCAACATCCTCAGCCTGAACAAACGATTTATCCACCACAGTTATGCTGGCCCCAGTGTCCCTAATGGCAGGAGTCTCCTGACCATTCACCTGGACACTGTCCTTATAATACTCTTTAGTATTATCGGGGATAGAATTATAGACATCTAAATTCTGTTGTTCCCACAACCCCAGAGATACTAAAGAAACGCTGGCTGAGACTCCAATGGGTTCGTCAGCTAGCAGTTGAAAGTTTCCACTTGCCATTTGGACTTCCTCCTCTGGAGCGAAGGCTAAGGAGACAAGGTGGACCCCTGAAGGTTTACCCTTACATCTGGGATCTCCTTTCACGTGGTCAGGCGAGCCACAAACAAAGCATTTACTGAACGCTTTTTGGAATGGTGGCTTGTTCTGACCTCCTTCCGGTTTGGCACCAGAAGACACACTATTCTGCTGTGGTTTTCCCAGTGGCTTACCCTTCTGGTTTTGTTTGGGGCAATCTTTGGAATTTGAGTTATTTGAATTCTCTTTTGAGTCTTTTTTAGGCTGTTTTCCCTCATCCTCTTTCTGAGTTGCCCCAGCATCCTTATGAGTAGCCCTGTTGGCAACCCACAAGTCAGCAGCCTTAGCTAGCGTCCGGGAATCCAATTCCTTCGAATCAGCCAAGTGCTGTCTGAGCGCAGGAGAACAGGCATCATAAATCGACTCCAACATAAAAAGATTCTTCATACCCTCATAAGTGTTCACTTTGTAACCCTTAATCCATCCCTCTAAGTTTTTCAACCCTTCGCTCACCCAGGTAGCCCAAGGGGTACCATCATGCTTTTTGAGGGTTCTAAACCTCTTAAGATACTCGGAAGGGGTCTTCCCAAATCTAGCTATTGAAGCTAGTTTCACACTTTCGTAATCCGTCTTATCCGCCTCCCCCAACTCCATTACCACATCAGTCGCAACAGGAGGGAGCCTAGAGAACAACCAGGGAAGTAAATCATTCCCGGTGATGTCCTGGAGCCCATAATTGTACTCAAACAGTTTTAACCAATCCAACACATCCAACCTCGGTTCATACATACCCACTAATTCCTTCGGCATCCGGGGTCTTTTGGGACTGGAGCTCCTAGAGGAACCAGAGGAGAGGGAAGCATTTTCGATAGACAACTTTTTCATCTCTAACTCGTGATTAAGTTATATTTCCCTGAGTCTTAACTCAGCTTGCTAATGCTCAGCCTGGGCATTCATCCGTCTGAACTCGAGCTCTTGGTTTCGTTCAGATTGAGCCAAGAACCGTTTGTATTCTAATTCGAGCTTCATTTTTTCAAGTTCAAAATAAGCAGGGTTACTTGTGGGACCTGGTATGGGCCCCGTAGGCACAGCGGGTAAGGCAGGTAGAGGAACAGGGGAGACAGTTTTGTTAGCCTCTCCCTCCTCGTCAGTCTCTTCATCGCTATCATCAGAATTACGATTCAGATCAACACCATCGCTGTTATCTACATTTGCTGGAGAAATTGGTTCCTCTGAACCAGTACCCAGACTTTGGTTCGCCAGCAATCTCTCTATTAATTCTAACTTCTTGCCTCTTACAGAAAGATTCTCTTGCCTACAGAGAGCTCGCAAACTCTCAGTATTTTCACCTGACAAGGATTCTCGACTGTAAGTTTTCATCGTAGACATGTTTTTGAAAGTTGCTTTTTAGTGCTAAGTTTTGTGGTTAGTTATCCTAAAGTGTTGAAAAGCACTCTAAACAATCGATACAAATCCCACCGCTGTACACCAGTGTTAGGCGGAAACCTGTGCAGTTCCCTCTGGGACCACTGCAAAAGATTTAGGACTACAGGTGTTTGGCAGTAAACCCACTTGGTAGCAGTCTGTACCACACAGATTCACTTGGTAGCTGTGGCTGAGCAGTCAGACTTCCCTCAAGAAGAGTTAAGCAGTATGTGGAGTATACAATATAGGGCAATTCTTCAGAGTAAGACAAGCAAACACGCAACGAGACTCAGTGTAAAGATATTAAGGTATTTATTTATAACGGAACATCTATGGAAAACACTATGGCACTATCACGGCAAACACTTCAATCACAATTACTCTACGAAGAAGAAACGATCAATCCCTCTAACAATATTTCGACAAGTCTAGGTTCTACCAGCATCACTTATTTGCAGACAGAGGTGTATGCCTCAACCTAGATGGCACTCTAATATTAGTTAGGACGGGAGAGAAAAAGATAGCAGGTTACGAAATCAACACAGTTCAATACTTCACGGGAAAAATGCAAGGCAAGAAGGCAAGAAGGCACGAACCACCATAGATCATAAAGTTCAGAGGCCAGGCCCACTCGGAGAGGGGCAAGGCGATATGTCCCAAAAAGTCTCTAGTGGAAATGCGTTCAAGTCTGTGTAGCAAATTGTTATCGACAGATTGACCAGTTCAGAACAATACGTGAGAAAGCTTGGAGGCGACCCAACGGAAAGGAGAGGATTAAGACACCTCACTCGAACCGATCGAAAGGGAAGCCAGGCGGACACAGTACCTTGTTTGTGGAGAGACAATCCGGAGGGGGCAGTTGTTCCTGGTGGTGGATGCACGTCGGGTCTTTGCCAAGAGTAGAGATGATCTCGTCGTCGAAGAAAAAGTGAAGTCCGGTGCACCACCAGGGAAGAGACCAGCCGCTGAGTGCTCGGTCACAAGGCACCACCTTTTGGTCACGGTACAGGGGTAGTGGCTATCCGGTTGCCGAGGTGCTCTGCACCGGCAATTCGACCACTGCGTCCTGAGGCGAAGAAAAAGTAAAGGGGACTGGTTGTTCCCACCAGTCAGGGGAAGAGACTCTCCGGCAGGGAGATCTCCTCTGTCGGCGGGAAGTGGTGAGTCGGTTCCGCAGGGCTCCACCGGAGGTGTCGTCGTGCAGGTCGGCTCAGCGTTACCCTCGTCGGATTCTTAGGTCCTGTGGCGACTTCTGAAGATCCAGTCCCAAAAGCCCTGCTTTTATGCAGAAAACCCCCATTCATTCAGCCTAGCTGTCAATCAACACATGCTAAGTGGTGAGCGGGGAGGCTCACCACTTGGGCCAATCACACCAGAGTGCGACCGGAGTTGGCAAGGCAACTCGGCCCAGGGTGCCTAAACCCCCTCCCACACCCCTGTGGTAACCCAGACAGAATGGCACCACTTTGGAGGGTCTCTGTACAGAGGCCCGCCAAAAGTGGAACAAAGGGCTCAACCTTTGGTTTAGGAGTCACAGAGACGAACACAGACGCCATTTTAAAAACCGAGTTCTGGCAGAAAATACCATCCGATAAACTTATTTAAGATAAGTAGACCGGTGGTACGTTAGAAATTAATGAGGAAAAGTATCAATCTCTAACAATGGGACGAATCCCATAGGGTTATGTTCGGAGTCGAACATAACAAGTAGTTTCCACTGCCACCAGCCAAAACCCGACGAGGGGGGACGGGACAGTGCCCCCTCGAGTAACAGATCCAGGAGTAACTGAATTACCCCTACTAGTACGTCCACAATAAGATGGTTTGTACTAGTCCTGTTAGTAAATTTAGGTCTAGTAAAGCCAATGGTGACTTTACATACCCGGGGAGACAGTAGTCAGTCCCCGGGTATGGAGTCTATGGTGGAGGTCCGCTAGGACGCCCCAGTGTTACGGCACGTAGGGTGCGGTGTAAAACACATAGAAAAAAATATGAGACCCTATGGAGTAAAAGACCCCATAGCCCATAGAACACATTGATATTCAAAGGAATTACACACATTCATGTCCAAGAGTGGGAGGAAAAGAGTCTCACTCTTGGCAGGATGGAAAAATACAAACTCCAGAAAAATCCAGCAAAGCTGCTGGGGGACTCACTAGGTTAGGAAATTCAGCCTAAACAGAGAATTCTCCCTAACATTGCGCAATCTAAATGACACCTGGCCTAGTAGTATCGTTGTCTGTCTTCCCTTGTTCCCCCCTCCCTGCCTCGTCGCACCTTGAAATACTTGTGTATAGGCACGTTACAAATACCATATCATGTCATGTCATATGTGTGCCTTTTGGTCACACAGCATAGCTTGTGTTTAAGTAGCTAGGGATTAAGACAATGTGGCACTTCCATGGCAACTATCTCAGGGTGGTAGGGTTGTGGCAGTTGACTGTCTCTTTTTCATCATCGATTGTCACCTGGTATGTGCCAGGCCTGTGTGCACTCCGCAGGGGTGGGAGTTTAGGTGAAAAATGTGGCCACAAGCTGGGTCCGGGCTTCCTCGCCACGTGCCCTGTCCCCTCCCATGGGCAGCGCCTTTGCCTGTGGTTGGGGATGTGGGGCACCACCATGCCCACCGGTACGCCCTTCCGTGTTGCAACATTGTGCAGGACACTTGCTGCCACAATGATCCTGCACACTACTGGGGGTGCATAGAGTAGCTGCCCGCCAGAGCGGTCAAGGGAGCGGAAACGTGACTTGACCACTCCGAATGTGCGCTCCACTATCGTCCTGCTTGCAATATGGGCGGCGTTGTATCTTGCCTGGGGTGGTGTGGTGGGGTTCCGGATTGGCGTCATCATGTGGTTGCTCAGAGGGTAGGCACTGTCCCCTGGGGAGGTGTAAATGGTTGTGATTATTGGGGTTTTTGTATTTGTGTGTGTGTGTGTGTGTGTGACATGCATGCATGTGCAAGGGCATTTGTACTCACCTAGGAGCCATGTGTTGCCATGCTGCCCAGCTTCCAGGGCCCGGCTCAGGGCAGACATTCTGTATATGAAACTGTCATGGGTGGAGCCAGGGTAGTTTGCATAGACAGAGGTGATGATTCCCTTTGCATCGCATACCACCTGTACATTGATGGAATGCCAGTGCTTGCGGTTTCAGTAGATGTGCTCAGTGGCCCTAGGTGGACGTAGGGCCACATGGGTGAAATCTATGGCACCGAGCACTTTGGGGAAGTGTGCCACCCTGAAAAAATCCAGGACAACGGCCTGCCTTTCTGCGGGTGTTCTGGGCATGTATATGTGCCTGCGGACTGAGGGGCGCGCTGTCATGATTGCCAGTACCTGGTGTAGGCAGCTTTACTGCGTGGCTTGTGAGATCCCCCCCCACTATGGCAGTAGTCCGCTGAAATGACCCAGTGGCCAAGAAATGCAGGACATTGAGCACCTTCTCCAAGGGGCTCAATGCTTGGGAGCAAAGGGTGGGGGATGTAAGGTCATCTTCCCTCTCCCTGACCAGGTCTAGGATGATATGGGGTGGAAACCTATATCTGCCGTAGACCTGGTCGTCAGGCATCCCAAAAAGGCTTGTCCGTGGTGCGAAAATGCATGCCCTGGCTATTCTCCACCTCCTGCGGTGTCCCACGATCAGTGCTGCGACAAATGGGGCATTCATCGTAGCTGTATATACGTGTTTGTTGTTTGCGCACACTTTTATACTGTGCGCGGGGACGCTTCCGGCTGCCTTCGTGTGGCGGACGCGTTGACGCCTGTATGCGTCTTTTGCCGTGCGCGGGTTTCCCGTATTCGAATCCATGAATACGGGTTGTTCGCGTGCGTGTGGGCGTTCCGTGTAGTTCCCTGCAGTGCTTCCCCAGTTACGCCTTCTTTTTCACACGTTATTCCCCATTCCGCGTGTTATGCCCACTGTTCCGCCCACTTTGGTTGTGTGCGCCGCGCTATGTGCGCTTTTGCTGTGCGCGTAGCACACGCCGTGTGTGCCCGCGTGCGCCATGGCAGGATTTGGGGCACGGACAGCGGGAACCACTCGCAGCGTCTTTCTTGAATCGCACGCGTGCGCTGGGTTTCTCACGCTTGCGCCACCTTGCGCCGACTTGCGCTGGGATTTTCGGCGCACGTTTGCTCCATGAATCGACCCCCCTGTCTCAAGAGGTTCACATCGATGCTGATTGCATCAATTTTGAATTCCAGCATCGACTTCAACTCCGCTATGACTGCCAGTATCTGTTGGTCACTGCATCCACGAGCTTCCTCTCCACATGTCTCTTGCGTTGATGTCTTTGCACTGTCCGCTATTTGTGCATTTTTGGCGAATGCATCAATTGATGACTGCTTCCATTTACCCTTGTTTGGCTTGGATGTCATAGTTGTGCCCATTGGTCGAATAGCCTCCCCTTATATTACGATCAGCATGGTGCAGTTTGCTGACTATTCTGGTACTGTGTTGGCGACTTCGCTGCAGGTCCTTATAGTACGTTGCACATTTGTGTCTTCCTGGGGCATGTGCTTGCTGCCCAGTTCACCTCTTTGTCAGGCTTCTCCACTAATGCAGCTGCAAGCGGGGGTCTCCTTTAATGTTTGCTCTCTCTGGCACTTCTCCTTTTACATCTATATATGTGAGTGCCTCGGCAGGTGCCCCCGTGTCCGTGGCAATATTCCAGTGAGCCCGGGCTACCAACCTTTGCTATTACCCACACTGCACTTGCTGTCTCTGTTACGTCACGTCACAGTGCTTGCTGTTATGCTGTTATGCTGGGCTGCTCCTGTGGATACCCTTGTTGTGCTTATTGTTGCTTGCAGTTAGTTCTTCATGTCTAACTGACATAAACATACATCCCATCCGCTGTGGGGTTACTTTCCTCAGGGGGAGCCAGCGTTCCAAGGAGCATTCTTGACTGCTACATCCCTTCTTAAGGTCTGCCACTCACCCCAAGGGCCTCCACACTTTCCAGCACCCCCCCCCCCCCGGGGGGCCCTGTTCCTACTATGTTCCAGCTCACCTAATTCAGTGGCTGCTCTAGGTCTCTCCCAAATGCTAGGCAACCTCTGGGCATTGATATGGTCCTAGGTGTTGTGCTTCTCAGGAGCTACGTTCTATCATAGCATGTTGCGTGGAAATTGCAGTCGTGACCAATCCAGCTGCAGCCATTTAGCTGTTCCAGGCATCCTCCCAGCTCTATCCTTCACCGCAGCAAACCCTCCAATGTCATCGGCCCCTGTGCGCTGTCGGCCAACCCTACATCCGCTGCCCGTCTTGACTTGCTCCTCCACAGCCTTGCTGACCGTTTATACAGCGTCACTCTGTTCTGCATACTGTATCTTCACATGCCTATTCACCGGGGCAAGGTTGCCGTACCTGCCAATGGGCCTCATTACGACCCTGGCGGAGTGGGTTTACGCCAGCGGTATTCGCGGCGGACCCGTCCGCCCTACTACGAGTTCCCGTAGCGCCATGGAGCGTTTTCCGCCTGGTTTTTCCGGGCGGAGAAATCCATGGCGCTACGGGACCTTGTTGTTAATTACGCCACCGTATTTTACGGTGGCGTAATTAACGCCTTCCCCACTCCCATTATACCCTATGGGGCAAAAATGGGAATGGGGAAGGGTAAAATGGGGAATGGGGATTTACCGCCCCGCCAAGGTCGGAATGGGGCGGAAAATCCGCCAACCCCCATGGCGCTATCGGCAGCTTTCCGCCGTGCTCCATGGTGCATTTTGCACCACGATTTCCGCCAGGGTCGTAATGAGGGCCAATGTCTCAGCTATCATGTTCTTTTGTGTGGTCGATGTTCCAAATCTTTGCATACACGTGGCAGCAGCCAAGTAATTAGTAATCTGAACTTTCCTTCCGGCCTGCTCCGACTCATGTAGTCGTCTCCTACATCCAGCGAGCTCGACCAGTGTTGTGCACTTTCTGTGCCTCCCATGCACCTGGAATCAGTCGTGCCTCGATTTTCAGTCAGTTTCACATTTCTGGAGGCTCAGTTGTCGCATCTCATGCCAGCTACAGTATCCCTTACAGATGGTCAATGTAACAACACAGCCGTTCTTTGGGGGGTCTTGCCACGTCTCCACTTGTGGATTCTGTTTATGTGCTTTTCTCCGTGGGACACTTCCAATCCTTTATATCGTACACTGTGATGCAGTTTCACATGTTGCGCTGGTGCGCCCGCACCCGCGCATGGACCTGCACTCGTTCTTTCCGCCCTTGTGGTATGCTGATATTATTGGGCACTTTATGTAATCCTTGCTCGTTGGTGATTGCTGGTCATTTACAGGCCGATTCATGGAATAAATGTGCGCCGAAAATCCCGGCGCAGAGGGGCCAATACGTGCGCTGCGCCTAAAATCAGCGCAAAGCGCAGGGAAACCAGCGCACGTCGATTCATGGAAGTCCCTGCGCAAGAAAAGCAGAGGACGTGCGCGGAAAAAACGAGCGGCGCAGGCCAGCGCACAGGTCAACCAACGTCGTGCGCCACGGCCACTGCGCCATCACTCCGAGCGCAGCGCACAGCTCTAAAGTAGGCGGGACACAGGGCGGGACACTCGGAATGGGGAATAAAATGGGGCACAACACTCGGAATGGGGAAGAATGTGGGCGGCACGGGGAAAGTTTAGGAGGCAAGTGCGCGGAACGCCCACACGCTCGCATACAACACGTATTCATGGAATAGAATAGGGCAAAAAAGCGCACGCTCAAAGCAGCGCACAGGCACAAACAGGCACAAACACGACCGCCACAAGAAAGCAGGCGGTAGCGTCTCTGCGCCTGCAAGAAATGTGCGCTAAAAGGTGCGCCAACAAATAGCACCTATATACAGACATGATCAATGTCCAATACTGTGGCCCTCCAGGACAAATGACGTACAAAGGGGTACCCACAAACACAGACACGCGCAGAGAGAAAAAATAAACGTGTGCGTGCATACCGGGGTGCGCGGTAAGTTGCACACGCGATATGGCCGGGTACGTGGATTTCAGGGGTGCGCGGGAAGTTCCACATGCGATATGGCAGGGTACGTGGATTACAGGGGTGCGCGGGAAGTTCCACACGCGATATGGCCGGCTACGTGGATCCCAGGGGTGCGCGGGAAGTTCCACACGCGATATGGCAGGGTACGTGGATTGCAGGGGTGCGCGGGAAGTTCCACACGCGAAATGGCAGGGAACGTGGATTTCAGGGGTGCGCGGGAAGTTCCACACGCGATATGGCAGGGTACGTGGATTGCAGGGGTGCGCGGGAAGTTCCACACGCGAAATGGCAGGGAACGTGGATTTCAGGGGTGCGCGGGAAGTTCCACACGCGATATGGCCGGCTACGTGGATTGCAGGGGTGCGCGGGAAGTTACACACGCGATATGGCAGGGTACGTGGATTTCAGGGGTGCGCGGGAAGTTGCACACGCGAAATGGCCGGCTACGTGGATTTCAGGGGTGCGCGGGAAGTTCCACACGCGATATGGCCGGCTACGTGGATTCCAGGGGTGCGCGGGAAGTTCCACACGCGATATGGCAGGGTACGTGGATTCCAGGGGTGCGCGGGAAGTTGCACACGCGAAATGGCCGGCTACGTGGATTTCAGGGGTGCGCGGGAAGTCCCACACGCGATATGGCCCGGTACGTGGATTGCAGGGGTGCGCGGGAAGTTCCACACGCGATATGGCAGGGTACGTGGATTGCAGGGGTGCGCGGGAAGTTCCACACGCGAAATGGCCGGCTACGTGGATTACAGGGGTGCGCGGGAAGTTCAACACGCGATATGGCAGGGAACGTGGATTTCAGGGGTGCGCGGGAAGTTCCACACGCGATATGGCAGGGTACGTGGATTTCAGGGGTGCGCGGGAAGTTGCACACGCGAAATGGCCGGCTACGTGGATTTCAGGGGTGCGCGGGAAGTTCCACACGCGATATGGCAGGGTACGTGGATTCCAGGGGTGCGTGGGAAGTTCCACACGCGAAATGGCGGGCTACGTGGATTTCAGGGGTGCGCGGGAAGTTCCACACGCGATATGGCCGGCTACGTGGATTCCAGGGGTGCGCGGGAAGTTGCACACGCGATATGGCAGGGTACGTGGATTCCAGGGGTGCGCGGGAAGTTCCACACGCGATATGGCCGGCTACGTGGATTCCAGGGGTGCGCGGGAAGTTCCACACGCGATATGGCAGGGTACGTGGATTGCAGGAGTGCGCGGGAAGTTCCACACGCGAATTGGCTGTGTGCTCCCAGGCATTACCTGTACACCCTCCACGGCCCCTGCAGGCAGCACACACAACAGGGAACTACCCTGCACACCTGCTCATGTCTCCCACCACCCCCACCCCCCATCCACCAGGGACACCCTCCACCAGGCCCCCACCCATGTCTCCCACCACCCCCACCCCCAGCACTGTGGGGAACCTGCCAGCAGGCCCCCACCCATGTCCAACCCATGTCTCCCACCACCCCCAACCCCCCATCCACCAGGGGCACCCTCCACCAGGCCCCCACCCATGTCTCCCACCACCCCCACCCCCAGCACTGTGGGGAACCTGCCAGCAGGCCCCCACCCATGTCCAACCCATGTCTCCCACCACCCCCAACCCCCCATCCACCAGGGGCACCCTCCACCAGGCCCCCACCCATGTCTCCCACCACCCCCACCCCCAGCACTGTGGGGAACCTGCCAGCAGGCCCCCACCCATGTCCAACCCATGTCTCCCACCACCCCCAACCCCCATCCACCAGGGACACCCTCCACCAGGCCCCCACCCATGTCTCCCACCACCCCCAACCCCCCATCCACCAGGGACACCCTCCACCAGGCCCCCACCCATGTCTCCCACCACCCCCACCCCCAGCACTGTGGGGAACCTGCCAGCAGGCCCCCACCCATGTCCAACCCATGTCTCCCACCACCCCCAACCCCCCATCCACCAGGGGCACCCGCCACCAGGCCCCCACCCATGTCTCCCACCACCCCCACCCCCAGCACTGTGGGGAACCTGCCAGCAGGCCCCCACCCATGTCCAACCCATGTCTCCCACCACCCCCAACCCCCATCCACCAGGGACACCCTCCACCAGGCCCCCACCCATGTCTCCCACCACCCCCAACCCCCCATCCACCAGGGACACCCTCCACCAGGCCCCCACCCATGTCTCCCACCACCCCCACCCCCAGCACTGTGGGGAACCTGCCAGCAGGCCCCCACCCATGTCCAACCCATGTCTCCCACCACCCCCAACCCCCCATCCACCAGGGGCACCCTCCACCAGGCCCCCACCCATGTCTCCCACCACCCCCACCCCCAGCACTGTGGGGAACCTGCCAGCAGGCCCCCACCCATGTCCAACCCATGTCTCCCACCACCCCCAACCCCCCATCCACCAGGGACACCCTCCACCAGGCCCCCACCCATGTCCCCCTGGCCCCTGGTCCTGACGATACACAATAATGGCAGTAATGGCCAGCATACCCAGCACAAACACCCAGGCAAGGATTGCATGCACCCACATAGTGAATGCAATCACATGACACAACCCCAAAGGCAAGTATGCAAAAGAACACATGTCCGCCACACACACATACACAATGGGTGCAAGTGAATGTCAAAACCCATATCATGACATGTAAGAAACCAAAGAAAAAATGACACAAGTGTAAGATAATATAAAAATGTATTAAATAAAAAAATAAGTAAACTAATACAACTATCTGGCAAAGCAAATAAAAGGTCCATGTCCGGGAACAAAAATGAGAAACCAAAAAACAAAGGATAGAAAAATCAATAGATTTTGTCCAAAGCAAACACATGTAGCATGAAATCAAAGAAAAACCATTACGACATGGTGTAAACAATATGAAATTAAAAAAATGTATCTCCCAAAAAATAACAATATATACAGGAATGTTCAAGGGTCCATGAGCCCAACACCACTAATGAAACCTAATACTAACTAAGTTAAAAAATATGTACAAAAAAGTGGCCATTGTCCAAGCGGTCCAAAATAATAAAAAGAAATAAAGGAAACCTAGCACTAACTAACTAAAAAACTATATACAAAGGCAGCGGGCTAGTCCTGCGGCTCACTTGGTGATGCTGGCCAGGGCATCCTCGAACTCCATGTCAATGTCCTGGAGGCGGGACTCAGTCCTGGCCCCGAGGTCTCGCAGGGACAACCCCATGTGCTCACCAAATTCCCTGCGAGCCTCCTCGAGGCACTCAGCCCGCCTCAATGCCTGATGCATGGAGATCTCCGCCCTGGCCATGGCGAGCCGCTCCTCTTCCGCCCGCTGCCGCTCCGCACCTATCCGCTGGCCAAACTCCTCCCACACGGAACACACCGCCATGCCAGGGTTGCCCTGCCCTCCGGCCGATGCCTGCCCCTCTGATCTTGATGGCCCTGAGCCATGATGCCTCCCACGTCGAGCCCGCTGCTGCCTCCGACGCCACTGCCTCTGCCAGCACGACGGCATCCAGGCTGATGGTAACCACCGACGCCGTCGTGCACGTGCCCTGCCCGATGATGCCGGCACATCTTCCATCTGCTGGGGTCTACTTGCTGTGTCGTCCACCCCTGCTGGACCTCCGACTCCCAACTGCGGCAGGGATGGGATCCCCACAGAGCTGGCTGCATTGGTCGGGGCAGGTCCACAGGGGGCCATGGTGGCATCTGGGCCGGAAGACGGCAAGGAGAACGACCGGTGGATAGCATGCACAGAGGAGGAGAGGGCCGTCAGATTGGCCAACACATGCAGGAACCCCCCGAACATGGCCGATCCCAATTGGGCCACATCGGCACGGTGCACTTCGTGATGACGTGCGTGCTCCTCCCGGGAAGCACGCACGGCATCACGAATCACAGCCGTGCGCATCGCGACCCCAATCAGGACCTGCTCCACGCGGCCAGGGGTTCCCACGGCCGCAGGTGGAGGGGAGTCAGTTGACATGGACATCCCCTCTTCCTGCGGACGGGCCTGGGACGGGGCATCCCTGCTGGTGCATGGTGGTGCACTCACAGGGTCAGGGACAGCGACATGCACAGGCACCTCCACGGTGACCTGTGCTGCCTCCTGCCCCTGGCCCTGGACTGCACCACTTGCACCAGCAGGGATGCTCCCACCAGGCCCCATGTGTGCACCAGTGTCGGCCTCCTCCTCCTCTGTGCAAACCACCAACCTGGATGGCTCCTCACCGTCTCCCGCCGTAGCAGGCCCCTGTGGGGGCTCACCCACCCCTTCCGCTGCAGCCGTGGGGGCATCCCCGCCGCCTTGCTCCACAGCGCCGTCTCCGCCCTCTTCTTCACTAGCCGCTGCGTAGAGGGAGACAAAGGACACAAGCATCAGGCTACTGTACAATGGTCCCCTAGACAGGAAGCAATAGCAGATGAGCACCCCTGTCAAAGTACACTTCCATCATGTCCCTCCACAACACATGGGTCAGTCCAGGCAAAACACACACAGTAACAGGCATGGTGCATGCCATGCACATTTCCATGCATGTCCAATTGACTCTTGAAACATTCAATGATATGTAACTCACATGCATCATGGCTCATGCATATCACATGCACACACTTCACCTCAGTCACATCCATCTGGCCCCAATCACACCGAACACAGGCAAAACAAGGGGAAGTTGGGTGCGTCACTGAATCTGTGCATTGTCACACACATGTGTCATGCATCCATGGCATGCACAAGTCACAGACATGCAGGTCAGGCACACAGACATGACTACCATATATGTACCTGGCATCAGCACCCATCCTTCACCCCCATCCATGTCCAGGTACAGAGACTGGCATGCTCTCATGTCCCAAATCTGCATAGTGCTCCCCATGCCGCATTTCAACACATGCAACAACCATGTGGGTCACACATCACTGGTCGCACATGCATTACCATGATGTCCCAGCACACATACATGCATACATGGCCCATGGCACACATACAGGCAAGTATCATAGAACCAGCACACCGCAACATGCACTGTCTCACACAGTGATGCTTGGACACTTACCGCTCAACTCCAGACGGGTCTCCCTCTCAAGGATCTGGGCGTGGAGCGCTGGGCGTACGCGTTCCAGGACCCTCTTCTGGATGGAACTCATGTGGCCCCGGCCCCCCTCCACGAGGCGCCGGGCCTTCACAAGGGTCCTGGACCTCAAGTCCTCCCAGCGCTTCTTGATCTTCAAGACGTTGCGGGTTGCCACCCCCTCCGCGTTGATGGCAACCACACAGTCGGCCCAGATCCTCTCCCGTCCTTCCTTGCTGGCGCGGGACGATCCAAAGAGGGCATCATACTGCCCCAGGACATGCTCCACCAGGACACCAACTTCGGTGGCAGTGAAGCTGGTGCCCCTCTGCCCCTCTGGCCTGGGGTTGCCACTGGTGCCAGATGTAGAAGTGCCCGACATGGCAACCCCAGAGGCAGGTGTGGGTGGGCAACTGGGTCCTGGGGCTGGGCTGTGGAGCGATGTAATCCCAGTTGGGAGTCTTCAGTTCCAGCAGGGGTGGACACAGCAACTGGACCCCTGCAGATGGCTGATGTGCAGGCACCAAATGGCAGGGCACGGTGGCAGCAGGCAGGCAGGCAGGCAGGCAGCAGCAGATAGCACGTGGGAGGCTGCTCAGGGCACTGGGGGGGCAGTAACTCGGCCTTCGGGGCAGGAGCGTGGTGTTCCGTGTGTTTTCGGGTGGCCAGCTTGATACGGAGTGATTTGGCACGTGAAATTCCTGCACGTCAGCGTGAAATCCGAGGAAAGGCCCTTAGCGCGTAAGTGCGTCAGCACGCATACGCGATTCTATTGGACCAGAGTCCCTCATCGCGTAAGCGCGTCTGACGTGATCCGCACGGGCGTTCCCCACTCAGCACGTGAAGACGGAGCACACGCGGAAATACTGCACGTCAGAGTGTCATCGCGTGTAATTGGCCAAAAGTGCGCGTACACGCCATTGGCCTATGTACGTGTATTTCATCGTGTGTAATTGGCCAAAAGTGCGCGTACACGCCATTGGCCTATGTACGTGTATTTCATCGCGTGTAATTGGCCAAAAGTGCGCGTACACGCCATTGGCCTATGTACGTGTATTTCATCGCGTGTAATTGGGCAAAAGTGCGCGTACACGCCATTGGCCTATGTACGTGTATTTCAGGGGTGCGCGGCCACTTACACAAGCAAGTACGTCAGCGCACCTGTATGCCTGCTGCGTGGGAATTTCCACACGCGATTGGAGTGGGAACTCGATTCCAGGGGTGCGAGGCTCACACGCTCGCCTACAACACGCGCAAGGCATTAATTTGCGCACTTTTCAATAAACAAGCCAGATGCCAGGATGAACATACCGTTCCTAGCAGCAGTGGCAGTGGGCTACCAAAGGAGGAGGAGGAGGAGAGTCAGGGCCGGAATATTCACACCCAGAACCAGCCTATTCGGGATGCCTGATGACCAGGTGTATGGGAGGTACAGGTTTCCAGCACACATCATACTGGACCTGGTCAGTGAGTGGGAGGATGACCTCACATCACCCACCCTGTGCTCCCAAGCACTCAGCCCCCTGCAGAAGGTCCTGAATGTACTGCACTTCTTGGCCACTGGATCCTTTCAGCGGACAAGTGCCATAGTGGGTGGTGTGTCACAGGCCACGCAGTCACGCTGCCTACACCAGGTCTTGAACATCATCACTGCACGGCCATCAGTCCGCAGGCACATATATCTCCCCAGGACTCATGCAGAAAGGCGGACGTGCATCCAGGAATTCTATGGTGTGGCTCAATTCCCCAAAGTGCTTGGTGCAATTGACTGCACACATGTGGCTCTACGTCCACCCAGGGCAACAGAGCACATCTATAGAAACCGCAAGCACTGGCATTCCATCAACGTGCAAGTTGTATGCAATGCCAAGGGAATAATCACATCAGTATATGCCAACTATCCAGGGTCCACCCACGACAGCTTCATCTACAGAATGTCTACCCTATGCCGGGACCTAGAGGCTGGACAGCATGGAGATACATGGCTGCTTGGTGAGCATGAATGCCACTGCACATGCATGCATGTCAGATACTGGGTCATGACACAACACCACTAATGATACCCATCACCACCTCCACAGGGGACAGTGCCTACCCTATCAGCCCCCACATGATGACCCCAATCCGGAACCCCACCACGCCACCCCAGGTAAGGTACAACACAGCCCACATTGCAACACGGGGCATAGTGGAGCGCACATTCGGAGTGCTCAAGTCACGCTTTCGCTCCCTTGACCGTTCTGGCGGGCAGCTGTTATATGCTCCCCGAATAGTGTGCAGGATCATAGTGGCAGCATGTGTCCTGCACAACGTTGCAACACGCCAGGGCCTGCCCGTGGACATGGTGGTGCCCCCACATCCACAACCACATGCACGCCCGCTGCGCATGGGAGGGGAAAGGGCACGGGGGAGGCAGCCTGTACGCAACTGGTGGCCAACATCTTCACCTAGGAATCACAGTGCTGGCTAGTGCACACTGCTCTGGCACATACCATCTGACAATCAATGATGACACTACCTGACAATGTCTGAAATTTACTTGACAATAAACTGTCAGATACACATCAGCCTGAGATTGTTAACATGGAAGTGTCAATATGTGTGCACCCCTAGCTACACATACACCAGCAATGCATCACAACGCAAAGACACAACTCCATCAATCTAATATGCATTGCCACAGGCGATTCACTACATGACAACATTGCCATGTCACCCATTCCCTTCACAGTCCCGCCACTGAGGACACCATGTCATGGTATGTGACAGCAAACAAACTGGCCATCACAACATGACACCAGTGTCACAAATAGCAGTGCCCCAAATGGAACATAGCCGCACTTGAGCAGCTAACGGACCTGGAGCCACTACTACACACCTGTGTAAGAGTAATTTCAATCAAATTACACACCAACCCACCCTGAAGCCCACCCAAACAAGACACAATGCATGTAATCAATGGTAGTCTCATTACCTGATTCTGCTGGTATGTCCTCACCGTCCAGATGTACAGTGATGGCGCCATGCAAAAGTGTCAGTGCACATCTACCGACATGTAGTCTGACTCCAGAGAGTATGCCCTTGTGAAGATCTGTGTGAAATACCTGCAAAACATGAGCAACATATGTAAGCAGAGGCACATATCAAACCATCATGCATAGTTAGGTGCAACAACAATGAACACTATGAATGTCTACACAGTATTGACTATGGACTGGCCAACAGCTCATGGGAGTCCAATGTCACCGTGTAATTTGATGTCACTTGGGCACACCCTTTGCAAGCCCATGGAAACAGAAGCAGGAGGGGTGTGGATGTCTGCTACCCAAGCATCGAAACCAAACTCAGGACAAGCCTGCATGTGCCCAGCCACAATACAGTGTATGCCCAGGTACCCACACAAGGCAACACTCTTGCAAAATAAAAATAAAATAGAGAAAAAATGGCCATGAAAGGGCCGGCGGGGGGGGGGGGGCCACCTATGAGGTCCGAGGACAGGATGCACGCCACAATCCACCTGTGTGGATCATGGGAAACGAAAACACCCCATAGGCTCGTGGCCCACACGGCTACTCTGTTGTGGGAGATGAGTCGTTATGGCTCTGGCCAGACCCTGCAGCTGACTCTGGAGGTGGGGGAGCTGCCTCAGAAGATGGTGTGACAATGGGAGGCAGCCCACGCAAAGCACGAGTTTGCTCCTCCATGGCTGCAAGCAGGCGGGTCTGGTAGTTCTGGTTCTGGGTTATAATCATGCGGAGGTCCCCATGCAGTAATTCCCGGGATGACCTGACCTCCGCACGAGTTGCCTGCATCTCGGCCGAGAGCGTCCGTGTCAGACGCTCCAGCTGCTCCTCTGTCCTTCTATGGGATGAAGCCTCAAACTCTAACAGGGTCGACCTGAGGTGACGGAGTTCTTCCCTCAGGCCTTCCCTGTGGCGCTGGGACTCCATGGAAAGTGATTCCCGCAGAGTCGCCAGTGCCGCCCGCCTGTCCATGTTGGACGCCAACATATCCTCCCTGTGTGCCTGGCAGATGGACTCTGTAGCCTGCTCCATTCGCTCCATCAGCCTTTCTGGGGGGACAATGGAAGTGGCCACCCTATCCATGGCCTGTGCAATCATCTCGGATGATGCTGCCTGTTGGGTGGCCATACCGTAGATGGATTGCTCCCAAACGGTATTGCCAGGTGGCATACGGCCACCACGTTGACGGGCACCACACCTGCCTGGGGCAAGGCGGACTGCGCCTTGCTGTGCCGGCAAGGCCTCAGGCTGCAGGACTGCATTCCCTCTCTGATCTGCAGCCCCAGGAACAGGATCAGAGATTGGGTGGTGTGGCCCTGCATCCGTAACCACCGGAGGCTGATCTGCCGACACTGACATCCCCATTGAGGGCAATGGCCCGGCTGCAGGTGGGTCGGACAGAGGAGATTCTCTCCCAAGAACACTCACCTGCGACTGCACATAGGTGTCATCCTCCGAGTCTACACCTGAATACTGCTCGGGGGAGGATCCCCCAGAGACACCCCTCGACAGCACGACCTGCAGCACTTGTGGGTTTTCACCCACAAACACACCACGTCCCTCACTTGTGGTAGGTCGGCCCGGGTTGCCCTCCTGGGACGTCTCAACCACCACATCCCCAGCATCAACAAGTGCTTCGTCCCCTGCAAAGACATGAAAGAGAAAAATGGAAACAGGCATTAGCACCATGGCATGCAACAAGGGCTGATGAACAACAGAGGCAGTAGTTCTACGACACATGTCCCACATGACTGGGAGACCTCCTATGCATTCACCATCACTGGGTCTGTAGGGGAGGCTCAGGGCATACAATGTACAGATTGGAGAGCAACGCCTGCTCACCATGCTGCCTAGCACTGCCATCACACATTGGCCGGTGATTGCCATGTCAAAGGCACATGCCATCACACACATGGCATGTGACATAGCCACCAAGTGAAGAGGGAGAGGAGGGCGAGTTTTTTGGATTTCAACCACTCTGGTCCTGACATTGCATCGTCACTTCAATAAGTATACATGTTGTACATGGATCTGCTAGTCCAAATAGGCCACGATGCACAGTGCCTTGTCTACATCAACAAAATGCAGTAAACAATGTGATTCCACCTCCCCATCACCTGTAAAGGATTCATATTGCATTCGTGAAGCACCGGTCCAGAAATGTATGAAGGTACAGCGGAGCACTGAGGGGTGGTGGGGCAGAAGGGGATGCCAGTCAACAATCCTACTGGTGCTGGTGTCATTCATGTCACGCAAGTGCAGGGGTGGGTGGCACAATGAAGTGCAAGGGGAAGTGGCGGCTGGAAGTGCTGTACAAGGTAAGTAGGACTTGACGTCAAGGGCAGATGGTGTTAGGCGCAGACAAGTGCTGGGGGGGTGGCCTATAGGGGTATAGAGTCAATCATGCAGTGCTGTGGGCTCGGAGGGGACAGGGGAGGTACACACTGCATCTGGCTCGGCAAGGTCCTTGCAGATTTCTATGTGTCCTGCAGAGTTGTCACATGCCGCAGATATGTGCCCTTGGATTGGGGATCTCATCTTGGTGAAAAGGGTGAGGCGCTATTGCCTTTGGAGAATGTGGCAGGCCAGTTTGCCAGAGGATGGCCATGATGCAGGACATTCCCTCTCTGCCACCCGGCACCTGTGGTTTGGGTTCACAAGATCCGAGTCATGCCAGGACTCTGCATTGGCATGGGGCTTCAGACAGGTGGTCATGACCGTGGCAAAGACATCCAGTGTACCTGACATGGAGTGGAGCATGGAGTGGGCCCTGTCAGGATGGGAGTGAGCCTAAGGGGGAGCTGGATGGGGGGGAGATTTTGGCAGCATGAGCCTCGACTGACACACACTTCATGGGTCGGAATACCAAGAAGGTGTGTGACAGTGGTGAGGGTGGCTTTGCCTGTGGGGTGGTGAGGGTGAGCTGGGAGGAGAGGAGAATGTGATCACTCCAGGAGAGAGGAGTGCAGAGATGGACGGAGAGGGGAAAGTCAGATGAGATCAGAGCATCAAGAGTGTGCCCTGCAGAATGAGTAGGGACAGACGGGAGTCTAGAGGGTGAGAGGGAGTTGCTGAGGTCACAGAAAGGTCACGTGGGGGCGTCAACAAGCATGCAGGTGGATGCGTACAGCACCAAGGATGAGGATTTCTGTGTCTGGGGACATGAGTGAGGAGGAGAGGTGAGGACACTCAGAAAGGAAGTAGTACATTTGACCAGTTTTCCCAGACACAGTACGCACTGTTTGAGAATGTCAAGGTGTGGTGGAGAGAGACGTCACACAAGCCATTCCAGAGTGGAGTAGGTCTAAGTAGGAGTGACAGTGGCAGGAATACCCTCAGGGAAGCCAAGGGCACACCCCCCCTGCACAGTAGTGGCGGGCCAAGGAGAGGGTCTCCTGAACATCAGGTAGGAGTGTGTGAAGGATGCAGACAGAGCTGGCCGTCAGACATGTTTCCATGAGACCAAGGATGTCAAGGTGCATAACCTCATGTAAGTGACAGATATCGGAGGAATGCCTGATGCAGCCGCAGTGAAAGGAGTGTAATTGTGGAGGAGGTTGACAGCCTTGTAGGACTTACGGGGAGTGCTAGAGATCAGGGGTGCAGCATGTGTAGGAGTTGGAGTGGGAGGCGGAGTAGGTTCATGGGAGGGTGCAGGGAGGCAGTGCAGGATTGATGAGGAGAGAGGAGGGGGGACAGCAGGAGAGGTAAGGAAGTTGATGAGATGTGGGTAGCATTTCTCAAGGAGATTGAGGTTGGCCTAAGGGCCTTGGACTGGGACGCTCCCATTACCATGCACATCAATAGTGGCCTCTGAGGATTGGAAGGAGGCCAGGAGTGCACCCCAACGGGTCCCACCATTGATGGTGGAAGAGGAGCAAGGAGAGAGGACAGGGACCATGTGAAGGGTCTATGGGACAGGCAAAGGCATGTATGAGCAGATGTCAGTGAGAGTTAGCTTTGAGTAGGCTCAGATGCACTGGTCAGCAATAGGGTGGGTCGCATTGGAGGGCAGGGTGCCCTCATTTGACTTTTGGCAAGCAGGTGTCGTGAGTAGGGCACGATGGTCTGAACTGTAGAAGTCATGGAAGATAGACCATGAAGAGCAGCATGGAGTGTGAGGGAATGGGGCTCGAAACCAGACGGTACCAAAGCCCACAGGTAGGAGGTGGATGTCAAGGCAACATCCACAGTATGACAGCATGTTGGTTGGCATTTATATACAGAGGACGCATTAGCATGTGGTATCATTGCATGTCAGGCATGTGAAGATGAAACTTGAATGGCTGGGGGAAAGTATAGGAATGGTATGTAAGACATCAGATGAATAGACAGGGGAGTATGAGCAACAATGTAGTGACAAAATGACAATTCAAGGGCAACTTCCATGGTGTCGGGCCATATGTGCACTGTTGCCAGTAGGGATAGTGCTGTGGGCAGATGGTGTTGCACTGAACATACTGGATGGGGCACATGGGTGCCACTATCAACTCTGCCACACACCCCCTTGACAGGCACCCAACATGAATGCTTCACACACACACCATGCACATGGATAATACACACATGCATGTGCACTCACCGGATGATGCCTCGTAATCAGGGAGGTCTCCCACACCTTGGAGTTGTCCCTCGGTGACGTAGGATCCAGCTACGGACTCGTGTGGTGTGAGTTCTATTTCCTGTGCTGGGGACCCACCTCCAGTCACCAAGGTTGCGGCATGACTTGAGGCCAGCTTATCCTTTGCCCTGCGCTTAAGGTCATTCCAGCGCTTCTGGCAATCACTAGCTGTGCGCCTCACTACTCCAAGGGCACTTATTCTGTCAGCAATGGTCTGCCAGTGTGCCTGGCGTCTGGCATGTGTGGTCTTGGACCCTGCAACGATGACCATTTCCCTATCATGATCTGACACATACTGAACAAGTGCATTCAGTTCGGCGTCTGTGAAGCTTGGCTTCCTTGATGGGCCGGACTGTGCAGCCGTGCCTGGTGCATCAGCCTGTGCCGGACGTGCACTCTTCCTCTTGCGCTTGGAAGGGGGTGGGGATCCAGAGTGTCCTACGCCGCTGTGGACACTAGGGGCAGGAGCCGTGGTGGACTCAGTACTGGGTGTGTGGGATTGCCCACTCAGCATGGGAGTAGGTGCAGGCATTGGGGGTAGTGGGATGGGGTCAGGCCTGATCTGAGGTGCATGAACTAGGACCGACACAGTCTTGGCAGGGTGTATGAGAGGTGGGGTGGATGGAGCCACACCCTGGCTACGGGGGCCAGCAGATGACCTATCTGGCATAGATGCGCGTGCCCTGATGACACCAATGTGCACCGGTGCACGTGCAGTGGACCTGCTGACCTGGATGTCAGCGATGGGATCACCCTCGGACAGGTCTGGTGCCACAATGGCCTGGTCCGACAAGGGCTGATCAGGGTTGGTATCAGCCACATGACTCTCAACTGGGGGGGGGGGGCGGGGGGCATGGGTGTCCCTGACTGGTCCTCCAGACTGGGGGGGACAGGGGCACCCTGCAAGTCACAACCACGTCCCCTAGTGGATCCTCCACGGCCACCTTTGCCACCCTTACGGCTTGCACGCCTCCCAACCATGGCACTGATGGTATTGTGCATATGGGAGTCGGTGTGCACAATTGTCCTGGGCAATTGGGTGTCAAAGGGGTTGGGTACCAGATGGTATTCGTACCCTAGTGCAGTGGCAAGGCTATATGACACCCCTGGGGAAAGATGACGGGTCACGCAACGCACAGGCACCCCAAAAAAGTTAAGGAACGTGCACAATACCCCTCCTAGACCACGTGTGCTGATGGAAATCCCTGCACTACGCTGTGGCATCCAGTAACACAATGAACGTATGCATGTCACACGCAGCCTAGAATGACCTCTGAAGGGGTAGGCTACACACGGGGCAAGCACAGAAGTTAGATACGTGCGTGACTCACCGTCTGCCAGGTAAAAGAGCGTGAAAAATGAGCGCGTTTGGTTGGCAACACCCCCGCCAAAAGAAGATGTGTACGCTGTCTGAGGAGACAGGACAACAGTAGAAGGGGACACTGTTTGAGGGAACAGGCCCAGGTAAACCAGTACTAGAGGAAAAAGAGAAAAAGCTGTCAGAGGTAACAGGGAGTACGAACTGGAAACGCCGTGAAGTCAATCGCGTGTGAAACGACAAGAAGTACAGAATTCACCCACTCGCTCTCCACGAAAAGCACGTACAAGGAAATGGTGTTCAACACTACCTTTTATACAGGCCCACACGTACAGCGTCACTTACGGCGTGTACGTGCTTGGCCCATGTTGACCAATCACACGCTTTGTCACTTCTGCGTGTGGATCCTTTTTCACCAATCACACGCTTTGACACTCCTGCGTGTAGCTCACTTTTCACCAATCACACGCTTTGTCACTCCTGCGTGTGGATCCTTTTTCACCAATCACACGCTTTGACACTCCTGCGTGTAGCTCACTTTTCACCAATCACACGCTTTGTCACTCCTGCGTGTAGATCCTTTTTCACCAATCACACGCTTTGACACTGCACGTGCAGGTAACTATTGACGCACATATGCTGGGGACGGCTTTTCGCGCGATTCGCTGAGTGTGGGGTTTTCACGTGCAAAATCACTCCCTATCAGGCTGTCCACGCGTTCAAACACGAAAGACCACGCTCCTGGCCAGGAGGCCAAATTAAAGTCCCCCAGAGCCCTGAGCACGCTCCCACCTGCCATCTGCTGCTGCCTGACTGTCTGCTGGCCACGTGCCCCACAGTGCTGGTGGGTGGGGGTGGTGGGAGACATGGGTGGGGGCCTGGTGGAGGGTGCCCCTGGTGGATGGGGGGTGGGGGTGGTGGGAGACATGGGTGGGGGCCTGATGGCAGGTGCCCCTGCACTGCTGGGGGGTTGGGGTGGTGGGAGACATGGGTGGGGGCCTGGTGGAGGGTGCCCCTGGTGGATGGGGGGTGGGGGTGGTGGGAGACATGGGTGGGGACCTGATGGCAGGTGCCCCTGCACTGCTGGGGGGTGGGGGTGGTGGGAGACATGGGTGGGGGCCTGGTGGAGGGTGCCCCTGGTGGATGGGGGTGCAGGGGGACATGATCAGGTGTGCAGGGTAGTCCACTGTTTTGTGGGCTGCCTGCAGGGGCCGTGGAGGGTGTACAGGGTACACCTGTGAGGGCCCACCCAGCCTATTCGCGTGTGATAATTCCCGCGTACCCCTGTGATACACGTTCCCTGGCCTATCGCGTGTTCTACTTCACGCGTCCCCCTGTAATACACGTTCCCTGGCCTATCACGTGTTCTACTTCACGCGTACCCCTGTAATACACGCACCCTGGCTGTTCGCGTGTGGTGATTCCCGCGTACCCCTGTAATTCACGTTCCCTGCCTAGTCGCGTGTAGTACTTCCCGCGTACTCATGATTTGAAGATTGCCCGCTTTGCTTTCCTTGTTTGCCTGCCCTGTGAAGTGGTCCAGGGTTAGCGCAGCCCTTAGCGATGATTTAGCGATTTTGATGGCTTTTCCTTGCGCGAGGGCATTCTTGGGGGCGTTACTGGCGCTGCTGCAGGCTCGCTGCGATTCTCTGCGCCACGGCTGGTTTGGGAGCTTGAAATCCATGAATACGCTGTGCGCGGAAATCTGTTTTAGCGCACGTGCCTGGCGCAGACTATCGCAGGCGCACGCTGTGCGCCAGCCGCGTGCGCTACTTGTGCGCTGGATTCTATGAATTAGCCTGTTATTGTCGTGAGCTCCGGCGCAGGGGTAAGCCCCTCAGGTCCGTCTGCATATGCTTCTGCCATATAGTCTCGGTCTGCCAGCCGTCTCACGGTCATTGCGTGGGCTCACATGCCTGTCGGCGCTGTACAGCTCAGCCAGCCTGTTCTACCTCTTTATTGCGATAGCTGTTTCCAGTCTGATGGCGTATTAACAGCCTACTCCGTGTCACGGCTGCTATCCATAGTTTACTGTGCTCGTTGGCACTCTTTTTTTTGTTCTTGGCCAGCCGCCATCTTGTGTCTACTCTGACGGGACACCACACCTCTACTCAGGGCTTTAAGTGGGGTAAGAAATCGAGGGGGGGCCCTCACTTGGGGGCGTGGCTTGTGGGAGGGGCGTGGCCTAAAAGTACGCAAATCGTAGGGTATACACACAAATATATATAAATGTTATATATTTGTGTGCCTACCTTACTATGCTTTGTGTACTATGCAAGCCATCTTTTCTAAACATAGAGATATGTAACATATTTCTACGTTTATAAAAGATGGCTTGCAAAGTACACAAACCATAGTAAGGTACGCACCCAAATATATAACATTAAAATATATTTGTGTGCATAACCTACGGTTTGCCTAGTTTTCAGGCCATCGTTTTTTTTAAAGATTTCGGGTTTATAAAAGATGGCTTTGAAAGTACACAATTCAAGCCATCTTTTATAAAGCTTTGACTACGGACAAAATTGTCCGTCGACAAAGCTTTATACAAGATGGCTTGAAATGTGTACTTTCAAAGCCATTTTTTATAAACGTTGAGGAATCCCCAGGTTCGCCGAGGGTTAAAGACGCCTCGGCGACCTGGGGAAACAAAGGGACAGTAACTGCCTCTGGTGACCTCTCGCGCGAGGGGTCACCAAAGGCAGTTACTATGACTGACAGAAGTGGCAGCCAGTCACAGCGTCGCTGTGGCTGGCTGCCACTTCTGTTGGCTCGCCTGACTTCATGGCAGGTGCATATCCCGTCGCGGCTGCGGCCGCGACAGGATAATGCATTCCGCCAATGTTGCGGTTGGACAGGGCCCCGGCAGGGCCCCGGCTCAGTCCCACTTTTTGGAGACTGTCGGGGCCCGGCCCCGGCAGGCCCCGGCCCACTTTAAGCACTGCCTCTACTTTAGTTCACAATTCACAGATTGTGCCACGGTTCACTACGAAAGCATGCTCTTGATGTTCACTGTTCCTTCATGCATTCATAGCTTCGAAAGTACGTGTTGTAGCTGACTTTACTCTTAGTTTCTTATCCAGATCATCAAGGATCAGCACGAGCACTGAAGAATTGCGTCCTATCACATGGCTCTGTAGCCACACCCCCACAACAACAAGTTCTGTCATCTGAACTCAAAGGTCCACTTGCAGTATCTATCTGCACAGGTTCTGTAGGATCCTGAGTTGGTTCCGGTGATAGCAGTGGAGGGAGAGTAGGCTGTGTGACTTCCATTCAGGTTTTCCTCCTTTCTGCCTTACGTTCTTGTATGTGAAAGTCGATGGAAGGACCAATTGTATTACAGCTTCAAGGGTAGGAGGCTGCGGATCCTTAAACACCTCATCCTTCATCTCCTCAGAAAGTCCATGATGATAAAGAGCCAGGCAGGCTTCATAAGGCCATGTAGCATGAACAGCCAGTTGTTTAGATTTGGTAGTACAGGCCAAAATGTCCATATTACCGTGGTGACTTTCCAAGAGATCTTCTTGTATTGTCTAGACCAAATCCAGTCTGTCAAACATTCTTTTCAGGGCTTGAATAAATGCATCCAAAGAAATAAGCACTGGGTCGTCATTTATCACTAGATTATAACCCAGGCTAGTGCTCTTCCTGAAAGGTGAGTTAGCACAAAGCCCACTTTGGGTCTGTCTGATTGAAAATACGCCTGGCGCAAGGTGAATTGGACGGTATAGGTGTCCAGAAACTCCTTTAATCTTTTTGGATCCCCAGAGACTGGAGGAACAGCATCACATAGCTAAAGGGCTTGTTTCAATATAAGTTTTCATTTTGTAAGGCCTGTACCTCCACAGAGAGGTTTGGAACCACTGCGACAAATTCCTATATCTGCACCATAGTATCCTCAATAGGTGGGCATTGCAAGCATTTAGTCTTTTGCTTCCCAGAATTGTTGGCAGAGGTTTTCTTTGATGCAGAAAAGGTCTCTCCACACCCAATGCCAGTACTATCTAATTAAAACTGACCGACCTGGAAAGGGTAAGGAAAAACCCAAGGAAAAACTCCAACGGAATAAATAAATCTTAGTGTTGAGATGAAGTCCTGAAGTTCTGAAGAGCCGAGTGTAAATCCACCAATTTGGAATCCCAGGATCAAGACAACAGGAAGAAGCAGGAAGCCCATGGAGCATGAGGTCTAATGGAACAGGTTGCAGTGAGGAGTCCACAACAAGCACAGCACGTAGGACGGGCAGAGCGAGGTAGGACAGTTCAAGACCTAAGGAGTTGGGGCACTGAGTAGTTCTGCAGAAAAAGGAAAGAGCCAATAATGGCACAGGGACAGAACGAGTGAAGAACTGGTAAGAAATAGAGCAGCACAGAGGAACGTGCTAGAAGTGCAACTAGCATCAGGAAAAGTTGCAATGCGAGGAGTTTACTCTGTTAAGATGTTTTGATGTCTGGAAATGTGGAAGCTCCTCCTCCAGAGTGTAACATTGCGTGAACCACATGGCACAATGTTTTGGTTCCCAAGAGAGTCCTCTTGGTTGGCATGAGGAAAACGGCCTATCTAAAAGGGACCATGGGCGGTATCGTCTTCTAACACTATGTGGGTCACAAAGGAATTATGAAAACCAAGCAACACATCCTTGGTGACATTTGATGCCATGGATTTTATATCCAACTAAAAAGGGTGCCAAAGGAGGTATGTCCTAAGGGCTGCCGGTCCCATTGTCCCTCCGTCACTGAGAAGGCCGGTCCCAAGCTTATTATGGGAAAAGGTTGGGCATGGTTTTAGTGGGGAAGATTTATAGTCAGAGTATGAGCCACTATTACACTGTTTTCGTAGACTTGTTATCTAGATGTGTGGAAGCTTATTTCACTGAGAGAATCATCGCTAGGAATGTGAACCAATCCCCGGATGATGCATTCAAAAGGAAAGATTGTTTTATAAATGCACCACTAACTGACAATGTGCTCCAATATAGGTCTGTAGAAATGTGAACGTATTTTCATTTCATGGACCATGGCATTGTGCATTGTTTTAGTTCTGTATACCATCGCCAAATAAATAATATGGTGGAGAGATTTACAAGGTGTTCAAGGACTGTATATGGTGGTCGTCGGCGAACAGCATAGACTTGAAGAAAACTTCTCAAGAGAGTAATTGTCCAGTTTCTTAACTAATTCCGGGTACAAAGCGGAACACCAAAAATGTAATATAGACCATAAAATAGTAGCTAGCAAAACCAGAGCACAAAAACCTTATAACATGACTCAGTATGGAAGACTCCCACGGTCAGAAGCATAGCGAGTATAAAACTACCACACTCCACTCAAAATAGGCTGATGCAATACTCCCAACCAGTCTGGGACGACAAGATCTTTCACAATTCTATCCAGACCGGTGAGGGCCGGATGTGGATCTAAGAGAGGGCAGTCACAACCTCTTGCTCTAAGTCTATATAGAACAAGGAAAGCAACTGTAAGAAAAAACAAGGACAGCAGCATCCATGCACCAGAATGCGACAGGTGAATGGAATCTTTTAGGGCAGAGGTCACCAAACAGTCGATCACGAGTGACCAGTAGCTCGCCTGAGCCTTTGAAGTCGCTCTCACTCGACTTTCAGAGAAAAAAAAGGGGGGGGGGAAATTATGCAAGAAAGTGCTCTGACCAATCACAGGCCTGCAAATCTCTGTCACATATAGATTGCACCATGTGATTGGCCAGAGCAAGTTCATTGCTGGAAGCTGTGCTCCCATTAGCCACAGTGGCTGAGATATGTTATTCCCTATATTTATAAAAGGAAAATTACAGCTAAATAAAATGAGTACAAGTTCCAATGTCTACGAACATTCCCGACCCCCGATATCGCTGGCAAGTAGCTCTTCGCTGTTGGCCCTCCACTGAAAGTAGCTCAAGCCAACATAAAGGTTGGAGACCCCTGTTTTAGGGTATTCAGTATACATACCTCTCTCAAGGATTATGTCTGCTAAGGTAGCTTTAGTTAGGAAAGGAGGGAGATGTATAGTATGCATTTCATGTCTCTTCCTCTAAGGTCCCCTGCTCAATCCTGGAACCCCGCAAAGGGGTAACGGTTGGTGAGCAGAATCAACCGGGCAACCGGTATTGGTGGGGGCTTTTCCTTCCTGTAACTTATTCTGGAATAAAATACATGTAGTAAAAGGTGCCACGTGAGCCCCCTTCCTTTTATGCCCCATCTGTGTTCACTCTGTACTGTGGCAGAATATTACCGTTATTAAGACAGGCTTGGTCAACTCTTCCACGGTCCTGCACACCTGTTTCATTCTACACACACTCCAAAATACCGGTGACGTAATTCCAGATTTGATGTATGCATACTGACACCAGCCCCGCCATGCACTTGCTTTTCTTGGAGGCATTCCAGACCCCTCTACGAACCTTTCAGATGTGGATGCTAATGTCCTCAAGGATGCAATCTATGATAACGTATTATACATTGGATATACAAAAGGGTGCAGAAATTGGCCTGCATTTCCCACTAATCTCAGCTAGCTTAGTGCCATCAAGCACGTATTTGCTTATCGTTATGGATTACATCTGTACTTATTTGTAGAAATTAGTCATTAATCACGTGAAAAGGTAGAAAGCTCGTATTAAAAGGGGATGTATAATCTTTTTGGCACCCGACACAAATTTCTGTTCCTAGTTTATACAATATATATAAATGCTTTCAATCAAGCTTCTTTGATCTAGTGCCAGCAATGTGCCCATCAGGCTATGCATGCTCTACAATTCAACCCTAAATGCATCGCTGTGATCCATTATCTTGCTGCTCCAACATTTCCTGACACATTTTCTATTAGTTTTCTATCCACACATGATCTCACTTTTTAAAAAAATACTGCAAGTGGTGTCACAGAGAGGGCATGATCTTATACCGCGGATTCAGCCCCTCACACTTATCTCTTATTCTTATGTTTTTTTCTCACATCACTGTCCGCTTACACTTACACTAACCACTTTACAATTTGCACAATCACGGGGTCAGTGAATACGTTGAATGTGTCACTGGTTATAGCGCTTTATTAAGCTCTAACAGAGTATACATTGTTTTGAAATGATGCCCCAGCTGTGTGCTCCTGAAAGTGTGTGTGTTTGGCTACTTCCACCAAGAACACATGCTGTGAGGGCAGCTGGGTGAATGTTGGTACTTCTGTGTTATGTTATTTAATATTATTGGCTATTACCATAAGGAGGCCTTTGCCATTTACATCTATGCTTGGTACTTCGCCTCCTGCAATTTCAAAATGTTGGTTTGTGGGTGGGCTAGTGTGAGCCCATAGAACACGTAAACGGTTATTAGACTCGCTGCCTAGAGAGGCTTTGTTGTAACGTTGCATGCGTGCGAGTGTGGGTGTGCTTTGTGTGCAGTATGCTTTAGGGTTTTGCTGGGTGTTGGTGTTCAGCAAGCATGAGTCTTAGAGTTGGTGTGAAATATCTTACGTTAGTCTTTCCCTCTTGGCACTCTGCTATTCAGTGCAGTGCCAGGAATGATTTTGTTTTCATTTTATTTTACTGAGTATTTATAAAACACTTATACAGCAAATGGTGTTTCAAGGCGCCACAAGACAAAAAGAACAAAGGTGTTGGAAGGGACAGGTAAGAAAAATAACAATAACTGCCCTACTAGGCCTTGTGTCATTCGGATTGTGCAAACTCAGTTACAAGAAGTGCGGGGGGTGGGGGAGTGGGAAGGGAAGTGCCGGTTGGGGGGGAAGGGATAATGCTAGGGTGGGTAAGGAAGTGCAGGCAGGTAGGAGGCATACAATTGCAAGGGTGTGTGAGGGGAAGAAATACCCATAGGGCTAGACAAGTGCTAAAGAGAGGCCAGGTGGGCAAGTGCCAGGGAATGCAGGGGGTGCAGGGAGCGAGGTTCACATGCTAAGTGCAAAGGAAGGCTAGTCAGGGGAAGGGGGCCCAGAAGGGCAAGTGCAGGTTTTGTGGTCCAGGGGGCTAAGGGAGAAGGGGATGCTGGGCAAACTGGGCAAGGAAGGCCTGGTGCCCGTTGGACTCAGAAGGGACCAGGCAGCCAGTCAATGAGGCAGAGAGGAGAATTAGCATGGGAGGGGGAGAGGCAAGGAAGAAGAGAAACAGAGGGTCTTGGGAAGCTTCCAAAACTTAAGGAGATCCTGCTCAATCCTGAGATTGGCAGGGGAGGCCATTCCAAAGGACAGCTCCTGTGAAAGAGAGAGATCTACCCCCACTATCTGCTTGGAGAAGGGTCTGATCTGCAGAGAGTTGGAGCTAGAAGTCTGCAGGGCTCTAGCAGGGAGGTATTTAGGGGAGAGAGTTGGTGTAGCAGGGTCCCAGGACCCAGAAGGCCTTGTGCATGATGCAGAGGGTCTTGAACTTGATCCTCACAGTCACCGGTATTCAGTGGAGATACTTTAGGGCTGGAGAGATGTGTTCTCTGGGCTTGAAGCCAAGGATAAACCTTGCAGTCCAATTTTGGATTAGTTGAAGGGGGTGAAGGGAGGATAAAGGCAGATTGAAGAAGAGGCTGATGCACTGGTCCAGCCTAAAGAGGACCAGAGCTCTGGAGACTCACAAGTCTGCCAGTCTGGAAATAAGAGTGCCAGTACCAACGTACGGGCACCCTTTCCAGACTGACAGACTACAACTCTGCTTTCCTTGTCCTGTGCACCTGGCAGGTCTGACCTGCCTGACGCAATGGCCCTGGAAAGCAGAGATGCCACGGAAACACCATCACCATTAGCAACAATGCCAGTGTTTCCATGTCCCCACTCGCATGGAGTCCTATGAGGCTCCATGGGAATGAGGACTAACAGTTTCCACCTCCTGACCTCCCCATCTGCCAGGACTTGTAATGGCCCGGGGGCACCGGGAAGTCAGGAGGTGGAAGCAGTGTTACAGGATTGGTGGCAACTGACCAGTGGCACAAGTGGGTAACCGCCAACCTCATAATCAGGCCCATATCGTTTCTGGGGGATGGTGAGGAAAGGGAGAATGCATCTGAGGAGGTTCATCTGAAAGTGGGCATTCTTGATAGTCCGTGAAGTGAGGAGAGAAGGAGAGAGAGGAGTCAAAGATGATTCCAACGTTTTTAGCCTCACAAAAGCGTGAGGGGAACGTACCCATGGAGGGCAGCCACAATGTAGGAGAGAAGGACGGAGCAGGAATCCCAATGAGAGGCATCTCTGTCTTACTGGCAATAAGGCAGAGATCGCTAGCAACGCACCATGCCTGAATAGTAGTCAGACAGTCAGGAATGAGAGAGGAAGAAGAGGAGGCAGTGGATGAAAGCGTGAAGCAGAGCTGTGTGCAATCTGCATAACACTGGACGTGAGGAGAGAAGGTAGAGAAAAAGTGAGTCAGAGGGGCAAGGTAGATGTTGAAGAGCCACAGTGAGAGGATAGAGCCCTGTGGGAATCGACAGGTGGAGAGTGTGGTGGAAGGGAGAAAAGGGCCCAGTTTATCATGGGACAGATGGTCAGAGAGGAAGGAGGTCAACCAGTCCAGTGCCAGGTCAGTGATGCCGAGGGAATCACACAGCTGATGCATACGGGTGGCATGATAGACTGTATCAAAGGAAGAGGAAAGATCAAGAACGATGAGGATGGAAAGAGAGTTAGAATTGAGATTTGAGAGCAAGTCTTCGCAGGTGTTCAGGAGAGCAGTTTCCGTGCCTCTGGCTGCTCTAAAGCCAGACTAATGGTCGTGGAGACGCCCAGCAGATTCAGTGTGGTGGATCTGTTGGGTGGTGAGCAGCTTCTACGAGAGTTTGCCCAGGAGGGGGTAATGGAGATAGGGTGTTAGTTAACTGGGCAGGAAGGATCGGCAGAAGGTTTTTTGAGGAGAGGGTGCACAAGGGAGTGATTGAGGGGACTGGGAATGAGCCAGTGGCAAAGGAGTGAATGCAGAAATCAGACAGGGCTGCAGCAATGGTGCTTTTGCAGGTTCCATCTTTTCTCTACCATCCTGCCAGTGCAGACTAACCATGCCCGCTCTCGCATCATCTGTGCTCTGGTGTCTATAACTGTTTTGCACCTTCGGTATGTACAGTAAAAATGTACTTGTTCCCTTTGTGTCTCTACCTATGTCGTGCCATGCAGCATGTCACAAAATTAAGGCTTGTTTCCTTATTCATCGCTTGACCACAAGGAACAATATCATCATTGTGGCTGTATGTGCTGCCTTATAGATGAAAGACCCATGTATTCCAGTACTGTGTCATACTATGAGGCTGAGCTCCTAGTGAGCTTCCTATGAGGGAATGAGTGGAAGCTAAAGGGTGTGCAATGATGTGAACCCATTAATTGACTTGGCAGGCCATCTCACTTTGTTAGCTTAGTGGGTAGGCTGTCCAGAAAAGAAGGCTCATCTCATTCACTTATCCCAGGGCAGTGAAAACAGAGTTCAGGTCTCAAGGTGGGCTGGTGTTAAATGGGGAGCAGCTGCATCTGTCCCCAAAATCTGTGCTTGTGCTGTAATGCCCTAAATCCCACACATCTAGCATCTGGTATGATTGGACAACCAGCTCCTGATTCCTGCAGGATATGTTTCTCCAGATTTGTATACATGATTTGTAGATTGCCATCACTTTACTGTTCGGGTGTTGTCATAAATGAAATAAGGAAAAGGGCCAGCGTGCACTATAATCTCAGAAGATTTGTAAACTTAAATCACTGCCACAGATATCTCATATATAAAAATGTGCATTTGTTCTTATGTTCCCAAAATGCTCTTTGGTATTATGCAAAGCACCAAGTATTTTACATTGGTGCTATTTGTCCTACTACCCTTTCTCGGATAATTTCAAGGCCCGCTGAAGCGGTCAAGGGATATGTTCACACCAGGAGGTCTGTCTTTCTCCAGCAAAAGCACATTTAAAGTGACAAAGCCTTTAGTTTGAGAAGAATGATGTCTCCCTTTGGAATATCCTGATAATAATAGTCCTCCTTGCAGGGGGTAAATAGATACAGATTATACAGGACAGGTAGACAGCAGGGGAGCCACAACTCCAAATGAGCGTGAACTGGATGATCTCCAAACAGCCCTTTAAGATGAGTAGCAGTACCCTCGTGATAGATGGGGATGCAGATTCATACTCACGCATCAAATAATTAAGACAACTCATTAGTTTGCCAAAGTTAGTCAGTTTAATGACAAGTTCATAAAACAGGGAGTACAACGAGCATCAGCAATCACTCGATCTTCTAGCTCTCTTTACTTTTAGAAAAAACACAATATTTACAGCAACAATTTGTCATTGCTGGCGTACAACCTGCGCACGTACTAACGTCATTCTACGTGGCAATCTTAAAAATATAACATGCAATGTGATTGATTATAGGAAGGTAACTTAACCTATGTACTATATCGGTATATGGTAACGGGGAAAGGTGATTGGATAATCAATGTCAGGTGGGGCAACTAAGCCCTCACTTCAAAATGGCCACTATAAATGTCACTAAAAGTACAAAATGCAATTGGCTCTACTCAATATAGGACCCTAGATTACATGGTCCACTATGATTGGGTTGGCATCAACCCCACGCATACTTTTCCACCTGCTTCTAGCAGCACGCAGAATTAACATTCAGGTGCAGAGAAGCTCGTCTGCACCCCAGCTTCCCACCAATTATACTACAATCAATCATCACCTCAGTAGTCATGAGTCAATTACTTTGTTGTAGTTTGGCCTTGAGTCTGCTCTGTGCTCTGAGAACTTTTAAGGAGTATAGGCATGGCGGGGATCCATGCGTAGGTGTGAAAATTTTACCCTTCCAGCCTGCCTTTGTCACGTGACTGGATACCATGAAATTGGCTTTTCTCTGTGTCTTTTCATATATTTGATTTAATTCTACCAGTTCTCTGATGTATGTGGCTTATCTTGGCCTTTCTGAACAGGATCCTCTGTTCTCTTCTACTTAATTGTATCCAATGTCGGCCTGTTCCAGCCAGATAAGACCTTGGACCTTTGGCATGGTCATCCTTTAGCTGAGATTTGCTCTGTCTTGATTCTCGATTTTCTTGCTGTAACACACTCCATCTGAGGCCTTTTATAACCTTTGTTCAATTCTGCTCATATACGTGGTGGACTTGCATTCATACATAAAGTGCTTCTTGCCGCAATCTATTGACTACTTAGCATAAGCAAGCTTCACAATCTGTTCCTGTTTAAACTAGCTAAATATCTTCATCATGTATGTGGCACAAGTTTCTTCATCTTGACATCAACTTCTTCCCCTTGGCCTCAAGTTGTCACTTATCCATGGTATCTTCTCTATATTTCCTCTCGTCAGTATTCTCAGGTCATTATATATATGTGCGTCAGTCCGATTTCTAATGACACCACCATTCATCTTCCTTCATTATCTTCTTTGCTTCTTCAGGTATTTTGCTCAAACAACCATCATATTGTTTAGAATGTAGGTTACTCTTTTTTAATGGATACCGTACTGTCCAGGTTTCCTTAGGTGTCGGTTTGTTAATAGGTGCTGTCATCCTGATAGGTACTGGGCAGAGCCCATATGCTGCTCTGCTGATTTAACTGTTCTTCATATGTCACATACTTTGGTGTGAACTCACTAGGCAATGGGAGAGGGGCAACTGGAGCGGGGACGATACTTGACACTTCCTCTTCACTCCCCCCTCTGGGCGATTCATCAACCACTCTCGCTTCTTTCTTTGCATCCACTTTTTCTTCGTCCTTCACTTTTATTTCATCCTCTGGATCCAGGCATTTTTGTTTGAAGAGATGCTTCCTTGGGGTCCATATCTTTATTACTCCTTTCAAGCTTCCTGTTTTCTCACGTGCTCATCCTTGTTCCATGTCATCAGTTGGCATTCACAACTTGGACACAATCAATCCACCTTCCCACATATTTTCTATGATCTCTTGGATACAGGAACTTGATTCCTTCTGGTGTATAAATGCTGGCCTTCGCAAAGTCTCTTATTTCTTCATCATTTAGTTCTTTGGGCTTCCATCCTGACTCAACATCAATCATGATCTTCATCCCTATGGCTTTCTTCGCAGTTTTCTGGCATTGGGAGATTGTTAATTTGATCACACAGAACCCAAGTAATATCATCACCAGCAGGGCTCCTAGGAATTTGAATGCATCTGCCATCCATTGTGGAATCCATGACAACTGTGCTCCAAATCAACTGTCATTATCAACTTCGTCAACTTCATCTATCATCTGATTCTGTAGATTTTTCAGCATATCTATGGCCTCTGTTAAGTTTCCATTCTTGTTGTCGCGCGAAGGTACACAAGAACAAGGACCCATGAGGCTGCCGGACTCAAGTAGGCCGAGCATGACTGAGCCAGCAGGCCAGCGTCCACCAGTGATTGATGGACGGGCATCCCTGTTTAGGTTCAAAAATATTATGGCTAATGGACCTGACCAGGAAAACTCCTATGACGAGAAAATCAGGGAGCTAGACTTGCAGGAACATCAGCTACAAATGAACCACTTGTTTCGCTCTGCAGCGAAAAAAGAGTCTGAGTTGAGGACCCAAAAGAGTATTCTGAAAACCTCCACCCAATCAGGGAATTGGGGGGAGTTCTCCGACAACCCCGGAAGCAGTAACCAGATATGGCCTCAATTTTCTAGAAAGCGGAAGAAAATTGCGAAATAGGGAGGCCAAAGGAATTGACACAGAGAGCCCAAAGTACAACTGGGAGAAGAGACTAGGCCCCATCATTCTGAGAGAGTTTCCCAAGCTCAAAGAATTAGGGAGCACCTAGAGGAAAGGGATGGGACCTCAAATAGCAGCAGCTCTGAGTCTGAGGGACAATGTACTCAGGTGCAGCGGAAAAACAAGGTTGCGAAACAAGAGAGAACTCTGGTGAAATGGTGAAAGACCCCACTAGACAGATAAAATCTATTAGGAGTTTCATGACCTTGTACTATAAAAATTGCAAATATTCTGTCTGGGAGCATCTGGAGCTATATGACTAGATAAAGACCTCTTTTGACGTTAAACATTATAGGAATTCAGTAGAATTTGCCAAATGGATGTTCTCACCAGAGTACTTCAGCTTCTTTGCTGGGCTGGAGGATTAGAAGCATTCAAGGTAGTCTACCTACAAGCCGTCCATTATGAAGCAATTCTCCATGCACATGAACCCCCAGGAGGCTTGCAAGGCAGACTACAACCTGCAGTGTGGAGAGGATCAGGCAGAGAATTTGTTCAGGAATTAAAACGGGCATTTGCACAAACCATTAGGCGGATGCGCACGAATAGCAGGGAATTTATAAATACCTATTTTCATGTACTCCCGAAGTACATCATGACGCAGTTGGTAAAGGATTTCCATGATGAAAGGACTCTGGACTGGGTAATAGAGCAATCTACCTTGATCTATGAGGTCCAAAAGCCTGTAGGAAGCAAGAATCCCCTCAAAACCCCCAAACAAACCAACCCCTCCCACCCCCGCAGCAAGCAAGGTGGCAGAGGTAATAGTTACCCCCATTATGGACCTAGAAATGAGGGAGTCTCTAAAAATAAACCTTCCAAGAATCAACCAAACCGGTGGCAGAGAAGACCCTCTGACCAATTACAAACAGGTGGTAGTGTGGCAGGGTACGCCACAAATGTACCCCCTGACTCTGCCAATTGCATCAGCCCTTGGTATAAGGGCAACTGACCCATGTTGGGGTACGTGTGGGGGGATCCAATCAGAGGAGTACGGCCCCAGGAAACCTCCCTCCAAACTTCCCTCAGGAGGGCAGTCTTCTTCAAACTTCTAATTTAAGTTTCTTCCCCAGGTACCCTCAACACCCCAACATTCAAGACAACCTTCCTTACTGTCCCGGCATGCAGGAGTCTAGACTACCAAATCCGGGAGAGGGGAGGCCAATGGCAGAGGGCTACCTGGGAAACCCTCAATACCCAAGTTACTCTGGGAGAAGGGACGGTCACCTTTTCCTAGAGCAACACAGTTTTGACTCAAGACCCCCGCCAGAGATGGTGTCACAAATGGAGCACCAAGTCCAGAACCTAACCCAAGATCTGAGTCGCATTTTGAGGGCTCACCATAACCTTCAGATGAACATGGCTGCTCAGAAGAGCTCGAATCCAGGATCTGGCACCCCGGACCAATGAGTGAGAGAGAACCCCGACAACCAACCAGGTCCAGAGGAGGAGGCATGGGAGGAAGGAGGATGCAAAGCCCTAGAGGAAGCTTCCTTCCTCACCTGTGAAAAGCCCCTAGACACCCCGGAACCGGAACTTAAATCTCCAACCCCCGAAATACAGCAACCCAGGCAACATAGGGTAGGTAGGAGAAACAAAGAGACAAAGACCCATTTTGTGGAGGAAGTCAGTATCCTCCATTTTGAACAGGAAGAATCCTTGGAGGATTCTGGGAAGAACGTCTTCTTCTTCAAGGATGAGGGAATTCCTCCCAAAGAGAAATGTGTCCCAAAAGCCCACAACTCAGACTGGGTAGGTATGGGGACTAATTCAGAATCACCCATCCCAGAACCCCAGAAATGTCCTCCTGAGAACTTAGCATTGACTGAGGGATCCTCCCAACAAACCAATTCTAGTGACTGTCTCCAAGACAAGGGGGACAGCACAGAATCAGAGGAAAAGGGGATTCCCAGATTCCCCAAAGTAAGTCTAGTGACTGTTTCCGAAAAGAGGTGGACAGCACAAATCAGAGCAAAAAGTGGATTCCCAGATTCCCCAAACCCCTTCTAGTGAATGTCTCCAGGAAGAGGGGTACAGCACAGAATTAGAGGAAAAAGGGGAGTCCCAGATTCCCCAAACCAATGTTAGTGACCGTCTCCAAGAAGATGGGGACAGCACAGAATCAGAGGAAAAAGGGAAGTCCCAGATTCCCCAAACCAATCCTCGTGACTGTCTCCAAGAATGGGGGACAGCACAGTATCAGAGGAAAAAGAGGATTCCCAAATCCCTAGAATCAATCCAAGTGACTGTCTCCAGGAAAAGGGTGACAGCACAGAATCAAAAGAGAAAGGGGAGGCCAAAACTCCCAAATATCAGATTGCCTAATTTTATTTACAGATTCCCAAACTCTGACACACAAAACTGCCCAAGATCCCACAGTGTCAGAGTCCACAATAAAAAGTTCACCGCCCAGCTTGCCCAAAATGCCCATTTCCTTTGCCCCTTGGAGGAGAAAGAAGGTGGGTTCATGCCTTATCAGGGTGCAAGGGCAATGTGCATTTTTGGCGCTGGCAGACACCGGATGCCAAGCCACTCTTCTGTCCAAAAGGGCCTTTGAGCAGCTTAATTCAGGAAGGGGGAGAGCCACCAAATTCCCTTCACCCCTCTTCCTGGACAACTCCAGAACTTTGATGGGAATTAAATTCCCATCGAGAGGACTGCAGATCTGGTGATTAAAATTGGGCGACACAAGGTGAAACACCTGGTTATAGTTGTGACTCCAGAGGGGACCCCCTGTCTATTAGGGAATGATCTCCTTCAGAGGTTTTCTCCACTAATAGACTGTGTGAACATGATCCTCTGGACTCAGGCTAACCGAGTAATAAAATTAAAACAGAGCACCAACTATGTCAGTCTAAATGGCACATGCCACATGGTTGAACAGCGATCTGACCGGGTTGAGTTCCGTTTTCAGAACAATCAGTACCTGATATTATGTAATTGCTGTAGGACAACAAGCTGGTGATGGAAACTACTCTCCATTCCTGAAAATCAATCTTCCTTCCAGTTTCAAGTGGCATTCCACACTGGAAGGAAATACTCTGAAATGGTATACGATCCACAATTTGAAAGCCCAAGTGCCATGATAACAAGTAAGGAAAACCAGCTCAAAGCTTGGTCGATATTCCAAAGAAGGGTGAACAGCTGATCCTCCCCATTCAGGTAAATGAGGGGGGGGCTGTTCTCGCCAATGTTGGCCTGAATAGTGAAGAAAGCTTCATCATCAAAGCTTTATTCAGGAAACTCCCAAAAGATCAGACCTTTCCCACTGTTGAGTCAGTTTATCAGTGGTTATGGGGCCTGGAAATCCCCTATTCCAAACATTTCCTGCTTAGCAGTTGCATGCTACAGATTTCTATTTCTGGTAAAAGCATAGAGCATAATTGTTGGGTCATGCAAGGTGTTCCCTCTGCCTTCTACCTATGCAGTAACATTCTCAACCTGCCTTCTACGTAGGCAGTAACATTCTGAAACGATTCACAATTAATTTGGATCTCAATAAATGCCAAGCCCGGTCCCAACTGAAGGGCAACCCCAAGGGCCTTGGCAATCATGAAAAAAAGACTTCCTGTCAGCCCCATTGCTACCATAGCCAGTTGAAGTTCAAAAGTGGAGAAGAGGTCACCATCCCAGGCCTGGCCCGACAGTTCATCATTCACATACACGTATTTTACTTGATGTTATCGTAAAAATTAGAAAAGGATGTTATAAAAGTAAAGCTGTTGACCTTGTTCTTTTGAGTAATTTACTTGGTGTGATTGTTAAAAGATGAGAGGGATCCAGATACTGAAAATTAAAAACTGTAATCATTGTTCCACTGTTGTAAATCTTCCGGGAATAATGTCATTGAGAAATACAAAAACTTGTTTTTATCTATCTTCTATCGGATCATTAACATCATTACCTTCTAGCCTGGTGAGGATCACCCCAGGGAACTGCAAGGGAAGGAAGGAAAGAGGATGCAGCTCTGTACCCTCCAACTAAAGACCGAATGGGATCTTGGAATGCTGTGCCCTGATGAAGGAGAATTCCATCGAATGAACCCCACTCTGCCCTACTCTTCCTCAACAAGAAGTCATGGAAAAGCAGTGGGGGGGATCTGCAGGGTACATTTAAGGCCCTCAGCAGAAACCTCCTTCATACTAAAAACCGCATTTAAAAATGTGCCATGAAAAATGCCTGTGCTTTGCTTCCCTGGCACATGTGTGGCGAGTATTGAACACTGCCTCCCAAAGACTTTCAAATTGAATCATAAGAAAATGACCTGCATTCAGAACGGCACCACATTTGCTGCTCTGTCCTCTGAATACTAAAGCTGTGCAAAGCATTCAAGACAGCCCTGCATTTTTTTTCTTTCATTAAAACATTACAAAGTTGTGCCCTCCATGTAAACACACCCCTGCGCGCTTTATTTCATCTGAATGCCAAAACGTTAGGCAATACCTCCCAAGAAATTCATTGTCTACTAATAAATAACACGAGGGGCAGAGAGTTCTGTTTTTCACTGAACACAGCTTTTGTTTCCTTTAAAAGTGAACCATCGTTCTCAAATTGCAGTAAATGAAATAATGTGGTGTTGTTTTTTTCAGAAAATAATAGACCATAAAGGCTCCCATACCTAATAAAGGTTTGGACACTTTGTATCCTGGTTGAACATGAATTATCACACTAAAACATGATGCAAAACAGTAACGCTAAGAAGTTCATGGAAAATACAACCTAGCTTCATTATTAGTTCGGTTAAAAACAATTTTAATACAAAGCATATAAGGTTATAAAAACATACACATAAAATTTAATCAATAAAAAGTTTTTTGACAAAGTGACCAGTTTTATATATAAAGTGCTGTGTGTTAATCACCAAAAATACACCTTAGCAGGTTATCATTCCTTATTCAGGTACTTAGTGTTAGTATCTGCAGTTGCCCTACATGTTTCGTTCCTGTAGTCCTTGGGATTAGTTATAGGAACTTCTTCAGGGGGGTGTGGAAGCTGAGACAAAACTTGTCCTCAGTTTGAGTCAAGATGGAAGCTTGATAGAACTGAACTTGTTCTGGCTGGTGCGGCAGCGTAGAGTCCTTGATCGTATTGATAGTGGATTAGTCTAGATTGATAACTGTTCATAAACACTTGTTCTTAATATAGGTTGAAAGTACCAGGCCAACCGTCTCTTAGTGTCGGTAAGTACTGTCTAGGTACTGCCTAGGTTCATAGTGTTGCAGTCCCCAGAGGTGTCCTTAAGACTTCATATTGTGCTAGTTTCGTAAGTCTTAGGTCTTCTGGTGCAGTGGTATTGTTTTCAGGATTGGAAGAGCGGGTAATTTTGAGGACTGGTAATGTTCTTAAGTTCAAAAGTGGACGGCTACACGGCTGCTGTGGTATACAATGTAACGGTTTCACAGTGTCTGTATCATGTCAATATCAAAGACGTCTTGTGCAGCATTCTTTTGTGTCCATAAACCAACAGTATATTTTCCAAACCCATCCAGAATATTAATTGAAATCATCTCGTGGTCTAAAGAAATCGCATTTGTAATCTGGACATGAAAGGAAATGAACAAACGTGTGAATCTGCTCTCTTGAAAATAAGGAAAATGCTGTTTAAAAGCTAATGTCAATGACAGTATTTGCTCACACAGAAATGTGATTGAATATGTAGGTGGAGTTTTAGCTATAAATGTACATTATATTTGACCCACAAGACTTGGTTACTTAGAAAGGACTCAGAAACCAGTCAAATTGAGTTTTTGGCCCAGGCAGTGAATTCAATGACCAGCCCTGCCTCCTACGGAAAGAAAAGTTGCATCTATAAGTGAACCCGGCCCACAATGACATATGAAAAGGCCGAGAGTGTGAGGATTAACTTCCCTGCTAGACTAGCAAGCAGCCCTGCCAGAAGGAACAATGGAAGCCAGTAGGGCTGGTGCATGACCGAGAGGTGTGATTTCCTCCAGCACCCTTTTGAAGGAGCAACTGTAAAACTTCAAAGGGCATCATAAAAGTCCTTGGTTGTAAGCCAAGCCTGGCAGAGACAGTTTGCTGTGGGGGTCTGCAGCATTGCCCACACATGTGACAAATCCACCCCATTGACATTAAAGGACTGCAGTATTTTAAGACATTTCTCCCAGCACCCTGAATAAGTAATAATTGTGTATTATGCCAGTTTTCCATGTGATTTTTAGACAAAGGTAAACAGACCAAGTACATGTTTCTAGCACTTGGTGAACTGAAATGGCCATGAAAGACGCATTTCGGGGTGAATTATATATGAAACTAGGTGTGATGATGCAAAATGGTATTGTGAATATGTGTAGTCATTGGCAGAATTTTAAGTATTATGCATTTCATAAAAATTGCAACAATGTGCCAAAGGGTGATGTGACCTCGCACAGAGTAGGCGGTCGGATTGTCCAATTACCTGTGACCTATTGAATCCACATATCTACTTCTCATGGTAGTGGCTAGAATAAGTTTGAAGTTTTGATCTATAACTCATTTTTGGTAAAAAGTAGTCTGGAGAGAACAATAAAAGTCATAAATGCAAACACATAAATTATATAATTTCCCCTGAACCAATCGGGCCAGGGTGAGGAGGGCAGACTGGTAGGCGGTCCTATCCCGGGAGTGGAATAATTCCAATGTACTTCCCCCAGGTTGTAAAGTCGATGATGTCATTTTGGCTATATAAGGGGGAGACAGGGAAACACAAGTTTCTCAATCGCCTGGTCATCCCTGCACTGAACATATGAATAAAGGGACTGTGGCTGGCTGGGCAGAGCCCGGGGCTCACTGACCCTACATATTTGGGATTTTACCCTGCAGCAGCTAAAATGAACAATAAATAGATTGCCTCACAGAATACAGACTTCCATGTAGATCAAGTCCTGGTGTGGGGGTCAGTGGTTGTCTGGGTACAAGACCTCCCCGACAGTAAGGGGCGTATCAAATTGGAAGACATCAGCTTGCTGTCTCTTGGAGTTTAGCATTGAGCACCCACATAGGGGAGAAAGACTGCCACATGTAATAACCCTCAGTGATCCCTTGGTGTGCCTGCGTTTTTCAGAAACCAAGGATCAAGACCATGTAGCAGCCAGTGGTCACAAAATCACCACTCTACCTGCAGTTAGATGGACTGACAGGGATACCAAACCTGTGGACTTGAAAACATTTCTCAGGGTCTTCAGAACCTGTCCCTCAAGGCTGACTATGGAAAGGGGATTTTGAAAATGTTGCAGTAACTTGGAGGGGCTTAGTCTCTCTCTGCTAGTGCTGGTATACAGCGACTTAACATCAAAAGGCATTGGCAATGCCAATCATTTTGGTGTTTACTGCTGTTATTTGTATCTTGCATTTATAGGCACCAGGGTGCAAGGGGAAGAGTGCAGCTTTTCAAAAGAGGATGCAGGTGTTCAACAGAAAGAGATGAGGAATAGAGTAAGGGAGGAAGCCATTGATAGATGGAGCCATGAATGATGAGTAAGAAGAAATATGTGTGAGGCAGGGTGAGAACGAGAGAGGGTAAGAAATAAAGAGAGAGTGTGAGAGGAAAGCTTAGAGTGGATAGGGAGAGGGGGTATGGCGGGTCAGGGAGGCTTGGGAGGGAGGAGGTAGGGTGCATGTTGGGGTTAAAGAGGGGGTAGGTTTGAGAAGTGAAAGAGGGTGTAGGATCAGTGATGGTAGAGTGCGGGTAGGGTGGCTGGGGATACAGAGAGGTTGTAGGGCAGGTGGGTGGGCGTAGCAAGAGTAGGGTCGGGTAGAACAAGGGGGTAGGGTAGGTTGGTGGAGTAGAGAGAGTTGGTAGGGTGGGTGGGTGGGGTAGAGAGAGCGTTTTTTAGAGAGAGTTGGATGGGGCAGCGATGGTTGGAGTACAGATAGTGGGGTAGAGTGATTGGTGGTAGAGAGAGTGGGGGTTGGGTGGGTGGACGTTGATTGGGGCCTGTGTGGGGATAGAGGGAGTGGGGGTAGGGTGGGTGAGACAGAGGGGGTAGAGTGGCTGGGTGCATGTAGAGAGAGTTGGTTTAGGGTGGGTGAGGGTAGAGTGAGTGTGGTAGGGTCATAGGGAGAGTCAGGGTAGGGTGTGGGAGAGTGATGGAGAGTGAGTGAGGGTGGGATGGGTGGATGAGAGTGAGTGGGGGTTGGGTGGGTGTTGGAGAGTGTGGGTAGGGTGTGTGGGTATGTGAAGATCAAATGAGGGTAGCAAGAGTGGCAGGTAGGGTGGGTGGGTAGGGTAGAGAGAGTGGGCAGTAGGGTGGGGTAGCGAGTGGGCATTGGGAGGGTGGATGTAAGTTCGGTGGGTGGCGGTAGAGAGAGTGAGAGTAGGGTGTGGTTAGAGAGGTGGAGGTAGTTTGATGTAAAAAGAGTGGAGGTAGGGTGGGAATAGGATGTGTGGGTGGGAGTAGAAAGACTGCAGACAGAGGTGGGGTATGTGTAGAGATTGGCCAGATCAGAATTGTGCAGTTCACACGCACAATGCTTTCTTACAAACCTTTTTGTGAATCTGTTTGATGTTTATTTTTTGGCAAAACTGTTGATCTGCTGGAACATATGGATTCCCCTACATTGGAAGCCACTATAGCCAGATCCGAAAGAGCAAAATATGGCAACTTGCAAGTAGTGTGGATGCCAAATATAAAGTCTATGTATTCATGCAAGTTGCATTAATAAATACACATTAGCTTTGGAACCAAATGCTGCAACACATTTTCTGAGTATTTGCTTTGAGCAAGCATAGGTGGCGAGCAGGCTAAAAACAGGTGTCAGTAGTTAATATCTCTGCTTCCACTGCCAAGTTAGCGACTTCTGGACCTGTGGGCACTGCGGTTGCAGGACGGCATTATACAGCCGCTTTATCTGAGATTGGTTTACGTTATTCATGATAACAGAGTGAGGAAAATAAAAAGAAAACTGCTGTTTGGCATCCCATGGCAGCCAATGTCCTAGGTGGATGACTAGTTTGTCCAGTGCTTGCACGAGATCTGGCTTGGATTGTCTCTAAACGTTGGGAACAACTGATCACTGTGGGTGCATTGTATTATGGTGGCTTGGCAAGGAGATGGGTATTTTTGTTTCCCTGGATTCAGACTCCATAGAGAAGTTGTTTGCCAGATTATGAATCCGAGGTAATCTGGCACAATACCAGTACTGGCAGGAGGCCATTCATGAGCAGGGGCAAGAGGAAGCAGCCGGAGCTCCGTGGTCCTCAAAGAAAAGTTCACCCTGTACCATCCCACCCTCACTCTTCTAGGAGTTTTCAACATCTGGCTAGACTTTCCCACCAATCCTATGACCCACTCACTGGTCGACTGCCTAGATGTGCTTAACCTCGGCCTCCACATAAATGGCCCAACCCACTCTAAAGGACATACCCTTGATGCCATCTTTAGATCCCATGACCAGATATATCTAAGCCCCCCCACACCTATCATCTGGTCCGATCACTTCATTCTGCATTTCACCATTCGCTTGCCCACCCCCCTCCTCATACTCGAACCAGAACTCCCAAATCAACGCAAATGCTGGAAGAAACTGAAAACCTAGCCGATGTGCTCCTTCAATCTCCTCCCCACCCACCCCACCCAATGAAACCCTAACCTCTGACGCCTTTGACTGATGGCTCAATATCTCACCCCCACTTGCCAATCTTCTGCTCGCCGTGGCCTTTTTCCCAGATGGTTTACACCAGAACTGAAGACTACAAAACAACTTTATAAATCCCTCGAATGCAAATGGCGGAAAGATAATCCTTCCTGAGTAAATCCACCATAGCCCAGCACCTTCGCCACTACAAAGCTGAAATCCGGAAAGCAAAAAAAGTGCACTACAACTCTCATATTCTCAACTGTGAAAACCCCAGCAAGGAACTTTACAAAATCATCTCTGAATTCACCAAACCAACCTCTAGCACCACCCAATCCACCCCATCTCAGTCACTGCACGACTCACTCTCTCTCCACTTCTACACCAATGATCTCGAAAGAACAAATTCTCTTAACAACAAACTGGCCTTCATGTCACCCTCACATAATTCTTCCACCTTACCTGTCACCCCCCCCCCCGCCTGCCCCAGCAACTGCTTCCCAACCCACCTTCGACTCATTCACACCAATATCAACAGACCAATTTCTCAAACTTCTCACCGCCCGGAAACCATCCGGATCCCCACTAAACCCCTGCCCCACCTCAACCCTCAAAGAAATATTCACATCTACCTGCACAGGAGCATGCAAGAACAATCAAAAATGACTCCCTTTCCTCAGGAATTTTTCCCGATGCCTTCAAAACTGCTCACGTCAAGCCTCATCTAAAAAAAAACCTCCCTCGACCCTCTTGACCCGAAAAACTAACGCCCCATCTCAAACACCAGATTACTTGCCAAACTCATCGATCAAACCGCATACTCCAACAATCTCCTAGACCCGCACAATCAGGTTTCAGACCTCGACATAGAACGGAAACCACTCTGACCTCAATCTGGGACGACATTAAAAACACTGCAGACTCTGCGGGATGCGATGCACTAATCCTTCTAGACCTATCCGACGCCTTTGACACAATCAACCACTCAATGTTCCTCAACCGCCTCCATTCCCTAATAATCTGCAGAAACGCTCTCAAGTGAATAGCATTCCTCAACAATAGTAACCAAATAACCCTCCTCTCCTCCTTTGCTTCCGCTGCCCGACCAATCAGTACCAGAGTTCCACAAGGTGCGTGCCTATCAGCCCTCCTGTTTAAACTCTATATGTCCACCCTCCCAGGAATAATTCACTCGCACAGTATCCTGTGCTATAACTACGCCGATGACACCCAATTAATCCTAAAACTCCTCAACTCAAACCCCAACAGTCAACCCGAACTTGCTGCCTGCCTCCTTGACATTGATCGATGGATGACCACAAACCACCTCCTCCTAAACCCCACCAAAACTGAAATCATGGTGTGCGGCAACTTCGAGCTTCTCCCCCACCCTCTACCCTGGCCATCATCCATGGCCAACCCACCAACCACCTCAACCACAGTAAAAAAAACTTGGATGCACCCTCGACTCTGACCTAACCCTCTCTTGCTAAATCAACAATGTCTCTAAGTCCTGCCATTACCACCTCAACATTCTTAGAGACATTTTTCCGTACCTCTCCTTTCCCAACAGACTGGCTGCTGTCCAATCTATTGTAATATCAAGACTGGACTATGCCAACTCCCTCTACCTCAGAGTCCAAGCGTATCACCTCATTAAACTACAAAGAGCACAAAACGCTGCAGACAAACTGCTTCTTGCACTTGGCCCAAGAGATCACACCTCTCCAGCTCTCAGAACTCTGCACTGGCTCCGAGTTGTACGAAGGGTGACTTTCAAAACCTTACGCATCTCTCACCGAGCAATGCATAAAACCGGACCTCTATACCGACAGGATAAGCTAAAACCCTACCACCCTCTGCACACTCTAAGATCAAGCTCTGCCCTTCTCCTAGTGATACCAAACACCAACTCAGTCAGGTTAGGAGGATCATCATTCTCAAACTTGGCTCCCACTCTGTGGAATTCTCTTACACCCGACATTCGACTCACGGAAGACTACATGTCATTCCGCAAACTACTGAAAACGTGCCTCTTCCCTTAAAGAATCAACGCTTAGTGCAAATGGAATAAATAGCCACAATAAATAGAAACCCAAGGTTGTTGAACAAAGAAAACAAAAAGGGAGCCAAGCGAACAGATAGAAAGTGTATAATGGAGAGTATAATTAAAACAGATAGACTGAGTGGAACGGATGAAGTAAATGGAACGGATGAAGTTGATGGAACGGATGAAGTGGATGGAATGGATGAAGAGGATGGAACAGATGGAGTGGATGGAACGGATGGAGTGGACGGATAGGATGGAGTGGATGGAATGGATGGAGTGGATGGAACGGAATGAGTGGATGGAGTGGATGGAGCAGATGGAGCGGATGGAATGAATTGAGCGGATGGAACACATGGAATTGATGGAGTAGAAGGAACCGGATGGAACAAATGAAATGGATGGAACGGATGAAATGGATGGAACGGATGAAATGGATGGAACGGATTAAATGGATGGTACAGATGAAGTGGATGGGAAGGATGGAGAAGGTAGATGAATTGGATGTGAGTCGATGGAGTGGATCGAAGAGATGACCAGACAGAGTAGATAGAGGGGGTGAGGCAATGGAGTAGGTTGAGGGGAGGAATGGATAGAAAGGATGAGTAGATGCAGTCGGATGGAACGGATGGAGTGGATGGAACGGATGGAGTGGATGGAACGGATGGAACGGATGGAACGATGGAGTGGACGGAGTGGATTGAATGGATCGAATGGATGGAGTGGATGGAATGGATGGAGTGAATTGAGTGGATGGAACGGATTGAATGGATGGAACGGATGAAGTGGATGGGACAGATGGCGTAGATTGGAACGGATGGAGTAGATGGAATGGATGGAATGGATGGAGTGGATGGAGTGGATGGAACGGATGGAGTGGTTGGAGTAGATAAAACAAGCAGAATAGATGGAACTATGGAGTAGATGGAACGGATGGTGTAGATGGAATCGATAGAACGGATGGAATGGATGGATTGGATGGAGTGGATAAAATGGATGGAGTGGTTGGTATAGATAAAAAAGAACGGAAAAGATGGAACGGATGGAGTAGATGGAACGGATGGAGTGGATGGAACAGATGGAGTGGCTGGAACAGATGGAATGGTTAGAATGGATAGAACGGCGGGAGTGGATGGAACGGACGGAGTGGATGTAACCGACAGAGTGGATGGAACAGACGGAGTTGATGGAATGGATGGAACAGATGGAAAAGATTGAAAAGATAGAACAGATGGAACGGATGGAACGGATGGAACAGATGGAATTAATGGAGTACATTGAACTGGTGGAACTAATGGAGTAGATTGAACTGGAAGAAACCGCACAGAACGGATGAAGTGGATGGAAAGAACGAAGTGAATCGAACGGATGGGAAGGACGGAGTGGGTAGATGGAACTGGATGGAGCAAAAAGAGTGGATGGAGCGGATGGAGGAGATGAGATTATGGAGTGGATGGAAGGGATGAGTGGATGAGTAGATGGAGGGGATGCATTTATGAATAGATAGAGGGGATGAATGGATAGCATGGATGAGTGGATGGAATCGATGAAATGGAAAGAACGGATGAAGTGGATGGAACGGATGAAGTGGATGAAGTGGATGAAACGGATGGAACGATTAGAGTGGATGAAAGTGGCAGAACAAATAAAACGGATAGAGTGGATGGTACGGACAGAGTAGAAGGTGCGGATATAGTGGATGGCACATATAGAGTGGATGGAACGGATATAGTGGATGAAGAGAATGGAACAGAAGAATAAAAAGAAATGGATGAAGAGAATGGAATGGATGAAGTGGATGGAACGAACAAAGTGGATGAAACGGATGAAATGGATGTAATGGATGAAGTGGATGGAATTGGATGAAGTGGATGGAGTGGATGCAACGTATGGAGTGGACAGATCAAATGGAACAAATAGAGTGGATGGAACGTATGGAGTGGATGGTGTGAATGGAGCCAATGGAACCAATGGAACCGATGGAACACACAAAGTATGTGCGATGAATGAAATAGATGGAACGGACAAAGCGAATGGAACGGACAAAGTGGATGGAACGTACAAAGTGGATGGGACGAACGAAGTAGATGGAATGGACAAAATGGATGAACGGATGGAAAGAATAGAAAGGATGGAGTGGATGATGCATTGGGCGGAAGTGGATAGAGCCAATGATGGAGTAGATAGAACGGACGATGGAGTGGAAATAGTAGATGGTGTGGATGAAGTGGATGGAACGGATGTAATGGATGGAACAGATGTAGTGGATGACATAGTGGATAGAAGGGATGTAGTGGATGGAACAGACATAGTGGATGGAACGGACGTAGTGGATGGAAAGAACGAAGTGAATCGAACGGATGGGAAGGACGGAGTGGGTAGATGGAACTGGATGGAGCAAATCGAGTGGATGGAGCGGATGGAGGAGATGAGATTATGGAGTGGATGGAAGGGATGATTGGATGAGTAGATGGAGAGGATGAATTTATGAATATATAGAGGGGATGAATGAATAGCATGGATGAGTAGACAGAGTGGATGGAATCGATGAAATGGAAAGAACGGATCAAGTGGATGGAACGGATGAAGTGGATGAAGTGGATGAAACGGATGGAACGATTAGAGTGGGTGAAAGTGACAGAACAAATAAAACGGATAGAGTGGATGGTACGGACAGAGTAGAAGGTGCGGATAGAGTGGATGGCACATATAGAGTGGATGGAACGGATATAGTGGATGAAGAGAATGGAACAGAAGAAGAAAAAGAAACGGATGAAGAGAATGGAATGGATGAAGTGGATGGAACAGACAAAGTGGATGAAACAGATGAAATGGATGTAATGGATGAAGTGGATGGAATTGGATGAAGTGGATGGAGTGGATGCAACGTATGGAGTGGACAGATGAAATGGAACAAATAGAGTGGATGGAACTTATGGAGTGGATGGTGTGAATGGAACCGATGGGACCAATGGAACCGATGGAACACACAAAGTATGTGCAACAAATGAAATAGAGGGAACGGACAAAGCGAATGGAACGGACAAAGTGGATGGAACGTACAAAGTGGATGGGACGAACGAAGTAGATGGAATGGACGAAGTGGATGAATGGATGCAAAGAATAGAAATGATGGAGTGGATGATGCATTGGGCGGAAGTGGATAGAGCCAATGATGGAGTAGATAGAACGGACGATGGAGTGGAGATAGTAGATGGTGTGGATGAAGTGGATGGAACGGATGTAGTGGATGGAACAGATGTAGTGGATGGAACGGATTTAGTGGATAGAACAGATGTAGTGGATGGAACGGACATAGTGGATGGAACGGACGTAGTGGATGGAACGGACGTAAATTGATGGAACATATGTAAACGGATGTAACAGATGTAATTGGATGGAATGGATGTAAGTGAATGGGACGGATGAAGCGTATGGTATGGATGAAGTGGTTGGAAGGGATGAAGCAGATGGAGCAAATGGAACAGATGAGGGAGATGAGGCGGGTGGAACGGATGAGGCGGATGGAATGGATAAGGCGGATGGAACTGATGAAGCGGATGGAATGATCGAAGCGAATGGAACGATTGCTATGTACATGTATTCCAATGTTACCATATCCTTGCCATTGCTTTATATACGTATGCTGCTATGTACGCCTCCTATCCTGCTCTCGTGCCTGCCCGCAAGTGCTTCACTGATAAACCACCATATAACACTACTACGCTTACTCTATCCTATGCACCATCATTCAACTAGAACACAGTTATGCTAAGAGACATTCGGCCTAGCTGTTCTCATACAGACATGACCCCATGAACACCCCATCATCCTAATAAAACACAGCTAGCCAAGCACATTCTGGCTAGTTTAAGCGGCTCCTCAGGCCTAAACGCAGCCAAAACTCAGTCTGAGTGTCTACCCTCCAGACTGAACACATCCAACTGATTTCCTCAGCACCACACCTACCGCTAAGAAGCAGCTATCATGCAACAACCACAACAGCTGCACACATATCCGGTGCGCCCATGCACCATACGACATTCTCTCTCTCTACGGACTTGAACTACGGTTCCCGAGGGCGTTCAACCTACCAGCGCTTTGAGATCATACCAATGATAAATAGAGTGCTATATAAAAGCCAAGTAACATAAGATTTCAATTTGAAGATTACATTTATTTAGATGCCACATTTATGATTGTAGGTTTACACAATAACCACAATATTGAAGGTAGACTCTTTTATTTCAAATCATACAATATAGAATACAATAGTGGAGCTATGGGCATGTTAGTGGGAACTGCTTCAAATTAGAAAAAACATTATCAAGGAGTAGATACATCATAATTTTGCCTTTATGATACATAACTTATGTTCACAGTCATTGTTCCTATTTTAAGTAGTAGTTAGCAGAATGTACTAAACAACAATGAGCACAATGGGGAAAAAAAGAGCGGAAATCGCATTTGGTGAAAGGAAGCAATTAAATGCATTATCAGCTAAATCTTTTATAGTGCTTCTGATAGCAGATTTCACATTGCTTCTCTTGGCAATAACAAGTTGCTCGAGCACAGCGCTGTTAAGCACACGCTCTTAAGCACACGCTGGCGAAAGGAGCGCGTGTAGCGATGAGGAAGCTCTGATGCACTTGAAATTCGCTTCCGTCCTCGATCCCCCGGCTCTGCCGCCCATTGGTCCGCATTTCTCATTTGCTTTGACGTAAGTAAAGATCAATAGGCCATCGCTTTGAGCTGTTTTAATTGGATGTGCTGCTGTCAAAAGCAACGGCGAGGAATGGGTTGCTTAAACGCAGAGAGAAGCTAACACAGGAAAAGAAACAGAGAATAGGGACCAAAAATGTGGAAACTTCGCCTGAAAGAACGCCAACCGCTGCCTTGCGATGCGACATCTGTACCGTTGACGTGTGTGATGATCAAATTGTATTTTTGTAAATAAAGGGCACTTGACTCACCACTTCCAGGAGGATGAAAGGTCTAGTCTGCCTAACCAGGGCTTCAAACATGTCACATGGCATCACCCCATTCCTGAAACGAGCAAGTTGCAGACGAGCTATCCTTCTGGTGTGCAACTATTTACAGAAGTTATTATAGGGCCAGAACAAGGCCCCCGAGTACCTGGACACCCCGCGAGAAACACTATTTTAATGAAAGACCATATTCTTAAAATGGGCCGTTTTTGTTGTTGTTGCCGCTGGCTCCTCCCAGCAAAACAAAAGTCGCCGCCCGTGGCCCAGAAAAGCACACCATCAGCAGCTTTTGCCCTCACATGCCTAATCAGTCATGACGTCATATGCTCAGGTCCACTCACTAAGTCCCATTTAGGAAGAGGACACTTTTCACAAATGTATTTAAAAAGGTAACATGCGTGTACTTCTGGTTCAATCAATTAAAATGATCACAAATGAGTGTGACATGTCAGCAAAAACAGTGTTTTATTGATTTTTCTATCAGTTTCTCGGACCTCTTCAGTAGCTGCATCTTTGGAGGTGAAGGTGGTCCCCAGAGAGTACCGGGTGGTGAACTCACACACTGCGCCGCCCCCTGCCTGACAGCAGCAGACTCATTCAGCGTGGCCGGGTACCTGAGGCTATGGGGCCCCTTCAGTCAGTATTGGGCTCTGTGCCCTCACAACCTGCACTGTCGAGCCGCCTCTGCCCCCCTCACGCCAGGCATGGATCCTCCAGTCACAGGGAGAACGCGTATTCTGCTTTTTGCCTCATCGGTACCTGCACACCTCCTGGGTTCACGCCTGCCGCCTTAACAATGGGGGACAGCGGTTCAGAGAACAGAGGAGGCGAAGAGGGGGTAGAAGCTTACTCGCCACCCACCATTACCGGCCACATCTCGCTCATGGTTCCAGAGGTCTTTCCCAACAAGCTGTTCATTGCAGTCACCAAGAACCCAGTGTTCCCCCGATTTATCAAGATCATTGAGGTGAATTGGTCTGCAGAAATGTGCAGAAGTGGACAGTGTCCCATAGAGAGATGGAGTGAAGATGTTATGTAGGGAAGGGGGATTTGTAAGGATCTCCTCACACATGTGATCTGAGAATGTGGGTAAGGTTGCCAGCAGACGCGTTGCACTAGGTGGGGGAGAGTGGCAGCCCAATTGAATACCTCTGCAATTCGGGCTTCTGTGCTCAGTGCAAACAGGCAGCACGCACAGTGGGCCAAGGGAGATGCCAAAATGCAGCATAGACACTGCCTCTTCCTCTGCTCAACTGCTGCAGGATCCAGCCCTGCCGTATAGCCTCTCCCACAAGCAGCGGCAGTGCAGAGAGACCGCTCATGCTGCTGCTGCTGAGGGGAGGGGATATGCAGCGGCACTATTGTTGTAGTGTAGGATGTGAACCTGGTACAGGGAGGAGTGCGGCATTTACATGGTTCCCACTGGGTAAAATTGCAACCAAATCGGTGGCACTTCGACACAGTCAACATGATCTGATCGCTGCCACCACTTTTGCTAAAGCACAGCAGTAGCACACACAAGTAAAAAAGAATGGCTTCCCTGGGTAAACAGAAGGGCGTGATAGGTGAGCATCACCTTTTAATTTTTAATTTATATGCTTAATTCAATTGATAATCCTTAATTTGAAGTCCTAATCGTATTCGGAACACAGTGGAAAAACAACTCTAGGCACTAGAGTAAAGTATACACTGAGAAAAATCCCAAAGTTGACTCTAGAATACCGAGTGTTCTAGAGTTGCCCTTGTACCAGGCTTTAAATGTCATTGGTATTTCTCAAATATGTATATTCCAATTCTACATTCTTTACTACAAATTACATAATCATCCCAAACATTCACTAAAACAAATGTATTCTTGTGAAGCAGTGATTGTGTTTGGGTCTATTGTAGCTGATGCATTTCGGACACAGTCCGTCATCAGGGTTCAACCCTTCTTACATAATAACGTGATTTTCATACAGTGTCCAAACCAGACATTTCAAAAATACAATCATAACAGTTAAAGATATATATCATAGGGAGCTACACAGAAATAAAAGAAAGAAAAAGAAAACCAAACATAATTAGTGCATGTTACTTTGCGCTTTCTCCTAGTAAAGTTAACAAATCATCATGTTTTACTACCTCATTATGACTCTAATTAGGAGTCTACTGCTCCTGTGCTTCATTGTAGAAGGCTAAAAGTCATTCAATTACTGCAAGTGCCTCTGCGAAAAACAATTGAATTCAAATGTGTGGATTGAAATCATCAATATGTTTTATTGCAACATCTGTCCAGCCTAATGTTAACCCTCCATACCTTCTTAACGTCCAGGCTTCAAATAGACTTTGCAGACTTGCAGGATCAGCGAGTGGCAAGAGCATCGGCCATTACTGCTCGTCTCCCACACATCTGTTTATATATATTGATGGCAAATGTGACATCCATAATTGAACAGAGCAGAAGAATTAGAATGGATTAATCAGAATACTAAGAAGTTCTTAAAAATCAGTTACCCTAAAATTCCTAATTTCTACACGTTACCTAAAGTTCATAAACATCCCAATAATCCACAAGAGAGGCCCATTGTGTCAACTATAGGTAGTGTGATACAACATGTAGCAGTATACATTGATTTCTTTTTACAACAATTAATTCAGAAGAACAGTACATACATTAGCGATGGGAGACATTTTTTGCAACTATTTAAACAAACTGAATACTCCAAAAGTAGAATAATGTTTATGATTGGTGTAAGAAGTTTATACACATCCATCCCACATGATCTGGGATTGGAAGCCATAGAGTGTTTTTTGCTGAAAGAAGGACCAATGAGGGCATCTAAACAATTAATTCTGATCTTGCTTCAGTTCATTGCAGAAAACTCATGCTCCCAGTATGGTGAACAGTTCTACCTTCAGGGGTCTGGAACTTCAATGTGGGCCACTATGGACCCCACATATGCAAATTACTTTATGCATACATTTGAAAAGGAAAATGTATTCGAACATCCGGTGTGGTGCAACTATTTACGATTCTGGGAACGCTACTTAGATGATATATTGGGAGTAGGAGAGGGAAGTGTAGAAAGTCTAGAAGGCGTTCTTGACTATATGAACACCATTGATGCTCGTATACAATTTACTCATGAGCTTTCTTGTGCTAAAATACACGACCTAGATGTAGAAATTACAAGTAAGGAACAACTGTTATTGCACTAACATCTTCCGGAAAGAATCAGACAGAATCAATCTGTTACATAGGCTTCGTTTTCATCAACCAAGTCTAATTAAGTACCTGCCATATTGTCAAATGTTATGAGTAAAAATGATTTTGAGTGAACCCTCAGAGTATGAGTACCAAATTGAGATTATGGAGAGCACATTCCTAGCCCGGGGGTACAACCCAAAGAGATCAGTGGCTCAAGAGAATGATTATCAGAAATGGGTGATAATGGAATACTTCTGGGTCAATCTAATGCTAAGCAAAGTCCAGGACACGTTTATGTATCTAAATACTCAATTCAGAGTAGGTAAATGAAATCTGTAATACAGAACAAATGGACGATACTGACATGCGACTCACATGTTGAACATTTATTTAGAATACCTCCAGTCTTTGCTTACAAACGCAGTACAAATTTGAAAGACTGTTTGCTTAAAACCTGATTTACTAAAACAACTGTAGAGAATGAATGGGGACGTTCTCTTGCCTACACTGTTTGAATTGTGGGTTGTCACCAAGGGCAATGTGGTTCACCATCCAAGATCTGGGAGGCAGATTAAGATAAAATATTTCACAACATGTGACACAAGTAATGTGAGTTATACGATCAGATGCCTGTGTGGGATCTACTACGTGGGCCAATCAAAAAGACAATGCACGCTGAGATGGAACGAGCATAGGTCATGCATCCAAACCAGAAATGCAAACTCAGCAGTCACACAGCACTGGGCAGAAAGGAGACATGACAAGTCTCTGATACGATTCCAGGTGGTAGAGGTGGTGCATAAAAAAGGACCCCTCGACAATTTAGCACTCACATTGGACCAGAGAGAGACATTCTGGATTGACCCTGAATGGGATCAATGAAGAGATCAATTATGTGTGTTATATATGAGTAACATCTGATCTAAATAACTGGTATCCTGAGCCGGGAGTAGAATTTGCAAGGACCAGTGTTATTTGAATCTTAATGAAGAATAACATTGTGAAGATTAAGAATATATTAGTACCGCAAAACATATGTATATATTTTTGGGGATGAATTTGTTGCATCAACTGGTAAAATCAGAGTATGTGTGTTTGTAATGGACAATGATTAGAATATGTGTGTTTAATATGTATCACACCACCACCATAAAGATGGCACGAGGGTCCAGATGCCAATGGGTTGGGTAAAAGTTACACACTTGATGTGGAAACATGCAATGAGGTTATGTATCTGAGAAATGTGTAAATCAAAACAATGGATAGAACAAGGTTTTGATATTGCAAAAAATCAGCACTTAACATGTGTAAATCATGACTTGGTTAGGTTGTGGATTATTAACACAACAACGATTCTAGAAATATGTAATTCAACATGAGTAACATAGTACAGGTTTGACATGGAAAAAGCGAGACTGTAGCTTTATGTTGGTCTTACACATGTTCAAGGTGTAACTACATGTTTTTGGTGAATTTGAATGAACCAAGAACCACTCTCTGATTGAGCTAACCTGCATTGTGCATAATTGTGTTTTACAAAGAATGCGATCCTCAGGAGGTGCTCAGTTACATTGGTAAACAAAGCACATTATGTGTTTCGAAAGCAGATCTGGGCGCCATCCAACGGCCAACCTCACATGCCTGTGACACGGCTGCGTTCTGGATGCCACAATTGCAATGAATATATATAAACAGACATGTTGGAGATGAGCAGTAATTTCTGCTGACGTTGCCGCTCACTGATCCCACACGTCTGCAAAGATTATTTGAAGCCTGTGAGATAAGAAGATATGGAGGGGTGGTATTAGGCTGGACAGTTGCTGCATGTAAACATCCTGATGATTTCAATCCACAAATTTGAATGAAATTGTGTCTTGCAGGGGCACATGCAGAATCTGAATGGCTTTTAGCCTTATACAGTGAAGCACAGGAGCAGTAGACTGTTAATAAGGGTCATAATTAGGTAGAAAAACATGATGATTTGTTAACTTTACTATGAATACGCACAACGTAACGCGGTAATCATGTTTGGTTTTCTTTGGCTTTTTTTCTTTCTGTTTATATTCCTACAACATATCTATAACTGTTATGATTTTATTTTTGAAATGTTTGATTTGGACACTGTATGAAAATTAATCACGTTTCTATATAAGAATGGTTGAGCCTGACAACGGACTGTGTCCAAAATGCATTGGCTACAATAGACCCAAACACAAGAATTACTTCACAAGAAAACATTTGTTCTACTGAATGTTTGGGATGATTATGTAATTTGTAATAAAGAATGTAGAATTGGAATATAAATATTTGAGAAAAACCAATTGTATTTACAGCCTGCTACAAGGGCAAGGCGAGCACATGTGGTCTTCAAGAGGCAATTTGGGTATTATTCTGAGTGCCCTGGGTAATCACACACAGACTGGAGAAGCACCCACTTCATACTGACATCAGACTGCATGTCCAATCAGGTACTGCTTCATCAGAACACACTAGAAACACACCCACAAATAAGTACAAGGAAAATTTTAGAGACGTTTTGCCAAAAACGTATTTATAACAGTAACTTGTTCATTTTAAATACAAAAATACATGAAAATATGTAACATCACTGAAAATCTGTAATAACTATTTGTAAAGCCTCAATGAAGTCAAATACATTTCTATTAACATTAAAACATGGCGTACCCAATTTTGGAAGTAAAAATGGCTGACAAATTCACCACAGAATGCATTTGCAGGCAACGTGTGCAAAAAGGGGTGTGTTTCGAGGAAGATGCATGGGAACGGGAGGAAAATCATATAGATTTCACTTAGAGGTGGGTGTTAGATGTGTGGGATACATACACACACTTCATAAATCCATCCTCATATGTCATCTGCATTGAAAAGCATTAGAAACCTACATCCAAAGCCCCTACTTCAAGTCCTTATGTTAAAGCTCTTATGTGAACGACAATTTTTGTCAGCTTTAACGGTAGAGCTTTCAGCGCCACCTAATAGCTAAACTAAAAAGGGAGGAAGCTAATCATTACATGTACAAGCAGTGCTGCGAAGGGGAGCTTTGGGTGGAGTGAGTATCACCCCCACCTTGAAGCTCAGCAGACTCTGCTGACATGCCTTGAGTGCAGAGATAATGAGCATAGGGCCAGATGGAAGGTACTCACACCTCCACTTACATATCCCATCAGGAGACAATGAATGAGACAGTGTCTGCCCACTCAGTGAGACGCTGTGCAGAGGCAAGGAAAGGGTGCAGCAATGGAGACAGGAAGCCTGGGGACCCTGCAGCATGACATTCAGGCCATTATGCTTGAGCTCAAGGCATTTAGCGCAGAGGTGCATACCACCATGAGTGCCATCACTTACAGGGTTGCTATGGTGGAAGAGATGGTGGAGTCCCTGGAACACAATCAATGCACAGTGGACATTGAGGGAATGATCCTAGAGGTGTGTATTAAGGAACTTGAATGCAAAGAGAGGGAAGCCAGGAGTAAATTAGATGATGTGAAGCAAAGAGAAAGAAGAAACAACTTGAGGGTGTGGGGACTCCAAAGTAAAGATGCTGAGGGTCCTGGGGAGTTGGAGCACCTGCTGGGCAGAGGGTTGAGGAAGCTTCTTGGACCTACATTTGACAGAGAGATTGCTTCACTAGAGTCCATAGAGGGGCAGGATCAGCAGACCAGCCTAGCAAAGTCATGGACATTTTGCAAAAGGCATAAAAGGTGGAAGAGATAGACTGGGAAGGCACCTTAGTGAAAATATTCCAGGACCTATCACTGTACACCCCTGAGTAGTGGAGAAAATGCAAGTCCTTAATGAAATGGCTTCAAGAGGAAGGGGCGCAATACCGGTGGTGGTTCCCCTTTGCCCTCTCTTTCAAATACAGCTACAAATGCTATGAACTAGAGCAAGGGGAGGAGGTGGCCCAACTGCTGTAGGTGCTGCAGGCAGAAGGAAGGAGCGCCACAGGCTCAGGACAGCCAATGCACGCTGTGGGAGTTTTTCAACAGTGATTTGCATAATTGAAAAGTCGCAAGAAGGAAAGCAGCACCATGAAATCCAAGACAATTCAGGCTTTGCAATCAAAAACCCCTGGCTGATACTGGCAGCCTCACTGAAGAATGACAATTTAGCCTGTGAAATTTTGGGGTACAAAATTCATTATGGTTTGAAGTTTTGTTTTTGACGAGACAACAGTCTCCTCGTTATCCTAGTGACCCGGGTGTGCTTGGGTGTCTCAAAAACGCTGGGCATATGGTCCTGGTCGGATGCTATCACCAGCAAGTGTTGGCATAATAGTTGAGTTAAGGGGGGATGTAAGGGCTAGGAAGAAAAGGGAAGGGAGACACACACACTATTCTGTCACGATCACAGTTTGGGGGTACTCACTCAGTACGGGAGATCAGGAATGGCTTTCCCGGTGGGTATATGGATAAGTTGAAGGACACTACTTTAAATGTGAAAGGGCTGACCTCCCCAAATAAATTATCTCTTTTAACAAAAATGTTCAGTGAAACCCATTTAGCAGTGTTGTTGCTGCAGAAGACCTACTTTAGGCAGGGCAAGGAGCATGCTTTTTGAAGGGGAAAGAAATTGGCAAAGATGCTGGGCTTCATATGAAGTTTTTAAATAGGAAGGTGTGGGGATTGTTTTAGCAAAGGCCATGCAGCTGAAGAATGTACAAATACAAAGGTAGTTTGGAGGTAGGTTTTTAGCTATTAAGTGTCGTCTAGAGGGTAGATCTCTCACCTTAGCATCGATATATGCCCCCAATGTGGACCAAGTGGCTTTTCCTAAGAGATCATTCAATGTGCTGGAATATTGTGGGGAGGGATCTATATTGGTGGGAGGGGACTTTAATATAATCACTCAACCGGCACTAGTTTGGTGAATAGAACCAAGATAACGGGAAGGGAACACGAGGAATTTGCACAACTACTCCAGGAACATTTCTAGATGGAGGTGTGGAGGTCCAAGTTTGCACAAGCAGAGGGTATACCTTTTTCTCACGCCCACACCAAACCTACTCTAGGATAGACCTCCTATTACTGCCTCAAGAACAGGGAGTAATATGACCTCTCCCAAGGTGGAGACTGTTACCTGGTCGGACCATGAGCTGGTCACAATGGCCTGTTGGGTGGAGGAGGGGACAAAAGGGATATTGTGATGGTGTTGCAATGGCGGCCCCCTCTGGGACCCGATTTTCTAATACATTTTGGGAAAAGAGATATGCTGTTATTTCAAAACCAATAACGCTGAGGAAAATTGTGTGGGAAGCAGCAAAACGAGGGTACGGGGCCTCCTCGTAGCATAAGGCACCCAGACAAAAGGGAGAGGGATGGAGGGACGACTATGGGAGAAGATATGGAGTATGAGGGCAATGATGACAAAACCTGCAGTGGACCGCATAGGAATACTGAGTGAGATGATGGATAAACAGAAGGAATTGCATTCGCTACTGATAGGAGAAATACTAAAAAAGATATATAGTATAGGTTTTATGAAAGAGGAGACCATGTGGGGACCTTGCTGGTGAATAGGATATACGAGAATAGAGTAGATAGGAGAGTTCACTTGATTAATGATGCACAAGGAATCTGATTACTGCCCATGGAAATATCCCAGATTGCTTTGCAGAATATTACAAACACCTTTACACGCAACTGTTAAGATGGATTTCTCAACTCTGACCTGGTGGGCAGAGGTTCAGAAGGCCAGTCTAATTTATTTGAACAGGGTTACCTTATGGACAAGCCAGACCAATCAAGGTAGCATTGACAGCGGTCAAGACTAGGTCTCAGGAGGGTGAGGGTGATCGAAAGACCACAATGAGCACACAAAGCAAACAACACAACAAATCACTTTCATTCAGGTGTATATATCAAAAATACATATACATTTATTAAAGGCCTTTTAAATCAAACACGAGATGAAACCACAGAAATATTAATAATACTAACACAACACTATACTAGGAAACATATATACAGTAACTATTGGCCTACAGGAATATTCAACAAGTAAGGATCCAACCTGTAACAGAAGAGGGTCAGGCAGTGTAAATATACTTTAGGCAATTCTTCAGGAGTCTCAACCCTAACTAATAGGGAGTCCAATCCCTATAAAGTGCAGAGCGTTGTGCTAAAAAGTACATTCATTGCGGCAGCACTCGATATTGCGTTAAAGTACAAAACGGGTCTCTTCAAGGGGCTGTAGGGTCTCAGGAAGGGGGATGAGGTGATGAAGAATAGAATTCTCTCCACAAGGGTGCAGAGCTATTTCCAGGAATCGGGAATAGGATGGTAGTTAAGACTATCCTCACAACCGTGAGTGGCCCTTGGGGCACAGTCGTGCATAAAAGTCTATGGATGTGCCAGCGCCACCGGTAAGTGTTGCAAGTACTCACTGACCCTCGACTCAGTCCAGACCAAACAAGTCTGGCTCTCTTGCAGCTTTGATTCCAGCAGATGCGCATCTCTCCGGCTTTCAGGGTCTGCGTTCCAGGACCTCAGTCTGTGGCGGCACAGTGGCATTTTCTCAGCTTCTGGGGAAGGGATCGGGCCAGTTCCACTGCAGCTCATCTTAGAGCACAGGGGGGGCACAGCAGCAAGGCACCCACGAAGCTTGTCACCACAGCGGGCCGACACGGGTAACGCATAAGCTTTGGTTCAAGCAGACTCTCCTAATTCCATGCCTAGGACAGCTAGGTATACACAACTCGGCAAGATAGTGCCTTCTACCAAGATCTTACGGTTCCCAAAGTTTCTGGTTGAAACACGAGACGGCAGAGATTTCAAAGCAAAGATCTCGTACGAGCTAGTCAGTTCACTCGGAAGTCCAGGAACACTTCCCAAGGGGCTAGTTTGCAGGATAAGTAGGGGGTGCCGAGAGTAGTTAATCCCACCACGCCATTGGGTAGAAGCACCCTTGCAGGCCTTTTATGATCGATGAGAAACAGGGGCTCAGACAGGACAACAGCGGGGTTAGGGTGCCAAACCTTCCAGCGGGTCACCAGTGGTTCCACGGATCTGTTTATTCGGTTCAGGATACTTGGCTCCTTTACCAAGTTTGGTATGAACTCAGAAGATCGACCTGGAATAGGTTTAGAGTTCCTTCTCTTATCCAAAATCCCCTTTGCGCCAAAACCAAGAGAAACCAATACGAGATCTGCTCACATTCAACCATTCCAGATGTAGACAAATAACAGACGATGGTGGTCCCATTCATCCTAGCACACCAGACATTCTGGCACCCAGGATGTGTATTAGAATTAGACAGCTCAAGCCCACATCCTGGGCACACACACACAAGGCATGCAGAAGCCCGACAAAAGCTTCGGTTTGCGTGGGGGTCTGCATGACCAAATAAGGAATTTCCTGTGTCTGCTCGACCTGGGGAAGGTAATGGGGCAAAACGGCCAAATGACAGAACAAAGGCCATTGTGGCATGGCCATTTTAGGCACTGGCCACCGTCGTGGGCCAAACTCTGTAAATGTGGTTTTGACCATTGAAAAGAGTCAATTATTCTTTAAAAGTAACTGCTGCCACCCGCTCTGTCCTGGACACACTTGTACATTCACCAAAAATCTTTTGAGGGTGTCTACAGCCTTAAAAATGAACAAGAGACCCCGGCACACTGTACTGGAAGGTATATTGTGCACTGATAAAATGGTGCCAAGAAATGGCAACAAAGTGAAAGAGTAAGGGAAACAAAGTCTCGCAGTACTGTCAGTCGGAGGGGCATGCCAGTTTCCCCTTAACAAGATGAGCAAAAGCCCAGCGGAGTACAGCAGAAGGTTGGGCTCCACTGGTAATAGTCAGGCTCGGATGCTTAGACAAAAGCAAAAAGTTGGGGGTTCACAACTGGAGGGAAAATTACCCATAAATGGAAATCTTTCCTAACAGCATTCACCCTAAACAGGGAACAGACATACAAGATTATATGGGCAAGCTTCCCATCCCACAGATGACCATTGTGGAGATGTCCATGTTAAAATTGGACATTGTGGCGGAATAGGTACTCCAAGCCATAGGCCACCTTAAACCAGGTAAAGGACTGGGGGAGGATGGTTACACCAGAGAGTTTTATTAACAGTTTTAGGAGACCCTGGTTGTACCCCTAGCCAAAGTCTTCAACTCCATCAAGGGTGCCAACAACACAAGTTTTTAGAAACACTGATTGGTGTTATCCCCAAGCCAGGCACAGACCATGCACATTGCTCATCATACAGACCCATCTCATTATTAAATGTAGATGCCAATATATTCACTACAATATTAGTGTCCAGGTTAGATCACCTCTAAAGATTGATCCACCCAAACCAGACAGGATTTATTTATACCAGGCAAGACTCAGACAATTTGCGGAAAACCCTTCCACATACTAAATGCACCGGTAGTAAGACAAAGTGGGGTGCTGATTTTATCCCTTTACAGCCCTGGCTGTATGTGCTGCTTATGGAATCACGGATGACTTGATTGAGAGACAACAAGGGGATCACAGGGTGAAAATGGGAGGAATGTAATACAAAGTGACGCTCTTCGCTGACAACGTGCTGCTCTATATTACAAACCTGCCCACTTCTGATCCCTGCTTTCTCCGGGGACCGACAGCATACAGCGACTTGTCAGGGTTTAAGATGAACTTGAATCAGTGGCATGGTTGGTGGGGACCAGGAGCCAGGCATACAAGAATTTTTTAGAGAGCTTTGGCTTCAAGATACAACAAGATGGGTTTCGATATCTGTGGATTGATATTAGGGGAAATCCAAAGAAAGAGATCCCTAGAAGGGTACTGACGCATCCCATGTTGGAGATATGTTGGTTGCTATGGCAGGAAAATAGCACCACGTGCTGGCTTTCGATGTGGCCCTCGACATGTAGCTGTATTTGGGCCCCACCCCCCTTACCCCCTGAGAAACCCGATTGTCTACACATCACAGTTCCAATCCTGGTACAAGCAGGCCTCTCTAGAGCAGGACAAATGTGGGAAGAGGATAGCTTCTTATACCTCTATCTACTGGATACATATCTTCATATTGGTAAACTCTCGATCTTTCGCTACTTGCAGATTAAGGGGGCACTTATGGAGCAACGCTGGGGGATAATCTGCAAAGGGATCTCACCTCCTTTGAGAATACTATTGCAGTGCACAAACTTGAAAGGCCGGATAGGTAAGCTGCGTAGGGAACTACAGCAAAATGTTCCTGTGGCCATCCTGACAACAATAGAAAAATGGGCTAAGGAATTGAACAGGGATATTATGGATACATTATGGTCTAAGATTTGTAGGAGGGTAAAGCAGCCGTGGTGTCCCTGCAATACAGAATGCAGGTGGTCAAGCTCATACATCAATAGCACTATCCCCCTCCCACATTGGCTAGAATGCACCCAGGTTCGGACTTGTGCTGCTGTAAATGTAGGCAGCCCCAGAGAGACTATATCCATATGTGGTGGGATTGCTCTCACATGCAGAGTTACTGGGCCGAAGTCCTGGTATGGGTTGAAAATCTGAATGGGATAGAAAGGAAATTATCGCTCTGGTTATTGTCATTTGAGGTGTGCATGGAGAAGGAAGAGGAGGAGGAGGAGGGCAGCATGGTGCACACATTATTAGTGGCTTCTAGAAGTTGGATTGCGCAACATTGGAAAAGAGACAAAATCCCTACTGAAAAAGAATAGGTACAGAAGGTGAAAGCCATATATAACAGGGAGTACTGAACACATTTACTGGAGGAGTCAACCAGAAACATAGAGGGAGCCTGGCTTCCATGTTTCACCAAATACGGACGGTCGCATGCCATTGGCGCACCACCGCACTGAATAGCGATGTATGGAATGTTACAAAGTTCCAAGCTGTTTCAACTGCATTCTGTGAGGGAGGGGCTTCGGTGGGGTTTAAAATGTACAAATGTCTGATTATAGCGTGTTTAAATGCGCATTTGTTCTATAAGAAAATTATAACACAACTTGATTTTGAAAATAACCTGGTCGAACTGACTCAGCAATTTACCATCTTACTGACCCCACCCAGTTGATAAATTGAGTATGAGTGGGTAATAATAGTGGCATTCACTATCCCAGCAGTTAGCGGCGGATGCAATTCAGCGGGAAGTGATATGCAGATCACAGCGTTATTCTTTATAAGGGCTGCAATAACAGTTATTATTATCCCATTTCAAGGTACTCCATTTATCAACCTCCGGAGGATTAAACGCTAAGTCACCCCTGGGATGCTCCCATATCAGAAACCAGCGACTTAATCAAAACCTACCACACCACTAACTTCTGGAACAAAATATAAAGTTCATTGGTTTGGAAAAGGTTTTCCAATACCTCTAATTTTAATGTTCATGAAATTCAATGCTCGCTGTATAACTGGCACACACATAGCATTCATTTCACTCAACCAATGAGAAACACGTCATGGTGACAGGCACTTAAGGGGCCAGGGCCTAGTCAAGAATATTGCATTAGACAGCTCATGGATAACAGATGGATGAAAGCTTTTGAAATACGACAACAATGCAAGGCAGAACCCCTACAGGAAACCGATCTGGCCCATTTGTCTGATAGAAAACAGAGTAGCTCAACGGAACGACCCTGAAAAGCACAGCTGAAAACAGTTATGATGCATGGATGTCCGTGACGATGAATGCATTTAACTCCTCACAAAAGATGCAGTGCAAGTTTGAAGGTGAGTATAGGAGGAACATTAACAGTTGAGAAAACCAAGGCCACGCTTAAACACCTTAGATGATATGAAGAGCTGTCGTCCGGTTAATAAATCATACTTGGTGGAGAAAATGTGGCATGGTCTAAGCAAGCTGGAACTGCCAATGACTTCTCAACCAAGGTTCAGTTCAACACTGAAGACCTGCAGAATGGCACTGGATGGATGGCGAGGTCGAGTAAAGAAATAATTAAAAGAGTGATCATGGGGTTAACGCTTTAAGTTGCCTTAATTGTCAATAAACCGGGCGAGGGAGCGAAAGGGAGTGTTGGAATGTATAGGGAACAGCATAGCCAGCAGAAACATGGAATTTTGGTGCCACTGTCCATACAACAGACAAGGACTTATGTGTGCATGCCTTTGGCACTGTCTGTATTCTTCGGTACTGTGTTTAGATTTCAAGGCTCGGGGGTCACATTTTGCGTATTCGTTCAGTTCTGGAGTCCACTGGTGGGTAACACGTTCTGGAAGGCATTTCTCCATAGGTATAAATATACAGATCCTCATGTAGATGCCCCCAGAGAATGGAACCCAGGTGGGAAAAAATGAAGAAGCAAACTATCTTTGTCTTTTTCCCTCCTCATTACCACTTTGATATGGATTGCCACCAAAGAGTTGGTAGGTCAGGGAAATCCCCTCTCCATGCAGAGATTAAACATTGTTTTCACCCCAATCTTATGGTATTTAGGGCGGAGCAAATGCAATCCAATTCTCTCCGCCCGACAATTAGAAAGTGGATTTTGTTTGCCAGTTTGCATTAGAAAAGAGCAGGCAGAAACTGTAGTCGTCATATTTTTATCATGGATACTGCCAGATACTTAAGAGGGTAGGCCCATGCATAGTGGAAAACCAGTGGAATTACTGGAATGGCAAAGATGTCGGCATCTAGGATATACCCAATATCCCATACCCACATACATTCCATAAAGATAATGAAGGTTGTTTGAGGGATAGGAACCTAGACATGGAAGCGGATTTGCCGCCGCATGTAAAATGAGGTTGACAATTGGGGTGATAATAGAGACATACCAAAGATGAGAGACTGAACCGCTGCATATTTTCAATATAAGGATCTATTAAGAATGGCTCAAGAATTTAAACAAATACATTCTGGAGGATAAGATGAAAAACGGATATTGGGAAAATAGTCAAATGTTAATAATAATACTAATAATTATGATCAATCTTATTATCCTGTATATATAGTTTTCTGGGTATGGCAGTGCATTGGAGACTGAGAATCTGCACAGCCCCACAGGTATCCAGTTAGAAGCTAGGTCACCCTTATCAAGAGACATGAACTCCCCATTCAGGTCCTCCTCTTCCAAAATGTACGGATGCACCTGGTTTTGGAAAAAGAAGACATTATCTACCAAAACCGACCGTCCAAATGATTATCATTCATGGTTACAAATTGTGATAAATCAGAGGATATTGTTCCTTCCACCTTAGAGGGAGGACTTTCCCTGGACCAGGCAGTGCATCCACAGTACAATAATCCCCCTGGCGGTGGTGCACCACGGGAGCATCCTCTGGGAAGGGAAGCCACTTATGGTATTGGGCACGATCATCTTTAGGAGATGCAGTATAGGTCTCCTGAATGGCCTTTTATTCCTTTTCAGGAATTCAATTACCCTCCCACCTGCCCTGATGAAATTGATATGTGTTACTGTGGAGCTGAGCCAACTAGCTCATTCATTCAGAGAAAAGCAAAACCAGCATTGACTTATTATTTTTAAAACAGTGTACTGAGACGAAAAAGAGCACTACGAGCATAAAGGTCACTCCGGCAGTCCAGTTCTACAGTGAACCTGATAGGTCTAGGAGAACTCCATTCTCCAATGCGGGAGTTTAAATCTACTACAGCTGAGAGGCCTGCAAGAAACCTTCTGGGTATCTGTGACAGCCGACTGAAAGCAGTCAGCTGGAGGGCTTAGCCACAGAGACACCAACATGACAAACTGCGGGACCTTATGCATTGAGGAGGACAGCAGCAAGACGGCAGTCCGGGGAAGAGGGACTACCCGTGCAATGTACCCGGCGCCCTCCAGTCATCGCATGGTCCCGAGAGCTGCATACCACGGGGACAGCCTGAGAGTCACTGTTTTGTTGGCGGATCCACCGTAGAAAGAAACAATGCCTTAACTGGCAAAAACCAGAGCAAGAAGGAGTGATTTGTGAGGATGCTTTTGAACAAGGAAAGAAGCCGAATAGCTCCAAACCCTTGCACCGGTGCAACATCAGTTGGAAGACTTGGACCAGATGGTCAGGTATGCGATCAGCTCACAGAGTGCTGGAGGTCTGGGCTCAACTAGAAAGTCTAAACAAAGTACAAGATAAGGTCTGTGACCCTGGGAATTAAAGAAGCAAAAGTTGGTACTTGGGTTGAGAAGTGAACCAAATTATCAAGGGACAGTAATGTGAGTCAGGGATCTGCACCTATATGAAAGGCAAGAGCCTAAAGTAATCCAGAATAAGAATGTCTGGGAACCTGTGAGACAAAGAGAAAGAGCCAGTGAAGGGGCTATTGCTCGGCAAAAGAGTAAGCCAAGCAGTTCAACAGTGAATGAAAGGCAGCCCGTGAAGGGGCCATTGCTTGGCAGGAGAGTAAACCAAGTGCTAGAGCATATTGCTAGTTTGGGACCCGCAGCGATATAAGAGTTTGGACATAAATGGTTTGAGAACACTGGAACTGGAAAAAAACGGTGACTCTGTTTTGTGTTGTTTGCGAAGAGATTGCAAAGACATTGGGTGTCATTTCAAATTTGCCGATCTGGCAAACTATGTGTTCTGCTCGCTTACCAGCACCCGCGAACAGAGCATGTCAGATGCACCGACACCATTCTGAATGGTTGCTGGTGCATCCGGCCTCCCTATTCCCATTGAGCCCTATAGGGCTCAAATGCGAATGGGGAGTAAAAGTTTCCGGCCCTTGGCAATGGGGAAATACAGGGTATGCTAGGGTTGTAATGGCCCTGTATTTCCCCATTGCCAGGGGCCAGAAAAATTCGCAAGTTGGGAGGCAGCCTGACGGTTTTACCGGGAAGGCTATCGCCAAACTTATAATGAGGCCTATTGTTTTTATTTTGAAGTCTCTGGGAAAGGAACAACCCCCTATATAAATATTATTTCTTGAACATTATATTTTTGAATCCTTTTGGAAGCCTGGCTGATGGGCAATATTTCTGTTGGCTTGAAGAACTCTATGTTTCCTTTAGAGTAAGATCACACTTGCACCATTTTGTTTGCTTATATCTTGAGGGACGGAAATAGGTTTTGGAGACATGACTGGGACAGACTTTTACTTTTTGACAACATCCTGACTGAAATCATTAGTTCTATTGAGGCAAGGAAACCCCTCTTAGAGTTAGGGATGTCCAACCTTCAAGAACTAATACAAGTTTGAAACCATTACCATGGTGTGTCTGAGCCTTACTTCTGGTACCTCACAAAATACTTTAATGTTAGTGAGAGTTCTGTGATAAGTGAAATGGGAACCAAGCCCAGTGAGCATTGTCAATATAGCAATTCAGACCTTCAGGTCATTAATGACAGCATATATTAGATTGGTGATCATTATTACATTCTTATGTTCCTAAAATACTATGGGCCTCATCACAGGGTTGGCGCTCCGGTAAGAACGGCACCGGTAAGGCAATACCGGCATCCATTACCGGGCCGGTGTATCATGACCCTAGATGCTGTTGCTACCGGCATCGCCAAGGACCCGCTGTGGCCGTGCACCACCGTACCGGCACGCGGGCACGCGCGCATATGGGGAGGCCTTAATACCAGCATGCCACAAAGAAGGGGAGACCACGAGTCACACGTACAAGTACATACCGGCATCGAGATGCCTGTAAGAAGGGCCACCATGATGCCGGCAATACCGGCACGCGGACCACCCGTAAACAGCAAACTGCTGTGTAACCAAGTGGCACAGGTGCACTCAATCAGCACAGGTGGAGGCAATGGAGTCAGGGTCAGCACAAAAGGAGCACACCCACACACCACCCCCCCCTTTCAAGGCAAAATGCTACCACTTGTACTTGCCATACTGGGCCTAGAGGACATGCCTGCACTGCTACTCCTTGAGCAGGCAGAACAACAGGAAACACAGAGGAGATGCTGGAGGAGAAGGAGGGTGAGACATGCCCAGCAAATACCACCAGTGCAGGCAGTCGCTCCCCGCAGACAGCCAACAATCCAACGTATAAGGTCCAATCCATTTGACTTAACCCCAGCACAGATCCACACCCTGTACCGTCTGGACAGAGACACCATAACCAACATAGTGGAATTAATACAGGACGACTTGGTCAGCCTGATTAACATCCGCACAGCCATCCCCCCTTTGCTGAAGGTGGTATCTGTGCTCCACTTCCTGGCCACAGGCACTTATCAACACACAGTGGTCCAAATGCATGGCATGTCCCAATCATGCATCTCTGTTGTGTTAAACCAAGTTCTGGATGCACTACTGAAGCATGCAAATGCCTACATATCCTTACCAAGGACACCACAGGAGGCAAATGCCACCAAAATAGCATTCCATGCACTGGCAGGCATGCCCAATGTAATTGGTGCCCTCGACTGTACCCATGCAGAGTTGGTAGTCCCACATGCCGTGGAGGCGGTCTACCGCAATCAGAAGCTATACCATTCCATCAATGTGCAGATGGTGTGTGATGCCAGCCAGATAATAACACACTGCTGTGCCAGATACCCAGGATCCACGCATGATGCCATGATGCTGCGGAAATCCTCATTTCCCCCGCTACATGGAAGGAGACGTTGTACGAAGCGGCTGGCTGTTGGGTGAGTCTGCCCTCTGGGCCATGGGGGCAGATGGATTGGGGGGAGGTACATGCATATGCTAGGGGAATGCCCTCTGGGCCATGGGGGCAGATGGATTGGGGGGGGAGGTACATGCATATGCTAGGGGAATGCCCTCTGGGCCTTGGGGGCAGATGGATTGGGGGGAATGGTAGTTTCTTAAGTCATCCGCAGACACACAGCCCTCACATATGCATGCATAAATGCCCCTAGCGAAGACATACATTCCCTGGTGCTTTAAAATCCTAGGACCCTAGGTCGTGTATGTCACACAAGGCTCCCTCTATGGATTGGCATGCACTGTACAGGGCTGACAGTCATGTGGATGTGGCTGCCAATGACGAGATAGTGCATATGACCTTGAATGATGTACAGGCTGAGCACACCTGTCAACTGAGCCTCATCCTCACACATACCTCCTTCTGCTCCCATGTAGGTGATGCTGGATATCCCCTGAAGCCGTGGCTATTCACCCCTGTCAGGAACCCGCAGAACGGGCACGAGGAGGACTTCAATCGTGCACTTACACGTACACGTGTGGTCATTGAGCAGACGTTTGGCCTTTTGAAGGCACGGTTTCGCTGCATCAGCAGGTCGGGAGGGGCATTCATATACGGGCCTGAGAAGGTGGGCAAGCTCATCACGGCATGTGTAATGCTACATAACATGTGCATCCGGCGGAACATACCCCTGCCACCTGACGTGGAGCTGCCACCACCTGGTGAAGTAGAAGGAGAGGAAGGAGTAGAAGTAGGACATAGGCCAGGACGTGAAACTTGTGAGGGTCGCGCAGTGCGCCAAATGGTCATAGACCAATCATTCTGATGTACTTTGATGCCATGTGTTGTGAACTGTGGGCACTGGGTGTGTGGGCACATGTGCGCGAATCACCATGAAGCAATAAATTGACATGCAATAAATCTGCAATGTCCACTCATGTGATGTTTGTTACACAACTGGTGTATTCGTGAGGAATTAAGTACAACATGATACAACAATCCACGCCCCCACCACCCCTCCACCCACCCCCAACCTACTCCCATTCCCCCAAACACCCCAGTACTACACACTGCACCCACCATCACCCCTCCACCCACCCCCAACTTACTCCCATTCCCCCAAACACCCCAGTACTACACACTACACCCACCACCACCCCTCCACCCACCCCCAACCTACTCCCATTCCCCCAAACACCCCAGACCTACACAATACACCCACCACCACCCCTCCACCCACCCCCTAAAACCCAAAGTCAACTATGGCACGACATGTGTCTGCATGTATGCCCAAAGGGATTATGCAGGGTGGCCCTGCTACTGTTGAGGCCCCTTGGGAGTTGGGGGTTGGATCTCTGTGCGGCGCGAACTCCGCAGGGACATGCGCACATGGCTGCTCTGCCTCGAGCCCGATGGCGTGGATGATGCGGATGACTCGGATGGTTGTGATCCAAGGGGATGGGTTTGCCGTTGGTCCATGCGGTCAGCAATCCTGGTGAGTATCTGAGCCAAGGCATTGAAGCCATCACGCACTTGCTGTGCATTTGAGTTAATGGCCTGGATAACGGACGCGGTGCTGTCCTGGATAATACGGCATGTTGTCTCCCCTTCAGCAAGGTACTGCTGCACATAGCCTTGCATCACCTCCTGCCGGGCCTCCATCCTGGAGAGACGTCCCTCAAGGTCCCGTATGGCAGTGTGGGTTGTGGTTGGTGGGTGATGTGGTGGCACAGCATGGATCATGGGGCTGTGCATGGCCGGAGACCACTGTCCATGGCTGCCCTGGTCGGATGTGTCCCGCTGAGGTGTGTCCTGTGGGGTGGCCTGCGGGCTTGGTGTGTGCACTACAGGCTCTGAGTGGAAAAGTCATCGCCCTCATTGTCCGGCCCAGCTACCTCATCAACACTATGATCAGCCGATGCAGCCATCTCCCCAATTGTGCTGGCAGCAGCAGAATGTGTGCCATCCTCCTGCCTGCTGTGTCCTCAGCCAGTGTGGATGGTGTGACCACAGATGCAGGGGCAGGTGTCAGCTCTTCCTGTGTACTTGTCTGTGGTGCTTTTTTTGCACCGGTTCTTGGCCCGCTTCCCGCATGGCCCATCCTTGGTCCACTTGAGGTTGATGGACCTGTGCCATCAGATTGCCTCCTAGGCATTTTGGCTGGTGTTGTGCATTGTGCACTCCCTTGCGCTTCATCACTGTCAGCATCCGTACCTGTGGGGGACAGAGGGTGGCAGGATATCAGTGATTGTTCCGCTTGCATTGTGCATGCATTAGTCATTGGACATGTGGCGCCATCTGATCAGTTAGATTTGTGCATTTGTAGGGGACTGTGTACATGCAATGTTGAAGAGTGGATTCTGATAGCGTAGTCGTGTCCACATGTATACATTGTTGGGTGCAGTTGCACATTGTGATGTGTTTTGGGAGGGTCGTCCTGGGTGGCACATGCCCATGATATGTGTCTTGTGGGTGTATTCGTGTATGACCGCAACATGTATTGGGATGGGATGGTGGTAGACCCAGAATGCGTACATGGATATGTGTAGCTCTGCATGATGGCCCATTTGTTGGCTGGTGTAGGAGCCACAATTGGGGGAGGGTGATTATGATTATTTTTACTGTTTCAGTAGGGACACTCACCTTCATCTGCCGATGTTGGCACGCCAAACTCTGCTTCACCGACTACTTTGATGGACTCCACGTCTATGATGGAGCTGCAGGTCTCCTCCCATCTGGCCAATTTCAGTGGGGAGTGTGGTCCTCCTCCTGTTGCCCGCCCCTGACTCCGATTAGCTGACAATATGTGCCGGACTCTCAGCCCGAGGTCGTCCCAACGTTTTTTGCAATCACGCACTGTGCGTGTGGTGGTGCCGACTGCACTTACTTTCTGGGCAACTTTTTCCCAGATGGCCTTTTTCCTGAGCTGGGCTGGACACATGAGGTCGTTGCAGAACACCACTTCTGCATTTGCCACAAGGATGTCGGCCAACATGTTCAGCTCATCGTCTGTAAAACGTGGTTTGCGCAGGCGGGCCGTGCCTCTCCGGGTGGTCTTCGACATGTTGTCAGTGGTGGCCTGGGAGTTGGGGTGTAGAGGGTCCTGTAGGTGGAGGATGGCAATGGATTGTGTTTTTAAAGATGGCCGCCATGGCATTTCCCGTTCCAGCGCAATGACGTTACTTCCGGGTCCGGTATTGACGCACTCGTTATTTGCACTATGTTAATAATGGTAACGGTATTTAGGGGTTGTCGAGGGCGGAGCCATTCTGTGCGTATTGGTCGATGCCGCTGTGTGGGGGTTTGGGGGTCGGTATCGGCATGCCGGTACGGCCGTAACCGGCATGCAGGGATGCGCGCACCCGCGCACTCTTGATCGTCTGCTATGTGCGGGTTGGTGCCAAGCCGGACATGTTATTACCGCCATGCCGGTTTGGCAAGATTTTTAGCGCCAACCTTCTGATGAGGCCCTATGTCATTTATGCAAAGCAGCAATGAACCCTTCATATCAACCATATTTTTAAAATATACAATAGGGAATCATGTATATGCTATTCTTGGATTTTGATATTATGACAAGTATACTGGCAGTGAGGATTAGAAATGAATGTTGTTAATGTTTAAAAAAGTGCCACTTTACAATGATAGTGCAATTAAAAAAAACACCTTTTTTCATGAGTTGTTTTTAGAGTATACCCTCCTTTTCCCCCACACAAATGTCTTTCCTTCTTGTAAAGGATCACACTCAGATGAAATCCAATGATCTGTTTGCTTTGTGAGCACCAAGGCAATGTTTAATTGTGCATGCAAGGCATCTGATTTATTGGTAATGCTACAGGACCTCCTCATTTGCTAAAGTGTGCACAGGCACTAATAATGAACATAAAATAGAAAATAACACATTTTAGACCTTTCAGTGTCACCCTCTGTTCCCTCACACTGTCTGTATGAACCCCAGGACCCTCCTTCATAGCCAATAAAAATCATGCTCAAGTCCACTCCATACACACAATGCACCCCTTTTTGATGGCAACATTCCTGGCAGAACATGCACATTCACAATGTATGTATTTATTTTATTTTATTGATTATTGTTCGCTTGAAAATTCAGTTTCAAAGCTCCTACAGGGCAACAGGGGAGGGACAGGAGGAAGAGAAACATTAAAATACATAAACAATACAAATATAAATACAGTGAGGGATAAATATGAACCTAATATGCCTCATGAGTGTTCAGAATGTGCATGTGCAGAAGGGCAGGGGAATGGTGTAGGTGTTGGGATGCTTATGGGTGAGCAACAGGTGAAGTGCAATGTATGGTAAGTTCAAGCTCCAGGGTGGAGGGTGTGCCAAGGCAAGTGATGAGGATAGACAGAAGCTGAGCACAATTTGGTGTGAGCGGGGGGGTCAGGGCCCCGAGCATGCATAACGGCCCTGAAGACCAATCAAGCAACTGTGAGATTAGCAGAAGAGAGAGGGGGAAGAAGGAGGTAAAGAGGAAATTCTTCAGGAGCTTCCCAAATTTAAGAAAGTCCTGCCCAAGATGAAGAGGGATGGGGAGGCTAATGCAAAGAAAGGAGCCAGCTGAGGAATGCAATCAAACCTCCTGCCCTCTATTTAGCAAAATGCAGAGGAGCAAAGAGATGTAGAGGGGGACTATTTGGTAAGAGAAATGTACAGATAGTGTGGTCCCCAGCCCCCAGACAGCCCTGTGGATGACACAGAGGGATTTGAATTTAATAGTTGAAGCAACCAGAAGCCAGTGAAGACTTTTTAGGGGAGGAGATATGTGGTCCCTAAGGTTGAGGCCAAGTCTTGCTGCCCTATTCTGGATTAGCTGGAGGGATCACAGAGGTAGATTCAGGAGGAGGCTATTGCAAAAGTCAAGCCTAGAGAGAACCAGGGCTCGGGTAACATTGAGCTTCTGGGGAAGGTGCAAAAAGGAAGAATTCCTTTTAGAAGGAAGAGCTGAAAGTGGGATTTCTTGGCAATTCCTGCGTGTGAGGGAAGACGGATAGAGAGGACTCTACGATGACTGAATGGTTTCTGGCTTCAGAAGAAGGAGCTTGGGGAAAACACATGGAGGAAGGCCTCAGTGAAGGGAAGAAGTTGGGAGCAGGGGTCCCAATGGGAAGGATCTCCATTTTGCTGGTATTAAGGCAGAGACCATTGGAAGTACACCAGGCCTCGATGGCAGATAGGCATTCAGGGATGGTGGAAGGTACAAAAAGGTCAGCAGAAAGTTTGAAAAAGAGTTGTGTGACATGGGTGTTGATTAACACTGGAAGTTGGGGGAGAAGGAGGAGATGAGGAGTGCCAGCTGAGTAAGATAGATATTAAAAAGGCAAGGCGAGAGGATAGAGCCCTGTAAGACACCAAAGGGGGAAAAGGATGTAGGAGAGGAGAAGATGCCCAGGATGACTTGGGATGAGCGGTCAGTTAGGAAGGAGATCAACCAGTCCAGTTCCCTCTCTGAGACACCAAGGGTGTTATGGAGCATTTGTATGAGGATGCAATGGTTGACCATGTGAAAGGCAGAAGAGAGGTCAAGAAGGATGAGGACAGATGGTGAGTGGAAATCCCGGGATGCAAGCAGTTCTTCACAGGTGTTCAGAACAGCAGTTTCCGTGCCTTTGGATGATCAGAATCCATATTGATGGTCGTGGAGACCACCAACAAGTTCACTCTGAGAGTTGAGTTGGGGCAGGCTCAAGCATTTTCCCCAGGAAGGGGGTGATGGACTTAGCGCGATAGTTGGCTGGGCAGGTAGGGTCTCCTGATTTTTTTTTTTTTTAAGGAGGGGGTGCACAGAGTAGTGCTTGAGGGAGGAGGGGAAGGAACCAGAGGCAAAGGAGTAGTTGTAGAGATCAGCAAGTGCATGGGAAAGAGAGCCAATGTGGTCCTTAAAGGTTCTGGATGAGCAAGGGGAAACCTTCTTGGAAGAGACATTCATTGAGAAGACAACTCTGGTGACTTCCTCAGGTGTGAGAAGGGCAGAGGAGGAGAAAGAAGAAGGAGGAGAGTGATTGGCAAAGGGAGGCAATGGGGTAAGGGATGGGTTGGGAGGGTGAGTAACAAGGCTGTTCAGAATGCCCTGAGCTTTGGTGGTGAAGTGAGTGGCCAGGGTGTTGCAGAGAGCCTGAGAAGGAGTGGAGGAGACTGTGGACGGGTTGGCTAGTTCTCTGCAGATTTATAAAAGTTCAGCTGTGTTGTTGTATGTGCCAGATACCCGTGCCTAAATGTGGTCCTTTTTCTTGGCATGGATAGCAAGAGTGTATTGCCTTTGGAGTAGGCGATAGTCCAGTTTGTCAGAAGGTGAGCCTGAATATTGCCTCTTCCGTTCTGCAGCTCTGAACTTTCATTTCGGGGCTGCAAGTTGGGAGTCGTTCCAGGTGTTGCCTCTAGAGGTGGGTTTCAGGCCGATCCTCATGACTGGGGCAAGAATGTCAAGCGTGTTGGTGATGGACAGGTGGAAGTTGCTGAGAGCAGTGTCTGTGGTAGAGTCTGAGTTGGGGGTAAGGGGATACACATTTGGAAGTGAAAGCAGCAGCTGACACTCGTTTCATTGGGCTGATGTTCGTGAACGAAGTTGGCAGGGCTTTTGGAGGTGCGGTCACAGGGTGATATGGACCCAGGTGGGAGGAGAGAAGAGAGTGGTCTGACCAAGAGAGAGGGGGACCAGAGGAGATGAGAGAGGGAGGTCTAAGTTGATGAGGGCATCAAGAGTGTGCCCAGCAGAGTGGGTTGGACCGGAAGGGAGAATGGAGAGGGATAGAGAGCTGCAGTGGTCAATGAAAAGAATGGATGCTGTACCAGGGGAGTCCAATTGGATGTTAAAGTCACCCAGGAGGAGCATGTTAGAAGAGTTTGAAAGTAAGGAGGAACATACATCTCCCCATTCAGAGAAGAACAGGGAACTAGTGCTGCGAGGCCAGTAAATGGAAGCAGTGTTCATTGTAGAGGAGGGAGAGATTACCAACTTGTATACCAGTCTCTCAAAGGAAGAGTAGAGCTGAGTGGGTAAGGTGTAAATAGGAATTTACCCAGAGAGGATGAAGGCAACCTCACCGCCAGCACAATGAGGTCATGGCTTGGAAATGATCTCTATGCCGTCAGGTAGGAGTGAGCCAAAAGCAGTGATTGAGCTGGCATTGAACCATGTCTCAGTAAGAGCGAGAATGTGAAGGTCAGAGTCTTCAAGAAGGAGGCAGATGTCATCAGAGTATTTGTTGGCTGAGCGGGCGATAAGAGTGGCCAGGTGGAGATGGTCCCTGCCTTTGAAGGTTTTCTGAGGTGGATTACAGGGGTGTGGTACTCCAGTCAGGGGCATGTTGGGCACAGAGGGAGTGGTATGGGGAGAGGCAGGAGAAGGAAGAACGTGTATGAGGAATGGCAGGATCTGGTCAAAGAGAAGGAGGTTGGCTTAAGCACCCTGAACAAGGGTAGTCCCAGTATGGTAGTCATTAATGATGCAGCATGATGAGAAGAAGCCCACCAAGTGGACTTCCCACTTGTTTCCACCATAAATGGGAGAGAAAGTGAACGGTGATGGAGTATAGAAGAGATGAGAAGTCCATAGGTCAGGAGAGGGGACAGAGAAGAGGATATCGGTGAAGATCCCTCTGGAAGATGCACTGATAAGGTGTCTGCGATGGGAAGGCCAGGATTTGCACCGGCATGTCATTTTTGTGCTTTGTACATCCATATTTAGTGAGAGAGGGAGGGTAGGTGATGGTGTTGCCGTTAGAGAAGATTGGAGAGATGGTGGGTGCCATCTCAGTGGCAGAGGATAGATGAGAGAAGGAAAAGGAAAAAATAGGGGGGCTGCACTGCACATTCCCATCTCTTACTCTCAGGTGGCCTAGTAGTTAGGGTGGGCACAAATATAAATAAAGAGCAATAGGTGGGGTGTAGGATCCAGTTTTAAAATTCTATCACAATGCACACAATGAATACAAGATGTAAAGGAGAAAGACAACTTTAATGAGTTAAGCAATTGTAGAACACAGAGTGCAATGATGAAGAAAGGTGGTGAAGAAAGAATAGGACATGGCACAGTTACGGTTCAGAGAGAAAGTTGGAGGAGGCAAAAGTACAGATCAGCCATCATTCACGTTTGCGCAGAAAGGGGTGCCTGGGGTGCTGTGGTCCAAGTTCATGCAGGAGCACAAAGTGCACAGGAGGTTGCAGCATTGTTTGTGTTGGAGCACAAAGGTGGGGACCAGTCGAGCCCTACCATGCCCAGACAGTTTCAGACAGGACCTTAGCTGTGGGCCTTTGCTGAAGGGGCTGGCTTCCACCTGCCAGTGCCTCTCAATGGGTTTTGTAGTAAAAAGGCAGCCAATCATGGTGAGGGCAGCTACTAAGCAGTCAAAGGCTCAAAGCCCATGTGTGTGGTGGCCATCTTAGAGGTGTCGTGAAAATGCAGTTTATCAATGCTGTTAGATTGCATAAGCCCACAAAGGAAGGAAACAGCTTTCATAAATTGCCTCACAACACTAGTGCTATGTTTCTGAACAATAACACATCTTCTGAAGTATTTCAGCACGTGTTGCACGCTTACCGGCAAAACACTTTTCAATTTGCTATTGAACTTACCCAGACAGCAACAAAACCCCACGTAGCCTACTTTCTCCTTCTCTTCCAGATTCTTCCAATATGCCAGTGCCCACCTAAGCAGATGACTTTATTGCTGCTGCTATCATAAAACTATCATTATTCTTTTAACTATATAAAATGACAGCACCCCCAGCTCCTTCAATGTATTTTTCTTTTATCCCTACTCACTCTGCTGTAAGTACTGACCGGTGTCAATGATATGAACCGGCAGAAGCAATCTATTATGGCAGATGGGCATGATGAGAACAGGATGCCAGATGCTTGTAGAAACAACCCCTCTTTCACAGAGATACCTGAAAGGGACATTTAATTTGAATGATATTGTTAAGTGTCTGTTTGCCTGTACATCACCCTGAACAAAAAGAAGTAATCATCCACCAGTATTTTTTAAATTCAGTGCACCACAATAAGGATTGAGGGGGTAATTCATAGAATAAATGTGTGCCGAAATTTGTGGGGTAAGCTGGCGCAAGTGTGAAAAAGCTGGCACACGCCTGAAAATCGCACGCGTGTGATTCATGGAAGGCCCTGCGTGTGTTTTTCCCTGGATGTGCGCCAAATCTGCGCTTACCTTACACGTCACTGCGACTTTCCAAACACGTGCGCGACAGAAACGGGGAAAGTGCACAACTTCTCACGCACACACCTAAAAAGGGGGCGTAACACGGGGAATGGGGAACAACACATGAAAATGTAGGCGTAACGTGGGAAGTACCGCTGGGAAACGCACACAATGCCCACATGCTAGTGAACAACACGTATTCATGGAATCGAATAGGGAAACCCGGCACACGTCAAAAAACATGCACAATTACGGCCGCCACACGAAAGCAGGCGGAAGCGCCCCTGCGCAGCATAAAAGTGCGCGCAAACAACCAACTAGCTTATACAGCTACGATGAATGTCCCTTTCCTCACAGCAGTGATCGTGGGGGGCCACAGGAGGAGGAGAATAGCTAGGCCCCGCATTTTTCTTCCCAGGATCAGCCTTTTTGGGATGCCTGATGACCAGGTTACCACCTTATATCATCCTAGAGCTGGTCAGGGAGTGGGAGGATGAACTCACATCACCCACCCTGTGCTCCCAAGCATAGAGCCCCTTGGAGAAGGTGCTCAATGTACTGCATTTTTTGGCCATTGGGTCATTTCAGCGGACAACTGCCATAGTGGGGGGGTGTCTCACAGCCCACACAGTCACGCTTCTTACACCAGGTGTTGGCAATCATCACTGCGCGCCCCTCAGTCCGCAGGCACATATACATGCCCAGAACACCTGCAGAAAGGCAGGCCCTAGTCCTGGACTTCTACAGGTGGTACACTTCCCCAAAGTGCTCGGTGCCATAGATTGCACCCATGTGGCCCTTCATCCATCTAGGGCCACTGAGCACATCTATCGAAACCGCAAGCACTGGCATTCCAACAACGTGCAGTTGGTATGCGATGCCAAGGGAATCATCACCTCTGTCTATGCAAACTATCCTGGGTCCACCCATGATAGTTTCATATTCAGAATGTCCGCCCTGAGACGGGCCCTGAAAGATGGGAAGCATGGTGACACATGGCTCCTAGGTGAGTACAAATGCCTGTGCACATGCATGCATGTCACACACAGACAAATACACAAGCCCAACTAATGACAACCATTATCAACTTACCAGGGGACAATGCCTACCCTCTGAGCACCAACATGATGACGCCAATACAGAACCCCACCACACCACCCCAGGTAAGATACAGCGCAGCCCATATTGCAACTAGGGCCATAGTGGAGTGCACATTCGGAGTGCTCAAGTCATGCTTCCGCTCCCTTGACACTCTGGTGGACAGCTACTATATGCACCCAAAGTAGTGCACAGGATAATTGTGGCAGCATGTGTCCTGCACAACGTTGCAACACGGCATGGCGTACCGGTGGACATGGTGGTGCCCCCACATCCCCAACCACACACATGGCCGCTGCGCATGGGAGGGGAAAGGGCATGTGGTGAGGCAGCCCGTACCCAGCTTGTGGTCACATTTTTCACCTAAACTCCAACCCCTGCGGAGTGCACACAGGCCTGGCACATACCAGGGCACAATCAATGATGAGAAAGGGACAGTTAACTGTCACAACCTTACCACCCTGAGAATCTGCCCACGGAAGTGCCACATTGTCTGCATCCCTAGCTAATTAAACACAACCGATTCCATGTGACCAAAGGGAACACATGCAAGGTGCTTCCCCCCCTTGCTAAACATGGCATGAAAGTACTGGTATGCCACCCAAACCCTCCCAACACCCCTGAACCCATCTGCCACGCCATACCATGGTATGCAATGGCAAAACATCAAACCATATGCACAACACATGACACAATAGTCATGAAGTGCCACGTGAGAAATGTAAATAGGCACCAGACAATTACACCTGACATGGAATCTGAAGAAATGACTGACCAAAACCTCACACCATGAAAACGGTGGCACAAATGCATGCCACCAGTGCTGCAAGCAACAAAAGTCAGAATACCTGTTGCCATGCACATTGGACAATTGAAAGTTGGCATTTCAAACACTGCTCACTGGACAGCACAGTGAGTGTGCATTGCATTGGGGAAACCCCTTTCAGCATCATTTGAAAAAAGGGCATTCAACCAAATAGTATCCTGTCATGCATGTACACGATCAATGACTCGAAAGTGAACATGGATTGCAAGGACAGAGCATGCCTGAGAAGGCAATCTGGGTGCACGTTTGTGCATGGTGTCAATGTAGTTGGGGAGAGGGGGGGCTTTGCCTAAGTGTATTTGTCAGTAGGGAAATGCATCGAATACATGCATGTAAAATGGAGAGAGTCCCAGTGTCCTGTACACAGCACATGTGAACATTGAACTAAAAGACTCCCCTGTGTGTTAAACCACACCCATCCCCTGACACCTCAAAATAAAGCACAACATAGCATCAGCCATTGACCAGCAGAACATATCATGTACAGAATACCCCACATCGACAATGGTAGACAGAGACCCATCACTGAATCATAGAAATTCATAATACGACCTACACACAAAGTTCATCAAAGCGCATCAATGAGGGAGGTAACAAGGGAGAAGAACAGTACATTCCTACATGTCCTTCAAACAGTCCACAATGTGAAAATGAACTATCAAATTGAAGTAGATATTACAAGTGCCTGGAACAATAAGGGAGAGTCTAGGGAGGGAATGTTGAAAAACAAAACTAGCATAAACATTGCTATGCCTGACGGAAATAGTTGCAGTGCAGGAGTCACATAAGGAGGGGAGTGAGGGAAGAGGAGGGAAGAGGTGAGGAGAGTAACAACATTGACAAACTGTGGTAGGTCGACAAAGAATCAAGATAGTGCTGGGAGGGGGAGAAGAAACACAGAACGGAATGGGGGAACAGGCTTCCTGTAATCAGTGGCAGAGGGACTAATGATAAAAGTAAGTGTCAAAATAATTCTAAAAAAGGTGAAGGTGACGGCGGATGGACGGAGACAGAAGGGCAAATGTCTGCAAAGAACAAGAGGCTAGGTATCACCATGCCTGATGACAATTGGGGTAGTGGTGGAAAATTACAGACAGAGGACAAGGAGGAGGGTAAAGGGTGGTTGGGAGGGAGAGGGAGGAGAGAAGGGAGGAGGGGGCCAAGGTCAAAATGCATAAAGGGGGAGATGGAGAAAGAAAGCACACACAGGGGGTTGAGGGAAACCAGATGGTGCAGAAGGGTAGGGGATGTGATGGTGAAGGGGGGAGACAGAGGGAGACTGGCAGGGGAGACAGGGGGGCAATCAAGTGACCCAGAAGGCTGGTGGACAGAGATAGACAGGGCCTCCATTGTGGGCTTTTGGTAGTGGTGGTAGGCTCCAGCATCCTGGTTGGCTGGATTGTCACAAGGGCTAAGTGCAACCAATGGGAGAGGGGATCAGGTCCAGGACACAAACATGACAATCAAATCAAGAGCAATGTGGTTATACCTCAAATGGCACATCAAAACACCAGCCAGGGCTGAAAGATGGCCAAAGTGGTGCAAACAAGGAATGGGTGGTCATTGAAATGCGTGGTGACATGGGTAACTCAGCGTGCAGCCTTCATGTGGCATATCTAAATCACTGAGGGTAAACTGTCCCAATTCAATTGTCAGCACACGGACCCCTCCCACCATCAGGGTGTTGTACACAGCCAAAGGGTGCATGGTACCACCTTCAGCAGGAAGTGCATGAACATAGACAGTCAATACATAACAACTATCATAAGCAACATGATGAAATGCACAGTCAACATAATACTCACCAAAGTGAAGTGCAGAAAAGCATTGGAGAAACCATCCGGAATACCCACCAGGGTTGTACACACAAGTAGGACGTCAGGCTGGCCACAGATATGACGGAAGCCAATGCCCATGTGTGATATGCTGTTACACCGAGCCATCCTTGCGAGCCCATGGAAAGGGGAAGCAGAATTAGCATATGTGTCAGGACCCCAAGCAAAACACATAGACAAGACAAGCCTGAATGGGCCCAGCTGGAACACAAAGTGGATGCCTTCCAATGCCACAAAGCACCACACTGTCACATGTATGCACAATAGACAAAAGAAAATGCAATAAAGAAAAAATCAGATAAAAATAAAAATCAATTCAACAATTCTTTTTTATAAAAAAAATATCATAATTATGAAAATAATAAAAATAATACAAATAATGTTTCAAAAAGGAAAGAAAAAACATATAAAACAAGGAAAAAACAAATGAAAAAAATGGAAATCCCAAAAATAATAAACATACTTACCCAAAAAAAAGCAGGATAAACTAATTATTTGCAGGCCAAAAAAAAAATACTGCTGAAAAAAAATAGTTGCAGGAAAAAAAATCAAAAATGGCCATATATGACCCAGGGGTAGGGGAGGCACCAAGGAGGGGGAGGTACAGGGTGCACCTAAACACCCATATTTGTAGATGTTTAGATAAAAAATAAACCTCACTGGGCTCTGCGCCTGCACTTCCCGACCTATGTGGTAGATAGGCTGTCATTGTCACCCTCTGACTGGAAATCAGAAGGTGGACGTGGCTCAGTTTACTCACCACGCCTAGCCATGCCTTGCCCTCAATGGCAGCAAGCATGCAGTTCTGGTAAGCCAGGTCCTGCATGGCAATGAGACTTAGGTCAGCATGCATTACCTCACGTGTCACACATGCTTCCTACTGCAAGGACTGACGTGTGAGACAGAGTTCTGCCTGCATGGCCTCACATGACAAACGGATCGACTCCCGGCTTGCATGGAGTTCAGCTGAGATGGTTCTTTCAAGCTGCACCATCCTGTCTTCTGTCTGCCTACTCTCATCCATCATGAGCACAGCCAGAGTAGATCAGAGGGATTAGTGTTCCAACCTCAGGGCCTCACAGTGTGCCTCTGCTTGAGCATTAAGTGCTTGACGCAGAGCCACCATTTCAGCCCGGCATGCCCTGTCAGACGCCGCCATGCCCAGCCTGAGTGAGCGGCACGTGGACTGCATAGCCCGTTGCTGGAGCACCATTTGCCTTACAGAGGGGAGGATGGAATTGTGAAAACAAAAAGAAGATATCGAGGCTGTGTACCCCAAAAAACACCAAACGCGGGTTACAAAGGAACATACAAAAGATCTTTATTTTATACTGAACAGTTTCAAAGGACAAAGCAACAGATAGCTATCAGCCCTCAGTACAACACAGCGAACTCCAGCTCGGTTCGGTGTGCTCAGTGAGTGGGACTGTACATTAGAATAGTCGCACTCTTTATACCCTCGAAATCATGATGTTCAACCCATTTCCACATTAATATAAGTTAATACATTACAGATCTAGGGTTTGTGCCGAGTTTGTCCATCTGTACATTTAGGGGTTACCTTTACTATATTCACTAACAAGCCTCAATGGCAACAGTATATCTTAGGATTTTATGTTAAACCTTTTCAAACAGTTTTATACAATGTAGTCAAACAAGCGTTCACATTTCGGTATTTGAAGAATACATTGTGTTTAACATATGCTCGTGTATTAGCTTCATTGGCGCAAGTAATCCTCTACACACAGGTTAACGAAGGACAAGGTCTCAGATCATGACCCCAACATGTAGCCTGCAGGCAAATTATACATTAGTTTATACACAGAGGTCAAGACGGCCATGTTAAAATGGCGGATTATCCTAAAATGGCAGCTTACACTGATCTAAGGTCAAGACCTTGCAACGCAGATCTCCTTGGAGTAGGCCAATATACATATATTCATACAGTATAGGAGACACAATATGATTTTCCGTTCAACAAACCCTCCTTTTGGCCTATGCCAAGCACTAAACTACTTTTGGTCACTTTACGAACAACTCCATGTCTCAACATCCATACACCCTGAATCACTGTCAGAAATATCCTTTGCCATTAGATCGTCTATCAAAATCTCTTCCAGCACAAACTGTTTGGAACTCCTATCTGGGGTGTATACCTTGTGTCCTATTGTACCTATCGCTTGTGCGCAACATCCCCCTAGCATCGAACATATACTAGGTAAACACGGTATACAGCAAAAAAGACACAACAGAATTCCCAAAATGATCAGCAAGACCGAATGCACCTTCCAAGCCCAAGATTGCAAGAAGATCCCAGTTTCCCTTGGGAACATGCACTTCTGAACTAAGGACGTGCAGATTCTATATTGCCTTGAAGATAGTTGGGGAGGAATCTGGCACGTAAACACAGAAAGCGGACCCCACTAATTTACACACTCCACCACACTCAGCCAGAATGACATCTAATGCCATTCGGTTCTGAAGTGCTACTAATCTTATTGCTTTCTGCTCTAATGTCATATTATAGAGTATGTCCGTGGTCCGGTTGATGGTTCTCTCCAGTACTCTCGCTAGTCTCCTGATGTCTTCAGAGTTTGCTATTTGTCCCCAAAATGGCACGAAGGATTTTGCTACGTCTCCCAGAACCTGTGCTGGAGTGTCACCATTCTCGTCCCGTCGTGGACAAGCCTTTGAAACCTCTACAGTACTGGCTATGACTACCCTGGGTAACAGGATGCCTAAATAACAAGTTCCCTGCCAATCCCTGGGTAACCATGGAAATGCTACATTACCGCAAACTAAGTAGACAGGTTCTCCTACATACAAAGGTCTGTCTTCCCCAGTCAAATTTGCAACATTGGCGCAACCTTTAAAATTTCCCATTGACTGAGTACCATTCCTCTGTATGCAGAAAGAAACGGAATCGGGCTATGGGTAACTGTATAAGAAGGAGGCATGGCATCCTTATTGCCTATAGGAGCCATCTTAAAAGAAATCAAAGACTGAAAAGGACGAGACAGTGTATCAGAAGGCCTAATAGAAGCAACGTTGAGCTTGCTCCTATTTGCGAAAAGCGAGCATCCCAAGGGCGTAAGAACACGTTTCTCAAAACTATTCAAATTAGTACTATCAAAGTTCCCCGAGATGTTATTGTTCCATCGGCCAAAGATAGTGCTCTAAGAGAGGTATAACAAGCAGTTGTCAAAGATAAAGGATGAATATACCAACCTAGCCCCTTATGCGAACAAACCCAACAGTTGGATTTATTAAAAATGGCATGTGTAGCATTCATGATAAGTAACAATGTATTGTTGTAATATCTCTGTCTATGCTGAGAGTCTCTAGGAGATAAAGTATGCAGATGCACAAAAGGAGTAGGGACAGTGGGTACATTTTCAGTCGGTAACAAGGTTTCGATGGATGCACTTCTTCCAGGTACCAAAAGCTTAACACAGTTACTATTATAAAACCAATTGACATTATAAAAAGACAGCAGTACGTTTTTGGGGCCCATACAGTTTGTCCATTCTCACTGCTTGTCACACGGTCATTTATCAGTCCTGTACGAGCGGTAGCGGTTGCAGGCATTGCAGTCTTCAAATGAAAAACCCCAATGTTTTTTTTTTGCTGGCCACCTCTTGGCCGAGGGACTTCTTAGTCCTTCCACAACACTAGCCACAGAATCCCCTTTTTTGAACAATTACCTGGGCAAAAAGCAAGCCCTCAATGATTTTCGTTTCTTCTTCGAATGCACAGCCGAACCGTGCAGTAAGTTTATTTCCTTGGACGCAAATTGTACCTCTTTGCCCCCGGTACTGATTGACTGGAGAACAATGTGTCATCACTTCCCGTTGGAAGCGACGTATCAAGAGCAAGTGAAGATGCAAGATCCGGAACAACAGTTTCCGGAAACAAAACGTTTGGAGAGTGTGGAGACAAAATGGCTGATTCCCCAGGCCTCACAGGCTCAGAGAGAGACTCCGATGCACTCTCGTTGTTGTTTACTGCTTCGGGATCGTTGGTTGCAAAATTGGTGAGGGGTTCTGTTTCTTCTGTATCGTGTGGCGCCGGGTGTGGAAGTCTCTTGACATGCGTCGCGTGGATCCAATTTTTTCTGCCTGCGACACGCACTGCAGTCTGTGTGACCAGCAGGACCTGGAAAGGGCCCCGCCACCGAGGTGCAAGGCAAGAGGATCGTTCAAATGCCTTTGTTAACACCCAGTCTCCGGGCCGAATGCTGTGACCCGGTCTCTCATATCGTACAGGTAAAGCCTCTCGCACCTGGTGATAAATCAAATACAGGTTTTTAGTCAACTGGCTACATTAATCGGAAAGAAGTACATTTTCAACATTCTTCAAAGACCGACATTTTGGAAGGTTCCAGATATTTGCAGGTCTCCCCATTACCACCTCAAATGGAGAGAGCCCAGTCTTAGTTTGAGGGGTTGTACGCATAGCTAGCAACACGATCGGTAAGGCATCCGGCCATTTTAGTTTGGTGCGGGCACAGCTTTTTCTTGATGATGCCGTTGTATCTTTCTACTAATCCGGCACTCTGAGCGTGACTGGCCGAATGGAACCGTTTGTCGATTTGCAATGCCGCACATATCTGCAGAATCACAGCAGCAACAAATGTGGACCATTGTCCGACCAGATGACTCTTGGTAGCCCAAACCTAGGGAAATACTCTTTTAACATAGTTTTTGCAGTAGTCATGGCTGTAGCAGCCTTAACAGGAAAAGCCTCAACCTATTTGCTGAAAGCAGAGATGACAAATATCACATATTTCAAGTTATTACACTGTTCCATTTCGATAAAATCAAAGTGAATTACCTCAAAGGGGACAGAAGGTGGACCAAAACTTCCCCTGGGAGTTGATGTTCCCTTTCACACATTATGCTGTAAACAGATCATGCAATTCTGAACATAACGCTCAGCTATTTTAGAGATTTTGACATTTCCCCAAACTTTCTCCAACATTCGTGTAAACTTCTGGGCACATATATGGGTAGGGCCATGAGCCATGACGACCATCATCATTACGTATGCGTCAGGACGTATCCATTTTCCTTCAACTATATCCACCCAACACCCATCATCATCGAGTTTCCCCAAGCCCCCTGCCCATCTCTTGGATTCTTCTAGTGTAGCATCGGCTTGGATGTCCTTTACAGAGTCAACACCCTCATCCATTACATAGGCATTTACAATCTCCGTTGAAATGTACATATCTGTGGAAAGGTTGGTGGCAGTCTGTTTAGCTATCTGATCAGTGAAAGCGTTCCCTTTTCCTATATCATCTATAATCTTTTGATGTGCTGCACATTTCACGACAGCTAACTGAGTAGGGAGTGCAAGCGCTGAGAGCAGTTGTACTATTAGGGAACCATGCTGTCAACACCCTCATCCATTACATAGGCATTTACAATCTCCGTTGAAATGTACATATCTGTGGAAAGGTTGGTGGCAGTCTGTTTAGCTATCTGATCAGTGAAAGCGTTCCCTTTTCCTATATCATCTATAATCTTTTGATGTGCTGCACATTTCACGACAGCTAACTGAGTAGGGAGTGCAAGCGCTGAGAGCAGTTGTACTATTAGGGAACCATGCTGAATCTTTGTACCATGTGAAGTTAAGAACCCTCTTTCTGACCAAAGTCTACCAAAGTTGTGAACCACCCCAAAGGCATACTGACTATCAGTATATATCTTAACTGTAAGCCCTTCGGAAAGTTCACAAGCTCAGGTCAATGCTATAATCTCTGCGGCCTGTCAAAGTTATGCATGATTCTCTTGTTTTCCACAACCATGCTTAATGTAGTGATTGCATAAACAGCTGTGGATGTACCATCCGGAAGTTTGAAGCAGGAGCCATCGCAAAACAGCTCCCCTTGTGGATTATTCAAAGGAGTGTCCTTTAGATCAATTCTACCCTTTGTCTCTTGTTCGGTAGCGTACAGTTAGTCATGTGACTCTTCGTCACTGCAAGCTGTACCTTGCGGGAAAGGTAAGAGTTCAGCCGGATTAAGAACACAACACCTCTTGATTTGTATGTGGGGAGCAAACAAGATCAATTCATATCTCATCAACTGTGCGGAAGTGAGGTGTTGCATTTGAGTTCTGTTCAATAGAACATCTACAGAGTGAGGCACCATCAGGGTTAGATCATGGCCTAGGACCATTCCCTCACTCTGCTTTACAGACGCAGCAGCAGCAGCGACAGCTCGCAAATATCTTGGCAAAGCGCATGCTACAGGATCAAAGGTAGAAGAAAAGTAACCACATGGCCTATTCTTTCCTCCATGTTCCTGCGTTAATACAGCCAAAGCACATCCATCACATTCAAGCACAAACAATACAAAGGCTTTTTCATAGTTTGTTGTGCCCAAAACCGGTGCCGAGCACAATGCGGTCTTGAGCAGATCAAATGCTTGCTGGTGCTCCATGTTCCACGGCAATGGTGAAGAAATGCCCTTCTTCGTCACAGCCAACATCGGCTTAATCACTAGTGAGAAGTTTGGGATCCATAACCTACAGTAAGAAGCCATTCCTATCAAGGCTCTAACTTCTTTCTGTGTATTTGGGACAGATATGCCAGAAATGATTTTTATCCGCTCAGGTGTCAATCTTCTTCCCTCCTTTGACAGGAGATAGCCTAAATAGGCAACCTCCTGACAACAATATTGAAACTTTTTAAGCGAAACTTTGTGTCCATGTTTAGCCAGATGTATAAGTAATAACACAGTGCCCTCCTTATAAGCGCTCTCGGAATCGGCAGCCAAAAGCAAGTCATCAACATACTGAAGCAATGTACAAGTAGAGGGCAATTCAAGGGTATCAAGCTGTTCTTTCAAAGCCCTACTATAGATGCTAGGAATTTCCGTGTAACCTTGCGGTGCACAGGTGAAGGTGAACAAGCGTCCCCCTAAGGTGAACGCGAGCAAGTATCTACTGTCCTTGTGTAAAGGAATACTAAAGAAAGCATTCTTCAGATCCACAACACTAAAGTAAGTAGCTGAAGCCAGAATCATAGATAATATCGTCGTCACATCAGACACAATTGGAAATTGTGGAGCAACAACCTTATTGATGGCACGTAGATCAATTATGAAACAAAAAGGAATTGCATTATCACCTTTTTTGTACATGGGCAAAATTGGACTATTGTACAAACTACCTGCAATTTCCTCAATCACCCCTCGATGCACAAAATCGGAAACAATGCATTTCAAAGCTTGTTCACCCTCAACTGAAATCTTATATTGTGGAATACGTGGCAGCTTTACTTCATGTTTCAGAACTATTTTAACAGGCTTGATCTGCAAAACACCAACATCATTGTCGTCAATTGCCCATAAACTCTCTGGTACATCACTGAATTCTGTAGGCAAAGGTCTAGTCAAGAATTGAGAGACAGAAAGTTGCTGTGGTGAAATCGTCAAATGCACTCCGTCAGAAGAACAAAGAATTACCACATTTAATTCTTTCAACAGATTCGACTCCAGCAAATTCTCTCCACAATTCGAAGTCAAACGGAATGGACAGTGGTCCGTAAAGGGACCCAAAGAAATAGGTACCGGCAAAGAAACTGGACAAACAACTGGTGTGCCAGAAAACCCTACAGAAACATTGGTTTGCCCTGACAGTGGAATGTTTGGAACACGAGAATGATCAATGGAACACGTCTGTGCCCCTGTATCTATCAAGAATAGATGTTTCCTATTTCCCACTATCATTTCAACGTACGGACCTTTCTAATTAATAGGAAAAGGGGTTGGTTCCAAACCCTGCTTCGGGCAATCCTAATGAAACAGAATGTCATCAAAAGGAAGTTCTTCAGAGAGGTAAGCAGCAGAAGGATGGTCAAATATATTTCTAGTATCCACACTTGGTACCTGATTATCCTGTGAAAAAGGTTGCTGTTGATCCTGTGCAAACTGACCTCTACCAGGGCCCCCTACACCCGGGTGACCTCTGGATCGTCTACCCATGTTTCCAAATGCGGTATTGGACCTTTGTCGAAGGACCGGCATAGTGCACGCCAATTACCCTCTTGCCTACAATAGGCACACTGGTTAATGTTTACAGGACCCAAGGGCATACTTCCTTACGGAACATACTGACCTCTAATCTGCAAACTACCCCCTCTAGGACTTCTAACATTTTGCTTCAATAAAACTTTTGTCTTCAAATCACCTTTTCTCTTCTCAACTCTTTCCTTTTCATTATTGACACGATTCTCATAGTACTGAGCCATGTGCAGCACTTCTGAATGAGACTTCACTTGGCAAGCACTCTCAGAAGACATCATTTGCGACTGGATGTCAGGCAACAATCCACGCACAAATTTGTCTACAAATAATCTTTTCCCAGACTCTGTGCCCAAGTCTTGCCCACTGAAATCCGAGAATACCTGTTTGAACCGATTAAAGAACTCGGTAGCACCGTCAGACTTCCCTTGGACACAGGCCGTAAGCTTGTCCCAAATAATTCTCTTTTCGGGAACTATGGTTTTCAATTTAGCAATAATTGTGTCAAGTAAAGTTAGTATCACCTGAGGCGGCCTCTCACCAGCTGGCCTTTCTCCATCGAGTCTAATTATGTTAGCCCATGTATCTCCTAACCCTGCTACATCATCTATAGTCCTAACTTGTTTCCACAAATCTACGGGCAGGAGTACAGGAAATAACAGATCGATATCACCTAAGGTAAATACTGAGGACTGCAAGACAGACTCCATTTCTTTATAGAATCCTGTCGGATTTTTCCTAATGTCGGGAATAGATTGTCTAATGGTGTTCACTTCCTGTCTTGAGAACGGGACATGAACAAACTGTGACACATAATGTGCAGGAATTTCTCGAGCAGGTGTACCTGCTACAGCATTAGCCGCAATCTCAACTTTCTGGAAATATGTTTGAGGAACCTCCCTCATAGGCAACTGAGAAGTAGGCAACTCTGAACGCTTACTAAGCAGCAGAGCCAAATCGAGCGCTAAAGCAGTCGAAGAAGTATCAAGTGAAAAAGCTCTCTTATAAATATTCAATAATTCTGTGGGACAACAAATCTTTCTTTTCACACATTCATCCTGCAGGTACTCTACCATTACCTGTATCACTTTCCTCTGCATTTCTGGCGTATACTGACTATACGTGTCATATACTTCAACTGGAGTTATCGACATGACTGAAATACATCTAATCGCATCTTTCATACAAATTCGTGATTCTTCGGATATCGATTTATGACAAGGAAGGAACCGTTTCTGTACACAGACACTATCCTCATTGTCATCCTCATTCTGTAACCTTTCCAACTCCTTCCTATACTCAAATATCCTCTCAAAATGCTCTTGTACTTTCTCCACAGTGTCTCTAGAAAGCGCTACGGTGTTCAGATCCCTCAACCCTTGTGGGAGATCTGTATTGTTTAGTCTGTCCCACATTACACATAAGTGTATCCCTAATCCCTCAATAAAAACATTTTTCTCAGGAAAATTGTCCATATTAGAAAGTGTGGCAAAAACATTAGCTCGATCATCTCTCTCCATACAATGCTCAGCCCACGCAATCAAATTCCGCTTCGTCTCTAGAGGTACAGTATTACGAGTGACAACCCTTGATCTCGCTCCTTGATCAACTACAAGCGGTGCAGGACCACTTGGAAGAGGAAGGGTAGGCAAGTTCAGCGGAGGTATTATTACTGGTGCAATAGGAAGAGACGGAGGAGCAGGTGGAGGAACAACGACTGGAGGAAGAGGAACAACAGGAGAAGCAGGGACAACAGGCACAACAGAAGGAAGAGCAGGAATAACAGCAGGAAGAGGCAAAGCGGCAGGAAGAGGAACATACGGAGGTGGCGCAGAGGCACCAGGCCTTTGTTTATTTAACAATTTGTCGATAAATTTGTCAGAAACATAAAAGTCTTTAGAAGGATAGATTTTTTGAATGCCAAGTGAGAAAGCCCTATCCATATTCCTAGCCGACTCAGACTGTTTATCTTGGTCATATAACAACGCTTTTTCGGTGTTCGTTTTATGACGGTGTGCATGTTTTTCTCTACTCTTAAGCTGTGACAAAGCTTCTTTGTTCCAATTCTGTAAAACATCAAATGCTGCAGGTCTAGCCTTTTTCTTTAATAAAATGGATTCTAAATACTCAATGCGAGGGATTTCAAAACTACCATTAATCGCCACTTGAAGTTCGGAAGCATGTCTGGTTTGTCTGTGCCAAATATCATTAAACACTATACTACCAATGCCATGCTTTCAGTACATAGTACACGCCAGCGACCCCTCCTGTGGTGCCGGATGGCTACATTCCAAAGATTGCCTATCACTGCGGAATAACACCCTAAAGAAGGTAGACAATTTCCCAGGCATATCAAAATATTGCTGTTACCTGGTCAATAATTGTATTTGCATAAACAATGCGCCAAAACAAATGATCAGGATACTTAGGAATCGGGTCACGACTCACCTGATCAATCCTAAGGAGGTCCGATCGGATTTCAAGGATTCTTTTCTAACTAATCTTACCTCGTGTTTGGTGATTTTGGCAAATCTGCCCGCCTCGATAAGTGGACCCTCGTCAAGATGCCGTCTCAGACCACAAGCTCACTGTCCAGGGATCGGGTCGTGCAGCACTGCTGAGGTGTCGCGTCTCTTTCGAAAAGGGGCCCCTTTTTGTTACACTGTCCGATCCCGGACCGATAGCTTGAGTCAACCTTCAATGAGCTGGCATCAATCTTGAGGGTCCCTATTCGGGCACCAACTGTGAAAACAAAAAGAAGATATCGAGGCTGAATACCCCAAAAGGAAATACACCAAACGCGGGTTACAAAGGAACATACAAAAAATCTTTATTTTATACTGAACAGTTTCAAAGGACAAAGCAACAGATAGCTATCGGCCCAGAGTACAACACAGCGAACTCCAGCTCGGTTCGGTGTGCTCAGTGAGTGGGACTGTACATTAGAATAGTCGCAGTCTTTATACCCTCGAAATCATGATGTTCAACCCATTTCCACGTTAATATAAGTTAATACATTACGGATCTAGGGTTCGTGCCGAGTTCGTCCATCTGTACATTTAGGGTTTACCTTTAATATATTCACTAACAAGCCTCAATGGCAACAGTATATCTTAGGATTTCTTGTTAAACCTTCTCAAACAGTTTTATACAAAGTAGTCAAACAAGTGTTCACATTTCGGTATTTGAATACATTGTGTGTAACATATGCTTGTGGATTAGCTTTGTTGGCGCAAGTAATCCTCTACACACAGGTCAGCGAAGGACAAGGTCTCAGTTCATGACCCCAACATGTAGCCTGCAGGCATGTTATACATTAGTTTATACACAGAGGTCAAGACGGCCATGTTACATTCAGAATGACATTGTCCATCATCTTAGAACACAGGGTGACTTCTAGAGGGAGAAACTAAAATTGTGGATGATCCTAAAATGGCGGCTTACACTGATCTAAGGTCAAGACCGTGAAATGCGGATCTCCTCGCAAGTGGCTTATAAGCAGCTTGGCGTAGGCCAAGATACATATATTCATACAGTATAGGAGGCACAATATGATTTTCCGTTCGACATAATGGGCCACACTTTCCATGCCTTGAGCAATCATCTTAACTGCTCCCCCCTGTTGCTGTGCTTTTGCAATCATGGAACGATCCCACTCAGTTGACCCCGGTGCCCCACGGCCACCGCGTAGCCGGACACCACACCTGCTGGGCCCAAGGAGCCGTGGTCCTTGCTGGGTTTGTGCCATCCGCGGCTGCAGCACTGCATCCCTCCATCAACCTGATGCCCCAGGAACATGGCCAACTGGTGTCGAGAGTGACTGTGCACCCATAACCACCACAGTCGGACATTCCAAGCATGCCTGGCCCCCTACTGCAGGTGTCACGGACAGAAGATCATCCAACACAGGATCAATTACCGGCAACGACACTTCATGATGCTGATCCGGCTCAACATGGTGGTCACAGGATACATCAGAGCCTGACTCAGAGTCAGCTCTGGACACGATGGCCTGGAGCACCTGTGGGTTCTCGAGCACCACTGGTGCCGGGTTGGTCATGTGAACTGACCACCGTGTCTGGGATCACATCTTCATCCTCTGCCGCCAGTGCATCATCACCTGCAATAAAAAGGAAAGAAAAAAGGACACGCATGTCAGTAGCACATACCACACACATACAGTTCACAACATTGACAGCTAAATAATGAAACAGCCATGTCACAGGCAACCCAAACCCCAACATGCATCCAGTGGTATTGCAATGCAAGGGTATCCCAAAAGCAGAAAAGGATGTGTGCAAAATGTGAAGGCAACACATGTATTGCATGTTGCACATCACCTGCATAACACACAACCTCTAGCAGGCACATATCCAATGCCGAAATGAGAGATGGCAACAAAGAGATGGCACCTAGAATAAGCATGTGTAAACACACAAATTGCCACAGCTTGAAATCTAACCAAACACACCATGATAAATGTAACATGCATGTTCATGTGCAGCACTCAACTACCATCAACTATGCACAGTACATGTGTCACAGGAGGCATCTATGCATGTTTTGCAATGCGTCAGAGGTCATTCCAATGCTTGTAGCAGTCCTGAGCCATGTGCACCTGGAATCCCTTGGCTGTCACACCATCTGCAACATGCTGACAGTGGACCCAACGCTGGTAATGTGTTGTATGGCACTGTGGGCCCACAAGCATATTGCGTTGGTGTTCCGACACGTAGTCCACAAGGAAGTCCAGTTCCTGCTTGAAGAAAGGCTTCTTCCTTGATGTGCCGGAGGCCGGAGCCGTGTCTGGGTTCCCAGCCTCTTGTGCAGGAGCACGCTTCCTCCTTTTGGTTGATGGTACTGATCCTGAGTGGGCAATGTGGCCCTGATCAGTGGGGGCAGTGACGCTGGTGGACTGGACCAAGGCAGTGGGTGTTGGTATGAGGACAGAAGGTCTGGCTTGGGTCTGACTCACTGCCAGGGTGGTGTTGGCTGCATCTGCACATGCAGTTACCACCACCCAGCTGCTTGGGGCAGCAGATGTCATAACTGCCCCAGATACGTGTGCCACAGTCACGGCTACAGTGGACACACGTGACCCCAACCTCCGGACAAGATTGAAATCATCCTGGGAGTCCTCGTCATGCAACACAACATGCGCTGCCTGACCCAGAGCCTGGATGGAGGTGCCCACAGCTGCACCTGCAGCTACCACCACCGGTGGGCCCGTGACAGCAGATGTAAATTGCTGTTGGGTGATATGGGCGCAATGTTGTGATGTAACAGCTGCATCACCAGGAGCCACAGGGTGTGGTGGCATGTCTGCACTAGCACGTGGCTGGGCATCCTGCACCTGAGGGGCACCCCTGCCTCTTCCCCCCCTGTAGCCACCCTGACCACCCTGGGCTCCCCGTCATCCCTGGTCTCCGCGTCCACGTGCCCGACCACGCCCAGCCCCGGGAGGACGCCCAGCTTTGCCGCCCTTAGCCTTTGGTGGCCTCCCAACCATGGCAGAGATGGAAAATAGGCTATGGGAGGTTCACTCAACAATTGCCCTGGGCAATTGGCTAGAAGGGGCAGGGTACTTGATGGAATAGGTACCCCAGTGCTCCTGCAAGCCTGTCTGTGACCCCTGGAGAAAAATGACGGGTCACGCAATGCTCAAGCACCTCCAAAAAAGAAAAAAAAAGAAAAGAAAATGGACAAAATATAAGAACAAGAAATTGAAAAAAATAGGTGCATGCGACCCAGGTAGCCCACGTGCGTGGATTTTACCTCCAGCTGTACGGTGTGGCACCCAGGGACACAAAAAACACATACGCATGGAACATGCAGGCTACTATGACCTTGAAAACGGTACGCGATGCACGGGGGGACCACAGTGGGAAAAATAGCGTAAGTGACTCACCACCTACCTTGCGTGTAAAAAAAATGAAAAACACCTGCGCTTGTGCACATAGGCAGCAACCCGACAAAAGAAGAGGTGCAGACTTCAGACGCTGTGAAGTAATCGTGTGTGATTCCAGCAGAGTAAACACACACGTCGGTCTCCATGAACAGCATGTACAGTGGACTGCTGGCCCGCGCTCACCTTTAACCCGTGCTGAAGGCAACACCTGCATGCGTAACATCACTTACGCGCTAAGGCCCTTTCCTCGAATTACACACATTCACACACGGACGTGATTTCTTTGCACATGCGGATGCACCCGTGCTGAGGCCACTCCACAACACACAGAAGACCACGCTCCTGCCCAGATGGCCATTTTCCTGCCCCCCAGAGGCCCAAGCAGACTTCCATCAGCCATCTGCTGCTGCCTGCCTGCTAGCCACGTGCTCTGCTATTTGGTGCCTGCACGTCAGCCATCTGCAGGGGTCCAGTTGCTGTGACCACCCCTGCTGGAACAGAAGACTCCCGGACTGAAGTTCCATCGTTCCACAGCCCAGCACCAGGACCCAGTTGCCCACCCACACCCTTAGACACCACCGGCAACCCCCAGCCAGAGAGGCAGAGGGCTGCCAGCTTCAAAGCAGGAGAGATTGGCATCCTGGTGGAGCAAGTCCTAGTGCATTATGATGCCCTCTACGGAAGAAGACACGCCGACAAGGATGGACAGGAGAGGATCTGGCTGGACATTGTGGTTGCCATCAATGCGGAGGGGGTGGCAACCCGCGACCTACAACATGTCCATAAGCGCTGGGAGGACTTCAGGTAAAGGACACTCAGGAAGGCCTGGCGCCTCTTCGAAGCAGCGGATGCAGTGAGGCACCGGGTCCACCTTACCACCGATGATATGAGGGTCCTGGAACGCATTAACCCAGCGCTTCAATGCTAGGTTCTCGAGAGGGAGACCAGTCCGGAGTCGAGCGGCAAGTGTCCATGTACTTATTGGACGCAGTGCATGTTGAGGTGTGCCAGGAGTGTGCAGCTTGGACATATGTCTGAAAAGGGCCATGTACGGATGTGTATGTGCAGGGACATGACCGTGCTGCATGTGAGTCCTGTCATGTGTGATGCACATCAATGGTGTATGTGTTCCAAAGCATGATGCACAACTGCATGTGGAGGCACACATTTTAGTATTTCTGTGTATATACTATGGCATGGTTGGGGTGTGACACATGGATGCTGGTTCCACCTTTATGTATGTGCAGAGCATACATGTGCGTGTGTGTGTTTCACATGTGTGCGACAGTGATACGCCATGGATGCATGGACACAGACATGTAGGAACCCAATTGGCAGATGTGACATAGTTGCCGATGATTGCACAGGTGGTGGAGATGTACAGATGCATGTCTGTCTGTTGGCATGTGTGCATGTGTTCGGCACTCCCCATGTTGCTTGTGACGTCATGGCAACATCATGCCAACCTTCGGATGTGTATGCCGGTGTGTGTGTATGGATGCTGCTGCCTGCTGCACGATTCCTGTCAATTTGTGCATGTGTGTGGGTTCAAATGATATGAGTGTTGGGGAGTGTGATGCCATCTGTGAAGTTTGTCACTGCCACTCATGTGCAACTGTCATGTGTGTATCCGACCACTGTACAGTGCCCTGATGCCTGTGTTCTGTCTCTCCCTGTCTGCAGCGTCGACTGATGAAGAGGGTGGAGACGGTGCTGTGGAGCACAGCGGCAGGGTTCCCACCGCCAGCCGGAGCTGCACGGCCCAGCTCTCCTCCCATGTAGTCATCTCTTCTGGGAGTGAGGAGTCTGGTGCCGCGTCCATGGCCGCATCTGCCAAGGGAATGTCCAAGAGGCAGAGGTTGGAGGTGGACTCCTCGGCAGCAGTAAGGGCAGCTGAGCGCCCACAGGGGCCTATGGAGAAAGATGGCACGGAGACATCCAGGTTGGTGGGGGGTTTGGTTGAGGAGGAGGCCGTGGAAGGCCATGCACGGGGCCTGGAGGGGGGGATTCCACTGGTGCTAGTGGTGCAGTCCAGGGGCAGAGACAGAAGGCAGTACAGGCCGCCGCAGAGGTGCCTGTGTGTAATCCTGTCCCCGATCCTGTGACTGCATCATCCCACACCAGCAGGGATGCCTTCGTCCAGACCCGTTTTCAGGGAGGGGATGCGCAAACAACAACTGGCCTTCCTCTCCCTGCGGACGTGGCAATCTGTGACCTGCCACCTTTGTACATAGTTTGTTAGGGTTAGGTTTCCTTTGTTTTATATTTTTTTTTGGAGTTCATGGACTTTGCTCCACTTTATGTATATAGTTTTTTGTTCATAGGACTTTTTGTAGGTTTCCTTTGTTTGGGGATCATGAAGCCTTTGGACTTGCATTGTAATAGTTCAAGACTTGTACATTCTTTCTTTTTTTACAATTTCCATGGATCAAAGGTTTTCTTTTTTTTATTATTTAATTCATATTGACATTGGCGATGGACCACTTTTCTTTTTTTATGTCGTGGATTTTTGTTTTTCATTGGATTTTCCTTTTTTTGGTAATAGCTTTCATTATTTATTAATTTGCAAGTTTGATTTTCATTATGTTATTTCATTATGTTTTTTAATACATTTCTTTTAACTTCATGATTGGTGTTGTGTACTATCTTTGGTTTTGTGCATGTCTCATTGAACATTGCCTCAGTCATGTGTTGCCACTGTGTGGCTCTGTTGTGCATTTATGCTTGGCCATGGTGGTTCTTTTAAGACTCTCATGGCATGGGTAATTTGAGAGTGGGTGCAGTGGATGGTTGCGTGCTTGTACTGGGGGGCAGTGGGGATTTGGGTTGGCATTAGGGCCATGGGTCTGTTTTGTTAGGACATGTTGTTTGGTGGGCCATGTGTTGAGGCCTGCTGGCAGGTGCCCATCAATGGGGGTGGGTGGGTGGCCTGGGGGGACATGAGTCGGGGCCTGCTGGCAGGTGCCCATCAATGAGGGTGGGTGGGGGGGTGGGGGACATGAGTCAGGGCCTGCTGGCAGGTGCCCATCAATGGGGGTGGGTAGGGGGTGGTGGGACATGAGTCGGAGCCTGCTGGCAGGTGCCCATCAATAGTGGGGTTGGGGGGTCATGAGTCGGGGCCTGCTGACAGGTGCCCGTCAATGGGGGGAGGGGGGACATGAGTCAGGGCCTGCTGGCAGCTGCCAGTCAATGGGGGGGAGGGTGGTGGGACATGAGTCGGGGCCTGCTGGCAGGTGCCGGTCAATGGGGGGGAAGGAGGACATGGGTCGGGGCCTGCTGGCAAGTGCCCGTCAATTGGGGTGGGGGTGGGGGGACATGAGTCAGGGCCTGCTGGCAGGTGCCCATCAATGGAGGGGGACATGTGGCGGGGCTCCCAAGTGCATGGTGCCATGTGGCCTGCCTGTGGGGCATGGTATGGGGTGATGGGCTGCCTGCGGGCCATGGACTTGGTGATGGGCTGCCCGTGGGGCATGCTCAGGGGTGATGGGCTGCCTGCGGGCCATGGACTGGGGTGATGGGATGCCTGCGGGCCATGGAATGGGGTGATGGGCTGCCTGCGAGGCATGCCCAGGGGTGATGGGCTGCCTGCGGGCCATGGACTGGGGTGATGGGCTGTCTGCGGGCATGGACTGGGGTAATGGGCTGCCTGTGGGCCATGGACTGGGGTGATGGGCAGCCTGCGGACAAGCACAGGGGTGATGGGCTGCCAGCAGGGCATGGACTGGGATGACGGGCTGCCTGCCGGGCATGGACTGGGGTGATGTGCTGCCTTCGGGCCATGGACTGGGGTTATGGGCTGCCTGCGGGCCATGGACTGGGGTGATGGGCTGCCTGCGGGGCATGCCCAGGGGTGATGGGGTGCCTTTGGGGTATGGACTGGGGTGATGGGCTCCCTGCAGGGCATGGACTGTGGTGATGGTTTGCCTGTGGCCCATGGACTGGGGTGATGGGCTGCCTGTGGGGCATGGCCAGGGGTGTGGGGTGGTCCACTGCGGTGTGGGCTGCCTGCAGGGCATGGGGGGGGGAACCCAGGAGGGCACACACTGCCAAATCGCATGTGAAACTCCCCACACACCCCTGGAAAACACATACCCCGCTGGCACCAGCAAAATCGCGTGTGAAAGTCCACACGCACCCCCGGAATACACGTACCCCACTCACGCCAGTGAAATCACGAGTGAAAGTCCACGCGCACCCCCAGAATACACGTGCCCTGCTCGCACCTGGCTTATCGCGTGTAAAACTCCCTGTGCACCCACGGAATACACATACCCCGCTGTCCTGAATCCCCTCTGGGTGACCTTGCAGGCCTAAGTCTAGGGATACAACCTCCCCACTCAAAGCACCACTCTCCTCACCTGGGGAATCAGAGTCTGTCTCTTCAATGCCTTGCCGGTGGGCCAGATAGACCTTCTCCTTCTTCGATGCAAGTGACCTGACATGGGTAGAAGCCGTGGTGAATCTAAAGCTGGACCACACCATGACTTCAGCCCCAGGAACAGGCAGTTCAGGAGTAAAAAGCCCTTGGGCAGAAAAAAAACCCTAGGTGATCCGAACGTTGCTGGCCGTAGTCGAATGGGCTGGAAATTCTCAGTCCAATGATTTGTAAATAAAGTAATGTAACAGCATAAGCACCATATGATTAAGGCACCGACTGTAGGTAAGAAAACAAAGAAGGTAGGGGGTATAACTGCAGGGAGCCGTAACGAGGTAAAGTGAGAGAGAGAGACTGGTAAAGAGGAAGGGTTCCCAGAGTGGAACCCAAACAGAATCCAAGATACGGGAAAGGACCGTAACAAGAGATAGAGAGAGAGAGGATAGGAAAAGAAAGAGAGCGGAAGGGCAAGCAGCGAAAACAGAGTGGAGGAAAGCAAGAGGAGCGAAAAAGTGAGGCAGAAGAGGGCATCGGTATGAAGCGGAAGAACAGAAAACTAGCGTCAGAACCGTAAAGCGAGAAAGGCTGGCCGGACGGTTGCAACGCGCCGACTGCTGGGAATACAGAACGGAAGTACTCGCAGCAGTGGCCAAGGTGGAGAAAGACTAGAACGTTGCAACCGTTCGCCATAAAATGTGATGGAACGCTTCAATGGTGGCGTAGCCGTATCTGCAGCATCCACCGCCACCTAGATTGGAACATGACACCCGCTCGTGCCAGGCCTATCACGTGTAAAACTCCCCGCGCACCCCCATAATACACGTACCCCGCTCGAGCCAGCAAATTTGTGTGTGAAAGTCCATGTGCACCCCCGGAATACATGTACCCCGCTCGCGCCAGCGAAATCACGAGTGAAAGTCCATGCGCACCCCCGGAATACACGTACCCTGCTCGCGCCAGGCTTATGGCGTGTAAAACTCCCTGTGCTCCCCCGGAATACACATAACCTGCTGTCCTGAATCCCCTCTGGGAGACCTTGCAGGCCTAAATCTAGGGACCCAACCTCCCCACTCAAAGCACCACTCTCCTCACCTGGTGAATCAGAGTCTGTCTCTTCAATGCCTTGCCAGTGGGCCAGATAGTCCTTCTCTTTCTTTGATGCAAGTGACCTGACACGGGTAGAAGCCGTGGTGAATCTGAAGCTGGACCACACCATGACTTTAGCCCTGGGAACAGGCAGTACAGGGGTAAAAAGCCCTTGGGCAGAAAAAAAACCCTAGGTGATCCGAACGTTGCTGGCCATAGTCGAATGGGCCGGAAATTCTCAGCAGTCCAATGATTTGTAAATAAAGTAATGTAACAGCATAAGCACCATATGATTGAGGCACCGACTGTAGGTAAGAAAACAAAGAAGGTAGGGAGTATGACTGCAGGGAGCTGTAACGAGGTAAAGTGAGAGAGAGAGAGACTGGTAAAGAGGAAGGGTTCCCAGAGTGGAACCCAAACAGATTCCAAGGTACGGGAAAGGACCGTAACAAGAGATAGAGAGAGAGAGGATATGAAAAGAAAGAGAGCGGAAGGGCGAGCAGCGAAAACAGAGTGGAGGAAAGTAAGAGGAGTGAAAAAGTGAGGCAGAAGAGGGCTTCGGTATGAAGCGGAAGAACGGAAACCTAGCGTCCGAACCGTAAAGCGAGAAAGGCTGGCCGGACAGTTGCAACGCGCCGACTGCTGGGAATACAGAACGGAAGTACTTGCAGCAGAGGCCAAGGTGGGGAAAGACTAGAACGTTGCAACCGTTCGCCGTAAGACGTGATGGAATGCTTCGATGGCGGCGTAGCCGTATCCGCGGCAACCAATGCCACCTAGATTGGAACCTGACACCCGCTCGCGCCAGGCCTTTCACATGTAAAACTCCCCACGCACCCACGTGCACCCCCGGAATACACGTACCCCGCTCGCACCAGCAAATTTGTGTGTGAAAGTCCATGCGCACCCCCGGAATACACGTACCCCGCTTGAGCTAGGCCTACCGCGTGTAAAACTCCTTGCGCACCCCCGGAATACACATACGCCACTTGTGCAAGCAAAATCGCATGTGAAAGTCCACGTGCACCCCCGGAATACACGTACCCCGCTCGCACCAGCAAAATTGCATGTGAAAGTTCACGCGCACCCCCTGAATACACGTACCATGCTCGCACCAGACCTACAGCATGTAAAACTCCCTGCGCACCCCCGGAATACATGTACCATGCATTGCACCAGTCCAATCACGTGTGAAAGTCCACACGCACCTCCGGAATACACACAGGCAGCCCATCCACCCTCCGCATGCCCCGCAGGCAGCTCATCACCCCAGTCCATGCCCCACAGGCAGCCCATCACCCCTGGGCATGCCCCACAGTCAGCCCATCACCCCAGTCCATGTCCCGCAGGTAGCCCATCACCCCAGTCCATGGCCCACAGGCAGCCCATCACCCCAGTCCATGCCCTGTAGGCAGCCCATCACCCCTGGGCATGCCCCACAGGTAGCACATCACCCCAGTGCATGCCCCGCAGGCAGCCCATCACCCCAGTCCATGCCCCGCAGACAGCCCATCACCCCTGGGCATGCCCCGCAGGCAGCCCATCACCCCAGTCCATGGCCCACAGGCAGCTCATCACCCCTGGGCATGCCCCGCGGGCAGCCCATCACCCCAGTCCATGCCCTGCAGGCAGCCCACACCACATGGGGGACTTTTTCCATGCATTTTACCTGACGCAGCGGGGTACACATATTCGGAGGTGTGCGCAGGGAGTTTTACACTCGATTTCGCTGGCGGAAATGGGGTACGCATATTCCAAGGGGTGCGCAGGGAATTTTACACGCAATTTCGCTAGTGCGAGCGAGGTATGCATATTTGGAGGGGTGCGTGGGGAGTTTTACATGCGATTTCGCTGGCGCGAGCGGGGTACGCATATTCCGAGGGGGGGCACCGGGAGTTTTACACGTGATTTCGCTGGCACGAGCGGCGTACACGTATTCCGATGGGTGCGTGGGGAGTTTTGCATGCGATTTTGCTAGCGCGAGTGGGGTACGCGTATTCAGAGGGGTGTGCAGGGTGTTTTACATGCAATTTCGGTAGTGCGAGAGGGGTACGCGTATTCCGAGGGGTACATGGGGAGATTTCCTCGCGATTTCGCTGGTGCAAGCGGGGAACACATATTCCGAGGGGTGTGCAGGGAGTTTTCCGTGTGTTTTCATGGTTGGGGGGCTGTATGCTGGTCCACTGGCCTTTGCACCATGTACTGGATTTGGGCAATGTTTTTAGCGCACAGGGCAGGGTTGGGGGCATAACTGGCGCTGCTGCAGGGTCGCTGCGCCACTCTGCGCCATGGCTGGTCATGGATGTAAGTATCCATGAATACGCTGTGCGCTAAAATGGGTTTTGGCGCACATGACTGGCGCAGACTGGCGCACGCACACTGGTGGCGTAGCCGTATCTGCAGCATCCACTATGAATTACCCCCTGAATGTCATGACTTGCAGTCGGGAAAATAGTTTTCTAATTCAAGTGATCTTGATTAGCATTCTAAGTTTAGAGATTCTTGTCAAAGTTATGACAGTAGAAACTCGGAAAACACCATATATATGACCCCCTATGCTACTGATCTGTAGTCCTTCTCGAGTTTTGGCAGGTGTTGTTAGTTTGTAATTCTACTTGTATACTGGGGGCCAGCCCCGGTTTTTTATTACAACATTGTGTTCACCATGCATTTGCACCCTTTGTTCTCCATATCAAGAAACCCCCATCCCTTCCAAAATCACTGAGGGTCTTTACCTTACATGCCACACCACGAGCTCTTGCTAAAACCCAGCAGGGCTCTCCAGACAGCTACATCACCACTCAGGTATTCTGGATTTAGTTAGGTAATATTATTATTGTTATTATTTTGGAAGTGGTGTTCAAAGTGAACCACAAGTCCAAATAAATGTGAATGGACTAGGTTTAACAACATGAACAGCACCACATGAAGATCCTCGGTTGGATCGATGAAATAGATCGGCCGTAGAAGGATTCATCATTTGGAATTAGTTTCTGAAGCACCCAGAAAGATGCAGGACTGGGACATGTGTTCCATTGCAATCTACTACCAAAGCAAGCAATCCCACAAGATTACTCGTTTGCTGGTTGTCTCTGGGTTCGGCTATGTTCTCAATAACAGGTGTGTAAGTGTAAGTGTACCATGCAGGAGTCTATGCCACTTCTCCAAAAATGCAGGGCATGTCTGCAAGTGATTATTGAAGTGTATCTGGAGAATAGAGAATGATCAGCTCTGCAGCAGCAGGCCAGAAAAGGACAAATCAAAGCATTTAGGATTGCTCATCTGTGTCACATTTTATGTGTCAGGCAAAGAAAAGGTTTGACAATGTAATTGCCTAGTTTTAAAATCACACAAAATGCAAGTTTTGATAGCTTCTAATATACTAACTGAAAATATTATGCTAAGAAAGAAGGTGAAATGCATTAGCTTTTGAAGTACCATAGATACCCTCATCAGATGGCAGTGGCGCGATAAAATGAGCAATACAGGTAATTTTACATAGGAGTAAAGTTAGAGATAACCGTTCAATTGGCTGCTGAAAAAGGTATGGATGGAGTTCAGTCAGGACAAACCCTGCTTAGCCTCAAAGCGAGGGATGGGTCAGCCCTCTAAGGCCATGTTGCCTATTAAATGAGCCCACCTGACAAATCCAATTACAGAAACATGGCATAAATGGGATGGATTCTTCCTTGCTTTGAAACTAAGCAGGGTTGGTCCTGGCCACTGCATGAATGGCAGACTATCCACAGTCCCGAATGCCATGTGTTTTCATAGTTTTAAATATCTCACAACACACAGCATCCACATTATTTTCATTTAAACCGTGCTACTGTCAGTCCTTGAACGTTTTGCACTCAGAGACCATTATTTTTCCTTTTGTTGAATTGCATTCTGGTATTTGTAGTCTCACAGTAAGGATGGGGGGAATGATGCCACAATTGTACACTTTTTGCCTAACATAGTTCTATAAGGACTCATATATTTGAGTAATACTATGGTATGTCTTCTCTTCGAGTTAGCTTTATAAAGCACAGAATGGATGAAAGCCAGTCATGAGGGTGCATTGGGGAAATGATGAGAGGGCAAGTAAGTCATGAGTATTTGCCCATGATGTGGCAAGAGAGTTTGCAATTCTTGACACTGGTGCAGTTATTTTCCCCTGATTGTGGCTGTTTTTCAGGGCACCAGTAAAGGACATATGTGGGTGGACAGCGTACCTTTTTTTCAGAGGGCGGATGCAACCCCTTACTTTTTTTTGAGTTTTTCAAAGTTGCTCAAGTATTTGGATACCAGGATTTTACTCGGGTTGTCATGATCCCAGTGCAGACACTTACCCACAAGACCACAAGCCCTTGTTTCGCTTTGGGATTTAGTTTTCCAGGTAATATTTTATATCAGATTGCTGGGTTTATAAGATGAGCATCTTTTTTACTTTGCCAGCATATTCATTGGTAGATTTCCTCTGTCAGAATATTTTTCTGGTCTTGATTACTTTTTTTAAAGCCCAATGCTGTTTTGTCTTATGCACTTTCTTCTAAGGAGAAGGCCAATTGAACTACATTTGTATTATTAGCACTTTAAAATAAATGGTTACTTAATGTGTGTATATTCATGGGTGCAGGCTTTTGATTTTCTCTATGGGGGCAAAACTATGTGAGCAGATGTTATTCTTGCAGCTGATTATTTTTTACCCTTTTTCATGCTGCTTAAATGAAGTTAGTTGGGGTTGTGCGATGCATCTCAACAGTCACCAAGTGACCAGCCGTCAAACGGGGGGCTTGTAGCATGCTGCTTAATCAAAGTGTGTGATCCTCAGTAAATAATTTAATCTCACTGCGCATTGACTAAAAACATTGTGAATTCTCAAAGTCTGCAATATTTGATACATAATAAAAAATAGATATATTTACAGCTACAGTTGGTTTCCCATACATGCAGTAACCAGGACTGGCACTGTTTGGCTTCAAAGCGAGAAAAGAGCCATCTCGCTCAGGCCATGTTGCCAAATAAATTAGCTCACCTTTTAAGACAACTTAGAACAGCATGGACTGTGAGGGCTGTATCCTTCTTTGCTTTGAAGCTAAGCAGAGTCAGTCCTGGTTACTGCATGGATGGGAGACAGTCAACAGTCCTGAATGTCTTGTGTTTTCTTAGTTTTAAATATCTCATAAAACATGGTACCCAGATATTTATTTTTAAACCATGTTACTGTCAATCCTTGGAAATGTTGCACTCAGAGACAATTTTTTTGCCTTTTGCTGAATTGCATTCTGGTATTTGTAGTCTTCCAGTCAGGATGAGGGGAATAATGTCATAATTATACAAGTTTTGCCTAACACAGTTCTATAAAGTTTAGTACATTTAAGTGACACTATGGTAAGTGTAACTTTCAAGTTATCTTTATAAAGCAGAGTAATGTTGAAAACCAGGCATGAGGGTGAGGAGAGAGGAGAGGAAATTATGAGAAGGAAAATAAGTCATGAGTATTTTCCCACAATGTGGCAAGATAGTTTGCAATCCTGGACTCAGGTGCACTTTTTCTCCCACTAATTCTGGCTGCTTTTTAGGGCACAAGGATACATGTTTGTGGATAGCGTAACTTGTCTTCAGAAGATGGATGCAACACATTTTTTTTTTTTAAGGTTGGTAAGCTTGCTCAAGTATTTTGATACCTGGATTTTACTCAGGTTGTCATGTTCCCAGTGCAGACACTTACCCACAAGACAGCAAGCACTCGTTTTGTATTGGGATTTTGTTTACTAGGGAATATTTCACAACAGATTGCTGGGTTTAAAAGGTGAGCACCTTTTACACTTTGCCAGCATATTTATTGGAACAGTGCCTCTCTTAGGTTATTTTTCAGGTGTTCATTACTTTTTTTTAAAGTCCAATGCCATTTTGTCTTGCTTACTTTCTTCTTAGGGGAAAGTCAAATGAACTACATTTGTATATTTCCCTTTAAGATATATGTTCACTTACTCTGTATATATTCATAACTGCCACCTATTGATTTTCGCTATGGGTACCTAGAAATATGTTATTCTTGCATCCAGTCATTTTTTCCAGTTTCCATGCCACTAAATGTGGTTAGTTGGGGTCATGCGCTGTATCACAACAGTCACCAAAAGACTGGCCATAAAACAAGGGCTTGGAGCATGCTGCTTAAGCAATTTGAGTGGTCCATGGCAAATAATGTAATCTCACTGTGCATTGCCTACAACATTTTGAGTTCTGTTATACATAAAAATACAACAGTCAAAACAGGACAAAATCAGTTTGTGATTGATGAAAGTCTTTGAGCAAGTGTTTTAATATATAGAGTGGCCAGGCCCACCAGCCATGGCCAAAGCCATGACTAGTAGTTTGGTAGTCTTCGACTGTGCCCACTAACCATGGCCAAAGGCAGTCCTTTCAAGGACTGACAGTAGCACAGTGTACGCCCATCCATGCAGTAACCAAGACCATGCTTAACTTCAAAGCGAGACTGACACTCCAAATGGTCTTGTACGTTTGTCTCATTCATCAGGCAACATGACCTGAGGAACCTGGCCCCTGCCCCTGCCCCTGCCTTGCTTTGAAACTAAGCAGGGTCTTTCCTGGTTACTGCATGCATGGGAGACCTGGCCTGCACTCTCCCTTTGCACACACAACACATGCAGTTTCTGTGGTGCAGTTTACTTTAAGATGCCAGCTATTTGCAACTACAGCTGAGGCTACAGAAAGCTTTGTGTTGCTAACAAGATCCCCTCCAAATTTCACTTATTGCCCTCTAGCCGATGGAATTTGCACTTTTTTTTACCTGCAAATAGCTTTTTTCCTGTGTTTCATTTTCCCATATCCTCGGCTATAGCCTCGAATAGAGAAAAAAACAAGATGATGTTTTCATTTTCTTTATTTCTGAAAACCATGATCCTGCAATGCACCATGGAAAATATAACTATCAATTTCTGAGAAGGGGTTACCCCCTCCTCTGTCAAATATTTAAATAACTATGGCACAGAATAACCCCAAACCATGCATGGATCGCAAATGAACGCCTTGTCTGCAAGTTGTTTTGGACCTGGTCCAAATCTGTCCAGTGGTTTTGGCTGTGCGCTTTGGCAAAGATGTACCTTCTTTGTCTATAGGAAAATCAATGGGATGTAGGCCGTAATATTGGAAAAACATTTGTTTTTTCTTCTTAATAACTGTCTTATTTTTTAATGTTTCTTTCCAACACTTTGTAGTCAGGGGGAGCCTGTGAAGCACTTTCGAAATTTCGATCAGATCCGCTACTCGAATCAAAGCTTATTAACAATAGAATTTTGAAGGGTTCCTATGGGAGTCCGACTCACATTTACTATAGTGCAGCTATCGGCCCCAGGTACATATATTACACGGCCACGGTAGTTATGGTTAAGTTGCTGTTTCCATAGGAAGAGCACTTTTTGGGCGGCTTATAACTTTGCTCCCCTGGTCGAATCCTCACCAAACTTTGCAAAAAAAGTATATGGCCCACTCTGAATTTTTAAAGACTGGTGAGGTTTGGTCCAGGGGGGGAAAAGTTATAGGGGGGATCCCAAAACTTCTTTTTTCCCCCTAGACATAATGGGAAAAAACCTTGCTCACGCCTACAGCCCAAACAGCTGGACGGATTTTCACCAAATTTGCGGCAGGAGCGGTGGCTTGGTCCCGAAAGCGTGCCTTTGTTAATTTGGTGTAAATCTGTCCAGTAGTTTTTTTAAAAATGACCAAAACATAAAGCCAAAAAATTAGTGATATCTATGTCCGCTCCGCGGTCACACTTCCCTGTTCGCTCCGCGGACAAGATATCGATTGGCTAAGGGGCTGGCGTCATGACCGCAAACACGCGATTGGCGATTGGCTGCAGTGAGCCGTATTATGCGTCAGATTGTTTGGATGCGCCCGACATCTTGGATCCGCCGACAGCGCAGCGGCGACCAGCAGCAACATGCTATTTGGAAAACTATTTTGCAGTGTCAGAGTGCTTGGGGAGGTTCAGACAGTAAGAGATGGGTGTAAAACTGTATTAGTTCAGGCGGTAGGTGTTAATGATGTATTCCCTATGCCCGCCTTGTTCGGGATGTTTGTAAGTACAGAAAATGAGGGGTCTCATAAGGGTAATATTTCAGTCCGTGCTGTGCGCAGGCAACTTGAAACTGTTCTAAGGACACGCGTGTTGTTAGCGAACATTGAAATTGAGTACATGCCGTAATTAAATTATTTTTTTCTATGGGTGTGCTATTCATTTGTACACCGCCATGGGTGTGACATGCTGCGGTGGTTGTGGCCAGGGTCTAGAGTCTTGGGTGCATGGTCGTAGGCTACAACCACTTCAGCATTTCACAGCAATGGATACACCTGTAGTATTGCTTATGGATCAAATTGTTGTGGAGAGTGTGTAGAGACTTGTGTGCATGGCCAAAGGCCATGCACCCAAGAAAAAAGTTGTAAGCACTAGAGGTATAAGCTACTGCACACCCATACATTGCAATATCTATGGACATGCAGCTAAGAGTCTAGACTCTGGCCACATCCACTGCAGCATACCACACCTATAGATACACCCGTAGTATCACACATCACTCAGGTGGTTGTGAGGAGGGCCGGCACTCTTGAGTGCATGGTCAAAGGCCATGCACCCAAGAACAAAGTTATAGCCTCTAAACTTATAAGCCAACATGGGTTTTATATAGTGCAGTGGTTGTGGGTCGGACGTTGACTTTTGGGTGCATGGCTGCAGGCTATATGCCATACACCCAAGCGTGTACACCCTGCCCACAACCACTGCAGAATATCACATTCATACATCACACCCATATAATCGATTATGTATCTGGTAGGTGTGGCTAGGGCCTAGAGTCCTGGGCACAAATTGAGTAAATGCTACAGTTACAATGTTTCATTCTATGGGTGTGCTACTGATTTATAAGACCCATGGGTGTAATATGCTGTGGTGGTTGTGGCCAGGGCCAGAGTCTCGGGTGCATGGCCGTAGGCCATAGGCCATATTTCCAAGACTCTAGGGCCTGGCCACAACCACCGCAGCATGTCACAGCAATGGCTACACCTGTAGTACTCATTATCGATCAGAAGAACAAAGTTATAAGCACTGGAGTTATAAGCCACTTCACACCCATACATTGAAATATGTATGGACATACATGTAGTGATAAACAGTACCCGCACCTCCCTGGGATCCAGCCCTTTGTGCAAAGTAAATCACTCCTAATTACCTTCCCACACAAATAAGGATTGCCCCGCCGCTGTCTGCGCTTGTGCGTGGCTACACGCACAGCTAAAGAGGCACACCTGTCCTCCATCTGATCAGCCCGTTTAACGGACGATTCAAGGGTCTCTCTCATAATAATTTGTTGCTCTTGGAGCAGGGATATCTCGTCTGTTAATTTACAAATCTGAGCATCTTTAAGCAATTCATTCTCATGCACCTTTCTGAGCGCCTGCAGGAATAACCAGCCTATGTTTCCTTCTGCCTTTAGCTCCTTTCTGCATTTCTCAAGCGGTAAACTCTCCAAGCACTTACTAATTACCGCCGGGGAAACATCATTTTCAAGCATGTCCCATGCCCGAGTACCGATGCAAAATATCTGCCACACCCGACCAAGCATTTGATGCCGGCCATCCTGGAATGTGACAGAGTGCACTATCTTCCCCATTGCATTCATCTTTTGCATGTTTTTTCCAGAAGGGCATCGTGCTCGTAAACCCTGCTCACAGCGCCAAATGTAGTGATAAACAGTACCCGCACCTCCCTGGGATCCAGCCCTTTGTGCAAAGTAAATCACTCCTAATTACCTTCCCACACAAATAAGGTTTAAGAAGCACGATGAACTCAGTCTGGAAAAAAGCCAATCACACAGAATATGATGCTTGCATTTATTATCTACAATGACTAATGAAAACTAAGCAGCAATTTATAATAATGTGGAAATAGAGAGTGCAAGCTATATAATGCCAATTATCAATCACAGATGAATATGCAATTATTTGGTCTTACGCTCCTAATGAAATGTAGATGAAGGTACGATCTGATCACACCCAGGACCCTCGCCGCTACAGGTGCCCGGCACTCCTCAGCAGAGGAGGGGAGGACTGGCCAAGCCCCCACAGTCCTACACCAGAGCGGGGATGTGATGTTAGGAGCCTCGGCCCTGATAGCGCACAGCTGGTCGTCCAGGCACTGTCCTTGATATGCGCGTCTTTCCAACAGTCCAGGATGAGTCCCCCCTCCCTGGTCCAAGTATAGTTCTCTTATTAGGAGCTGCACGTCAATCATCATGACGTGTCAGCTCTTCGAGAAGCTTCTAGGCTCTCCCCTCCTGGCAGTAAACATGTTTTTTGCTTGGAAAGTTACAAGACTGGAAACAGCCAGCCTTGGCTCCCAGGCTTCGGGCACTGTGTTTTGCATTCTTGCCTTATCAGTGCACCTGACTCGCAGAACGAAGACGAGCAAAGCTATGCCTGACTCCCAAGGGCTGCACAGAGCCTCTTGTGCTAGATGTTTTATGTCTTCAGAAAAGGCCTTTGCAATTAACCCCTTGCAAGCATGCAGGCTCACCCAGTTCGAGAGTCCTGGTTGATGTCAGCATTTTCCTCCACGCTTCGAATAGGCTCTAGTACACACAAGATAGCTCAGTGGGTTAGTGCAAATGCAGGTTACTGCAAGCGCCTAGCAGCTTATCACGACAATACACCTAAGACTTTAGGCCCTGGCCACAACCACTGCAGCATATCATAGCTATAGATACACCCGTAGTATTGAACATCACTCAGGTGGCTGTGGGGAGGGATTTTATATACTGCATACCCATACATTGAGAAATCTATGGCCTTACACCCAAGTCTGTGGCCTGTGGCCACAACTACTGCAGCATATGACAGGTTTAGGCACACTCGTACTATCAAACATCATTCAGTTGGTTGTGGGGAGGGTGTAGCGTTTTGGGTGCATGGCCAAAGGCCATGCTCCCAAAACCAACTTTATACGTAGTGAAATTAGAAGCCACAATGGGTGCGATATGCTGTGGTGGTTCTGGCCAAAGGCCATGCACCCAAGACTGAAGTCATAAGCAGTGAGGTTATCAGTGAACATGGGTGTGCTGTGGTGCAGTGGTTGTGGGCACGACCTAGCGTCTTGGGTGCATGGCTGCAGACCATGCACCCAAGAGTAAATTTATAAATAGTGAAATTACAAGCACCATGGTTTTGATATGCTGCGATGGTTGTGGTTAGGACCTATAGTCTTGGTTGCTTGGCCGTAGGGTGTAGGTGGTAGGTTATACATCGAAGATGCTAGGCCCAGCCTACAGCCCCTGCACCATACAGCCTACAGCTACTGCCATAGATTAGACGTGTAGATTTGAATATGTATGACATGACTGTAATTATACTTACTGTTTACTTTGTTCAGAATCCATATATGTCTTACATGATTTTAGTACTTGGCGAAAATATCCTTTTTTAATTTCTGTGATAAAAGAAAAAAACATGTTAGTGTTTTCATTTTATGAAGACTTATTACATTGTATAAGAGACAGTTTAGCTTTTTTTTACCCTCATATTTAGTTTACAAACCAGTGTACTGTGCCTTTTGCTCAGTTTCTGTTTTTGTTTTTCAAATCCTTGGGTCTGGAGGAAAAAAAATCCTTGTCGGATTTAATACAAAAACCTTTATTTGCTATGCTACCAACTATTTCTTTGTTTTCTTTGAGTGTTTCCTTGTTCTTTCTGATTAATGTTATGTTTGTTGCCAATTTTTTAACAACAGTTAGATACCTGTTGGCGTAGTCTAACTGTGCATTTGTTGTTACGGATCTTTGGTATTCATTTATCTGTGTCGTTGTTATACACTCTTGGACAGTTATATACCTGTTGGCGTAAATCTAACTGTTTATAGTCTTTTACTTGATTGTTTGGTAATGTTGAAGTACACGTTAGTTATTAAATTTTGGCTTTAAGAATATTAAATACGCATTTGTAAGATTAGCTGGCAATCTCTGCTTTAGAGTAATGGTGCTATCATTACATTCCAACCATCCACATTTCTTTTTAATGTATGCAGTGTAGTGACCTGCATTGGTTGTAGCTCCTGCGTGGGAGATTATACCTATTGTTGTAAAGGTTTTCTTTCCAAGTGACACTTGACCGTGTGTGAATCCAGTCAGCTTGCAGTTGTTTTTGGTACCATCTGCATTATAACGTAGAAGCATAAGTATTATGTAGTTACTATGTGTTTGTATCAGTAAGGTGGAGCGATTGTCTGAATTGCACATAGTACATAATCTGCCATGGTTTGCATTCTGTACAAGTTGCTGAAATGGAATGGATTCACAATTAGGTATGGATACATACACAAATTGCTCATTTGGGATTTGTTCCTGTATCACATTGTTACAGAGAGTGCATTTATGTTTCCACATGTATGAAATGTGGAAGATTTCATTTATAGGTATGCTTTTGTTTTCCAGTACTTGTAGTAAGTACATTAGACATTCTTGTGGATCTTCTTGTGAGTTTATATTGAATATCACCATTCCAGCACAGTAGTCCAATTCTTGCCTTATTCCATGAACACTCTACGTGTCGTCAGGATTATTTGCTGCATTTCTATGAAGGACTAACATTTGCAAACACAATCTATAAGTAAATATTGTTAACAATTGGTGGCAATTGAAATAGAATATTCATTGCTATATTTGCATAGCAATTTACACCAGTTTCATTTGAAAATTTGAATGGACCAGCTAGTTCTTTATCTGAGTGCATTTTTTTGAGTTTCTGTTCCTTCTTTGAAGAAGTACCTGGTTTACTTTCCCTAATAGGTTCTTCTTTGCTTGTGGTAATTGATGAAGTTTTAGCTTCTTTTGTTTTCTTTGAAGGATCTGCCATCAGATCTTGTTGCATTTCTGTTTGAATTTGTTTTCTTTTACCACATTTTACTTTTTCTGGAACAGGATATTGTTTCTGATGGGGGGGTGTACAGTGAACGTAGTCTATTGTATTCTAAAATGCAAGGAATATCAGCGTTCAGTTTACTTGCATGAAAGTTGATTAGAAATAGACCGTCAAGTGTACGTAAGCGTGATAGTGCTACATAGCTCATGCCTTCTTTAAAGACTGTGTTTCCTATATCTATCAATGCTTTATCTATGGTAAGACCTTGGGGTTTATGAAAGGTGACTGCATATACAAGAGTTAGAGAAAATTGTTCTCCACGTACATACACGTCTTTGAAGAGAAGGAATCGAGCAGTTGAACGCCCTATCCTTTTCACTTCTGAAAGTTTGTCAAAGCGAATATTGACAAACTGAATGTTTTAGTCAAGTGCGTATGTTTGAAAGCCAACAACTGTACCCATTGCCCCATTAACTAGCCCTTGCTCCACGTCCAGGTTACGTTTAAGCATTACTCTACAATTTAAGGATAATTTTTATATTTTTTGGAGATTGAATTTTCTAAGCTATTTAGTCTTGTTTTGGCTTGCTGACACATGGTTAGTGTCATACCATGTACGACTAGTTTGTCTGTGATGCAAATTTCCATTATTGGTTGCATTTCTTTATTTAACATTATTTCATTGAATTTGAAACAGCTTGCAAGAGTTGGCATTAAGGCCATACAATTGACATTTTTGTGCGCTAATTGTTCCATAACATCAGTAGCACATGCATTATCACCATAAAGTGCATGAATGTGCTGTTTTTTTTAAATATTGCTTGTGCTTCTTGAAATAGTACACCAACTCTAAAAGTTTTAAAGATGTTGGCATAAGTGAGATCTGCAGATTGCTGCATGTTTTCTGTTAATTCTCTGTATTGGAAATGTTGCCAAAGGTTGACATTTCCTATGCTGCCAACAGTTTTACGGCAGAGTTTGTGTCCTTTGGTTAAAAATAGGTTAATCTTTCAATGGTGTCAATTGTAGAAGATCTCTGAAAACGATAATGTGTTTCCCTGCAAAGAGTTCTTCGTAGTTTGTTTTAAGTACTTCTTGCAATCTAAGGTGAATCAAAGCCAACATTAGGTTGGAGACTATGCTCACTTCATCTATTAGTAGCATTTTCATTTGTTTTAATACTCTGCCTAGTTCCATTGCAGCTTCTGCAGAAAGTTTGTAATAGTCTAATTTGTTTTGGTGTTCTACTGGAAGGAGTAGTAATCAGTGTAAAGTGACACTGCCTATGTTGTAGGCAGCTAAACCTGTGGGGGCAGTTACAACAGCTGACAATTTGTTGTTTGTCAATTGTTGAAGGAACGTGCTGATGATTTTGATTAAGAATGTTTTTCCTGACCCAGCTTCACCACTGACGTACAGCAGTATTGGTTTGTAATTTTGGCAGGTACATTCTTTATTTTCGTGTTGTACACCATGTGCAATTTGTTTTGTTACGTCTTCAGAAATGGTGCGCTGATCTTTGTTAAGTTGTGTTTGTTGTACAGTTAAGTTTCCTATATCTTCTTGATAGTGACACATGGTGTTTTTCACTTCTGTCATAGCTAATTCTGCCTCATTTGCCTTTAGTGGCTGTCCTAGTGGTTCTTGGCTTTCTGTTACAGAAGGTTGACTACTGTCAGAAGAGTCCTTATCTAGGTGGGCCTGAAGTTATTCTTCGTGTTGCTGTTCATTGTGCAACATTGTTTTGTACAGCGTAAAGTTCACATCGGTGATAGCACTTTCATTTGCTTTGAAAGCATCTTCATAGCAGCCATAGTTATCTAGTATCTCTTCCTCTTTTCTCTATGGTTTAAAAAATTGTAGCAGAGACATGTAATATAGTTCTTTCTATTGAGGAGTTTTTAATGACAATTTAACAAGATTAATTAAGCTGGTAAGGTTCACTAAGCTGCCTTCACATTCTGTCACTCTATATCTACCTTTGCTTTCATCGGGTTTTATATCATTTCTGTATGCAATGTTTTGAGATATGTGGTATAGACACATGTCTTTCAAAGTGCTACTCCTGTTCGAATAGTATGTGTCGAGTAAATTGTTTTTTAAAATGTCTTTGCTGTTGGGATCATTTCTGGCAATTGTTTCTTCATATGATTTCAGAATTCTTTTTCTAGATGTAGCATGACCAAGACTTAGCCATACTATGTTGTCTGATTTTCCATACCAAGCAGTACTGGTTAAACGATCTGCCGCTTCATAGGCACCACATTCTCTATGGGAGAGCATTTTTATGCCTATGCTGTACAATTTCTGAGATAGTGTTTTGTCTGATGATAGGTCATCCTAGAAGTCTTGAAGCTCTGTTTGTTCTGCTTTTGTTAAGTAGGCTGTAACATATTGTGCAACAGCAGTGGAATTGTCTGCAATGTACTGCACATCTATGTTTGCATTCCATAAGAGGGCAATGATTGCATTGTAAATATTGATATATTTTGATTCTTTTGTTCTTTTTATGCAATATGTGTTCTTAGGTGATTAACCTTTAACACTATGTCGAACTGAAGACATGAAGTTGTTCACTTCACCTGTTTCTGCAACTGGTCTAGGGAAAACAAATCGGCATTTGGTGTAGTATTTCCCTTTGTTTTTGTATTTGCAACAACAATATTTGCCACATTTGTGTCTTTGAAATTGTAAATTCTGCCATGCAGGTCACTATGTGCCTGTTGTGAAGGGATTTCAGAAGTGACATATTTTTGGATGAACTGCAAAACAGTGGCATCAGTGTCATGACCAAATTTAGGTGCACCTTTGATCAATAAAATCATGTGAATATGTGGTGCTCCTCTCGCTTGGCATTCTTTTCTCGGAGAAGTGTTGCTCTTCTTCGAGGGGAGGAAGAGTTTTATTGCAAATAAAGTTTACCATAGCAATGAAACGATGATGGAAATATCTTGCCACATTAACTGGATCTAGAAAGCAAAGTTCTCCAGGTGTTAATATATCTATGTTGGTTTTGTTGTTGTTTGTTGTTTGATATGCGTAGGAACTCATGCAAATCTTCCCATGCATATTCTGCACAATTTGGTGTAACAAACCAAGTCGGTGGTCCAAGGTTTCTGATCATACAACGTACGTCTCCGTTCTGTCGGAACCAGTATTCTTTTGTACCACGTATGTTTGCAAAGAGATTTGTTATACTTGATAGTAAAACCTCATCTTTTTCTTGTACTTTTTATATTAATTGCGTAGCTGACATATTCTGAAAGTGGGTTCCAGATTTCAAAATGTGTGCAACTCCATAACATAGGGTTGCTAGTTCACTTTCAAAGAGTAGGTTGAATATGTATTCCACATTTTGTCTAAATCTGGGATCTTGCGAATACATTCGTAATGAGTGGTATTCTGATGCCGTAATCTGAGTGGGTCTATCATCGTATCTTCCATCTTTGCCAGTAGGAAAATGCAGTGGAAAAGCACGTGCTTCTATAGTTTTTTCCCATATGCTCATTGGTGACCCTTTGGTTTGTCGCATTTTGTAGGTTTCTAGTGCATCATCTATGCTTTCATTGGAAAGCAATGTATGAATTGTGTAATGGTCCAAAAGAGTGGATAATGCAGCAGGATCCAGAAGTTCAAATTGTCCAGTTTCTGATGACTCTTGAATTATTTCAGTTGTTTCCCTTAAGCTTTCTTCAATATTTATTTCCTTGTAGTATTCGTTATTGTCTTTTAGATATTGCAAGGCGTGTCTAACTTTATTTAAGTCCACCCGTTGTTGCCAATTTTTTTTACCTTCTGTTGGTACACCATTTACCAAGACAATTAAAGAATGCTCTATTGAACATTGCACTCCTAGAGTGTGTACATTTTCTGTTAGATCTATTGGCAAATAAACTACGTTGCCACATATGCCTTTCACCAATTCAGAGGGAGGTAATTTTGCTGTTTTTGGTTGAAGGTGTACAATTGCTTGAAATGGGTGAACTGTTTGAATTATGATGTTCTCATACAAATTGAATTGTTGCAGGGTTTTTTGTAGTGGGAACAATTCCAAATTATTTTTGATAGCACGTGAAGGAGTTTGGTTGTTGTCCAGTTTTGTAGTGCAGTGACTGCAACATATTAGGTGTTCACTTATTTGGTATTTGTTTTCTGCTAAAAGGTAAAGAGCTAAATCAAACCATTTGGAATCTTCATTGTCTTCTATTTTGTATGCTATGTCTATATTTTTGTGTATCTTTTGTAAAACGTTCAGCGGCAACACACACACACATGGTTTGGTACTTCAGCCGATGCCCTTTTAAATGTTATTATTTCTTTTTTGTATGTGTGTAATATAAGGTTGCTATGTGCAGAATTGTTGCTAGTCTGTTCTAAAACCATTGCATTCTGTAAGTGGCTTTCACTTCCAAAATAATTGTCTCTGGATACAGTCTGGATACAGTCGATTTCTTCTTTGGGTGCACCATGCAGAAGAGTGTTATTTAAATTGGCTAATTCTGAAGCTGGACTTTTAGCATAGTATATTTTATACACTATATTTCTTACATTTGAATGATGTATTGATATCCTTTTGATATCATGGAAGGTGCTTTTGCAAATAGGTCCTGAAATGCAGGCTAATGAATGTCCTTGTAGTCTTGTGTATTTGCGCACTGGACAGATATCCATATTTTGCAGCACTTTCATTTTAATTTTGTCTTTACCTTTCACAAATTGATTGAGGAACTGACATAAAGATTTCAAAGATTTGTTAGGAATGGCACACATTGACGTGCACGGCCATTTGTATTCTGGATGGTCTGGTTCAGTCGAACGAGAGGTAATTCTGAGTTTTCAGGGGATACTTTTCTAAGCAGTGTTTCTTGTTCTATGATGGTATTATTGATTTTTTCATACCCTCGTCCACTGCTATGGATGGCAATTGTGTTTGTTTGATTTTGTTTGTATGCTTCTTCATTAAAATATGGTTCTGTGGTTGTTGTGTGACTCCATTCACCTCCACAAATATGTAAGAAGTTAATTTTGTTCACATTCCGTTTATTCATAAGTTTCTTTTGTAGTTTGGTACTTAGTTTTGTTAGTGGTTTCATCCTATTTAACACTAATATAAACAACTTCCTTTTGAGAAGGATTGAACTGTCTACGAGAGCTTGTAGGATTCATTTTCTATGGTAGGTTTTAAGGGTTGAGGATGATTTCGGACCTCTTCTTATTAGATTCTGAGGGACTCTGTGGCAGAACATTTTTGCTAAAATACTTTTTTACTATGGGTTCTTGTTACTATGGCAGGATTAATAGGAGCATTGTTAGCAGTACTGGTAGCCAATTTTTTGTGAAGAGTTTTGTGTTTCGTGCCACATTTTGATGGAGGAGGTAAAGTTTCAGTAGTTGAAACTTCCTTTGTTTCGCTAAATGACTGTATTAGCTGTTTCGTTCCAATGTTCTCTACAAACTCTGCTACAGATGGATGCTTAGGTTGGACACTTTTATTTTTATTTGCTCTATTTCGGCGTTCCTTTCTACGGAAGTGCTTTTTGGTAGGCATTCTTTGGGGTCAGTTGAAAAAAAGAAGGCAAGGTTTGGTCTGTTGTACAATGCATGTGTGCTGTGTGCATGCGTGCATGAGTTTGAAGGGGAAGCTCTTTGTGGTGGTGTGTGAATGTCCATTGGCCTCTTACAATGATTTGGGAAGGCTATTTTTCTGTTTGTACACTACTACAATGTGCTTCAGATGAGAGTACAAAGTGCGCTAGTGGTGAAGAGAAGCATTAATAGTAAACATAATGGTATAAAATTGAAACAGCTATTTGTTTTCCAGTACTAACATTCTAAGGCTTTTGTCTGTTATTTGAGTTCCAAAAACACAGGGATTTGTGAGCCATTCTGCCTGTTATTCTTTGTTTAATGAATGGGGATTTGTGGGTAGAATGGTTCAGAAATCAATGTTTGTTTTGGTGCGCAAATTAAATAAATAACCCACACAGTTTCTTTGAGGAATAGTTAGAATATAAAGGTAGTTCTGGACTTACTTTTTTTGCGGAATGACCAGGTTTCTTCGATATGTCGTTTGTAGTGTAGATGCTGCTGAATTTCAGGAGAGTAGTCTTCACTGCGATTGTAAAAAGAAGAAGTTAGTAACTTTGTGTGTTTAAAGCAGTGATGTTACTGTACACGTTAATTTTGCATCTTTCATCAGAGTATTCTCCTTTGATATTTCAACACAGTGCATGTGTGCATTTCACTTCACTATGTGCTGCCTTTGTATGTTATTTGCAGTATGTTAGTTCCACGTGAGTCAGAAATGAGTACAATTTTTAGGTTATGAAAATGCCTTGTTTTGTTTTAAATTAAGCTGTGTTATCCATAGCAGAGAGGTTTGTAAGTGATAGGTCATTATAGTAGAAGGGAATAATTTCACTACTTTCATATTATAAGTATGAATCTGAAAAATCAGGAGACCCTCAGAGGGAGACGTCACCACAGCAATCGGGAGCGTTTATTTTTCTCATATGATCGCATTGCAAGTAGAATTAATGTAGGCAGTACACAGTAAAAAATGGTGACATTTTCTAATGGAAAATCGAGTTTCACGCTAAATAGGGAGGGTTGTAAAGTATGTATAGGTTATGCGGGAGACAGTAAGAAGTAGTGCGGTTTGTCAATGAGAAAATCGGACATCTTGCACTTAAAGGGGGAGCATTGGTATGTATTGGCTATACCGATTTAATGGCATTAATTTGTTTAAATGAAATCATAAGGGTTGCACATGTTCTCTGATTAAAATATGCACACCTGTACTTTATACTCATGCATGTGCGTATGCATGGAGCTGTACGTAGAAATCCGTGACACTTGCACAGTAGTTTTTGAAGTAGGTGCTTTGCAATGATATGCGACTTGCATTCAGAGTGATCAATAGTACATTTGAAGTGCGGAATTTTGATGACAGAGTTTGATGTAGAGATGTTGAATGTCATCGGTGGATGGTTGTGTGACTGCTTAGCTGTGTCCAATGAGGGAATGGATTCCTGAGTGATGTGGAAAGGGTAGAAGGATTGGCTAAGAGTTACGTGCCACACGTAGACAACGCTTGTCCGCAGGTAGGGCGTGTCACATACTGGGTTCTACAGCAAATCCAGCATGGAAAGGGGACTTTAGGCAATCAGATGTTCACATTGCTCCTTTGTGTGGAAAGACGGTGCGTATACTGAACATGGCAGAGGTAGAGAGGGCCAGGGTTTTGGTGCTTGGAGATATTTGTGTCCATGGTTTACAGCACTATGCCGAAAGTAGGCATGTGGCACACAATTTCGAAGTGAAAGTGGGGAGGTGGTGTGGAGCGCTGAGACTGATCGCAATGTTGCAGCAATTCTCTAAGTTTGCAGAGACATGCGTATGATGACCACTACTCATGTGGTACTTTTGCACTATGGTGCTTGCCATTTGGGCTACGTGAGTTCACATACTTTGTTGGAAGTTTTGAACAGTTGGTTCAAGCAGTTATGAACATCTTTCCAACTGCAAAAGTAATTTTTTCTGGGTTTCTCCCTAGAGGGGCATGGGACAACAGTTCTGTTTTCTGTCCTGATCAAAGTATTGGGAGGTGTAACATCGATCGCGGCATGCATGCTTTCATGTTACGAGCTGGTATGTTTTTCTGCAGTCACGAGAACATTGTTCCCAGAAATGCGGCTTATTTTGAAGCAGATTGTGTTGTGTTATCTTCTTTGGGAAATGCAATGTTCTTTTGGAAAGTAAGCCTTGCTTTGGAGAAGGTTCTGTAATAGTTGTAGGAGTAAAGTAAGAAGAAAAAATATTAAAAAATAACAAAATAACACGTGTCTGTAAGGCATCTGCCCAAAAAAAAAAAACAGCTCTTTTCAGAGCCCACTTTAATGGGGAAAAGGGGAATGATATTTAAATGTACTGTCCTCACGCTCTGATCCTCTATGTGTCCGCAGACATGGCTGTAGTTTGCAGGCAGCGCGTATTACCAACATGGATTCTGGGATGGAGATGCATACAAATGAGAATGTGCGAAGGTAGGGATTGGTCAGTAAAGTTCAGTGGTTGTGTTCTGAATGGAGAAATTTAGTGATAAGCTCTTTTCCCTGACAGGAGACCAGACATCCATGGCTCTGTGTGCTCAAAAACAGATTATCTGGATTTTGGGAGACTCATGGATACATTGGTTGAAGGTGCATGCAGAAAGTTGCGGTCTATGTGCAGATCTTGGATTTCCTCATGTGGAAGTGCACTGGCATGGTGTGCGTGGAATGAGGTGGCTGGACTTGGTACCTCTCTGTGCTACTTTACAGACAGAGCGTCATCCTGATATTCTTATCATTCATGCATCATCCGTTTAGGCCATGTCTCTGGAATTTCTTTGCAATTTGCAGTGAAGGAAGGACTTGCGAAGGTCATTGACATGTTTCTAAATTGCCAAATAGTTTTTTCCCTTATTGCACAAAGACACATATGGCTGCGTTCTTCTGCATTTGGTCCACAAATGGAGAAAGCGAGGCGCAATGTCAATAAGGCTGTTTGTGCCTTTCTAAGAGATGTTGGCATGTCCTCATTCCACAATGAAAACATTTTGTTTCAAGCACTTTCATTTTTCACAGAGATGGAGTCCATCTCACATATGCTGGCAATCAGATTTATTTTTCCGTAATGTACAAAATGTATTGCAACCTTTTTTGGATTCATAGTCACCTATATGGCAATCCTTTTTTTCCAATCTACAGTTTTTGAAACACACAAAACACCACCGAAAGGCTGTTTTCAGAGCCACCACTTATTCCCAGCGAAAAGTCAATTGGTTTGGCTGCGCTTGCACCCTCCATTTTTGTGCGTCCTATGACTGTCTGAAGACTTTTTGAAAAATGCGTGGGGGCCTACAACGGTCACTTGATAGTTCTATTGTTAAACTGAGAAAGGCGGCTCTAAAAACAGCCTTTTTTGTAATTTTTGTTGTTTTCCAGTTTACTGCTTTTGGGCACACGACACACTAGGAGAGGAGGGCAAAATAGGGTAAGGAAGGGACACCAACCACGGGGATAAGAAAGGGCAGGTGGAGAGAGAAATATGTAGGGTGGGCTTTACTTAGGTAGGGGGAAGTTCTTCTGGTGCTCCGTGACCGTAGCCTCAAAAGCACTTTGAAGACTCTTTCCCCCTGCAGAGTACTGCATCGCAGTACATACACAATATTGTGACACTTGAAAGGTAAGGGCCAACATCATCGCAAATGGCTTGTGAGGCAGCTGGAGGGATGCGCTCCCCCACAGGAGTGTCTCTTGTGGTGAGAGGATCAGATACGGAGGATGCTGTGGAGGAACTCAATCTACTACGTTCTTCACATGGCACCACCTTGCGAATGTCCGTACTGTGTAACAAAGTCAGGTGTTGCTTCATGGTTGTCATACCAAAGCTGTGCCCACCAGGTCTCCCGCGACTCAGCACCAACTGGCACTGGTTACACCTGAGCAGGTTTGCATGTGCTTTTGGTACGTTCCCAAAAAACAGAAAACAACTGCCACATCCACGACTCCCGGGGAGTGCTTGTACTGCAGAGTTCCTCTACCTCATTCTCTTCTTCCTCTTCTTCCTCGATCTCTACATTCTCACCGGTATTTCCCTCTGCAGGCCCTTGGGGAGGTGGTGGCGGTGGAGGGTTTGGGTGTGGTGCTGAGGCTAATGAAGCAACAGTAGCCATGGATGCCATACGAATTACTTGGCTAATGGTCGCTACAGCAGTAGAGGCAGCACAACACAATCTGCTAGAGCTAGAAGAACAATGAAGATAAGCTTGGGGGTGTGGCCATTTATAGGGGTGGAGAGGTGCGTCTCATGACCATATTGATCACTCAAAAGCATTGCAAAAATTCTAAACAATACGTTCAAAGGTAGAGCCATAGTATGGGACATGGGTAATGGAGATTTTATACTGTAAAATAATTTTGCATGTTTGTATAAATTCTTTTGCAATGTAGCAGAAGCAGAAAAACTGTGCAAATTAGTCCACACGCTCAGCGTGGGTGCGGTAACATGATGACGTCCCGAACATATCCGTGAGGGAAATGGGTGCCCACTGGACAGCAAATGCAGATTAACGGATGTACGCATGTGCGCAAGTGTTCTACGGACAGTGTTCGGGTCCTGAAACTAATTAAAAGTGCAACACAAGTGAGACGGACAGTTAGGGACAGGCGCGATGTTCGCAGTACTTATGGGTGTACTGCGCATGTGGGTACATGATCTGCTGACTGTACGGCCAGGTACTGTGTTCTTAGGACACCTCCATTTTGTTTGACTACGGGCATGCCGGCCACTGTGCCTGTTCTACAGACGGTTCCATCTTGGCTGCGGACGGTATGGACAGGTATAGTGTCCTTAGGACACTCTCATTTTGCTCATTTAACGACAACCCCGACACCTGGTGTGTTCTAAGAACATGTTTTATCTCATTTGTGAGTGGTACGGAGAGATATAATGTCTTTAGGATGCCCCATTCTGTTCATTTATGACCAACTTGAACAGATAGTGCGCTCTAAGATCAGTTCCATCTTGGTTGCCATTGGTACGGGTAGGTGTATTGACATTAGAACATTCATATTCTATTGCTTACGGCTAGCTCGAACAGGCTTGCTGTCTGCGGACATTTTAAGTTTTTTAAAAAAAAATGTTTTCCTCAAACCCTTCCACTACAACTAATATAAAAACACTTTCAATACACACACACATCAATCAAGAGAAATACAGGGGGAAGCAGATACTGAAATGAATATAGGGGAATTATGGTTTAACACGTGCTGGTTGTGAGGGGATGATTTGTGAGGGGATGAAGGGATGGATGTTTCATCAAAACGTTTATTTTCTTCTTGAAGGTTAAAGGATGGTTCACTAGGAAATGGAGAAGGGGGTAGGTACAGGCGGGACAGTTATAATGTATTTTTCCTCTCACAAATTGCCTTAAACTGTTAAAATTGTCATTTAGTGTCTCCATTTTCACTTCTATCCTTCTCAGCCTGTCTTACTCTGTGTCGTTTGTTGGCCTTTCATCTTTTTTTTTCCTGGTCTGTTAAAATTAATATATATATGTTAAATGACCATAAAATACTGACCATTAATTTGCTTATGCAGAGTAGTGTCTACCATTATTATCGCTATCTTCGGACATTTCCCCATGTCGAAAATTCTCCTCTAGCCACTCCAAAGTACTGCACATTTCTGTGTTAAAACAACAAAAAGAAATTATTTTTTCTGCCCCTCATACAAAAAAAGTACACACACATATGTGAAAAATGAAGTTCACTTACTATTTTGTTGTAATTTGTCTTCCTTTCACTGTGTGTGTCTACTGTCGCTCCTAGCTGCAAAGTTTCTGTGAGGTAATTATGTCGGAGGCATACTTTTCTTTGTTATGGTATAATCCATTTCATTCTACATGGTCATTAAATGTATGGTTATTGTTTCAGACGTTTAGGTTTACCTATTTATTTATTAGTACTTATAATGTCTTTATGTGTCCTTTTTCAAAGTTGTGCATTTTTTATGTAACACAATAGTACAATTTCAGACACCCCCTGACTGTTTGGGTACTGTTGACCTCGTCCGCGCCCATCTGCAGACAGGCACTCAGTCCGTGCCTTTCAAATATCAATAGCGAGGGGGTTCAGTATGTTCTATGTTACATGTATATAAAGTAAGGACATTATACTACATACCTCCCAAAATCAAATGATGAAAGTGCATATTCAGCAAAAACACTTTATTAACGAGATGTTACGATTAAGTTCCCTTTCTAAAAACCTGTGAAATTTAGTTAAAAAAAAACTTTGTTAAAAGGACGTTATGGTTAAGTTGGCCAACTAAAAACCCGTAAAATTCACACAAAAAAAAACTTTGTTAAGGGGACGTTATGGTTAAGTTGCCCTATTAAAAACCTGTGCAATTCACTAAAAAAACGTTACAAACGTGCCATTATGGTTCAAAGTAAAACCGAAAAACCCCTGAAATTCGCATTTATGGATGGCTAAGCAACCATACCTGCCCCCACCACTGTGCACTGCTAACACTAACATCCAGGACATGAAAGATGTCATCAATGACATTTGCTATGTCATCTTTGATGTCCTGGGTGTTAGTCTTAGCAATGCACGTAGGTGGCACAAGTTATGGTAGCTTAGTTTACCATAATTAGCGAATGGCAAGTTTTTTTCGGTTTTACTGTGAAACATAACGTCCCTTTAACAAAGTTTTTTTACTGAATATATATATATATATATATATATATATATATATATATATATATATATATATATATATATGGCAGTGAACAAAAACAAAGGGGCTTCACATGTGATATCATAAGTTATGTCATCAATGACAATTGTGAAGCCATCTTTCATGTCCTCAGTGTTAGTGTTAGCAGTGCACAGTGGTGGGGCAGGTATGGTTGCTTAGCCGACCATAACTGGAGAATTTCAGGGGGTTTTCGGTTTTACTTTGAACCACAATGGCACGTTTGTAAAGTTTTTTTAGTGAATTGCACAGGTTTTTAGTAGGGCAACTTATCCATAACGTCCCCTTAACAAAGTTTTTTTTGTGTATATATATATATATATATACACTAACAAAAAAACCTGTTAATGTGACGTCATGGTTAAGTTGCGCTACTAAAAAAACCTATGCAATTCAATAGAAAAATGTTGCTACAGGGATGTATGGTTACAGTGGTTACAGGTAAAACCAAAAAACACCAGAAATTCACCAGTTACGGTAAGATATGCAACCATAACTCACACAACCACTGTGCACTGCAAGGACTAACTGTTACACTCACCTGATATCCCCGGGGGAGTCTGGAAGGCTCTGAGATGTGGAACTGTGGATGCGTAGTTGCCCAGCGCTGAATAATGAATCTTAGTTATTTGTAGGGTGAGCTATCCGTCCTGCGTTTTTTGTGCAGGGGTGCTTGACGTTTGTTGGCGAGCTGCCCGAGTTACTTCACTCGTGCAGTACGCCTTCCTTGGGCCCAGGCCTGCTGGCTGTGACCCCGAATCTGATGGTAGGCAGGTAGGTTTATTAATTGTAAGTCTTTGTTCTGTTTATGGTGTGAATTTGTTAATGTATTTATCTCCTTCTTTTCAGGTGCGAAGGACTTGATGCTGAGGTGCCGGATGGAGAGGCACGTTTTCTAGGTAAGAGAAAGCGCGAAGCGCAGCGCCTTTATTGTCTTTTAAAGCTAACCTGTGTTTTTTTCTTCTTCTCCTCACAGGCCGCTGTGGTGCTGCGAGTGGATGAGAGCGCGATGAAAAACAGGCCCCTGGAATCCGTTAAGGTAAGTACAGCGCTGTGCGGTTGTTTAATATTGAAAGCGATATATGAACAAGAAATATAAAAGCTGTAAAACAATGAGTTAGTAGACTATATTCTTAATTTGCATAGTTAGTGATCATGGCATATAAGATATCCAAAAATTCTTCCTTGAAACAAAGAAAGATAATCTAAGAGAATAGGAAAGCTAATGTTATAAATAATTTCAATGGTTTATTTGAAAGAAATAAAACATAATTTTTCAAAAAAATGATGGTAGTAAATTGACTAATATTGAAAGCGAACCTGAATATGTCTCTTTTCCTTTGCAGATGTTGCTGTGGTGCTCCGGATGGAAGTGTGATGTAGCGCAATGGAATTCAGGTAAGACTGATGGAATTCGATGTTTTGGAAGTGTGCGTTCTAATATTGTTTTTTCCTTTCTCGTGATTGCAGGTCACAATGTCCGAACAGCAGCTGTGGTAGCAGTTCGCCGGAAGTCCTTAAGCTAATACTCACAGGTGAGTGATGTTTCTTTTTCTTTCGGTTTCCACAGATTGCAGCCCAGTTGAGATGCTGAGTGCTGGATGGTGTTTTCTCAGGTAAAACAGAATAATCTTGTTCTTGTTCTTGCAGGATTACAGGAAGATGCTGAAGACCAGGAGCTGGACACGGTGAGCGTCACGCTGCGGTTTGCAGAATAACACAAAGCGTGTTCTGCAGTCAGGGTGTGGTTTATATAACCCAGGTAAAGTAGTACCAGGGAAAGTAGTTCCAGGCCTGCCACACCCAAAACACTAGACCGCATGGCTTGGTTCTTAGAACTAGACTGTGTGGGTGCTTGCATGTTGGATTTAAAGGCCCATGTATATAAATGGGACCTAGTTTGAACAGCCCTTCCTTCCTACATATGAGCCTGATGCGAAAGGCACCAGGACTGGCTCCAGGAGCCTTTTTGCAGTGCTTTTAAGGCCCTCGGGGTTCTGGTGGGTGCCTGCTTGTGGCACATCTTGTACCCCCACACAGTGGTCATGACAGCGCTCCCCCCCAAATCCCCCCTCATGGTATCCTTCCTGTCCGGTCCGGGTTTGGTGGGGTTATCCAGGTGAAACCTCTTAATCAGACGTGGTGTGTGAATAGGTTCACTTGGTTCCCAGGTTCTCTCTTGAGGCCCGTACCCTTTCCAGTCCACTAAATCTTATAGCTTAGATCTGGTACGTTTCAAATCCAGGATGTTTTTAACTTCAAATTCAGGCTCTCCATCAACCAGCACAGGTTTTGGTGGTGTTAAGACTCGGGTTCCTGGTTTTACACGTTTTACAAGTGACACATGGAACACCGGATGAATTTGCATGCTTGGTGGTAAGGCTAACTTGACGGACATTGGATTTATCACTGATTCGATGGTATAGGGTCCTAGATATCTTGGACGAAAGGTTGGGTACCTTTTATGGGCATATGCTTTGATGCCAACCAGACTTCGTCTCCAACTTGGTAATCGGGAGCTTTCTTCCGATGCCGGTCTGAGAAATTTTTCTGTCTGTCTTTGGCTTGCAGTAAATGTTCATTTGCCCTTTTGAAGGCTTGGGTTATGCTTGTGTGTAGAGTCTTTATCACTGGCATTTCCAAGGTCATGGGGGAGTCTAGTTCAGAGGTATGTGGATGTCTTCCATATATTGTGCAGAGCGGGCTTTGTCCCGTGTTGGTGTGCATGGAGTTATTGTATGCGTATTCCGCTATCCATAACAAGTCTTTCCAATTCTCTTCCACTTGATGCAGCATGCAACGTAGATACTGTTCTAATGTCTGGTTTGTTCTTTCTGTTTGTCCATCCGTTTGGGGGTGATGGCTAGTTGATAATCGAACATCGATTTGTGCCATTGTACAACATTTCCTCCAGAAGTTGGATACAAATTGGCTTCCACGATCTGAGATTAGGACTGAGGGGAAACCATGCAGTTTTATAATCTGTTCAAGAAATGCTTTTGCCAGACCGGTAGCATTAGGAAGTCCTTTGAATGGAATGAAATGTGCCATTTTAGAGAACAGGTCTATAACCACCAGAATGGTATTAAAACCTTGACAGGGAGGTAAGTCCATAATAAAATCAAGAGAAAGAGTATGGCAGGGAGCCGGTGGAATATCCAGTGCTTGTAGGAGGCCAGCTGGTTTCTGTTTTTGTGATTTATTCTGTGCACATATCTCACAGGATAGAACAAATCGAGCAATGTCCTTATGCCATGTTGGCTACCAATAATTCCGTTTAACCTTGGCTAGAGTCTTAGCAATTCCGGGATGGCCTTTAATCAGGGAATCATGATAACCAGACATGACCAATTCTTTCAGATCTTTACTTGGTAGATATAGTCGTTACCTGAAGTAGGGTAATCCATCCAGAACCGTGTGTTGTTCATTTTGGGAATTACATTTCTGCAAGATCTCAGGGTTCAGTAAGGTTTGAATCTTATCTTGAAGTTCACTCAGAGTCAATCTGGTGGTGAGTCCCAGTAGTTTATCACTTGGGATGATGGCAACAGGGTCCAGGGTACTGTTTGTTTTCTCTTCAACACCCATACGAGACAAGGCATCGGCCTTCCCATTCTGAACTCCCGGTCGGTATGTTAATACGTAATTGTATTCTGCAAAGAATAGATCCCACCGCAACTGTCGTGACGATTGGGCTTTTGCTGACTTTAGGCATTGAAGGTTTCAGTGATCTGTGATTACTGTGATGGTATGCCTGGCACCTAATAGATACTACCGCCAGGCTTTGAAGGCTGATTTTATTCCCAACAATTATGTGTCTGTAATTGCATAGTTAAGTTCTGGTGGTGAGAAGTTATGTGACCAGAAGGCAACGGGGTGTAATTGGCCTGTCTATGGATCTCTTTGAGAGAGAACTGCTTCCATACCTATGCTGGAAGCATCAGTTTCCACTACATAGGGGAGATCAGGGTGAGGATGTTGTAAAATTGTCGCAGAGGTGAATCTTTTCTTGAGTTCTTGAAAGGCCTGTTCTGCCTCTTCAGTCAATTGGAATTTTTTGTTGTTTTTTCTCAGTAACAATTTGATTGGGTGGACTATCCGTGAGAAATCTCTAATAAATTGGTGATAAAACTTTGCAAAGCCGAGCATGCTTTGGGTTCCTTTAAGTGAAGAAGGTGATGGCCAATTAAGGATGGCATCTACTTTGTGTAAATCCATCTTGACTGCCTTTGGTGAGAGAACAAAACTGAGGAACTCAACTTCGGTGACATGGAAGGAGCATTTCTCGAGTTTAGCATACAGTTTGTGCTGGCAAAGTTTTTCAAAGACTGAGCGAACATGTTCCACATGATCTCTTTCAGAGGGGGAATGCACCAGGATGTCGTCAATATAGACCAGTGCACAGACATCGATTCATTCCCGTAATACATCATTCAGAAGTATTGGAACGCTGCGGGAGCGTTGCACAGCCCGAAAGGCATTAACTGATATTCGTACAGGCCATACTTGGTGCGAAACGCAGTTTTCCATTCATCCCCTTTCTTAACACGTACAAGTTGGTATGCTCCTCTGAGGCCTAGTTTGGTGTAGATTCCGGCATCCTTGACTTGCTCCAGCTTTTCCGGGATAAGGGGCAAAGGGTAGCAGTTTTTTACTGTGATTTGATTAAGTGCGCAGTAATCGATGCAAGTCCTCAAATCTCCTTCCTTCTTGGGTATGAAGAATAAGGGAGAGGCTGCCGGTGACTTTGATGGGCGGATAAACCCATTAGCCAGGTATTGATCCAGATAGGACTTCAAGTGGAGATTTTCGGTTTCTGCAAGTGAATAAATTCAACCACAAGGAACCTGTGCGCCAGGTATCAGGTTGATCTGAAAGTCATAGGGCCTATGTGGCGATAATGTGTTAGCCTGCTCCTTCAGAAAAACATCTTGATAATCCTGATATTCTTTTGGTAAGGTATCCATTGGTTCCGTGATCCCCGATTCTATTCCTTGAACAGATTTCAGGTTTGGCTGTGGTATAGATTTCGGGTAGCAAGCGTGGGCTCATTCGTCGGAAACGGTCAGTCTCTTTGCACGCCAGTCTATGTGGGGATTGTGAGTTATTAACCATGGCATCCCTAAGATCAACCGGAACTGAGGAGCTTTTATGAGGTCAATCGTGATTGCTTCTTGATGTCCATCCTGACACAGATGGTTTAATTCTGTTGTGCATTGGGTTACTGGTCTAGAAGCAATTTCTGTACCGTCAACAGTAGTTACCTTTTCAGTTGTTGGTATTGTGCAGAAGGGAAGTCCCATTTCTGTTGCCAGATCTTGATCTATGTAATTAGCAACTGCTCCGCTGTCTATATATGCCTCTATGGCATGCATCTGTGACTGTCGCTGGTGATTGATCAAGGTTACTGGTAGGGCGAAATGTGAGGTCTGTCACTCATCCTTCTCGCTCGACAAGCGGACCTCTACGCTTGCCAGGTCTGGTAGTTTTCCTGTTCCTTTCCATAATCTTCTTTCTTTGTTCAGCCTACCACCTTCCTGGGAGGTTTCACTGGGCATTCACTGAGGTAGTGACCCGATTTACCGCAGTATAGGCATAACTGTAGCTGTCTCCTCTTGTCTCTTTCACCCTTGGTTAAAGGGGGTCGTACTCCTCCAATCTGCATGGGTTCTGTGGTATCTTCTGATGGATGTTGAACATTATCTTTTGAACGTACGTACATGGCACGATTTTCGAGTCCACTTCGGTCTGTTCTTCGATCCAGTAATCTGTGGTCCAACTGAACTATCAGGTTGATAAACTCTGCACAGTCTTTAGGTGGGTCTACCACTTGAGCAAGGACATCCTTCAGGTCTCCTCATAGGCCCCGATGAAACAATGTGATTCTTTTATCTTCTGGCCACCCAGCTTCTACAACCAGTCTATTAAAGGTGGCAATATAAGTCATCATATCTTGGCCTTGGCGGAGGGACAGGAGTTCGTTATCAAGAGCTTGTCCATACAAGTGTCGAGAAAATAACTTTTCCATCTCATGTTGAAAACCCCTGAAGTTCTGCAGTAATGGGTCATCCCGGCTCACTAAAGGTACCAAGCAGTCTGCGGCACTTCCACTCAAATATGATAACACAAAGGCCACCCTCGCCTGGTCATTTGGGAAAGCCCCAGGCCTACAATGAAAATGGAGGCGGCACTGGTTCATGAATATTGTGTACCTTCTGGGGTCTCCATTAAACCATTCTGGTGGTGCCAGGGGTGCTGCTCCCAGCATTATCTGTACTGGATTGACTGATGATGGTGAAGCGGCGGTTGGGGCGAATCCAGGCAATGGAGCCTGGCCCGCCTGTGTTTGTAGTAGCTGTTTGTTTAGTTCATCAGTACGGTCTTTTGTGACTATTAACTCTGATTTTAGGGCATTGGTTTCCTGCCGGGCTGCGTAATTGTCTGAAAAGCTGGGCTAACTGATCAGTTTCAGATGTCTCCATGACGCCCAGGTGGGTAAGGTTTAAAGGCTTTAGTTTCTGTTACGCTCACCTGATATCCCCGGGGGCATCTTGAAGGCTCTGAGATCTGGAACCCTGGATGCGTAGTTGCCCAGTGCTGAATAATGATCTTAGTTATTTGTAGGGTGAGCTATCCTTCCTGCGTTTCTTGTGCAGGGATGCTTGATGTTTGTTGGCGAGCTGCCCGAGTTGCTTCACTGGTGCAGTATGCCTTCCTTGGGCCCTGGCCTGCTGTGAACCCGAATCTGCTGGTAGGCAGCTAGGTTTGTTAATTGTAAGTCTTTGTTCTGTTTATGGTGTGAATTTGTTAATGTATTTATCTCCTTCTTTTCAGGTGTGAAGGTCTTGATGCTGGCGTGCCGGATGGAGAGGCATGTTTTCTAGGCAAGAGAAAGCGTGAAGCCCAGCGCTTTTATTGTCTTTTAAAGCTAACCTGTGTTTTCTTCTTCTTCTCCTCACAGGCCACTGTGGTGCTGCGAGTGGATGAGAGCGCGATGAAAAACAGGCCCCCGGAATCTGTTAAGGTAAGTACAGTGCGGTGCGGTTGTTTAATATTTAAAGCGAACCTGAATATGTCTCTTTTCCTTTGCAGATGTTGCTGTGGTGCTCCGGATGGAAGCATGGTGTAGCGCAATGGAATTCAGGTAAGACTGATGGAATTTTATGTTTTGGAAGCGCTTGTTTTAATATTGTTTTTCCCTTTCTCGTTATTGCAGGTCGCAATGTTCGAACAGCAGCTGTGGTAGTGGTTCGCCCGAAGTCCTTAAGCTAATACTCACAGTTGAGTGATGTTTCTTCTTCTTTCGGTTTCCACAGATTGCAGCCCAGTTGAGATGCTGAGTTCTGTATGGTGTTTTCTCAGGTAAGACAGAATAATCTTGTTCTAGTTCTTAGAGGATTACAGGAAGATGCTGAAGACCAGGAGCTGGACACGGTGAGCGTCACGCTGCATGTTGCAGAATAACATTAAGCGTGTTCTACAGTCAGGGTGTGGTTTATATAGCCCAGGTAAAGTAGTACCAGGGGAAGTAGTTCCAGGCCTGCCACACCCAAAACACTAGACCACATGGCTTGGTTCTTAGAACTAGATTGTGTGGGTGCATCCATGTTGGATTTAAAGGCTGATGTACATACATGGGACCTGGTTTGAACAGCCCTTCCTTCCTACATATGAGCCTGGTGCCAAAGGCGCCAAGACTGGCTCCAGGAGCCCTTTTGCAGTGGTTCTAAGGACCTCAGGGTTCTGGTGGGAGCCTGCTTGTGGCACAACTTGTGCCCCCTCAAAGTGGTCATGACACTAACACCCATGACCTCAAAGATGACATCACAAATGTCATTGATGACATCACTGATGCTATCACATGTGCCTGTAGTTTTAATAACAAGGCTCCACAAGAGATTGTCAATGTGATGTTGGCACAAAACTATCCGAGGTCATTTGGGAGAACTATCATGCAGTACATAATTCAGCACACAATTCATTGCTATAAACACCATTGCACTACAGACTTATTTTCAGTATAGGAACCACCTCATGCAGAATTGTGGGCATTGTCTGCAGCATGCACCATAGAGGTCCAACATTGACATTTTTACTATGCGACATAGTGTAATGGTGCATGCTTTATTTTCAGAGTTTTGCATACTGTGGAGCATGTAATAAGTAGCTAATACCCCCTCACTGACTATACAGTTGTACTACTACACACAAACCATAAAAAGACCACAACGCACACAAATATGCCCATATATCGGCAAAGTAAAGTAAGCAAAAAAGCAGCAGTATTATGAGAAAGTGGTCATACCCTATCTGATTTTTCTTCATGCACAGAAATGATTGCTGTGTTTCAAGCCTGTTTTTTCCCCTATGCACATGTATCACATGATGTGAATGAACATTTCGGAAAAAAGTGCAAGTACATATGAGAAGGGTAAGGTCTACAAATATAGTACCTTTTGCATGTTTACTTCCTGCCTGTCAGTGAAGTAAACCCCCTGCCCTACATATGCCAGTGAACAAAAAAAGAGGGAGCCAGACATGTGAAAGCATCAGTGATGTCAGCAATGACAATTGTGATGTCATATTTGAGGTCATGGGTGTTAGTCCTTGCAGTGCACAGTGATAGCTCGAGTTATGGTTGTGTACCTTACCATTACTGGCAAATACATTTTTGGGGGGTTTTCGGTTTTACCTGTAACCATAACATTCCTGTAGCAAAGTTTTTCCATTGAATTGCATAGGTTTTTTAGTAGTGCAACTTAACCATAACATCCCGTTAACAAGGCTTTTTGTTAGTGAATTTCATAGGTTTTTACTAGGGCACGTTAACCATAACGTTGCTTTAGGCTAGTTTTTTTAGTAAAGGGGAACTAATTTTAGTAGCACAACTTAACCATAACGTCCCTTTAACAATGTTTTTTGTTATGTATATATGTATATATTATGGTAAGCTAAGAAAACATAACATGCGCCACCAGTGTACACTGCAAAGACTAACACCCAGGACCTCAAAGATGCCATCACAAATCGCATTCATGACATCGCTGATGACATCACATGTGTGTCTCCCTCTTTTTTGTTCACTGACATAGGTATGCCAGGTGCTTTTCTTTACTAACAGGCAGTAAGTAAGAGATGAAAAGGTTCTGTCTTTGTTTACAGTACCCTTCTCATATGTTGTGACACTACTTTCCTTGGGGTACACTGATAGGATGCCATATATATACATATAGGGGAAGAAGAAAGTGTAAAGCACAGGAAGCATTTCTGTGGATGAAGGTTATCAGTTATGTTATGAACACTTACTGATAATAGTGCTCCTTTTTTATTGATTTAATTTCCCTGTATATGCTCATATTGGTATGCATTGTAGTGTCTTTATGTTTTATGTACAGTAGTGCAATTATGTAGTTATTAAGAGAATGGTAGCTACTTCTTACATGTTTCACAGTACCAAAAATTGTAAAAAGAAAGCATTCATTATGCCACTATGTGACATGAGAAAATGTTCAATAGTACACTTCAATGGGACATGTACTGCAAAGAAGTGTGTAATACAATGGTGTGCATAGTTACGCATTGCTCAATGACCTACTTCTCTCATGGTAGTTCTTCCAATGATGGTCCATAGTTTTTTGCCACCATATCAATAACAATCCCCTGTGGAGGCGTCCCGTGAAAACGAAATGCACATATGATGTCAGTGATGTCATGAATGAGATGTGTGATGGCATCTTTGAGGTCCTGGGTGTAAGTCCTTGCATTGCACGCTGGTGACACACGTTATGGGTGCTTAGCTTACCATAGCTTGCGAATTTCGTTTTTTTTTGGTTGTACCTGTAAGCATAACGTCCCTGTAACAACAGTTGTCCATTGAATTGCATAGGTCTTTGCTAGTGTAACTTAATCATAGCATTCCTTTAACAACGTTTTTTTGCCAGTGAATTTCATTGGTTTTTGGCAGGGTATGCTAAGTTTGTAATTAGGAACTCTCCAACATAGTGAAAATGCTGGCAGCATGGTAACGCAGACAGCAGTCGCAAACTATGCGTCTTGTTAAACACATTGGGCCTCATTACAAGTCAGGCGGTAAGGGGTTAACGGCGCCGGTAAAGGTGCTGGCGCCGTCAGCCACGTACCGCCTGATTACGAGGTCCCTCGCGGGACCCGGTCTGCACGTCTGGTTTCACCAGACGTGCAGAGCGGGTCCCGCGAGGGGAAGAGGGAGCAAACAACGGGCCGCTCGTAATCGGCCCATTGTTTGCTCCGTCTCCCATTCCCATTCAGCCCTATGGGGGCTGAAATGGGAATGGGGAAGGCCCGGGTCCGGGTTCCCAGAGGGAGGAATTACCGGGCCCTCCGAACTCGGAATGGCCCTGTAATTCCTCATTCTGGGAAACCGGACCCGGACCCGATTTTGGCGGCAGCCATGGCGCCAATAGCGGCATGGCTACTGCCAAAATCGTAATGAGGCCCATTGGGTTACATGCAACCTGCTCAGGAAGGCACCTGCTCTCTTACATAGTGGTGCAATCACCAAATGCAAAAAATGTATAAAAAGAGCAGCATGGCAAAAAATGGGAAGACAAAATGGAGTAGGTGTTGAAAATGTATACGTACAATGCAAACAGAAGAAAGACATTGGGAGGACACCATAAGGGAATGCATCAACAACAGAATTAACATCTCCCTTAACCAATCATAGCGCATTGCTACTGTACATGGCAACAAAGAAGGGGTAGAGTAACAACTGGCAAGTGCTTACAGTAAAATGTCAATACAATGTAGTAGAAAACAGAACAGTCTGTAATGATTGCACAGGTGTAGAAGTATGCAATAGTACATATGTGTAACGTGTGTTTTTGGAAACGCAGCAATGGCAAGGACCTTCGAGTTGCAGGAAAAAAATGTCGTTCATAACAGAATCACTTTGTACAGTAATTCCACTGGTACGCACTGTAATGTGAAGCATACATTATGTAATATATATTCCTACATGTACAGCAAGCACACTCTGTTTTCCGTAAGAAAACACATTGGAAAGGAAAGCAGAGGAAAGGAAGGCAGTAGAATCTGCAATCTCTGCACAACACCATTTGCGCATAGTAAAGGAAAGAAATTGTGCAAATAGCAAAAAAAAGACTGGAAGGCAAAGGGGAAAGAAATGGGGAACAATTGTGCCCCCTTACAAGGTGCATAACTGAAAAGTGAACAGGTGAAACAAACTAACCCTTTCGCAATGCACTCAATTAGAGGCCAACAGGTATGGCATTGACTCTATCTGAAACCACTTAAAATAGAAAGCATGGCTTCAGCAATGTTTTCCATAGCACACATTTTATTCATGAAGCAATACAAAAATAGTTGAGAGCAATAGTTTGCCTTCATAAGTTTAGCACTGTAATTTAATTTCATATAAGCATTTAGTGCAATCTGTGAGGTTACTACATGACAGATCAGTTGTCCATATACAGATATAGTAGCCGGTTTAGTAATTTATTTTACTATAATGCCTTAAGATAAGTTTTGGTCAAACAAATGTTTTGGACAAAATAAAATGGCAGTGGCACACCTGCACGTATACTCCTTCACCATGTCGCAGACCGCCATCCCCTCAGAAATCATGTCATGGGAGGCATGAGGGTGACTGAGCAATCTTTTCCTTCCCTAACAACCAAGTTCTGGAAATCCCCATTTCCCCACAGTAAGTATAGAATTCTGCTACCCCTTCCCTTCCCTAATGGGTTGCAGTATTGTGCAAAAGTGTACATTCATAATAACAATGTTGCTAAATGTTTGGGTGATATACTTATTTTCCTGAAATTGCACTCAGACTCAGCAGCAGACATTTGTCCTTGGAATGCTTGCAAATAAGCAAAACATAAGTGTCCTACGGAATATCCACAATCACAATTGATGCATCCGTATGACGACAGCATGCTCCGCATGGCTGCATGTTGTCCACCACCTGGCAATGCATGTGGGAATGGACATTTGGGCATAGTGCAAGTGCAGGCATGTGTATATGTGCCTGTGTGTCCTGGTAACATCAGCACTCAGCAGAATATGCGAAGAAATATTAATGTGGTTGGGGCGTACACCCTCGTCCTATATATTGGTATGCAAATTTAAGCATTCGAGCTGGTGAACCCTATAAGTGCACAACATCTTCCCAAAATGGTGGGCTCATGTGCTGTGCACTATTAGTGTGTTGAAAATTGGCAACAGTGTGCATAGTGTACCCAGCCACACGCACACAAGGCAGTGCACCCAAAACGCACGCAGTGGACAGTCGTCTAAAGTCACACGTGCCAACATGCTGTGCCCAAAAATGTGTAGGGATGTGAACATTTGAACAATCAGACCTACCATTTTGATGACATAATGGGAAATGATGCCACATCAACTTCACACAACGAAAGGACAGTACACATCATCACAGGAAATGATTTCACATTAACTGGCACCTTATAACATCACAAGAAATGACCTCATTTAGCATATGGCCTTCAAGACATCACAAGAGCGGAGTGCCTGGTGGGCTCCATCACATATCCTCTGACCCATCATGATAAAGAGAAGTACCACATCAGTGACTTGCACGTAGTGTCATCATAGCACAACACATTTTGCTCTTGAAACATATCAATAACAAGAATGTAATTCAGCATTCACTTTGGATTTTTAGAACTCGGGCAAACCTAGTCAACATTGTGTAAGATGAATGCACATGTACTAGCTCTATACAAATGAACCATTTTAATAGGTTGTGGTAAAACAAACGACATGTCAGTAAGTAAAAACGAGCAAGTAAAGATAGTGATAATAGTGTACTCAGTAGGTAAATGCAGTAACCTTTTAAATAGCAACAAGTACGTTGTCATCAACAGATTTTGTTTTGTAGGCGCGGAACAAAGTGTACAGTTTTTAACAAAAAACAATTGTACTTGGTGTTACAAACTGTAATGTTACAGTGAAATAAGTAAGCATCACATAAATGGAGTCAAAATGTGAGCAAATATACAATACAAGGTTCCAAAATCAGGGGAGCTGGGAGCAATGTACATGCTACTTGGAGCAGAGAAGGGCCTGGCCAACTTAACAGTCAACATTTAGCAGGAGCTGCATTTCATGCCCACAGCAACTGCTGCCAAACAAGCACAAGTCTGTCAATATGGGACAATCTGTAATTAAACAGTATGACACATCCACATCAAAACATTCCAGAAAACAGTCCTTAGTTGTTCATAAATACGTCCTGTACACATGTTTCACCACAAAGTGTGAATCTTCAAGAGGTGCAAAGTACTCTTAGGTTTATTTATCGTACGTATGATTTCCCAGCGCCTTTTATAATTCTACCAGACAAGTTATGAATGCTTTTTGTACTAGTTAAATGGAATGGGTTTCATAATGCAATGTTTCTTTCATGAAGAGGAAGAAGGAGAGACTTCTTTCCTTGGTGGCCGTGAGCAGGAGTGTCTTTTTCTAGAACAGTTTATACTGTAAAGTGGCTTTTCTGTTGCACATTGTAATCTTGTGTGTTCGGGTTTGGCCAAAGGATTGGCTTGTGTTTAAGGTCTTTGTAAAATTACATCACTGTAACCAAGAGCAAGTATCCCTATGCAATATCACAAATCCATGTAACTAAGACAATATCATGGAACAGAACCTCAAAGACATTGGGCTGGTAATGCGCTTTGGAAATCCTGATGATTAAATTAAAAAAAAACAAGAAAACATAATATATCACTCAGTTTCCTATACATACAATGTGATCTCACAAGGAACAGATACAGTTGAAGGGATTTGTGCAATTTGCATAAAGGCTCAAAGAGCACATCACTAACTTTCGTAAACAGTCACTCAGACCTCACAAGGTATACATACACTGGTGGGGGTCTGTGCAAAGTGCTTTACAGACTTTCATAACATATCAGTCAGTTTTCCATACATTCAGTCATACCGCACACAGTACACAAACACTGCGGGGGGCCTCTGAATATTCTTCAGCAGTATGTCACAAAGGCATGTCACATGCCTGGGTAGGCTGCCGTGAAAGAGTGTCTCTTGAAACCATTTGTAGAACAGATTGGCTGTATTTCACTTTCCGCAATGGTGGAATGTCTAAAAGTGGTGTTGTACAGTGCGTCTGCAACTAACACCAACTATTGAACTCTACGCACAGTAGGGGAGCAAATTATGAACATCTCTTCCTGTCACCCACACCCGCAACAGGAACAGTCCCCATTGTCCTAATGTCATAGGTAGCTTGCAGTAAAAGGGAATGTACGGACGTGCGTTTACCCATGGATGGTGACGGCCTTTGCCAAATGATGCTAAAACATTACTTCTTTCCTTTGCAGTGTCTTCTTTTCAGCACAGTGACATTGCGTACTCTATTCATCCCCCCCTTTACACAATTCCAATATGGTTATTGACTTAGATTTACATTACGCTTATTAACTCTGTTTTACTCAGTTTTGACATGTCCTTTGCAAATTTGATGTACTTTTCTCAGTTCACCAATTTCTTGTACATCATTGTGTTCTTATTTAAAAGTAATAGAAAAATGTTCAACTCAAAAACTTGTACACTCTTCCACGAATAACATTCAAGAGCTCTCCATGGCACAGTATTACTTGTTTGCAACAGTACTCTGCATACAGACTGCGATGACAAATTTACTTTTGCATTCCCTGTGCCTGTACACTCTCATTTTCATAGCCACCATCCGCAAAGTCACTGGATGTGCCTTTCCAGCTGCGTAACAACACCACTGACAACTTGAACAGGCGACCACACCGACGGTGCGTGTGCGCACTCAGTTCAGGTACAAGAGCCGGACTCTCCGACAGCGCCAAAGCATATGTCTGAGAAATGTGTGCAGTATTTTTTGGAAAGGGAAAGCTTACAAACACATCACTATGTTCCATTGCACATGCATTCATGTTTCCGAACAATATACAGCTGCTTTCCGCGTGAAATATCTCCACAACAATCCACCCAAAAGGCGCACCAAAGAAGTGCTCTGTAATGTGTTTGCACCTTTTCTGAGCAGCAGAGTGAAGCTCATAGGTGTGCCCTGCAAGTAATGGGGCACCACATCTGCTCACCACAGTGCATCTGCAACTAGTACCAGCCATGTGACTGTGCCTAGGTACACACAGTAGTTGTGGAAATTTACACACAGTCCTTGGTGACAACCACACCCATAGCAGCAATAGTACCCAATGATGCATTGCGATTGGTACGTTCAAGAAAAATGGAGTATAGGCATGTGCATGTACCCAAGTCGGGCGACGGCCTTCCCAAATGAGGCACAAACATGTGTTGTAGCATTTCCAGTTTCTTCTTTGTAGCACGCCATCATTACGTACTGTTGAAAAGTTCCACACGCTTCCACCAATGACTATGAAGAGGTCTGCATTTAACAGAATCATTTCTGTACAATAGTCCTCTGCGTACACAGGCTGCCTAGTTATGTTATTGCACAAAAACCTATAAGTCCATGGTCCCATTTCCATTGCGCCATCCTGAAAATATCCAGATGTGCCTTTCGTGCTGCGTGCAAGTGTGGGGGCATAACGTGCAACCAGGGTAGGGGACATTTTGTTGTATCGGGAAGCTCTTAAAAAAGCTTTGATACTTTTTGTATTGTAAAGGCTTCTACAGGAAGTCCTTCTTTTCCTTTTTTAAAAAATGTTCTTTTTCCTTGTGCGGACATTGGTGAAGAAACTCTTCACCGCATCTTGTAGACAGGCAAATAAAACAGCATTACCAATTGCTGTCAAAAAAAAGCCATCTGGTTGAAAAAAAAAAAAAAAAAATCCACCCCTAAGGAGGTCATTGTTGCAAAAGAACATACCAGCAGCAGACAAAAAAGTATTCATGCTTCTGTTGATGAGGCACCTTCCTGCATCTGGCTTGGAACAACCCCCATGATCAGAGGACCACACTCTTTGTGGTACTAGCAATGAAAATATTACCTTAGCAGTGTGGAAAACCCTCTTCACTAGCTTTAGCAACTTCTTTAGTCAATGGAACAAGCCTAAACAAGTCATGAAACCCATGTGCATGCCGCCAAAGTGGATGACGATCACATCGCCTCTACCTAAATTTGCCAGTTGTTTGAAAAGTGCACCCATGTCGGCGAAACTGCGCTCGTACACGTTGTTCCACAATGCGACCACTCCTTTCAATCCAAAATTCCCAGCAAAGTTTCTTTCCAGGGCATACTCATGCAAATGTAGTAGAAAGATATCACCTATACACAACACAATAGGTTTTGTCATGTCAACCAGCCTCAAAAGCAGAGATAATGTACAGTGATGTGCACGCCCCTTCCTGCCAACCACACCCACAGTACTTGATTGCATAATGCCAAGGTCATTGGACAACAACGTGGAAAGTGCAGATTCTCGCACGTACGGTTCCCAAAGTACCGCAAGGGCCGCACCCCAGCAAAACAGAACCAGTCCTTCTTCCCTTTCCACTGCCTTTTGTCCACCACCACCTCAGAAGGTACGGGTAAATGGTTTGTTTGTTTGTTTGTTTTATTATTTATATTGCGCACCAGACCTACGGGTATTCGGGCGCAAAGGCATAAAGAGGGTTGTACAAATTAGTTACAGGTTACAGATTAAACATGGGGGAACAGCAAGGTTACAATGCTGTAGATATGTATAGTCAAAGAATCACAGAAGTATATACAGTAAGTTCATAAGAATTCAGGTATGACATATAAATAAGGCAGAACAAATATACAAAATATATGATGAGATCCTAGATGTCAGAAAGGTGAGGCAGACTAAAGATTTTGTCTTTAGTGGAGAGCCAGTTAGTAGATCTCCTGAGGTCTGATATATGGGCATCGTGTTCTTTTAACCATTGAATCAGATTGGATCTGAATTGTCGGTAGGGGAGATCTTCCCTTAGAGCAGGGGGGAGGGAGTTCCAATATTGTGCTGCTTTATCAGCGAAGCTACTCCCGCCAGATTTAGTGAGTTTGAATCTGGGTAGTAACACAAGGTTGGAGTTAGCTTTTCTTCTGGGGCGAGAGGCTGTTTGTCTGGTAAATCTGTCTATAAGGTATTGCGGGGCTGCATGGTTAAGACATTTGTGTGTAAGGGATGCTGTTTTGAGGAGGATTTTGTCTTTAGTGGAGAGCCAGTTAGTAGATCTCCTGAGGTCTGATATATGGGCATTTTTAGGGAAGTTTAGGGCGGCTCTCAGGGCATTATTTTGAAGTGTCTGTATTTTGGCGGTGATGTATTTGTTACTGCCTATGTAGAGGGCGTTGCAGTAATCTAGTTTCGACAGGATTAGTGCCCTTGCTAAAATGACACAATTATTAGGTGAGAGGAAGGGCTTGGCTGCTCTAATTAACTTGCAGGTGTAAGAGGGGGCTGGGGCAATGGCATTCACTTGTTTACCAAAGGTAAGCATGTAGTCTATGTAGAAGCCGAGGGTTTTAACTACTTTGGCCACAGTAATGATGTTATTGTCGATTATGAAGGAGTCGTAGTTGGGGCCTAGTTTTTTGATGTTAGAGGAAGTGCCTAGAATGAGGAGTTCAGTTTTGTCATCATTCAGGCATAGACCGTGGGAGGCCATCCATGCCTGGATGATGAGGTAGACTCTATTCACAAAGGCCAAATCCTTGTCGTAATCTCCCATCAACGGGATGAGAATCTGTGTATCATCTGCATAGTTAGTGTAGGCGATACCTAGACCGTCTAGATCATCGAAAAGGGGCTTTGTGAAAATATTGTAAAGGGTGGGTGATACACATGATCCTTGGGGTATGCCTATGAAATAGGTAGAGGGTCTGCAGCTGCTAGAGGAGAGAAAACTTGCATTGTCCTGTTATCTAAGAAGGACTGGATCCATGCGACTGCTTCATGGGAGAAGCAGGCTGCCGTGACCAGATGATTGCAAAGTATTGCATGGTCTACCAGATCGATTGCGGCAGAGAGGTTGAGGAGTAGTAGGAGTGAGGTCGTACCTTTAACTCTTAGTGTGTCTATTTGTGCCTTAGGGTCTAGGAGTGCAGTCTCAGGCCCATGCTGTGGTCTGAAAACGGACTGTCGAACTCCTAGGAGGTGGTTTAGTTCCAGGTGGTGCTGAATGTGTAGGGAAGCTACTTTGTCAAGGATTTTCAGTAGGAACAGCACATTGTTTATAGGGCGGTAATTGGTTGGGATTGAGGGGTCCAAAGCTTGCTTTTTGAGGAGGGGGAGGACCCAGGAGTGTTTCAGGTTGCTAGGTATGGTACCTCATGTGAAAGAGGCGTTTATGAGTTTAGTGATGAAGGGTGAGAGCTCACGGGCAGCGTCTTTTATGATTTGGGCTGGACATGGGTCGCCCTGGCAGTTGGAGGGTTTGAGAGTGAGGATGACTTCTCGACTTCTTTAGTGGAGACTTTGCAAAAGTAGAAGGGAGGGGTGTCAAGTGTGGGTGGAGAAGGAGTGGATTTCAGAGTTGGTAATGAATTTGTGGTAGCCTTGGAGGGGGTGCCTATGTTGACAGTATTTGAGATAGTTATGGAGGCTTTTTTGTTGTGGATCTTCGCCTGAAGCATTGTTATCTTATTGGTGAGGGCATTTTGTATGCCTGTGCACTAGTCCTTATCCTTGAGTCAAGAGTCGGGAGCTTGGATAGGGTATTCTACTTCCTTTAGGATGGCAAGCAATTCTTTGGTGTTAGATTTGGCTTGAGTGAAACGGGTGTTGTAGGATGTTTGCTTTGCAAGGATAATTTCTTTTTTGTAGAGGGTGGCTAATTTCTTCAGGTTATTTTTATTGATGTCTGAGGGGTCTGTAGGATCTGTAATCTTTTGGGTAAATCCTAGTTCCTCAAGGGTGCTGTTAATTTGTAAGGCATTGGGGTCATGTGGGTCATTGAATCCAAGATTGAAGTCGCCTAAGATGAGACATTGAGTAGAATTTTTTAGATTGTCAGATAATAGGTTCATGAGGTCTTCCTCAATGGAACCTAGGGGGCCTGGTTGTCGGTATATCAGGTGGATGGTGATAGTTTGGTTGTTGGCAATAGTAAGTTTAGCTTTGAGGGATTCACAGGAGTTGGTGTTAAGGGGTGAGGAGAGTCTTAGGGCTAGGTGATTTTTGACTATTATAGCAAGGCCGCCACCTCTAGACGTGGTGCGATCCATGTGTATAAGAGTGTAATTATCTGGGATGGCTAGCATGATGGCTGGTCCTGCTGCTGGATGAAGCCAGGATTCCGTGATGGTCAAGAGATCTAAGTTCTCATTTTGTATTATGTCCGCTATTTCAGTGGCGTGGGTTACCATAGAATGGGCGTTTATTAGGGCGCCTTTTGTTCCAGGTGGGGTAGTTAAGACAGAGGATGGCTGGACTTTGTGTTGGCATTTTGGGGGGAGGTGGATTCTCTAAAGATTTGACTGTTGAGTTGTAGTCGGTGTAGGCCAATGTTATCTATGTGTGGTGCAGTGTTGGTGGTGTGCAAGGTGTGCCTATTGTGATTACAAGCGGGTTGGGCCTTAGATAGCGGGTAATAAATTCTTGAGAGTCTGGCGCAGAGTCTTAGGTTACGCTTTTGGAGGCTGCAAGGATTAGTGGCCATGATGGTTTGCTCCAGGGGTACACTTCTGTGAGGTAGCTGGTACTGTGGCTGGGATAAGTTCAAGTTGTGGAGGGTGGTCAAATAGAGGATGGTTCTGAGTAGAACTGTATAAAATAGTGGTAGATACATAGTAAGCTAGTGTAGTTGGCTTAGAGTGCTGGCCACCTAAATACAACTTTGATAGTGCAGGTGAAGATAGGTGAGCACTGTCTGATAACTGTTGGACATGTACAGGCAACCTAGATGCGAGTTTACTAAGACAGGCAGGAATTGGTGGGCTGGTAGCTAGTGGACAGATACAGGCAACCTAAATGCAAATTTACTAGAGCAGGCAACCTAAATGCGAATTTACTAGAACAGGCAACCTAAGTGCGAATTTACTAGAACAGGCAAGAATGTGTGGGCTGGTAGCTAGTCGACAAATACAAGCAATCTAAATGCAGATTTACTGGAACAGGCAGCCTAAATGCAAATTTACTAGAACAGGCAACCTAAATGCAAGATTACTAGAACATGCAACCTAAATGCAAATTTACTAGAACAGGCAACCTAAATGCAAGTTTACTAGAACAGGCAACCTAGATGCAAATTTAGTAGAACAGGCAGGAATGGGTGGGCTGGTAGCTATTGGATATGTAACAGGCGACCTGAATACGGATTCTCAGAACAGGCAAGAATAGCTGAGCATTGGCTGGTGGCTAATGGTCATTTGTAGTCAGCTTAAATGCAAAATTGCTAAAGCAAGCGGGTATATCTAAACATTGGTGGATAACTGTTTTGCATTTGCAGGCATTCTAAATGCAAGTTCGCTAGAGAAGGAAAAAGTCATCAATGGAGATCCACATGTTAGCAGAGTGCTACTTGGTTGTCTATGTGTACCAATAGGAAGTTCAGATCTGGCAGAGTCATTACATCGTGTACAATGAGGATGGCTGGTGGTACTAACCTGGCAGATAGCGGAGGGTTGTGTTACCTTGGCGTGGGTCCGTGGAAGTGTGGCTTACAGTATTGGCCTAGGGCAAGAGAAATCATAATTGGCTATACTTATCTATACAGATAGGATATGACACGAGAATGACATGAGACTGACTAACAATGGCAACATACATGGGTTGTAACATACCTTAGAAGCTTTGATGCCTTTCCAAATATTTAGGTATGAGAGCTAAGACAACACTAGTATGCAGTAGACAGTGGTGTGCGGAATACGCAGAAGCCATGTGAGTGTGGTTCAAGTAATAGGCTTAATGAGCAAATGTCGATTGCAACAGGGCAGTTTTGTGGGGCCGCAAGCTGAAAAGGTACTTACAGTTGTGTGACCACTGGTGCACAGGTGCAGGGATTCTGGCCCGCGGTCCGGACGGCTCCGACAGGCTTGTGGCAGGCAAGAGCCTTGGAAGATGAGCCTTCGAGGGGTGGGCCGGCTTACGCCTGCCGGTCAGGGATAGGTGCAGGTGAGGTGCTGGGCAGCCAATCCTCATTTAGATTGCAGGTCTCAGGCTGGTAGGGTCGTTGTTGTCGGTATGTGAGGCAGGGCAGCCATCTTAGCCTGTTCCACACCGCATGGTGTATAATGGTGGATAGGTGCAAAAAAAGCCACTACAGCCCACACTCTGGAGTAGGCGCAAATAGGGTGTCCCTGGCAGATGTAAAAGCACATAGCGTTTTGCTGACTACTGATTTTAAGGGAATAGAAATAGGCAGACAGCAGCGCACCAGAGCGCTAACAGGAGCTAACAGGGCCTTATGCTGGCCTTAGCTGATGCCGGCTTACGCCTGCCAGCGGATGTTTCCCCAAGATATTTCCCACGTTGCCTAGCAACGGTGGGGAAGCATAGCCTCGATCTGAAGCCGCATCGCGCCCGACATTTTGGAAGTGGGCAAGTCGGCACGATGCAAAGGAACCACTTCAGGGAATTCAAAACATTATTTTTCTTGTAAATTGAAATGGCACAGGGACCAAAGGCAGGCAGGATGGTAGCTTGCTGGTGTGCTCACCATGACTGCCGGATGTAGGCACGTCTTAAGGTGCTGGCCCCGATCATATCATCAGCGTCGTCAGAGATGTTGCGGCAGGGCTCGGGCAGGTGTGCAGGGTGGCTGGTGGGGGCTCCAGCCCACTCTACCTGAGGTTGACCATGAACTGAATGCCGGCGAGCCAGCTAACAGGGCCTTATGCTGGCCTTAGCTGGAGCCGGCTTCCGCCTGCCGGCGGATGTTTCCCCAAGATATTTCCCACGTTGCCTAGCAACGGTGGGGAAGCCTAGCCTCGATCTGAGGCCGCATCGCGCCCGACATTTTGGAAGTGGGCAAGTCGGTACGATGCAAAGGAACTGCTTCAGGGAATTCAAAAAATGCTTTTTCTTGTAAATTGAAATGGCACAGGGCCCAAAGGCAGGCTGGATGGTAGCTTGCAGGTGTGCTCACCATGAATGCCGGATGTAGGCATGTCTTAAGGTGCTGGCCCCGATCATAACATCAGCGTCGTCAGAGATGTTGTGGCAGGGCTCGGGCAGGTGTGCAGGTGTGGTCACACACAATTCCACCAATGGCGTCGAAGACATTGTACCATCTAGCACTGGCTGTGCTGCACAACACTTTGTAGGTACGGTTAGAAAATCAGCCTGCTACTCTACTGTCACTTGCCAGCACGCTCACTACAAATGCTGGTAATACACTCCAAAATGTGTGCTTCCACATTTATCCACCTACGCAGCATCTACCACAAATATAAGGTACCAAAAATGTTTATGCACTATACATATTTCTGTGCTCTATGTACCTCTGCACTCGGTATCTGCCATGGTCTGCCATTACGGCCTTTGGAGACATACTAGTTTTTTCCCATCCCCTACCATGAAGTACCATGTTACGGATATGTGCTTCCAAAGTTCGCATTGACCAATAACATGCAGTGTATTGTCCACACAGGAATTCCATTTTTCCCTTCCCACATTGGTACGGAATGTTGTACCCAGTAACCCACCTCCTACACAAAATGGCATCAATAGCAGCATTCTATCGCACCCAGGGAAAGCACATTTCCAAAAGATCATTGCCTGCACAGCTGTACTTCTGGGTAGGCTGCACTGATTCAACAGGCTCTTGGTAAATGTGGGCCCTTGCACTCTCCACCCTCTGCAACGCATCCAGAAGGGAGTGTGCAACTTGGGATGGTATCTGTCCTGCATTAAAATGTTGCCAATAGATCCAAGTGGCTGCAATCAGTAAAGGTAAAAGACTGTGCATTATGCAGAAGGCCTTCTGGCCCCTGGAACCACTATACCTTTAAATCTAACTCCCTTTATATGTACATGTGCAAGCTCTTCCCTCATCCACGTCCCCCTCCTGCAGGGTCATGCGCTTCTACCAAAACAATTGTTGGTAGAAGTACTTTTTTCACATGGGGCCTCCCTCTGCAACATGCTCCCTGCCTCCTTGACACTTGAGGTGAACCATTGCCGGGTCTGGAAGCACCTCAAAATCTTTCTCTTCGCGTCTGCTGTTTCTGCTCATTTCACCAGCTAACTGCACGACGTACACTTAATCTGCACTATTTATGTGACGACTGTGATGTCAAACCCATGTCACTTTCCCCTTACACTGGCTTTCTAGCAAACCCCGCACTTCACAACTGTTTCCTGTATGCCTAACAGTGTATCCACCACCTTGTGTGTGCACCTATCCGTACATTTAGCACAATTGGCCTACATTTGTACTTGTTGTCATTTCTTCTTCTTCACATCTACTCTACCTTCCCCTCCCTCCACCCATGCTGTTGGGGATGTAAGTGACACCTAGGCTAGTAGCTTCATTGTCTCTGCCTTCCCTCAGTGTACCTCCTTTGGCTTGTTGTGGTTTGCTGCGTGTAGGTGCATTACGAATGCTGTAGCATACATTTGCACATCATATTACGTCATGCACACAATCCATCCACAACAGTGGGATGTCTGCCACTTACCTTGTGCACTGCAAAGGTGCAAATTGGTTTTGGCACTACCTCCCTTTCTGCACACTTGTCAAAAATATTGGGCTAACGCACCACCGTTAGCATGTTACCACCTGCAAAGAAATACATACATTTACTTCATACACCCAGGCTTCCTGCTCCTTACTTTCCTCACTCCCACCTTAGCCTTCTACACTGCTTTGGGCAAATAAACCTTCTGCTACACTTGTTCAGTACACAGCTGACCCACCAACCCTATGAACAGTGTCTTTTGCTCCACAGTTTCCTTTCCATGGGTCCTATCCACAAAATGGCTGGATGTGACACATGAAAGTGTAACGTTCATCGTAAACCGCTGACTGTTCATGGTAGGGAGTGAGGGGGAGGGGGTGGCTTGTGGGGGTAATTGTAAAACAGGATAAAGAGTCGAGTCTGTAGTACTGTCTCAAAAAATAAATGGTTTTCATTTTCTTTCTTGTTGTCCTGTTTTTGTTATGCACATGCTACTTTACACATGTCTTTGTTTTTTATGTCTTTCGATGTGTTCCTGTTTCCTTCTCCTCCTCAAACTTGTACGTACAGACTGTCAACGCTTCTTGTACAGTTCTACAGGATTGTATGCAATGCTGTGTGCAGAGTGTCAAACAAAACAGCATTGCCAATGGAGGGCAAAAAAATTACATTTCCTTGCACCCAGTGCAAATCTTGCTCCTTAATGCTGTCATAGTCAGTGCTCAACATCCCAACACTGCACACATGCTTCTGTTTATGAAACACCTCTCGACCTGTAGCTGTGGGTAAATCACGGCCTAGTGTGCTGAACATGCAATTGCATACAGCATGTGCTTATAAACCCATAGCACCTCACTGTGGTTGTTCCACCAATAGTGAAATGCTCTCCACACCCATTATTCAAAGGTCACCCACTCAGAGACACACAGAGCCAACTCTACATGGCTGCAAGTTGTTTTGCTGGCTGACATCAAGGGATAGGCTGTTGGTTGCATAATCAACGGCCTACAGCCCTTAGTCATGTTCCCAATACTGTAGGCCTTACCTACACCCAGGACAACATAATGGACTCATGAAAGAGAACATTTCCGACATACCACAACCCAGAAATGTAACATATGATGGGTGGTGCTAAAGGCAACTAATATCAACCTCAAGTAGCGGCATGTACCTCCCTAATGTGCCAGGTGGTGCCATAATGGGTACCATATAGTACAAGATGCATTTCAGGTCACTTGTGCTGTTCTACCACGTCTACAAGGTTGTGCACAACCATTTTTCTAATGTCGCCACCAGCTGAGACATGCATACTTAAAAGTGCATATCGCCATTTGGTGGCGTACTGTTGCACAGGCCTAGCCTCTTTGGAGACTACCCTACAGGCTACAGGCTTTTGGCATACACCCAACAGTGTTGGCCTTGTCCACACCCAGCTCACCATAACAGATTTATGCAGGTAAAGAAGTAGCCAGGTATATGCAGGTCACCCGTAGCCACTTCTAAGCATCCAGTACTTTAACACTTATCCCGCAGGACACATTTTGCTTCCTCTCCTATTTCTACCACTACCTCATCCCTCACCTCTTACTCCCTCTCTTACTTCTTTTCTTCCTCACCCTCTCCTTCCTCTCTACTCCCTCCTACCCTACTCCCTGATCTTTTCTAGTCTTATTTTTTCCATTCTTCTCCCTCACAACTTCTCACCTCCTCTCTTACTTCTGCTTCTACCTCTACTCATACCTCCCACTCTGTCTCACAACTCGGTCCCTCTCTACTCTCTCTTTACCTCAGAAATAATGTAAATTGTTCCTTGTACTTTTTTTGGTTGTAATTCAATTGCCATTTAATGCTTGTTGTATTTTTTATAGTGCCTCTTAGAAAGCACTTTGGAATAAAGCGCTATATAAATTCAATAAAGTAAAAAAATGCAAATACCTCACAAAGCACACCATAGTGCATGCTATGTGTACGTTGCCATGTGTCGTGCAATGCACTCCCCTTCAGCAAATGTGCCTGTCACCGGACACCGCTGTGACACCACCATCTGTATATATGGATAGACATCACGTGAAGGTTCTCTCACTCCTGCACAATTTCCATCCCTTCTTCCCACCACCAGATGCCGGGCACTATTACATTGAAATCCTTTTCGTGCCAAATTGTCTTCCGATAAAGCAGGCAACTGACATGGAACACTGTTCACACATCCCGTCACCGCACACTGCACTGCAAGCAAACTGTTGGCCACGCTGCAAACAAGGAAATAGGACATCAGAGCGGTTCAGGGAAATAGGACAGCGGATCTGTCCCACATATGACTATTTCAATGTATACCTACACTGTTACGTACAAAAGGGCCAGGCATGCACAAAGTACTGTAGACCCTTGCCACACACACCACAACACTGTTCTTCGATACACCATGGCGCCGTTTCCCGAAACCTTTGACGCACAGCACGCTTTTCCTCCAGCCAACCACCGCCGTGTCCACTGTTCGTGGACAGCACTGCGTACCGCAGGCCAATGACACTTCGGCCCGCGGAGCGAACAGGGAAATGGGTCTGCCTAGTGGACCTAGATATCACTAATTTTTGGGGACGTACATTTCACTGTTTAGCAAAAATAATACTGGTCCAATTGCAACAAAACACACTAAAGCACACTTTCAGCCCCAAGCCCCTTCTCCTGGCACAAATTTGGTGAAAATCCGTCAAGCCGTTTGGGCTGTAATGCTGGGACAACCCCTATAACACCCCCCCCCAACGCAACCTCGCCCAACTTGGTGAAAAAATTCTGAGTGGGCCATATACTTTTTTTTACAAAGTTTGGTGAGGATTCGTCTACGGGGAGCAAAGTTATAAGCCGCCGATAAAGTGCTCTTCCTATGAGTTTAGCAACTTAACCATAACTAAACGCCCGCTACTGTGGGCCGTGTAATATTTATGTATATGTGTATTGCCCTGTTGTATTTTATATCTGGACACAGGTCAGTTCTTGTCAGGTATCTTACCCATAGTCGCTACTCAAGAATCAACATTATCCCTCTCTCTCCCAACACACTCTGGCGTACACAATCTATCACAGGAACAATGGCGAGTGTTGTCATGCTGCATCACAACATTCTCTTTTCTCCTCACTGAAGAATATAGCTGTCTGAACCCGCCCAAATGTGACCAGCAAATATGTGTAGTTGAATGCCTTGAAGGTTTGGTGGCTCATGAATTTTCATGGATCACTTTTGTAGGGATGATCCTAGTAAAAGCTCAACTCACCAAACCATCCCTTCAACAGCCTCACTCCAATCCCAATAGCATCCTCACAAATAGAAACACTTTTTTGTATTTCCAGCGCAAATGCACAAGAAGTAGAAACATTTTGAACAGACCTACCCACAGGGGCTTAACAGGCCAAAGTAGGGCAGTGGCGCATGTTAGAGTCGCTTCCCCTGCCCCGCTGGTCCCTCATTGGTGAACCATGGAGGAACATAAAACATTTGAGATGAATTTACAGAAATCAAACTGCCTAGACCCTGCCTCCCCATGATTGAATATGAGTCTGCAAGATCTGTCAGAGAGTCAGTTTTCTTTTAAACTCTGTCAGAGCAAGACACAAGATATTACGGGGTGCTGTCTTATTGCAAAGGCATTGCAGTCCAAGAGTGAATTACTCGGAATTGGAGTCTTTGCCCCACTTTGACTATAATCATTACTCAAAAGGACCCCGAGAGGGCATCAGCTTCAAGTATATCTCTTCCCCAAAGATAGACAACAACTACAATGTTGAGTCACCCAGACTGAAGTCAGGGTACCCTAACCTCCAGTGAATTATCTACTGTACCAATAATGAGAATTTGATGATTATGGTTATATTATGTTCTTGAGTATGGATTGCCAATTGAAATAAAATGTGGAACTCCTCTGGGGGAAAAGGGATGTGCAAATGAAGCCAGTCCTAGGTTTCCTTCTGCTGGTTGCCTGGGGTGACCCAAGGGGCTTTGTGGCTAGCCTGTAACACAATATGTATGTTCCTAGCTTGAAGATTTCATAGACTAATTATAGCCAAAGCATAAAGCCATATCAATAAGCTGACATGTGTTTCGTGTCAGATCTTCTTCAGGGCTAGTCTCCTATGAATAAACTCTTGATTTACCATCTCTTTTTATATCCTTCAATTCTAAATGATGCACCTTCACTGATGGTTCAAACATGTTCATTGTGTTGTTCTTCCTTCGTTGTTGCAATGCTTATATTCAATTCATTCAGTAGGAATCAAGACTTTTTTTCAGAAATGAATAGCCCCGAAGAAAAACTCGAAACATATGCCAGCTATGAATATGGTTATGTAATTAGGAATTTAGATATGATAATTAGGCTCTGAAATCTTTAACCAATGAATATTTGAACCAAAAAGACTTAGTTTGAATTTTGTTACAAAGCAAATCAAATTGGTAATTTGTATTTGTCTATTGTACAGGAAATTGACGACAATGCACATCTTAGCGTTTCATTTACTATTCACTATTTTAAACTCTTTTTGTGAGAAAATCAGAGAAGTGTCTCCATTTTAGCAGTTTGCGACATGGCCTGCCATTAAATAATATTCCAGTGCAAGGAACGCTGTAATAATCTTCACTAATCATGTATTGTCAACGATATGTATGTTCTTGTAAGACCTCCCCTTTGTGTATTTGTTCCTTCCCTCTAGGACGCAGGTACCCGAATTCAGGGTGAAGCGCAAGTGAGGAATAGAACAGCCCCCTACAATTACCTCACTGCTGTGCTGCATAATCCGCTAAGTAGCATCTGCAGTGCTTCATTGGAATCCTTTGGTTTGACAAGAGTTAGTCATCCTTACGTTCTTTATGTTCTTTTCAAATTATTGTTCAATATCAAGAGTATAATGTTCGAAAGCATTTCTTCAGCGCCATGTAACAGTTTGTTGTTTCTTTATCTCTCCAGATCACTAATGCAGCCTAGGTGTCCATGCCCAAATAAGGTCAACATTCACTAAGATGTATTCTTTCTTTCTTCCTCCAAGTCACAGTGAACAGTGAAGTTCGAGCTTCACGTGGCAAATGGTGAAGCATCCAGGTGTAGGCAGAGAGAGAATGCCCAGTATTCCAGGCGCTCTTCAACAGGTAAGCGTTTGGTAGACAGGCAAAATGTTAGGCAGAGTGTGGAGGAGGGCAAGGCCTTTGACAGATCTGAATCCAAAGTGTCTGCTGGAGTCGAAACCTCGTGGGAGGCTCTCATGATGTTTCCTACAAACTGCCACTGCATCAAGTGAGGTTGAATTCACCTCCTCTCTCTATAGTCTGTGGTGCATAGACGCCAATAATGACCCCGGATACCACTCAGGGAAGGGTTTCTCGGGATTGGGGTAAACAGTTTCTGCCTTTTGGGGGCTGATGATGTGGCGAAGCCTGGGGACGGAGATGTCCGTCTAGGGGGTCTCATGCCAGCAGGCTTGTGGACTGTTTGTGCAGCTAGGGGCAGAGACTGCTCCGCTGGGTTGATGTTAATGGAAATGGCCGTCTATCGGTTACGGTTCGTCTGAGATGCTGAGGTGATTTTCCTTCTGATGCAGTTCTGGTATCAGGCCAGTAACCAGGCGTTACGGGGTTTCCTGCATTGCAGGTAGTTCTTCTTTGTGGTGAATTCCGGGATCACGTTTGGAAGGTGTGGCAATCGATGCTTCAGTTTTAAATTGATCTGCATTTTTAAATGAAATTGCGGTATGATCGGAAGTCATGGGGTGATCTGTTTGTGCTTTTGCTGGTGCTATACAGGGAAACAAAATGCTCACCTAAGAATGTGCAATAACTAGATGCCTTTAAGACATCCGAGGGCCCATTGAAAAACGTAAAAAACAAAAAATGTGTTATTGAGGTCCGAAAAAAACGTCAGAGCAATATTAGATTATGTGATATATGCAATGCAGATGGACGAAAGAATGTCGGGATAAGTGAACATGGCATGGAATGCAGGAAACTGGCAAAAGCTGTGTTATGAAAAAGAGTGGATTATGAAAAGAAAGATGTACAGCTGGATCTGATTACCTTCTATGGAAACGGCCCAACATGGATGAGCGTGGTGGTCATCTTTGGTTGTGACAATCTGACGGAAATATTGAAGGTGTGGGGGCTCAATGACTCAGGAGAAATTAAGGAACGTTACGAAGCGAGTAAGGTTTCCACTATCAGAGGTATTGAAATGCATTGAAATTCAGATTACCAGGCACTTCATTGAGAGCAATTACATCTATTGTCATGTCTAGTCTAGTCTTGACTGTGCAAACTCCCTATACCTGAGTGCACCTACCTACCAAATAAACAAACTCCAAAGAATCCGGAACTCTGCAGCCAGGTTCCTCCTTACATCAATTGAAGGGATTAAATTACACATGCACTCGGCACACTACACTGGCTCCAGATTGGGCAGCAAACTACTTTTTAAATAGTGTGCATTACTCATCGAGCCGTGCACAAAACTGGCCCCAAATACCTACAAGAGAAGATTACGCCCTACCTTCCAGCCTGCAACCTAAGGTCAAGCACTGCCCTCCTCCTACTGGTCCTGCTCCCAGTGGTCGAAGTGGGCAGGAGTGGTTGGGAGCGCTGATCCTCTACTTTTTTTAAATTATGTATTACTGTTCCTATACTTTTATTTTAAGAAGAAACCGTTCCAAAATGGTTTTACTTTAAAATAACAGTTTAGGAAGGAGTTAAAACTTGCACTTCAGTGCAGTGCACTGAACGTTCCCTTAAACAACAGATGCATTTGTTTGGGGGGTTTGTATTACATGTGGGAGGGGGCATGGCAATGGGGTTTGTGGGGAGTGGTGGCAGGGCAGCAGGGAACATAGTTATACTACTTCCTTTCTTACCCTTCCACCATTGGCCCCTCCAAATAATCCAAGATCAGTCGGACAGCCTTCTCAACCCTGGTCCCACAATCTGGAACTCTCTGCCCCCCTCATTCGACACATGCAAGACTGCATGGCATTCTGAAAAGCACGCAAGGCCTGGCTCTTCCCCTAAATCGTGCTAAAAGACCCATCTGGCTTTGACCCTCTGCAAACTATACACAGCTAGGAAAAGGCTAAGAGACCACTACAATGGACAGGTAAGAATGTCCAGAACACAGAACACTGGGCCTGGAAGCACTCAGTGGTGCTGGACGTAGTGGTGCTGGAGGTGCTGCAGCACCTCCATAAATCGTGAGTAAATGTTTCTGCTGACAGCATGAAATGCAAACTGTATAGCAGACATAGTGCAGATGCTGTGTTTTGCTTCTTTATTTTTAACTATTCACCTCATCCGTGTCGGAGGAATTCCAGACAACTCTTTGGTGTTCTATGTCTTCTGTTGTGTAATTTAAGAAGCTAGTTTTAATGATGGACATTTATGTTTTTAAAAGATGCATTTTGTTTTAAAATACTCAAGCTTTTACTTCATTTCCAGCACAGGGAGTGATTCTGCACAATTGTGTTTACATTATTTTCTAACATTAGAGAATATTTGCAAGCATTTTTTTTTGTATGGAATTTAATGTGTGAGACTTCAGTCATACTTTGTAAAAATGTGCCTTTAGCTGGCGTTACATTTTTGCTCCCCTTTCCCTTATTCTAGTTGCCTGTAATGAAGGCCTTCGACTTGCACGGTCTCCTAGGTTTCATAATCAAGGTCACATTGCAGCAAAAAATGGTACCCAATCAATTTTCAGAAGCAAATTTTAGAGTGGTACATTTCTCTGCAACCATAATACTGAAACATACGAAAAATATTAAATAAATATATTTAGGGTAGTGGGGTAAGGGGTTAAAATGGATCTGGATGTGGTTGGGGTGGGGTTATAAGCATAGAAAAAGGGGGAGTTGAGGGAGGACCCCGAACTCCCCAATACAAAACAAGAAAATTCAGTGTTTTTTCGGTATTTTGGTTGCAGTGAATTGTACCACTCTGAAATTTACTTCAGTAATATCAAATAACCCAAAAGACAGACCATAGCTATTTTGTGTGCCCAACAAAAAGCTGACATCTTGTATGTTTTAAGTGTGCTGCAAAAGATGTGAAATACTGCTAAAATGGCACAAAGTGGGAGGGGCATGGCTAACTGCCGACGGATGAGCAGCTGAATCTGTGGAGCACCCGTGCAGCAGTGTTAATCCGGGCGAAAATCCTAAATTTATACCCCAGTGAGCGGTAGTGGACTGGTAGGAGTCGGCTCCTGATGTGTCATAGCACCGGTTGGGCTGTTTGAACGGCGGCGGAGAGAAGTGTTTTCCTCCCGGTGGCGAAACTTAAATGCTGGTGTCTTGGCGGGAAGGAACGCCTAAGATGGCGGCGGCGAGGCACTGAGACGAACGGCGGAGGAGGCTTGGTGACGTATCGTGGCCCCGGGAGGGGAAGGATCGACAGTGGCCGAGGGAGCGAGCCCTGAAGGGAGCGGGGGTCGCGAGCCTCGGCAGGAAGGTGCTTGGGGAGGCCGTTTCCCCAGTGTTGCGGGGGGTTGGAGGATTGGCCGAGGGAGGAGACTGTCGGTTCCCCCCGGCATTGCGGCGGCCAAACAGGAGGAGGCTGCGGTGGTGTGTTCCGCAGCGGACGTGGAGCAGGCGGAAGCGGCGAAGGCTGATCGGGGGCGACGGAGGTGCCCGGGTGCTGCTTGGCGTGCGGCCCTGGTGTGGGCGATCGACGTGTGAGAGCGGCGGCCAGCCGGGGGTCCCTGATTGAGGTCCAGGACAGCGCGCCAGGGGGCACTGGAGGATCGGACGCAGAGGACTCTGCCAGTATTTCCAGAGGCCAGCCCCCCACGAGGAGCGGGACCCTGTGACTGGGGGCACCCTGGTGATGAGCCCCTGCTGGAAGGTGGGCTGAAACGGTGGCGGTGGGGAGGCGACGGAGCATTCACTGCAGGTGAGAGGAACCTGGTCCTGCAAGGGAGAGGGGCTGCGGGCCCACATTGATATGGTGACCACTCCGGAGGCATCGGAGAGTGGTGTGTGTTGCATGGCCTATATTGCTGTTTGTTGGGGTGGCGGAGGCCCCCTCATTGAACTTGAGGCGAAGCTCTTCCTGCGACACAGACGGTGGGGGATCCCCGAGCTGGGGGGATAGACACTGGGACTGAAATCCTCCTGGGCACTGGCTGGGAGAGGTGAGAAGTGGTGAGAGCCCCCTTTCACAAGACTTATATTGGGGGGCCTTTACTGGGGGCAGATGGTGGTGCCTCCACAGGTGGTTCAGGCCTTTTCCGGTGGCTGAGGGGAACCCGGGAGGTGGGATGAGCCCCCCCCCACTGGGCCTGTGGAGGAATGTCGGTACTTGCACCGGTGGATGGGGGCTCCCCTGACTATACTATAACAGCTGCAGAGCCTCTCAGATGAGCGGAGACGAGGGGGGACCGCGGCTGAGACTGGAGACTGCCGGCTGCCGGTGGGAGGAGGGCAGTACCCCTTGGAGCTTGTAATAAGGGGGGGGGGCTGGCCAGTACGACCTGCTGCAAGGTAAAGAGGCCACAGGAGGATCATAGGGGAGTGAAGGGGTGCTGGTCCGGAGGAAGCGGCGACGGATAAGGCACGGACCTCACGCTCAGGGATAGGGAAGAAGGGTGATGGTATGATTATGGGTAAGACCCAACAGCGGATGGACAGGTATGCTGAATCTAAGGACGCTGCACGCCGGCAGGAGGGCCCAGAACGACACGAGTCTTCCCCAGGGGAGTATGGGAATGTGATTACCCTGGACACGCTAATGGAGGCGATCCAAGTCTTGAGAGACACCCTCCAAGAGAGCATTAAGGAGGTGGGAGTGGATGTCTCTCTGGTGAGAGCAGACCTCCGTAAGGTTTCTGAGAGGGTAACCGAGGTAGAGCAAAGGGTCAGCACAGTGGAGGATGAGGTCCAGAAGTTGAAGAACCAGGTGGCGGGATTGGTGGGGGCTACCCCGATGCAGGACGTCAGAGCAGAGGACGCAGAAGGGAGCTCTAGGTGGGGCAATATCCACCTGGTTGGGGTTCCGGAGAGGAAGGAAGGCCCGAGTGTAGAACTTTTTGTGGAGGACTTAATTCAGAAGGTTCTGGGGATTAAAGGTTTGTCGAACATATTTACTGTGGAGAGGGCGCATAGGGTCCCCGGAGGGGAGCCAAGGGGCACCAAGTTGGGGGCCGGTGCGGGGGGGTAGGACGATTTGGAATATATGGGAGGGGAACACTGGCACAGTGGTTGGAGCGGAAAGAGCTAAAGGAGGTTGGGCTAAGTGGGTGGGAGTGGAAGGGGAGGGGAGGCGAATTTCTGCTATCTCAAATGGATAGTACGGGAGGTTTGAGGATCAGGTCGTGGAATGTCCGTGGGCTGGGAAGTTATCAGAAAAGGAGAAGAGTGGGTGAATATTTGAAGAGGCAGGGGATACAGGTCGCCCTGTTGCAGGAGACACATGTGAATGCAGAGATATTATGGAAGCTAAAGAGACAATGGGGGGGGCAGGTACGGGTCACAACGTACTCCACTCAGGCGAGGGGGGTTCTTGTCTGGGTGGCGCGGGGGTACCGCTAATGTTAGAGTGCGGGTTGACGGATGGGGAAGGTAGGACGGTTCTGACCCATGGCATGTGGGGGAGTAGGTCATTGTGTTTGGTCAACTCTTATGCGCCCAATGTAGATTATAGGGAGTACTTCCCATCAGTGTTACGTAGAATGGGGCCTTACAGAGGAGACATGATAGTATGGGGGGGAGATTTTAATTGTCTCTTGGATGAGCGATTGGATGGGCAAGGTACTGGGGGGGTGAAGAAGAATATGGCAGATTCCCTGCGGAAGGTGTTGCGGGAGTTGGACCTGTGGAGGGAGAATTGTGGAGGGAGAAACATGGGGAGGAGAGAGAGTTCTCTTACTATTCAGGAGTACACGCATCCTACTCATGGCTTGATTATACGGTAGTGGGAAGGGAATATTATCATTATTTTGGGGAGACTACTTGTTTAGGGCGCACCCTTTCAGACCACTCCTCCCTGGTGACGGTACTGTGTGAGCCCAGTGAGATTCCACCGCGACGGTTATGGCGGTTGCGGATGGAGACGTTGCGTGATGGCGTGTTTGTGACGGAGCTCAGAGTGGAGATTGAGCAGTATTTTGATCTGAATGAGGGTACGGTAGAGAAGAGGGGGGTATTATGGGATGCCTTTAAGGCAACGATTAGGGGGAAGTGCTTAGCCACGGTGGTCGGGATGAGGAGGCGTCTCTCGGAGGCATTGAGACAGATGGAGTCTCCAATAGCGAGATTAGATAGGCAGACAGCGGGCGGGGAGGAGGTGGGGGAAATGTTGGCGCAGACATTGGAGCTTCACCGGAAGACTCTGGCAGAGTTGTCACATTTTGACGATAGCAGAAGAGATGTACGACTCCACGGTGAGGAAGATAAGGCGGGCAAGCTCTTAGCATGGCTTATCAGTAGGGAAACACTGAGCCAGGTTATTACCGAAATTCGCTGCGACAGTGTGGAGATTGTTAGCACGCAACAGGGGATTAACGCGGCATTTGCGGTATATTATAAGAGACTCTATACGAGTGAAGGAGGATATTTGGAGCTGGATGTGGAGGATCTCATGGAGATGATCCAGCTGTCGAAGTTGTGGGAGGATAGCCGGGAGGAGTTAGACGCCCCCATAGGGGAGGAGGATATCCGCTGGGCGATGCGCACTATGCATAGGGGTGCAGCGCCGGGGAGCGACAGACTCCAAGTGGAGTTCTATGTGGAATTCGCTGATTTGCTGGTCCCGCAACTCCAGAAGGTATATGAGGAGGCCTATCAGGAGGGTTCTCTCCCGGAGCCGATGAGGGAAGCAGTGATAACAGTCATTCTAAAGGAAGGGAAGGACCTGAGGGACCGTGCAGCGTACCGGCCCATTTCGCTTTTAAATGTAGATTGGAAATTCCTGGGGAATATTCTAGTGGCCAGGTTGGCGGTGGTGGCCCCGTAACTGGTACACCCGGACCAGTGTGGTTTTATAGGGAGGAGAAGTACATCGGGCAATATTTCCCAGCTACACCATGTGATGGATCAGGTGAAATCGCAAAAGCGTGACTTCGCCTTGGCCTCGTTTGATGCCATGAAGGCGTTTGACACGGTGGAATGGAAGTGGCTGTTTCGGGTGCTGTGGGAGTTTGGATTCAGGGAGAGCATGGTTCAATGGCTGTTTTTGTTGTATACTAAACCACAGGCGATGGTGAAGACCAATAATTGGGTCTTGGAAACATGGGAGTTAGAGAGAGAGGGACTAGGCAGGGTTGTGCGGCCTCGCCGATCTTGTTTGCCTTGGTCCTAGAACTCCTGGCAGCGTATCTGCGACAAGAAACGGGGCAAGCTGGGATTGAGGTAGACGGACAGAGGCATATTGTATCCCTATATGCTGACGACTTATGTGGAGGACCCTAAAGTGTATCTCCCAGATCTTCTAGACATCCTGCGTAACTTTAGAGCGATGACAGGGTTTTGTGTTAATCCGGACAAATCGATTCTATTCCCGTTGGGAGGGCTCCGAGGTCATCCGATGGAGGAACTGCCAGACTTGGGGATAAGATGGGAGACGGAATCCTTTCGGTATTTGGGAATCCGGTTGTTCCATGAAGTAGTAGACACCTTTGTGCACAACACGGGGGCGGGGGCATTGTCTAAACTAGGGGACTCTATTCAGTGTTGGAAAGCCCTCCCGCTTTTGTTGATGGGAAGGGTGGCTTTATGCAAAATGGTAATCCTCCCACGGTTGCTGTTCCATACTTGGCAAAGAAGGTTTTTTTCAAAATGTTGGATGTTAAGATTAGGGAATTGCTGTGGAACTTAAGCCGACTGTCCCTACAGACTTTGCGGAGGTCGAAGGCGGAAGGGGGATTGGGTCTCCCAGACTTTGTGAAATATTTTGTGGCGGCGCAGTTGCAATCGGTGTTGCTGTGGGATCATCCGGAGGCAGAGCTCCTGGGCACTTTTACGGGGTCGGTGCAAGGTGGCTGTAGGCCGGCAGAGCTTCTGTGGTGCCTGTGGGGTAAGGTGGGGACATTGGTGGTGTTTGAAGCGGTAAGAGAGACCTGGAGGAAGTATGGGGGTTGAACGGGGGTTAAGGGTCGGTACGATCCGGACCTCCCATGGGGAGCAGACCGGGAACTTCAGCAGGCGATTGGGAGGGTAGGGATACGGAGGTTGCGGGGGAAAGGATGTGTAAGGCTGGGGGAAGCTCCTCACTTGCAGGGAGTGGTGTGACAAATTTGATCTACCACAGGGGGTCTTTCTAGCATATGGAGCGGTAGTTAGAGGGCTAGCGGAGCTGTGGGAGGAGATCCCGGAAGAACTGGAGCCCTAGCTGGTGCTCCGAGTCTTACTTGATCGGGCTGAGAGGCGAGGGCGTATCACTCGAATTTATAAGGCCCTTGGAGAAAGGGAGAAAGGAAGGGTGTTGAAAGTGAAGGAGAAGTGGGAGGGGGATTTGGGACGTTCGATTTCAAGTGAGGAATGGGAAAGGGTTTGGGAGTTGGTAAGGAAGTCCTCTAGGAATGCACATTTCCAGCTGGTTCAATTTAATATCCTACACAGGGTGTATTTAACCCCATTGGTGCTCAAGGCGATGCGGGGGGATCATTCGGGGGAATGTCCTAGATGTGGGGGGGAGGAAGCGGGGTTCTGGCACATGGTGTGGGAGTGTGGGGCAATTTTGGAGTACTGGGAGGAAATGCTTAAAGGCATAAATTAATTATTGGGAACCAGTTTGGAGCGACGGCCGGAGATTTGTTTGTGGGGACTTCTGCCGGGAGGGAAGCGCAGCGGGCTACAGAATAGAATGGGTCGCTTTTTACTAATCTTGGCAAAACGCCGATTGGCGATTGCATGGAAATCCCCCCAGGGCCCGGCAATCCAACTGTGGAGAAAGGATGGGGGTTGGCTGAGGTGACGGTGTTGCAGAACTTGAGGACGGAGGGGGATGTAGGGGAGATAACGATTCTTGGGTCCCAACTGTTGAATGATCTGGCAAAGGATAATGACTTGCGCCCGCCATGAACAATTGGTTGCGGTGAAGGAGCTATGATGTCTGGTGTCTGACTGCTGTGCCTGGTGTGAGGAGGAAAAACGGTGCCTTATTTGGGGTGGGGGGGAGGGTGGATTTGTGGGGGGGAGGATGGGGACGGGAGTTGGGGAATTGTTATACCGAACTGTTAATGGAGTGTGTTCTACAGAAGGGAAGAGGGGGGGAGTTGGAAGGGGATTTGTTGAATTGGCTCCTTTTTTGTTGGAAATCAATAAACAAAGTTTTTTTTAAAATGGCACAAAGTATTGTATTTAATCTTCTCATACTTAATAATACTATCCTCAAAAGAAAGGAGAAGAACTCCAGTGTGAAGCATCACATGGTGTTGATCCAGTTATTAGAAAAATTAACCCACATTGTTTGTACTTTTTGTGTTCTGTGAGATATATGTTTTATATACGTTTTTTATGGAGTTTTATGAAATGTCATCATTTTATGAGTATCAGTATTTATATGTTTAATTAAAATTTTTTTAAATGTTCATGGCCAAATCTTTGGATATCAGATCAAATCAGATATACTCTCTGTCATTGTACATTTTGGGTTTAGACACCTGTTAGTATTTATTTATTTATTTATTTTTTATTTATTCGCATTTGTATAGCGCACTTGCAGCCCATGGACAACGAGGCGCTGTTACAAGTAAGTGTTGGATTCTTAATTCAGCAGATATGCATGAGACCAGAGGTCTTATGGATACACAATTACAGGCATAGTAGTACATCTTCTTTTTGTGTAACATATATCTTATCCATGTCGTAAGAAGTGTATGATCCAGCAAACATGTTACATGCCGTTTAAGAATATGAGTATGAACAACACATGTGTGTCAATTTCAGATATCCATTGCCCACAGCATCAACGGCCCCAAGCCCCACACTTACTTTGCTGAAGATTGTTTTAAATCTAGAGACACAATAAGGATAGAAATGGAAATCTGTATCTATACTTATTTTAATTAAGCATAAATGCCTCAAAATGTTTATGTTTGTACCACAATATTTCCTTTTTCTTTTTGCAAAATTTGGAATTCAATGCTGCAGTATCTAGAGTGTCTTAAAAGAAATAGGCAAGAACGTATTTTGCACATTAAGCAATGTTTATTGCATTAAAGGAAGTAAGGCAAACCACTTCCTTACTGAGAAACTTTGAAAGGTAAGGGTTTGAAACTCTATCACGGAATGGAAGAATGAGTTGCGAAGCCTCAGAGGGTAGAATCAGATAATCTTAAAATAATATCATCATACTATAAATAAGTCATAAAAAGGAGGTCACTAGACCTGGACAAACACAAATAATTATTGGATAGAGTGCTGCTAACGCACGTTCCGGTATCAGATAAGGTATTGCTAGAAGAAGCTATTTCTCCAGAGGAGGTAGGGAGGGCGATTGATGCCTTGTCACAGAATAAGGCCCCATTCACAGATACGTATAGGAACTGCAACTACAAGGTCTATGAAACCGCACTGATGAACCTGTTAGCCAAGCTATTCAGGGATTGAAATAAAGATTTGTTGACCATGAGCTTAAAGCAGATCATGGGTCTCAGACATCCCCCATTAAGTAGGAATAACTGGAGAGGAAACAATTAGCTAGTACATAGCAATTTGCAATTTTAACTTTCACCTGAGATGCACAGTGTAACCTTTTGTCCACCATAGATGACTTGTTCTGCTTTAAATCTATTATACATGTATACTAATGCACCTTCATGTCATACTCATTCCAAAATACACACTTCACATCACATATTTATGTGTGTACGACACCAATTTGCATGAAGTGCCAAAATCAGCACCTAGTAGCTGTAGGTGTGAAGCTAATCAGACTGTACTAACTTAGAATCAGGAGCTAAATGGTGCCTAGCTCCTGGAAATGTCTAACCCTTCTATTCAACAAAATAACAATGGAAATGTCAATTACCATGCTAGTATTAAAGTCCGGGTAGGACCCATCGGAATGTACAGCATATCGACCGAGATCTCTTTTCATTGGTGATGAGATTTTAGCAACCCGTCTGATGTGCATATTCCCGAGAATAGTACACACAGATCAATTAATTGAGGAGGGCGAACTGCCCAGAAATGTGCATTGCTGGCATTAGACATCCAGCAGATATTTGATAGCTTAGATTGGACAAATACAAAACTGGCTTAATGGGCCTATGGTTTTGGGCCACATTTTACCAAAAGGGTATTGGCAAATTACAAAACCCTGACCATGAGAATTAATGTTAATTGTGAATTGACAGAACCTGTTCAGATTTGGAGATGGATGAGGAAGGACTGCACACTATAACCACTTGTCTTTGCCCTAGCTGTGGAACCCCTGGCCTGCCTAATACAGAATTATGAGAGGCTAAAGGGAGGGGGACTTGCATTGGGCAAAAACATAAAATTGTGTTATATGTGGGGGACCCGATATCTTCCCTATCCACAATCCTGAAGGATCTACACTGGTTTGGTAAGGTTTCGGGATTCACTATGAATTATGGGAAATCTAAGGCTCTTAACATCTTGGAGTACCGAGAAAGTGGCAGAGGAGCTCAAGAGGGTGTCACCTATCATGAGGGTGGGAGAGAAGGTGCAATATTTAGGAGTTAACATAACCCCAAAATATGAAGGATTATACAGGACCAATGTCCCAGAATTTAGGGATACTGCCCAGAAAGATATGAGGTGTTGAGACGTGCAAGAATTATCCTGGTTTTGTATGATCATAGCTTTTAAAATGACCCTATTGCCCATATTGCTATATATATATTTAGAGCCTTGTCTATAGTCATCCCATTTAAAAAAAGATTGAAATCCTGCAGGGGGAGATCTTCTCGTTCATATGGAATAAAAAGTGGCCTAGGATACTGCAATCCATACTAACTTGACCCCACAATTTAGGGCGGATGGGAGTCCCAGATATAGGGAGATGTCTACTGGCAGCGCAAATTGCACCCATGGGCAATGAACCCGGATGGAAGGGATGGAAGGATGTGGAGCAGAGGAGGATACCCCTGCCCTCAACAAACTGTACATTGCATTACTGGGCCAGGGGACTGAGACTAGAGGGGATTAATTAGGTCTTGTACAGCTATCACCAATAACTGAAAACTGGAATACACCAAGGGGATGTCCAAGAATTATTATGATAGATGGGAAAGAATCAATTGCTCAGCCTGCCTTACATGCATGCAGAGGGAAGACCCAGAAGGTTTGTAGAATGCAAAGAGAGGTTTACAGTAGGGGCACTGTATATCTCATAGGGAAGTGATCCAAGTTGGTTGCATGAATCTTGGAGGCTTAGAATTGGCAATAAGGGACAGGTCAATAAGAGGAAATAGTTCTTAATTGTGCAAACCAACAAATAGGGCAAGCCCTGATGACAATGCCAATCTGATGCATAAACAAAGAGCCAAAACTATTAGCTTTGCCAATACATGTTATTAACAGGCATTCAGTGAATATACCATTAGGTCACAGAAAAACCTCTAAAAATGACATTGGCAAGCCCTCAAAACAAGCACATAGCTAACTAAATGGGAACCCTGGGGGAAGTTTTATTTTAGATGGAGCAAGGTGGTTAGTGGTTGAGAATGGGGGTATAGGGACTAGCATGGTCATGAATTGGTCAATGAGTGGATACATATCCAAGCAATACCCACAGCACAAGTGCCTCCCTGGCAACCCCTTATCTCTCCTAGCTTCACTTCCCATGTCAGTAGTTGCAGCTTATAGTCGGCGTTTAACGTGCCACTTAATAGGCAACTTCTGGTTCCAGAGCTCTCCATTTTCAGGGGACCATGTGAGAAGGCCATCCAGTCCTGTTGCTTCCCCTTTGGAAGCTGGTACTTGTAGTTTTTTCTTTCCCATTTGATGTTCAGGAAAACTACAAGTCCCAGAATTCCAAGCGAAAATAGGACTGGATGGACTTTTTACATCTCACATGGCCACAATAAACTTGAAATCACTGTGATTCTGGTATCCATTTCAGTGAGCTGAAACATACTTCAAGAACCTATTTTCCAATGGTTAGTGTGGTATATTGTGATTTGCCTATAGACATTTTCCCCTCCACTCCTCCCACCCATTTCAATCTCTAAAATAGGGAACACTGAGAATAAAACGTTTTGCTGTACATGTACTTTTACATGATGTTATTGTTTGGTAAATATACCTCAAAGAGATGTTAGGGGGATGTGCTTTGGACAGGGAGGGGCAGTTACTGGGTGGAAATGGCCATAGGAATTAGTATGGCCATGTGCAGTCAATGGATGGTTAAAGAACCAACCACCTACAAATTGTATATCTCTCCTCACATGCCATTGCCTTCCTAGTTGTACTCAAATTCAATAGTGGTGTCTTATAAGTGGCACTGAAGCACCACCTTATAGCCAAAACTAAAGAAATTGGCTCTTAGGTGGGACTTTATCAAAGTTTACATGGCAGATGCTGCATTGTATATCTCACTGTGCCAGTCACATTGGTCCAAATTAACTGCTGCACTGTGAGATCAGTCACCAAACTAGAACACATTGGGCCTCATTACAAGTTTGCCAGTCCGGTAACATCAGTACCAGTAAGCTTGCTGGTACCGTTCTTACCAGACCGGCAAACTACGAGGTCTGTGGGCGGGTGCCTATTCGCCCGCCAGGTCTGACATGAATGGTGCCGGTGCATCCATCCTCCCCATTCCCATTGAGTCCAATGGGACTCGAATGGGAATGCGGAGTACTTTTTTCCGGCACCCTTCAATAGGGAATTTATAGGGACAGCCAGGGCTGTAATGCCCCGGTCGGTGTCCATTGCTGGGTGCCGGAAAAAAATGGACTCCGGCGGAGGCTGTGCCAGTATTTACCAGCACGGCTACTGCCAGACCCATAGTGAGGCCCATTGACTCTCAAATACAACACAATCAAGTGGAACCCATTTGGTCACTGGCAGTCCCTTCATTTGTAAAAGAGTACAGGCAGTTGTTGTGAGTCTGACAGAGTGTAAAGATGGACTGAACATGCAGTCTGAATAACCCCCTTTACCCCTTCTTTGGTATTTATATTGCTTTTTGGTTGGCATTTTGAGGAGCTACCACCACTACAACTACTACCAGTACAAAGGTGGGCTGCATACTAATGAGGAAGAGCACCCATATTTTCCAGGAGGGCCTGTATAATTCTAATACTACAGAACTGTTTCTTAGCAGGGCTAACATGCTTTTGAAAAGTCGTTATGAAATAAATTAAAAAATAAATATATATTTTTACAGTACATTTGTTCAGCACTTTTACACAAGGAAAAGGGATTGCAAGTGGTCTCATCAAAATGGCTATACTTTTAATCAGATAATACTGACACATATTAGCATGACTGCAAGTCTGCAACGTTCTTCTTAGGGCAACAGGGTTTGTCAGCCCATGCTGTCCGGACATAGCAGTTGACACCCCCTCCTCCCTCCCATTTCAGAATGGAAAGCATCAATTTTTGTATTTGCTTACATGTGTAATTGGCTGTTTCAGCCAATCACATTGATCATTGTCACCATATGTAGGATATTTTGACTAATCAGGATAGCTGGAACACCTGGATTGTTATGTGCAATTTCTAGGGGTCTTACCTGAATTTGGGATCGCCAATAGTACCACTATGCCCCTTATACACTGTTCCACTACACTACACAGAGTAGAGGTGTTCCACCCCTTTTTCTAGCACAGCTCAGTGTTTTTCCAGCAGGACTGCTGTAATTTCTTATAGGAGAGTACTCCACTTTTCAAATGGCTGCTACTCTCCAGAATGGACAGCATAAGGACATCTCAATGTGGCTGCCATACATTTAATGGACAATTTCATGTTGCAGCTCTTCTCTGAAGAGCTACTTTACTTATAGTAGTGCATCACATGCACCGGTTTTGATTTTTGATTTCAGCATACAGTTCATGAATGTAACTTGCATATCATATGATATACAGTGAATACTAATACAGTACATCCATCACACGTTTCACAATCTCTTCCATACTTGTCACTTGGCTGATGCAGTACAGACCTTTAAGAAATATATCTTATGTTACAGCATAACACAGTCGTAGTTGTTGGTTTCATGTGCCTGTACTGAAAGAAAAGCATACCATTCTCCACTTTGTTGGATACACATTCCAGGTTGCTTTTTGTTTAATATCACATGCCAAGTCTCTGCTCTTAGCAGATGTTCTATAGCTTAACACTGAGACCATGCATGCCATTGACCAACACCACTTAATAGATGAACACATGTTTATCTGCAATTCAATGTCTTGCATTAGCCATTGGACATGTGTACATATGCCACATACATGATTGATGGAAACGGAAATATATAGTGCCTCCTTTATATTTATATTGGCATAAGCCTAGTCACTTCATGAGGAAAACCGCATTGCAAAGTTCCGAATTAGAATTTACTTCAAACGCCATCTTGGAAAAAATCCCCCATCTTGATTCTAACTTCTGCTCTCTCTTCAGTAATGACTATTTTTTCAGCTGCCAGAGCAGAAACGACATTTGAGCCTATGTCAACACTAGGGCTGGCAGAGCAGACTATTTGTCCTGTGCAAACAGACCTTGTAGTCATAATGAACACTCATTCAAAGTGTTATCTATGTCTACAAAATTCATCCTCCCTCAAACAGTGATATACAATGCATGTAAACTAATGCTGTGTGTTTTCTAAAAGAATAATTTGAACAGGATTTACTTTAAAAAGCTAAAGATCCACACATCTGACGACAACGTTTGTCAGTATGTTTAAGGAACCTTGGAGTCAAAGTGAACTTCAATTTAAAGTGTTTTCTGCATCAAAAGCCTCAGCCATATTCAAAAATAGGAAATGAATGTTAGACAAACTAGAACTATGTACCTTAGCAATAAGCTATTGAATTTGTTTCTTGAAACTAGGATCAACCTAAGCTGGAGAACCAACAACACCATTGAATCTTCAAGGATGGGACAACATGTCAAAAGTACAAACCAATATTGTATATTTGTTATGTGAACTGGGCACAAAGTCAAATTTGTAACCTATTAGTTTGGAGATGGGCTGAGCTATGACCAGGACTGTGTATAAATAATGCATGTTTTATGATGGCCAGTACTCACTCCCCTCACAGTGTTTTCTGGTACACACTGCGAGGTGTTGGGATCAGATAGCTATCTGCTTTGATATTTGAATCTGTTCAGAATAAAGTTATTCATAACTTTTGACTTCGTGACTGGCGGATCCAATTTTTGGTGGTACTGAGCCTCGATATTCCTTGCTTGATCTTACAGACTGTCATTGGTGCATAAAGAGAAGCTCTTAACTCTCTGCTCCATTGCATTTTCATCCATTATTTACAACATTCATAGTTTTCTTTTCTATATGGAGAGCATGGTACCGTCTCACTTTCAATATATTCAGAAACTGACCTCTGTGTAAACATGCAATGTGCATTCTCTTCCTAAATGCATATATCCAGTTCTTTTGTGCAAGCAAAAAACATGTATAATCTATTCACTTACATAGAGAAAATAGTGCCAGAGCATTGCAGATCTTCGCTGTCCACTGCATATGTAGTTTATGCATTAATGAAGTCAATTAATGAAGGGAATTACTGATCTGTCTCCTCCCTCTATTGTGATAGATCAAAAAGGGCAGAAAAAGCCTGACCAATCAGTGACTGTAGCAGTGTGGTTCTTTCCCGTACCTATTTTAAGGCAACATGAAGAGCGCTTAGGAGAGCATTTCATTTTATTATACATGTTGAAAATGTACGTCCAATATACTGCTGAATAACATATTTTCAAAAATACATTGTAATAATTTCCCCACACCACACCGCTGAAGAGAGTTATCATGTTTGCTACACCTGCTGGATCATTAGCACCTGGATTTTTGATGCCTCTATGATTTTGGTGACACATCATTAGCCAGCACCACCACTCTAAAAAGTGGTCCAGCTCCACTGGCAGCACTTATGTTCTAACGTTCTGTTTGTGTTTGCTCATCGTTTGTTTGGCAATGTACTATGCTCTGTAGATGGGTGATGTTCTGACAAGTTCAGCTCTTGTAATGGACAGCAATTAACTACACCTAGCAATCTTTTGCCATGTACTGCACCTAGAATACTCAGCCATCAGCTGTGCCTGAAATATTCAGACATGCACAGCACTCAAGAGGATGGCTTGGTTTGAACATTTGAGTCTCTGGGTTCTTGGAGGATCCATCCACGTATTGCAGGAAGTATTAAAGATGTTCATTGACATGGACACATCTGCCTGTCAAGAGGCATATAATCCACAAGCAGTACCAATTGGGTAGACACTGGGATGGTAGACAGAAGATCTGTAATGCCTTGGTCCTGTACTTCACAAATATGACTTTAGCATTGTTATTACACTCAGCACGCCTGGACCTAGATGTAATGGTATCCAGTGATAGTAGCGCAGGAAATTATAAAGAATGAATTTACAAAGATGAAAAAATATTGCAAGGAATAACAGAGTGGGTAAAAATACCTAAAAGCAGAAATAATATCGAAATAAAGAAAAGAAAATATAATGAAATAAAGAAAAGAACATGTAATGGGGTCTGTTTTAGGTGTAAAAAATTAAATAAAAACGGATTTAGGTTAAAATTGGAATAAAGGGGAGAGAGGCAAGGAGTGTTTAGGAGTAGGAGAGGTAAGGAGGGTCTGAGGTCCACCCCTGCTCCCGAAAACAGGAATTTTTACAAAGTGCACTGTAAAAGGAACTTCAATATTTTTCATAAATAGTTATTACACTTTGTAATTGCATGTCACTGTTATTTCCACAATAAATTCACAGTGAACCGATTTAATGAACACTCCTCTACACCTGGAAGCGACTAGCCTCATACAGCAGGTGGGACACGGCCAAACACAGAATTACTAGTGCTGAGTCAGGGAAATTATGGCAATGTATTGCAGACAGAGCTGAGTTCATACTAGACTTAGTACCTAAACCACCAGATGCATATAGAGGGAAGCATATTCAATTTGGTAGGCACAGGAAGGCAATCAGCAACAGGGATGAGTCTTCCAACTCCACAGATACCTGCACACACCTTCCACTACGCTTGCTCTCCGCTCAGCTCCTACAACACTAGAATGCAAGTATCCCCCACAATTAATTTGGCCTGGCTGCACACATAATACACCACCTTGCACACTGCAACAACCTTCGGAACACAGCTATCCCCCATGACAAAGTCAGTCTAGCTGCACACATAATCTCACATACAAGCAACACCATCACTAGAATGCATCTACCCTCACGACAATTGAGCCTAGCTGCACACATACTGCTTGTCTCACACACCCTGCACACTACTTCTAGCATTAGAATGCAGCTATCCACCACACAAATTTCACTCTGGCTGCAAACATACATAGTGCTCACAAAGCACTATTTACTGCTATATCTCCACTTACCTGGACTCCGGTCCCCGAGGGCGTTCGACTTACAGTGCGTTGAGACCATATCGATGGTGAAAGGTGCTATACAAATGTCCACTAACATAACATAACACATTTTCCAAATCTTTACATGCCAAAAAAGCAGATAAATAAATATGTTTAATATGTTTAACTCATAATACACCTGCTTCCTTTAGTATTTTGGTGCTGAATTACCTCAGGACAAACACTGATATGTTATGGATATTTCTCCTCTGTGAGATAGTGAGCTAAAGAATCTGGTGAAGATTCTCAAAACCAGGACTAATGGCCGGCAGAGGGACTCCCAGAACCCCCCTGTGTTTGCACTCACCCTGATTACTAGGGTAATCCAGGCGTGGACCCCTTGCTCACTGCTCTTAGAGAGACACGGCTGCCACCCTAATGATGAGGCCCAACCAGGCCGAAACACGTGTCTTGGGTTGCTATTGGTACTCTTGTTCAGAGGAAAATTGCCCAGCATTTCGGTGCTGGACTGCCCCAGGGCAGGACAAAGACTGATGTTTTGGATATTTCTCCTCTGTGAAAGATAGTGAGCTAAAGACTTTGTGTAAGGCTCTCGTAACCAGGACTAATGTCTGACAGAGGGACTGCCACGACCCCCCCCTTGTTATTTGCATATTTTAAGTAAATTTGGGTCTCTCCTGTAAAGACTAGAGGGGGGTGTCTGTACTTCTGCTCTCTATATGGAAGAGGAGAGGCACAGAGGACCCCAGCCAAGATTCTCTATTATTGGTACGTGGTCGAGCAATCAGGCCTAGCTTCTCAGGAGGTGATGCAGGCTGGTTCTTAAGTACAGTGTAGTCCCCACGCCCCCACAAAGGAATGTCCACACACTGTATTAGTTAAAAGACAGTCTTTATATAATTAATATTCAAAGTTATGTACAATATCATGATGACTCACTTTGTACTCGGTTAACTGTAATGGCAAATATACAGTTCTACGTGGTTCCACAATTACTATTAGATCTCTTTAAAGTGCATCAACTTTAGGGTTACATGTCACACAAATCAGTTTGTAAAGGAAACCATCAATAGCTGTAAGAGGAAGCAGTTAGTTAGAACAATTGGCAGAATACTGGCCCTCCTACCTAGACACAGTTCTGTGTGGAGATCCCCTCACCTGGGCCACCTGTAGAATAAAGATATATCACATGTCGAGTGTATATATTGTTCACAAGAGACTTTCCAATAGTTCAGCAACCCCAAAGTATCTGATGTTGTAGCGTTCCTCGTCGGGGAATCGACGGCCCTTCTTGAGTGCCCTCCCTTTAAGGCAGGAGTCACGGGTTGCCGAATATCTTATGGAGAACAGGGTGAACTACGGCGGTGAAGTGGCAGCTTTGTTCCTAGCGGTGCACATCGGCGATGGAGCATAGATGTCCTGCAAGGATGAGGCATGCGGGCCACCTCGATGTCGATAGTTTAGGACTGCAAAGAGTTTGAAGAACAGTGGCCCAGCAAGGGCACTGAGTCGTCAGCATCTCTGTGGTCTTCGGGTGGCAGGAAACCCACCGGCGGATGCACCTCAGCGTGTCGACGGCCTGGCCTTCTCTGATAGGATAAGACTGGCGGCAATGTGGATGAGCGTGTCCGTGAATCGAAAGTTCTTAGGCAATGGGAGCACGGCGGCTCCGGTCGGCGATGGTGGTCGTCGACGGTGGCGGACAACAGTCTGGGCGCTTCTCTTTGCGATTCCGGGGCAGTCCCCATCTCCGGTCGGCAGCCTGTCATAGATCTGCCTACCAGGGAGTTTTGGCAAAGATCAGCTGGTGCACGATGGTCCCTCGTAGCTCGGGAAGAGGGTGCCTTACCAGGTCGTCTGTGGGTTAGTCTTTGGAGACACAGCAGCTGTCAGAGTGATGAAGAAGAGCAACGGCAATTCTTCTCTTCCAGCTGGGCTTCAAGGTTAAGCTTCAGTTTTACTCCAGTTACTCGTCATAGTCAGGGGTGTTGCTAGGTCTGGAAAAGACCCGGGCTAGGCTTATTTTGGGACTGTCGGAACTGGGGGCTAGCTAGCCTTTTTGGTTGTAACCTGTGAGCTTCTATCCGGGGCTACAACCAAAAGATCCAGGGATTGAGCCCCACCTAGAAATTCCTCTGGTCATAGTGGACTTCAGCTTATGAACACAAATTCTAGCAGTGAGAGGCCCCCAGATATACTTGTTGATCTCCCATTCATTCTGCTGGGTCACACCCAGGCAACCAATCAGTCAGAAGGGCATTCATGCAGGCAGGCATCCAATCAGGTGCATAGTGCATTCAGGCCATTCACTTCTCTCCAGACACTCACAACAATTTATGTGTATTGGGACAAGTACCAAGCCATTCAACATTCCACACTGCATTCATACTAGTTTCGGGCAGGGATGTCTCAGTCATTGGGCCTCATTACACGGAAGGCGGAGGACCAAGGGTGTCCAGACATGTGGTCGACCTAAAACTGGTCGAATGACATTTGGTCGACGGAATTTGGTCAAAAACCAAATGGTCGAATTTTTTTTTTTAATTATATATTTATTTTTCGGTTTTTCGTTTTTTACAAAAATTGTTTTTTAGAAAAAAAAGGGGGTTGAGGGGGGGACCCCCGGGGGGGATCCCCCCCACCACCCCCCAAAAAAAAAAAAAAAAAGGGTGAAAATAAAAAAAAAATAATTCGACCATTTGGTTTTCGACCAAATTGGTTCGACCATTTGTCTGGTCGACCAATTTTTTTCGACCAAATGTCTGGTAACCGGACCAAGGTGCTATTACCACCTTGGTCCATGCCGGTAAAATACCAGCACCGCCTTGGTGGAAAGGGGAATTACCGCCCCATTCCAAGGTTGGCGGGGCGGTAATTCCCCCTTCCACCACTGCCCTTCCCCATTCCCATTTTTGCCCCATAGGGCATAATGGGAATGGGGAAGGTGCTAATTACGGCACCGCAATTTTGCGGTGCCGTAATTAGCACCAAGGTCCCTTAGCGGGTTGGATTTTAACGCCTGCAAAAAGCAGGCGTTAAAGCACCGACCCGCTAAGGGACCTCGTAGTAAGGCGGTAATGGTTAACGGTCACCGTTACCATTAACGGTGACCGTTAACCATTACCGCCTTCCGTGTAATGAGGCACATTGTGTCAAACACCAGATACTAGACATCCACAACACAGAATGCATATTCGTCACACACTCCATTCGCCCAGGTCCCACCCACAGGGTGTACCCACAACATACAGTCACTGGGATGGCTCCAGCCAGTCTAGCCTGGACTTCACAACGACACAATATATGAAACTTCCACCCAACAGCCAGTCAGTGGGAAGGGACAGAGTCAGTGTTTCCCAGGACTTTGGGAAAACAAGGTAACAGGCAAAAGAAAGCAAGAGGCCACAGGGGCCATCTTGTTTCCTATCAGGAATCAACTGAGGTCAATGGCAGGGCCTGGGTATCCCAAAATGGAGGGTACTCATAGCACCTGTCAATTTCAGCATGGAGCACCACCAGCCCATACCCTGCTCTGTGGGCCACACACTGGTGGCCAAAAACATACACTAGGGGCACAGGGTTGTACCCCCACCCATGGGTGCCATAAGGGAATCCCATGGCTCTGTACACCAAAACAAAAGAGAGAGCTGCACTGCCAGGAGTGCCACATGAACTCCTTCACGGAAAACATGACAGAACACACGATAAAAGGCAGTAAAGGACAAGGATATCCTGTCCCTCCGATGAATTTCCAGCATCACATCACCCTAAGTTACTAGGGGAATCCAGACATGGACCCCTTGCTCACTATTCTTAGAGAGGCACAGCTCCACCCTACTGATGAGGTCCAACCAGACCGAAACACGTGTCTGGGGTTGCTGTTGGTAGTCTTGTTCAGAGGAGAATTGCCTAGCATTTCGGTGCTGGACTTCCGCACGGCAAGACAAAGACTGATATGCAAATGGTTATCTCCCATCTGTGAAAGGTACAGTGAGCTAAAGAATCTGTCTAAGACTCTCAAAACTGGTACTAATGGCTGGTAGATGGACTCCCCCCTGAATCCACCTTGTGTTTCCTTTAGGACTAGCAAAGGTTAACAAATGACTCTAATCACGTTTATGACAATATATGGGTGAAAAATGTGTGGCAGCGTGACAGCTTGTTGCTGGGACAGGTGGTGGAAGCAGGTGCAGTGTAAAAGATTACGTACATTACAATCCATTGCCCTCATTACAACTTTGCCGGTCCGGAAACAACGGTGGCGGTAAGCTTACCCCCACCGTTGTTTGGCAAAGTACAAGTCTGTGTCCTAGTGCCATTCTGCCAACCAGGGGCCAGATTAGAGAAACTTTGCGCCAAGGCAAGGACAAAGTTGCACGGTATTAGCACTAGGGCAAAGTTTCTCTTATTTTTAAAAACAGTGGCACACACTCGAAAACTACTGCACCATGACAAGAGCTGTTTGGCATATTAAAAGCACCAGGGCAAAAATTGCCCTAGTACAGAAAAGATGCATTTCTACTGCATTTTTACACCAGGGCAAAGTTTGCCCTAGTGCTAATACGGAATGGTATTAGCATTAGGGCAAACTTTGCCCTGATGCAAAAATGCATCAAAAATGTATCTATTTTGCACTAGTACAATTTTTTGCCTGGTGCTTTTAATATGCCAAACTGTCCTTCTCATGGTGCAGTAGTTTTCTAGTGTGTGCCACTGTTTTTAAACATAGGGCAAACTTTGCCCTAGTGCTAGTACCGGGCAACTTTGCACTTGCACTGGTGCAAAGTTTCTGTAATCTAGCCCCAGGTCTACCCTGGTGGGTGGAACGGCACCCGGTCGCAGACGTTCATGGAAGAACCAGCACATTAACCATTGCCACTGTCTGACTTACTGGACCACTGGTGCTGTAATGCCCCGATTTTTCCGGCAAGTCAGGCAGCGGTAATTCATTACAGGTCCGGCGGCTTCCTGCTGTTTATTCTGGCACGGTTTTCGCCGGACTCGTGTTTATGGCATAACCATGCCACATAGTGTACAAATCAATGACAACACTCCTTTTATTAAGAGGCTCAAACATAGCTCTCAACCTTTTGTGTCCCCAAGGTCGATGAAAAAACACAATTTTATTTTTGACTGGTCTGACCCCATTGACCTTTAAGGGTGAGTTGACTATATGGTGTGTGACACCTGCCAAAAGCGTGGGATTTCCCATTAAATAAAGCGATAATAACACTATGTAAGGGAGCTCTTTACAGTCGCGAAGACATGGCAGAAAAGCTTGAAAGGGCCTATGAAACCGCACCTTTGTCTGTAAAGTCCTCATACCAGGTCGCGAAAAAGAGATGGGGTGCTTTGATAGGATCCTAATACTAGCAGGAGCTGAGCATTTCACCACAATCTTCCCAGCGCTCACTGCTTCCATGAATGCAAGACACTGAAATGTGTAACAATACAAAGTATTCCGGAGACCTTGTTTCTGGACATTTATCTTAGCTTTAAAAAAGACATTGCGGAATCAGAAAGCCTCTTCTAAATTTATCACACTTGGGCACTGATCACACTTAAGGGAATCATCACCTGACAACTGTCAATATCTATGAACTCTAGGATACCAGCAGGCACATACTTAACACAGCAGGTGATGCCCACAACAGAAAACTTTCAATCAAAATCTACAAGGCCATTATGACTCAAGTGATAGACAGTACCTTCTCTCCACTCTGCCCCAAAAACAAGGGGCTGATCTCCTCCTCCAGCCGCAACTCCTGAACTCGTACTACTTTTTGTTTTGAAACGATACTGTTCAATGCAATGCATCCATGGCAGCCAGGCGAAAATAGAGAATCTGAATGTGGAGCGTGAGAGGCCAATGGATGGAAAGTGGACAGAGCAGGGACGGACGAAGCAGGGGACATGAGTGCGGTGCTCCTAAAGCGCTTGTAACGCAATACATATAGTTATGCCCTACCTTTGGTGTTGGTCATGAATAGTACAGGTGGTGACTGCACTGGCACTGGTGTCAAATTGCACCAATCAAGAAAAAGAAAGAGGGTCAGCCGGCACCCGGGGAAGTAGAGCAGTGAAAGTAGATCGAGACCGGAGCATCCATACTAAATAGAGAGGCCCTCATCCAAAAGATACGAACATAAAAACCACCAGGCAGACGTCCAGGTTGCCCGGCAAGCGCGTGCCTGCACTGCCTCCTAGAAGAGACGGGAGTGAGGCACATGCTGCTCAAATAACAAAGAGGAGCACAGAAGATAAAAACAAGGAAGCAAGTACTGGTGTCAAATAATGCCCTGCAGAACAATACAGCTGTTTAAAAAAAAACAAAAAAAGGGAAACAGAGGAAAGGAATATATACAAGAAAGGGGGAGTATTAAAGGAATGTATGCAAGAAAGGTTAAATAATACAAAATATGTACAAAAAAAAGAAAGTGAAAACTGAAACACACAAATAATCACTGGCCTCTGGAAACCATCCCATTAATACCACCAGCAGCGTAAAGTGTGCATTAAGTGCACATCACAAGATAAGGGGACATCACAGCTGTACTATGAAGAATAGAATCCCACTCCGTGTGTTCTTAGCAGAGCCTGGTGAGCCAACCAAACCATGGAGCCTCTGAAAGAAATAATTTGAACACTATGCTACAGTGGTATAAGGCAAAAACGGTGCACTGGAGACAAAGAAATCCATACTGCTGCGCTGTCTCGGAACAGCGGGACAAGGGCAACTTGAAAAATGTCCAGAGCTACCGTATAGAAACGCACAAGACTTAAATGTGTATGAAAAATAAATAAAAAAATATATATATTTTTTTTTATTTATTGTATTTGGTTTATTTAAATCTTTACAAAACCTTTACAAAACAGAACATCAATAAAAACTTAAAACAAACAGAATAGAATAAAACAACACATTAGCATTTCTAATTCTAATTCTAACCTTGTTCCAATAAACCAATACTTAACATAAAATTTGAAGGAAAAACAGAACTTACATAGTCAGATTAGGCCTAATTTAGTGTATTTTACCGCCAATCATTAAAAAATCAACCACTTTACACTTCAGGGCAATGTTGGTACCATGCATCATTTCCAACCATAAGCGCTCCCTAGAAACATTTGCAGTATCAAATACGAATTCCGAGAAGTAAGCACACCTTTCGCTCACTAGCATAGGACAAACCAATAGCAGATGTACCAGTGTTTCCACCACTTCATGCTCTTCACAGAACCTGCATACATTCTTATACACAATGTTTGATTTTCTTATATAGCAAATTTCATTAGTGTTAAGCACATTAAACCTGAATCGCATTATGTTGTTACGAAGTTTCCTCGACGGATATTTTGTCAGATAAGATTCAAGTATAGGAAACCATTTCCACACAGAAACAACTTGGTTCTATAGTTTCGAATTCATGATCATAGCATTGTTTGTGACCCAGTCAAAAGCCTTTATCAATACTTTAATTTTTGCTGGTTTCTCAAATAGACAGCGCTTTGAAGCTCCAATCCTTTCCAAGATTCTTTCTACATCAAATTGCAAATCAATCATAAATCTCTCATTAACACCTTCCCTTAAGATATTATATAATGAATTAGAGCCTGCCAGCATGCATTTTCTGTACAACATGACTCCTTTACATTCCATTATACTTTCAAGCGAAACCAGTCCGGATTCATACCTTATCATTTCTACAGGAATACATTTCAGAATGAAATACAGTACTTTTTTCCACATAATAGATTCTAGCCTTTTCAGTTACGAATTAATTTTTACTGGGTTAAATTCTAAACCATAAGTTAACCTTGGAATGACCTTAAGCAGGTAAAAGTCTCTGCAACCGGACATGGTGAATTTCCCAAATTTTCTTTCAGTTACCTTCAACTGATTGCTCGCCACTTTTGCTTTCGATTCCAAGCATTTTTGGGAAAAATGTAATGTCATGTTACTAGCAAAGGAATACCCTAGATATTTCAAAGCCTTCTGGAGCCTTATCTTAGACCCCTCAACCACCCATGTAGGATTTCTGTTTGCTTTGCAATTTTACCTAAATTAATGATAACTGTTTTTGCAGGATTTATTTTTAATTTCAGTTCATTAATAAAATCTGCAAATGCCACGATTAGTCTTTGTAGGCCTATCTTTGTGCGATCTAACAGTAAAAAATCATCGGCGTAAGCAACCCAATGGACCGAGAAAGCACCCATTTTTGGACTTAATAAACCTGCGGACGCAATTTTAGCATTAGCAGCAGATACATAAAGGTTAAATAAGATGGCCGCCAAGGCACAGCCTTGCTTCAGGCCATTCATCGCCTTGATTTCTCTGGACATCAGCCCTGAGTTGTTAAGCCTTACCTTTAACTTTGTATTCAAATACAGATGAATAATCATCGCCAGCAACCCTCTGTCAATTTTCAATGTATCAAGCCTTTGCCATAATGTAGGTCTATCAACCTTATCAAAAGCTGCAGATAAGTCCATAGAAGCTGCGTATAGAGGTCCATAGTTAGATTTCTTAGCTTGACTTTGCAAAGTGGATACAAAAAGACCACCCACATCGGTCCCTATGCCTTTTCTAAACCCGAATTGCTTCACATCAAGAATTTCATTCTCCTTCATCCATAGCAGCAAGTTTTCCAAGATAATTGAGGCAAAAATGTTAGCCTCTATATTAATTATTGATATAGGTCTATAGTTGTTGGGACATAGACGGTTTCCTTTTTTAAATATATGTATCGCATAGGAAACTTTCCAGGAATCAGGCATTGTTTGGGACAAGAGTACATCGCTGAAAATTAGATGCAATATCCCGGCCCATAGCTCAGGACTCTGTTTCAGTATGGCGCATGTAAGGTTATTGGGACCCGGAGTGTCAGAGGGTTTTAGCTCCTGGATCATTGCTCTTATTTTGACCACTGAGATGTCAAGACACCATTTATTTTCTTTATATTCAACTGCTGGAATGACATTGGGTGACAAGGCATATAAATTCTCAAAGAAGTTGCACCATATAGATTCACCCAGTAATTACTAGAATTGGTCTCCTTCATAGCTCCAAGTATAGCTTCTGCATCCTTCTGTTCAAGATTTGCGCGATGTTGAATACTCCAATTTTTATAGGCCTGGCGAAAAATTCTCACCGCTTTTTTATACTCATCTGTTGGTAGATCAAGTTTCTTTATGGCACGTAACTGCTTGTACAACCAAGCTCTATGTTCTTTAACTTCAAGATCGAAGACATGTTTATGTGTCCTTTTTTTTTGCATTACAATATTGCTGGTATTCTGAAAAGGGACCAACCGGTCAGCTAGCAAATCATCAAAGGCAGCTATCGAGTATAATACTTTTTTTTGTTCTAATGATTTCTTTTCATATTCATGCCAAATCGTGTTGTTAAATTTAAAGACTTTAGAGAATTCCATTTGACCCTAGTTCCCTTCGTATTCACACTTATAGGTCCCCAATTTACATGGTCATTGTGGACCTTCTTCTCTAGAGCCAAATCAATTGATAACATAGCATGATCACTAGCGACAATAGGTTGGACACACATCACTTCAGAATCTTTAACCAGCCCATTGCTTACAAATATGTAGTCTATTATTGTCTCTCCGCCTCTAGCAGACCATGTACATTTATCATTAAACAACATCTCCATACCCCTTGCGCAGATAAAATTACGCCAGAGGGCACCTCTATGTGATTTAGTTCCCTTTTTTGAGCGGTTGACACCCCTGTCCAGTAAACACCATTCAATCTCTGAGTTAGATAAGTTACAGTCAGCGTTCAGATCCCCAGCTATTATTATATGCCCGCCAGCAGAGAAGGCCAACCATTCATCCATCAGAACATCTAATTCATCTAACAAATTCATCAGTTTTTGGTCATCATACATCGCATTATTCCAATAAACATTGATGGCCATTAAACCCACTCTACCTTTTTGTGTAATCAAAAAAAAAGGTAACAATTTGGCATGAGGTGTACAGATGTTTTTCGGCTAGTTTTTCAATTGCATTAGAATTACGAAAAGCCAAAGCCAGGCCACCCTTGGGACGTCCTCTAGATCCACAAGTCCCAGGAAGGTATAGCACCACATAACCATCCCAAAGCAGCTGTCCACAGGCCCAGGATTCCTGTACTAAAACAAAGTCAAAGTTTTCAAGTTCCCTACATAGTTTTTTATCCAGGGCCAAATGGGTGTGCCCCCTAGAATTCCACAAAATCAAGCTGAAATAGCCCCCTGCACTAAAGGGGCTTACCCAAGTTTTTAAGTTGCTCTATGGAGTCTTTGAGGGAAGTCGCCAACGTGCGCCATTCTTTCATCTCAGAGATAAGTATGGCATCCTGAAGCTGATGAACACTCTCAACATTATTGGCACCTGGAGCGACATTTTGTGAAGTCGTCTCACTATTTTTCGGATAATCAGCAGATGTATGCTCTAAATAGTTGTATATGTCAAAGCCCCTCTTTTGCAATGAACCAGCTTTCTTCAAGATCAAAGCACGTACCAAAGGTGGCTGAATCACCAGTCGCACAAAATCAAACCTTTGTGGATGAATATAATCCACTAGCTGTATATCAGCAGAGGCTATTAATGACAATTCTGGAATATCACCGAATAAACTCAGTATATAAGGTCTATTCAGGGTTGGGGAGTATCTATCTTCAAATACATAGTGCAGTATGAGACTTGGACTCTCTGAATGATGAGGTTTGCGCAGTATACAGTTGGAATCCCTCAAGGATTCATTATATAAAGGGTTTGGCATAAACTTTTCTTTAACACTCCTATTTGAATTCCCTGATTGGGGGTACCACCTCATCTCTTCGACTTTGTCCTGCATTTCTGTCCCACTTTTATTAACCAGAACTGACCTGACTGGTGATGCCCTATTTGAACCGTTTTCATTATCAGTGATTTTATTATTGAGAAGATCTTTTATTATCCTTCGTACACAGTCCTCTGTTACAAGGCTATCTGATGGAACTTGTACGATTTTTGAATCACACGTTGTTTCGGAGCTATTCAAATCAGTAACTATAACATCTTTGATCCTTTCATATTCAAGGGGCATCACTTTATTGGTCTTATCAGTCCCCTGAGAAACTTTTAACGCACGGACCATATTGCTATTGCTAACGCCTTTATTGCAGATAGAGACACCTTACCTTGCTTGATTCGGGCCTATAAGCAACGTGTGTGAGCTATCGGAGGGACAGGACCTTTCTCTCGACAGGGAGCCACTGGATGATCCAGGCTCCACCCTTGCAGGGATTTTTATACGCAGGGGAGCATCCGGATTCTTAAAAAGGTCAAATATATCTAACATCCCCCTTTCTGGATTTTTTAAATTGACATCGATTCTGTCCACAACTCTTTTGTTCTTTAAGGCTTCAGAGAGCTTTGACTCAGCGTCACTATACTCCGCTGGCATAACAGCACCGGTAGTGCTCACTTTATCATTGCTTACGAGAGCCTGATCAAGTTGATTGTTTAAATGCTTTTTTTTCAGAGATTCCCTAACTAAGGTTACATCTTCAACCTCAATGGGCTCACTTTCTATAGTACGTAGACTAGGCTCCCTCAGAAACTTTCTTGATGAAACATTCAAGGCCTTCTGTGCCTGAACTTGCTTCCTCCTTATTTTTTTCATTTTTTTTGTTGTTGATATTTTTACATTAAATATCTCTGCAACCTTGATTGTAGAAGTAGCCAAGTTAGAAGTCTGTATTACAGGCTCAGAACTCCCTAAATTCTGCAAATCAAGTTCTGATGACGTGTTAACAACTGTCTCATTTTTGTTTGCAGGTATACACCCAATCCCAGTGGCATTATAGCTGTCTCCAACCTCAACGGGTTTTTCACTTGTAATGGGGTTTTTTACCCTATCATTTCTCATAGTTTGTTTTATTTTTTGGTTCGATATCGAGGTCAGCTTTCCTTCCATGCCATCTTGAGCCTTACACAGAACCAGCACTTCAGATAGTTTATCAGCCAGGTTCTCAGGCAAAGCCACTAACGCCTTTAAGATTTCTTTTAAATACCACGTCTGCGCTTTTACTTCGTTATATAGCTGTTGGTTGTCAGCATCTGTTTCTTTTATGAAACTTAAGCCACCTTTCTCGATTTTTTTTTTGTGCTTCCTCTTCTTCGCTCCTCGCCTTATTAATACCCAAAGAAGTATTATTCTGAGTAGATGAGTCAAAGTGCTCCGATAAACCCAGCACGGTTAAATCTCCTGATAGGAAAATCGGCGGTGTGTCCAAGAATGTCGCTCTGGGATTACCCTTACTAAATCTGCAGGGCAACACGGGCTGTCTTCTATCCTCATTAAATAAGGATAACGAAGAGTCTGATTGCTCATTCCCTCTGACGTCCTCAATAAGATTCTTTGATGTATTTTGTGCACACACCACTAAGTCATCATCAGAATCCGATGAATCAGGCAGTGGTAGTGCAACTGCTTGAGCAATACTCATTCTCCTAGTTTTTATAGAATTCATGGGCATAACGCAGTCACGAATAGTGTCTAGCGTCTTTCTTTTCATTCTACTTCTGGAATTGCACGTTCCCAGTAACTAGACACAGGGAAAACACTCTAAAGGAGCTAAACACCACAAAAACTCCCCAAGCACGCAGTATCTCACTAGCAAAGGCACTATCAGCAATTTAAATCAATTATAATTTTACTGTTAGCTTAAAGTTGACCTGTGTAGCTAGACCGCCCACCGCTCCAAGCCACAAACAGCAAACAGCGTACTTCCGGGTGCGCGCGCGGGTGCGCTACGCACTCGGAATATAAACACAAAGGAGGGGGCAGGTCAGAGGCGTTCCCTTATCCAACAGGCCAATGAAATTGAGCACTAGTATAGGAAACAGAAGAAGGGCAGAAACACGGTCAGTCCGTGTTGAATATATACTACTTAACACAAAAGCTATAAGCAAAACGAAGAAAAGTACTACGTTTAGTCCAGACAGTCCAGGCAGACCCAGTGCAACCTCTAAAGACTTCCTCCGGTCGTGTGAGCAGATGCCGAATGCTCGAGTACTCCGGACGCAGCTTCAGAGATGAAAGTCCCACGCAGCAAACAGCGTACTTCACCGTACTTCTGGGTAAGATAAGAATCTTGAGAAGAAAATTTGTATAATATTAGAAAGATATAATTTTGCAAAAAGAGTGCCCGAAGAAGGAGAAATTATAGAAGACTACATAACTGCATTGTGAGGCTTTGCAAGAACATGTAGCTTTGGGCAACAAATGGAAGGGAGGCTGAGAGACCAATTCATGTTGGAATGCAGAAATAGCAAAGTGAGGGACAAGCTTTGGTCAAGAAGCGACCTAACGCTGTAAGTAGTCCTCCGCAAAGCCAAGGAGGTCAGGCACACAGAAGCACGTGTGAAAGCACTTGATGAAAGAAGCACGAAAACACAAACAGCAGAAACAGCTGGAAGTGCCACGAGTGAGGTGGCTGCTGTGCAGTCCACACAGAGGTACTTGATTGTTCTCCCCCATTTTAACTGTCCTGGACAACTCCATACACTATTTCTCTTGCTACATACCAGCCTTTCATGTATTGTGCTGCTAAATTGTGAGCATCCCATTACCTATACACGGTTATCTAGCAGAGCCCTGCCTCACCCTTTTACAATGTTCAAGTCTAGAAACAGCCTGCAGTAGAGCTGCCGACCAACACCAGACACCCCTGCCCAAGCAAGCTAGCTACCAACTGATGTGCGCCACTGCCAACTTATTGCCTACTGTCCTAGATATTGACTTAGCTCTCTACCGACATCTGGCCTACTATGCCATTGTAGCATTGTGCCTCTGAAATAGCATACTGTTGTTATTTTGTACACTAGCCTTTCTCTGCTTAATATGGTCTCACTTGTATGTATGAGCTCAAACTAACCTATGTCACCAACCTAGATATGCTGCATATTCCTTAATATCCACTTATATTCTCTTAATTGCCTGTATACAGTATTCAGTATCAGACCTGTGCCCTTTTAGCCTCGGGTGCACTCTTAGCCTCAGGTTGCCACTGAGCCAATGACATGCTTGCTATCGAATGTTACATATGCCTAGTATTTACATTGTACCCATATGTCGATTAACACCCCTGAGGTGTGACCCTACAATAAGTAATATGCACACCATAAAGACTCATCTAATTCATACACTCTTCACCCTATTCTGGGCCATCATAATAATGACTTGCATCAACTTCATACCCTGTCCTCTGCAGGAGAGAAACTTCCGACTTTGAGCAAGACTGCCACGGATCTACGATCCTAAAATAATAAGAACCAGACCCCAAATTATCGAGCACAACTCCCATGCCATTGACCTTAAACCGTCTGCTTTAGCTTCTGAAGCAATGCAAAAAACTCAGCCCCACCGCATCACCTATTCTCTTCACAACCAAAAGAGAATCAAGCACCCTAAAATAAGACCCATCCTATAGCGGAATAAAAAGACAACTATTTCAGGAGCCCTCATTAACGCAAGATCTCTTATTGCGCATACAACTGAAATTGCTGATATACTTACCACTGACAACCCAGACTTAATGGCTGTCACAGAGTCCTGGCTCCATGTTGCTGCAGGTCCTGCACTCATGATCGCCATACCAGACAATTACCATATACTTAGAGTTGACAGACCTAACACTAGAGGAGGCAGCCTTGCTAACATAGCCAAAACAAAACTGGCATTAAGGCTAACTACAAACCCATAAATTAAATCCTGCGAACTACTAGCAGCCAAACTACCCATCTCCAATAATAGCACACTAACTATTCTCCTAGTGTACAGACCACCCGGACCAATAGGCACCTTTGAAGAAGACCTCTCTAGTCTCCTCACTAATAATACAAAGGACACCACACAGCTCTTAATACTAGGTGACTTCAATCTGGGCTTTAATGATGCTGAGGACAAACAAGCCCAATCCATTGAAACTATTCTAGTTGAACATGGCTTGACCCAAAAAGTCCTCACTCCAATGCATATAAAAGGGCGTACACTACACTGGGTAGCCAATTTGCACTGTTCTATCACCATTACTGAAATTACCCCACAAGCCTGGACTGATCACCATCTTATTGGTTTTTCTTCCACCATAGAGCTTCAAAAGCTGGTAAACCACGAAACAGTGCCACCACTCCCAACGAGAAGTAAAAAAGAAATTACAGTTGAAAAATTACTTCCTCTCCTCTTACCAGCGCTTTCCATTAACACTAATAACTCTGACCCTAATGCTCTAGTTGAGACCTTCAACAACACTATGTCCAAGGCCTTGGACACCATCGCCCCAGTCAAACTACACAAAAGCAAACAAAAGTCCCACCTCAATACGTGCTTCACACCCTACCTCAAAGAACTATGTATCCAAAAAAGGAAACTCCAAGCCATCTGTAGACACACACCAACGGATGAGAACAAATCATTACTATCTAACCTCGCCAATAAATATAAGAAAGAAATAATCCAAAACAAAAGGAATACATTTAATGATAGAATCATTAAGGCCAACTCCAAGGAGCTCTTCACCATCCTCCGGGAAATGGAAAATCCTATTACACCTTCAGATAATGTCCCGAAAGTCAAACAATGGTGTACTAGCATTCAAAATGCCTTATCAAACAAAATAGTGACTCTGCAGACAAAAATAGAGAACAAAGAAGCATCCCTGCGCTCCACAGAGATGCACACTACCCCACCGGTTGATACACTGAGTATCGACAAACCTTTCAGGTTCACTAATATTTCCATACTGTAAACAGAAAAGGTTATTTTAATTCTGAAACCATTCAACTGCCAGTGTGATAGTTGCCCTGCACAAATAATTAAGGACGCCACTAGAGAATTAGCACCCTTTATCTCTAAGCTAATTAATGCTTCCTTTAATTCGAGCACTGTCCCTATGAACCTCAAAGAGTCCTGTGTGCTACCACTCGTTAAGAAACAGACTCTAGATCTGACTATACCCACCAACTATAGACCCATTACTACGGTTCCATTCCTCCTTAACATCATTGATAGAGTAGCCTATATCCAAATCCAGAATTACTTGGAGGCGAATCAACTTCTAGGATCTAGCCAATCTAGATTCAGACCACAACACGGCACTGAAACGGCTTTAATTGACCTCAAAACACAAATTGACGAGTTGAAGGATAAAGGTAAAACAGCTATGCTACTCCTCCTTGACCTATCGGTAGCCTTTCACCTGGTGGACAATGCAGTGTTATGCAAAAACATAGCGTCAGCTGCCCATTTCTCAAGTGAAGCTATAGCCTGGGTTCAATCCTTCCTAGCTAACTGTACAATGAGAGTGTTCTCCCCCTCAGCTTCAGCAGACCCAATCCAAATCTCTTGTGGAGTTCCACAAGGGTCATGTGTCTCTCCAACAATTTATAACATTTTTACTAAGCCACTCTTTGACAAACTTGACAGGCTGGGTGTCACATATATAAATTATGCTGACGACACCCAGATCCTCATACCCCTTTTGGGCAACTTTGTCGAAGACACGGCTCTGGTAAATAAGATATACCCCTCATTTAGGCATGGATGGCCTCACACGGCCTCTGCCAAAATGACGACAAAACAAAGATCCTGAATTTGGTGTTTAACTCCAACCTCAAAAAACTTAGCCTCAACTACGCTGCCTTTAACATTGACAGCAATGATATCAAAGTAGTAACCGCATTATCTCTCAAAAAACAAGTCAGCTCCAGGGCTTCCTCTACAGCTTATACCTGTAAATTGATTAGGGCCTGCAGAACCTATTTATCCAAAACTAAGTGTATTACACTTGCCAATAATAATGTCCAAGCTTGATTATTGTAATGCCCTATATGCAGGCGCTAACAAAAACATCCTAAACAAAATGCAAATACTGCAAAATAATGCCCTAAGAGCAGCTCTGAACATATCCCGTAGAGAGCATTTTTCCAACATCAGGAAAGACGACCACTGACTAAAAATTAGTGATAGAATACTCCTTAAAACGGTATCCCTTACCTTCAAAGGACTCAACAATACTTTGATTCCGTATATCTCCACCAGACTGACCAGAAGAACCTCAACTCACCACACTAGAGCATCTAACAATCTATGCCTAGAAATGCCAAGGTTCAAACTGTCCAAAACTGGAGGAGCTAGCTTCCCAGACAAAGCTGCTCTTGCCTGGAATGCACTACTCACTGCCTTGAGAGAGGACCAGCCCTACTCTAGATTTAGACATAACCTTCTGAACTGGCTCCCTACTAAGGATATCTCATAAACCTCCACCCACTTCTGAATGCCACCCTGATTCCATGTTTATTATATTCTGTTATATATTTACCTTGTATTCCACACTATCTATCTTTTTACCTATTTCTATGTACCATGTATATATATATATACATATATATCACATGGCCACGCTAGTGGCCATGTAGTTATGGTTAAGTTGCTGTTTCCATAGGAAGAGCACTTTTTGGGTGGCTAATAACTCCGCTCCCCCTGGATGAATCCTCACCAAACGTTGCAAAAAAAGTATATGGCCCACTCTGAATTTTTTTGCAAAGCTTGGTGAGGATTCGTCCAGCGGGGGCAAAGTTATAGGGGGGTCCCAAAACTTTTTTTTCCCCATAGACTGAATGGGAAAAAGGTTTTGCTCGCGCCTACAGACCAAACCGCTGGACTGATTTTCACCAAATTTGGACCAGGAGCAGCGGCTTGGTCCCGAAAGAGTGCTTTTGCAAATTTGTTGAAAATCCGTCCGGTAGTTTTTTTTTTAAATGACCAAAAAGTAGGTAAAAAAAACATTTGTGATATCTGTGTTCGGTCCGCGGACACACTTCCCTGTTCGCTCCGCGGACAGTGTTCTGATTGGCCAATCGGCTTGTGTGATGTCCGCGGACATGCGATGTGTTCGCTGATTGGACAGTGTTAAGCGTGAAGCGCGTCAGATTTTTGGTAGCGCCCGCCATCTTGGATTCGTGGACGTCCGTGGACAGGGCGGTGACAGTTTGTCCAAATGTGTATTTAGTAGTGTGTTGGTGTGTAGGAGTGTTTGGGGGGGATGGAAGGGTATGAGAGGTTAAATGTTGTGCTTTTTTATGTGGTAGACATTCTTTTTGTGTTTGATTTGTCTGCGGACATCACGGGTGTTCTGAAATGTTCTAAATAAACTGAATGGGGGGTGTTCTGAGGACTCAATATGTGTCTGTTTTGTTCGCAAGTAAGCTGAAACTGTTCTAAGAACACTCGCAGTGTCCTGAAATGTTCTCAAATAAACAAAATGGGGGTGTTCTGAGGACGCTGTCTGTATTGTTCTTTGGCAAGTTGAATGTGTTCTAAGAACACTCGCGGTGTCCTGAAATGATCTCAAATAAACAAAATGGGGGTGTTCTGGGGACGCTGTCTGTATTGTTCGTTGTCAAGTTGAAAGTGTTCTAAGAACTCTCGCGTTGTCCTGAAATGTTCGTAGGGGGTGTCCTGAAGACACTGTCCGTATTGTTCGATGGCAAGTTGAAAGTGTTCTAAGAACTGTCTCGATGTCCTGAAATGTTCACAGGGTGGTCCTGAAGTCGCTGTCCGTTTTGTTCGATGGCAAGTTGAAAGTGTTCTAAGAACACTCGGGGTGTCCTGAAATGTTCGCAAATAAACAAAATGGGGGTGTTCTGAGGACGCTGTCCGTATTGTTCGCTGGCAAGTTGTGTTCTAAGAACTGTCTCGGTGTCCTGAAATGTTCGCAGGGGGTGTCCTGAAGACGCTGTCCGTATTGTTCGATGGCAAGTTGAAAGTGTTCTAAGAACACTCGGGGTGTCCTGAAATGTTCGCAAATAAACAAAATGGGTGTATTCTGAGGACACTGTCTGTATTGTTCATTGTTAAGTTGAAAGTGTTCTAAGAACTCTCTCGTTGTCCTGAAATGTTCGTGCATAAACAAAATGGGGTGTGTTCTAAGAACACACGCGTTGTCCTGAAGTATTCTAAGAACTCTTGCGGTGTCCTGAAATGTTCCTAGGGGGTGTCCTGAAGACGCTCTAAGAACACTCACGGTGTCCTGAAATGTTCGCAAATAAACAAAATGTGGGTGTACTGAGGACGCTGTCCGTATTGTTCGGTGTTAAGTTGAAAGTGTTCTAAGAACTCTCGCGTTTTCCTGAAATGTTCACATATAAACAAAATGGGGGTGTGTTCTAAGAACATGCGCATTGTCCTGAAGTGTTCTACAAACTCTCGCGGTGTCCTGAAATGTTCGTAGAGGGTGTCCTGAGGACGCTGTCCGTATTGTTCAATGACAAGTTGAAAGTGTTATAAGAACTGTCTCGGTGTCCTGAAATGTTCGTAAATAAACAAAATGGGGGTGTGTTCTAAGAACTCACGCGTTGTCCTGAAATGTTCGTAGGGGGTGTCCTGAAGACACTGTCCGTATTGTTCGATGGCAAGTTGAAAGTGTTCTAAGAACTGTCTCGATGTCCTGAAATGTTCACAGGGTGGTCCTGAAGTCGCTGTCCGTTTTGTTCGATGGCAAGTTGAAAGTGTTCTAAGAACACTCGGGGTGTCCTGAAATGTTCGCAAATAAACAAAATGGGGGTGTTCTGAGGACGCTGTCCGTATTGTTCGCTGGCAAGTTGTGTTCTAAGAACTGTCTCGGTGTCCTGAAATGTTCGCAGGGGGTGTCCTGAAGACGCTGTCCGTATTGTTCGATGGCAAGTTGAAAGTGTTCTAAGAACACTCGGGGTGTCCTGAAATGTTCGCAAATAAACAAAATGGGTGTATTCTGAGGACACTGTCTGTATTGTTCATTGTTAAGTTGAAAGTGTTCTAAGAACTCTCTCGTTGTCCTGAAATGTTCGTGCATAAACAAAATGGGGTGTGTTCTAAGAACACACGCGTTGTCCTGAAGTATTCTAAGAACTCTTGCGGTGTCCTGAAATGTTCCTAGGGGGTGTCCTGAAGACGCTCTAAGAACACTCACGGTGTCCTGAAATGTTCGCAAATAAACAAAATGTGGGTGTACTGAGGACGCTGTCCGTATTGTTCGGTGTTAAGTTGAAAGTGTTCTAAGAACTCTCGCGTTTTCCTGAAATGTTCACATATAAACAAAATGGGGGTGTGTTCTAAGAACATGCGCATTGTCCTGAAGTGTTCTACAAACTCTCGCGGTGTCCTGAAATGTTCGTAGAGGGTGTCCTGAGGACGCTGTCCGTATTGTTCAATGACAAGTTGAAAGTGTTATAAGAACTGTCTCGGTGTCCTGAAATGTTCGTAAATAAACAAAATGGGGGTGTGTTCTAAGAACTCACGCGTTGTCCTGAAATGTTCGTAGGGATTGTCCTGAAGACTCTGTCCGTATTGTTCGATGTTGAGTTGAAAGTGTTCTAAGAACTCTCGTGGTGTCCTGAAATGTTTGCAGGGGGTGTTCTGAGGACGCTGTCCGTATTGTTCGTTGTCAAGTTGAAAGTGTTCTAAGAACTCTCGTGGTGTCCTGAAATGTTCGCAGGGGGTGTTCTGAGCACGTTGTCCGTATTGTTCGTTGTCAAGTTGAAAGTGTTCTAAGAACTCTTGCGTTGTCCTGAAATGTTCGCACATAAACAAAACAGGGGTGTGTTCTAAGAACACACGCGTTGTCCTGAAATGTTCGTAGGGGGTGTCCTGAGGATGCTGTCCGTATTGTTCGTTGACGAGTTGAAAGTGTTCTAAGAACTTTTGCGTTGTCCTGAAATGTTCATGGGGGTGTTCTGAAGACGCTGTCTGTATTGTTCGCTGCCAAATTGAAAGTGTTCTAAGAACACTGGTAATGTCCACGGACATTAAAAGTTTCCATAGGTCATAGTTGAAATGTTTTACTCTATGGGTGTGATATGCTGCGGTGGTTGTGGCCAGGGCATAGAGTGTTGGGTGCATGGCCATTTGGCCATTTGGCCATGCACCCAACACTCTATGCTCTGGTCACAACCACTGCAGCATATCACATTTATAATTGCTTATAACTTTGGGTCAAAAACAAATTTATAAGGAACAACGTTATAAGATACTATGGGTGTGATATGCTGTGATGGTTGTGGCCAGGGCATAGAGTGTATAAAATACTTACTGTTTGGTTTAGTAACTGGAGTACATGTATTTCTTGTTAATTTCTGTGATAAAAGAAAATAGCATGTTAGTATTAGTATTTTGTAATTAATTTTTACATTGTATAATCTACATTTTTTTTTTGGACCCTCAAATTTAGTAGATTACAAACCAGAGTACTGTGCAATTTGCTCAGTTTCTTTGTTCGTTGCTAAAATCATTGGGTCTGTGAGAGAAATAAAATCCATGTTGGATTAAAAAAAAAACTTTTACTGTTATGCTACAGTTTATTTGTTTGTTTGTTTGTTTTCAGTGTTCATTTGTTGTTTCTGGCTAATGTTTTATACATTGGGTTGTTGCATTTTGTTTGGAGCAGTAACATATTATTTATTTGTCTGGATATTATGAAATTTTAGAGCAGTTAGATACCAGTAGGTGTATTCTAACTGTCTATGTTCTTTATATATTTTAGTGGTATTGATTTATCTATTTGGATACTGTTAAATTTTGGGACAGTTAGATACCAATTGGCGTATTCTAACTTTGTATTCTTTGGTCTAATTTAGTGGTATTCATTTGTCTGATTAGTTGTTGTAGAATCTTTGAGCAGTTAGATAGCTTTTGGAGTATTCTAACAGTTTATATTTTTTTAACACAAGTTTACTTAGGGTTTAAATACAGTTTAGTTATCAAATTTTGGTTTTAAGAACATCAAATAAGCATTTGTAAGATTTGCTGGTGATCTCTGCTTTAGAGTAATGGTACTATCATTACATTCAAACCATCCACATTTCTTTTTTATATATGCAGTGTAGTGCCCTGAATTGGTTGTGGCTCCTGCGTGGTAGATTATACCTATTGTTGTGAAGGTTTTCTTGCCAAGTGATATTTGACCATCTGTGAATCCAGTCAGCTTGCAGTTGTTTTTGGTACCATCTGCATTGTAACGTAGAAGCATTAGTATTATGTATTTACTATGTGTTTGTATTACTAACGTGGAGCGATTATCTGAATTGCACGCAGAACATAATCTACCATGGTTCGCATTTTGAACAAGTTGCTGAAATCGAATGGATTCACAATTAGGTATTGATATATATGCAAAGAGTTCATTGGGGATTTCATCTTGTGTCACATTGTTGCAGAGAGTGCATATATGTTTCCACATGTATGAAATCTGGAAGATTTCATTTATAGGTATGTTTTTGTTTTTCAGTACTTGTAGTAAGTACATTGGACATTTTTGTGGATCTTCCTGTGAGTTTATAGTGAATTTCATCATTCCAGCACCGTAGTCCAATTGTTGTCTTACTCCATAAACACTATACGTGTTGTCAGGATTGTTTGCTGCATTTCTGTGAAGTACTAACATTTACAAACACAATGGGTCTGTACTGTGTAAGTAAATGTTGTCAACAATTGGTGGTAATTGAAATAGGATATTCATTGCTACATTTGCGTAGCAACTTACACCAACTATATTTGAGAGTTTAAATGGACCAGGTAGTTCTGTATCTGACTCCTTTTTTTGGAGTTTGTCTTCCTTCTTTGAAGAAGTACCTGGTTTACTTTCCCTAATTGATTCTTTTTTGCTTGTGGTACTTGATGAAGTATTACTTTCTTTTACTCTCTTTGGAGGATTTGCAGTGATGTCCTGTTGCTTTTCTGTTTGATTTATTTTTCTTTTGTAATGTTTTACTTTTTGTGGAACAGAATATGTGTTTAGATGGGGAGTGTTTAGTGAGCGAAGTCTAATGTATTCTAAAATGCAAGGAATATCAGCGTTTATTTTACTTGCATCAATGTTGATTATAAATAGACCGTCAGGTGTACGTAAGCGTGATAGTGCTACATAGCTCATGCCTTCTTTAAAGACTGTGTTACCAATATCTATCATTGCTTTGTCTAGGGTAAGACCTTGTGATTTATGAATCGTGACTGCGTATGCAAGAGTTAAAGAAAATTGTTCTCTGCGTACATACATGTCTTTGAAGAGAAGGAATCGAGCTGTTGAGCGTCCTATCCTTTTAACTTCTGAAAGTTTGTCAAAGAGTATATTGACAAACTGAATTTTGTTGTTACGTGGGTATGTTTGAAAGCCAACAACTGTTCCCAATGCTCCATTAACTAGTCCTTGGTCCATGTCAAGGTTACGTTTAAGCATTACTCTGGAATTTAAGGACAATTTTAATATCTTTTCTAAGCCTGCTGTGTTTGAGATTGATTTTTCTAAACTATTTAGTCTTGTTGTGGCTTGGTCACACATAGGTAGTTTCATACCATGTACATCTAGTTTGTCTGTGGCGCTAATTTCCATTATCGGTTGCATTTCTTTACTTAACATTATTTCATTGAATTTGGAACAGCTTGCAAGAGTTGGCATTAAGGCCATGCAATTGACATTTTTGTGGGCTAATTGTTCCATAACATCTGTAGCACATGCATTATCGCCATAAAGTGCATTAATTTGCCGGGTTTTCAATATTGTTTCTGCTTCTTTAGAGAGTATACCAACTCTGATACTTTTTAAGGTGTTGACATAAGTGAGATCTGCAGATTGACGCATGTTTTCTGTTAATTCTCTGTATTGGAAATGTTGCCAAAGGTTGACATTTCCAATGCTGCCAACAGTTTTACGGCAGAGTTTGTGTCCTAATGTTTTAAAAATAGGTTCACCTTTTACTGGTGTCAATTGAAGAAGATATCCGAAAACAATAATGTGTTTTCCTGCAAAGAGCTCTTCATAGTTTGTTTTCAGTACTTCTTGTAATCTGAGGTGAATCAAAGCCAACATTAGGTTGGAGACCATGCTCACTTCATCTATTAGTAGCATTTTCATTTGTTTTAATACTCTGCGTAGTTCCATTGCAGCTTCTGCAGAAAGTTTGTAATAGTCTAATTTGTTCTGGTGTTCTACTGGCAATAGTAGTTATCGGTGTAAAGTGACACCACCTATGTTGTAGGCAGCTAAACCGGTGGGGGTAGTGACAACAGCTGACAGTTTGTTGTTTGTCGATTGTTGAAGGAATTTACTGATGATTTTGATTAGGAATGTTTTGCCAGACCCAGCTTCACCACTGACGTACAGTAGTTTAGGTTTACAATTATGGCAGGAACATTCTTTATTTTCATGTTGTACACCATGTGCAATGTGTTTTGTTAATTCCTCAAAAATGCTACGTTGTTCGTTGTTTAGTTTTCATTGTAGTATAGTAAAGTCTTCTTTATCTTCGTACTGACACATGGTGTTTTCTACTTCTATCATAGCTAATTCTGCCTCATTTATTATTAGTGGTTCTCCCAGTGGTTCTTGGCTTCCTGTTACAGAAGGTTGACTACTGTCAGGAGTGTCTTTATCTAGTTGGGCCTGGAGTTCTTCTTCGTGTTTCTGTTCATTGTGCAACATTGTTTTGTATTGTGTAAAGTTTACATCAGTTATAATGCTTTCATTTGCTTTGAAAGCATCTGCATATGAGTCATAGTTTTCTAGTATTTCTTCTTCTTTTCTCCATGGTTTAAAGAGTTGTAGCAGGGACATGTAATATATTTCTTTATGTTGAGGAGTCTTCAATGACAATTTGATATGATTAATTAAATTTGGTTTAGTGAGTTTAACTAAGCTGCCTTCACAGTTTGTCACTCTGTATTTACCTTTTTTTTCATCAGATTTTATATTATTTTTGTATGTGTAGTTTTGGGCTATGTGGTATAGACACATGGTTTTCAAAGTATTACTTCTGTTTGGGTAGTACGTGTCCAATAAATTGTTTTTTAAAATGTCTTGGCTGTTGGGATCATGTTTGGCTATTGCTTCTATATCTTCGTATGTTTTTAGAACTCCTTTTCTAGATTTAGCTGCACCAAGACTTAGCCATACTATATTTTCAGATGTACCATACAATGCAGTACCAGTTAAACGATCAGCTGTATCATATGATCCACATTCTCTATGGGAGAGCATTTTTATGCCCAAGCTGTATAATTTCTGAGACACTGTTTTATCTGATGACAGGTCATTCCAGAGGTCTTGGAGCTCTGTCTTTTCTGCTTTGGTTAACTATGCTGTGACATATCGTGCAACTGCAGTAGAATTGTCTGCAATGTACTGCACATCTATGTTTGCATTCCTTAAGTGGGCAATGATTGCATTATAATCATTGATATATTTTTCTTCTTCTTTCCTTTTTATGTAATATGTTTTTTTAGGTGACTTACCTTTAACAATGTGTGTAACTGAAGACATGAGGTTGTTCACTTGACCTGTATTTGTAACTTGTCTAGGGAAACCAAATCAGCATTTGGTGTAGTATTTCCCTTTGTTTTTGTATTTGCGACGACAATATTTGCCACATTTTTGTCTTTGAAATTGTAAAATTTGTGCATGAAGATCACTATTTGTGGATTCTGATGGAATTTCACAAGTGACATATTTTTCAATAAACTGTAAAACAGTGGCATCACTGTCTTGACCAAATTTAGGAGCATCTTTAATCCATAAAAGCATGTGGATATGTGGTGCTCCTCTGGCCTGGTATTCTTTTCTCCAAAAGAAGCGTTGCACTTCTCCAAGGGGAGGAACAGTTTTATTACAAATAAAATGTAGCATAGCAATGAAGCAATGGTGAAAATATCTTGAAACATTAACAGGATTCAAAGAACAAAGTTCTCCTGGTTTTAGTATATATATGTTTGTTTTGTTTTTATTTGATATGCGTAGGAAATCATGTAAATCTTCCCATGCATATTCTGCACAACTTAATGAAACAAACCAAGTGGGTGGGCCAAGGTTTCTGATCATACAACGTACATCTCTGTGACGTCGAAACCAGTACTCTTTAGTGCCACGCATATTTGCTAATAGATTTGTAATATTTGATTGTAAAACCTCATCCTTTTGTTGCACTTTTTGTAATAATTGTGTAGCTGTCATATTTTGAAAGTGGGATCCTGATTTTAATATGTGTGCAACTCCGTTACATAAAGTTGCTAGTTCACTTTCAAAGAGTTGGTGGAATATGTATTTCACATTATGTCTAAATCTGGGATCTTCAGAATACATCCGTAATGAGCGGTATTCTGAATCTGATATTTGAATAGATCTATCATCATACCTTCCTCCTTTGCCAGTAGGAAAGAGTAGAGGAAAAGCACGTGCTTCTATACCATATGCTGATTGGTGATCCTTTTGTTTGACGCATTTGGTATGTTTCCAGTGCATCTTCTATGGTGTCATCAGAGTGCAAAGGATGAATTGTATAATGGTCTAAAGTATTTGATATTGTAGCAGGATCTAGTAACTCAAATTGACCAGCTTCTTGTGTTTCTTGAATTATTTCAGTTGTACCTTTCAAGTTTTCTTCAATATTAATTTCTTTGTTATATTCATTATTCTCTTTAAGATATTGTAAGGCTTGTCTAACTTTATGTAAATCTACCAGCTGTTGCCATATTCTTTTGTCTTTTGTAGGTACTCCATTTACTAAGATAATGAAAGATTGCTGCATTGGAGGTTTCACTCCTAGAGTATGCACATTTTCTTTTAGATCTAATGGTAAATAAACTACTTTTCCACGAATGCCTTTTACCAATGCAGAGGGAGGTAATTTTACTGTTTTTAGTTGAAGGCGTATTATTGCTTGAAATGGGTGTACTGTTTGAATTATGATGCTCTCATATAAATTAAGTTGTTGTAGGGTTTCTGGTAGTGGGTATAATTCCAAATTATTTGTGATAGCACATGAAGGAGTTTGGTTGTTGTCAAGTTTTGTAGTGCAGTAACTGCAAAGTATTAAGGTGTCACTTATTTCGTATTTGTTTTCTGCTACAAGGTAGAGAGCTAATTCGAACCATTTAGAATCTTCATTGTCTTCTAATTTATATGATAGGTCTACAGTTTTCGTGTTACGTTTATAAAAAGTGCAGCGGCAACATACACATACATGGTTTGGTACTTCAGCTGAAGTACTTTTAAAAAAATTTTTATTTCTTTTTTGTATGTGTTTAGCAAAAGGTTGCCATGTGTAGAATTGTTGCTGATTTGGTTTAAAGCTATTTCATTCTGTAAATGGCTTTCACTTCCAAAATATTTTTTCTGGATATAGTCAATTTCTTGAAGTCTTTTGCTATACCATGTAGAAGAATGTTATTTAAATTTGCTAGTGCTAAAGCAGGACTTTTAGCATAGTACAATTTATAGACTATATGTCTTATAGTTGAATGATGTGTTGATATTCTTTTGATATCATGGAAGGTGGTTTGACAAGTAGGTCCTGTAATGCAGGCCAATGAATGTCCTTGTAGTCCTGTGTATGTGGGCACTGGACAGGTATCCATATTTTGCAGTAGTTTCATTTTAATTTTGTCTTTGCTTTTTACATATTGATTGGGGAATTGGCGTAAAGACTTGAAAAATTGTTTAGGAATGTTACATATTGACGTGCATGGCCATTTGTACACTAGATGTTCTGATTCAGTTGAATTGAGGGGTAATTCTAAGTTTTCAGGGCATATTTTTGTAAGGAGTACTTCTTGTTCCATTATGGTATTATTAACATTTTCATAACCTCGGCCACTTCTATGTATGGCAATTGTATTTGTTTGTTTTTGTTTGTACGCTTCTTCATTGAAGTATGGTTCTGTGCTTGTAGTGTGACTCCATTCACCTCCGCAGATACTTCAGAAGTTCTTTCTGTTGACATTTCGTTTATTGAGAAGTCTTTTTTGTAATTTAGTTGTTAGTTTTGTTAGTGGTTTCATTTTGTTTAACACTAAAATAAATAACTTTCTTTTGAGAAGAATTTCACTATCAATCAACACTTCTAAAATTAATTTCCTACGATAGGTTTTAAGCATTGCACCTGATTTCTGTCCTGTTTATATAAGATTTAGAAGGACTTTGTGACAGAATATTTTGGCTAAAATACTGTTCTTGGTATGCTTACTTTGCACTATTTTAAAATTTAAAGAAGTAGTTTTATCTGTAGTGATAGCTGATTTTTTGTTAATTGTTTTTTGGTTTGTTTTACATTTCGATAGAGAAGGCAAAGTGTTTGTACTTGAAAATTCTTGTGTTTCACTAAATGACTGTATTAGCTGTTTTGTTTGAACTTTTTTTACAAATTCTGCTAGAGATAGATTCCTATGTTGGACACTTTTATTTTCATTTGCTCTACTTCTGTGTTGCTTTCTACGGACTTGACTTTTGGTAGGCATTCTTTAGGGTCTGTTGAAAAAAATAAAGAAGGTATGGGTTGGGGTGTTCTGCAATGTATGTGTGCTGTGTGCATGAGTGTTTGAGTAAGATGATGTATGTAATGGTGTCTGATTGTGCATTGGAAACTACAACTAGTAGGTATGTGTATTCTTCAATTAATATTTTACTAAACTCAGGTTCAGATGACAGAAAAAAATAAGCTAGTGGTGTGGAGAAGTACAAATAGTAAATCTAATGTATACAATAAAAACAGTTGTTTGTTCTATAATATGAAAATTCTAGCGGTTGAGTTGGGTAATTTGTGTGTCCAAATGTAGGAATTTGTGCGCCATTCTTGCTGTAAATCGGTTTTTAAAACATGGGGAATTTTGGACAGAATGGTGCACAATCTCTATTTTTAGGCACAGAAATAGCATTAATTAACTTTACAGTATGTTTGAGTAATAATACAAATATTATGCTGATATTCTACTTTTTTCTAAAATGGGCAGAGTGTTTCCTAGTTCTTCTTTGCTCTTGAAATTCGGCTGCTTCTTTTCAGGAGAATGGTCTTCACTGCAACTGTAAAAGAAACAAATTAGTAATTTTGTTTGTATATAGCATTGTTCTTAATATAGATATTGATTTTTTTAATTGAAATCCTCAGCACCTTCCTTAAAACCATTAAAACTATATTAATCACATAAGATATGTCGCACCAGTTCAATAGATATGATATGTTCTTAATGAACAAATTGTATTGCAATGAGTAGCTGTAACAAACAACATATCTTTAGTATGTCTTGTGAAATTCATAATGTACCACTGAATACCACCATTTCTGTAACTACTCTGTTGTAGGTAATAGTGCCTTAATGTCATGCTTAAATTAAAGTAATCAAATAAATAAATAAATAAATACATGTAATTGTATAAGTAATATTTTTGGAGATTGGAACCTAGAGTGTGCATGCATGCAATTTTGTTTCAATATATGTAGTCTATAAATTTAATTAAAAAAATGTTAGTTTAACATGATTTGATAGTGTGTGTATTAAGAAAGTAAATAGTATAAAGGTTTATAAGTGATAGTTGATTTTAGGAAATTGGAAAAAAGACAGTAGATTCATTTTACAGATTACACAGCTAAAAGTCAGTTTGAAAATGTGTTCATGTACTGTACAGAAAATATGCATACCTGTAGTTTGTGTTCATGCATATGTATATGCATGGAGCTGCAAGTAGAAATCTTGGAGACTTGTACAGTATTTCTTGTAAATGGTGCTTGCCAATGATATGACACTTGTACTCAGAGAGATTCACAGTACATTTGCAGTGCTGATCTATGATGATGCAGTTAGATGTAGATGTCTTGAATATGATTGGTGCATGGTCATGTGATTTCTTAGCTACATCCAATGAGGGAATGGCACAGAGAGTGAAGTGGAAATAGTAGAAGGGCTGTTCATGTTACGATATGTTCGCGGACATGGCGGTAGTTTGCGGACATCGGGAGTTACATCTGGGGATTTTTGGGTTCAGAGTCATGCAAATGAGAATGAGCAGTGAAAGGGATTGGTCAGGAAAGTTTAGTGGGTGTGTTGTGCCAGGAGAGAGTTTCTCAGATACTCTTTTTGCTGAGAGAACAACAGATAGCTATGGCTGTGTGTTTCAGAAAACAGATTGTTTGGGTTTTGGGAGATTCGTGGATACATTTGTTGAAGGTGCATGCACAAAGCTGTGGAGTAGCTGTAGATCTTGGATTTCCACATGTGGAAGTACAGTGGCATGGAATACATGGAATGAAGTGGTTGGACTTGCTATCTCTCTGTGCTACTTTGGAAACAAAGCAACATCCAGACATAATTGTAATTCATTGTGGAGGGAACAGTTTAGGACATGTGTCTGGAATTTCTTTGCAATTTGCTATGAAAGAAGGACTTGGGAAAGTCATGGGCATGTTTCCTAATTCTCAAGTAATATTTTCACGGATTGCGCAGAGAAAAATGCTTTGCAATGATCCTTGACACTTTTTTTTATTAACATTACAATAAGAAACCCTTGTACAGACTTTTCATGAAAGATAAATGCACATGTGATGTCATCAGTGATGTCATCAATGACATTTGTGATGTCATCTTTGATGTCCTGGGTGTTAGTCTTAGCAGTGCACGGTGGTGGCGCGAGTTATGGTTGCTTAGCTTACCATAACTGGCGAATTTCAAGGGTTTTTCAGTTTTACTTGGAACCATAACGTCCCTTTAACAAAGTTTTTTCACTGAATTTCATAGGTTTTTAGTAGCACAACTTAACCATAACGTCCCATTAACTAAGTTTTTCACTGAATTTCATAGGTTTTTAGTAGCGCAACTTAACCATAACGTCCCTTTAACAAAGTTTTTTTTCACTGAATATATATATATGTAATGTATGTATTGTAATAACCATCTGCTGTAACTAAGTTTTACATATTCTTTTTAATGTTGTGCCTTGTTACCTGAGGGTTTGATGTGCATTATTAAATAAACAAGCAAACAAACAAACAAGTAGGATCTCAATGGGCCCCGAAGCCACTAAACCACATTTTAAGATAGATCGTTGATGTGACTATCACACAAGGGGACTGAATAAGTGAAGGGGCGACAGATGGCATCCCACCCTGGGAGAGATACAACAGTGTTTCAGATGTGACAGCAAAACTCACTGGTCCAGCAGCCCGAATGGCCCTGCTCAACAGATAATATGCAGGAATGCAATAGGAGAGGGATGTCACTAAGTTCTGGTGCTGCAGGTCCACATAACACATCCACTGTGTTGAAGAACCATTCACTGAAGAAGCAGAGCAGAGGAAAACATACATGGTAAGCAACAATGACAAAGCCCTCAAAAGTTCCAGAGTCACAGTGAGTGAGAATGGGAGTCCTATAACCATGATGGTGGATTCAGGAATCAAGCATTCTTTGATACTTAAAAATAAGTTTAATGAAGTATTGGACAGGAGAGTGCTACATGAGGTTGAAAAGAGTCTGGCAGTGTATGAAGGGAAGATGATTTCTCTTTTGGGATATTTTCCTGCCAGCCTTCAATTCAAGGACAAGGTAGCCCAAGGGAAAGTATATGTGTCAGATAAGAGAGACATGCAATTGTTATATTTGGCCAAACAGAAAGAAACTGCATGTGAAATTGGACCACAACTCCGAAGACACAGTACTTATGGTTGCAGATGAGCCAGAAATAAAGAACAGACCAATTGTGATGTCTGAAAGGGTACGTGCACCAGATACAGATGATTCCGGGTTGAAGACTGGTTGTGCAAAAAGTCCAGATCGTAGCCATCACAATGAGGGATGAGGTCAAGCAAGAATTATAAAACCTAGAGAAACAAGGAATAACAGAAAAGATCCATGCATCACAATGGGTATCTAACCTTGGCAGTAGTGAGGACGACTACAGTGAAATTGAGAATATGTGTCAACCTTAGAGCAGTAAACAAGTGTGTGATACTGGATCATCATCCACTGCTGAATATTCATGAATTACTATCTACAATTGGGCTGGCAAAGGAATTCTCTACCTTAGGTCTCACTGCTGTGTATCACCAGGTCTGCTTATCATGCCAGAAGGTTAACATACTCAAGGATGTTCTTCGGTGTGGTGTTGGTGTCAGCGGTCTTCCAGAATATCATGTACAGAATCATCAACGGAGGCAACGGTGTATTATTATTCCAAGACAATGTTCTAGTGTATGGGGACCGTAAAACCAACATAATAAAAGACTAAAACATGTTCTGAAGAAACTAAAAAGAGACGTGCTGTCATTAAGCAAAGATGAATACAAATTGAATAGGTAATATATTGAATACCTGGAGCTAACATTTGGACACTATCAAAAGAACACCATCTCCAAAGATCAAAGCAGAGTCTATGACTTTCTTAGGGATGACTTTATTTATTATGCTAAATTTATACCAAACTTTGCAGACAAGACAATAAACCTAAGACAGTAAAGAAATGTGCGAAGTATGAATAGTTAAGTGAGTGCAACAAAGAATTCCATAAACTAAAGGATGATTTTAGTATTGCAGCCATATTGAGCAGCTATAAGGGCTGTGGGCAGAAAGACCTGGAGAACGCGTAGACAATTATAATCACGTCAAGTCTGTTGAAAGATGCTGAAAAAGATTAAACAAACATAGAGAAGGAAATACTGGACATAATGTGGGCTATGACAGAATTCTGCACATTCTTATGGGGTTTACCATTTAAGCTCTATACTGACCATAGACCATTGAGAGACATCATGCTGCAGAAAGCGTTGGACGAGGTATGCCACCGATAAGGGAGTGGGTGATAGATCTTCAAGAACATGCGATGGGGGCAGTATTTGTACCAGACATCATGAATTGGATGGTGGGCTGTCTTTCAAGATTGACAAGTGAGTAACAGCAAGGTAATGAAGACACCACCCAGTACATCTGTTAAGTCCAGTGACCATTCCAGAGACAAGATTAGATGCAGCAAGTAGCTTAATGTATATATCCGTGTGAGGCCTTCCTTCCTCCACAGCTCCACCAATAGTCCTGTCAGGAGGTGGAGTTGACTCTTTATATACTTGTAGTTGGAACCTGGAACACTCAGAGGTTATTCTGGCAACAACCAAAACAAGTATGAACAACGTCTCATGAGCATACAAAACGGTAACACTGAAAAGTAAATAAGCATAACCAAAATTACACAACCCTTCCAATTACCAACCAAGGCACCAGCAACATGTCTGAGCGTGATAGCATCCTTATTCCAAATTCTGCCATCCTCTAACAGAGCAGCATCATCCATCACTTGTAAGGGGCCTGTGAACTAACTCTCAACCACACTCTGTCTCCTTGCTCCACTCTGGTGAGTCTAACCTTTTTCTCATGATTAAACTTCTCCTTCATCTCTGCACATTTGGTGCATACTCTTTCCCTCAGGGCATCCTCATCCCTATCCAAAAACCTCATTCTGCCCAACCATGGGGGATAGACTGAAGTAGCTGCCTTTCTCCTCCTCAGAACCTCAAAAGGTATTAGCCCCATGGTGGCATGATAGTTTCTAATCTGTATGCAAACACCACCTTGTCCACACACTCTCCCCATCTGTCCCCTCCTGAATGGCCATGTGCACACTTTGGATGGGCGTCCTATTAAACCTCTCGACCACCCCATTGGGTGAAACAGGAACACCTTATGCTGCAATACCCCTATTCCCACTAGAAACTTCCTCAAAATCTTGGAGGTGAATCGGACACTATTATCTGTGAGGAGTTTGCTGGGGAAGCTCTCCCTTTGAAACACACTGTCCAAAAATGGTACCACCGCCCTCAATTCTAGTTCCTGAACTACTTTGGTCTCTACCCAATTGGAGTAGAGGTCAACTAGAACAAAATGTACTTCTTTATCCCTCTGCTAGCTATTATGGGCCTAAAATGTCCAAGGCCACATAGTCCCAAGGCATTGCCGGAAAAGCCAATGGTTTCAGGGGTTGCACATACACACCGAGCACCTTATCTGAGGCAGCCCAAACACTACACTCTTTAATATTTTCTTCAGCTCCTACATCCAACCCTGCCCCTTAGACTTTGTCATTCCAAAGTGTGCACCGTGAGCCATCTCCAACAATGTTTTCCTGAAACCTATAGGTAGAACAATGTGACCTGCTCTCAAGACTTGCCCTTCCTCAATACTGAGTTCCTCTCTGAGCCTGTGGAGCGCACCAAAGCTGAGTCCACTACTCAACTCTGACCATCCTGTCTCAATCATTTCCTTGGTCCTACCCAACTCAGCATCTGCCCCGAGAGCCAACTCCCTGTCATGGTGGAATATGGTGCCTTCACAGACAACAAAGACCTCATGACAAGATTCTTCTTTACATTCCTCTGCCTGTGTTACACAACCACCACTCTGAGAAAGAAAATCCACTCTTACATTCAACTTTCCTGGCACACATTCTACCAGAATATCTTAACCCTGGAGGGAAGTGACCCATCTCACAGTCCTGCCTGATACACCATCTAGCCCCTTAGAGGACACGCAAGGCCTCCTTCTCAATTACAACATATCTTGGTCTGGCACCTTTTAGTACTCTAGAAGTAAAAGCAATTACTCTATCTGCACCAGTGTACCACTGCAAAAGCACTGCACTGAGCCCTAAGCCACTTGCTTCCAGCATAACAAAATTCATATTTGTTGTGTCAAAGCTACCAAGAATGAGTGCCTTGGAGATGGCCACCTTGATGTGTGAGAACTCTTGGTCACACGCTGTGGTCCACTCAAAGACTGCATTCTTTTTGCATAGCTCTCTTTCATTCTAACACAGTGAAGTTTCTCACAAACTTGGAGCGATACTCACCCACTCCAAAGAATGACATCACTCCCTGTTTGTCCTTGGGGGCTTCCCTCACCATGCAACCTGTTACCTAGATAATCAATCTCTGAGACTATGAAATGACACTTGCTCTGCTGTCAGGTCAGTCCAGCACTACACAGTTCCCCAAAAACGTAGGACAGCTTGGCATCATGATATTCCACTGTGCTGCCCATGATCGGAATGTTGTCTTCGTAAAATAAAACCCCACTTATCTTGCCAAGAACAGTATTCATGACCCATTGAAAGAATGCTGTGGCCGAAATAAGACCAAAAGGCATTCTCTTGAATGTAAAATTTCCCTTGCGAGTGAGGAAAGTCATGTAGTCTCTAGACTCCAGGTGTAATACCACATGGTGTTAAGCAAAGGCCAGGTCCAAAGTGCTGAACACTTTGGTACACGCCGTGAGACTTAACAGCTCCTCTTTTTGGTAAAGGAAAACTGTCAACAATAACACATTTGTTGAGAACCTGCAGGTCTACACACAGTTGAACACTGCCATGCTCTTGTGAACAACTACTACCAGAAAACCCATTTGGATGCCTCAACCGTCTCAATGATCCCTTCAGTCTCAGGCCTCTTTATTTCCTCAGACAGCCAACCATGCAAAGCAAGGGTAACACCCCTGAGTATGGCTACCTGCTGTAAGAGTATCCTTATTTACCTTATTTTGTGGGAAAATCCCTTCAGGCACCCTAGGGACTCTTTGAAATCTTCCTTATAACAATCCTCAGGTAGTCTGGTCACTGAGGTGGTGACTGTTGCTATGATCCCAGAAACTCTGGAGTTGATGATAATGCCTAAGGCATTCTGCTAATACCATCCTAACAGACACCCCCTCTCTCTGAAACATATATTTTAGCCTTGGTCTCCCTCTGTAGACACTCTAGTGTTGGCTTGGAATGCAAGAGAGGACTGGGGTTCACACTATGCAATTATCATTCAGAGGACCTAGGGCACAACAAACCCTCCCTCGCAATACAAACGGGGTACTCAGCCAAGGGCAAGTTAGAACTGTCCTTAATTTTCCATAACAGACAGGGATCATACAGGAAATACTTTTCCAGCAATCACAGCTCCTGAGCCCATGTCAGCTTTTGTTCAATTCTGACATCACAAATAAGGGCTCTTCCCCAAAACCTAAGAGCTCACCTGATTGAGTGAGTGGGGTGGTATCACCTATATCTGGCACGTATAGAGGTTATAATACTGGTCCTCACATGTCAGGCGGCTTGCCACGCCCTTCCCCAAAAACAATCTATTACATTGTTGCAGGGTCGCAGGATTACCATTTGCCCTTGCCTTCTGCCATCCACTCCTGGATTTGTGTTCCCTGATTGGCTGGAGCGGATTTCCCCAGGCCTGGGGCCCAGCTCTGTTCTCAGCACTCACTGCACCTTTGTAGCTGTCAGTATTACCACTTTGCCTTTGAGCATACCTTTGGGGTTGCAATGTTGTAAAACACTATATGTATAATTTTGTGTCTGCTTTGCTGGGAACTGCTCATCTTCACACTATGGGTAAATGGCCATTGTTTGCCTTGGCTGGACCATGTGGGTGAAGACTGCAAAACTGAGCCTTCTGCTCTGCAATTAGTGAGGATTTATTTCACTGTTTTGCAGGCGGCTCCTTGTCTCTGAGCTTAGGAATGTGCTGCTCGTCTCTGACCTTGGCTGTGAGCCCTGACCTGGTGTTTCATGCAGCCTAGTTCTGCTTTGCTTCACCTTTTGCTCTGAAGCCTGTGGCTTCATGTAACTCTACTAAACTTATCAACAAATATGAGTACCCCTACTTTCATTACTAAGGGGAACAATATGTTTGGTGGATAGACTCTATAACTTGGGTCTTTCCTAGTTCGATATTAACAGGTCTCCTAAATTGGAGATCCTTAGAATAAATCTAAAGTAACCTCTACTCACAGTATTGAAGTACAGGCTGTTACATGTGTAAAGAAGACATTAAAAGAAACAAGACATTAAAAGAAAGGAGGAAAACAACATTATTCAGTGATCCTGCTTCAACTCAGTGCAAACAAATATGAATTTATTCTGTTCTCTATGCATCAAATATGTCAACTGTTTCAAAAGTGCAACAACATTGCAAAAAAATAACAAGCAATACAAAATGTGTGGATTTGTGTGTGAGTATCAATTATAATCCATTTACAGTGCTAATCTTGACATCCAATCAATTGTCATAAAAACAAGTAGTAGTTAGAAAGTCATTTTTTCAAAGTTTGTCACACACAAGCTATATTCCAGATGCAGGCTAATGAGTCAATAGGTATGTTTCACACTGGAAGAAGGGTTTCAAATTCACCCTTGAAAGTGGAAAAGTGATTTAAGGAAGACAATAAAATGTTCCAGGGTCATGGGGTAAAAGTTATCTTTGCCGACGTGGAAGATAGTGATTCAGCAAAATCTACAAACGGGGAACAATCTAGTTCTAGGGTTCCCCGTGTTTTTCACGTTTCAGCGGTCATTAATTGTACCAAGTCTGCCTTCATCAAGGCTCCAAGTCAAGGACCCTGTGGAGAGGTACAGAAATGAAGTGTGAGTGGGATTATAATAAAGTTGCCTGTAGTTGCTTGGTACTGGTGACAGTACTTTATTCTCACAGTGCCGGTCATTCGCATACCTGCCAGGACTGCTAATCCCAATTTCTCAGCTTTAATCATCTATGGAGGGCATCCCAAATGGCTATGGTGGTCACGTAATTAATGATGAGTGTAGAGGCCCATTGGAGTGCGAAATGCGGGTCTATCTATGCAGGTAGAGGGGTGCTGATTAGGCATCCGTAATTTCCTATGAATGAAAGTATGCATTGAAATTGGGCTATTCGGATTCACTTGTCATGTTGGTAATTAAGTAGTGACTCAAAGTTACCTGAAGTATGGGTTCTGAGTTGTGTCCAGATATGGAAATCCTCCAGTCTGGTTATGGTGGGGCAAATCCTGGCTTAATGCCCCATTGCTCCTGCTCCTGTGAAAGTAAGCGGAGAACAGTGGCAAAAATCAATTGGATGTTTGCTAGAATTGTTGTCATATCAGCATGTCCAGGTCAGTTCATATAGTGACAATTGCTGGCGCAGGATGCGTGCCATGCTGCAGTTTCAAAATCACCATATGTCATGGGTGCGCAAATATGCTGCTCGAGATACAACTTGCTGTGCAGGCATTGGGTGTGTGCCGAATTTCATGTTGAGCATCGGTCACCCGCTTTCTATATAGTTCGAACACAAGTATCTAAATGAAACAACAAAGCCATGTGTGCCGAGTTTGGATAAAGGCATGTGGATCACGAAAAAGCATTGTGGGAAATCTGCATCCTTGAAAGTGCTTTAGCATTGAAATCCTTACCTGCTGCTGTTACTGTCTGCAGTGAGCAGCGTCCGCGGCTGGAAAATTGAGTGAGACGCACCCAACCTTGCAACATCCTATTATTCTATTGCCATGCTATAATTGCTATATGTCTATATTCTGCTATTCTTCATGTAGGTTAGTAGTATCTTGTCTCCTCCAGGTCCCTTATGCAATCCTGTAGTTCAATGTGGTTAGTTGTAATAAGTGTCTGCAAGCTTGCTCTGCATCTCTTTTTGCCTTGCGTTGCTGCGTATCTGCGTTTGGCTAATGAGAAAAATCATAAAAGCTTCTGACAGTATGTATATGTATGTGTCCTATATCTATGGAACTGTGAAAGCACGTTCTTTGTGTGTGCACATGTGTATTCATGTATCTTTGTGCATGGATGCGAGTGTGCTTCATGGCTAATGTTACTTTGTGGTCATGTCGCGATTGATGTCAGCACAGCAGGACATTTGACTTTAGTCGATCATGTCCATTAAGGCGTCTGGATCTATAACCAGTGCTGGCGCACCTGTACCCATTCCTACGTTAGCTGGATAAGGTTTGAATGGCTATCTGAGAGAATATCTGTTTGCATATGTATTTGTCACTGGCCCTCCTGGGGGCTATCCAAATAAGGACTGGCGTCTTGCATCTTTGACTCTTCCAGCTGTCATGCTTCTGGTGGTCAAAAGGGGTATTGCAAAGATCCCTCTCTCCAGTCCCTTCTTCAGTCCCCACTCTGGTCGACTGTTGCCTTTGGTAGCCATATTTCTGTTATTCCTCCAAGATGTCCACAGTAATTTTCATGGGCATTGAAACTTAATGTCATGTATCTACAGTCTCTTTCTGGGTTACACCATACCCACCTCAACCAGTACCTCTTGTTGTCCACGGGATCATCAAATGTTAACATCTCGGTCGGAAAAAATGGGCACTCCTTTTTCTGTTTCCTTATTTTATTTCTTTCCTCTACAATCTTATCTTCTGCACCATTTGTATTTATGTCCACTATTACTTGTCACAGCTTCAGTCAGTGTGCCATTTGCTTCATCATTTGTGGGCACAAATGTAAAACAGGAACTTACTATCTTGGTGCAAACTCCTCCTTCCATTGCTGTGAGAAAGTCTAGAACATATCTGTTCGGGATTACCATCAACCTTACTGCTCAGAGCTCTTCTTTTATCGCATTGAAGGCATTGAGGTTATTGTCTGCATTAGTGCCCATCTCGTAATCTGAAGACATTTTGTGTTTGTGTATGTCTGTACAGTTGGAACTACTGATGCAAATAACATCTCCTTCCTACTGAACAATCTACTTTCAGGTGGTACGCTGTCCACTATGTTTCTGATGCTGATGAGAAGTAGTTCTCTCTTTTCACTCTACTCACTTCTACTGAACTCTTCATTCTCTTTGTATTGTACATTTTAGGGAAGTCTTCTGTTTTGATGTCTTTCTGTTCTACTTCTAATGCTGGTGTATTGATGTGTACCAACAAACATATTCTTACCAAGTTGGGTGGCAGCTTCTCATACACCTTGGACCCGCACACCCAATAATTATCCATTAATACTGCTGTCTCAACCTTCATTGCAGGTTGCTTCTCTGTGTACTTGCACTCTTTGTTTTCTCCAACCTTCACTGCACCAGGATTATGGAAGCACAACGCTGGTTTCTTCAGTGCTATTATGGGCATTGGTCGAGCTTCGATCCAGCGTCATTGTCCACCCAGGTCAGTAACTTTGTACTTGCTTCCCATTCATTCAGGCACATATCATTTTCTCCATTTACTGTGTTCACTGGAGCCTGTAGGAGTATGTGTGCTTTGCTACCTACAACTCCCTCCTTCCATCCTTCAGCTGTGTACACTTAGCCATACACAATTATCTGTGCTCTTTCCCAACATCCTGGTTCTCCTCCTATTTCCTTGGGTCCCTTCTTAGAGCATGGTAATCCTTTCAGTGCTATTGGTTTTGTCTCTCCTGTCTGTTTGCTGTCAGTTATGTATTGGATACCCTGGTCTATTTGCCAGTAACTGTTCATCATGTCAAGTGCCTTTATATAACTATCTTCTTAGGGAAATGTTACTTTGGACATCCATTTCAACGTTGCTGTTCTCTCTTGGAATCCCCCTCGGATTGTAACTATGGACAGGTACATAAGGCATTGTGCTCTTTCTGCTGGTACTTCAGTTGCTATAAACATTCTGGAGGCACTCATGGCATAGGAGATTAGTGAGCTGACAGTACAGCTCTCCCCAGTGGTTTGTTTACCTACTTTAGTCATGTGCTTCTACCACATGTTATTAGGTACTCGAGTAGTATCAGTGAGATAGAGTTGCACCCCCCCATGTCTGCATCTGCACTGCATCTAGCTCTCTTTAGTGTACGTACTTTGCTTACCTGTCCACCTGACATGCTCGTTCCACCTGCTGGAGTTGGAGTTGGAGGATACAGCAGTGTAGCTAGCAACAAATGATACTCACCAACAGATAAGGGTGAAAATACTACATGAGAATAAGACACACAACACAATATTCATTATTTTAATAATGCCTTCCATCACTTACAACTCTTGGATCCTTGTGTAGTTTGAAGATATCAGTTTCCCATCTAAAATGTGCAAAAATGCGCATTACTGTGTTAGTATTTTATTAGTTCAAGCTCTGAAAACGAAATAATCTGCCTTAGTAAGAAGGAATAGCTGCTCCCACACAGCTTTTAGTCTGGGGGGTCACACAATACTGAGAGTACTGATGGATTTCCCCTTTCCAGGTGTGGATAGACATTGGGCAATTAAGCTATGAAGATACAGAAATATACATGTTGATGTCATCTTCTTGTGCTATTGGACCACCTCACAAATTGGACAAATTGGCCTTAGAAGGTTTCGGGATGGGGATCACAGGGAATCATGCAACAATGCATTACTATGCAATAATAACAGTCACACTGTCATGATGAATGCTGTAAGTGTGCAGAAAGAAAAGTAATACAGAGACAATGTTCCCTCACTCTGGATGTGTAGGAAGTCCTTTGCCTACCTCTGTTGCCCTAGAACGAGTTATCATAGGATGTCATCTGCTGGGTTGTGATTGTCTGAGGCAATTGTTCTCTTCTTCTGCTTGTGAATCATTGGTCCTTTTGTCATTGGTGCTAGGAGAGGCCGCCACTTTGTAGTGCTTGAATTCGCATAGGTGGTTCCAAGTATTTTTTCCCTACAAGTTTCAACGCTCACTCAGTGATCAGTTTGACAGTGTGCAGTCCAGTAAAACGCAGTTTGTCCCACTTTTTATTAAAGTTCCTGAGTAGGATGGTGTCCCCCGGAAATACAGAGGCTGCTTTAAGAGATCATCAGCTGCGTCAGTGTTTTTGTTCTCTTCTCTTGCTTCAGGCCTCTCCCGTTGTCCTTGTAGTTGATGAGAAATAAAAGAGGCACTAGCCATCTAGGAAGTGGTGTATTCGTACATGTCTTGCCCAAATACGTCAGACATGTTTTCAGCATCTTTGAGTGCCCTAGTAGGACTAGCCTGGGGAAGTCGCATGTGTTGTCCTGTCACCAACTCATGTGGGTTTAAATGGTAGTTGAACCCTGGTTTATTGCACAACGGGAATAATGCGGATGGAAGACAGTGACACCAACTTTTATTGATTGCCTTTTTAATTTTGGCTATGTTTTCCTGAGCAGACCGTCGAGGTGCTTGTCACATCCCATTTGGTTGCGGGTGATAGGCACAAGAGAATTTGTGTTGTATTCCTAACAAGGTTGTGATATGTTGGAGCATCCCATGGGCAAAGTGAGGGCCATTGTCGGACCGCAGGACCGCACATATGCCCCATCATGGGAATATCTCCTGAACCAGGAATTTCACCGCTCCAAGGGCATGAGGATGAGAACAAGGAGCGGCTTCATTCCATCAGGAAAACAGGCATACAAAATCTATCATGTAGAGGTACCCTTAGCATAATTGGATCATGTAGACATAGTCGACATGCAGGTGCTGGAATGGACCAATTGGGCAAAGTATGGCTCCTCTCACTACTCTTAATGAATGAACTGCAGTACATTTTTTACATGCTAGACAATTAGTCATGAATTTAGCCATGTGTTCAGCCAATTTGGGACAGAACCAATCCTCTCCAATATGAGTAGTAAGCACCTCCTTCCCTATATGGGTAGGATGGTGTAATTGTGTCAGTGCAGTGTGCAATAATGAGAATGGCATTACCACGTTCCCTGTGTTATTTTATCGCCATAGGGTGTCTTTCAGAGGCACTGTAAATCCCCTCCTAATCCATAGCTCCTTTTCTTCCCTGGGTGCAGCTCCTTGCAATTCCATAATCTGTGTCACTGGTGGTGGGTTGTATCCTTCCTTTAGCATGATTGTTTGAACATAATTGTGTGCTGGGGACGAATCATCCATTTCTAAAATGTCCCCAAAGTAGGCAGCACATTTTGCTTCAGCGTCTGCTACTTCATTAGCCCTGGAGATGGAGTCCTCCCCCCTCATGTGTGCTTCTCACTGCCCCACTAATACACGCTGTGGGTACTGGAATGTCTCTATCAGTCTAGCCAATAGGATTGCATGCTGCATCAGTGACCCATCAGCATGTTTGAACCACCTCCTCATTCAATACTACACTGTGGATGTCACATAGGCTGAATTCAAATACACAGTCACTTCCTTTCCTTTGCTGTGCTCCGATGCCAATATTAAAGCCACTAATTCTGCTGCTTGTGCTGATAAATGGGATGGTAGACGTGCACTTGCCACCACCTTGCTCATCCCTCCCTCTCTCAATCTCACTACTGCTGTCCCAGTATGTATTTCCCCAGTAGCTTGGTCAATAGTTGATGACCCATCAATGCAGAGCATGCCTCCCCCCTCAAGTGCAATCTACAGTACTTTTCCAGTGGCATTACATTCTACTATGTTTGCTGTGCAGTTGTGCACATAGTCACGCTCCTTTAAGGGGTCTGTGATGAAAGTTGCTGGCTGGACAAGGCTGCATCTCACTATCTTGAGAGCTGGGTTTGACAGTAAAACCCCGTACCCTAATGCTCTCTGTGTTGTCAATATACTTTTCTGTCTTTGCAGTATTGAAAAGAGAGAAAGCTCCACATAAAGAGTGGTAGTGCATCTCATGGTAATGTTCGCTGATTTGTCTTCTGTGAATGCGGCGGCATCCAATGTCTGTTTGCATGCATGGTGTCCTCTCATTACTGGGTTTAATTTCCCACCATAATATGCTTAGGGTTTCTGCCCCATGCTTGTCTTTTGTGTCAGTACTTCAGTCCTAACATCTCCATTTGAGTGCAAGCATAAGAAAAATTCACTTTGAGTCTGAGATCCCTAACACTGGAGCTGTGCATATTTCTTCTTTCAGCTCGTTGAATGTTTCAGTCCTCTCTGTTGTCCATTGTAATGCTCCCTCCTCTCTTTGTGCATACTTCAGCGCACTCAATAAGGGACCGGTATACATGCTGTAGTCAAATACTCATGCTCTGCAGTAATTACACAGTCCTAGGAATGGCTGCTTTTGTCTTAGGGTTGTGGGTTTGGCTGTCCTGAGTATTGCTTCTGCTCTTTCTGGTGTCACTTTTCGCCCATCTTGGGATATCATTTGTCCAATGTACAACACTTCTCTCTGGCAATATTGTAATTTGGCCTTATACCCCTGGTCTTCTAGTACTGTCAACATGTGAACAGAGTCTTCTCTACAGTGTGTTTCTGTTTTGCTGCAAATTAATATGTTGTCTACGAACTTTATAACCATGCTCTCTAATTTTGCATTGCCTAAGTCCATTTGAAGTACTCTGTTGAATATAGAAGGTGATTTTCAGTACCCTTGAAGAAGTCTTATATGTTTCCACTTCTTATTTCTATATAGAAATGAAGTGAAGTCTTTGTGAGCCTGGGTGTAATGGTGTAGAATAGAATGCATTGTTCAAATCTATGACCATGAAGAAGGAGTTTGCTCATGATATCTCTCCCCATTATGTTTACTGGTGTCTGTCAGGAATACAGTAAGGGTAGAGATAAGTCATGTTCTCCTATAGAAAGTGCAATATCATCTGAAAATGTAACCAATTCCATCACCCCAGAGAATCCTTGAGCATTCATGACATCGCCTGACATCTATACTGTCCCTCCTGGATGCAGCATCTAGTTGCCCCTGTGTCTACAAGAAAGTAAAACATTCTATCACCTATCATCAGCCCTATGCGTGGTTCCACCACAGGGATGGGTGTGATTGATAGGATGGAACACATCAGGTCCGTCTGCAGGCTGTCCTATTGAGTTTATAATGACATTCTGTGTCCAAAGAATGGGTTGACCACCACCACAGCAACCCCCCCAGTTTACTAATGTGAGTCGTCATGGAGTCTGTGCGTGCCAGTGTCCCATCATTTGGCTGTGCCGTGTATGATTGCTGCATGTTTTTGTGCAACTGCAGTATCTTTAGTGTCTGTAAATACTGTTGCACTGGTGTCTGCATCTATGGTGTCTGTGTGATGGGCTGTTGTATCTGCGGGTATGCATTTGGTATCTGTCCTTGCTGTTGTGCCTGGTCTGGCACATAGAACTCACTCTGTTCCCCTGGGTATGCTGGCTGGAATTGCACCCCCCCCCATTCTTTGGCATTCCCCCATTCTGTGTCATTCCACCTCTGCTTCTACATACTCTAGAGATATGTCCTATATGTCCACACACCCAACTGGGGTGGTTCTCTTATTTGTCTCTGATACCCTCCAGAGAACCCTATGGATGCTGCTGCATGTGTTGCCCATATCCTTGATACCCTCCCGAAAACCCATCGTATCTCTGTTGCGTTCGATGCCCATACTCATGTCCCCTTGGTTGCCCCCCACTTACTCGAAACCCATGATGCGCATCCCCCACCCCATGAACCCCCCTTCTGCATGCAGCAGTGTGTACTCTGTGTGTGGTGCATTCTGACCTCCCACACTTGTTAACACCATCCGTTCCATGGTGTATTTAGACAGTTCCTTCTGCACTAACTTCACCTCCTCCTGATTTCTATCCTCATGCTTTTTCCTTGCACTTTCTTGCATTAGCCTGCAATAATGTAGTATTGTAAGTTGTATTTCTGACTATGGTTTTACTTCCATCCGCACCATATTCTTTAGTTGCTTTTGCAACTGTTCTGGTAACCCTTGACATAGTATATGATAGAATAATGCTACTGTTTTATCCCATGGTTCTCATGTTTCAAGGCACCATAACTCTTGATTAGCATGAATATATTGTAAGGGGTCTTTGTCTTCCCCCATTCTGTGTGCCATGATTGCAATGATATCTGATTTGTATGGGTATGCGTCCGTAGAGCTTGCCATATGGCCGCCCGGCACTTAGCAAATGGTGAGCCATTGTGCGCTGTGTTCTCGGTTGTCATCCTTTCGATTCTGAATATCCATTTCCATGCAGCCGTAGTCAACGAGGGTAACCTACATCTCAAGTTTTTTCTTGTCAATATGTTTCCAGGGTACGTACTGAGGTTGCCCTCCTCTCTTTTTCAGTAAGGGCACTGTTACAGCCCTGCCCCCCATCCAGTCTCCTGGTGTCCTAATTGAATGTAAATGCTCTTGCTAGATCTCCCCTCCTTCGTGCTGGAAGATCACTAAGCCTTTGCACATGTGGCAACGGATCAATGGTCAAGTTGCCCTACTCCCTCGTCCTCACTCCCCACCAAGTCATCTTCTGAATCAGTTTCTCTGAAGACACTGACAAAGTCATCACAGAAGCTCAGACTTCTCAGTAACTTTGCTCCCTGTGGTTCCCCTTCTAGGTCAAATATGTTCTTGCAGTCCCCCCTCATGGAGGACCCTGTGTTGGTTTTGTCTGGCAGCGTAGCTGCCTTGTCCCATTTCCTGCTGCACACTTGATCTGTTTTTTCTATCCCTTCCTTCATTGTCATCAAAAGTGGTCACTCCCAGTCTTAGCCTTATGTCTCTCAATGCGCGTTCCTCCTCATCCTTGCATGTGTGCTCTCTTGTGAGCCACTCTATTTGCCACTTCCTGCATTCACTCTTTACTAAAAGTTGCCATTCCTTCTCGTCTTCCAACCTTCTCCTCTCTATTTCTTCAACCTCTCTCCTTCTCCTCATCTCCCTCGACTCCCGCTCTTTCTCATCTGCTTTTAACTTCTTCCTTTGCACTTTCTTGTGTTATTCTTGTTCCTCTTTTTCTTTTCTCGTCACCTCTTCCATTATCTCTGCCACTCTCATGCTTCCCTGCCCACTTTATAACCTGCTGCTTCCTTACTCTCCCCTCCTGTTTCTCCTGCTGTCTTCCCATATAATTTCAGACATATTTGTCCTCCTACCCACTTGTTCGATGCTATATTTTCTAGCCCTTTGCTTGTGAGTGTCTGTATCTTGTTGTGCACCCCTTTTCTACCTCCGATTTGTCCAGCCACTTTCTGCCCCTCTTCCTTGGTATATGGTAGAGGTTTGAATATTGGATCGGTACCCCTCTGCTGCTTTTAACTGCCATATAAAGTATAATCCCTGTGTTCCTGCTGCAGCTCCTTCACTCTTGTGGTCAGAAGGAGGTGGGGCAGTGGAGGCCGAGGATGTTTCACCCACCATCTCCTGTTGGCTCAGCATCCATTGATGCCTAAGCACATCCCCCCAATCATCCTGAAACATTTTCCAGAGCTCAAATATTGTCATATGATTGCTGAATGTTTTCCCTTATAAACCTCTTGCAGATGTGTGTGTAACGGTTGCTGCACATATTTGGAGAAGCTCCCACCCTTCGGCCATGGCTTAGTCAATTATCCTTCTGTGCTTTTCGTCCATTCTGTGCTATATACTTACAAATCTTGTCCTTATATAGGGCAAGTACCTTACATACATGCTGTAGGGATGTGTTCCATCCATCTTTACCACAATATGTTGCTTTTAATACTTATTTGACCTCAAGGAGAGGATTTTGACAACCCTGCAATTATTTTACAAAATATGCCTTGTCATACACAATATCAAATTTTGAAAAGAACAATTGTTTCGGACTCTCAACCAACTTTCCAGGCATGCTCCCCACACTGCCCCTCTGCAACTCTCTGCCTCCTCAGGCACACCCACTAATCTCGCGCGTGCGCCTTCCACGTACCGCCACAGAAGTGCTTCCTCTGTCAATTTTTGATTGCCAAAACCGAATTCTGCACCAACTCGTGCTCTCCTAGTCCTATACAAAGAACTCCCTGGTAACATCACCTTTTGCTAAGTAAGGGAATGATAGACACCACTAACAGAACTCACAATGATATTCTCTTGATGCACGGATATTTTCAAAAAAATGACATATACCCAAGGCCGTCATCCTGACTCCTAACAGGGAATACCAATATTTCACATGCTCAATCTGTACCTACAGTTTCGCCCTGTAGCTAAAACTTTTCAGCGAGACATAACCAGAAGAACACCTTCCACAATTTAAGCTAGCTCCATTCTCTAAGCCCTATATACAGGGATACCATCATCCATGACCCGAGCTAAAACACCCAATCCACACATTTACGTTAATTAGAAAATTGCAGCCGTACCATGAGTGGTGCAAAGGGATATCTCAACGTTTATACCTGGTTTGCCTACAGTTCAATTTTCTTCCTTTGAATTTTTTATCTGAGAAATGGCATGGGCTAGGAATTGATTCTTTGACCTGCCTTGTTTGCAAAATGGATATCAAAATGGTGGGTCATATATATATATATATATATATATATATATATATATATATATATATATATATATAGACTGACCACAAAAAGACAACACTCTCAATTACTGAAGGTTAATTCACTAATTTGCACTTAGCTGCAAGCACTGATCACAACCTCCTGATTGATGATGCATCCAAACAATACTATTATCATATTCTCCACTGTGTAATATGCATTCATATAATGAAAGGTAAGTAGTAGTCAAACCAACCAAGTTCCATTTTATTTTTCTTCCTATCCCTCAACTAAATTCTACTTTCATTTTCTACCTCTCCATCAACTATATCCGTTTTTAAATTTTCAAAAACTACCTGAATTAAATCCTATACATTTTATATCTCCCTCCAATAAATCTTACTGATTTTCTACATGTCTCTGAAGTAGATTCTATTCTCTCAACTGCTTTACAGCAACCCGCCCCTACCAATCCCTACATGCCACACAAAATTAATTCTGAAATCAAACCATGCAGTACTCATTCTAATGGTTAGCCCACCCCATCTGAATTACCCTGTCCTAACCACAAAGATCTGGAAAGATTGTTTTGACATAAAGGCCAACATTCGGGTGGTTCCGTTTATAGCAAAGTTCTGTCACCCAGGCTTAGACGAAACAGGAGAAGAACCAATTACAGAGAGAAGAATCATGGCTCAAAAGCATCATTCCAAGATGTTTTTTTTTTCTTTTTTCTGAGACAGAGCTCTGTCAGTGTGTGTGCACACCATCCTTGCATTGACCAAAGAGAGGTATGCTGAATTATTATCTCTCCCTACCTTTGACCTCTGATTTCCGTATGACGTAACGGTATTTACCAAATGTGAAAATCCAAACCAAAACTCTTCAGGACTCATAATGAGGGCTTTTATATCGACTCCAAGGGCCTCATTCCGAGGTTGGAGGTATTCATTGCGCTATTAGTGCCATGATTACCTCCAATACTGGTATGGAGTCCGCCCTCATTCAATGGGGACTTTCCGACCTTTGTGGGACCGGTATATCCCCATTGAAAAAGCCATTCCCATTTTCGCCCCCCTAGGGCTCAATGGGAAGGGGGAAGGCGCTAATAACAGTACCGCAAATTGCGGTACCGTTATTAGCTCTGAAGTCCCTTAACGGGCCCGTCCATAACGCCTGGTAAAACCAGGCGTTCAGGAAAGAACCCGCTAAGGGACCTCGGAATAGGGTGCAAAGGGATTACCGGCACCAGTGTCCTTAACGGTGCCCGGTATCCCTTTGCGCCCACCTCGTAATGAGGCCCCAAGACTTGCTGAGGACGGAATACTGTGTGGCTGGCAAAGATTGCTCATCAAGACTGCAATTCACGTCAGTAAAACAGGTTTCAAAGTTCTCAATGTATGTATTTGGAAAGAAAATTGTTTTGCATGCCCAGGTCCAGAAAACACCAATCAGGCAACTTCATGTGATCACTTATTGGTGATAAAAGAAATGCTGTCTGGCTGGGTTAGTGTTTTAAAACTGCATTTCCCCTTTTTCCTGTGTCCTTCTTACATCAATTACGTGTGGTCAGGGATTTAATAAATAGCTCACTTTTGCATGATATTTTCATTCCTAGGTTTTCCATGTTCACATTTTATGATAATGAGGGATAAAAAGACCCAGCCATTTGTTTTCATTAGTCTCATAGGAACTATCTTGCCATATGCACACGGTGTTCGTCACTTTGATGGTATATTTTGTGTTGGGATTTACATTTTTAAAATAATAAGTAGGCTATGTCCAAAATGTAATAACATGGAAATTGGCCTAACAAAACAGTTCATTAGCAATTCATATATACACTCTTTTTCTGGTCGGCATGAATTCCTGGAAAAAGGTTGTGGTCTTTCGAAAGCACTGGAATGAAGCCAAAGGTATAGAATAGGTGTTTTAATCACCTGTGAGGTCTTTAGTACCTCAATTATAAGTGAATTATTTACAAAAGAAATTATTTTCTACACCGTCACATTGGTGGAGCTCTTATCACAGACAAACAAACTTAGGTGACCCATTTCTTACGGGACACATTGTGACATATCTTAAACATAAACACATATAAAAAGAAAGATTACTTTAACAACAGTGCTTAAAGGAATACATGATACATACAAATACCTGAAAACAATGATGTACAAATAGACACAGACATTGTGCAAAGAAAGCAGATAATCTCATACTGTAAACATAATCATACAAAATAAAAACAGATTTGTGGTAGGTCTCGAAATTGTTGAGTAATGCCTGACCTAACCTTTGAACACCATTCTTCATTTCTAACATTACATGCTATCCAGGAAAAATAATACATGGGTCATGTAAGTATGGATAGTAATATTTCACATGAAAAAACCCAATGCAAACAAAACATAGAACACATACGTTTTCTGGCCTTGAGAGAAAGTTAAATTTGCCCTTGTCTTAAATTGAACGTCAATGATGGCCCTATATTATTGTTATTGCCCTTTTATAAACCCATGGGTTCTAATCAAACATGTGGCCTATTTCTGGTCGACGTCTCTGGAGTCTAGCTGGTAGCTTCATACATGTACTGTAATGGAGACAAGGAACTGTACTGTCCCGCTTTTGTTGGATGTTTTGGCTGATGGTAATCAAAGCCTTCCTCTGGACCTAGAATAGGTGGATCCGGGAGGATAGCTCAGGGGCAACGTGCTCTCCTTGGAAGCAAGATGACACAGAGCAACATAGGTTCGATCACTGGGTCCGCGCTTAGAAACCTCTGGGTATTAAGCGTGTTATAAATAACCTATCACATCATAACTTGACTAACACAATCATGGTGGAGCGGAAGTATGGAAGGAAGCAGGATTGTGTCGCAGGTTTGTGCTGGCTGGGTATGTATGCCTTCGAGCTTGAACGCTGCAATGTAGTCATGGTGAATATTGGTCAGCATGATGTATTAGCATGTCAAAAGTCGCTTCATGCAGTAGATATGGATGAACATTATGGTCTGCATCGATACTTCGATGTATCATATACGAATTTTACTAAACAGTTTACACCTCTAAGTATGCAATGAATTCATCTCAGCTTGCAGTGTTTCTATTTAAATATATAATGGATGAATCTCAATATGCAGTATATAGCTCTAAGTGTAGAATGTATGTTAATGTTAATGTTAAAGTATATTTGCACTGCACACTATCACCACCGGAGTAGTCCCCTGGTGCTCTGGTGGCTCTGAAAAGGGAGGGGTGGGGAGTGAGTTAGTGGGAATAAGCTGGAAAAGTGCAAGAGAGCAGTGATGTGCTGTTAGCGGCCTCAGCCCGGAAATCAGTTGGCTGGGCTTGGGGTGCTTTACGGTCGGTAGCCGTTGTGTGCTGTTGTGCGATTGTATGCATATATCACAGTGTACAGTGTTTCTGTTTCAGTATGTAATGCATGCATCTAAACATATGATATTACATCTCACTGTGTATTGTAAACATTTCAGTGTTCAGTATATCTATCTATACATATAAAGGTTAAAAAGTGTGGGTTTGTGGAATTGTGGCTTTGCGTATGTTCCCTATACAATTCCACACTGTTTCACCAATCTGCCCCATATTTTACAGAGTCTTGTGTTAGGAACCTCTGGATACGACTGACTACATGGCATCTGGAAACCACACTCCTTTCCCCGGATTTCAGCAGAATTGCAAACTTGGATTTGGGTGTGTGAGTTTGTGGTTTCATGTATGTTCCCTAAATAATTCCACACCATTTCACCAATCTGCACCACATTTTTGACATTCACCTGTTAGGACCACCTGGACACTACTGGCTACATGACACCTGGAGCCCCACCCCTTTCCCCGGATTTCATCAAAAGTGAAAATGTGGGTGTGGGTTTGTGCCTTCACTTATGTTCCCTATACAATAACACACTGTTTCACCAATCTGCCCCAAATCATTAACAGTCACCTGTTTAGAAGCTCCGGACATTAATGACTACATGCCATTGGGCCACCCCATCCCTTTCCCCAAATGTCAGCAAAAGTCTCTGGGTTTGTGGCTTTGCGTATGTTCCCTGTACAATTCCACACCATTTCACCAATCTGCACCAAATTTTGCACAGTCACCTGTTAGGAAACTCTGGATATTACTGGCTACATGATATCTGGAAACTCCACCCCTTTCCTTGGATTTCAGCAAAAGTGCAAATGTGGGTGTGGGTTTGTGGCGTTGCATATGTTCCCTATACAATTCCACACCATTTCACCAAAATCCACTAAGTTTTGCATAGTCACCTGTTAGGACCGTCCGGACACTACTGACTACATTGCATCTGGAAACCGCACTTCATTCCCCGGATTTCAGCAGAATTGCAAATGTGGATGTGGGTGTGTGGGTTTGTGGCTTCATGTATGTTCCCTAAAGAATTGCACACCGTTTTTACAAATCTGCACAACATTTTGGTCATTCACCTGCTAGTACCATCCGGACACTACTTGCTACATGACACCTGGAGCCACACCCCTTTCCCAGGATTTCATAAAAAGTGAAAATGTGGGTGTGGATTTGTGGCTTCACGTATGTTCCCTATACAATTCCACACTGTTTCACCAATCTGCACCAAATCATGCACAGTAACTCATAAGGATGCTCCGGACATTACTGGCTACATGACATTTGGCCTCGCCACCCCTTTGACCAGATGTCAAAAAATGTCTCTGGGTTTGTGGCTTCGCGCATGTTCCCTCTACAATTCCACACCATTTCACCAATCTGCACCACATTTTGCACAGTCACCTGTTAGGAAACTCTGGATATTACTGGCTACACGATATCTGGACGCCCCACACCTTTCCTAGGATTTCAGCAAAAGTGCAAATTTGGGTGTGGGTTTGTGGGTTTGTTGCTTTGCATATGTTCCGCATACAATTCCACACCATTTCACCAATCTACACTAAGATTTGCACAGTCACCTGTTAGGACCACCATGACACTACTGACTACATGGCACTTGGAAACCACACTCCTTTACCCAGATTTCAGCAGAATTCCAAATTTGGATGTGGGTTTGTGGTTTGTGGCTTCATGTATGTTCCCTAAAGAATTCCACACCGTTTTACCAATCTGCATCACAGTTTGGACACTCACCTGTTAGGACCATCCAGCCACTACTGGCTATATGACACCTGGAGCCCCGCCCCTTTCCCCGGGTTTCATCAAAAGTGAAAATGTGGGTGTGGGTTTGTGGCAAGACATATGTTCCCTATACAAATCCACACTGTTTCACCAATCTGCAGCAAATCATGCACAGTCACCTGTTAGGATGCTCCGAACATTACTGGCAACATGACATTTGGCCACGCCACCCCTTTCAACAGATGTCAGCAAAAGGCTCTGAGTTTGTGGGTTTGTGGGTTTGTGGCTTTGCGTATGTTCGCTGTACAATTCCACACTATTTCACCAAATATGAACCAAATTTTGCACAGTCACCTCTTAGGAAACTATGGACATTACTGGCTATATGATATCTGGACACCCCACCCCTATGCTCGGATTTCAGCAAAAGTGCACATTTGGGTGTGGGTTTGTGGGTTTATGGCTTTGCGTGCGTATGTTCCCTATACAATTCCACACCATTTCTCCAATCTGCACTAAGGTTTGCATAGTCACCTGTTAGGACCCGCTCTACATTACAGGCTACATGACATTGGGACACCCCATCCCTTTCCCTGGATTTCAGAAAACAGTCTCTTGGTTTGTGAGATTGTGGCTTTGTGTATGTTCCCTGTCCATTCCACACCATTTCACTCATCTGCACCACATGTTGCATAGTCACCTGTTAGGAAACTCTGGACATTACTGGCTACATGACATCTGGATTCTCCACCCATTTCCCCGGATTTCAGCAAAGTGCAAATGTAGGTAGGGGTTTCTGACTTCGCACATTTTCTCTATACAATTCCACACTGTTTCACCAATCTGCACCAAATACTAAACAGTCACCAGTTAGGACCCCAATTTCAGCAAAGTCACTGGGTTTGTAGGTTTGAGGCTGTGCATATGTTCCATATACAATTCCACACCGTTTCACCAATATGAACTCAATATTGCACCGTCAACTGTTAGGACCCTCCGGACATTACTGGCTACATGGCATTTGGACACCCCACCCCTGTCCCCGGGTTCCAGCAAAAGTCAACATTTGTTGGTGGGTTTGTGGCATGGTGAAGCATTGTTCCATATACAACTCCACACCGTTTCACCAGTCTGCAACAAATGTGCACAGTAACCTGTACCTATGAGGGAATGAAAGCCCGGCAACCCCGGGTATATCAGCTACTACATTTATAAATCTTGAATTATCTTGCAAATGGCCCCCATGGTCTACTAACCTTTTGTCTGTTAGCCCTACAACTGACCCAGACTGCAGTGGCTAAAGACAATAGTTATTACAGGCCGGTCAGTGCATGTTAAATGTGGTAGTATTATCATATAGAGCTGCATTACCAGCCCCCCACAACTATGTGTTGGCTGTGAAGTTGGAGGCTTCACCTCCAGCTATGAGTTGGAGGTAAATCTGCTGATTTTTCTGTCCTTTTTAAGTGTAATTACCGCAGCAGAATTACTGTTGCAGTAATTCTGCCAAAGATGTCGCATTGAGACCTACAGACTCAAAAGAATGGGGACTTATACCCCACTGTCACATGTAATCCGGTGGTAATACCGCGGGACCAAGAAATGTTAACTGTAATTCTGTTGGGTGGTATTCCAGCAGATTTACAGCCAGAATGCCACCCAACTCGTAATGAGCTCCATTGTTTTTCACGTGGAGGACTAAACAGATCAGTGTTATCTCCCCATGTAAATTCGGAAATGTATTTACTTCCTAAATGCAAAACAAGACTATACATATTATGTGCTCATATGTATATATGCGCAGTCAACTAGGTAAACCAAGTATGAGTGAATGAAAATGATTCTGTAACATAACTGATCCCATTAGATGAGGAAGACGTATGAAGTTCACTTGGGTTCATCACAGTTGACTCGTTTTTTAATTGATAAAAACTGTGTTTGCAGGTTGTTTGCTTTATAAGTTGTGAGGGCCCTGAAATAGAGTATTATGTGGCCAGTAGAGCCTCCTTGGAGGGCCCAGCATGAGGCCCCATCCTATTTTGCTGACTTTCCCTTTGCTTTAGTCTGTATCTGATTGAATACCAAGGTCAACAACACAAGCACTTGGTTGAGTGTAAAACAGGCATGAGATACATTTCAAGAAGGTCATCAAGAGCAGCTGCAATGGATGAACTACATGAAGCCAAGTATATTTGTTTATTTATTGTGCATTTGTAAGGCGCTTATAAATCAAATAAATTGTGTTTCAAAGCGCCCACAGCGCAACAGGGAGGGAGCATGGGAAAGAAAAGCAAATGAAAGATAGAAGCGGACCTACTAGGCCTTGTGAGCATTCAGAATATGCAAGTGCAGAGAGAGAGAGAAGGGTGAGGAAGTGGAGGGTATGTGCTAGGGAGTAAGCAGCTGTTAAGTGACTTGGTGGGAATCGCCAGCTGCCAATAAATAAGTGCAGGCCAGTGGTTGCCAAGGCAAGTGCTGTGAGTGGGCAGAGGCTGAATGTGATTGGATGTGGGAGGCCAAGATCCAGGGGAAATAAGGGCCATGGTCACCAATCTCAGCAACTGTGGGGTATAGCAGAGCACGGAGGAAGGGAAGGAGGATGTGAAAAGGTAGTTCTTGAGGAGCTTCCAGAATTTGAGGAGATCCGGCTCAAGAGAAAGAGGAAGGGGGGCTGTTCTATAGGAGGGAGCCTGCCGAGGAAAACAATTGTCCACCAGCTCGCTGTTTAGAGAGAGTTGCTGCCTGGGGCATGTAAAGATCTGGTGCGAGAGATTTTAGTGAGAGCATGGTCCCCAGCCCCAGACTGCCTGGTGGATGATGCAGAGGGATTTGAATTTGATTCTTGCAGCAACCAGGAGCAGGTTGGGAGATTTTAGGGTTGGAGAGATGCAGTCCCTGGGCTTGAGGCCAAGGATAAGTATTGCAGCCCTATTCTGGATTATCTGGGGGGTTTTAGAGAAGAAGAGAGTGGATAAAGGAAATGGCTATTGCAATAGTCTAGCGTAGAGAGAACCAGAGCTCTAGAGTCATTGAGCTTCTAGGGAGAAGTTTGGAAAGGAAGAATTCCTTTGAGGAGGTGGAGTTGAAAGTGGGCCTTCTTGGCAAGGTCCTGAATGTGAGGGAGGAAGGAAAGAGAGGAGTTGAAGACAACTCCAAGGTTTCTGGCTTCAGATGAAGCAGGAGGGGGAGAGCCCATAGAAGATGACCAGAGTGAGGGGAAGAAAGAGGGATCAGGAGTCCCAATAGGAAGGATCTCAGTCTTGCTGGCATTGTGGCAGAGATTGTTGGAAGTAAACTAGGACTGGATGGCAGATAGGCAGTCAAGAATGATGGAGGAAGTAAGGAGATGATGAGAGGGAAGTTTGAAGAAGAGTTGTATATCATCTGCATAAAACTGGAAGTCAATGCCTAGCGTGTGATGCAGAGCTGGAACCCTTAATTATATATTTATGTCTATAAGTTCTTTTATTTGTGAATGATGTACCCTTATACAACGCCCCTCTCTTTGAATCCCCCCGGTCTCACTGAACCAAGAAGAAGGTTGTTTTGCAAAGTTAAAAGATTTATTTTATGAATTTGAACAATATATATATAAATCACACTTTTATGAATTTGAACAATATATAGATCAAGAAATTACAACTCGTCTGATCTTGACGTATGGACAATCTGCAAAATATATCAAAAGCATCATACGCAAACACTGGAATACATTGATAGTGGACCCGGACTTGAGACATTCATTGGGAGAATATCCTAATTTTGCCTTCCGAAAATGTCAATCTATTAAAGACAAACTAGTAAGTAGTTTTATGCCACCTGACACCATACCCCAGCAGCCCACTTGGCTAAACAGTAGGAAGGATGGCTTCTACAAATGTAGAAAGTGTAAGATTTGTGAATATGCGGAGGAGTGCAGCACATTTCTACACCCCATACTCAAGAGAACTATCTCCATTGTGGACAGAATAACCTGTGACTCAGAGTACATAGTGTATGCACTCAAATGCACTTGTAATAAGTGGTACATAGGCAGTACCAAGTGCAAACTTAAGATTCGCATACAGCAACATATAAGAGCCATCAAAAATCAAGACTATTCATACCCTATTGCCAAACATTTCTGGGAGAAACATGAAGGAAAATTAAGTGACTTTTTTTTTTCGTTTTTGGGGTTACAACAAGTGAAGATTGGACCAAGGGGAGGAGATAGAGAGAAACTGCTCAGACAACGAGAAACGAGAGTCATCATTGATTTCGAGAGCAAGTTTCCATTGGGACATAATATCGATGAGGAACTTTATACTTTCTTGGGCGAATAAATCACTGGGATGTTACATTATCCCCCTCCTGGAAAATCAGTAAAAATGACTATGCACTGAAGATTGCTAAGCCTTCCCTTAGAATTCCCCCCATGAAAGAGGGTTTTTTTCGCCAGATGGGTTCCACTGGCGTCATTGTTTTTAATTATGTTTAGACTCAGGTTATCCTACCCCCTTATAGAGCCACATTAAATTAGCATGCCTGCCTGCCTTAGATGAGGGAGATGTTCATGATTGGGTGTTTTCATTATTTTCTTGTTAGCACCAGTCACTCTAACAAAAGGTGTATATAACAATCTGTGGCAGATAATAGTAATGGTATGCCGCGGTAAAAATGAGATTGTATGCATTATGCATCGTATTACAGTTCTGCGGTTCTGATTTTAACACCCAGTCTCCATGTTATATCGAGTAACTGAACCTATTTAAAAATGGCGGACAGCTTGAATAGGCAGAGGGCACTGACTTAATTTTAGTCCTACCTTTATTTTGAAGGTCAAACTGTAGGGGGAGGGTTTAAATACTGGGTCTTGGAAAACTGAATTCATGTGAACAAGCTACAAGCCGTAGCGAAACGCGTCATCTCTGAGGTTTTCCTTTGTGTTGCTGGGCTGGAGGTTTCCACATGGAACTTTTAAATTTTGTATTGAAATAAAGAAGATTTTTTTAAACTGAGCGACGGTGCAGCTGGCTTTTGTTACGAACGTTCCAATTTACTCTACAATTACTCACAGCATCCCGGGAGTGCGGCTCGAGTTTGCGCCAATGTTTGGTGCAAGAAAAAAAATTATGATATATATATATATATATATATATCACACTATTCATATTTATACAATGATCACCATGGGTGATGTCACAACAATCAACAATATCTTTAATCAGTAGGAGTATGTATGAGAAGAATAATGTAGCATAGAATAAAACTTTGTGTGGGTTCAGTCAAATGCAATGATAGGAAATTAATGCAGCACAGAATTAATACTGCTGTGTGTTCAATCAAATGCAATGTAATCACTCTTTCCCCCTGATACTACTCAATCCCCCCTGATATGCAATATAGAGATGGAAGGAGAGAAAACAGGATTCCGGAATATACAATCTCAACCAATACAGTTTCGAACCCAGTTCCCCCCAGCAAGCATAGAGAGAAACAGGAATGATTTCAAAAAAGGTTGAATACTTTTAAATGTGGCTTGTAATGAATGGGAAAAACACTGAAAATGGATTTAATTCTCTAAATTGATTCAAAACTATTGGGAGCCGCTATGTATGGTTTCAGGTAAACACTAGCAATGATGATTGAATAACTAGCAGATTGGAAACTGAATTCTGACGTTGAATGCAAAGAATAGCTATTTTACATGTGTTGAAATTGAGCCAAATGCAAATCCGCGGCAAACTTTTCAGCGCGCGAGAAACGTGATTGTGACAGAACTATAAGTAGTTGGAATGTGGTTTTAGATTCGTTTAAAAGCTGCGGATGTTGGCTTCAATTTGACATTTAAGTTTCTAGCAAACCCGGTTCAGAAGTTATGAAGATTTTAGTAGAGGTCGATTTTTCTCAGAAAGAGTCAAGATTTTCAAATGAAAGATGCGCTTTTGAATTACAAACAATAATTTTCTTTACACTATGGGAGGCTATGAAGATGCAAGATACCCAAGGCGATAGCCACCAGAACAGCAGCGCCTCTGCTCTGACTTTTGCCCGCCAAGACACTTGTCTTTCTTCAGCAAATATATTAGCACATAGATGAATTTATCACTACAATTAACAAAGGTCTATATGGATGAGGGAAAGATTCAGAAAAGACAAAAGAGATTTTACAATGCAGTTATGGATATGCTAGAATGGTTTTGGATTGGATTACTTAAAGCTAAGAGATTGGCTATGGACAATTCTAGGCTAGATACTCACAGCTATGGTTTGGAATAGGCCCGTCAAAGATCTGGTCAAAGGTTTTGGACTGGAATCTGCTAGCCCACCGGACAGGATTCAGGCTCTTGGTTCTGCACTCAGCATGGCACTTGGTCTCTGCACGGCCTCTGAACTGGATCTGAAGGGTTGGTTCTGGATTACAGCTATCTGGTTACTGCTCTGCTCTACTGGTTTGGATCTCTGGGTTCCAGCAATAGTTCTTGGCAAGAAGCAAAATCAGCACAGCCAGGCTATTCAATTTTGTTGTGTGCTCTTGGAAGTCTGGGGTAAAATCAGGTTGCAAGATGTTAAAGACCAGGCTGAGAAAGGTTTAGCTTTGGAATTGGGCCTTCTGCTTTCAGAGTTCTGGAGTCTTGGATCTGGGTTCTTCCTGCAGAGCGCTTCGCCAGTAAATCAGTTGATGGGTGAATCTGTGTGTGTGTCTCTAGGTCCTAAACAGTCCCCAAAGGGGTGGGCAGGCTGATTATACTAAGCCCACCTCTAGGAATCCGATTGGTCAGAGTATTTCCCCTCTCCTTATTTGAGAAGGAAATCTAGTGTCATAGTGATGCTGCAATTTACAATCCAAGGGGTACCTCCCCTTTCTTTCAGTACAGTATATCTATTTTTCACAGAAATCATATTTACAATATCACCAAGTTGCTAATAATACATATTCACATCACAAATTTAGTAGAGCATGTATCCGTCTGAGTCTCATTTTAGTGCAAGCTTTGGTTCAAAATTAACAGTTTTTCCACACTTTTGGTGGGGTACCCAGGGTCAGTTCTGTCCACATTTTTCTCCATACATGCGCTTGACATCTGGGCATAATCCTGAGAAGTTTCATATTTCTAACATTATCACAATTGCTACAAACCCACAATTTCTGCAGTTAGGTCCCTGAACATAGCACAGAGTTCTGAGTACTTTTAAAACGTGACCAGAATTTTCATATTAACAATACTGTAATTTAACAATTTTTACAATTTTGCACAGTTCTTTGTTAGTCCTTTTCAAAATATACTTTTCTGTCCTTTCAGAATAAACAAAACTGTCTTTCCCCACCCTCAAAGTTTCGGGTGGCTGAAGAGCAATCCCTGCCTCTTCCTCTGGCAGGGGCTACTGTTGACACTTGAATCTGCATACTCTTTCAGCCCAGGAAGTCCTTTGTCTCACTCCCAGGAGCAGCAGCCAGTGCCCCTCCCCTCTTAATCAACACCTGAATGTGAGCTCCTGCCCTGTTGGTGGGAATCAGAAGGATGGTGTGTTTCCCAGTGGGGGAAGCTTCTTGGATGTTTTGCTGATTCAGGTTACTTTAAAGTAAATTGTTGCATTGTTCTTTGTTGAAATTAAAGTTACAATTTTTAAAACAGGCAAACAAATCTCTAATTCCAGTCTTTTTAAAACACAAAGATTAAATAGTTGTAACCTATATTGCTTTTCATGGCAAGTCACTTAATTTCAACCATGTGATTCTAACTGCACAAGTTAAGCTTCCAATGTAATTAACTGACAGCTTTCCTACCCGTGGCCGGCAGTACTGTGCCCATATTTTACAGATTTTCACAGACAAGTACACTTTTTAATGTGGATATTCCTATGATGGATTCTGCTTCTCTTGACATTGTGTGCTTCTGTTAATTCATTAAATGAAGTGATGGGTAACACCCAGCAAGGATGTTGGACATTTTCTGATGTTTTTGAACCATTATTTCGCAATTTCAGCAGCCACGGAAAAAAGGATTTCAGAGCACCTTTGGGTTTCCTTGCAATAAAGCACTGCCTTTTCAAGTAGTTTCATTTTACTCTGCGGGCAGCCCAATGACAGGTTTTGGCAGTGTGGTCTCCAGTTTTACCACTGACATTGGCTAAATGGATTGGCGGCCTATTTTTCAGGTTTCCCTGCGCACTTCTCAGAGTTTTTTTAGCGCATAGAGCTTTTTGGCAGCCATTCTGTTGTTTCTGATGAAAACAGCACACAGTGATGTTGCATGGCAGAGCCTGGTGGGTCAGAACATCCCACAAGCCCCCCTTGCGATTTGGCATTGACCGTCCATCAATGGGAAGTCGCAAGACTGGGATGATCAGTCTCATTTCTTTTAGTTCCAAAAATGGCACTGTTCCTCATCTTTTCCTCCATCAGGGGTGGATCGACCAGTTCTCCTCGCCCAGTCCTGATATGGGTACGGTGCGATACCCCGGGCCCCTTGGATCTTTCCTTCCGGTCCCCGGGTGGTCCTCCTTGGTTTTAGTCTCCATGGTTTTGCATTCTAGGATGACAAAGCAAAAACTAATTTGTAGACATTTCCCCACCACTATTAATGTAGTGGGGCGGACACATACATTTTGACAAATCAGGACACATTTTTCTATTGGCAATTTATACGACTATATAGAGGGAATATTTTATAGTGGAAATTTCGAGGGAGCTGGAGTAACCCCCTCTGGGGTTCCAGGAGACTCCTCCAGTTGCTGCAGAGTGTGCCTAGGATGGCAACACTTTAGTTGGTTAATATGGACCCACTTATCTTCCACCTCTGCCAAACTGTCTTCGGGGATGCAGATTTTGTAGGCGACTGGTGAGATTTTGTATACAATTTCAAAAGGTCCCCTTCAGCTAGGCAAACATTTGCGCTGTTTGGCCTGGTTCCTTTGGAAATTGTATAAGTAGACCCGGTCTCCTACATTGTATTCTTTTCTAGTAGTCTTTAAAGGAGAGTTCCGGGACTTTTTTTTTATTGTCCCTACGGTTCGGCCATGTGTTTTTAAGCATAAATCGGTAGATCGTAGAAAACTTTCCTATGGACCATACCCGACTTTTCGTCCATTAACGCACTCGAAATCAGCCGCCATTTTCTGATAATCCTCTCACTTGCCGCATCGCCCTGGCTCACCTGCTTTTGCGGCACTAAATCAAATCCCCCGCCCCTGAGCCTGACATCAGCAGACGCGTACCGCCCATTTCCCAACGCCAAAGCACGTTTCGTGTCAACAATCGCTGCGCCTCAGCTAATGACGTGTCGCCATGGAAATGGCAGGACGCCTCTTTCCTCAATAAGTATAAACACACCGTTTCACAACACACAGCAGCAGATTTTCGATTCCATTATTCTCTCGGTGTTACTTTGAGTATTCTGTGACTCGTTTCTGTGCTCTGGTCAGCTACCTTCGCCGCTTCTAGGCCTTGTGAACACCTGTACCATCTCTGTAAATTATTTTACTTTCTTTACCACACAATGGCTACAATAATGCCGTATATGTACGAGCCCGAGTACACCGAGGAAGAACTACTGGAAAGGCAAGCACGTGAAAACGATGGGGATTCGGACGGCAGTTGGGAGGACCAGTCAACGGATGAAGAGCCTGGACCATGTCGCATGGACGGCGTCTCCACCTGGTGCACGTGCAATCGGTGCGAGCTAATGCCAACTGAGGAGGAGAACTGCTGCTGCCGTGAAAATTCCGGGTGCTTGGCCTACATTTCGGAAGGCGAGCCAAGTCCGCAATGCATCACCGAGCTGCCAGAGTTCAGGGAAGCCTGCCTCTCACGGACCGTATTGAGGATGATGATGGTGCTTATGCACGAACTTCGCGGCACTGTTCGTCCGCGTAATCCGAGTAACGAGTAAGTATACTCTGGTTGTGATGTCAGTGATGCCACTACTATGTCATGGTCGTCTCCCACATATAAAATTACATCTACATATCATTCGAATGCATGTAAATTGGTTCCATATTGTGCATGTTCTAGATAGAATTTTTTACAAAGCAGAATGACATTTTTTACCTGAATCGACAGTGATAAGAAAGTTTTGTCATTTTAATACAGTTTGCATCTTTCATTTTCACAGGTGGTACAGGCTGGTGGCCTATCGTTGCTTCACTTGGTGGCTTCACGGGAGGCTCGGACACCGCGTTCAGAGAGTAATACCTGCCTGTGCGGTACTTGCCATTAGACAACATTTCCCCAGCGACAGTGGACAATACCGCGGATTTTCCCTGGATGTGCTGCAACCGGAACTTTACAATGTGTAATGTTTATTATTTATGTTCAATTGAAATTAAGATCTAAAATAAAACCCAACATATATTTTAACAATGGTTGTTTTGATTATTTAAATGAATCTAGTGTGTCTCCATTGAATAGTCTTCCTGTGCCTTGTCTTGTCACACCACATGTCTCCGGCCAGCATCCTCCCTCACGCTGGCCGCCCACCTTCAATCCACATAACCGTTGAACCCATATGCAGCAGACATACATATGTTATTTTGCGGGTTGGCATCAAGCCTCCCGGCCTTGCCTCCTCCCCCAAAAATACTTACCACACCACTTTGTTCAAGCGTTGGCAATAAAAGGAAGGCCGTTGGATTTTATTGATACAAAACATGGTTATAGGTAAATAATCAATATGGTTGATCATAATAAATCATCCTTTTGGGCACTGGGTACAGAGATGACCCCCTCTGGCCCGTGCCGCCTTGCCACCACAGGCCAGCCTGCTGCTGACTAACTGCCTAGGCATCCAGGGTCTCCAGGGTGAACTGCACCCATATATTCTCCTGGGAGGCTGAGGTATTTATAAACTCACCCCCCTGCCTTCCATGTACTAGATCCTTCAGCCTGCCTCTTACATTCAGTTAGATGGCCTCTCCTTGGTGAGGCCCTGCGGCAAACGAGTCTTGTCTGCACGACCAGCGCCCTAATCCACACCCCCCCGCCCTATCAAAGGCAGTTCGCACCGGGGTACTTGCGCTGCCAAGTGGAGCTGTCAGGGAGCGATAAAGGCCAAGAGGTGCCAAAGACCATGTACACTTCAAAGTGGTCTATAGAGCATGGGTTGTTGTTCCCATGTCTACCTCCAGACCCCGTGTCTCCTGCCAAGCATCCCCCCTCACGCTGGACGGCCCCCTGCAATCCACATAAGTGTGTCTCCATTCACGAGTCTTCCTGTGTCTTGTCTGCACGACCACCGCCCCAATCCACCCCCCTCCCTATCAAAGGCAGTTCGCACCGGGGTACTTGCGCTGCCAAGTGGAGCTGTCAGGGAGCGATAAAGGCCAAGAGGTGCCAAAGACCATGTACACTTCAAAGTGGTCTATAGAGCATGGGTTGTTGTTCCCATGTCTACCTCCAGACCCCGTGTCTCCTGCCAAGCATCCCCCCTCACGCTGGACGGCCCCCTGCAATCCACATAAGTGTGTCTCCATTCACGAGTCTTCCTGTGTCTTGTCTGCACGACCACCGCCCCAATCCACCCCCTGCCCTATCAAAGGCAGTTCGCACCGGGGTACTTGCGCTGCCAAGTGGAGCTGTCAGGGAGCGATAAAGGCCAGGAGGTGCCAAAGACCATGTACACTTCAAAGTGGTCTGTAGAGCATGGGTTGTTGTTCCCATGTCTACCTCCAGACCCCGTGTCTCCTGCCAAGCATCCCCCCTCACGCTGGACGGCCCCCTGCACCCGCATAATGCCACGACATATACACGTCATTCATTCACAAACACACCCCTGTTTTCGAATTCTTTATAACCCACTTCATATTTCTAATTGGCACTTCTTTGCGCTTTGCTAGTCAACCCGTGAAGGTGCTGGTTATCTGCTCTTCGTCTCTGTGAACTTCCGTGACCACTTCGAGGAAACTCCTCAGTTTGCAACCTGTGAACTGCTCCCTGTTCTACGACAAGAAACTACTCTGATCCCTGCATCTAACTGTTTGTTCGTCAAGGTAAGGCCATGTACCATAATCATTTTGCGTCCAATTTCTTTTCGTTCAAGACAGTACATGCAAGGAACTAGTCACATGTTCTGAGTTTACATTGGTATTCATAGAGAATTGTTGATCTTTACTTTTCAGAACTTTCCACAATGCCTGCCTGTTCCATTGGCGCCAAGTACAAGTATGCCCTTACGCGGTACTAACTGCTAGATGCAACATACAGACCGCTGTGGTGGCCTAGTGCCTCGTTCTTGGAACAGCCATGCGATTATCAGTGCGACCGAAGAGCTTATTTTATCGTAAACCAACACCCTGTGTACTGCACACGAACATCGCTTGCCTCAAGACGAACTATTTTGGATCGAGAGCAAATAAAAATGCAAATCGCTGAATATTCTCTAAAAATTTGATGTCCAATAAATGTACTTTGCCAAATGTACAATCTTGCAGTTTGCTTTTAAACCACAGTTTCATATTCCGAATTGTGGCGCTGTATTGTGAGATGATCTAAGACCCTGTGTACAGCAAAGGAACATCGCGTGCCTCAAAACGAACTTTTTCGAACGTGAGCAAATAAAAATGAAAATCGCTGAATATTCTCTAAACATTTGATGTCAAATAAATGTACTTTACCAAATTTACAATCTTGCGGTTTGATTTTAAAGTACAGTTTCATATTGCGAATTGTGGCGCGCTGTGTTGTGAGCTGATCTGTGTTGATTTCCGGGTTCTGTGTGGAGTCGCGTAGAAGACGCATGGGCGCGTTTGCCTACGCAGCACAGTCACGTCACGGATAGAGGCGGGGAATATGAATGTTTTGATAAAGTCTGTTTCAGGGGCGGGGGATTTGATTTAGTGCCGCAAAAGCAGGTGAGCCAGGTCGATGGGGGGAAATTATAGGATTATCAGAAAATGGCGGCTGATTTCGAGTGCGTTAATGGACGAAAAGTCGGGTATGGTCCATAGGAAAGTTTTCTACGATCTACCGATTTATGCTTAAAAACACATGGCCGAACCGTAGGGACAATAAAAAAAAAGTCCCAGAACTCTCCTTTAAGTCATAGCGGGTCTTCATGCTGTCTGCAGATCTCTCTAGATTTCGCTGAGCATAGGCAAAAGCATGTTGAAAGTGTTTTCTTAGATTTTCAACATACTCATGAGTTGTGGAGGCATTGATCAATGTCTGCTCTTGGTTTATGTAGAGCAGATGCTGGGGAAGCACCATCCTGCATCCAGTCATCAGCTCAAACTGTGACATTTTAGTTGCAGATGAAGGGGTAGATCTGATGGCCATTAGGACAAGAGGTAATCAAATATCCCAACTTGGCCCAGAATATGCCACAAACCTTTTTTAATATGCTCACAATTGTTTAATTGTATCTTTCTACTGCACCATTAGAGGCTTCCGGTAGGCAATGTGTAATTTCCTTTTGACCCCAAGTATCTTCCACATCTTTGTCATTACTTCGCTAGTTAAGTGGCTACCTCGGTCTGACTCAATCCTTTGGGGTAGTCCAAAATGCGAGAAGATGTGGTTGATCATCAGGGCAGCTGCTGTTTCTGCCTTGCAATTTGGGGCTGGGAGACATTCCACCCACTTAGTAAACAAGCATGTCACGGTCAACATGTATTTATTTCCCCTAGAGGAGCGAATCACGGGCCCAATATAATCGACTTGTAAATCTGACCAAGGCAGTGTCATCCCCCTCTTTTGGAGAGGCGCACAATGTGTGAGGGATGTTGGCTGAAATTGTGCACACACAAGACACCCCTTCAAATATTGGTCGAGGGCCTGCCCCATGTGTGGCGAGTATGCAACCTCTCCTAAGATTTCAAGTGTTGTATGAAACCCCCTATGACCAGCTGTGGCCGCATCATGGCCGAAACTTAACATCAGGCTTCGGAATGAGGTAGGGACCACCCACTGATCATGGCCAGCTAGGGATTTCCTCACCAACAACCGTCTTGGATTCTGAACATTTTTGGACACTTCATCAACACTCTGAGGTCCTCTTTCCCAATGTAATCGGTATCCGTCAGGGGAAAGTTCTCAGGGTCCTCCATGTGTTGATAGAACTTACCAATTATTGGATCCATTTTTGAGCCGTAATAAAATCAGCATCTGGGGTCTCCTTACTCCATTGTGCAGTTGAGAGTTCATTGTGAGCATTTGTCTGGGACCTAGTGATGGCAGTGACCTGGATTTCCCCCAACAGGGACGCGATCTTAAGTAGATCCCCTTGGATGGCTCCGGTTCTGGCAGCTGATCAGCTAAGTCATTTCCAGTTTTGTCTGGTCCCTCTACGTTAAAATGACCTATCTTGTACCCAGCGGAGGGTTCTGGGGTCTCATTCACCCATGCATTCCCTACGCCGGCACAAGTCCTTTTTCCCCGTTTTTGTCAACATGGTAGGAGCATCCGTCCACATAGACAGTGGGCATTCCTTCACACTTGTCTTCTTCAAAAACTTTGAGTGGGGAATTGAGGTATGCCTCCATGTTGTCCTTGATTTTAAGACTTTCGTCCTCGAGACAGTTTTCTCTGGCACAATCATGGAAGTCAGCAAGACCTTGTGCGAGGGGACTCTTCTTGTGTTGGCCATATCTGACCTCCACAGGAAAGCCTTGCATTGACAGAATCCAGGAAGTAATTCAGGAATTGCTCACGTTTCCGAGCCGGATTCTGTCACTTTGGAGATATTGCAGAGTCTGGTGTGGAGTCTCCACTATGATGTGTTCCCCCTGGATAAACAGGCGGTACTTCTTCAATGCCAACACCGTTACCAGGATTGCCTTCTCACAATCGTTGAATTTTTCCTCCAGAGAGGATAAAGTTTTAATCGCATAGGAGATTACTCTATTGACCTTGTCATGCCTTTGGTATATTACTGCAGTCAAGCATGTATGAGAGAACCCTGTCTCCAAGAAGAACTCCTTGTTTTTGACAGGGTAATAGGCAAGGCGCTTGTGAGAGGCTTCTTTTGAGTTGTTTTACTGCCTCGGCTTGTTCTGGACCCCATTCCCACTTGACCCCCCCTTCAAAAGATGAATCAGGGTCTTGTGATCTCTGCATAGTCCTCAATGAACTTTCTACTGTAATTAGTCAGTTCAAGGAGGCTCATAAGTTCCCACAGAGTTGTGGGGTCTTTCAATTTCTGAAGTGCTTCCACTTTCTTTTCCTGGGGACACAGACCCTCAGGAGTAATTTCATGCCCCAAGAAATTTAAACGGGTTCTACACCACTGTGCCTTTTGAAAAGAAAATTTTGCTCCAGCGGCCCTCAACTGTGTCAGAACATAACAGATCTCCGCTATGTGTTCCTCCACAGTTGAGCTTTTGATGAGAACATCATCTACATAGGCCAGGTTACCCCTTTCACCCAGGTCGGGCATGGCCTTATGTAGAAAAATGTTGAATTCATTGCCAGAGTTGATGTATCCGAAGGGAGTCCGGATCCATGTGTACTGCTCCCCCCCAAAGGTAAAGGCCAGCTTTTATTGGTCCTCCCTACTGACAGGTACAGTCCAGTACCCATTGGTCAGGTCTATTGCAGTGAATGCCTGTGACACCTGGATCTGGGCCAGCCCTTGGTCAATGTAGGGAAGAGGCCATCGGGAAGTATGGACCCGTTTGTTGAGATCCCTAAGGTCGGCGCAGAGTCTCCACTGGCAGTTTGGCTTCAAAATCCCCAGCACCGGATTATTGAAGGTGCTGTGGACTGAATGGATTATCCACAACACTCAAGGTTCTTCATTATTTCCGTAAGGGACTCCATTGATGCGAGAGGCAAGCGATATAGCTTCACAAATACTGGAGTCATTCCACGGTCTGTGGGGATTGTTGTTGTGTGGATGTCGGTGCGACCACAGTCATATGAGTCTACCGCAGAGATCTTGAAAATCCAAGGAAACTTGTTTCCATTTTTTCCTTTGTTCCAGAGTCTCACAGGTATAAGCTAGGTTGATTCTCTCTTCAACCAAATGCCTGAAGCCTCGAAAGACTTCCGGTTTTGCTATCTGAGCGGCCTTTTCCAGCTGGGTGGAGAAGTCCCTGGTCAAAGTGCTGATTTGTACTGTGGCTTCAGGTGGGCAAGGCAGTCCTCCCGTAATTGGAAAATCACCTCATCCCTACTGAAGTCACAGGTCACATCTTCCTTACCATAAGGGCAGGAAGTGTACACCAGGAAGTTTCCCCCATGCCGGGTAAAGATCCTGTCTGGTGTTGTGTTGTCAACACTATCACTCTCAAAACAGTCCTTGGGGATTGGTCCGAACAGTTCATTGCATAAATCTATGGAAAAATGTCGGTCATCAACCGCCATTCCAATAATGGTGCCTGCGTCTAGACTGATACTCTTTAAGTCGCTGTTATCCACCTCTATTGGAATGGTTTCATGTTCTATGTTGACTAGTGGTGTTGGGTTTACCCCCAACCCTTGCTGTTGGAGAGAAGCATTAAGATGAATATAGGCATCAGGGTTTTTCAATTTCTGTCCTCTTTTAACTTTTACTTCCAGGGGGAATTGTCAGGTCCTTTCTGGGATGGTGACCTCCTCTCCAATCTGAATTTCAACTGCATAAGGCAGCAGTTGAGCTGACCTAAATGCTTTCTCTGGGTCATCAAAGCCCATGGGATTATCAGCTAATCGGGACCAAGCTTTGAAGTTGACTATGTCCAAACTAATGGAAAGCGATGGATAATGTCACTGCCTAAGTAAAAGTCGGCAGTGATGTCTCGCACGACCCAACAATTATGGACTATGCTCTTGTTGCCTATGGATATTTTGAGCATACACCTGCTTGGCAGGAGATGTTTGGAATTGGGTGTTTCCAGATCAATTTCCCATTTGTCTATCAGTTTAAATGTGGGAATGGCTGGATCTTTTGGGAGTTGGCGACACATGGCTTCGATGATGAAGCTCTTACCATTGTTTACACACACTCGGGCGAGAACAGAGTCCTTCCCTTCATTTAACTGAACAGGGATGAACAACTGTTCTCCAATTTGCTGAATATCATCCAGGCTCTGAGCTGATTTTTCCTCTTTCTGGACTATAGGAGTGGGAATGTCTGATTGTGGATTGGTAAAGAATTTCAGAGTGTTTCCTTCCAGTGTGAAATGCCACCTTAAACTGGAAGGAAGGATGATTTTCAGAAATGGAGAGGACCCCCCATCACCAGTTTGTTGTCCTACTGCTATTACTGTCACGTCTGGGATTTGGTTGTTCTGGAAGTGAAATTCTACTTGGTCAGATTTTTTTTCAACCATGTGGCAGGTGCCGTTTAAACTAACATTCTTTGCTCTCTGTTTTAATTGTATCGGTCGTTAGTATGGGTCCAGAGGTCCTTGTTTACACAGTCTATTAGGGGTGACAACCTTCGCAGGAGGTCATTCCCTCGTAAACAAGGGGTGCCCTCTGGAGTCACAACTATGACCGGGTGCTTCACCTTGTGTCGCCCAATTTTAATGTCCAAATCTGCTGGCCCCTCGACGGGAATTTCCTTCCCTTCAAAGTTCTGAAGTTGTCCAGGAAGAGGGATGAGAGGAATTTGGTAATTCTCCCCCCTTCCCAAATTCAGTTTATCAAAGGCCCTTTTTGACAGAAGGGTAGCTTGGGATCCAGTGCCCACCAGTGCCAAAATTGTACCCTCCCCCTGTATTTGGACCGGGGCATATAATCTTCCCTCCTTCTCCTTAAGGGGGCACAGATAATGTACATTTTTGGACAACTGGTGGGTTAGTTTTCTAGTTTTGGACACTGCTAGAGAAGAGATTTGGGCAGCACCCTGTTTGGAGTCTAGGGAATCTGAAAAGAAAAGGTGGCAACTAGATATGGGAGACGTTTTGGGTTCCCCTGGTTCTGGTTCTGGCCCGCCCCCCTTTTTGGAGGCAGTCACCAGGATGGGTTTGAACCTGGGGATTTTCATGCTGTTGGTTCTGGGATTGGGCGGCGCTAGCTCAGTCCCCACATCTAACTAGTCTGGATTTGGATCTTTTCAGACCCATTTCTCTTTGGGAGGAGATCCCCATCTCTGAAGGAGAAGATCCTTTTCCCAGGATCCTCTGAGGGTCCTTCTCCTTCAAATTGGAAGATTTGTACGTCCTCCTCAAATGGGTCTGTTTGGGTTCTTTGTTTCTCCTACCCCCTCTGCTCCTTGGGTGGCAGACTTTCAGGGGCAGGAGATTTTGGTTCCGGTTCCTGGGTTTCCAGGGGCTTTTTACAAGTGGGGAAGGAAACTTCCTCCAAGGCTTAACACCCCCCTTCCCCTTGTGCCTCCTCCCTGGGAACCGGTCAGTTGTCGGGGTTCTTCCCCCGTCATTGCTCCGGAGCACCAGGTCCGGAGTTTGAGGCATTCTGCACCGTCATGCTCATCTGAGGGTTCTGTTGATCCCTCAGCATGTAACCCAGATCCTGTGTCATGTTTTGGACCTGGCGCTCTAGCTGTGACACCCGCTCAGGCTGATACGGGGTTCGGTTTTCTCCCCTTGGCTGATCCCGGGAAGAGTAGATATCCCTTCTCTGAAAATACCCCGGGTTTGAAAAATGTGTGTACCCTTCCACCCTTGGCCTCCCCTCTCCCGGATTGGGTTGTCTGGGCTCAGGAAAGTGGGGAAAGAAGGATGGATTGTTCTGGGGTTGAAAGTTTTGTGGGTACCTGGGGAAAAAGTTCTGTCCAGGATTTGGGGAATTTCTGCCCTCCTGGGGGAAGTGAGGAGGGACGTTCCCTGGGTTAGCTGCTGTTTGGTTGGATCCCCCCCTTGGGCTGGAGGAGTCCACACATAACCCAGGATGGGCCGGGTCCCCTTTTAGCGGGGACTTATGTAGTCAGGGGAGTGAGGGATCCCATTTGTGGGACTGCCCCCTTGGCTCCCTGTCTGTGACTGGCCCGATGGCCTTCTGGGATTGGGATTATTCTGATTTTGTACAGGCGGGTTTTTAAGCCCCCCCATCTCTAATTCTAAAATGGTGGCAACTTTCACCTCTGCCACCTTAGCAGCAGCAGGGGTGTTGGTTGTTTTGGGGCTTTTTGCATTATTCTTCTTTTCTATGGGCTTTTGCACCTCATAACTTTGTGTGGCCTGTTCAATGACCCACCCTAGTGATCTTTTCTCATGAACATCTCTCACTAGCTGGGTCATGATGTACTTGGGGAGAGCGTGGAAAAAAGTATTCAAAAATTCTTTGCTGTCTGTGCGCACCCTTCTGGTGGTCTGCGCAAAGGAACGCTTTAATTCCTGCACAAATTCTGTGTCCTGGGGCGCTCAGAGGAGTCTTCTGATTCCTCCTTTCTCCCAGGATTTGATGGGTTCCCCCCCCACTGTCCTAGCGGGGCAGAGGTTTTCAGGATGACCTTAGTGAGCCTATTCCCCGCTAAATTTCACAGTACTTGGGTACCCATACCCAGATGCCCGCCCATCCATTTCTGGGAGGTGCTGGTCTATGAGCCCCATATTTCTGATTGGATTTAAATCTGCCATCCTCGTGGCCCTTGGCTCATGTGCACCAGTGGACATGGGGTGGCAGAGTCCAATGATTGGAAGAGGTGAAGGCCTCTGGTACTAGGGTACCTGAAGTTATGCTCAGGTGTTTCCCTTTCCCAGTGAACCTCATCTCTATCAGCCCCTGCCCCCTGTTGTCATGCAAGAAACTGAGCTATCTGTTCCTCTATCAAGGCCTTGCTGGTTTCTATCAATCGCTCTTGCATAGCTACCTGTCTGTGGAGCCTGTCATTGTTCTCACAGAGAGCCTCATTTTCTCTCTGTGCTTCCTGGGTTGTTTTTGAGTACTGGGCCAGTCTTTGCTGCAGGAGGGTTACCTCCTGAGTCCTGTCCATACTGGACTGGTCCTTCCTTGCTAGAGCCTCTTCCACCCTCCTGGTGTGCTCTAACAATTTTTGATGGTCTTTTTGGAGGTCACCCAGTCCCTGAAGGGCCAGGTGATTTTCTTCAACTTTCTCTTTTAAGTGACAGACTTCCTGGCCTAAGTTGTCCCTTTGCTGAGCAAGAGCCTGCCTCTGTGCTGAAGGTCGTCCCTCTGTCTTTGAAGCGCACCAGCTTTCTGACGCTCTTCAGCAAATTCTGCCTGGGTATCCAGGTCTTTCAGCATTCGTTTATTGCCCTCTTCTTTCTCTCTGTCTAAGTGGCTTTGCAGGGTGACTACCTGCTCTGTGCATGCCCTGTTGAAATGTATTTGTTGTTCCTGCTTTGTCTGGCTCTGCAGTAGGGAGTCCAAACTTTCTTGCTACTCCTTCTGCAGGGCCAGCATTCTGGTATCCTGTTTTGCCTTTTCTTGCTACAGGATACCCATGTCCTCTTTTATTCCAGTTAGGTACTGTCTACTTTCATTTTCTGACTCCTGGCTCCTCTGTAGCCTCCTCAGAAGAGTCCAGATCAGTTTGGTCCTTTTCTAATGCCTGCAGTTGCCTGTTTACCAGATCTTGGCCCTCGGTATATTTATCCTGTATGGCTTCAATATATAGGAATAGATATGACGCTATTTTGCCAATCTTGTTTTGCTCTTCCTTTGCTTTAGGGGCCATATATAGTTCACTCAGGGCCATATGTAATGGACCCTGGTCTTGCCATTTATCTAATCCTGTTGCAGTGATCTGTTCTGTGATTGCCTGCAACCAAACATTCTGATCCTGCTCTGTCCATTCACACCTTACAAATAATGTATGCAATAGGTGTTGTTTAGCCATATTCATCTCTATCAAAGTTGCAATTCTGGAAATATTAATTTCCTTCCTGACACACAGAAGTTTTCTTTTATTTTTGCAAAACAGACCGATTCCTTAGAGCATTACTATCGAGGGGTTCTTTTCACAGTGTAACACAGCGTGGTAGCCCAACAGGATTTATGTACCCCACTAGTTAGCACACTGAATTAGACGCTCACAAGTGGTATAACTAATTCAGAAATCCTGCAACGAGCCCCAATCTTGCAAGTGCTTTCAACCCAGCATTCCACCTAAGTCAATGTCTAGCGTGTGATGCACAGCTGGAACCCTTAACTATATATTTGTGTCTATAAGTTTGTTTATTTCTGAATGATGTACCCTTATATCACGCCCCTCTCTTTGAATCCCCCTGGTCTCACTGAACCAAGAAGAAGGTTGTTTTGCAAAGTTAAAATATTTATTTTATGAATTTGAACAAGATATATATATCACACATTTATGAATTTGAACAATATATATATATCACACTATTCATATTTATACAATGATCACCATGGGTGATGTCACAACAATCAACAATCTCTTTAATCAGTAGGAGTATGGATGAGAAGAATAATGTAGCATAGAATAGAACTTTGTGTGGGTTCAGTCAAATGCAATGATAGTAAATTAATGCAGCACAGAAATAATACTGTTGTGTGTTCAATCAAATGCAATGTAATCACTCTTTCCCCCTGATACTACTCAATCCCCCCTAATATGCAATATAGAGATGGAAGGAGAGAAAACAGGATTCCGGAATATACAATCTCAACCAATACAGTTTCAATCCAAGTTCCCCCCAGCAAACATAGAGAGAAACAGGAATGATGCAAAACATGTCAAATGCTTTTAAATGTGGCTTGTAATGAAAGGGAAAAACACTGAAAATGGATTTAATTCTCTAAATTAGATTCAAAACTAGTGGTAGCCGCTTTGTATGGTTTCAGGTAAACACTAGAAATTATTATTGAATAACTAGCAGATTGAACACTGAATTCTGAGGTCAAATGCAAAGAATAGCTATTTTACACGTGTTGAAATTGAGCCAAATGCAAATCAGCAGAAACTTTTCTGCGTGAGAGAAACGCGATTGTAGCAAAACTATAAGGAGTTGGAATGCAGTTTTAGATTTGTTTGAAAGCTGAGGATGCTAGCTTCAAATTGACACTTACATTTTCTAGCATGTGCATGTTGCAAGCATGTTGTTACGGTTCAGAAGTTATGAAGGTTTTAGTAGAGGTCGATTTTTCTCAGAAAGAGTCAAGATTTTCAAATGAAAGGTGCGCTTTTGAATTACAAACAAGAATTTTCTTTACACTAAGGGAGGCTATGAAGATGCAAGATACTCAACGGGACAGCCACCAGAACAGCAACGCCTCTGCTCTGACTTTTGCCCGCCAAGACACTTGTCTTTCTCCAGCAAATATATCAGCGCAACGATGAATTTATCACTACAATTAACAAAGGACTATATGGATGAGGGAAAGATTCAGAAAAGACAAAAGAGATTCTACAATGCAGTTATGGATATGCTAGAATGGTTTTGGATTGGATTACTTAAAGCTAAGAGATTGGCTATGGACGATTCTATGCTAGATACTCACAGCTATGGTTTGGAATAGGCCCGTTAAAGATCTGGTCAAAGGTTTTGGACTGGAATCTGCTAGCCCACCGGACAGGATTCAGGCGCTTGGTTCTGCACTCAGCACGGCACTTGGTCTCTGCACGGCCTCTGAACTGGATCGGACAGGTTGGTTCTGGGTTACAGCTATCTGGTTACAGCTCTGCTCTACTGGTTTGGATCTCTGGGTTCCAGCAAGAGTTCTTGGCAAGAAGCAGAATCAGCACAGCCAGGCTGTTCCATTTTTTTGTGTGCCCCTTGAAAGTCTGGGGTAAAATCAGGTTGCAAGATTTTAAAGACCAAGCTGAGAAAGGTTCAGCTTTGGAATTGGGCCTTCTGCTTTCAGAGTTCTGGAGTCTTGGATCTGGGTTCTTCCTGCAGAGCGCTTCGCCAGTAAATCAGTTGATGGGTGAATCTGTGTGTGTGTCTCTAGGTCCTAAACAGTCCCCATTTATGTATTTCCCAAAGGGGTGGGTAGGCTAATTATACTAAGCCCACCCTCTAGGAATCCGATTTGTCAGAGTATTTCTCCTCTCCTGATTTGGCAAGGAAATCTACTGTCATAGTGATGCTGCAATTTATAATCCAAGGGGTACCTCCCCTTTGTTTCAGTACAGTATATCTATGTTTCACATAAATCATATTTATAATATCACCAAGTTGCTAATAATACATATTCACATCACAAATTTAGTAGAGCACGTATCCGTCTGAGTCTCATTTTAGTGCGAGCTCCGGTTCAAAATTAACAGTTTTTCGCGCTTTTGGTGGGGTACCCAGTGTCAGATCTGTCCACATTTTTCTCCATACATGTGCATGACATCTGTGCATAATCCTGTGAAATTTCATATTTCTAACATTATCACTATTGCTACCAACCCACAATTTCTGCAGTTAGGTCCCTGAACATAGCACAGAGTTCTGAGTACTTTTAAAACGTGACGAAAATGTTCATATTAACAATACTGTAATTTTACAATTTTTAGAATTTCGCACAGTTCTGTTTTAGTCCTTTTCAAAATATACTTTTCTGTGCTTTCAGAATAAACAAAGCTGTCTGTGCCCGCCCCCAAAGTTTCAGGTGGCTGAAGAGCAATCCCTGCCTCCTTCCTCTGGCAGGGGCTACTGTTGACACTTGAATCTGCATACTCTTTCAGCCCAGGAAGTCCTTTGTCTCACTCCCAGGAGCAGCAGCCAGTGCCCCACCGCTCTTAATCAACACCTGAATGTGAGCTCCTGCCCTGTTGGGGGGAAGCAGAAGGGTGGTGTGTTTCCCAGTGGGGAAGCTTCTTTGAAGTTTTGCTGAATAAGGTTATTTTAAAGTAAATTGTTACATTGTTCTTTGTTGAAATTAAAGTTACAATTTTTAAAACAGGCAAACAAATCTCTAATTCCAGTCTTTTTAAAACACAAAGATAAAATAGTTGCAACCTATATTGCTGTTGATGGCAAGTCACTTAATTTCAACCATGTGATTCTAATTGCACAAGTTAAGCTTCCAATATAATTAACTGACAGCTTTCCTACAGGTGGCCGACGGTACTGCGCCCATATTTTACAGATTTTCACAGACAAGTACACTCTTTAATATGGATATTCTTATGATGGATTCTGCTTCTCCTGACATTGTGTGCTTCTGTTAATTCTTTTAATAAAGTGATGGGTAACACCCAGCAAGGATGTTGGCCATTTTTTGATGTTTTTGAACCATTATTTTGCAATTTCAGCTGCCAAGGAAAAAAGGATTTCAGAGCACCTTTGGGTTTCCTAGCAATAAAGCACTGCCTTTTCAACTAGTTTAATTTCACTCTGCGGGCAGCCCAATGACAGGTTTTGGCAGTGTGGTCTCCGGTTTTACCACTGACCGGCAAAATGGATTGGCAGCCTATTTTTCAGGTTTCCCTGCGCACTTCTAAGAGATTTCTTTTTAGCGTATAGAGCTTTTTGGCGGCCATTCGGTTGTTTCTGATGGAAGCAGCACACAGTGATGTCACAGGGCAGAGCCTAGTGGGTCAGAACATCCCACAGAAATGAGGTGTTCAAGCGGAGCAAGATCGGTGTTAAAGAGCCAGGGAGAAAGGTTGGAGCCCTGGTGGACACAGCAGGTAGAGATAGAGGTGGGGGAGGAGAAAGAGCCCTGATTACCCTGGTATGGATGGTTATTGAGGAAGGAGGTCAGCCATTCCAGTTCCCGCTCCGAGATACCTAGGGTATTGTGGAGCCATTTTATGACGATGGGGTGGTTGACCACATCAAATGAGGTGTAGAGATCAAGTAGAATGAGAACAGCTGGAGAGTTGAAGTCAAGAGATGCAAGCAGTTCCTCATGGGTGTTCAGAATAGGAGTTTCCATGCCTCTGAATTCTCGGAATTCTGATTGATGGTCGTCTAGTTCAATGTGCTGGGTCAGTTGGGGGAAGACCAGCTTCTCCAAGAGTTTCCCAAGGAAGAGGGTGATAGATTAGGGGCGGTTGTTGGCTGGACATGCCAGGTCTGCAGAAAGTTTTTTCAGGAGAGGGCACAAAGGGAGTTCTTGAGGGAGTAGAGGAAAGATCCAGTAGCAAAAGAGTGGTTTCATAAATCAGCAAGTGCAGGGGAAAAAGAGCCAATATTCATGGAGAGGACAACTCTGGCAACCTCACCAGGAGTGACAGGAGAAAAGGAGGAGGAAAAGCCAGAGGGGGGATGGGAGGCCATGGTAGACAGGAGGGTGGTGAAAGCGAAGGGCGGGAGAGGGACGCAAGGGTGCTCATAATGTACTGAGTTTTTGAAGAGAAGTGTGTGGTCAGTGTGTTGGATACAAAGGTTCTCGGATACACTTGTTATGATCAGATTTATGATGCTGGACATCATTTAAGGGTTGTCAGAGGTCTCTCTTGCTACCCTTGTGGTCTCCCTTGCTACCCCTACAAAAATAAAACATTGTTTTAGTATTTTTTAAATGGAAGCGCCTGGACTGTGGCCAGTGCCATGTGGATTTTTGTGTCTGGCGTGGTTGGTTGTCTTGTTCAGGTCTCTTAAAAAAAAACAAGGGGTTCCACCAGTGTAACACTTTGAGCAGTGATCCTAAACAAGAATGAATAGGAATAACAAATCATTTGTATTTCTGGAATTCTATACAATAATTGCTTAACTCATTAAAGATTTATTTCAGGCACACTTATGGGAGGAGTCACTAATTTAGTATGGTCTTAAACACCTCAAATTCACAATGCAGACAAAAACTTCCAAAAAGCATTTAGAGTAGAAAAAGCATCAATTTCAGACTATGTATTTTTCTTTTCACAAGTTGCAGTTACAGCATGTTTTTTCCATTGCCTCTGTGACTATAATCACAATAAATTCCATCTCGGTGTCCTCGGTCACTTGACAAAATCCTTGTGCCTAAAAGCGTGTGTATAGTGTAAACATTTTTGACCATAGCACATAAAGTTGCCCACACTCAAGGCCCACCCTTAAGGCCCTGTGTGAGTCTTTCTGGGTGGATGATGGCCCGGAGGTCCACCACCTTTTGCCCCCCCTCGTCAAACTATGGTCCAGCCTCCAGACTTACATTCTGCACCCCATGAACTTCGGCCCAAGGACCTGATGCTCCCTGAAGATCTACCAGTGAGTGATGGCTGAACTCTCCCATTGCCTCCATTCTGAACCAATTACTGTGCCTATTTACTCTGCCTTCCTTGCCTCACCTGACATACTTCTTCTCCAACTGAATGTGTGCCCCTGTTTTTGAAATTTGATTTTAGGTGTGTGTGGTCTTACATCTCTGCACCCTCTTTGCATTTCATTTGTGCCCATGTCTTTGAAATTCGAATTTAGGTGTGTGAGCTTCTATAGCTCTGCAGTCTGCACCCTCTCTGCATTACATTTGTGTCCCTGCTTTTGAAATTCGAAATTAGGTGAGTGTGTGCTTTTCCATTTCTGCACCCTCTTTACATCGTATTTGTGCCACTGCTTTGGAATTCTAATTTAGGTGTGTGTGCTCTTACAACTCAGTGCCCTCTCTGCATTGCATTTGTGCAACTGTTTTTGAATTTCTAGGTTTTGAATATGTGCTCTTACATCTCTGCACCCTCTTTGCATTGCATTTGAGCCACTCTTTTTGAATTTTGAATTCAGGTGTGTGTGCTCTTAAATCCCAGCACCCTCTTTGCGTTGCATTTGTGCCACTGTTTTTGAGTTTCAAATTTAATTTAGGTGTGTGTGATTTTACATCTCTGCAACCTCTTTGCATAGCATTTGTATCCCCCGTTTCTTGAAATTCGAATTTCCTTTTTGGATTGCATGTTTTCCTTTTGTGACTCCTGGGCCACCTGGTGAGTTTAGCTAGAACTGTGCTGTGCAGCCACTCTATTTAATTCCACTACTAACCTCTGCCTCCCCAATGGCTCTCACCATCTCACCCATCTTCTCTAACTGCAACACTATTACCTATCCTCCCTCCCTCAAGAAGTCTGGATGGAAAAAGCACAAAAAAGACATCCTGTCCACGAACCTTGCCCTACCCATCACAGATACCTACGTCAGCGCAACTTCAAGACAGGTCTTTACTGATATCCTCTTCTCTAGATCTATGGACTCCTCATCTCATCTCCACTCTCCGCCCTTTCACGTCCTCTCCCATTAATGGTGGCATCAAGTGGGAAGTCCTCTTGGCCGGCTTCTCATCATCACACTGCATCATTAATTTCTGCCATACAGGCACTATCTTTATTCAGGGTCCTCAACTCAACCTGCTCCTCTTTGACCTGCATCTGCCGTCCCTCATTAACGTCCTTCCTTCACCTGCCTCTCCCCCTACCACTATCTCTGTCCCTCCTCCTCTGACTGGTGTGCCACGTCCCTGTACTCCACCTCAGAAAACCTTCAAAGGTGGTGACCTCCTTGTGCTGGTAGTGGAGTTGCCTTAATCTTCCCTGAGTGGGTTCCTTCTTCTGACATACCCACCAAACTCTACTCTTCCTCTGAGAGCCTGGACTGCAAGCTGCTCATCTCTCCCTCCTCCTCTCTGACCATTGCTACCACCGACAGGCCTCTTGGCGCTAGCACTGTGTTTGTCTCTGAATGGGCTTAATTCCTTTCCTCCCTACTCTCAACCGGCTCTACTTTCCTGTTCATGGATGATTTCAGCATTCCATAGTACACCCCTGTCACAGCATCCACTCTCTTCCTTGACCTTTGCACATTACTATCCCTCTCGATTCTCCCTTCTGGCCCAACCCACTCAGCTGGAAACACTCTGGATGCCTCCATCCATTCCGAGCTCTCTCTCGCCCCCCGCCTCTGGTCATTCCACTCGAACCATTGTCTCCTCTCCTTGCACCTGGGTCCCATCAGCCCTTTATACGCCCCTCCAAAAGCCCTGCCAACCTCATTCACGAACATAAGTCTGATAAAACGAGAGTCAGCTGCTGCCTTCATATCCACCTTCATCCCCCCATCTCCCCTACTCCTAGACTCTACCACTGACTCTCCTCTCAGCAACCTCCATTTGTCCATTACAACACCCTTGATATTATTTCTCCAGTCATGAGCATCCACCGGAAACCTGCCTCCAAACGTCACACCTGGGACGATTCTGAACTTCCAGCCCTGAAACCAAAATGCAGAGCTGTGGAACGGAAGTGGCAAACCTCAGGCTCACCCTCTGACAAACTAGTCTGACGTCTGCTCCAAAAACAAAACAGACTCTCTATCTGTGCGAAAAAAAGAGCCCACATCCAGGTACGGGTATCGGGTGCGTCCAAAAACACGGCTGAACTCTTTCAAATCTGCAGGGAACTAGCCAACCCACCCGCAGTCTCCTTCTCCCCTCTTCTATCGAAGGCGCTCTGGAACGCACTGGCCACACACTTTACCGCTAAAACTCTGGACATCCTGAGCACACTTGCTACCCTCCGACCCAGCCTCTCCCTCACTCCCTTGCCTCCTACAGCTTCTCGCCCTCCTTCTTCCTCTCTCTCCTCCTTATCCCATATCAGAGCTGAAGAAGTCACCAGAGTTGTCCGCTCAATGAAGGTCTCTTCCAAACAGGTTTTCCCCTTGCCCCTCTAGAACCAACAAGGACAGCATTGGCTCTCTTGCCCCTGGACTCACCGATCTCTGCAACCACTCATTTGCCACTGGATCTTTCCAATCCCCCGTAAAGAACTCCTGAAAACTGAAAAAACATTCAGCAGACCCTACCTTTCCAGACAACTACCATCCTATTTCTGTCACCACCTTCATTGGTAAACCGCTGGAGAAGCTGGCCTTTCCACAACTTACCTCAAAACACTGCACTTATTGGTGATCTCCAGGACCATCAATCTGGATTCCGAGCATCCAGAGGCATGGGAACTGTTCCTCTGTACAACTGTGAAGAACTGCTTGCATCTCTGCACTCTAACTCTCCAGCTGTCCTCATCCTACACAATCTCTCCTCTGCATTCGATTTGGTTAACCATTCCATCCTCATAAAAAGGCACCATGATCCGTTTGTCCCAGGTAATTTTGGGCAACTTCTCCTCACCTGCTTCCTTCTCCACCCATGGTGTCCCCCAAGGCTCAAACCTCTCCCCTGCTGTTAGGGAGAATTCTCAGAAATGTGCTAATTCCGTTTCTAACTTAGATACCGCTAGCACTTTTGCTGGACTCCGGACATTTTTAACATGGTGAGAGTGAGACCTTTTTCTCACTCTCTCATGTATTTTACTGTGGTTTCCTTTTGGTTTTGGAGTCTGACAAACTCCATAGACATCATCTTTACATTGTGACACACAGCACCTTCAGTGCAGTGGCACTGGGAAGTCTCTTAGATTTCCCAAAGGTTTAAACACCTTCTATTGGATAAACTACTGTTTCCAAGAGCAGTGAAATTAAATTGACTTTACTTACAATTTGTAACTTTCTAGGCCCAGCACGCACTATCTTGCCATAGGGTGCTGGAGGGGTTACTTAGTATCTGCTTTGTCTCGTTTCTCATGTAACATTTGTATGTTACCCTTTCTACAATTAAAGGCTGGTGGCAGTGGTTTACTTTGTACTACCATTATGTGCGTTCAAAATGGCACTGGTCTTCTTTTTTCGCCATTTCTTGCTGGACATGTCCTTCTTGAGATATACTCTGCGCGCCAAGCCAGGTTTGGTCCCTTTGTTCACTTTGTCTTTGGTGTGATTCACAGGTGAAGCCCACCTCTGGCTCCAGTATTTCTGGCAGGGGCAGGAAGTGAGGGAGGGGCCCAAAACTACCTGTGCTTAATCCCCTTCATTACAGGAATGCACCCAAAGGTGATTGGTCGGCTGTCTGTCTGGCAAAGACAGCAATCCTGCTGTGTGATTGACAGCTAGACTGGGATGAATGGGAGAAACATGCATAAAAGGTGAGCCTTTTTGGCAAGGCAGAGTCGACCACTGGATGAACCGTTGGTTTTTCCCGGTGAAGCCCTGCTGCTGTGCTGAAGCTCCAAATTCGCCTTGACTAGAGAAGCCCTGCAAGAACCAATTCTCCCCTTGAGTTGGTGGGACCAATCAACTCCAAAGTTAACTTTTTTGGACATTCTCTCAGAGCTGGCTGTACTTCCAATGATGCTGCTGCTGAAACTGAAGTGCCAGGGAGAGGAACACCAAATGGAGTGCATCACTTTTAAGTCAGACCTGAGCTTGTGGAAGATCCTGCGGACCCACAGTAAGCAGAATCGATGAAGCCTGAGCCACCTCAACAGAGTGCTGGACCCCAGATGCGCCGACCAATCAACTCCAAAGTTAACTTTTTTGGACATTCTCTCAGAGCTGGCTGTACTTCCAATGCTGCTGCTGCTGAAACTGAAGTGCCAGGGAGAGGAACACCAAATGGAGTGCATCACTTTTAAGTCAGACCTGAGCTTGTGGAAGATCCTGCGGACCCACAGTAAGCAGAATCGATGAAGCCTGAGCCACCTCAACAGAGTGCTGGACCCCAGATGCGCCGACCAATCAACTCCAAAGTTAACTTTTTTGGACATTCTCTCAGAGCTGGCTGTACTTCCAATGCTGCTGCTGCTGAAACTGAAGTGCCAGGGAGAGGAACACCAAATGGAGTGCATCACTTTTAAGTCAGACCTGAGCTTGTGGAAGATCCTGCGGACCCACAGTAAGCAGAATCGATGAAGTCTGAGCCACCTCAACAGAGTGCTGGACCCCAGATGCGCCGAAAGTCCAGAGTGGTATATGAGAGTCTGTGGTGATGCTATTTGCTGGGATGTGAGGAGCTAAAACCACAAAGAGCTGCTGAATAGAAGTTTGTCCTTTTCTGCCGCTGACCGTCCCATTGCAGTGCAGGAGTCCCCAGAAGTCCTCCCTCTTGTCCCCAAGACTGAGGCCTAGGAACAAAAGGCTCTGCAGAGCTGCACAGGAACAGAATCCAGTTGGAACCATTTCTTCTAACCAAAGGTACTGTAATGTTTGAGAGGACTTACCTCCTGTTGTTGTAGCCTTACTTGATCTTATTTGAGACTTGTCTTGGTTGCTTCTGAAGAGTTGCTTGCATCTTCTACCTCTCACATGCCTCCCAGCTTGTGACCCTACATTGATTCTACTTTTTCTACAAAGACTTCTAAAACAATGTGCAAGACTTTTACTTACCTTCAAGAAGTGCTTCAGCTTCCCTAGACTTTTGCCCAATTGACATCGGCTGGCCTGGCTCCCTGAATGACTCTTCTCTCCTCTGCTTGTGCCTTACCTTCCCTCCAGGAATTGGTTAATTTACTTTGCATTGGGGTGGGAGGTGGTTCAAAAGTAATTACCTGCTTCAGAATTGTGTGTGATCTCTTGTTTTATTCTGAAATCTCTTTATTGTAACCCTCATCTCAGTATTGCTCTAAATGTACTTGTGATATATTAATGGTCCCAGTGTCTTAGCTATTTAAGTCACCTGAGGGTGTAGGAAGTGTCTGTGTGCCATCTCAAATGGGCATTTGCTGATTTAGAGAAACTATGAGTGTGTATTCTGGAGTGTATGAGTGCTACTATTATATTGCCCCTTCTTAAGAAGGCTTATTCAAACTGACTGTTAAATAAATTAATAATTGTTTAATCAAGAAACCTTGAGTGTAAGTGTTTAATTGGATACTTGCCACTGTGAATATCTGTGTAACCACCCTACTGCCCTCATTGACCCATCTTGAGATAAGCCTGGCTGCTCAGCCACACTACCAACCTGTGTAGTACAGACTTATACTAAAGGTTGAGATCCTATTGCCAGGATATCAAGGTTGTTGTAGTGCACCCAAACATTACTGCTCCAAATCTTGCCTAACACCTGGCTCTTCAACACTTACCGTGCTCAGCTAGCACTCCTCATTTCCTCCTTGTTTGCCAACTACCTGTGCAACACAGATGCCACACAACTCTTTACTGAACTACCTGCTGACCATCGTTTATCTTCCATCATCCCTGACTGCATATTTGTTATCCAGTCCTGGTGTACTTCCAACAATCTCTGCCTCAATTCCAGCAAAACTAAGATAATTTCCATTGGGACGCCTGCTCCCTCTTTTTTCCAATCATTCTGGCAATCCTCTATGGGCTCTCCCCTGCTCCTTCTTCTGAAACCAGAACCCTTGGTCTCATCTTCGACTCCTCTCTCTCCTTCCTGCCTCACACTCATGATAGTGCTGAGAAGTACCACTTTCAACTGTTTGTTTTCAAAGGAATTCTCCTTTTTCTCACTGGGCTTGACCACTGTGATAGCCTTCTCTTGAATCACCTTCTTTCACTTTACGACCCCTCCAGCTAATCCAGAATAGGGCAGGAAGACTTATGCTTGGCCTTAAGTCCAGGGACCGCCCTCTCCTGCCCTAAAAATTATTCATTGGATCCTGGTTGAGGCATGGATTAAATTCAAATCCATCTGCATCATCCACAAGGCTATCTGGGTCCAGGGACCACTCTATCTGCAACTTTCTTTCACTAAATACTCTCCCTCTTGACCAGTCCTCTGGCACCAACTCTCAGTGTGTAAAGAGTTTCGCTAAACTGAGGGCCAGACGCTTTTCACTTTCTTCAGCTGACTCCCCCTTATGGACCAGCCTCCCCCTTCTTCTTTGTCTTGAGCAGAACTTCCTCAAATTCCGGAAGCTCCTCAAGACTTTCCTCTTCACCTCCTCCTTCACTTCGTCCCTCCTCTACTAATCTCACAGTAGCTGTCATGTGTGGCCAGGGCCATTATACATCCTTTGGGGACTTGGCCTCCCATACCCAATTGCCCCAGCCACTCCCTACCTCTCAGCATTTGCCTCGGCACCCACCGACCTCAATCCTGTAGGCTTGCACTTTCTACCCAATGCGGCTCCAGGCTGCATAGCACTTAGCATACTATGCACCTCATATGCTTCTCATCCACAGGCACTGACATTCTAGCACACACCCCCACCCTCCACTTTCCCTCTTCTCGCTGCACTTGCACGTTCTGAATACTCACAAGGCATTGTATGTTTGTCTTTCTGTTCCACTGTCTTCATTTTTTTCAATCCCATGTTTCCACGCTGTTGCCCTGTGGGTGCTTTGAAACAGAATTGACTTACTTTATAAGCACCTAACAAATGCACAATAAAATAAATAAATACATTGTGCACAATTAATGCTTTTTTGTAATGTATTTGTATTTGTATTTATTTTGTTTATATCGCGCTTTACTCCAAAATGCTGAACATTTTAACAACTTGATACATATAACATTATAACGGTAGAAGCAAATTACAATTATGAATCAGTCCAACAAAACAGTAAGAAGAGCAATTAAACTGAAGGGTGAGTGGTGCAGTAGGACTGAGAGGGGAGGGAGGGGTGAGGAGGAGAAGGAGGAGGGAAACGGAAGGGAAAAGGGTGAGAGTGGGGTTGTGGGGGAGGGGAGGGAGATGATCAAGGGAAAAAAGATAAAGGAAGGAGGGGGAGCAAGAAGGGGGAAGGGGTTTCATGGCGTGGATGGAGAAGAAGAGATTTAAGGGCAGTGCGGAATGAGGAGAAGGTAGGAATAGAGCGGATTGATAGAGGTAAGGAGTTCCAGTGCGGGGGGGCTAGGAGCTGGAAGGAGGAGAAACAGGAGGGGGCACAAGGGGGTGGAGGAACAGTGAGAAGGAAGTGGTCAGAAGAACAAAGGGAGCGGGAGGGAGTGTAGAACGAGAGTAGGTAGGAGAGATAAGGGGGAGCAAGACCATGGAGAGATTTAAAGACTAAGCAGACAAAATGAAATTTAAGTTGGGAGTGAAAGAGAAGCCAGACAAGGGAGGAAAGGGAAGCAGAGATGGAGTCATGGGAGTTAAGGAGACAGAGGGTACGGATGGCAGAATGGTAGATAGATTTGAGGGGGCGAGATGAGAAGTAGGTAGTCCAAAGAGTAAGGAGGAGCAGTAGAAGAGGCGAGAGAAGATAAGGGGGGAGATTGAGAGTTTAGTAGCATGAAAAGTGAGAGAGGGGCGGACTTTGCAAATATTAAAGAGGTGGCAGCGGCAGGCATGAGAGGTGAGAGAGATATGGTGGGAGAAAGAGAGAGAGGAGTCAAAGTGAATGCCTAGGTTGCAAGCGTATACAGAGATAGGGAGATTAGAAGGAGGAAAGGGAATAAAAGGTGGAGGAGAGGGAGGGGGAAGAGAGTTGGAGGGGAAGAATACAACTTCAGTCTTGTCAGTGTTGAGCGAAAGAAAGCGGGAAGACATCCAGTTTTTTATGGCAGTAAGACAGGAAGAGAGTTTCAGGTGGAGGTCGGTAGAGAAGTAAGAGAAGGAAAGGAATAGCTGAGTATTGTCAGCATAGAAATGGTGGGACATGCAGAATGAGGAGATAACAGGGACCTAGGAAGGAGGTGTAGAGTGAGAAAAGGAAAGGGCCAAGCACCAAACCTTGGGGTACACTGTATTCCAGAGGCTGGGTGGGAGAGGGCCGGCCTCCCCAGGAAACAGTAAAAGAGTGGGAGGAGAGGTAAGAGAATAGCCAGTTAAGAACAGAGCCTTTGAATCCAAAGGAAGAAAGAGTGTTGAGAAGAAGGGGGTGATCGACAGTGTCGAAGGCAGCAGAGAGGTCAAGAAGAATAAGGACAGAGGATTGGTTAGAGTGTCGAGCAGAGAGGACCCTGCGGATTCCAGAACAAAAGGCTGCATTCCACAAGTTTGGCCTTTTGTAATTGGCCCTCTCTCATTCCCTTTTAGGCCCTCCACCCGAATCTCATCACTGCTGTGCAGCACCCTAAACACTCCCCCATCGACCACCCATTCCGGCTCCCACTTACCCGCAGCAGGCTCCGGCCTCTGGTTGCCTCCTTCCCATGGTCTAGATACTGCGGCCTGGAAGTCCGACAGACAGTACGCAGCAGATTTGTGCGTGACCTTTTTTTCATCGGTCTTCCAGAATCGCGGTATTTAGACCACAAATAGAACTTGTGCAAACTATTTGTATTTCTTAAACAAATATACTTATTATTCAAAGTTAGGACAAGAACAGTTATACACCAAGTTAATTTACTCCATAAAAGGTAATTTATGGTCAAAGGTTGCTAAAAAGGGCCCACGCAAAACTTCGAAAGCCATGTGATCTTAAACATTTCTTAATATGCGTTTGTCACAGAAAACACATGTTGTCATCATTCCTTGATGTAGTTTCAGATCAATTAGTGAAACAGTACATGACAAAAATAAATTAATAATCTGCAATCACCCCCACAGTTCCCCTTCATCAGGAACCTTCAAACTCCAAGCCACAACTCCCAGAACTGCACCTACACTTATACATTACAACTCCAACTTGACATATCAGCGGTTTTCCCAGAGTTTTTAAGCAAGCTTTAGCTATACAAATAACCCATAACAATTCTCCAAAAACCCATGACTATTATGAAAAGTTTAATAATAATATCACATTTTCCTCTAGACAAACACTGGTAATATCACGTTTCTCGGCAGATAACGCTCTCATCTAAACGCTGAAATATGTGTTTTTACAAACTTAACAATAACATTTGGTACAGTCATCTGTAAAGTGCACTTCTGTCATTTTTTGGTGGCTTTGTGGCAAGCGGGCTTGCCAAAAACAAAAAGAGTGGGGGTTTAGTGGGGTAGAGGAAGAGGCAGGTGTGAAAACTGTGGTGTTGAGGAGTGCAGGCCGGATGTACCAGAGTCCTGGGTGCTAATATGGGTCCATGTGGTTTGTGGAATTGAAATGTCAAGATCTATTTGATGACAATGATGGGACACAAGGAGAGCCACTGGTGGGGTGTGGTATGTGATAAACCTGTAAGAGTCCGTGCAGTTAGCTCTGATTGGCTCTGCTGAGATTCCCCTGGTGAGGGTGGTGCTAGCAGTCATAACGCTGCCATGTGTGTTGTGGTCTGCATGTGTAAGAGGGGAAGGTGATTTAGGGCACTGTAGAGTCTTGCTATTATTCAGGGTTGGACTGAAATGGAAGCGTTCAGTTTATGTGGTTATCCAATGCCTTGAGGGGTACATTTTATGATGTCTGTGTTGTAATTGTATTAATCGTCCCCACTTTAGAGGTATTCACCTTTTCCTAACCTTCCACCAGAAGTTCAATGTCTCTAGAGCTCTGATCCTCTCCAGGCTGGGCAATTGCAACCTCTTCCTCAATCTCCCCTTTTCTTCCTTTCATCCCCTTTAGCTAATTCAAAATAGGGCTGAAAGACTTATCCTTGGCCTCAAGCCCATGGACCCTATCTCTCCAGCCCTAAAATCTCTCCACTAGCTCCTGGTTGCCGAGAGGATCACATTTAAGACCCTCTACCTCATACTCAAGGTTTTCTGGCACCACTCTATCTGCAACTTTCCCTCTCTCAATACTCCCCTGCTAGAGCCCTCCGCTCCTCTAACTCAAACTCTCTGCTGTTCAAACCCTGCTTCAAGCAGAGAATGGGTGGCTGGTCTCTCTCTTCGGCTGGTACTTCGCTTTGGAACAGTCTGCCTACCCCTCTCAGACTTGAGCCAGATCTCCTTAAATTCTGGAAACCTCTCAAAACTCTGCTTTTAGCTACCTCTTTCCCTTCTTCCATTCCTTGATAATCACCCCACTGCCTCTGAGACCGGTGGCCTGGTCCTTATGATTCACTACGGATTCCAGGTCCTCCACCCAGTCTACACCAGTACCTTCCACCCCCACAACACTGTTCCAGGGGGGTTGTGCATCACTCCTGGGGTTCATCTGCCCTAGCACTTAGCCAGAGGCCTCTTACCTGGCTTTCCTTGGCACTTCCCTCCGTCAGGCCCACCAGCACTTGTCTGTTCCTTCTCCCCTAGGCCCCACCCATCCATATCTCTCCTTCTCTTCACTGCACTTGCATGTCCAAATGCCACAAGGCCTAGTAAAACCACAATTGTATTCACTGTTCTTGCCAATGGTATTAACTCCCCTTGTTCCCTCCGCAATTTGCCTTGCGGCACTTTGAAAAAAAAATCATATTGAAGTAATAACATACGTGCGTCTACACATTAAAAGTCTTGCACCCACAAACACATTGCCTTGCATTGAAACACTTGCATATTCGAACAAATTGTTTTTGTTTGTACTGTTCTTCTCTCCTCCAGACAGGGCAATACCAGTTTTCCTCAAGAAGAAGTTGGGCACCTCCCCCGTATGTGCTCTCAGGTTACCTTGCTGCCAGTGGCAGTACACGGTCCAATGTTGTAGGGCTATCACAGCAGCACGCTACCTTTTAGGTGCGTTCTATTAAGGCACAGTGCTCTGCTATGCTATGGTGGCCCTCATGAGTGAGCCTCCTATCGACATGTCACTCACACTGCAGGTTTTGTGACACACCCCTGCATTACCACTACCTTAGTGCGAATCTGCGGGAAACGCCACACCGCCGCCTCCCTGACTGTGTCCTTTTATGTTTTTCTGGCATACCGTGACTTCTGACACCTGGGTGTCGATGGTACCTTAAGTCTAACGTTTTACATGTACCTGTTGAATGCCTGTGAAGCAACGGGTAGGGTTTGGAATAACGTTGTGTTTCCAGCAAACAGCAATGCCAGTGCTTACAGCACTTCGGTTGCCAACGGGTAGAAAACAACTCTCCAGATCATATCTGTGTCTTACTGTCAGAAACCGAGGTACAGTCACTATTAATTCAGACTAAAAATCGCTGTATTTAAACTGCATGCTTTTAAACAATCAGATGTGTTGCTAATGCTCTTTAATGACACAGGATTGAAAATGATTGCCATACACTTAAAAGGCAAAACGCGACATTATGATCCAAACGGATGCCCAAGATCTTAAAGTGAGGAAACTCATAGGGCAACTGATTTCTACCAAAACATATCTGGAAATGATCCCATACACACTATCCCCCTCAACACACAAGCACCGAACAGCCCAACTTAATGACAAAGAATGCAAGATACCTTTGTACAGTGAGCAAGCAGGACAAAGAAAGAAAAGGTGTTGGATGCACGGATATCATCTAAAATATATAAATGGACGGGCCGCAGCACAAAAGGAAAGCACACTCCAAACAGCAGCTTGTACAGAATCCCGACTGAAAAAACCAACAGCAAACACAACGGCAGAAACTACTGGCAGACTGTACTGAATATCCCAAACACACAGACTGCAAGAGCAAGAGTTTATAATCACGAAGGAAGAGGTGTGAACAATAGAGCGACAAAGGGAGATTATAGCCGATACTGAAGAAGAACACAGGCCAAAAAAGTAGTTCATAAAGGAAACAGAGTAACAGCACACAACCAACAGACAACGGGAATACTTTGTATCACCAATATGACGGCACAATCAAGCAATTGGGAGAGAAAGTGAGTGATGCATGTAACAGTGCATAAAGTACATAAACTTGAGAGTAACACACTTTTAGAAACTAGAAAATTGAATGAAGCTACGGGAGCAGACATTGCACACAGGCCACAAGCCAATCCTAAACATGTTCCAGATAACCTGTAGCTCCACAAATGAGGAAATAAGTATATATCCTCAAATCGTGTCCTTTAACATCAGTAACTGAACAGATAGAAGCTGACATCTAGCACTTTTAGAAAAAGAAAACAAAAACACAAAAGACTTCACTGAACCAAAAAAAAAAAGACTTTCAAGATCATCTCTACAGAAAGCATGAAAGCATGCATGTTACCTCCTCAAATTCAGGCTAAATGAAGAGAATCAGTAAATGGAAATCCCCTTCTTCAACAAATGCAATCAAAAATGAGGAGGGAATCCTTGCAGCCGAACAATATGGTAAGAAGATGAACTTGTCATGCGACTAGCACCAGTAAGACCATGCCCCATCAATATGGATATGGAACTATTTATCCCTATTGGTATTCCAAAAAGAAGCTAACACTTGTGCATTGTGCATCCAAACAAGTGAACCACCCTACTTGACCAGGAAACAGGTCACATCATAGAATCGGAGAACCTCTACTAAACCAAACAGTATATTCTGAAATACTGAGAGCTAAAGACACGAACATGAACACTCATAAAGTATGTCCATATAGAGGGAAGCAAACACATCCTGGAAAGCAATACCACAAACCAGAAACCCACCAACAAGCAAACAAGAAGCCCAGATACTAAAACAAACAGCAACAGAAAGAAAGTACTACATTTTAGCAGCTCACATTCCGAAATAGTCCCAAAATGTGTCTGAGTCAATGTGTATATAACTACTAAATAGGTAGTAGCATAGAGTCTATGCTAGATATGCAAATCAATATCATCGAGGCACTTACCACTATCCCACAGTCCTGCCTCTGAACAATCATGTACAAGAATAACACCACAGTACGAAAAACACAGAAAAACAAACCCATCCACCCAAGAGCAAACCAGGTAACAGTTGCTGAAAAACCAGCTCATATGTGTTCTACTGAAAACTGGCAGAACTCAGGGCGTGCTACAGGCCCCTTCAGGTCACACAAGCACAGTAACAAATGTGATGATCTATTACTAAAACCATGACAGGTGCATAGAGAAAATCAATTATTACACCAAATAACACTCGGATTGATGCTGACTGCAAATTTGTGGACACTAGACTGCAGAAAGCCTCACACCTAAATCAGGCATCAAGAGCGTTCTATCAAGATAAGATGAAAATCCAACACACCAACAAGAAAAGAAAACACAGTCACATCAACACTACATGTAATAGGACAATCACAGTAGTAAATCACTTCGAGCAAAGGAGTTGGGAACCATGCACCAACAAGATGAGAAAATAAGTTTAGGTCTCCTAGATGGGACTGAATTAAAGCAACATTACTGAACCTTATACAGAGCCAGGGAAGAGAACCAACTTCCAGCAGATCAATTATAACACAGCTGACAACATACAACATTTGGAAAGAGAAATTGTGGACACTCAAAACCACAAATAATTTCTAAAATGATAAATGAGCTACAAGAGCACAGATAAAAACAATACCAATTCAGGCAAAGCCCCTGAGCCAGACGCATTATTGAAACACGCATAAAAAAAAAAAACATTCACCCCAAGTCTGCATTTGACAATATTTTAAATATACAGTATGATTTTCAGGTAAGGATGTTTCCCCCAAAAAATTGGAAAAAGGAGTTATCACTCTCATATATAAAATTGTAGACCACTGAAGGTATCTGCATAAGCCGCAGCCGGTAGGAGTTGTTCAGTGCCATTCTAAATATGAGCATCGAGACATATTTCCTAGACAAAGATCTTCTACTAGGCGTCAAATAGGATTTCATACTTACAACGGGGCGGTGGAGCAAATATGCACTCGATGGACATTAACAAATAAATATGTCCTCAAAACCCACGTTTGCATGTGCTTTCGTCCTCCAGAAGGGGTACATCAGAAAGGGAATGTGTTCTCTGAAACAAAAGCAATGTGAAAATAAACTACACACAAACAAGCAATTTCAAACAGGAAGAAAGTGTGAGACTCAACCCTAACAGAAAACATGCACCTGACATCCAGTAACTCGGTGTTGAGGATATATTGAAATACTGCAAACAACGTTTGTCGAACAGAACTAGGATTACAACCCTGCTGATTCATATAGAAAAGCAAACCATACACTTTAGGATGCACATGAACACATAACTCCTCCAACTCAGAACACTCCAGCGCCCACCCACTAAATGAGGCACTGAAGCCCCCACTCTCTTTACACACGCAGGCACACAGCTCCCAGAGAAACAGAAGAACCCACAAAGCTTGCTGTATCACAATCTCATGAAAAAAGGCAAAACATGGATAGATACAGGCCCACTGGGAAACTGAAACCTCAGAACTAAGCCAACTGAAAAAATACCACAGGGGATGTTCCTCAAACGACAACAAGGCAGAACACGCACTGAAGAATGGTATAAAGAACAAACTGGTAAACTGCATCCTCTCCTGTTATGCTCACCAAAATACCACATGACTGCATGCAGTACCTCACCCAAATAACTCGTCCGAATGGACTCCATCAAGCTAGTCTCTCTGGTCACCCCATTAATGAACCAGAAGAGCAAAACACTGCTTCCTCATGGACAACTGCTCGACAGAGTTGTCATGCCAGAGCAGCCAGTGAGTGGAACAAAAAAGGTACAATCTAGCCTTGAAATACCTCTTATGAAGTCCTCAGAAATCCCAATCTCTGCTCCGACCCCCTCTAATAGACTCAGGTCTTGCCTTCCAGCACTATCTGAAATGTTGTCAGGCCTAGTATGATAGTCGCTTGTTTTGTACCTCCCCTCCCTTTCTGCACCCCTCTCTCTACCTCACCTTTGGTTTTTCTCTGGCTCTACCGGAAATATCGTCACACCTAGTACAGTAGTCGCCTGTCTGTTTCCATTTCCTGCCCACTCTCCCCCTCCATTCCTTATCTATGTCTCAGCTCTTGCACTATCTGAAATGTCGTCAGGCCGATTATGATAGTTAATTTCACATCCTTACTGGCAATCTGGTGTGTTTTCCATTTTGTGTTGCGATACATGAAGCTTGTGAATCAGGGTGCAGTGTTATCAAGAAAAAGGTGTTTTTGAGGTCAATCACGAATGGTGAACCATGTAGATTCAGCTGGAAAGCCACCGAGTTTTGTGGCCGGGTTAGTTGCTACTGGGTATTCTGCTTCCACAATGTGGTTGAGGGGTCTCAAATCTTGTATGAAATGCCATGAACCCCTGTTTGCCTTGTGGACTGGGTACACAGAGGTGTTGCAGGGGGATTCTGATGGGACCAGGATGCCTCTTTCAATGAGGGCGCTTATCGCCTCATAAATGCCCTCATCTGCTTCCTTCGACAGTGGGTATTGTCTAACTCTTGGCAGGATTGCTCCTTTCTTCAGTATATTTTCACTCCCCCTATGCTTTTAATGCACCCTACATCATAGAGACTAGTTGTCCGTATTGAAGTGGATTCTTTTGATAAGTCTTCCTCACAGAAGGGGGGTGGTGCTGGAAGTGGTGCTTCCAATGTCATTTTTAGAGCCACCTCTCTGTATGTTAGTCATAGCCAAAAGTACACACTCATCCCCAACATCATCTCACTTGTTCCATTTTCTTGTGAGAAGAATTCCTCATCTGATACTTGAGTTAATCGTCACCCTTCTGATAGCGCTATTACTGCCCTCCATGTCTTTCCTTTGTCATCCAGAGCATGTATTGTAATCCAATCTTCCTTTGCCACTATTCCTTCTATGTGCATTGACACAAACATTCCTTCTATCTCAACTGTGGGTGTCTCCGGCCTGAAAAGGTACTTACCTGGTCTTCTCCACACTTTCCCTGCGATCCCTGGTAGCCATGCGATTGTCATGTCTGTTCCGTACTGAAATACTTGGGGGTGTACAAGCTCCCCCCTCTGTATGCTTTTACCACAGTAAGCCTGAAGTATTTGCTGTGTTGTGAGCATGTGTATGCCTGCTGTGGAGCACACTATACCTTGATCTGTGAAGGAGATAGTCATGTTCAGTATACTCATTATGTCACGTCGCAAAATGTTTACAGGTGCGTGTTTAGAGTAAAGTAAGGGTAGTGATAAGTCATGATCTCCTATAGATAAGGAGATGTTGCCAGTGACTGGAACCATTTCTCAAGCCCCAGAAAATCCATGCGTGTTCATGGCATCGCCTGACAATGTGTATTTTACCTCCTGCACCATGACCTAGTTGCCCCAGAAAGGAAACATTTTTGTCACCTATCACCACCTTTATGCGAGGTTCCTCCGCAGGGTTTGGTGTTATCAATAGGATGGGACACAACAAGGAAGTCTGTGGGCTGTTCTATTGTGGGTATAGGAAGTACCCATTCCCAGTAACCCCTCTCATTTATGTCATTGGCACTACCACCGTCATGTCCATTAGTTGCTGTAAGTCATCCTGCAATTGTTTCAGTTGCTGTGCCGTTTTTACGTTTTGCTGTTGTTGTGCTTGCTGTTGCTGTGGTTGTAATGTCTCTGATACTGTTTGGTGTTGTGCCTGTGGCTGGGGTATGTGTTGCTGTTGTATCATTGGCTGCTGCCCTGCCTGTTGGTAGTGCCCATTCTGCCCCCTTGATAGTTTTGTTGCCCTTGCTTACCCCACCCCTGTTGTATTGCTCTGTATCTACACGTGCGTGAAATGTGACCTACCTGCCCGTATGTCCAGCATTGGGGTGGTTCCCATGCCTGCCATGGGAATCCTCCTCCCCCGTCTCCCTGGCCTTGCAGCCCTGCTGTGGGTATCCCCAGAACCCCCCTCCGGGATGGTGTGCTTGTGGCCCAAAGCACTGCCCCCTAGTATACCCACCCCTTCCTCTAAAGTTTTGCTTGTACCCGCCCATACCCATGTACCCACACCATTCGTGGTTGGTACTGCTGGGCTGTGGGATATTGTGGCAGCTGCTGCTGGAATTGTGGTTGGGGTTGGGACACTGCTGTCTGAGTTGGTGATGTAGGGCTGGTGATCACTGCCCTCTCTAAAGCATATTTGGGCAATTTATTCTGCACTAATTTAGCTTTGTCTGCTTTGCTATTCTCTGCCTTTTGTTTCACCTTCTCCTGCCATAATCTACAATGGTACACCATTGTTAGCTGTATTATTTTACCATGCCTTTGCTTCCATTCCCACTACTTTCTTCAGTTCTCTTTGCACTTGTTCTGGCAACCCCTGTATTAAGATTTGATAGAAGATAGCTATTGTTTTGTCCCACAGCTCTTGAATTTAGCTAACGGGATCTTCATCGTCACGCATCTTGCATGGCGTAATTACCCCTATGTCTGAGGTATCAGGGTATTGTGTCCTTAGTGCTTGCCATACTGCATGCCTGCAATTTGTGAATAGGGACTTGTCATGTGTTGTGTTTTGTGTCATCACTTCTAGAAACCCCGTCCTCTTCCAGATGTCATCTGCTGTGTCACCCAGTATTGATACTAGCAACCCTTTGACGTCCCCCACTGCCAGCCTGTGCCGTCAGTTATTCCATTTCATATATCCACTTTCCTGCTCCTCCACTTAGGGATGGTAACCTGTACTTAATGTTTTCCTTGTCCGTGTGCTTCCAGGGTACATATTGTACCCATGTCCTCACTCTCTCTAATAATGGCATCTGTGAGTATTCAGCCCTTTCTTCCAGTGACCATCTATACTGTCGTATCTTGATAGTTCCTCTCTCATCTTCCATGTCTGCTCCGATGTCTGTGATGTCTATGTTGTGTGACCCGCATGGGGCATACTGTGTTCCTGTGTGCCTGCGCCACTGACATGTGTGTCCCCTGTTGTGTGTTACAGCTGCCACATCTCTTCTGCGCCCAGGGACGTCTCGGAGCCTATTCATGTAGGGTGTGTGCGGCTCTATTGCTGCTGCTGTGTCCTCCATTGTTTTGTCAGTGTGTTGTCCTCCACTCCTTCCATCTTGCGTTCTATATTCCAATGCCATTCCCATGCCTGCTCGTGTAATGTAAGGTTTGCTTAGCCCTTCCTTTTCTACATCATTGCTATCTTCCTCTTCCTCACTACAGAATCTTTCTGAGAATGTCAATTTGCGTGGGAGTGGATAGCACACCGTTACATTTTTTAGATCAATATTTTTAAAATTATCCACATTCTCTTCTCTCTCAACCCCCTCTGCACTCTGTGCTACGGACTCCATTGGGTGCACCCCAGCCGTTCCCATGCTACATCCCGTGTATCCCTTCCTGACCTGTCAGCTCTGTTGCTCTTCCCGTTCTATCTCGTCCGCCCTTTCCCGATCTAGTTCTTCCATTATTTCTTCGCTTACCTTCATAGCGCTCTTTTGTCTTCATCTCTCTGATCTTGTGCTCCCCCTGCCCTTGCTAACCTTAACTCCTTCAACCTGCCTTCCTCGTACTTACGTGTGCTTTCTAACAATATCTTCCACCTCCAAAATGCAATTTCTCATTCGGCTTCAACCCTTTCCTTTCCTTGTATTCTACATCCCATCGCCTCCGTACTCACCTTGATCCTCCCTCCCATCGTTGTCCTCTCCATTATCTCTTTCCACTCCTTCTCCATTAATTCCGCACGTTCCCTACGTTCTCGCTCCACCTTCTCCTGTCTTTCTAGTTCCTACTGCTCCTTCCTTTCCCGTTCCTTCTGTTCTTGTTGTTTAACTAACGCGTTCCTTTTTTCCTTCAGTTCCGCTATTCTTGCCTCTAACTTTGCTTCCTCCTCTTCTCGTTACTGCTCCTCCCTCATGTTGTGCACTGGTTTACCGCTGCATCCTTGTCCCAGCTCCAATTGCTCTATGACCTTTGTTGCCCCCTCTGTTTCCCTTGTAGTTGTCCATTTTCAATAGTACTTGTGCTGGTACCCATTCATCTGGCCCTACCCCTGTAAATTCGTTCTTCACCTGCCTCACCCCTCCCTCATCATGTGTGGCAGGGCCTTGGGGAGGTGTGCGTTTGGAGCGTATGGCGGTGGTTTGTACGTTGAGTTCGAATAGCCTTCTGCCGCAGTTTTAATTCTCGGGGCTCCGTAGCTTCTTTTAGCTCTTGAATCAGGTATAATCCCTGCTCCTCCTCCTCTGCATCTTCTGAGACAACACTGGAAGGTGCAGGGTCGGAGCACAGGAGTCTCCTCCCTCTTCTTTTACCTACTGCATACTCAACATCCCGGGGTAATACCCCTGAAAAAGGTGCCAAAGCTCAAATATTTCCATATGGTTTGCTAACCTCTTCCCCTTGTGTTGTGTAGGTGAGTAGTGACTGTAGTACATCCTTCGAGAAGCTGCTGTTAGGCGGCCATGGTACCATTATTTTCCCAGCCATGCCCTTAATCCATTCTACGCTGTACTTTACTATTCTGTATTTATAAATGGGCAGGGTCTTACAGATGTGCTGTATTGGGGTCTTTGTAGTACTGTGGGTCCCGTAGGGTATTCCTCCCCTGCCCCCAGGGTACATCATTGCCTTTACTTGTAATTTTTAGCTGACCTCAAGTTGAGTTTTTCGATTTTCTGCTGTCAGGACAAGGGCAGAAAAAATATGGGTTATGCAGTTCAATGTTCAATTAGCAATATGTGCAGCCCTTAACAGCCACACACCTTGCAAGGCGTACTCTCGTACCGCCCGCCTTTATGGAGCTGCTGCTATCCGGCACATTCCTTCAATGTCTATGGCCCCCTGCGGCCTTACACCTTGCGCAGCGGATCCTGCCTTTACAAGGGCTGTCGCCACCCGGCACACCCCTTCAGTGTGTTTGGCCCCTTGCGGCCTCACAGCTGGCGCAGTGTACTCTGGTACCACCCCGCCTCTGCTGGGGCTGCTGACGCCCGGCACGCCCCTTTGATCATGTGCCTGTGCTGTCCATGCATGGCCGCTTGTTCAGCTGTCCTGTAGTTTCAGCGCCGAGTTGCGAGCCCTGCGCTCACTGATCACACAGTGTCCTATGCAATGACCTATGGGTGACATCACCAAACTAACCTTTCACAATCAAACAATTTGTGCACATATTATACACAACCCCCACACTGTTATAATTCCGCATATAAAAATCCACAATCCCCACAGCTGTCTTTCCACCTCCCCCGGAGTGGAATATACGTCATCAACAACTCCTTTTGTAATTGAACTGCACCAGTCGCGTTGCATGATGCGTGATACGTTACCTACCAGATAAACTTAACCAGTCAACTACCTTTTGCAATCTTAAATTAGCTACAGCTAACTCGTATGGGAATCGGACATCTATTTACTGAGCTAAAACGCTCAATTAGTAGGAAGACCACATCTATTCACTGAACTACAACGTCGATTCATAGGAAAACCACGCCCCTACACATGTGCTCACTGTCCAGACCTATCAGGGCAACAATCCTTCCGTCACATGGAACCCGCTGACCCGCTGCCCCGGAATGCTCACCAACACAAGAAGGCTCTGTACCCTGCAATCGTACGCTTGCTAACCACCGCATAGGTACTGAAGGTTATGACAATGTTACACCACCCTCACCCTAATTACACATTCTCCCCCCACCCGTACAATAGGTTGTTGCTAGTTGTGTAGACTACACTTACTTTTAGGTGCATGTCTGCCAGTGTTGCTCAGCCGCTGGCTCCCCTCACACTTGGCTCGGCTCACCTCTTCTGGGCTGAGTCCGGACACTCGCCAACCACGGGCGGGATGATTTTTGAAGTTGACTCCCGACAGCCAATCTCTGTTCTGCTGTCCAGTTGTGTTGCAATTCATGAGGGTCCTGCAGTCCTATGAGGTCCCATCAGCGGATGGACAGGCATCTTCTCCTCTAACATCACAAACAATCTCGCTGGGGCCTCCAACTTGTTAGGGTAAATTCTGGGGTCGGCAGAGCCGTACGTAGGGTCGCGGACCTCCAGCTCTCTGAAGGCCCTAACTCCTTCCAATGTCCCAAAGAAGTCGATGTCCACACAAGGAGCAAAGGGTTACTGTTTTTTTTAATAGTAAACAAGCAGGGATCACACGCATGGAGCAAAATCCAGTCCAGGCACATCTCGCCGATTTTGGGCTTCCAGGACATTTTTGTGACATCATAATCAGCGTCACTTACCAAAATCCATCCCTGAACCTAACGCCACTCTGGGTTGGCTCCCAGAGTGGTAGGTTCAGTATATGAACATATAGTGTATGGTGTCAGGTGGTGTGCTTGGACCTTCCTAAAAATGTGTTACCTGAATATTGTTACATTATAAACCCCAATGATTGGCTGGGGATTCCCGCCACCAGCCCCTATCCCCCAGTGTCCTCGTTGGTCAGGCCACAGGATCCCAAGCCTGGGACGACCGTTGTTCCCAGCCGCCAAGATACCTGCTTACATACAATGTGTATCAGCAAGGTGTGACTATGTGACAGTGTATGTGAAAGTGAAACACTTGTGTATAAGCGCGTTATAAATGCCATATCATATCATATCAGTGTGTAACAATGGGGTTCTTACTAATACCATGAGAGTGGTCCATTCCCAGCGCTTATTGTAGATTGTTGCGATTTGTTGACGTGACGTGAGACGGCTGCATCTTCCCAGCTTCCAGGCCTTAGCATCATGTCAGGTCGTCCGAGTCACATGTGAGGAGACCGCTGGTGAGGCCAAATTACTGCGATTTGATTTGTATTTCAGCTTGGGATTTTCTTCCCTGAAGCTGGGCCCACGGTGGTGCGGTGAGTGAGGAATGTCACTTGCAACATCGTGGCCTTGGCGGTGGCAGTCCCTGCCAGGATGTTTCTGCTTGCACAGCAACTTGCAGCTTTGCGATTTCTGTGAGATGATTCTAGTGTGCTGGATTTGTCTGAGGCCTCCATCGGCTCTGGTTATTCATTTGGTATAATTATCCATAGGTTAAAGGCATGTCGTGGTTGGTCAGGTTCCTTGAGTGCTCCTGTCCATCCATATGGTTAATAGCATGTAGCATCTGCAAGCATGTACACAAGCTCTTCTGACGTCTTACATTTCTGCTGTGCTGTAGCGAGCCTATGTGGCAACATAACAAACATGCAGAGAGTATGTGTGTCACGGTTATCTAGCTCATATAACTACATGCCTTTGTTCTTCGTGTGGATTGGTGTGTGAATTTCCCGACTGTGCAGGTTGCACGTGTGTCATCATGCACGGGTATGTCATCATGGTGTCTCTAACGATCTGCAGCATGGCTTGCAGGAACGTCAATCGATTCAGTCCATGTAATCATCTACAGCTCGGTCTTGGTTGTCGTTGCTTGGATTGGATAGAGTTTGTACCACCACAGGGTGGTATGGTCGGGTGGCTGTGTACCGTTCGTGGTGCGTGCTTATGCTGAGAGCGGTGAGGATTGGTGCAACCTCGTATGGTCGATGGTTATTCTGTCGGGGGTGCTTCTTCCAGTTGGGGGCCCCATCAGAAGGGAAGGGACACTCAGATTGTCCCTCTCCAGCCTGTAGGAATGTAATTATATTTTCCCTTGTTCCCTCTGTTGCCTTGAGGAGCTATGAAACACATTGTGTATAGGCGCTATATAAATAAACTATCATATCCTATCTCTTACCACCTTACACTTCCCTACACATTCACAGAGCAATGCCACCGCTCACATCTCTTGTTCTATCACACCCCACCACACCAGCGACTAACCCATTCACCCAGGGCACCCGATAATAGTTGGGTATTGCCTTCTCCCATCTGGATGAAACACCACCCACGTGTATCTATACAAACATTTAAAGGAATTGACGGAAGGGCACCACCAGGAGTGGAGCCTGCGGCTTAATTTGACTCAACACGGGAAACCTCACCCGGCCCGGACACGGAAAGGATTGACAGATTGATAGCTCTTTCTCGATTCTGTGGGTGGTGGTGCATGGCCGTTCTTAGTTGGTGGAGCGATTTGTCTGGTTAATTCCGATAACGAACGAGACTCCTCCATGCTAACTAGTTACGCGACCCCCAGCGGTCGGTGTTCAACTTCTTAGAGGGACAAGTGGGGTTCAGCCACACGAGATCGAGCAATAACAGGTCTGTGATGCCCTTAGATGTCGGGGGCTGCACGCGCGCTACACTGAACGGATCAGCGTGTGTCTACCCTTCGCCGACAGGTGCGGGTAACCCGCTGAACCCCGTTTGTGATAGGGATTGGGGATTGCAATTATTTCCCATGAACGAGGAATTCCCAGTAAGTGCGGGTCATAAGCTCGCGTTGATTAACCCTTTAAGTGCCATGGGTATTTCTCCCCAGTGCCAGAGCCTTTTTTGGTGATTTTGGTATGTGGCCATTCAATGGCTTGTAACTTTTTCGTTACATGAGATATCTTGGCCAAATTTGGCTCCTTTTTTTCCCACATGTAGGCGGTCGTAACGCCACCCAGGAATCCCAGGTTGCTGTAGGGGGGTGAGAGAAAATAAGGAAAATGTGCGAAAATTTTGGGTTTTTTCGAAAAATTCCAATAAAATGATGTACAAAGAAGCCTGTGGTTTTTTCCTTGTAAGAGCTAGGAACAAATGGTTTGCTGTGCTGAGTTCCCCAATGTGTTGGCTTTCAGGAACAGGTTGAGTGGAAATGGAAAAAAATTATTTTGATGGGGATATCAACCGTTTTGTGAGAGGTAGGCGATTTTTGCCATTTTTGCCAATTGGACATGCATGGACGGAATGGAAGAAAAGGGCAGGAAAGCCAAATTGGAGGACAGAAAGGCATATATTTCTGAAAGGTAGATAAAATTCCAAGTTTAGGAAGGGGTGATTTGTATAGATCAGGCAACAACTAGGTAGGGGAAACTGCCATCGAATGGGGGAAAAGCGGGAAAATGACTGAAAAAAAAGGTATGTGTTGGACATGGTTGGCTTGGTACGGCAATGGCTTCTATGAATTTTGAGAAAAGCAATGCTCCGCTACGTTCCCCCGACTCTTGCAGTTAGGAGAGCATACCATTTTTGTAGTGTTTGTACAAAACAAGCAATACCACAAGCCAAACACTGAGCCATGGTACACAGGAGTTTTACGCTCACGGCCTGACCAGACGCACTTAGCATGTGTAAATTGGGAAAACCAATGTGGTGAGGAACGGCAGCTATACATTTTTTGAAAGAGCACAGCCAGACCTTTTCAAGGGTAGGTGACTTGTGCAGGTTACAAAATTGTATGGTGGCTAAAGCAGTGACTAAATGTAGGTCACATTTGGGAAAAGAAAGGGTTGTGAGACAAAGGGCTCCAGCAAATGGGTCAAAACGTTATGAAAACCACATAAACACAACACATGGCCTACCGTCCCACGTTCCCACAGGTGTCCCGATGAAAACGGTACCTGACATGTGTGGGTGCACCTACCTGGCCGCCAAGGGGAAAGCCTAAAACACAAGTAACCCCAAGTCTGTTTTCACACCGGAAATGTCACACTCTCACATCATACAGATATGGGCCTCGGGTGTCCAAGCCACCAAAGAAAACAGGGAACCCCATGCATTTCCGAAAAGAGGACACCCGTGGGAATCCGCAGAGGTATGATATGCCCAAATCGCCCCAGAATTTATTACCCAGACACCCCCGCAAAGTCCGAAATGTGGGAAAAAATACGCATTTTCCTCACATTTCGCTCGACTCACCCATCGAAACACGCCCCCAACAACACATGGCCTACCGTCCCGCGTTCCCACAGGTGTCCCGATGAAAACGGTACCTCACATGTGTGGGTGCACCTACCTGGCCGCCAAGGGGAAAGCCTAAAACACAAGTAACCCCAAGTCTGTTTTCAGAGCGAAATCTCAGACATTCTGCCGACCGGCACAATGTACAGATATGGGCCTCGGGTGTCCAAGCCACCGAGGAAAACAGGGAACCCCATGCATTTCCGAAAAGAGGACACCCGTGGGAATCCGCAGAGGTATGATATGCCCAAATCGCCCCAGAATTTATTACCCAGACACCCCTGCAAAGTCCGAAATGTGGGGAAAAAAACGCTTTTTCCGCACATTTCGCTCGACGCACCCATCGAAACACGCCCCCAACAACACATGGCCTACCGTCACGCGTTCCCACAGGTGTCCCGATGAAAACGGTACCTCACATGTGTGGGTGCACCTACCTGGCCGCCAAGGGGAAAGCCTAAAACACAAGTAACCCCAAGTCTGTTTTCAGAGCGAAATCTCAGACATTCTGCCGACCGGCACAATGTACAGATATGGGCCTCGGGTGTCCAAGCCACCGAGGAAAACAGGGAACCCCATGCATTTCCGAAAAGAGGACACCCGTGGGAATCCGCAGAGGTATGATATGCCCAAATCGCCCCAGAATTTATTACCCAGACACCCCTGCAAAGTCCGAAATGTGGGGAAAAAAACGCTTTTTCCGCACATTTCGCTCGACGCACCCATCGAAACACGCCCCCAACAACACATGGCCTACCGTCACGCGTTCCCACAGGTGTCCCGATGAAAACGGTACCTCACATGTGTGGGTGCACCTACCTGGCCGCCAAGGGGAAAGCCTAAAGCACAAGTAACCCCAAGTCTGTTTTCACACCGGAAATGTCACACTCTCACATCATACAGATATGGGCCTCGGGTGTCCAAGCCACCAAGGAAAACAGGAAACCCCATGCATTTCCGAAAAGAGGACACCCGTGGGAATCCGCAGAGGTATGATATGCCCAAATCGCCCCAGAATTTATTACCCAGACACCCCCGCAAAGTCCGAAATGTGGGAAAAAATATGCATTTTCCTCACATTTCGCTCGACTCACCCATTGAAACACGCCCCCAACAACACATGGCCTACTGTCCCGCGTTCCCGCAGGTGTCCCGATGAAAACGGTACCTCACATGTGTGGGTGCACCTACCTGGCCGCCAAGGGGAAAGCCTAAAACACAAGTAACCCCAAGTCTGTTTTCAGAGCGAAATCTCAGACATTCTGCCGACCGGCACAATGTACAGATATGGGCCTCGGGTGTCCAAGCCACCGAGGAAAACAGCGAACCCCATGCATTTCCGAAAAGAGGACACCCGTGGGAATCCGCAGAGGTATGATATGCCCAAATCGCCCCAGAATTTATTACGCAGACACCCCCGCAAAGTCCGAAATGTGGGAAAAAATACGCATTTTCCTCACATTTCGCTCGACTCACCCATCGAAACACGCCCCCAACAACACATGGCCTACCGTCACGCGTTCCCAGAGGTGTCTCGATGAAAACGGTACCTCACATGTGTGGGTGCACCTACCTGGCCGCCAGGGGGAAAGCCTAAAACACAAGTAACCCCAAGTCTGTTTTCAGAGCGAAATCTCAGACATTCTGCCGACCGGCACAATGTACAGATATGGGCCTCGGGTGTCCAAGCCACCGAGGAAAACAGGGAACCCCATGCATTTCCGAAAAGAGGACACCCGTGGGAATCCGCAGAGGTATGATATGCCCAAATCGCCCCAGAATGTATTACCCAGACACCCCTGCAAAGTCCGAAATGTGGGGAAAAAAACGCTTTTTCCGCACATTTCGCTCGACGCACCCATCGAAACACGCCCCCAACAACACATGGCCTACCGTCACGCGTTCCCACAGGTGTCCCGATGAAAACGGTTCCTCACATGTGTGGGTGCACCTACCTGGCCGCCAAGGGGAAAGCCTAAAACATAAGTAACCCCAAGTCTGTTTTCACACCGGAAATGTCACACTCTCACATCATACAGATATGGGCCTCGGGTGTCCAAGCCACCAAGGAAAACAGGGAACCCCATGCATTTCCGAAAAGAGGACACGCGTGGGAATCCGCAGAGGTATGATATGCCCAAATCGCCCCAGAATTTATTACCCAGACACCCCCGCAAAGTCCGAAATGTGGGAAAAAATATGCATTTTCCTCACATTTCGCTCGACTCACCCATCGAAACACGCCCCCAACAACACATGGCCTACTGTCCCGCGTTCCCGCAGGTGTCCCGATGAAAACGATACCTCACATGTGTGGATGCACCTACCTGGCCGCCAAGGGGAAAGCCTAAAACACAAGTAACCCCAAGTCTCTTTTCAGAGGGAAATCTCAGACATTCTGCCGACCGGCACAATGTACAGATATGGGCCTCGGGTGTCCAAGCCATCGAGGAAAACAGGAAACCCCATGCATTTCCGGAAAGAGGACACCCGTGGGAATCCGCAGAGGTATGATATGCCCAAATCGCCCCAGAATTTATTACCCAGACACCCCTGCAAAGTCCGAAATGTGGGGAAAAAAACGCTTTTTCCGCACATTTTGCTCGACTCACCCATCGAAACACGCCCCCAACAACACATGGCCTACCGTCACGCATTCCCACAGGTGTCCCGATGAAAACGGTACCTCACATGTGTGGGTGCACCTACCTGGCCGCCAAGGGGAAAGCCTAAAACACAAGTAAGCCCAAGTCTGTTTTCACACCGGAAATGTCACACTCTCACATCATACAGATATGGGCCTCGGGTGTCCAAGCCACCAAGGAAAACAGGAAACCCCATGCATTTCCGAAAAGAGGACACCCGTGGGAATCCGCAGAGGTATGATATGCCCAAATCGCCCCAGAATTTATTACCCAGACACCCCCGCAAAGTCCGAAATGTGGGAAAAAATATGCATTTTCCTCACATTTCGCTCGACTCACCCATCGAAACACGCCCCCAACAACACATGGCCTACTGTCCCGCGTTCCTGCAGGTGTCCCGATGAAAACGGTACCTCACATGTGTGGGTGCACCTACCTGGCCGCCAAGTGGAAAGCCTAAAACACAAGTAACGCCAAGTCTCTTTTCAGAGGGAAATCTCAGACATTCTGCCGACCGGCACAATGTACAGATATGGGTCTCGGGTTTCCAAGCCACCGAGGAAAACAGGGAACCCCATGCATTTCCGGAAAGAGGACATCCGTGGGAATCCGCAGAGGTATGATATGCCCAAATCGCCCCAGAAATTATTACCCAGACACCACCGCAAAGTCCGAAATGTGGGAAAAAATACGCATTTTCCTCACATTTCGCTCGACTCACCCATCGAAACACGCCCCCAACAACACATGGCCTACCGTCCCGCGTTCCCACAGGTGTCCCGATGAAAACGGTACCTCACATGTGTGGGTGCACCTACCTGGCCGCCAAGGCGAAAGCCTAAAACACAAGTAACCCCAAGTCTGTTTTCAGAGCGAAATCTCAGACATTCTGCCGACCGGCACAATGTACAGATATGGGCCTCGGGTGTCCAAGCCACCGAGGAAAACAGGGAACCCCATGCATTTCTGAAAAGAGGACACCCGTGGGAATCCGCAGAGGTATGATATGCCCAAATCGCCCCAGAATTTATTACCCAGACATCCCTGCAAAGTCCGAAATGTGGGGAAAAAAACGCTTTTTCCGCACATTTCGCTCGACGCACCCATCGAAACACGCCCCCAACAACACATGGCCTACCGTCACGCGTTCCCACAGGTGTCCCGATGAAAACGGTACCTCACATGTGTGGGTGCACCTACCTGGCCGCCAAGGGGAAAGCCTAAAACACAAGTAACCCCAAGTCTGTTTTCAGAGCGAAATCTCAGACATTCTGCCGACCGGCACAATGTACAGATATGGGCCTCGGGTGTCCAAGCCACCGAGGAAAACAGGGAACCCCATGCATTTCCGAAAAGAGGACACCCGTGGGAATCCGCAGAGGTATGATATGCCCAAATCGCCCCAGAATTTATTACCCAGACACCCCTGCAAAGTCCGAAATGTGGGGAAAAAAACGCTTTTTCCGCACATTTCGCTCGACGCACCCATCGAAACATGCCCCCAACAACACATGGCCTACCGTCACGCGTTCCCACAGGTGTCCCGATGAAAACGGTACCTCACATGTGTGGGTGCACCTACCTGGCCGCCAAGGGGAAAGCCTAAAACACAAGTAACCCCAAGTCTGTTTTCACACCGGAAATGTCACACTCTCACATCATACAGATATGGGCCTCGGGTGTCCAAGCCACCAAGGAAAACAGGAAACCCCATGTATTTCCGAAAAGAGGACACCCGTGGGAATCCGCAGAGGTATGATATGCCCAAATCGCCCCAGAATTTATTACCCAGACACCCCCGCAAAGTCCGAAATGTGGGAAAAAATATGCATTTTCCTCACATTTCGCTCGACTCACCCATCGAAACACGCCCCCAACAACACATGGCCTACTGTCCCGCGTTCCCGCAGGTGTCCCGATGAAAACGGTACCTCACATGTGTGGGTGCACCTACCTGGCCGCCAAGGGGAAAGCCTAAAACACAAGTAACCCCAAGTCTCTTTTCAGAGGGAAATCTCAGACATTCTGCCGACCGGCACAATGTACAGATATGGGTCTCGGGTGTCCAAGCCACCGAGGAAAACAGGGAACCCCATGCATTTCCGGAAAGAGGACATCCGTGGGAATCCGCAGAGGTATGATATGCCCAAATCGCCCCAGAATGTATTACCCAGACACCACCGCAAAGTCCGAAATGTGGGAAAAAATACGCATTTTCCTCACATTTCGCTCGACTCACCCATCGAAACACGCCCCCAACAACACATGGCCTACCGTCCCGCGTTCCCACAGGTGTCCCGATGAAAACGGTACCTCACATGTGTGGGTGCACCTACCTGGCCGCCAAGGGGAAAGCCTAAAACACAAGTAACCCCAAGTCTGTTTTCAGAGCGAAATCTCAGACATTCTGCCGACCGGCACAATGTACAGATATGGGCCTCGGGTGTCCAAGCCACCGAGGAAAACAGGGAACCCCATGCATTTCCGAAAAGAGGACACCCGTGGGAATCCGCAGAGGTATGATATGCCCAAATTGCCCCAGAATTTATTACCCAGACACCCCTGCAAAGTCCGAAATGTGGGGAAAAAAATGCTTTTTCCGCACATTTCGCTCGACGCACCCATCGAAACACGCCCCCAACAACACATGGCCTACCGTCACGCGTTCCCACAGGTGTCCCGATGAAAACGGTACCTCACATGTGTGGGTGCACTTACCTGGCCGCCAAGGGGAAAGCCTAAAACACAAGTAACCCCAAGTCTGTTTTCACACCGGAAATGTCACACTCTCACATCATACAGATATGGGCCTCGGGTGTCCAAGCCACCGAGGAAAACAGGGAACCCCATGCATTTCCGAAAAGAGGACACCCGTGGGAATCCGCAGAGGTATGATATGCCCAAATCGCCCCAGAATTTATTACCCAGACACCACCGCAAAGTCCGAAATGTGGGAAAAAATACGCATTTTCCTCACATTTCGCTCGACTCACCTATCGAAACACGCCCCCAACAACACATGGCCTACCGTCCCGCGTTCCCACAGGTGTCCCGATGAAAACGGTACCTCACATGTGTGGGTGCACCTACCTGGCCGCCAAGGGGAAAGCCTAAAACACAAGTAACCCCAAGTCTGTTTTCAGAGCGAAATCTCAGACATTCTGCCGACCGGCACAATGTACAGATATGGGCCTCGGGTGTCCAAGCCACCGAGGAAAACAGGGAACCCCATGCATTTCCGAAAAGAGGACACCCGTGGGAATCCGCAGAGGTATGATATGCCCAAATCGCCCCAGAATTTATTACCCAGACACCCCTGCAAAGTCCGAAATGTGGGGAAAAAAACGCTTTTTCCGCACATTTCGCTCGACGCACCCATCGAAACACGCCCCCAACAACACATGGCCTACCGTCACGCGTTCCCACAGGTGTCCCGATGAAAACGGTACCTCACATGTGTGGGTGCACCTACCTGGCCGCCAAGGGGAAAGCCTAAAACACAAGTAACCCCAAGTCTGTTTTCAGAGCGAAATCTCAGACATTCTGCCGACCGGCACAATGTACAGATATGGGCCTCGGGTGTCCAAGCCACCGAGGAAAACAGGGAACCCCATGCATTTCCGAAAAGAGGACACCCGTGGGAATCCGCAGAGGTATGATATGCCCAAATCGCCCCAGAATTTATTACCCAGACACCCCTGCAAAGTCCGAAATGTGGGGAAAAAAACGCTTTTTCCGCACATTTCGCTCGACGCACCCATCGAAACACGCCCCCAACAACACATGGCCTACCGTCACGCGTTCCCACAGGTGTCCCGATGAAAACGGTACCTCACATGTGTGGGTGCACCTACCTGGCCGCCAAGGGGAAAGCCTAAAGCACAAGTAACCCCAAGTCTGTTTTCACACCGGAAATGTCACACTCTCACATCATACAGATATGGGCCTCGGGTGTCCAAGCCACCAAGGAAAACAGGAAACCCCATGCATTTCCGAAAAGAGGACACCCGTGGGAATCCGCAGAGGTATGATATGCCCAAATCGCCCCAGAATTTATTACCCAGACACCCCCGCAAAGTCCGAAATGTGGGAAAAAATATGCATTTTCCTCACATTTTGCTCGACTCACCCATTGAAACACGCCCCCAACAACACATGGTCTACTGTCCCGCGTTCCCGCAGGTGTCCCGATGAAAACGGTACCTCACATGTGTGGGTGCACCTACCTGGCCGCCAAGGGGAAAGCCTAAAACACAAGTAACCCCAAGTCTCTTTTCAGAGGGAAATCTCAGACATTCTGCCGACCGGCACAATGTACAGATATGGGTCTCGGGTGTCCAAGCCACCGAGGAAAACAGGGAACCCCATGCATTTCCGGAAAGAGGACATCCGTGGGAATCCGCAGAGGTATGATATGCCCAAATCGCCCCAGAATTTATTACCCAGACACCACCGCAAAGTCCGAAATGTGGGAAAAAATACGCATTTTCCTCACATTTCGCTCGACTCACCCATCGAAACACACCCCCAACAACACATGGCCTACCGTCCCGCGTTCCCACAGGTGTCCCAATGAAAACGGTACCTCACATGTGTGGGTGCACCTACCTGGCCGCCAAGGGGAAAGCCTAAAACACAAGTAACCCCAAGTCTGTTTTCAGAGCGAAATCTCAGACATTCTGCCGACCGGCACAATGTACAGATATGGGCCTCGGGTGTCCAAGCCACCGAGGAAAACAGCGAACCCCATGCATTTCCGAAAAGAGGACACCCGTGGGAATCCGCAGAGGTATGATATGCCCAAATCGCCCCAGAATTTATTACCCAGACACCCCCGCAAAGTCCGAAATGTGGGAAAAAATACGCATTTTCCTCACATTTCGCTCGACTCACCCATCGAAACACGCCCCCAACAACACATGGCCTACCGTCACGCGTTCCCAGAGGTGTCTCGATGAAAACGGTACCTCACATGTGTGGGTGCACCTACCTGGCCGCCAGGGGGAAAGCCTAAAACACAAGTAACCCCAAGTCTGTTTTCAGAGCGAAATCTCAGACATTCTGCCGACCGGCACAATGTACAGATATGGGCCTCGGGTGTCCAAGCCACCGAGGAAAACAGGGAACCCCATGAATTTCCGAAAAGAGGACACCCGTGGGAATCCGCAGAGGTATGATATGCCCAAATCGCCCCAGAATGTATTACCCAGACACCCCTGCAAAGTCCGAAATGTGGGGAAAAAAACGCTTTTTCCGCACATTTCGCTCGACGCACCCATCGAAACACGCCCCCAACAACACATGGCCTACCGTCACGCGTTCCCACAGGTGTCCCGATGAAAACGGTACCTCACATGTGTGGGTGCACCTACCTGGCCGCCAAGGGGAAAGCCTAAAACACAAGTAACCCCAAGTCTGTTTTCACACCGGAAATGTCACACTCTCACATCATACAGATATGGGCCTCGGGTGTCCAAGCCACCAAGGAAAACAGGGAACCCCATGCATTTCCGAAAAGAGGACACGCGTGGGAATCCGCAGAGGTATGATATGCCCAAATCGCCCCAGAATTTATTACCCAGACACCCCCGCAAAGTCCGAAATGTGGGAAAAAATATGCATTTTCCTCACATTTCGCTCGACTCACCCATCGAAACACGCCCCCAACAACACATGGCCTACTGTCCCGCGTTCCCGCAGGTGTCCCGATGAAAACGATACCTCACATGTGTGGATGCACCTACCTGGCCGCCAAGGGGAAAGCCTAAAACACAAGTAACCCCAAGTCTCTTTTCAGAGGGAAATCTCAGACATTCTGCCGACCGGCACAATGTACAGATATGGGCCTCGGGTGTCCAAGCCACCAAGGAAAACAGGAAACCCCATGCATTTCCGGAAAGAGGACACCCGTGGGAATCCGCAGAGGTATGATATGCCCAAATCGCCCCAGAATTTATTACCCAGACACCCCTGCAAAGTCCGAAATGTGGGGAAAAAAACGCTTTTTCCGCACATTTTGCTCGACTCACCCATCGAAACACGCCCCCAACAACACATGGCCTACCGTCCCGCGTTCCCACAGGTGTCCCGATGAAAACGGTACCTCACATGTGTGGGTGCACCTACCTGGCCGCCAAGGGGAAAGCCTAAATCACAAGTAACCCCAAGTCTGTTTTCACACCGGAAATGTCACACTCTCACATCATACAGATATGGGCCTCGGGTGTCCAAGCCACCGAGGAAAACAGCGAACCCCATGCATTTCCGAAAAGAGGACACCTGTGGGAATCCGCAGAGGTATGATATGCCCAAATCGCCCCAGGATTTATTACCCAGACACCCCCGCAAATTCCGAAATGTGGGAAAAAATACGCATTTTCCTCACATTTCGCTCGACTCACCCATCGAAACACGCCCCCAACAACACATGGCCTACCGTCCCGCGTTCCCACAGGTGTCTCGATGAAAACGGTACCTCACATGTGTGGGTGCACCTACCTGGCCGCCAAGGGGAAAGCCTAAAACACAAGTAACCCCAAGTCTGTTTTCAGAGCGAAATCTCAGACATTCTGCCGACCGGCACAATGTACAGATATGGGCCTCGGGTGTCCAAGCCACCGAGGAAAACAGGGAACCCCATGCATTTCCGAAAAGAGGACACCCGTGGGAATCCGCAGAGGTATGATATGCCCAAATCGCCCCAGAATGTATTACCCAGACACCCCTGCAAAGTCCGAAATGTGGGGAAAAAAACGCTTTTTCCGCACATTTCGCTCGACGCACCCATCGAAACACGCCCCCAACAACACATGGCCTACCGTCACGCGTTCCCACAGGTGTCCCAATGAAAACGGTACCTCACATGTGTGGGTGCACCTACCTGGCCGCCAAGGGGAAAGCCTAAAACACAAGTAACCCCAAGTCTGTTTTCACACCGGAAATGTCACACTCTCACATCATACAGATATGGGCCTTGGGTGTCCAAGCCACCAAGGAAAACAGGGAACCCCATGCATTTCCGAAAAGAGGACACCCGTGGGAATCCGCAGAGGTATGATATGCCCAAATCGCCCCAGAATTTATTACCCAGACACCCCCGCAAAGTCCGAAATGTGGGAAAAAATACGCATTTTCCTCACATTTCGCTCGACTCACCCATCGAAACACGCCCCCAACAACACATGGCCTACCGTCCCGCGTTCCCACAGGTGTCCCGATGAAAACGGTACCTCACATGTGTGGGTGCACCTACCTGGCCGCCAAGGCGAAAGCCTAAAACACAAGTAACCCCAAGTCTGTTTTCAGAGCGAAATCTCAGACATTCTGCCGACCGGCACAATGTACAGATATGGGCCTCGGGTGTCCAAGCCACCGAGGAAAACAGGGAACCCCATGCATTTCTGAAAAGAGGACACCCGTGGGAATCCACAGAGGTATGATATGCCCAAATCGCCCCAGAATTTATTACCCAGACATCCCTGCAAAGTCCGAAATGTGGGGAAAAAAACGCTTTTTCCGCACATTTCGCTCGACGCACCCATCGAAACACGCCCCCAACAACACATGGCCTACCGTCACGCGTTCCCACAGGTGTCCCGATGAAAACGGTACCTCACATGTGTGGGTGCACCTACCTGGCCGCCAAGGGGAAAGCCTAAAACACAAGTAACCCCAAGTCTGTTTTCAGAGCGAAATCTCAGACATTCTGCCGACCGGCACAATGTACAGATATGGGCCTCGGGTGTCCAAGCCACCGAGGAAAACAGGGAACCCCATGCATTTCCGAAAAGAGGACACCCGTGGGAATCCGCAGAGGTATGATATGCCCAAATCGCCCCAGAATTTATTACCCAGACACCCCTGCAAAGTCCGAAATGTGGGGAAAAGAATGCTTTTTCCGCACATTTCGCTCGACGCACCCATCGAAACATGCCCCCAACAACACATGGCCTACCGTCACGCGTTCCCACAGGTGTCCCGATGAAAACGGTACCTCACATGTGTGGGTGCACCTACCTGGCCGCCAAGGGGAAAGCCTAAAACACAAGTAACCCCAAGTCTGTTTTCACACCGGAAATGTCACACTCTCACATCATACAGATATGGGCCTCGGGTGTCCAAGCCACCAAGGAAAACAGGAAACCCCATGTATTTCCGAAAAGAGGACACCCGTGGGAATCCGCAGAGGTATGATATGCCCAAATCTCCCCAGAATTTATTACCCAGACACCCCCGCAAAGTCCGAAATGTGGGAAAAAATATGCATTTTCCTCACATTTCGCTCGACTCACCCATCGAAACACGCCCCCAACAACACATGGCCTACTGTCCCGCGTTCCCGCAGGTGTCCCGATGAAAACGGTACCTCACATGTGTGGGTGCACCTACCTGGCCGCCAAGGGGAAAGCCTAAAACACAAGTAACCCCAAGTCTCTTTTCAGAGGGAAATCTCAGACATTCTGCCGACCGGCACAATGTACAGATATGGGTCTCGGGTGTCCAAGCCACCGAGGAAAACAGGGAACCCCATGCATTTCCGGAAAGAGGACATCCGTGGGAATCCGCAGAGGTATGATATGCCCAAATCGCCCCAGAATTTATTACCCAGACACCACCGCAAAGTCCGAAATGTGGGAAAAAATACGCATTTTCCTCACATTTCGCTCGACTCACCCATCGAAACACGCCCCCAACAACACATGGCCTACCGTCCCGCGTTCCCACAGGTGTCCCGATGAAAACGGTACCTCACATGTGTGGGTGCACCTACCTGGCCGCCAAGGGGAAAGCCTAAAACACAAGTAACCCCAAGTCTGTTTTCAGAGCGAAATCTCAGACATTCTGCCGACCGGCACAATGTACAGATATGGGCCTCGGGTGTCCAAGCCACCGAGGAAAACAGGGAACCCCATGCATTTCCGAAAAGAGGACACCCGTGGGAATCCGCAGAGGTATGATATGCCCAAATTGCCCCAGAATTTATTACCCAGACACCCCTGCAAAGTCCGAAATGTGGGGAAAAAAATGCTTTTTCCGCACATTTCGCTCGACGCACCCATCGAAACACGCCCCCAACAACACATGGCCTACCGTCACGCGTTCCCACAGGTGTCCCGATGAAAACGGTACCTCACATGTGTGGATGCACTTACCTGGCCGCCAAGGGGAAAGCCTAAAACACAAGTAACCCCAAGTCTGTTTTCACACCGGAAATGTCACACTCTCACATCATACAGATATGGGCCTCGGGTGTCCAAGCCACCGAGGAAAACAGGGAACCCCATGCATTTCCGAAAAGAGGACACCCGTGGGAATCCGCAGAGGTATGATATGCCCAAATCGCCCCAGAATTTATTGCCCAGACACCACCGCAAAGTCCGAAATGTGGGAAAAAATACGCACTTTCCTCACATTTCGCTCGACTCACCCATCGAAACACGCCCCCAACAACACATGGCCTACCGTCCCGCGTTCCCACAGGTGTCCCGATGAAAACGGTACCTCACATGTGTGGGTGCACCTACCTGGCCGCCAAGGGGAAAGCCTAAAACACAAGTAACCCCAAGTCTGTTTTCAGAGCGAAATCTCAGACATTCTGCCGACCGGCACAATGTACAGATATGGGCCTCGGGTGTCCAAGCCACCGAGGAAAACAGGGAACCCCATGCATTTCCGAAAAGAGGACACCCGTGGGAATCCGCAGAGGTATGATATGCCCAAATCGCCCCAGAATTTATTACCCAGACACCCCTGCAAAGTCCGAAATGTGGGGGAAAAAACGCTTTTTCCGCACATTTCGCTCGACGCACCCATCGAAACACGCCCCCAACAACACATGGCCTACCGTCACGCGTTCCCACAGGTGTCCCGATGAAAACGGTACCTCACATGTGTGGGTGCACCTACCTGGCCGCCAAGGGGAAAGCCTAAAACACAAGTAACCCCAAGTCTGTTTTCAGAGCGAAATCTCAGACATTCTGCCGACCGGCACAATGTACAGATATGGGCCTCGGGTGTCCAAGCCACCGAGGAAAACAGGGAACCCCATGCATTTTCGAAAAGTGGACACCCGTGGGAATCCGCAGAGGTATGATATGCCCAAATCGCCCCAGAATTTATTACCCAGACACCCCTGCAAAGTCCGAAATGTGGGGAAAAAAACGCTTTTTCCGCACATTTCGCTCGACGCACCCATCGAAACACGCCCCCAACAACACATGGCCTACCGTCACGCGTTCCCACAGGTGTCCCGATGAAAACGGTACCTCACATGTGTGGGTGCACCTACCTGGCCGCCAAGGGGAAAGCCTAAAGCACAAGTAACCCCAAGTCTGTTTTCACACCGGAAATGTCACACTCTCACATCATACAGATATGGGCCTCGGGTGTCCAAGCCACCAAGGAAAACAGGAAACCCCATGCATTTCCGAAAAGAGGACACCCGTGGGAATCCGCAGAGGTATGATATGCCCAAATCGCCCCAGAATTTATTACCCAGACACCCCCGCAAAGTCCGAAATGTGGGAAAAAATATGCATTTTCCTCACATTTCGCTCGACTCACCCATTGAAACACGCCCCCAACAACACATGGCCTACTGTCCCGCGTTCCCGCAGGTGTCCCGATGAAAACGGTACCTCACATGTGTGGGTGCACCTACCTGGCCGCCAAGGGGAAAGCCTAAAACACAAGTAACCCCAAGTCTGTTTTCAGAGCGAAATCTCAGACATTCTGCCGACCGGCACAATGTACAGATATGGGCCTCGGGTGTCCAAGCCACCGAGGAAAACAGCGAACCCCATGCATTTCCGAAAAGAGGACACCCGTGGGAATCCGCAGAGGTATGATATGCCCAAATCGCCCCAGAATTTATTACCCAGACACCCCCGCAAAGTCCGAAATGTGGGAAAAAATACGCATTTTCCTCACATTTCGCTCGACTCACCCATCGAAACACGCCCCCAACAACACATGGCCTACCGTCACGCGTTCCCAGAGGTGTCTCGATGAAAACGGTACCTCACATGTGTGGGTGCACCTACCTGGCCGCCAGGGGGAAAGCCTAAAACACAAGTAACCCCAAGTCTGTTTTCAGAGCGAAATCTCAGACATTCTGCCGACCGGCACAATGTACAGATATGGGCCTCGGGTGTCCAAGCCACCGAGGAAAACAGGGAACCCCATGCATTTCCGAAAAGAGGACACCCGTGGGAATCCGCAGAGGTATGATATGCCCAAATCGCCCCAGAATTTATTACCCAGACACCCCTGCAAAGTCCGAAATGTGGGGAAAAAAACGCTTTTTCCGCACATTTTGCTCGACTCACCCATCGAAACACGCCCCCAACAACACATGGCCTACCGTCACGCATTCCCACAGGTGTCCCGATGAAAACGGTACCTCACATGTGTGGGTGCACCTACCTGGCCGCCAAGGGGAAAGCCTAAAACACAAGTAAGCCCAAGTCTGTTTTCACACCGGAAATGTCACACTCTCACATCATACAGATATGGGCCTCGGGTGTCCAAGCCACCAAGGAAAACAGGAAACCCCATGCATTTCCGAAAAGAGGACACCCGTGGGAATCCGCAGAGGTATGATATGCCCAAATCGCCCCAGAATTTATTACCCAGACACCCCCGCAAAGTCCGAAATGTGGGAAAAAATATGCATTTTCCTCACATTTCGCTCGACTCACCCATCGAAACACGCCCCCAACAACACATGGCCTACTGTCCCGCGTTCCTGCAGGTGTCCCGATGAAAACGGTACCTCACATGTGTGGGTGCACCTACCTGGCCGCCAAGTGGAAAGCCTAAAACACAAGTAACGCCAAGTCTCTTTTCAGAGGGAAATCTCAGACATTCTGCCGACCGGCACAATGTACAGATATGGGTCTCGGGTGTCCAAGCCACCGAGGAAAACAGGGAACCCCATGCATTTCCGGAAAGAGGACATCCGTGGGAATCCGCAGAGGTATGATATGCCCAAATCGCCCCAGAAATTATTACCCAGACACCACCGCAAAGTCCGAAATGTGGGAAAAAATACGCATTTTCCTCACATTTCGCTCGACTCACCCATCGAAACACGCCCCCAACAACACATGGCCTACCGTCCCGCGTTCCCACAGGTGTCCCGATGAAAACGGTACCTCACATGTGTGGGTGCACCTACCTGGCCGCCAAGGCGAAAGCCTAAAACACAAGTAACCCCAAGTCTGTTTTCAGAGCGAAATCTCAGACATTCTGCCGACCGGCACAATGTACAGATATGGGCCTCGGGTGTCCAAGCCACCGAGGAAAACAGGGAACCCCATGCATTTCTGAAAAGAGGACACCCGTGGGAATCCGCAGAGGTATGATATGCCCAAATCGCCCCAGAATTTATTACCCAGACATCCCTGCAAAGTCCGAAATGTGGGGAAAAAAACGCTTTTTCCGCACATTTCGCTCGACGCACCCATCGAAACACGCCCCCAACAACACATGGCCTACCGTCACGCGTTCCCACAGGTGTCCCGATGAAAACGGTACCTCACATGTGTGGGTGCACCTACCTGGCCGCCAAGGGGAAAGCCTAAAACACAAGTAACCCCAAGTCTGTTTTCAGAGCGAAATCTCAGACATTCTGCCGACCGGCACAATGTACAGATATGGGCCTCGGGTGTCCAAGCCACCGAGGAAAACAGGGAACCCCATGCATTTCCGAAAAGAGGACACCCGTGGGAATCCGCAGAGGTATGATATGCCCAAATCGCCCCAGAATTTATTACCCAGACACCCCTGCAAAGTCCGAAATGTGGGGAAAAAAACGCTTTTTCCGCACATTTCGCTCGACGCACCCATCGAAACATGCCCCCAACAACACATGGCCTACCGTCACGCGTTCCCACAGGTGTCCCGATGAAAACGGTACCTCACATGTGTGGGTGCACCTACCTGGCCGCCAAGGGGAAAGCCTAAAACACAAGTAACCCCAAGTCTGTTTTCACACCGGAAATGTCACACTCTCACATCATACAGATATGGGCCTCGGGTGTCCAAGCCACCAAGGAAAACAGGAAACCCCATGTATTTCCGAAAAGAGGACACCCGTGGGAATCCGCAGAGGTATGATATGCCCAAATCGCCCCAGAATTTATTACCCAGACACCCCCGCAAAGTCCGAAATGTGGGAAAAAATATGCATTTTCCTCACATTTCGCTCGACTCACCCATCGAAACACGCCCCCAACAACACATGGCCTACTGTCCCGCGTTCCCGCAGGTGTCCCGATGAAAACGGTACCTCACATGTGTGGGTGCACCTACCTGGCCGCCAAGGGGAAAGCCTAAAACACAAGTAACCCCAAGTCTCTTTTCAGAGGGAAATCTCAGACATTCTGCCGACCGGCACAATGTACAGATATGGGTCTCGGGTGTCCAAGCCACCGAGGAAAACAGGGAACCCCATGCATTTCCGGAAAGAGGACATCCGTGGGAATCCGCAGAGGTATGATATGCCCAAATCGCCCCAGAATTTATTACCCAGACACCACCGCAAAGTCCGAAATGTGGGAAAAAATACACATTTTCCTCACATTTCGCTCGACTCACCCATCGAAACACGCCCCCAACAACACATGGCCTACCGTCCCGCGTTCCCACAGGTGTCCCGATGAAAACGGTACCTCACATGTGTGGGTGCACCTACCTGGCCGCCAAGGGGAAAGCCTAAAACACAAGTAACCCCAAGTCTGTTTTCAGAGCGAAATCTCAGACATTCTGCCGACCGGCACAATGTACAGATATGGGCCTCGGGTGTCCAAGCCACCGAGGAAAACAGGGAACCCCATGCATTTCCGAAAAGAGGACACCCGTGGGAATCCGCAGAGGTATGATATGCCCAAATTGCCCCAGAATTTATTACCCAGACACCCCTGCAAAGTCCGAAATGTGGGGAAAAAAATGCTTTTTCCGCACATTTCGCTCGACGCACCCATCGAAACACGCCCCCAACAACACATGGCCTACCGTCACGCGTTCCCACAGGTGTCCCGATGAAAACGGTACCTCACATGTGTGGGTGCACTTACCTGGCCGCCAAGGGGAAAGCCTAAAACACAAGTAACCCCAAGTCTGTTTTCACACCGGAAATGTCACACTCTCACATCATACAGATATGGGCCTCGGGTGTCCAAGCCACCGAGGAAAACAGGGAACCCCATGCATTTCCGAAAAGAGGACACCCGTGGGAATCCGCAGAGGTATGATATGCCCAAATCGCCCCAGAATTTATTACCCAGACACCACCGCAAAGTCCGAAATGTGGGAAAAAATACGCATTTTCCTCACATTTCGCTCGACTCACCCATCGAAACACGCCCCCAACAACACATGGCCTACCGTCCCGCGTTCCCACAGGTGTCCCGATGAAAACGGTACCTCACATGTGTGGGTGCACCTACCTGGCCGCCAAGGGGAAAGCCTAAAACACAAGTAACCCCAAGTCTGTTTTCAGAGCGAAATCTCAGACATTCTGCCGACCGGCACAATGTACAGATATGGGCCTCGGGTGTCCAAGCCACCGAGGAAAACAGGGAACCCCATGCATTTCCGAAAAGAGGACACCCGTGGGAATCCGCAGAGGTATGATATGCCCAAATCGCCCCAGAATTTATTACCCAGACACCCCTGCAAAGTCCGAAATGTGGGGAAAAAAACGCTTTTTCCGCACATTTCGCTCGACGCACCCATCGAAACACGCCCCCAACAACACATGGCCTACCGTCACGCGTTCCCACAGGTGTCCCGATGAAAACGGTACCTCACATGTGTGGGTGCACCTACCTGGCCGCCAAGGGGAAAGCCTAAAACACAAGTAACCCCAAGTCTGTTTTCAGAGCGAAATCTCAGACATTCTGCCGACCGGCACAATGTACAGATATGGGCCTCGGGTGTCCAAGCCACCGAGGAAAACAGGGAACCCCATGCATTTCCGAAAAGAGGACACCCGTGGGAATCCGCAGAGGTATGATATGCCCAAATCGCCCCAGAATTTATTACCCAGACACCCCTGCAAAGTCCGAAATGTGGGGAAAAAAACGCTTTTTCCGCACATTTCGCTCGACGCACCCATCGAAACACGCCCCCAACAACACATGGCCTACCGTCACGCGTTCCCACAGGTGTCCCGATGAAAACGGTACCTCACATGTGTGGGTGCACCTACCTGGCCGCCAAGGGGAAAGCCTAAAGCACAAGTAACCCCAAGTCTGTTTTCACACCGGAAATGTCACACTCTCACATCATACAGATATGGGCCTCGGGTGTCCAAGCCACCAAGGAGAACAGGAAACCCCATGCATTTCCGAAAAGAGGACACCCGTGGGAATCCGCAGAGGTATGATATGCCCAAATCGCCCCAGAATTTATTACCCAGACACCCCCGCAAAGTCCGAAATGTGGGAAAAAATATGCATTTTCCTCACATTTTGCTCGACTCACCCATTGAAACACGCCCCCAACAACACATGGCCTACTGTCCCGCGTTCCCGCAGGTGTCCCGATGAAAACAGTACCTCACATGTGTGGGTGCACCTACCTGGCCGCCAAGGGGAAAGCCTAAAACACAAGTAACCCCAAGTCTCTTTTCAGAGGGAAATCTCAGACATTCTGCCGACCGGCACAATGTACAGATATGGGTCTCGGGTGTCCAAGCCACCGAGGAAAACAGGGAACCCCATGCATTTCCGGAAAGAGGACATCCGTGGGAATCCGCAGAGGTATGATATGCCCAAATCGCCCCAGAATTTATTACCCAGACACCACCGCAAAGTCCGAAATGTGGGAAAAAATACGCATTTTCCTCACATTTCGCTCGACTCACCCATCGAAACACGCCCCCAACAACACATGGCCTACCGTCCCGCGTTCCCACAGGTGTCCCAATGAAAACGGTACCTCACATGTGTGGGTGCACCTACCTGGCCGCCAAGGGGAAAGCCTAAAACACAAGTAACCCCAAGTCTGTTTTCAGAGCGAAATCTCAGACATTCTGCCGACCGGCACAATGTACAGATATGGGCCTCGGGTGTCCAAGCCACCGAGGAAAACAGCGAACCCCATGCATTTCCGAAAAGAGGACACCCGTGGGAATCCGCAGAGGTATGATATGCCCAAATCGCCCCAGAATTTATTACCCAGACACCCCCGCAAAGTCCGAAATGTGGGAAAAAATACGCATTTTCCTCACATTTCGCTCGACTCACCCATCGAAACACGCCCCCAACAACACATGGCCTACCGTCACGCGTTCCCAGAGGTGTCTCGATGAAAACGGTACCTCACATGTGTGGGTGCACCTACCTGGCCGCCAGGGGGAAAGCCTAAAACACAAGTAACCCCAAGTCTGTTTTCAGAGCGAAATCTCAGACATTCTGCCGACCGGCACAATGTACAGATATGGGCCTCGGGTGTCCAAGCCACCGAGGAAAACAGGGAACCCCATGCATTTCCGAAAAGAGGACACCCGTGGGAATCCGCAGAGGTATGATATGCCCAAATCGCCCCAGAATGTATTACCCAGACACCCCTGCAAAGTCCGAAATGTGGGGAAAAAAACGCTTTTTCCGCACATTTCGCTCGACGCACCCATCGAAACACGCCCCCAACAACACATGGCCTACCGTCACGCGTTCCCACAGGTGTCCCGATGAAAACGGTACCTCACATGTGTGGGTGCACCTACCTGGCCGCCAAGGGGAAAGCCTAAAACACAAGTAACCCCAAGTCTGTTTTCACACCGGAAATGTCACACTCTCACATCATACAGATATGGGCCTCGGGTGTCCAAGCCACCAAGGAAAACAGGGAACCCCATGCATTTCCGAAAAGAGGACACGCGTGGGAATCCGCAGAGGTATGATATGCCCAAATCGCCCCAGAATTTATTACCCAGACACCCCCGCAAAGTCCGAAATGTGGGAAAAAATATGCATTTTCCTCACATTTCGCTCGACTCACCCATCGAAACACGCCCCCAACAACACATGGCCTACTGTCCCGCGTTCCCGCAGGTGTCCCGATGAAAACGATACCTCACATGTGTGGATGCACCTACCTGGCCGCCAAGGGGAAAGCCTAAAACACAAGTAACCCCAAGTCTCTTTTCAGAGGGAAATCTCAGACATTCTGCCGACCGGCACAATGTACAGATATGGGCCTCGGGTGTCCAAGCCACCGAGGAAAACAGGAAACCCCATGCATTTCCGGAAAGAGGACACCCGTGGGAATCCGCAGAGGTATGATATGCCCAAATCGCCCCAGGATTTATTACCCAGACACCCCCGCAAATTCCGAAATGTGGGAAAAAATACGCATTTTCCTCACATTTCGCTCGACTCACCCATCGAAACACGCCCCCAACAACACATGGCCTACCGTCCCGCGTTCCCACAGGTGTCTCGATGAAAACGGTACCTCACATGTGTGGGTGCACCTACCTGGCCGCCAAGGGGAAAGCCTAAAACACAAGTAACCCCAAGTCTGTTTTCAGAGCGAAATCTCAGACATTCTGCCGACCGGCACAATGTACAGATATGGGCCTCGGGTGTCCAAGCCACCGAGGAAAACAGGGAACCCCATGCATTTCCGAAAAGAGGACACCCGTGGGAATCCGCAGAGGTATGATATGCCCAAATCGCCCCAGAATGTATTACCCAGACACCCCTGCAAAGTCCGAAATGTGGGGAAAAAAACGCTTTTTCCGCACATTTCGCTCGACTCACCCATCGAAACACGCCCCCAACAACACATGGCCTACCGTCACGCGTTCCCACAGGTGTCCCAATGAAAACGGTACCTCACATGTGTGGGTGCACCTACCTGGCCGCCAAGGGGAAAGCCTAAAACACAAGTAACCCCAAGTCTGTTTTCACACCGGAAATGTCACACTCTCACATCATACAGATATGGGCCTTGGGTGTCCAAGCCACCAAGGAAAACAGGGAACCCCATGCATTTCCGAAAAGAGGACACCCGTGGGAATCCGCAGAGGTATGATATGCCCAAATCGCCCCAGAATTTATTACCCAGACACCCCCGCAAAGTCCGAAATGTGGGAAAAAATACGCATTTTCCTCACATTTCGCTCGACTCACCCATCGAAACACGCCCCCAACAACACATGGCCTACCGTCACGCGTTCCCACAGGTGTCCCGATGAAAACGGTACCTCACATGTGTGGGTGCACCTACCTGGCCGCCAAGTGGAAAGCCTAAAACACAAGTAACCCCAAGTCTGTTTTCACACCGGAAATGTCACACTCTCACATCATACAGATATGGGCCTTGGGTGTCCAAGCCACCAAGGAAAACAGGGAACCCCATGCATTTCCGAAAAGAGGACACCCGTGGGAATCCGCAGAGGTATGATATGCCCAAATCGCCCCAGAATGTATTACCCAGACACCCCTGCAAAGTCCGAAATGTGGGGAAAAAAACGCTCTTTCCGCACATTTCGCTCGACGCACCCATCGAAACACGCCCCCAACAACACATGGCCTACCGTCACGCGTTCCCACAGGTGTCCCGATGAAAACGGTACCTCACATGTGTGGGTGCACCTACCTGGCCGCCAAGGGGAAAGCCTAAAACACAAGTAACCCCAAGTCTGTTTTCACACCAGAAATGTCACACTCTCACATCATACAGATATGGGCCTCGGGTGTCCAAGCCACCAAGGAAAACAGGGAACCCCATGCATTTCCGAAAAGAGGACACCCGTGGGAATCCGCAGAGGTATGATATGCCCAAATCTCCCCAGAATTTCTTACCCAGACACCCCCGCAAAGTCCGAAATGTGGGAAAAAATACGCATTTTCCTCACATTTCGCTCGACTCACCCATCGAAACACGCCCCCAACAACACATGGCCTACTGTCCCGCGTTCCCGCAGGTGTCCCGATGAAAACGGTACCTCACATGTGTGGGTGCACCTACCTGGCCGCCAAGGGGAAAGCCTAAAACACAAGTAACCCCAAGTCTCTTTTCAGAGGGAAATCTCAGACATTCTGCCGACCGGCACAATGTACAGATATGGGCCTCGGGTGTCCAAGCCACCGAGGAAAACAGGGAACCCCATGCATTTCCGAAAAGAGGACACCCGTGGGAATCCGCAGAGGTATGATATGCCCAAATCGCCCCAGAATTTATTATCCAGACACCCCTGCAAAGTCCGAAATATGGGGAAAAAAACGCTTTTTCCGCACATTTTGCTCGACGCACCCATCAAAACACGCCCCCAACAACACATGGCCTACCGTCACGCGTTCCCACAGGTGTCCCGATGAAAACGGTACCTCACATGTGTGGGTGCACCTACCTGGCCGCCAAGGGGAAAGCCTAAAACACAAGTAACCCCAAGTCTGTTTTCAGAGCGAAATCTCAGACATTCTGCCGACCGGCACAATGTACAGATATGGGCCTCGGGTGTCCAAGCCACCGAGGAAAACAGGGAACCCCATACATTTCCGATAAGAGGACACCCGTGGGAATCCGCAGAGGTATGATATGCCCAAATCGCCCCAGAATTTATTACCCAGACACCCCTGCAAAGTCCGAAATGTGGGGAAAAAAATGCTTTTTCCGCACATTTCGCTCGACGCACCCATCGAAACACGCCCCCAACAACACATGGCCTACCGTCACGCGTTCCCACAGGTGTCCCGATGAAAACGGTACCTCACATGTGTGGATGCACTTACCTGGCCGCCAAGGGGAAAGCCTAAAACACAAGTAACCCCAAGTCTGTTTTCACACCGGAAATGTCACACTCTCACATCATACAGATATGGGCCTCGGTTGTCCAAGCCACCGAGGAAAACAGGGAACCCCATGCATTTCCAAAAAGAGGACACCCGTGGGAATCCGCAGAGGTATGATATGCCCAAATCGCCCCAGAATTTATTACCCAGACACCACCGCAAAGTCCGAAATGTGGGAAAAAATACGCATTTTCCTCACATTTCGCTCGACTCACCCATCGAAACACGCCCCCAACAACACATGGCCTACCGTCCCGCGTTCCCACAGGTGTCCCGATGAAAACGGTACCTCACATGTGTGGGTGCACCTACCTGGCCGCCAAGGGGAAAGCCTAAAACACAAGTAACCCCAAGTCTGTTTTCAGAGCGAAATCTCAGACATTCTGCCGACCGGCACAATGTACAGATATGGGCCTCGGGTGTCCAAGCCACCGAGGAAAACAGGGAACCCCATGCATTTCCGAAAAGAGGACACCCGTGGGAATCCGCAGAGGTATGATATGCCCAAATCGCCCCAGAATTTATTACCCAGACACCCCTGCAAAGTCCGAAATGTGGGGAAAAAAACGCTTTTTCCGCACATTTCGCTCGACGCACCCATCGAAACACGCCCCCAACAACACATGGCCTACCGTCACGCGTTCCCACAGGTGTCCCGATGAAAACGGTACCTCACATGTGTGGGTGCACCTACCTGGCCGCCAAGGGGAAAGCCTAAAACACAAGTAACCCCAAGTCTGTTTTCAGAGCGAAATCTCAGACATTCTGCCGACCGGCACAATGTACAGATATGGGCCTCGGGTGTCCAAGCCACCGAGGAAAACAGGGAACCCCATGCATTTCCGAAAAGAGGACACCCGTGGGAATCCGCAGAGGTATGATATGCCCAAATCGCCCCAGAATTTATTACCCAGACACCCCTGCAAAGTCCGAAATGTGGGGAAAAAAACGCTTTTTCCGCACATTTCGCTCGACGCACCCATCGAAACACGCCCCCAACAACACATGGCCTACCGTCACGCGTTCCCACAGGTGTCCCGATGAAAACGGTACCTCACATGTGTGGGTGCACCTACCTGGCCGCCAAGGGGAAAGCCTAAAGCACAAGTAACCCCAAGTCTGTTTTCACACCGGAAATGTCACACTCTCACATCATACAGATATGGGCCTCGGGTGTCCAAGCCACCAAGGAAAACAGGAAACCCCATGCATTTCCGAAAAGAGGACACCCGTGGGAATCCGCAGAGGTATGATATGCCCAAATCGCCCCAGAATTTATTACCCAGACACCCCCGCAAAGTCCGAAATGTGGGAAAAAATATGCATTTTCCTCACATTTCGCTCGACTCACCCATTGAAACACGCCCCCAACAACACATGGCCTACTGTCCCGCGTTCCCGCAGGTGTCCCGATGAAAACGGTACCTCACATGTGTGGGTGCACCTACCTGGCCGCCAAGGGGAAAGCCTAAAACACAAGTAACCCCAAGTATGTTTTCAGAGCGAAATCTCAGACATTCTGCCGACCGGCACAATGTACAGATATGGGCCTCGGGTGTCCAAGCCACCGAGGAAAACAGCGAACCCCATGCATTTCCGAAAAGAGGACACCCGTGGGAATCCGCAGAGGTATGATATGCCCAAATCGCCCCAGAATGTATTACCCAGACACCCCTGCAAAGTCCGAAATGTGGGGAAAAAAACGCTTTTTCCGCACATTTCGCTCGACGCACCCATCGAAACACGCCCCCAACAACACATGGCCTACCGTCACGCGTTCCCACAGGTGTCCCGATGAAAACGGTTCCTCACATGTGTGGGTGCACCTACCTGGCCGCCAAGGGGAAAGCCTAAAACATAAGTAACCCCAAGTCTGTTTTCACACCGGAAATGTCACACTCTCACATCATACAGATATGGGCCTCGGGTGTCCAAGCCACCGAGGAAAACAGGGAACCCCATGCATTTCCGAAAAGAGGACACGCGTGGGAATCCGCAGAGGTATGATATGCCCAAATCGCCCCAGAATTTATTACCCAGACACCCCCGCAAAGTCCGAAATGTGGGAAAAAATATGCATTTTCCTCACATTTCGCTCGACTCACCCATCGAAACACGCCCCCAACAACACATGGCCTACTGTCCCGCGTTCCCGCAGGTGTCCCGATGAAAACGATACCTCACATGTGTGGATGCACCTACCTGGCCGCCAAGGGGAAATCCTAAAACACAAGTAACCCCAAGTCTCTTTTCAGAGGGAAATCTCAGACATTCTGCCGACCGGCACAATGTACAGATATGGGCCTCGGGTGTCCAAGCCACCGAGGAAAACAGGAAACCCCATGCATTTCCGGAAAGAGGACACCCGTGGGAATCCGCAGAGGTATGATATGCCCAAATCGCCCCAGAATTTATTACCCAGACACCCCTGCAAAGTCCGAAATGTGGGGAAAAAAACGCTTTTTCCGCACATTTTGCTCGACTCACCCATCGAAACACGCCCCCAACAACACATGGCCTACCGTCCCGCGTTCCCACAGGTGTCCCGATGAAAACGGTACCTCACATGTGTGGGTGCACCTACCTGGCCGCCAAGGGGAAAGCCTAAAACACAAGTAACCCCAAGTCTGTTTTCACACCGGAAATGTCACACTCTCACATCATACAGATATGGGCCTCGGGTGTCCAAGCCACCGAGGAAAACAGCGAACCCCATGCATTTCCGAAAAGAGGACACCTGTGGGAATCCGCAGAGGTATGATATGCCCAAATCGCCCCAGAATTTATTACCCAGACACCCCCGCAAAGTCCGAAATGTGGGAAAAAATACGCATTTTCCTCACATTTCGCTCGACTCACCCATCGAAACACGCCCCCAACAACACATGGCCTACCGTCCCGCGTTCCCACAGGTGTCTCGATGAAAACGGTACCTCACATGTGTGGGTGCACCTACCTGGCCGCCAAGGGGAAAGCCTAAAACACAAGTAACCCCAAGTCTGTTTTCAGAGCGAAATCTCAGACATTCTGCCGACCGGCACAATGTACAGATATGGGCCTCGGGTGTCCAAGCCACCGAGGAAAACAGGGAACCCCATGCATTTCCGAAAAGAGGACACCCGTGGGAATCCGCAGAGGTATGATATGCCCAAATCGCCCCAGAATGTATTACCCAGACACCCCTGCAAAGTCCGAAATGTGGGGAAAAAAACGCTTTTTCCGCACATTTCGCTCAACGCACCCATCGAAACACGCCCCCAACAACACATGGCCTACCGTCACGCGTTCCCACAGGTGTCCCGATGAAAACGGTACCTCACATGTGTGGGTGCACCTACCTGGCTGCCAAGGGGAAAGCCTAAAACACAAGTAACCCCAAGTCTGTTTTCACACCGGAAATGTCACACTCTCACATCATACAGATATGGGCCTCGGGTGTCCAAGCCACCGAGGAAAACAGCGAACCCCATGCATTTCCGAAAAGAGGACACCCGTGGGAATCCGCAGAGGTATGATATGCCCAAATCGCCCCAGAATTTATTACCCAGACACCCCCGCAAAGTCCGAAATGTGGGAAAAAATACGCATTTTCCTCACATTTCGCTCGACTCACCCATCGAAACACGCCCCCAACAACACATGGCCTACCGTCCCGCGTTCCCACAGGTGTCTCAATGAAAACGGTACCTCACATGTGTGGGTGCACCTACCTGGCCGCCAAGGGGAAAGCCTAAAACACAAGTAACCCCAAGTCTGTTTTCAGAGCGAAATCTCAGACATTCTGCCGACCGGCACAATGTACAGATATGGGCCTCGGGTGTCCAAGCCACCGAGGAAAACAGGGAACCCCATGCATTTCCGAAAAGAGGACACCCGTGGGAATCCGCAGAGGTATGATATGCCCAAATCGCCCCAGAATTTATTACCCAGACACCCCCGCAAAGTCCGAAATGTGGGAAAAAATATGCATTTTCCTCACATTTCGCTCGACTCACCCATCGAAACACGCCCCCAACAACACATGGCCTACTGTCCCGCGTTCCCACAGGTGTCCCGATGAAAACGGTACCTCACATGTGTGGGTGCACCTACCTGGCCGCCAAGGGGAAAGCCGAAAACACAAGTAACCCCAAGTCTCTTTTCAGAGGGAAATCTCAGACATTCTGCCGACCGGCACAATGTACAGATATGGGCCTCGGGTGTCCAAGCCACCGAGGAAAACAGGGAACCCCATGCATTTCCGGAAAGAGGACATCCGTGGGAATCCGCAGAGGTATGATATGCCCAAATCGCCCCAGAATTTATTACCCAGACACCCCCGCAAAGTCCGAAATGTGGGAAAAAATACGCATTTTCCTCACATTTCGCTCGACTCACCCATCGAAACACGCCCCAACAACACATGGCCTACCGTCCCGCGTTCCCACAGGTGTCCCGATGAAAATGGTACCTCACATGTGTGGGTGCACCTACCTGGCCGCCAAGGGGAAAGCCTAAAACACAAGTAACCCCAAGTCTGTTTTCAGAGCGAAATCTCAGACATTCTGCCGACCGGCACAATGTACAGATATGGGCCTCGGGTGTCCAAGCCACCGAGGAAAACAGGGAACCCCATGCATTTCCGAAAAGAGGACACCCATGGGAATCCGCAGAGGTATGATATGCCCAAATCGCCCCAGAATTTATTACCCAGACACCCCTGCAAAGTCCGAAATGTGGGGAAAAAAATGCTTTTTCCGCACATTTCGCTCGACGCACCCATCGAAACACGCCCCCAACAACACATGGCCTACCGTCACGCGTTCCCACAGGTGTCCTGATGAAAACGGTACCACACATGTGTGGGTGCACCTACCTGGCCGCCAAGGGGAAAGCCTAAAACACAAGTAACCCCAAGTCTGTTTTCACACCGGAAATGTCACACTCTCACATCATACAGATATGGGCCTCGGGTGTCCAAGCCACCGAGGAAAACAGGGAACCCCATGCATTTCCGAAAAGAGGACACCCGTGGGAATCCACAGAGGTATGATATGCCCAAATCGCCCCAGAATGTATTACCCAGACACCCCTGCAAAGTCCGAAATGTGGGGAAAAAAACGCTTTTTCCGCACATTTCGCTCGACGCACCCATCGAAACACGCCCCCAACAACACATGGCCTTCCGTCACGCGTTCCCACAGGTGTCCCGATGAAAACGGTACCTCACATGTGTGGGTGCACCTACCTGGCTGCCAAGGGGAAAGCCTAAAACACAAGTAACCCCAAGTCTGTTTTCACACCGGAAATGTCACACTCTCACATCATACAGATATGGGCCTCGGGTGTCCAAGCCACCGAGGAAAACAGCGAACCCCATGCATTTCCGAAAAGAGGACACCCGTGGGAATCCGCAGAGGTATGATATGCCCAAATTGCCCCAGAATTTATTACCCAGACACCCCCGCAAAGTCCGAAATGTGGGAAAAAATACGCATTTTCCTCACATTTTGCTCGACTCACCCATCGAAACACGCCCCCAACAACACATGGCCTACCGTCCCGCGTTCCCACAGGTGTCTCAATGAAAACGGTACCTCACATGTGTGGGTGCACCTACCTGGCCGCCACGGGGAAAGCCTAAAACACAAGTAACCCCAAGTCTGTTTTCAGAGCGAAATCTCAGACATTCTGCCGACCGGCACTATGTACAGATATGGGCCTCGGGTGTCCAAGCCACCGAGGAAAACAGGGAACCCCATGCATTTCCGAAAAGAGGACACCCGTGGGAATCCGCAGAGGTATGATATGCCCAAATCGCCCCAGAATTTATTACCCAGACACCCCCGCAAAGTCCGAAATGTGGGAAAAAATATGCATTTTCCTCACATATCGCTCGACTCACCCATCGAAACACGCCCCCAACAACACATGGCCTACTGTCCCGCGTTCCCACAGGTGTCCCGATTAAAACGGTACCTCACATGTGTGGGTGCACCTACCTGGCCGCCAAGGGGAAAGTCGAAAACACAAGTAACCCCAAGTCTCTTTTCAGAGGGAAATCTCAGACATTCTGCCGACCGGCACAATGTACAGATATGGGCCTCGGGTGTCCAAGCCACTGAGGAAAACAGGGAACCCCATGCATTTCCGGAAAGAGGACATCCGTGGGAATCCGCAGAGGTATGATATGCCCAAATCGCCCCAGAATTTATTACCCAGACACCCCCGCAAAGTCCGAAATGTGGGAAAAAATACGCATTTTCCTCACATTTCGCTCGACTCACCCATCGAAACACGCCCCCAACAACACATGGCCTACCGTCACGCGTTCCCACAGGTGTCCTGATGAAAACGGTACCACACATGTGTGGGTGCACCTACCTGGCCGCCAAGGGGAAAGCCTAAAACACAAGTAACCCCAAGTCTGTTTTCACACCGGAAATGTCACACTCTCACATCATACAGATATGGGCCTCGGGTGTCCAAGCCACCGAGGAAAACAGGGAACCCCATGCATTTCCGAAAAGAGGACACCCGTGGGAATCCGCAGAGGTATGATATGCCCAAATCGCCCCAGAATTTATTACCCAGACACCCCCGCAAAGTCCGAAATGTGGGAAAAAATACGCATTTTCCTCACATTTCGCTCGACTCACCCATCGAAACACGCCCCCAACAACACATGGCCTACTGTCCCGCGTTCCCACAGGTGTCCCGATGAAAACGGTACCTCACATGTGTGGGTGCACCTACCTGGCCGCCAAGGGGAAAGCCTAAAACACAAGTAACCCCAAGTCTGTTTTCAGAGGGAAATCTCAGACATTCTGCCGACCGGCACAATGTACAGATATGGGCCTCGGGTGTCCAAGCCACCGAGGAAAACAGGGAACCCCATGCATTTCCGAAAAGAGGACACCCGTGGGAATCCGCAGAGGTATGATATGCCCAAATCGCACCAGAATTTATTACCCAGACACCCCTGCAAAGTCCGAAATGTGGGGAAAAAAATGCTTTTTCCGCACATTTCGCTCGACGCACCCATCGAAACACGCCCCCAACAACACATGGCCTATCGTCACGCGTTCCCACAGGTGTCCTGATGAAAACGGTACCACACATGTGTGGGTGCACCTACCTGGCCGCCAAGGGGAAAGCCTAAAACACAAGTAACCCCAAGTCTGTTTTCACACCGGAAATGTCACACTCTCACATCATACAGATATGGGCCTCGGGTGTCCAAGCCACCGAGGAAAACAGGGAGCCCCATGCATTTCCGAAAAGAGAACACCCGTGGGAATCCGCAGAGGTGTGATTTGCGCACATCGCCCCAGGTTTTTTTACCCAGACACCCCTGCAAAGTCCGAAATGTGGGGGAAAAAACGCTTTTTCCGCACATTTTGCTCGACGCACCCATCGAAACACGCCCCCAACAACACATGGCCTACCGTCCCGCGTTCCCACAGGTGTCCCGATGAAAACGGTACCTCACATGCGTGGGTGCACCTACCTGGCCGGCAAGGGGCAAGCCGAAAACGCAAGCAACCCCCAGTCTGTTTGCAGAGGGGAATCTCAGCCATTCTGCCGACCGGCACAACATACAGATATGGGCCTCGGGTGTCCAAGCCACCGAGGAAAACAGGGAGCCCCATGCATTTCCGAAAAGAGGACACCCGTGGGAATCCGCAGAGGTGTGATTTGCGCACATCGCCCCAGGTTTTTTTACCCAGACACCCCTGCAAAGTCCGAAATGTGGGGGAAAAAACGCTTTTTCCGCACATTTCGCTCGACGCACCCATCGAAACACGCCCCCAACAACACATGGCCTACTGTCACGCGTTCCCACAGGTGTCCCGATGAAAACGGTACCTCACATGTGTGGGTGAACCTACCTGGCCGCCAAGGGGAAAGCCTAAAACACAAGTAACCCCAAGTCTGTTTTCACACCGGAAATGTCACACTCTCACATCATACAGATATGGGCCTCGGGTGTCCAAGCCACCGAGGAAAACAGGGAACCCCATGCATTTCCGAAAAGAGGACACCCGTGGGAATCCGCAGAGGTATGATATGCCCAAATCGCCCCAGAATTTATTACCCAGACACCCCCGCAAAGTCCGAAATGTGGGAAAAAATATGCATTTTCCTCACATTTCGCTCGACTCACCCATCGAAACACGCCCCCAACAACTCATGGCCTACTGTCCCGCATTCCCACAGGTGTCCCGATGAAAACGGTACCTCACATGTGTGGGTGCACCTACCTGGCTGCCAAGGGGAAAGCCTAAAACACAAGTAACCCCAAGTCTGTTTTCACACCGGAAATGTCACACTCTCACATCATACAGATATGGGCCTCGGGTGTCCAAGCCACCGAGGAAAACAGCGAACCCCATGCATTTCCGAAAAGAGGACACCCGTGGGAATCCGCAGAGGTATGATATGCCCAAATCGCCCCAGAATTTATTACCCAGACACCCCCGCAAAGTCCGAAATGTGGGAAAAAATACGCATTTTCCTCACATTTCGCTCGACTCACCCATCGAAACACGCCCCCAACAACACATGGCCTACCGTCCCGCGTTCCCACAGGTGTCTCAATGAAAATGGTACCTCACATGTGTGGGTGCACCTACCTGGCCGCCAAGGGGAAAGCCTAAAACACAAGTAACCCCAAGTCTGTTTTCAGAGCGAAATCTCAGACATTCTGCCGACCGGCACAATGTACAGATATGGGCCTCGGGTGTCCAAGCCACCGAGGAAAACAGGGAACCCCATGCATTTCCGAAAAGAGGACACCCGTGGGAATCCGCAGAGGTATGATATGCCCAAATCGCCCCAGAATTTATTACCCAGACACCCCCGCAAAGTCCGAAATGTGGGAAAAAATATGCATTTTCCTCACATTTCGCTCGACTCACCCATCGAAACACGCCCCCAACAACACATGGCCTACTGTCCCGCGTTCCCACAGGTGTCCCGATGAAAACGTTACCTCACATGTGTGGGTGCACCTACCTGGCCGCCAAGGGGAAAGCCGAAAACACAAGTAACCCCAAGTCTGTTTTCAGAGCGAAATCTCAGACATTCTGCCGACCGGCACAATGTACAGATATGGGCCTCGGGTGTCCAAGCCACCGAGGAAAACAGGAAACCCCATGCATTTCCGAAAAGAGGACACCCATGGGAATCCGCAGAGGTATGATATGCCCAAATCGCCCCAGAATTTATTACCCAGACACCCCTGCAAAGTCCGAAATGTGGGGAAAAAAATGCTTTTTCCGCTCATTTCGCTCGACGCACCCATCGAAACACGCCCCCAACAACACATGGCCTACCGTCACGCGTTCCCACAGGTGTCCTGATGAAAACGGTACCACACATGTGTGGGTGCACCTACCTGGCCGCCAAGGGGAAAGCCTAAAACACAAGTAACCCCAAGTCTGTTTTCACACCGGAAATGTCACACTCTCACATCATACAGATATGGGCCTCGGGTGTCCAAGCCACCGAGGAAAACAGGGAACCCCATGCATTTCCGAAAAGAGGACACCCGTGGGAATCCGCAGAGGTATGATATGCCCAAATCGCCCCAGAATTTATTACCCAGACACCCCCGCAAAGTCCGAAATGTGGGAAAAAATACGCATTTTCCTCACATTTCGCTCGACTCACCCATCGAAACACGCCCCCAACAACACATGGCCTACTGTCCCGCGTTCCCACAGGTGTCCCGATGAAAACGGTACCTCACATGTGTGGGTGCACCTACCTGGCCGCCAAGGGGAAAGCCTAAAACACAAGTAACCCCAAGTCTGTTTTCACACCGGAAATGTCACACTCTCACATCATACAGATATGGGCCTCGGGTGTCCAAGCCACCGAGGAAAACAGGGAGCCCCATGCATTTCCGAAAAGAGGACACCCGTGGGAATCCGCAGAGGTGTGATTTGCGCACATCGCCCCAGGTTTTTTTACCCAGACACCCCTGCAAAGTCCGAAATGTGGGGGAAAAAACGCTTTTTCCGCACATTTTGCTCGACGCACCCATCGAAACACGCCCCCAACAACACATGGCCTACCGTCCCGCGTTCCCACAGGTGTCCCGATGAAAACGGTACCTCACATGCGTGGGTGCACCTACCTGGCCGGCAAGGGGCAAGCCGAAAACGCAAGCAACCCCCAGTCTGTTTGCAGAGGGGAATCTCAGCCATTCTGCCGACCGGCACAACATACAGATATGGGCCTCGGGTGTCCAAGCCACCGAGGAAAACAGGGAGCCCCATGCATTTCCGAAAAGAGGACACCCGTGGGAATCCGCAGAGGTGTGATTTGCGCACATCGCCCCAGGTTTTTTTACCCAGACACCCCTGCAAAGTCCGAAATGTGGGGGAAAAAACGCTTTTTCCGCACATTTTGCTCGACGCACCCATCGAAACACGCCCCCAACAACACATGGCCTACCGTCACGCATTCCCACAGGTGTCCCGATGAAAACGGTACCTCACATGTGTGGGTGCACCTACCTGGCCGCCAAGGGGAAAGCATAAAACACAAGTAAGCCAAAGTCTGTTTTCACACCGGAAATGTCACACTCTCACATCATACAGATATGGGCCTCGGGTGTCCAAGCCACCAAGGAAAACAGGAAACCCCATGCATTTCCGAAAAGAGGACACCCGTGGGAATCCGCAGAGGTATGATATGCCCAAATCGCCCCAGAATTTATTACCCAGACACCCCCGCAAAGTCCGAAATGTGGGAAAAAATATGCATTTTCCTCACATTTCGCTCGACTCACCCATCGAAACACGCCCCCAACAACACATGGCCTACTGTCCCGCGTTCCCGCAGGTGTCCCGATGAAAACGGTACCTCACATGTGTGGGTGCACCTACCTGGCCGCCAAGGGGAAAGCCTAAAACACAAGTAACCCCAAGTCTCTTTTCAGAGGGAAATCTCAGACATTCTGCCGACCGGCACAATGTACAGATATGGGTCTCGGGTGTCCAAGCCACCGAGGAAAACAGGGAACCCCATGCATTTCCGGAAAGAGGACATCCGTGGGAATCCGCAGAGGTATGATATGCCCAAATCGCCCCAGAATTTATTACCCAGACACCACCGCAAAGTCCGAAATGTGGGAAAAAATACGCATTTTCCTCACATTTCGCTCGACTCACCCATCGAAACACGCCCCCAACAACACATGGCCTACCGTCCCGCGTTCCCACAGGTGTCCCGATGAAAACGTTACCTCACATGTGTGGGTGCACCTACCTGGCCGCCAAGGGGAAAGCCTAAAACACAAGTAACCCCAAGTCTGTTTTCAGAGCGAAATCTCAGACATTCTGCCGACCGGCACAATGTACAGATATGGGCCTCGGGTATCCAAGCCACCAAGGAAAACAGGGAACCCCATGCATTTCCGAAAAGAGGACACCCGTGGGAATCCGCAGAGGTATGATATGCCCAAATTGCCCCAGAATTTATTACCCAGACACCCCTGCAAAGTCCGAAATGTGGGGAAAAAAATGCTTTTTCCGCACATTTCGCTCGACGCACCCATCGAAACACGCCCCCAACAACACATGGCCTACCGTCACGCGTTCCCACAGGTGTCCCGATGAAAACGGTACCTCACATGTGTGGATGCACTTACCTGGCCGCCAAGGGGAAAGCCTAAAACACAAGTAACCCCAAGTCTGTTTTCACACCGGAAATGTCACACTCTCACATCATACAGATATGGGCCTCGGTTGTCCAAGCCACCGAGGAAAACAGGGAACCCCATGCATTTCCAAAAAGAGGACACCCGTGGGAATCCGCAGAGGTATGATATGCCCAAATCGCCCCAGAATTTATTACCCAGACACCACCGCAAAGTCCGAAATGTGGGAAAAAATACGCATTTTCCTCACATTTCGCTCGACTCACCCATCGAAACACGCCCCCAACAACACATGGCCTACCGTCCCGCGTTCCCACAGGTGTCCCGATGAAAACGGTACCTCACATGTGTGGGTGCACCTACCTGGCCGCCAAGGGGAAAGCCTAAAACACAAGTAACCCCAAGTCTGTTTTCAGAGCGAAATCTCAGACATTCTGCCGACCGGCACAATGTACAGATATGGGCCTCGGGTGTCCAAGCCACCGAGGAAAACAGGGAACCCCATGCATTTCCGAAAAGAGGACACCCGTGGGAATCCGCAGAGGTATGATATGCCCAAATCGCCCCAGAATTTATTACCCAGACACCCCTGCAAAGTCCGAAATGTGGGGAAAAAAACGCTTTTTCCGCACATTTCGCTCGACGCACCCATCGAAACACGCCCCCAACAACACATGGCCTACCGTCACGCGTTCCCACAGGTGTCCCGATGAAAACGGTACCTCACATGTGTGGGTGCACCTACCTGGCCGCCAAGGGGAAAGCCTAAAACACAAGTAACCCCAAGTCTGTTTTCAGAGCGAAATCTCAGACATTCTGCCGACCGGCACAATGTACAGATATGGGCCTCGGGTGTCCAAGCCACCGAGGAAAACAGGGAACCCCATGCATTTCCGAAAAGAGGACACCCGTGGGAATCCGCAGCGGTATGATATGCCCAAATCGCCCCAGAATTTATTACCCAGACACCCCTGCAAAGTCCGAAATGTGGGGAAAAAAACGCTTTTTCCGCACATTTCGCTCGACGCACCCATCGAAACACGCCCCCAACAACACATGGCCTACCGTCACGCGTTCCCACAGGTGTCCCGATGAAAACGGTACCTCACATGTGTGGGTGCACCTACCTGGCCGCCAAGGGGAAAGCCTAAAGCACAAGTAACCCCAAGTCTGTTTTCACACCGGAAATGTCACACTCTCACATCATACAGATATGGGCCTCGGGTGTCCAAGCCACCAAGGAAAACAGGAAACCCCATGCATTTCCGAAAAGAGGACACCCGTGGGAATCCGCAGAGGTATGATATGCCCAAATCGCCCCAGAATTTATTACCCAGACACCCCCGCAAAGTCCGAAATGTGGGAAAAAATATGCATTTTCCTCACATTTCGCTCGACTCACCCATTGAAACACGCCCCCAACAACACATGGCCTACTGTCCCGCGTTCCCGCAGGTGTCCCGATGAAAACGGTACCTCACATGTGTGGGTGCACCTACCTGGCCGCCAAGGGGAAAGCCTAAAACACAAGTAACCCCAAGTCTGTTTTCAGAGCGAAATCTCAGACATTCTGCCGACCGGCACAATGTACAGATATGGGCCTCGGGTGTCCAAGCCACCGAGGAAAACAGCGAACCCCATGCATTTCCGAAAAGAGGACACCCGTGGGAATCCGCAGAGGTATGATATGCCCAAATCGCCCCAGAATGTATTACCCAGACACCCCTGCAAAGTCCGAAATGTGGGGAAAAAAACGCTTTTTCCGCACATTTCGCTCGACGCACCCATCGAAACACGCCCCCAACAACACATGGCCTACCGTCACGCGTTCCCACAGGTGTCCCGATGAAAACGGTTCCTCACATGTGTGGGTGCACCTACCTGGCCGCCAAGGGGAAAGCCTAAAACATAAGTAACCCCAAGTCTGTTTTCACACCGGAAATGTCACACTCTCACATCATACAGATATGGGCCTCGGGTGTCCAAGCCACCAAGGAAAACAGGGAACCCCATGCATTTCCGAAAAGAGGACACGCGTGGGAATCCGCAGAGGTATGATATGCCCAAATCGCCCCAGAATTTATTACCCAGACACCCCCGCAAAGTCCGAAATGTGGGAAAAAATATGCATTTTCCTCACATTTCGCTCGACTCACCCATCGAAACACGCCCCCAACAACACATGGCCTACTGTCCCACGTTCCCGCAGGTGTCCCGATGAAAACGATACCTCACATGTGTGGATGCACCTACCTGGCCGCCAAGGGGAAATCCTAAAACACAAGTAACCCCAAGTCTCTTTTCAGAGGGAAATCTCAGACATTCTGCCGACCGGCACAATGTACAGATATGGGCCTCGGGTGTCCAAGCCACCGAGGAAAACAGGAAACCCCATGCATTTCCGGAAAGAGGACACCCGTGGGAATCCGCAGAGGTATGATATGCCCAAATCGCCCCAGAATTTATTACCCAGACACCCCTGCAAAGTCCGAAATGTGGGGAAAAAAACGCTTTTTCCGCACATTTTGCTCGACTCACCCATCGAAACACGCCCCCAACAACACATGGCCTACCGTCCCGCGTTCCCACAGGTGTCCCGATGAAAACGGTACCTCACATGTGTGGGTGCACCTACCTGGCCGCCAAGGGGAAAGCCTAAAACACAAGTAACCCCAAGTCTGTTTTCACACCGGAAATGTCACACTCTCACATCATACAGATATGGGCCTCGGGTGTCCAAGCCACCGAGGAAAACAGCGAACCCCATGCATTTCCGAAAAGAGGACACCTGTGGGAATCCGCAGAGGTATGATATGCCCAAATCGCCCCAGAATTTATTACCCAGACACCCCCGCAAAGTCCGAAATGTGGGAAAAAATACGCATTTTCCTCACATTTCGCTCGACTCACCCATCGAAACACGCCCCCAACAACACATGGCCTACCGTCCCGCGTTCCCACAGGTGTCTCGATGAAAACGGTACCTCACATGTGTGGGTGCACCTACCTGGCCGCCAAGGGGAAAGCCTAAAACACAAGTAACCCCAAGTCTGTTTTCAGAGCGAAATCTCAGACATTCTGCCGACCGGCACAATGTACAGATATGGGCCTCGGGTGTCCAAGCCACCGAGGAAAACAGGGAACCCCATGCATTTCCGAAAAGAGGACACCCGTGGGAATCCGCAGAGGTATGATATGCCCAAATCGCCCCAGAATGTATTACCCAGACACCCCTGCAAAGTCCGAAATGTGGGGAAAAAAACGCTTTTTCCGCACATTTCGCTCGACGCACCCATCGAAACACGCCCCCAACAACACATGGCCTACCGTCACGCGTTCCCACAGGTGTCCCGATGAAAACGGTACCTCACATGTGTGGGTGCACCTACCTGGCTGCCAAGGGGAAAGCCTAAAACACAAGTAACCCCAAGTCTGTTTTCACACCGGAAATGTCACACTCTCACATCATACAGATATGGGCCTCGGGTGTCCAAGCCACCGAGGAAAACAGCGAACCCCATGCATTTCCGAAAAGAGGACACCCGTGGGAATCCGCAGAGGTATGATATGCCCAAATCGCCCCAGAATTTATTACCCAGACACCCCCGCAAAGTCCGAAATGTGGGAAAAAATACGCATTTTCCTCACATTTCGCTCGACTCACCCATCGAAACACGCCCCCAACAACACATGGCCTACCGTCCCGCGTTCCCACAGGTGTCTCAATGAAAACGGTACCTCACATGTGTGGGTGCACCTACCTGGCCGCCAAGGGGAAAGCCTAAAACACAAGTAACCCCAAGTCTGTTTTCAGAGCGAAATCTCAGACATTCTGCCGACCGGCACAATGTACAGATATGGGCCTCGGGTGTCCAAGCCACCGAGGAAAACAGGGAACCCCATGCATTTCCGAAAAGAGGACACCCGTGGGAATCCGCAGAGGTATGATATGCCCAAATCGCCCCAGAATTTATTACCCAGACACCCCCGCAAAGTCCGAAATGTGGGAAAAAATATGCATTTTCCTCACATTTCGCTCGACTCACCCATCGAAACACGCCCCCAACAACACATGGCCTACTGTCCCGCGTTCCCACAGGTGTCCCGATGAAAACGGTACCTCACATGTGTGGGTGCACCTACCTGGCCGCCAAGGGGAAAGCCGAAAACACAAGTAACCCCAAGTCTCTTTTCAGAGGGAAATCTCAGACATTCTGCCGACCGGCACAATGTACAGATATGGGCCTCGGGTGTCCAAGCCACCGAGGAAAACAGGGAACCCCATGCATTTCCGGAAAGAGGACATCCGTGGGAATCCGCAGAGGTATGATATGCCCAAATCGCCCCAGAATTTATTACCCAGACACCCCCGCAAAGTCCGAAATGTGGGAAAAAATACGCATTTTCCTCACATTTCGCTCGACTCACCCATCGAAACACGCCCCAACAACACATGGCCTACCGTCCCGCGTTCCCACAGGTGTCCCGATGAAAATGGTACCTCACATGTGTGGGTGCACCTACCTGGCCGCCAAGGGGAAAGCCTAAAACACAAGTAACCCCAAGTCTGTTTTCAGAGCGAAATCTCAGACATTCTGCCGACCGGCACAATGTACAGATATGGGCCTCGGGTGTCCAAGCCACCGAGGAAAACAGGGAACCCCATGCATTTCCGAAAAGAGGACACCCATGGGAATCCGCAGAGGTATGATATGCCCAAATCGCCCCAGAATTTATTACCCAGACACCCCTGCAAAGTCCGAAATGTGGGGAAAAAAATGCTTTTTCCGCACATTTCGCTCGACGCACCCATCGAAACACGCCCCCAACAACACATGGCCTACCGTCACGCGTTCCCACAGGTGTCCTGATGAAAACGGTACCACACATGTGTGGGTGCACCTACCTGGCCGCCAAGGGGAAAGCCTAAAACACAAGTAACCCCAAGTCTGTTTTCACACCGGAAATGTCACACTCTCACATCATACAGATATGGGCCTCGGGTGTCCAAGCCACCGAGGAAAACAGGGAACCCCATGCATTTCCGAAAAGAGGACACCCGTGGGAATCCACAGAGGTATGATATGCCCAAATCGCCCCAGAATTTATTACCCAGACACCCCCGCAAAGTCCGAAATGTGGGAAAAAATACGCATTTTCCTCACATTTAGCTCGACTCACCCATCGAAACACGCCCCCAACAACACATGGCCTACTGTCCCACGTTCCCACAGGTGTCCCGATGAAAACGGTACCTCACATGTGTGGGTGCACCTACCTGGCCGCCAAGGGGAAAGCCTAAAACACAAGTAACCCCAAGTCTGTTTTCAGAGGGAAATCTCAGACATTCTGCCGACCGGCACAATGTACAGATATGGGCCTCGGGTGTCCAAGCCACCGAGGAAAACAGGGAACCCCATGCATTTCCGAAAAGAGGACACCCGTGGGAATCCGCAGAGGTATGATATGCCCAAATCGCCCCAGAATGTATTACCCAGACACCCCTGCAAAGTCCGAAATGTGGGGAAAAAAACGCTTTTTCCGCACATTTCGCTCGACGCACCCATCGAAACACGCCCCCAACAACACATGGCCTACCGTCACGCGTTCCCACAGGTGTCCCGATGAAAACGGTACCTCACATGTGTGGGTGCACCTACCTGGCTGCCAAGGGGAAAGCCTAAAACACAAGTAACCCCAAGTCTGTTTTCACACCGGAAATGTCACACTCTCACATCATACAGATATGGGCCTCGGGTGTCCAAGCCACCGAGGAAAACAGCAAACCCCATGCATTTCCGAAAAGAGGACACCCGTGGGAATCCGCAGAGGTATGATATGCCCAAATTGCCCCAGAATTTATTACCCAGACACCCCCGCAAAGTCCGAAATGTGGGAAAAAATACGCATTTTCCTCACATTTTGCTCGACTCACCCATCGAAACACGCCCCCAACAACACATGGCCTACCGTCCCGCGTTCCCACAGGTGTCTCAATGAAAACGGTACCTCACATGTGTGGGTGCACCTACCTGGCCGCCAAGGGGAAAGCCTAAAACACAAGTAACCCCAAGTCTGTTTTCAGAGCGAAATCTCAGACATTCTGCCGACCGGCACAATGTACAGATATGGGCCTCGGGTGTCCAAGCCACCGAGGAAAACAGGGAACCCCATGCATTTCCGAAAAGAGGACACCCGTGGGAATCCGCAGAGGTATGATATGCCCAAATCGCCCCAGAATTTATTACCCAGACACCCCCGCAAAGTCCGAAATGTGGGAAAAAATATGCATTTTCCTCACATTTCGCTCGACTCACCCATCGAAACACGCCCCCAACAACACATGGCCTACTGTCCCGCGTTCCCACAGGTGTCCCGATGAAAACGGTACCTCACATGTGTGGGTGCACCTACCTGGCCGCCAAGGGGAAAGTCGAAAACACAAGTAACCCCAAGTCTCTTTTCAGAGGGAAATCTCAGACATTCTGCCGACCGGCACAATGTACAGATATGGGCCTCGGGTGTCCAAGCCACTGAGGAAAACAGGGAACCCCATGCATTTCCGGAAAGAGGACATCCGTGGGAATCCGCAGAGGTATGATATGCCCAAATCGCCCCAGAATTTATTACCCAGACACCCCCGCAAAGTCCGAAATGTGGGAAAAAATACGCATTTTCCTCACATTTCGCTCGACTCACCCATCGAAACACGCCCCCAACAACACATGGCCTACCGTCACGCGTTCCCACAGGTGTCCTGATGAAAACGGTACCACACATGTGTGGGTGCACCTACCTGGCCGCCAAGGGGAAAGCCTAAAACACAAGTAACCCCAAGTCTGTTTTCACACCGGAAATGTCACACTCTCACATCATACAGATATGGGCCTCGGGTGTCCAAGCCACCGAGGAAAACAGGGAACCCCATGCATTTCCGAAAAGAGGACACCCGTGGGAATCCGCAGAGGTATGATATGCCCAAATCGCCCCAGAATTTATTACCCAGACACCCCCGCAAAGTCCGAAATGTGGGAAAAAATACGCATTTTCCTCACATTTCGCTCAACTCACCCATCGAAACACGCCCCCAACAACACATGGCCTACTGTCCCGCGTTCCCACAGGTGTCCCGATGAAAACGGTACCTCACATGTGTGGGTGCACCTACCTGGCCGCCAAGGGGAAAGCCTAAAACACAAGTAACCCCAAGTCTGTTTTCAGAGGGAAATCTCAGACATTCTGCCGACCGGCACAATGTACAGATATGGGCCTCGGGTGTCCAAGCCACCGAGGAAAACAGGGAACCCCATGCATTTCCGAAAAGAGGACACCCGTGGGAATCCGCAGAGGTATGATATGCCCAAATCGCACCAGAATTTATTACCCAGACACCCCTGCAAAGTCCGAAATGTGGGGAAAAAAATGCTTTTTCCGCACATTTCGCTCGACGCACCCATCGAAACACGCCCCCAACAACACATGGCCTACCGTCACGCGTTCCCACAGGTGTCCTGATGAAAACGGTACCACACATGTGTGGGTGCACCTACCTGGCCGCCAAGGGGAAAGCCTAAAACACAAGTAACCCCAAGTCTGTTTTCACACCGGAAATGTCACACTCTCACATCATACAGATATGGGCCTCGGGTGTCCAAGCCACCGAGGAAAACAGGGAGCCCCATGCATTTCCGAAAAGAGAACACCCGTGGGAATCCGCAGAGGTGTGATTTGCGCACATCGCCCCAGGTTTTTTTACCCAGACACCCCTGCAAAGTCCGAAATGTGGGGGAAAAAACGCTTTTTCCGCACATTTTGCTCGACGCACCCATCGAAACACGCCCCCAACAACACATGGCCTACCGTCCCGCGTTCCCACAGGTGTCCCGATGAAAACGGTACCTCACATGCGTGGGTGCACCTACCTGGCCGGCAAGGGGCAAGCCGAAAACGCAAGCAACCCCCAGTCTGTTTGCAGAGGGGAATCTCAGCCATTCTGCCGACCGGCACAACATACAGATATGGGCCTCGGGTGTCCAAGCCACCGAGGAAAACAGGGAGCCCCATGCATTTCCGAAAAGAGGACACCCGTGGGAATCCGCAGAGGTGTGATTTGCGCACATCGCCCCAGGTTTTTTTACCCAGACACCCCTGCAAAGTCCGAAATGTGGGGGAAAAAACGCTTTTTCCGCACATTTCGCTCGACGCACCCATCGAAACACGCCCCCAACAACACATGGCCTACTGTCACGCGTTCCCACAGGTGTCCCGATGAAAACGGTACCTCACATGTGTGGGTGAACCTACCTGGCCGCCAAGGGGAAAGCCTAAAACACAAGTAACCCCAAGTCTGTTTTCACACCGGAAATGTCACACTCTCACATCATACAGATATGGGCCTCGGGTGTCCAAGCCACCGAGGAAAACAGGGAACCCCATGCATTTCCGAAAAGAGGACACCCGTGGGAATCCGCAGAGGTATGATATGCCCAAATCGCCCCAGAATTTATTACCCAGACACCCCCGCAAAGTCCGAAATGTGGGAAAAAATATGCATTTTCCTCACATTTCGCTCGACTCACCCATCGAAACACGCCCCCAACAACTCATGGCCTACTGTCCCGCGTTCCCACAGGTGTCCCGATGAAAACGGTACCTCACATGTGTGGGTGCACCTACCTGGCCGCCAAGGGGAAAGCCGAAAACACTAGTAACCCCAAGTCTCTTTTCAGAGGGAAATCTCAGACATTCTGCCGACCGGCACAATGTACAGATATGGGCCTCGGGTGTCCAAGCCACCGAGGAAAACAGGGAACCCCATGCATTTCCGAAAAGAGGACACCCGTGGGAATCCGCAGAGGTATGATATGCCCAAATCGCCCCAGAATTTATTACCCAGACACCCCCGCAAAGTCCGAAATGTGGGAAAAAATATGCATTTTCCTCACATTTCGCTCGACTCACCCATCGAAACACGCCCCCAACAACTCATGGCCTACTGTCCCGCATTCCCACAGGTGTCCCGATGAAAACGGTACCTCACATGTGTGGGTGCACCTACCTGGCTGCCAAGGGGAAAGCCTAAAACACAAGTAACCCCAAGTCTGTTTTCACACCGGAAATGTCACACTCTCACATCATACAGATATGGGCCTCGGGTGTCCAAGCCACCGAGGAAAACAGCGAACCCCATGCATTTCCGAAAAGAGGACACCCGTGGGAATCCGCAGAGGTATGATATGCCCAAATCGCCCCAGAATTTATTACCCAGACACCCCCGCAAAGTCCGAAATGTGGGAAAAAATACGCATTTTCCTCACATTTCGCTCGACTCACCCATCGAAACACGCCCCCAACAACACATGGCCTACCGTCCCGCGTTCCCACAGGTGTCTCAATGAAAACGGTACCTCACATGTGTGGGTGCACCTACCTGGCCGCCAAGGGGAAAGCCTAAAACACAAGTAACCCCAAGTCTGTTTTCAGAGCGAAATCTCAGACATTCTGCCGACCGGCACAATGTACAGATATGGGCCTCGGGTGTCCAAGCCACCGAGGAAAACAGGGAACCCCATGCATTTCCGAAAAGAGGACACCCGTGGGAATCCGCAGAGGTATGATATGCCCAAATCGCCCCAGAATTTATTACCCAGACACCCCCGCAAAGTCCGAAATGTGGGAAAAAATATGCATTTTCCTCACATTTCGCTCGACTCACCCATCGAAACACGCCCCCAACAACACATGGCCTACTGTCCCGCGTTCCCACAGGTGTCCCGATGAAAACGTTACCTCACATGTGTGGGTGCACCTACCTGGCCGCCAAGGGGAAAGCCGAAAACACAAGTAACCCCAAGTCTCTTTTCAGAGGGAAATCTCAGACATTCTGCCGACCGGCACAATGTACAGATATGGGCCTCGGGTGTCCAAGCCACCGAGGAAAACAGGGAACCCCATGCATTTCCGGAAAGAGGACATCCGTGGGAATCCGCAGAGGTATGATATGCCCAAATCGCCCCAGAATTTATTACCCAGACACCCCCGCAAAGTCCGAAATGTGGGAAAAAATACGCATTTTCCTCACATTTCGCTCGACTCACCCATCGAAACACGCCCCAACAACACATGGCCTACCGTCCCGCGTTCCCACAGGTGTCCCGATGAAAACGGTACCTCACATGTGTGGGTGCACCTACCTGGCCGCCAAGGGGAAAGCCTAAAACACAAGTAACCCCAAGTCTGTTTTCAGAGCGAAATCTCAGACATTCTGCCGACCGGCACAATGTACAGATATGGGCCTCGGGTGTCCAAGCCACCGAGGAAAACAGGAAACCCCATGCATTTCCGAAAAGAGGACACCCATGGGAATCCGCAGAGGTATGATATGCCCAAATCGCCCCAGAATTTATTACCCAGACACCCCTGCAAAGTCCGAAATGTGGGGAAAAAAATGCTTTTTCCGCTCATTTCGCTCGACGCACCCATCGAAACACGCCCCCAACAACACATGGCCTACCGTCACGCGTTCCCACAGGTGTCCTGATGAAAACGGTACCACACATGTGTGGGTGCACCTACCTGGCCGCCAAGGGGAAAGCCTAAAACACAAGTAACCCCAAGTCTGTTTTCACACCGGAAATGTCACACTCTCACATCATACAGATATGGGCCTCGGGTGTCCAAGCCACCGAGGAAAACAGGGAACCCCATGCATTTCCGAAAAGAGGACACCCGTGGGAATCCGCAGAGGTATGATATGCCCAAATCGCCCCAGAATTTATTACCCAGACACCCCCGCAAAGTCCGAAATGTGGGAAAAAATACGCATTTTCCTCACATTTCGCTCGACTCACCCATCGAAACACGCCCCCAACAACACATGGCCTACTGTCCCGCGTTCCCACAGGTGTCCCGATGAAAACGGTACCTCACATGTGTGGGTGCACCTACCCTGCCGCCAAGGGGAAAGCCTAAAACACAAGTAACCCCAAGTCTGTTTTCAGAGCGAAATCTCAGACATTCTGCCGACCGGCACAATGTACAGATATGGGCCTCGGGTGTCCAAGCCACCGAGGAAAACAGGGAACCCCATGCATTTCCGAAAAGAGGACACCCGTGGGAATCCGCAGAGGTATGATATGCCCAAATCGCACCAGAATTTATTACCCAGACACCCCTGCAAAGTCCGAAATGTGGGGAAAAAACGCTTTTTCCGCACATTTTGCTCGACGCACCCATCGAAACATGCCCCCAACAAAACATGGCCTACCGTCACGCGTTCCCACAGGTGTCCCGATGAAAACGGTACCTCACATGTGTGGGTGCACCTACCTGGCCGCCAAGGGGAAAGCCTAAAACACAAGTAACCCCAAGTCTGTTTTCACACCGGAAATGTCACACTCTCACATCATACAGATATGGGCCTCGGGTGTCCAAGCCACCGAGGAAAACAGGGAGCCCCATGCATTTCCGAAAAGAGGACACCCGTGGGAATCCGCAGAGGTGTGATTTGCGCACATCGCCCCAGGTTTTTTTACCCAGACACCCCTGCAAAGTCCGAAATGTGGGGGAAAAAACGCTTTTTCCGCACATTTTGCTCGACGCACCCATCGAAACACGCCCCCAACAACACATGGCCTACCGTCCCGCGTTCCCACAGGTGTCCCGATGAAAACGGTACCTCACATGCGTGGGTGCACCTACCTGGCCGGCAAGGGGCAAGCCGAAAACGCAAGCAACCCCCAGTCTGTTTGCAGAGGGGAATCTCAGCCATTCTGCCGACCGGCACAACATACAGATATGGGCCTCGGGTGTCCAAGCCACCGAGGAAAACAGGGAGCCCCATGCATTTCCGAAAAGAGGACACCCGTGGGAATCCGCAGAGGTGTGATTTGCGCACATCGCCCCAGGTTTTTTTACCCAGACACCCCTGCAAAGTCCGAAATGTGGGGGAAAAAACGCTTTTTCCGCACATTTCGCTCGACGCACCCATCGAAACACGCCCCCAACAACACATAGCCTACTGTCACGCGTTCCCACAGGTGTCCCGATGAAAACGGTACCTCACATGTGTGGGTGAACCTACCTGGCCGCCAAGGGGAAAGCCTAAAACACAAGTAACCCCAAGTCTGTTTTCACACCGGAAATGTCACACTCTCACATCATACAGATATGGGCCTCGGGTGTCCAAGCCACCGAGGAAAACAGGGAACCCCATGCATTTCCGAAAAGAGGACACCCGTGGGAATCCGCAGAGGTATGATATGCCCAAATCGCCCCAGAATTTATTACCCAGACACCCCCGCAAAGTCCGAAATGTGGGAAAAAATATGCATTTTCCTCACATTTCGCTCGACTCACCCATCGAAACACGCCCCCAACAACTCATGGCCTACTGTCCCGCGTTCCCACAGGTGTCCCGATGAAAACGGTACCTCACATGTGTGGGTGCACCTACCTGGCCGCCAAGGGGAAAGCCGAAAACACTAGTAACCCCAAGTCTCTTTTCAGAGGGAAATCTCAGACATTCTGCCGACCGGCACAATGTACAGATATGGGCCTCGGGTGTCCAAGCCACCGAGGAAAACAGGGAACCCCATGCATTTCCGGAAAGAGGACATCCGTGGGAATCCGCAGAGGTATGATATGCCCAAATCGCCCCAGAATTTATTACCCAGACACCCCCGCAAAGTCCGAAATGTGGGAAAAAATACGCATTTTCCTCACATTTCGCTCGACTCACCCATCGAAACACGCCCCAACAACACATGGCCTACCGTCCCGCGTTCCCACAGGTGTCCCGATGAAAACGGTACCTCACATGTGTGGGTGCACCTACCTGGCCGCCAAGGGGAAAGCCTAAAACACAAGTAACCCCAAGTCTGTTTTCAGAGCGAAATCTCAGACATTCTGCCGACCGGCACAATGTACAGATATGGGCCTCGGGTGTCCAAGCCACCGAGGAAAACAGGGAACCCCATGCATTTCCGAAAAGAGGACACCCGTGGGAATCCGCAGAGGTATGATATGCCCAAATCGCCCCAGAATTTATTACCCAGACACCCCTGCAAAGTCCGAAATGTGGGGAAAAAAATGCTTTTTCCGCACATTTCGCTCGACGCACCCATCGAAACACGCCCCCAACAACACATGGACTACCGTCACGCGTTCCCACAGGTGTCCTGATGAAAACGGTACCACACATGTGTGGGTGCACCTACCTGGCCGCCAAGGGGAAAGCCTAAAACACAAGTAACCCCAAGTCTGTTTTCACACCGGAAATGTCACACTCTCACATCATACAGATATGGGCCTCGGGTGTCCAAGCCACCGAGGAAAACAGGGAACCCCATGCATTTCCAAAAAGAGGACACCCGTGGGAATCCGCAGAGGTATGATATGCCCAAATCGCCCCAGAATTTATTACCCAGACACCCCCGCAAAGTCCGAAATGTGGGAAAAAATACGCATTTTCCTCACATTTCGCTCGACTCACCCATCGAAACACGCCCCCAACAACACATGGCCTACTGTCCTACGTTCCCACAGGTGTCCCGATGAAAACGGTACCTCACATGTGTGGGTGCACCTACCTGGCCGCCAAGGGGAAAGCCTAAAACACAAGTAACCCCAAGTCTGTTTTCAGAGGGAAATCTCAGACATTCTGCCGACCGGCACAATGTACAGATATGGGCCTCGGGTGTCCAAGCCACCGAGGAAAACAGGGAACCCCATGCATTTCCGAAAAGAGGACACCCGTGGGAATCCGCAGAGGTATGATATGCCCAAATCGCACCAGAATTTATTACCCAGACACCCCTGCAAAGTCCGAAATGTGGGGAAAAAAACGCTTTTTCCGCACATTTCGCTCGACGCACCCATCGAAACATGCCCCCAACAAAACATGGCCTACCGTCCCGCGTTCCCACAGGTGTCCCGATGAAAACGGTACCTGACATGTGTGGGTGCACCTACCTGGCCGCCAAGGGGAAAGCCTAAAACACAAGTAACCCCAAGTCTGTTTTCACACCGGAAATGTCACACTCTCACATCATACAGATATGGGCCTCGGGTGTCCAAGCCACCAAAGAAAACAGGGAACCCCATGCATTTCCGAAAAGAGGACACCCGTGGGAATCCGCAGAGGTGTGATTTGCGCACATCGCCCCAGGTTTTTTTACCCAGACACCCCTGCAAAGTCCGAAATGTGGGGGAAAAAACGCTTTTTCCGCACATTTCGCTCGACACACCCATCGAAACACGCCCCCAACAACACATGGCCTACCGTCCCGCGTTCCCACAGGTGTCCCGATGAAAACGGTACATCACATGCGTGGGTGTACCTACCTGGCCGGCAAGGGGCAAGCCGAAAACGCAAGCAACCCCCAGTCTGTTTGCAGAGGGGAATCTCAGCCATTCTGCCGACCGGCACAACATACAGATATGGGCCTCGGGTGTCCAAGCCACCGAGGAAAACAGGGAGCCCCATGCATTTCTGAAAAGAGGACACCCGTGGGAATCCGCAGAGGTGTGATTTGCGCACATCGCCCCAGGTTTTTTTACCCAGACAACCCTGCAAAGTCCGAAATGTGGGGGAAAAAACGCTTTTTCCGCACATTTCGCTCGACGCACCCATCGAAACACGCCCCCAACAACACATGGCCTACCGTCCCGCGTTCCCACAGGTGTCCCGATGAAAACGGTACCTCACATGCGTGGGTGCACCTACCTGGCCGGCAAGGGGCAAGCCGAAAACGCAAGCAACCCCCAGTCTGTTTGCAGAGGGGAATCTCAGCCATTCTGCCGACCGGCACAACATACAGATATGGGCCTCGGGTGTCCAAGCCACCGAGGAAAACAGGGAGACCCATGCATTTCCGAAAAGAGGACACCCGTGGGAATCCGCAGAGGTGTGATTTGCGCACATCGCCCCAGGTTTTTTTACCCAGACACCCCTGCAAAGTCCGAAATGTGGGGGAAAAAACGCTTTTTCCGCACATTTCGCTCGACGCACCCATCGAAGCACGCCCCCAACAACACATGGCCTACCGTCCCGTGTTCCCACAGGTGTCCCGATGAAAACGGTACCTCACATGCGTGGGTGCACCTACCTGGCCGGCAAGGGGCATGCCGAAAACGCAAGCAACCCCCAGTCTGTTTGCAGAGGGGAATCTCAGCCATTCTGCCGACCGGCAAAACATACAGATATGGGCCTCGGGTGTCCAAGCCACCGAGGAAAACAGGGAGCCCCATGCATTTCCGAAAAGAGGACACCCGTGGGAATCCGCAGAGGTGTGATTTGCGCACATCGCCCCAGGTTTTTTTACCCAGACACCCCTGCAAAGTCCGAAATGTGGGGGAAAAAACGCTTTTTCCGCACATTTCGCTCGACGCACCCATCGAAACACGCCCCCAACAACACATGGCCTACCGTCCCGCGTTCCCACAGGTGTCCCGATGAAAACGGTACCTCACATGCGTGGGTGCACCTACCTGGCTTGCAAGGGGCATGCCGAAAACGCAAGCAACCCCCAGTCTGTTTGCAGAGGGGAATCTCAGCCATTCTGCCGACCGGCACAACATACAGATATGGGCCTCGGGTGTCCAAGCCACCGAGGAAAACAGGGAGCCCCATGCATTTCCGAAAAGAGGACACCCGTGGGAATCCGCAGAGGTGTGATTTGCGCACATCGCCCCAGGTTTTTTTACCCAGACACCCCTGCAAAGTCCGAAATGTGGGGGAAAAAACGCTTTTTCCGCACATTTCGCTCGACGCACCCATCGAAACACGCCCCAAACAACACATGGCCTACCGTCCCGCGTTCCCACAGGTGTCCCGATGAAAACGGTACCTCACATGCGTGGGTGCACCTACCTGGCCGGCAAGGGGCAAGCCGAAAACGCAAGCAACCCCCAGTCTGTTTGCAGACGGGAATCTCAGCCATTCTGCCGACCGGCACAACATACAGATATGGGCCTCGGGTGTCCAAGCCACCAAGGAAAACAGGGAGCCCCATGCATTTCCGAAAAGAGGACACCCGTGGGAATCCGCAGAGGTGTGATTTGCGCACATCGCCCCAGGTTTTTTTACCCAGACACCCCTGCAAAGTCCGAAATGTGGGGGAAAAAACGCTTTTTCCGCACATTTCGCTCGACGCACCCATCGAAACACGCCCCCAACAACACATGGCCTACCGTCCCGCGTTCCCACAGGTGTCCCGATGAAAACGGTACCTCACATGCGTGGGTGCACCTACCTGGCCGGCAAGGGGCAAGCCGAAAACGCAAGCAACCCCCAGTCTGTTTGCAGAGGGGAATCTCAGCCATTCTGCCGACCGGCACAACATACAGATATGGGCCTCGGGTGTCCAAGCCACCGAGGAAAACAGGGAGCCCCATGCATTTCCGAAAAGAGGACACCCGTGGGAATCCGCAGAGGTGTGATTTGCGCACATCGCCCCAGGTTTTTTTACCCAGACACCCCTGCAAAGTCCGAAATGTGGGGGAAAAAACGCTTTTTCCGCACATTTCGCTCGACGCACCCATCGAAACACGCCCCCAACAACACATGGCCTACCGTCCCGCGTTCCCACAGGTGTCCCGATGAAAACGGTACCTCACATGCGTGGGTGCACCTACCTGGACGGCAAGGGGCAAGCCGAAAACGCAAGCAACCCCCAGTCTGTTTGCAGAGGGGAATCTCAGCCATTCTGCCGACCGGCACAACATACAGATATGGGCCTCGGGTGTCCAAGCCACCGAGGAAAACAGGGAGCCCCATGCATTTCCGAAAAGAGGACACCCGTGGGAATCCGCAGAGGTGTGATTTGCGCACATCGCCCCAGGTTTTTTTACCCAGACACCCCTGCAAAGTCCGAAATGTGGGGGAAAAAATGCTTTTTCCGCACATTTCGCTCGACGCACCCATCGAAACACGCCCCCAACAACACATGGCCTACCATCCCGCGTTCCCACAGGTGTCCCGATGAAAACGGTACCTCACATGTGTGGGTGCACCTACCGGGGGCGCAAAAGGAAAAGGGTAACCGACTGGGAACCCCAAGCCATTCGCCACTGCCCATTTTGTTCATGTGGGCAACCTACAGATTTGGGCCTAGGCTGTCGCAGCCAGCAAGGGAAACAGGGAACCCCATGCATTTCCCAAAAGAGGACACCCGTGGGAATCCGCAGAGGTCTGCCTTGCGCAAATTGCCCCAGTTTTTATTAGCCACAATCCCCGACAAAGTGTGATATTTGGTGGGGAAAAAACACAATGTTCACTTTGTCTGGGGTTCTGGGTAATAAATTCTGGCCCGCTTCGCGCAAATCAGACCTCTGTGCTTTCCCACGGGTGTCCTCTTTTGGGAAATGCATGGGGTTCCCCGTTTTCCTTGCTGGCTTGGACACCCTAGGCCCAAATCTGTAGGTTGCCCACATGAACAAATTGTGCTGTGGCGAAAGGCTTGGGGTTACCAGCGGGTTACCCTTTTCCTTTTGCGCCCCCGGTAGGTGCACCCACACATGCGAGGTACCTTTTTCGTCGGGACACCTGTGGGAACACAAGAAGGTATGACATCTGCTGTTGGCGACGTGTTTCGGTGAGTGGACACAGGGAAATGTCTCTGAAATTGGCCGGAAATGAAGACAATTCTCAGACATTTCGCTCTGGCCACCCACCGAAACACACTGCCAACAACACGTGGCCTACCTTCCCGTGTCCCCACACGTGTCCCGATGAAAACGGTACCTCACATGTGTGGGTGCACCTACCGGGGGCGCAAAAGGAAAAGGGTAACCGACTGGGAACCCCAAGCCATTCGCCACTGCCCATTTTGTTCATGTGGGCAACCTACAGATTTGGGCCTAGGGTGTCGAAGCCAGCAAGGGAAACAGGGAACCCCATGGATTTCCCAAAAGAGGACACCCGTGGGAATCCACAGAGGTCTGCCTTGCGCAAATTGCCCCAGTTTTTATTAGCCACAATCCCCGACAAAATGTGATATTTGGTGGGGAAAAAACACAATGTTCACTTTGTCTGGGGTTCTGGGTAATAAATTCTGGCCCGCTTCGCGCAAATCAGACCTCTGTGCTTTCCCACGGGTGTCCTCTTTTGGGAAATGCATGGGGTTCCCCGTTTTCCTTGCTGGCTTGGACACCCTAGGCCCAAATCTGTAGGTTGCCCACATGAACAAATTGTGCTGTGGCGAAAGGCTTGGGGTTACCAGCGGGTTACCCTTTTCCTTTTGCGCCCCCGGTAGGTGCACCCACACATGCGAGGTACCTTTTTCGTCGGGAGACCTGTGGGAACACAAGAAGGTATGACATCTGCTGTTGGCGACGTGTTTCGGTGAGTGGACATGGGGAAATGTCTCTGAAATTGGCCGAAAATGAAGACAATTCTCAGACATTTCGCTCTGGCCACCCACCGAAACACAGAAACACACCGCCAACAACACGTGGCCTACCTTCCCGTGTCCACACACCTGTCCCGATGAAAACGGTACCTCACATGTGTGTGTGCCCCTACCGGGGCCGCAAAAGGAAAAGGGTAACCGACTGGGAACCCCAAGCCATTCGCCACTGCCCATTTTGTTCCTGTGGGCAACCTACAGATTTGGGCCTAGGGTGTCGCAGCCAGCAAGGGAAACAGGGAACCCCATGCATTTCCCAAAAGAGGACACCCGTGGGAATCCACAGAGGTCTGCCTTGCGCAAATTGCCCCAGTTTTTATTAGCCACAATCCCCGACAAAGTGTGATATTTGGTGGGGAAAAAACACAATGTTCACTTTGTCTGGGGTTCTGGGTAATAAATTCTGGCCCGCTTAGCGCAAATCAGACCTCTGTGCTTTCCCACGGGTGTCCTCTTTTGGGAAATGCATGGGGTTCCCCGTTTTCCTTGCTGGCTTGGACACCCTAGGCCCAAATCTGTAGGTTGCCCACATGAACAAATTGTGCTGTGGCGAAAGGCTTGGGGTTACCAGCGGGTTACCCTTTTCCTTTTGCGCCCCTGGTAGGTGCACCCACACATGCGAGGTACCTTTTTCGTCAGGACACCTGTGGGAACACAAGAAGGTATGACATCTGCTGTTGGCGACGTGTTTCGGTGAGTGGACAAGGGGAAATGTCTCTGAAATTGGCCGGAAATGAAGACAATTCTCAGACATTTAGCTCTGGCCACCCACCGAAACACACCGCCAACAACACGTGGCCTACCTTCTCGTGTCCCCACACGTGTCCCGATGAAAACGGTACCTCACATGTGTGGGTGCACCTACCGGGGGCGCAAAAGGAAAAGGGTAACCGACTGGGAACCCCAAGCCATTCGCCACTGCCCATTTTGTTCATGTGGGCAACCTACAGATTTGGGCCTAGGGTGTCGCAGCCAGCAAGGGAAACAGGGAACCCCATGCATTTCCCAAAAGAGGACACCCGTGGGAATCCACAGAGGTCTGCCTTACGCAAATCGGCCCAGAATGTAATACCCAGAACCACCAGCAAAGACCCACATGGGAGAAGGGTGCCCAAGGCCAGGGATATTACCGCCGACTTTGCTGGAGCCCTGGCTGCCCTGCGTTACAGCTTCTCCCCACCAAGGAGTCTCGGCAGTGTGCCAATACCTCCCCGAAGGGAAAAGCTGTAATGCAGCCCAGCCGCAACTCCAGGACAGTTGGAGGTGATCTGCCCAGACGGGCCATTCCCACCCACACCACCAACAATCCAGCCCCAGTCTCACCCACCCCACTGACAGTGGGCCCTAACCATAGAATAATAAAAAACAGTACTCACATAACGTTGCAGCTGCTCGGGTAGAAAAAGCTGTAAACAAAACAAAGAACATGTGTTACCTACGGTCACACCAGCAAAATGTAGCCCTCCCCGGGGGCAGATAGGGGGGGGGGGGTTGTCCTGCACTCCTCCCTGGGCTCAGGCGTCCGTTCCTAGGAGCAGATATCTGGTCCCAGGAAGGGCTGCATGACTTGGCACCCACTCCATTGCGGGTGGGGGGGAGGGGGTCAACGCCTCATCCCATTAGAAAATTCCCTGACCCTTTGGGGTGCCCCACCGCCCCCCCTAAAAAGCGTTCCACCATTTTCATTTTTTTCCTTTGGTAACCCAACTCCCCTTGGTGCAGAGGGTCACATTGGTGTGCCAATCTGGCGCCGGGGTGCCCAAACCCTACTGCCCCATCTATTGGGGGTCCTGCCCCACCATTTTTGGGGGCCCTCTCCCCCCTCACCCCAAATGGCTGGGGGACACACCTCATGCAGGCCTCCCTGGGCCTCCTCCAAACGGCTGCGTGAGGTACACCTCACCTCCATTTGGGGTGAGGGGGAGAGGGCCACCCCAAAAGGTGGGGCAGGACCCCCAATAGATGGGGCAGTAGGGTTTGGGCACCCTGGGGGCAGATAGCCACACTAATGTGGCTATCTGCACCAAGCAAAGTTGGGTAAACAAAAAAAAATATACAAAATCACAGGCTGCTTTTTAGGGGGGGCTGAGGGCCACCCTAAATTGGCAGCGCATGATGTACCGCAACGGGGGGTGGCCCTCAACCCCCCCCCACCCCAAATGGAGGGCCCCACCTCATGCAACCCTCCCTGGGGGAAGATATCTGCTCCTAGGAAGGGGCATCTGACGCCAGGGAGGGATGCATGAGGTGAGGCCCCCCTATCTGCGCCCAGGGAGGGTTGCATGAGGTGGGGCCCTCCATTTGGGGTGGTGGGGGGTTGAGGGCCAACCCCGTTGTGGTACATCATGCGCTGCCAATTTAGGGTGGCCCTCAGCCCCCCTAAAAAGCAGCCTGTGGTTTTGTATATTTTTTTTTGTTTACCCAACTTGGCTTGGTGCAGATGGGCCCATTAGTGTGGCTATCTGCCCCCAGGGTGCCCAAACCCTACTGCCCCATCTATGGGGGTCCTGCCCCACCTATTGGGGTGCCCCCCCACCCCACCCCCAATGGCTGGGGGACACACCTCATGCAGGCCTCCCTGGGCCTCCTCCAAACGGCTGCGTGAGGTACACCCCGCCTCCATTTGGGGTGAGGGGGGAGAGGGCCACCCCAAAAGGTGGGGCGGGACCCCCAATAGATGGGGCAGTAGGGTTTGGGCACCCTGGGGGCAGATAGCCACACTAATGTGGCCATCTGCACCAAGCAAAGTTGGGTAAACAAAAAAAAATATACAAAACCACAGGCTGCTTTTTAGGGGGGGCTGAGGGCCACCCTAAATTGGCAGCGCATGATGTACCACAACGGGGGGTGGCCCTCAACCCCCCCCACCCCAAATGGAGGGCCCCACCTCATGCAACCCTCCCTGGGGGCAGATATCTGCTCCTAGGAAGGGGCATCTGACCCCAGGGAGGGATGCATGAGGTGAGGCCCCCCCTATCTGCGCCCAGGGAGGGTTGCATGAGGTGGGGCCCTCCATTTGGGGTGGGGGGGGTTGAGGGCCACCCCCCGTTGCGGTACATCATGCACTGCCAATTTAGGGTGGCCCTCAGCCCCCCCTAAAAAGCAGCCTGTGGTTTTGTATATTTTTTTTTGTTTACCCAACTTGGCTTGGTGCAGATGGGCCCATTAGTGTGGCTATCTGCCCCCAGGGTGCCCAAACCCTACTGCCCCATCTATTGGGGGTCCTGCCCCACCTTTTGGGGTGCCCCCCCCACCCCACCCCAATGGCTGGGGGACACACCTCATGCAGGCCTCCCTGGGCCTCCTCCAAACGGCTGCGTGAGGTACACCCCACCTCCATTTGGGGTGAGGGGGGAGAGGGCCACCCCAAAAGGTGGGGCAGGACCCCCAATAGATGGGGCAGTAGGGTTTGGGCACCCTGGGGGCAGATAGCCACACTAATGGGCCCATCTGCACCAAGCCAAGTTGGGTAAACAAAAAAAAATATACAAAATCACAGGCTGCTTTTTAGGGGGGGCTGAGGGCCACCCTAAATTGGCAGCGCATGATGTACCGCAACGGGGGGTGGCCCTCAACCCCCCCACCCCAAATGGAGGGCCCCACCTCATGCAACCCTCCCTGGGGGCAGATAGGGGGGGCCCACCTCATGCATCCCTCCCTGGGGTCAGATGCCCCTTCCTAGGAACAGATATCTGCCCCCAGGGAGGGTTACAAGGGGTGCCCCCTTTCTACTTCGGTTGGGGGGGCACCCCCCCATGGAGGGACACCCCCCCCCTTTCATTCAGTAAAAAATCCATGGTGGCTAGTGGCCCCCACCCCTTCCGCCAACCCTGTTTCCCATCATTTCATTTTTATTTTTTATTTTACATTCCC